>NW_026262745.1:49214832-50610852 GCF_021869535.1 Mytilus californianus | reverse complement strand
TGCTCAGGACAAATGAAATCAAAAAAGGGGGGATAACGCATATATATATATACAGCTTCAATTAGTTCTCTCTCTAGCAATTATAAAATCATCTTATCAGCCAATACTAAGAATATTATCTTGCTGTATCCAGAGGCAAGACTATAAACTACAATAAAGAGAGTGAATAATAAAATAAACAAAATAGACATCATAATTAAGATAAAAAAAAGACAGAAAGTTTTTTGACAGTTTCCTCATCATAGATTATAAATTTTGGTATGATAACTAAAAATATTAACAAAATAGCTATTTCGATATATTTATTTATATCGTATACTCAAAAGGAAAACATTTTTTTTTCATATTTGAAATTGTTGAAAATTTGTCGTTATTTCTTTCAGATCAGGCCAATCCAGAAACAAGAAAAGGGACAATTTTTAGCACGTTCATCTATGGAGACATGTATCTAAAAAAGCAGATTTTTTTTCAGTTTTAGTAGAACTTGTTGAACTTTTACTATTTTTAAACTGTTTATTTTACATTTATATGTTGATATTTTGTTTTTTAAAATTGCTGTATTTCTTTCATCTTGCTATTCAGTCCCACATAACAAAATCTGCTGAAATTATTATTTCCATATTTTATAGAAGTGTCCTTTTGCATTGTTGATAGCAGTAAATATATTTTGTCTTAAGTTAGGTTTTAAAAACATTCACATCCCAACTCCAAATAAAATACATTTTTATGAATGTTACATGTAAATAGACATGAAAGATAGAATTGTATATGGAAAAAATGTATCACGTGAACATATTGAATATTATCAAAAGCACTGCTGACATAAAATAAATTTATTGTATGTAGTAGACAGTCCTACAGATCAGTGTATTTTTACCTGAAGACATTTTATATATTTTTATAACCAGAAATAGTGTGAGTGTAGAATAAATTTATTCTTTGTCTCAACCTTAACGTAATTACTGTACTTTCATAATAAATTTATTTTATATATTTTTATATTCATAAATTTTAAATCACTTAGAGTGTAGAATAAATTTATTCTGTGTCTCAGCCTCACCATGCAGATTACTGTACTTTCATAATAAATTTATTTTATATATTTTTATATAAAACAAAAATCACATTGAATGTAGAATAAATTTATTCTGTGTATTAACCTCACCATACAGATAACTTTACTTTCGAAATAAATTTATTTTATATATCATTATAATCATAAATTTTAAATCACTTAGAGTGTAGAATAAATTTATTCTGTGTCTCAGCCTCACCATATAGAATACTGGACTTTCAAAATAAATTTATTTTATATATTATTATAATCATAAATCACATTGAATGTAGAATAAATTTATTCTGTATCTCAGCCTCACCATACAGATAACTTTCCTTTCAAAATACATGTAAATTTATTTTATATATTATCATAGTCATGCGTCACATTGAATGTAGAATAAACTTATTCTGTTTTAAAAATTTCTAGAACTAATAATAGGTATTAAGGCTCTATAAAATAAATTTATTTTATAAATTATCATAAATACAGAAAAGCACCATGCATTTAGAATAAATTTATTCTATGTTGCATCCTTTACAGAGAGTTGACTGAAAATGTACAGCTAAGTGTAGAATTCAGTATAAATTTATTTTGAAATGTAACAAATAAATACTTATATAAAAGAATTGTCTTCGTTTTTCATCTTTTTTACTCAAATACATGGGTTATAGAATAAATTTATTACATTCTGGTCCAAATTTAGCCCCTAATTGCACTTGTCAGAAAATAGAGGGAAAAAAGAGGAAAATTGGTTTTTTCCTTTTTTATTCTGCTCCCAGTTGTATGCTTATAAAAGATATAAAGTACATTTTTACAAAAAGCAATTTATTTTCAATTAAGTTTATTTATATCATTTCGTTCTAATGTAATTGATAATTTAAATAGCTGTGTCGCACCTGTCACGGGAAATGATTTAACCGGATTTTCCGACGGATTAATTTGCAGTATAACGTTGGCGTGTGACCATATATCTTTCCTATCACGATAATTTAAAATATTTTTAACAACTTTTTATCTGTTTTATCTTAGTACACAGTAGACGCTATTTAATAAATCAGTCAATGATTTAAAACAGAGTGATTGTCTCAAAATTGTTTATTTCGTATATACCTGTATTTTTTTTTTTTTTTTTTTTTAAATAATGAAGTGCAAATTTAAAAAAAGAAGTCAAACACTCTCAACGACAATATCAATAGATAACCATGTCAATGAACCCGGTATTACCCCTTTGGAGTTCTTGTAATTCCAGTAAT
This sequence comes from Mytilus californianus, assembly GCF_021869535.1. Taxonomy (NCBI): domain Eukaryota; kingdom Metazoa; phylum Mollusca; class Bivalvia; order Mytilida; family Mytilidae; genus Mytilus; species Mytilus californianus. Next base: position 50,608,539 of record NW_026262745.1, on the reverse strand, counting down.
ATTTGTTGGCTATCTTGATTTGGACTTTCTTTTTTGTTTAATTTGAAAGGAAACGTCATTTCTTCTGACCTTTGGATGACGATTAGCCAAGTACAGAATAATGGGAACCCCTTTGTGGGAAGACTTCTCAATATTTTAGTTAGATAGGTTTGCTAATAATATACATGCTCTCCGGGACTGCAATGTGCACACAAACAGTAAAAAAAGACAGCAAAACATAAAGGAGGGTAAATTATTAAAAAAATCGGAACCTTCCATCGAAAAATGTTCTTAATGTCCATATTTTCAAATCTGAAAAATGTATCTACATACAGAGAAGTGATGATTTTAAATATTCAATCAAACAGTTAAGTAAATTTGAAGACTGTTATGCAAATATGAGGAGGGGTAGGTAATACATGTTATATAAAGAGATAGATGAACTCCCCGTTATCAACGCCTTTTTTATTCCGCCAATAGTAATATTTACAAAAAATGATCAACACAAAATGATGTACGAATATTAAACGAATACTACTCCCCTAGTATATCATCAGCTTGGAATTACTGACTTTCCCGTTAACAAATTAAGAAATTAAAAATTTCAACCTTTATGCAAACTTGATATTAAGATGATTCTCCTTTTCTGTTTATCTTTTCAAGCATTCAAATATTAATACAGCCATTGATCTCATATCTTTGGGATTGTGAGTCTGAATGAAAGCAAAACAAAACTTTCTTTCAGTAACTGCGAGTATTCTCATTTTGGTGCTTTGTGTCTATTATTTTCATGTTAGTAGTTTTGTGCCACGTACAGATCTTTTCAGCTAAGCCATATTGCAACTGATTTTTACAGTTTGTACTTATGTTGTGTTACAACACCACTGTACCAAGTTAGGGAGATGTTTGAGCTCTCGCAAAGATATTTAACTTCGTCACATTCTTTATGTGCCTGTCCCAAGTCAGTAGCATGATATTTAGTGGTTGTCGTTTTAAATCAGGCTGTTAGTTTTCTCAATTCAATCGTTTCTACTATTTCATCTCGGGGCCTTTTATGGCAGACTATACGGCTTGATCATTGTTGAAGTCCGTACGGTTGTTTATATTTGCTTACATCCACTGCATTTGAACATTGGCGGATAGTTGTCTCCTTGGCAATCAAACAACATCTCCTTATTTTTATATGTGTTACAGGCATTTCTAAATCTAGGCATTTTGCAAAATGACTGAATTTTTAGGCAATTCATCAAATGCCTAACCGTGACAGGCATTATGATCAAATTCATAACAGTGTTGACGAGACCATTCGTTGGCTCGCTCATTTCTCTAATAAACTTGGTCAGATCAGGTAACCGTTTTTCTGTTACGCAAACTTAATTCGTTGTTTTTACAAGGGACATTTAAACGTACGGGGTCGCCAAAGGGTTCTCAACGCCTGAAAACAAGTAACTCGAAGAAAAAAAATACTACAGGCGTATTAATTAACATTGAATATTTTGACATTCTTCACCGATAATCGATAATCAAATTATTTATCATATCGCACGTTCTTCAAACATTAAAATACATTTTCACTAGCTTCAAAAGTAGAAACGAATGTGTTAGCAATAACCTTTTTCGGACTTCAAAGCGATTTTACAATTGTCGTTTTCTAAAATTTGTATTCATTTTTAGCTCTTCGTAACTTTCAAATTTTATCTTGTCTAAAAGAATTTATTTTTGGAACGAATGCATGGTAAACTTTGAATCTTGGTGCAATTAAATAAAAATTAAAAACAAAAAACAACTTTCGTACGGTCTTTTTCGTTCTTGCAAAATATAGAACAATTGATATAGGACAGTAAAAAGCTACATGTATTTGGACCTAGCTTAATACAATTTGCATTTACTTTATGATATAGGAATCCTTAAATTCAATATCTAATATAATCAATTGTTGAATAAATTCATTTACTGGAAAGCTAAAATTTAAATTAGTTAGTCCAACGTTCTACTGACTGACTCAGCATTCGGACTAGGTCTTGAAAATTATTTAGAACGATACATTATAGTTTGATGAATGGGAAACTGGAATTTTTCTGCTAACCACTTTACTTGATAAAAATCCATGCTTGGTTGCAGAATCATATTCCTGATTTCATGATTACGCACATACCACTCATTTGTTCTGAGTGTACGTTTTATTTTAATTTTATCTAATTTAACTTTTTTTTGGGGGGGGGGGGGGGGGGGGGGACAATATTTTTTAATCTCAGTGTCGTAATTCTTTATGTCCCAAATCCTAAATTGAAATTAATTAGTTTTTTTCACTTTTTTTCTGAATGATTGAGAACCGCTTAAAAAAATATGCATATCCCTTCGAAACATAAATGCATTTAATCAGGTCGGGTACACTATCATTTATTGGCATACTAACGTTCCCGCTATTATAATTTGTTATAATTTGTTATGATTATAATAGTTCCCCCTTTCAAAATCCTGGATCTGCATCTGATTTCCTTATACGGATATGCAATATTTAGCATTCTAATGCTCCCGCCAATGTTTGCATGTATCAATGTTAGTTTACAAATAATGCCTTTTTTTTCTGGGCGATTGAATGAGTTGAAATGCATGACGGACTACTATGAGTTTACAGTTGTTTATAACTGCATGACATACAACACAATTTTAACACATAGCCGAAAAAAATTGATCTGTGTACCTTTTCGTCATTTGTGTATAGATTTATGATACAAAATATGTTATACTATGCTCAAATTCACGAATAAACAATTCATTGCTATATATATGAAAAAAGTTTTTTAAATACTCGAACCATAGCCGCTAATATTATGAATATAAACAAAGAAAGTTCACGAAAAAAAAGCGAAATACCCCAATTACAACCACAAGGATGAATACACAGACTAAATGTATTCGTTCACGAATTAGCAGCCAATTGACAAAGACATAAAAACTCAAAAGACATATAAGTGATGCATCCAGGTTCCAAAAAGGGGAGTCACATGAACCTTTCAGTAATCCAGTAAAATTGGGAAAGCGATTGTAAAATTTCCGTAAAATGGACTGAAAATTGAAAAATAATAGTTTTGTTACTTCTTCTGATTTTTGATTTATTCATTCATTTTTAATTTCTGTTTTACTACCAATAATCTGTACCGGTGTCCCATTTACATAATGCATTATACATTTAGAAAAGTCTTTTTGTTATACAGATATACCTTTAGAAATATACTTAGAGACAATTGAGTGGCGTAATATACTTGAATATCCAAAGCAAACTGACCGTACGAGTCTTCTAAATGACTGAACGATTCAAATGGTGTGCCATACGAAATACTTTTTTTCATTATCCTGAGCTCTTTTCACAAACAAATCTAATCAATTGAATAAACGGTAGGTTATTCGATAATTTTACCAACGTGGTAGTATTTTTTCTTTGTAAGAAATTTTTTTTCTGTGAAAAAAAAAACATAAACTTTGAGTTTTTCTTATAATAAAAATCGAAATGTTTTATATGTTATATCTTTTTCTATTATTTAATGATATTAGCTCTACACTTTTATTGTTATTACAAATGAAACTGTTGGGTGTGATGATAAAAAGAATGTTTAAAACAAATTTCTTTTAAATTTTGTTGAAAGAAAGTTTAATTTTATGAATCGCAATGTGAAACAAGTGATTGTTTACATCCCCACTGGAGGGCCTGTGACAGACTATGTAAGCGTCAATTCATTGTTATCGATAGCCGCCGATGACAAACAAATTAAAGGAAAACAATTCGCTATTATTAAGAACATAAGTATTGGTGTCGTCCACACTGTTACGGGATTGCCTCTATATAAAATGACTGAAAATACCTAGTAATTTTGTAATATGACAAACTTAGAAACAAAATTCAACAAATTGTCAATTCAGTTTCGGGTAATTTGTTAAGGTAACACGATACCGAATGGCATATCTCCCGATTTCTAAAATTTTTGGCACACTTGTACTTTAATATAGGGGTCACCATTCTTGTTTTTTTTGTAATTTTGATAAGTAAATGTCAATTATGGCGCCAAATGTACATAGATATATAGGGAAAATGCCCTTTTTTCGACTTACTTTTCTAGATTTTTCAATGGATGGCTATTTTCTCTTATACGGAGAAAGACTAAAAACTAACATCATATCCAGGATTGTATACCAAATCCATACATGTATAAAAAACGTATGTCACCATCCTTGTTTTTTAGATAAATCGCTTCAAAGATGACCGATACGCTTAGAAATTGACAAAAATATGTGACGTTACGGAATACACAATAACGTTATTTTTTTTTTCAGAGAGATTGAAAAAAAAAAATATGTAACGGGATCTGAATAGTGTTCGTTATTTTATTTTCATCCCCCCTGTCGGAAATTTCCTAATAATTCAATGTAACATTCGACTGAGTTAATTTTTTTTCGTCCTAACTGTGTGCACTTTTAGCTTTCAAAACTGAATCTTCAACTTAACCCTTCCAAACTAGACACTGCTGATTACACCGATGTATCCATGCATGAATGAAATAAAGTGCTTCAAAAATTTGATTTGGTAAACAGTGATGTTGAAGTACAATTTTAATTGATTGATTGATGGTTGCTTAACGTCCAGTGGCAAATATTTCATGGATTTTCAGAACGATACAATACAATTTGAAAAGTTATGTCTAAAAGACACATTTGATGCAGCCGTCAAAAAAGGTTACACATTCTGTTAGTTGTGAAAATTATATAGAAAATCAACATCCTGATAAAATACGTATTCTATAAATATAGTATACTCTGTATGATGTAAACGTTTGGGTTGTGTGCGTAGTTAGTCGGACAAACCTTGCAAACTGTATGTAAAATTTCACTTGAATAGACAAAGTTCAACATTCTGTCATTCGTGGAAAATTATTAAAAAAAGTGATCCTGAGAATATACATGCACCCTCAATATAGGTAAAAAAAAAAAAAGACTTGGTGCAATATATTATCAAAATGTCAAATTCAGCAACCTGTCATAAAAAAATTAAAATCTGACGAGATGCGCTAATTGTATCTGTACTAACACAAAGTACATAATTTAAAAGTTAAAGCTTCAAAACTGTAATCCTAAACAAATCAGCCGTATAAACCCAATATACCAATTAAGGGACGGACTGTCGAAGGACACGGGTAAAACAATATGCTCTCAGCATTTTGTTAAGGGAGCAAAATATATATTAGCATATATGATGATGTTCTATTTTATAAATCATTTGGTGACAAAATATCTTTTTGAATAAGCAGTTCATGGTGGAATGGTAATATGGAGATCTCTAATGTAGCAACGTAAGTAAGCTAACGTCTACGTCATTTGGTCTTTGATGGAAAGTTGTCTTATTGGCAATCATACCACATTTCTTTATTTCATAAGCGATTGGGTTTTCTCCTGAAATACAAGAATTTTAAAGACTAACAAATACGTACTAGGAAACTGAAATATGTTGCTGTTATAGTTAAAATCTGACTTTTGTTGTGAACATGTGATGTTATAATTTGATAGATTTGATACTTGCCATACTAAATATACTTATTAACTTTCCAATTCAAGGGACCAACGAATCTTTACTAAAACTACAAATTAGCAGTAAGAAATACTCGTCCATCCTGCATAAGGCACGTGTTATATAGATGTCTTTGGTTTTGTGTGTCGTTAATTGGCCATTTGCTGTTTTATTGTATATCCCACATTTCCATTTATGCACACAAAGAAAAAACAACCCTTTTAATTTACATTAACACTTGTATACTTGTTGTAAAAAACTCCTTTTAAGACTGCGACTATGTGAGCAATATGTCCATCCCCCAAAAGGCACCTTTGCTAATCGTCTGTGTGTCGTTTTGTCTCCCCACTTTGTGAAAAGGTGCGTTTTTTTATCCGCTGTACCTGAACATCATGTCCAACTCAAAACACCAAAAACACACCCCTCCCCGAAGACAAAGTGAAAATTAAAATGAATTTAAAATAAAATTGATTTTCAGATCTCGTTGGATTTTTGTCCCCCGCACGACGTGTTGTGGTGGACATACGAGTACCGGGCGTCCGTCCTTCCGACCGTCCGTTCGTCTTTCCGATCTTGTTACCTCTCTGACACGTACAATTCTAGCCTGATTTTTATAAAACTTATATATAAGGTTTATATCAGCATTTTCGCTGACAAGTTTGAAAATCAATGCCGATCAATTATTTTTAAAAGAGTCATGCCCCTTGGATATATTAATTAGTATATGGAAAATTGCATTTTTAAGCACTCTCACGTTTACAATTTTTGCCAGATCTTTTAATAATTTATATTAAAGGTTTATATCAGCATTGTCTTGGATAATTTCGAAGGTCAGTGCTGATCAAATATTGTTAAAAGAGTTATGCCCCTTGGAAATAATAATTATATCGAAAATTGCATTGCATTTGCTCTCAAATCTCATTTCTCTATTAACGATATTTATAAAAAAAAATCAAAGAATAAACTTTTTTTTTAAAGTAATAATGCCCATTGACATATACAATATGTACAACGCGGGAGGGGGTTGGGGTTGGGGCATTGGAACTGTTCTTTTAATCAGTTTGTTTTTGCCGTTTGAATGAAATAGGTTAATGAAAATATCTTGTTGTAGCTTGTTTGCGTTCGAAGTGCTTCTCTGGAATTACCTTTATCGAAGCACCGACCATTCATTCATTGTGGGGCCACAGGTTTTTAATTAATCTTTTGATTGTAAATTTCGCGAAAATAATTTATTTCAGAACGGAATTGAAAGAAAAAGATGTAACGGGATCTGCATGATTAAATTTTATTTCGACCTAACCGAGTGCACATTTAGTGTTGACATCCCATATGTTTAAACCTTTGTTAACTCTCTCCTTATTCCGATGTAGCTGTCCTGTTTAGACTGTATTTATAAGATTACAATGCTAGTAGTTTCTTTTAAACAAACTTTCGAAACCATATCGGTTTTTTTCTGTACAGTCCAATTAATTTTAAAGACTGTTTACACTTGAAACATAGGGAAAGTTGTTCGGCCAAATAGCCAATTTCAACTACTCTTCTTTTTTCATTCCATGCCAATAAACCAGTTTCTGTCTGAGTTTGTACGTCTGCTTGCATGGTGCTTTTTTCGCTAAATTCTATCGGTATTCTTTTCCAAATAAATTTCCTTTTTTCTATTTTGCTAGCGACGTTTTCCGGTGACCATTTAAAAATGAAAAAAAAGAATGGGATTCTTAGCGGAATTGCATTACTTGTGGTACATTTCCCCGTATTTTCATACATTATCAAGCGTTTTTATAATGTAGATTTCTACTTTCAAAACAAAATTTCATCGGGAAACGGCGTGCATCCTTAAGAAGAATGTATTGCAAAAAAAAAAAGAAAGAAAAAACCCAACCAAGAATAAAAAGCTCAGTCTGTTATGCATAAGAACATATATAGATTAATCGTACAAATGATTGATATATACTTATCAATAGGAACAGAAATTTAAAAAGTATATATTGAAATTTGAAGAATGAGAAGAAGAATGGGAGGAAGACGCCAAAGCAATCAATGTCAAATATATAACGTATTGCATTGAATCCCTCGACATTCTGCATCTATGCAAAGTTACTATTACAAATGTTAATAAAAATAAAAGGTTAATATACTTTTTAAATTTCATCCAAGTGTGATTTTTTTCTCTCATTTTTGTTCTTTTATTTGAATCGTAAATATGGAAAGTTTTGTGTTTTGTGATTGAATATGATACGTATAGAAAGCGACGCTAAAATGAAGGTATTTTTAATATATAATCATATATACTTGCAAATTTGAAAAAAAGAAACATTTATCTTTCAACTATTTTATACCAGACTGAGGCAAATTGTTTGTTTGATTCGTTCTAAGTTATTATAAAACATCAGGAGTCGGTTTCACAAAAAAATTTACGACTAAGATTGATCGTAAGTCATGACCAATTCAGTATACTTACGATCAATCTTAGTCGTAAGTTTTTTTGTGAAACCGACTCCAGGTTTTACGTTTGACGTCAATTTCAAAGATGTCGACAACAGCAGGAACGATAACTCGTGGCGTAACGTCATTCGGTATCGTGTAACCTTAAATCAAAAGGATAATTACCATTCCGATACATTTGACCAAAAACACAATATCTTGCAAAGAAAAATAACTAATTATATGGTAAAATAGAGTTTATCTTCCAAAACGAGCTTGGAAAGTTTGTATACGTTTTACTGAAACTACGTTTAGTATGTACTCACTCTGTGTTGTAATTTTATGATCATTTTGTCATAATGGCAGATGGACAAATTGTTCTTAGAATAGTATAAATTAGAAACAAATGTTTAGAAAATCTAGATTTAAAACAGAAGTTTGTTATATGAAGCAGAGAAAAAAAGTATGTTTTTATTGACTGATTGTTGTTTGCATCCAGTGGCAAACATTTCACACATATTTAAGACGAGAAGAATTTTATAATAAATCAAAGATGTATGTTCTGCTATAGATTAACTGGCCGAATAAAGGAGATGAATTTTGACTGTTGCTTGAAATGAAGGTATGTTAAATTGAGACAGAAAGGTTGTTTCGAATTTATGCGTTCTGTACAGCCAAACAGATTCCCTCTATATAGCATGAGTTTCGCCAGGCAAATTCGTGTCTAGTTGTGATGCAATGGTATATGTGTATCTTTATCTTCACTGTCCAAAAGAATCATTGGGTCTTTACAATCAGATGAATTAATGCATCAGCAGTTAACCGTTGTAAAATCTTGAAAATCAACCACGATAAGACAAATAAATAATGGTGCCTCAGCATGATAAGTGTTCCCTGCTATGGATGCATCACCCGACATGCGTATAGCTGCTTCAGCGTTTTTAAATACTCTCATGAATGATGTCAGTCAATCTAATCATGGTAATGTGACTTTGAATCTGTTGGGAACACATGAAAAAGAAGATAATCATGTTTCTGCTTTTTACGAAACCAAATATTGGTCGAAAGTTAAGTGTTTTAACGGAAAATGTACTGACAAAGCTGCATGAGTAATGGTCCAATTTTAAACTGATGTGGTTGTAGTGCTAAAACCAGGTTTTACTTCAGACGATGTAATTAAAAAAAACAAAACAAAACAAGGACAAATGTGTAACATATCTTGCTATCTAAAGATTATATAAAATAACAAATAATTGTCGAATTCGGTGCTTTTGGGAATTAAAATAATTCAGGAAAATTTATTTTTAATTATTAAATCTCTTAGAATGCAAGCTTTAAAACTACCATAGATAAAACTGCTCTGTTGTTAGATACTTTCAATTGCTCTGTTTTTGTTAATAATTCATGGTCCGAGTACACAGTTATTTCGTAGTGCATTTCTTTTAGACAATAAATGAAAATTAAAAAAATCCCACCTGCGCTTTCTCAATAATATTTTTACAGTGTGTTGTACTACTTTTGGGACAAATTATATCAAAATTATAGAAAACTTCATCGGCTCTAACTCAAAATATGGACAATTTTATGTTAAGGGGGTCTTCAAATCTTTTGACAGCTTCCGAAGTGCTAATTTTAAACATTTTTCAGCTGGACCAAATCACTACTTTACTTTAAAATTCATGACCCAAATTTTTTTACAGTGTCATTTCACCCCCCTACTTGCTATTTGGGTCATAAAACATGGAGAAATAAATTTTGAAGGGGTATAAAAAAAAATGGCAAGTAACACACTGTCCACACTAGGGACTACATTTATGGACAACGAAAATCAAAGGACGATAACTGTGTACTCGGACCTAATAGGGTAGAAAAAGTTGACCAATCTTAATGAAACTTGGTATGACCAAAGCTTAATAAATTATAAGACTGCCTACAAAGTTTCATGGCAATAGGATATATATTATAGACAATATGACTAATTCTATATTCAACTTTGCGTGTTAAATGTAGACGTTAAAATTGAAAAATTTCAACTATCAACATTTGGGGCTTAAAAAATTTAAATATTGCAAAAAAATACTTTTGAAATGCCTTAATATATAAAATATTATGTATTAAAAGCAATTGAGTACTCATTTGATTTATCAGACTTATCATAATTATTAAAAAGTCAAATTTATATGAGCCTGTGCCTAAAAATGGAGGTTTTCCAATGAAGGGGGGCCTTACATGAAGATGTAATATTTTCCAGCAATTTTAAATTTGTAAAGCTTTTTGGTTATAAATAATCCTAACATATATATTTAATGTACTTTAATTGGAAAGAAAACTCACAAATAACATATCATATTAGTTTAAAAGGGTCTTAGGCCAAGTAAGACTGAAAATAATTTAGGGTCAATTTAGGCCGTAGCACATATTTACATTTAAAAATGCATATTGAAGCTATAGGAAATAAAAATTTGTGTCTTTTCTATCATTTCTATACTCAGGTGACATGATACAATAAATCTGAGCACAAAAAGACTCTTGCATTCAACTTTTTTTGCTGACAGTATGGTCTGATACAAAGATTTTTCACTTTTTAGTGAAAAACATGCATGCAATTTTAGTCGCAACAAGCTTATATTTGAACCACTTGCTATCCTACAGAAGAAAAGAAAGATATTATGTGACATGAAACAGGTACAAAAGACATTGTTAAGTGCTTTTTATACAAATTTAGTGAGGTCTTTATTATGGACTTCAACTTTTATGTTCCAAGCTCATCACATTTAACTTGATCTAAACAGGGCGTTAGACGAGGGTCATATATACAACACATTTTGTACATATTTTCTGAGATAATCTTCTTTTCTGTAGATTCAGAGTTCACAAATGAGTAATACAACTGGATTGAAGCATAGAAACACAAATATTGACACATAAAAACCTGTCAGATAGAAAGTCAGAATGCCACTTATGCATCAAAATTGAAAAAGCTATGAAATGCTTATTTTGACCATAATATGCCCAAATTGGTCATTTTTGCAGAAATTCTATCAAATAAAAGTTTAAATACTTTAGTTTTATGCTATTTGACAAATTGACACCATCAAATCATTCAGGGAAGTTGCCAAAGTACAGATTCTATATTTCCTGATTTCACCTCTTAGGTCCGAGTACACAGTTATTTCGTAGTGCATTTCTTTTAGACAATAAATGAAAATTAAAAAAATCCCACCTGCGCTTTCTCAATAATATTTTTACAGTGTGTTGTACTACTTTTGGGACAAATTATATCAAAATTATAGAAAACTTCATCGGCTCTAACTCAAAATATGGACAATTTTATGTTAAGGGGGTCTTCAAATCTTTTGACAGCTTCCGAAGTGCTAATTTTAAACATTTCTCAGCTGGACCAAATCACTACTTTACTTTAAAATTCATGACCCAAATTTTTTTACAGTGTCATTTCACCCCCCTACTTGCTATTTGAGTCATAAAACATGGAGAAATAAATTTTGAAGGGATATAAAAAAAAATGGCAAGTAACACACTGTCCACACTAGGGACTACATTTGTGGACAACGAAAATCAAAGGACGATAACTGTGTACTCGGACCGAATAGGGTAGAAAAAGTTGACCAATCTTAATGAAACTTGGTATGACCAAAGCTTAATAAATTATAAGACTGCCTACAAAGTTTCATGGCAATAGGATATATATTATAGACAATATGACTAATTCTATATTCAACTTTGCGTGTTAAATGTAGACGTTAAAATTGAAAAATTTCAACTATCAACATTTGGGGCTTAAAAAATTTAAATATTGCAAAAAAATACTTTTGAAATGCCTTAATATATAAAATATTATGTATTAAAAGCAATTGAGTACTCATTTGATTTATCAGACTTATCATAATTATTAAAAAGTCAAATTTATATGAGCCTGTGCCTAAAAATGGAGGTTTTCCAATGAAGGGGGGCCTTACATGAAGATGTAATATTTTCCAGCAATTTTAAATTTGTAAAGCTTTTTGGTTATAAATAATCCTAACATATATATTTAATGTACTTTAATTGGAAAGAAAACTCACAAATAACATATCATATTAGTTTAAAAGGGTCTTAGGCCAAGTAAGACTGAAAATAATTTAGGGTCAATTTAGGCCGTAGCACATATTTACATTTAAAAATGCATATTGAAGCTATAGGAAATAAAAATTTGTGTCTTTTCTATCATTTCTATACTCAGGTGACATGATACAATAAATCTGAGCACAAAAAGACTCTTGCATTCAACTTTTTTTGCTGACAGTATGGTCTGATACAAAGATTTTTCACTTTTTAGTGAAAAACATGCATGCAATTTTAGTCGCAACAAGCTTATATTTGAACCACTTGCTATCCTACAGAAGAAAAGAAAGATATTATGTGACATGAAACAGGTACAAAAGACATTGTTAAGTGCTTTTTATACAAATTTAGTGAGGTCTTTATTATGGACTTCAACTTTTATGTTCCAAGCTCATCACATTTAACTTGATCTAAACAGGGCGTTAGACGAGGGTCATATATACAACACATTTTGTACATATTTTCTGAGATAATCTTCTTTTCTGTAGATTCAGAGTTCACAAATGAGTAATACAACTGGATTGAAGCATAGAAACACAAATATTGACACATAAAAACCTGTCAGATAGAAAGTCAGAATGCCACTTATGCATCAAAATTGAAAAAGCTATGAAATGCTTATTTTGACCATAATATGCCCAAATTGGTCATTTTTGCAGAAATTCTATCAAATAAAAGTTTAAATACTTTAGTTTTATGCTATTTGACAAATTGACACCATCAAATCATTCAGGGAAGTTGCCAAAGTACAGATTCTATATTTCCTGATTTCACCTCTTAGGTCCGAGTACACAGTTATTTCGTAGTGCATTTCTTTTAGACAATAAATGAAAATTAAAAAAATCCCACCTGCGCTTTCTCAATAATATTTTTACAGTGTGTTGTACTACTTTTGGGACAAATTATATCAAAATTATAGAAAACTTCATCGGCTCTAACTCAAAATATGGACAATTTTATGTTAAGGGGGTCTTCAAATCTTTTGACAGCTTCCGAAGTGCTAATTTTAAACATTTCTCAGCTGGACCAAATCACTACTTTACTTTAAAATTCATGACCCAAATTTTTTTACAGTGTCATTTCACCCCCCTACTTGCTATTTGAGTCATAAAACATGGAGAAATAAATTTTGAAGGGATATAAAAAAAAATGGCAAGTAACACACTGTCCACACTAGGGACTACATTTGTGGACAACGAAAATCAAAGGACGATAACTGTGTACTCGGACCTAATAGGGTAGAAAAAGTTGACCAATCTTAATGAAACTTGGTATGACCAAAGCTTAATAAATTATAAGACTGCCTACAAAGTTTCATGGCAATAGGATATATATTATAGACAATATGACTAATTCTATATTCAACTTTGCGTGTTAAATGTAGACGTTAAAATTGAAAAATTTCAACTATCAACATTTGGGGCTTAAAAAATTTAAATATTGCAAAAAAATACTTTTGAAATGCCTTAATATATAAAATATTATGTATTAAAAGCAATTGAGTACTCATTTGATTTATCAGAATTATCATAATTATTAAAAAGTCAAATTTATATGAGCCTGTGCCTAAAAATGGAGGTTTTCCAATGAAGGGGGGCCTTACATGAAGATGTAATATTTTCCAGCAATTTTAAATTTGTAAAGCTTTTTGGTTATAAATAATCCTAACATATATATTTAATGTACTTTAATTGGAAAGAAAACTCACAAATAACATATCATATTAGTTTAAAAGGGTCTTAGGCCAAGTAAGACTGAAAATAATTTAGGGTCAATTTAGGCCGTAGCACATATTTACATTTAAAAATGCATATTGAAGCTATAGGAAATAAAAATTTGTGTCTTTTCTATCATTTCTATACTCAGGTGACATGATACAATAAATCTGAGCACAAAAAGACTCTTGCATTCAACTTTTTTTGCTGACAGTATGGTCTGATACAAAGATTTTTCACTTTTTAGTGAAAAACATGCATGCAATTTTAGTCGCAACAAGCTTATATTTGAACCACTTGCTATCCTACAGAAGAAAAGAAAGATATTATGTGACATGAAACAGGTACAAAAGACATTGTTAAGTGCTTTTTATACAAATTTAGTGAGGTCTTTATTATGGACTTCAACTTTTATGTTCCAAGCTCATCACATTTAACTTGATCTAAACAGGGCGTTAGACGAGGGTCATATATACAACACATTTTGTACATATTGTCTGAGATAATCTTCTTTTCTGTAGATTCAGAGTTCACAAATGAGTAATACAACTGGATTGAAGCATAGAAACACAAATATTGACACATAAAAACCTGTCAGATAGAAAGTCAGAATGCCACTTATGCATCAAAATTGAAAAAGCTATGAAATGCTTATTTTGACCATAATATGCCCAAATTGGTCATTTTTGCAGAAATTCTATCAAATAAAAGTTTAAATACTTTAGTTTTATGCTATTTGACAAATTGACACCATCAAATCATTCAGGGAAGTTGCCAAAGTACAGATTCTATATTTCCTGATTTCACCTCTTAGGTCCGAGTACACAGTTATTTCGTAGTGCATTTCTTTTAGACAATAAATGAAAATTAAAAAAATCCCACCTGCGCTTTCTCAATAATATTTTTACAGTGTGTTGTACTACTTTTGGGACAAATTATATCAAAATTATAGAAAACTTCATCGGCTCTAACTCAAAATATGGACAATTTTATGTTAAGGGGGTCTTCAAATCTTTTGACAGCTTCCGAAGTGCTAATTTTAAACATTTTTCAGCTGGACCAAATCACTACTTTACTTTAAAATTCATGACCCAAATTTTTTTACAGTGTCATTTCACCCCCCTACTTGCTATTTGGGTCATAAAACATGGAGAAATAAATTTTGAAGGGGTATAAAAAAAAATGGCAAGTAACACACTGTCCACACTAGGGACTACATTTATGGACAACGAAAATCAAAGGACGATAACTGTGTACTCGGACCTAATAGGGTAGAAAAAGTTGACCAATCTTAATGAAACTTGGTATGACCAAAGCTTAATAAATTATAAGACTGCCTACAAAGTTTCATGGCAATAGGATATATATTATAGACAATATGACTAATTCTATATTCAACTTTGCGTGTTAAATGTAGACGTTAAAATTGAAAAATTTCAACTATCAACATTTGGGGCTTAAAAAATTTAAATATTGCAAAAAAATACTTTTGAAATGCCTTAATATATAAAATATTATGTATTAAAAGCAATTGAGTACTCATTTGATTTATCAGACTTATCATAATTATTAAAAAGTCAAATTTATATGAGCCTGTGCCTAAAAATGGAGGTTTTCCAATGAAGGGGGGCCTTACATGAAGATGTAATATTTTTCAGCAATTTTAAATTTGTAAAGCTTTTTGGTTATAAATAATCCTAACATATATATTTAATGTACTTTAATTGGAAAGAAAACTCACAAATAACATATCATATTAGTTTAAAAGGGTCTTAGGCCAAGTAAGACTGAAAATAATTTAGGGTCAATTTAGGCCGTAGCACATATTTACATTTAAAAATGCATATTGAAGCTATAGGAAATAAAAATTTGTGTCTTTTCTATCATTTCTATACTCAGGTGACATGATACAATAAATCTGAGCACAAAAAGACTCTTGCATTCAACTTTTTTTGCTGACAGTATGGTCTGATACAAAGATTTTTCACTTTTTAGTGAAAAACATGCATGCAATTTTAGTCGCAACAAGCTTATATTTGAACCACTTGCTATCCTACAGAAGAAAAGAAAGATATTATGTGACATGAAACAGGTACAAAAGACATTGTTAAGTGCTTTTTATACAAATTTAGTGAGGTCTTTATTATGGACTTCAACTTTTATGTTCCAAGCTCATCACATTTAACTTGATCTAAACAGGGCGTTAGACGAGGGTCATATATACAACACATTTTGTACATATTGTCTGAGATAATCTTCTTTTCTGTAGATTCAGAGTTCACAAATGAGTAATACAACTGGATTGAAGCATAGAAACACAAATATTGACACATAAAAACCTGTCAGATAGAAAGTCAGAATGCCACTTATGCATCAAAATTGAAAAAGCTATGAAATGCTTATTTTGACCATAATATGCCCAAATTGGTCATTTTTGCAGAAATTCTATCAAATAAAAGTTTAAATACTTTAGTTTTATGCTATTTGACAAATTGACACCATCAAATCATTCAGGGAAGTTGCCAAAGTACAGATTCTATATTTCCTGATTTCACCTCTTAGGTCCGAGTACACAGTTATTTCGTAGTGCATTTCTTTTAGACAATAAATGAAAATTAAAAAAATCCCACCTGCGCTTTCTCAATAATATTTTTACAGTGTGTTGTACTACTTTTGGGACAAATTATATCAAAATTATAGAAAACTTCATCGGCTCTAACTCAAAATATGGACAATTTTATGTTAAGGGGGTCTTCAAATCTTTTGACAGCTTCCGAAGTGCTAATTTTAAACATTTTTCAGCTGGACCAAATCACTACTTTACTTTAAAATTCATGACCCAAATTTTTTTACAGTGTCATTTCACCCCCCTACTTGCTATTTGGGTCATAAAACATGGAGAAATAAATTTTGAAGGGGTATAAAAAAAAATGGCAAGTAACACACTGTCCACACTAGGGACTACATTTATGGACAACGAAAATCAAAGGACGATAACTGTGTACTCGGACCTAATAGGGTAGAAAAAGTTGACCAATCTTAATGAAACTTGGTATGACCAAAGCTTAATAAATTATAAGACTGCCTACAAAGTTTCATGGCAATAGGATATATATTATAGACAATATGACTAATTCTATATTCAACTTTGCGTGTTAAATGTAGACGTTAAAACTGAAAAATTTCAACTATCAACATTTGGGGCTTAAAAAATTTAAATATTGCAAAAAAATACTTTTGAAATGCCTTAATATATAAAATATTATGTATTAAAAGCAATTGAGTACTCATTTGATTTATCAGACTTATCATAATTATTAAAAAGTCAAATTTATATGAGCCTGTGCCTAAAAATGGAGGTTTTCCAATGAAGGGGGGCCTTACATGAAGATGTAATATTTTCCAGCAATTTTAAATTTGTAAAGCTTTTTGGTTATAAATAATCCTAACATATATATTTAATGTACTTTAATTGGAAAGAAAACTCACAAATAACATATCATATTAGTTTAAAAGGGTCTTAGGCCAAGTAAGACTGAAAATAATTTAGGGTCAATTTAGGCCGTAGCACATATTTACATTTAAAAATGCATATTGAAGCTATAGGAAATAAAAATTTGTGTCTTTTCTATCATTTCTATACTCAGGTGACATGATACAATAAATCTGAGCACAAAAAGACTCTTGCATTCAACTTTTTTTGCTGACAGTATGGTCTGATACAAAGATTTTTCACTTTTTAGTGAAAAACATGCATGCAATTTTAGTCGCAACAAGCTTATATTTGAACCACTTGCTATCCTACAGAAGAAAAGAAAGATATTATGTGACATGAAACAGGTACAAAAGACATTGTTAAGTGCTTTTTATACAAATTTAGTGAGGTCTTTATTATGGACTTCAACTTTTATGTTCCAAGCTCATCACATTTAACTTGATCTAAACAGGGCGTTAGACGAGGGTCATATATACAACACATTTTGTACATATTGTCTGAGATAATCTTCTTTTCTGTAGATTCAGAGTTCACAAATGAGTAATACAACTGGATTGAAGCATAGAAACACAAATATTGACACATAAAAACCTGTCAGATAGAAAGTCAGAATGCCACTTATGCATCAAAATTGAAAAAGCTATGAAATGCTTATTTTGACCATAATATGCCCAAATTGGTCATTTTTGCAGAAATTCTATCAAATAAAAGTTTAAATACTTTAGTTTTATGCTATTTGACAAATTGACACCATCAAATCATTCAGGGAAGTTGCCAAAGTACAGATTCTATATTTCCTGATTTCACCTCTTAGGTCCGAGTACACAGTTATTTCGTAGTGCATTTCTTTTAGACAATAAATGAAAATTAAAAAAATCCCACCTGCGCTTTCTCAATAATATTTTTACAGTGTGTTGTACTACTTTTGGGACAAATTATATCAAAATTATAGAAAACTTCATCGGCTCTAACTCAAAATATGGACAATTTTATGTTAAGGGGGTCTTCAAATCTTTTGACAGCTTCCGAAGTGCTAATTTTAAACATTTTTCAGCTGGACCAAATCACTACTTTACTTTAAAATTCATGACCCAAATTTTTTTACAGTGTCATTTCACCCCCCTACTTGCTATTTGGGTCATAAAACATGGAGAAATAAATTTTGAAGGGGTATAAAAAAAAAATGGCAAGTAACACACTGTCCACACTAGGGACTACATTTATGGACAACGAAAATCAAAGGACGATAACTGTGTACTCGGACCTAATAGGGTAGAAAAAGTTGACCAATCTTAATGAAACTTGGTATGACCAAAGCTTAATAAATTATAAGACTGCCTACAAAGTTTCATGGCAATAGGATATATATTATAGACAATATGACTAATTCTATATTCAACTTTGCGTGTTAAATGTAGACGTTAAAATTGAAAAATTTCAACTATCAACATTTGGGGCTTAAAAAATTTAAATATTGCAAAAAAATACTTTTGAAATGCCTTAATATATAAAATATTATGTATTAAAAGCAATTGAGTACTCATTTGATTTATCAGACTTATCATAATTATTAAAAAGTCAAATTTATATGAGCCTGTGCCTAAAAATGGAGGTTTTCCAATGAAGGGGGGCCTTACATGAAGATGTAATATTTTCCAGCAATTTTAAATTTGTAAAGCTTTTTGGTTATAAATAATCCTAACATATATATTTAATGTACTTTAATTGGAAAGAAAACTCACAAATAACATATCATATTAGTTTAAAAGGGTCTTAGGCCAAGTAAGACTGAAAATAATTTAGGGTCAATTTAGGCCGTAGCACATATTTACATTTAAAAATGCATATTGAAGCTATAGGAAATAAAAATTTGTGTCTTTTCTATCATTTCTATACTCAGGTGACATGATACAATAAATCTGAGCACAAAAAGACTCTTGCATTCAACTTTTTTTGCTGACAGTATGGTCTGATACAAAGATTTTTCACTTTTTAGTGAAAAACATGCATGCAATTTTAGTCGCAACAAGCTTATATTTGAACCACTTGCTATCCTACAGAAGAAAAGAAAGATATTATGTGACATGAAACAGGTACAAAAGACATTGTTAAGTGCTTTTTATACAAATTTAGTGAGGTCTTTATTATGGACTTCAACTTTTATGTTCCAAGCTCATCACATTTAACTTGATCTAAACAGGGCGTTAGACGAGGGTCATATATACAACACATTTTGTACATATTGTCTGAGATAATCTTCTTTTCTGTAGATTCAGAGTTCACAAATGAGTAATACAACTGGATTGAAGCATAGAAACACAAATATTGACACATAAAAACCTGTCAGATAGAAAGTCAGAATGCCACTTATGCATCAAAATTGAAAAAGCTATGAAATGCTTATTTTGACCATAATATGCCCAAATTGGTCATTTTTGCAGAAATTCTATCAAATAAAAGTTTAAATACTTTAGTTTTATGCTATTTGACAAATTGACACCATCAAATCATTCAGGGAAGTTGCCAAAGTACAGATTCTATATTTCCTGATTTCACCTCTTAGGTCCGAGTACACAGTTATTTCGTAGTGCATTTCTTTTAGACAATAAATGAAAATTAAAAAAATCCCACCTGCGCTTTCTCAATAATATTTTTACAGTGTGTTGTACTACTTTTGGGACAAATTATATCAAAATTATAGAAAACTTCATCGGCTCTAACTCAAAATATGGACAATTTTATGTTAAGGGGGTCTTCAAATCTTTTGACAGCTTCCGAAGTGCTAATTTTAAACATTTTTCAGCTGGACCAAATCACTACTTTACTTTAAAATTCATGACCCAAATTTTTTTACAGTGTCATTTCACCCCCCTACTTGCTATTTGGGTCATAAAACATGGAGAAATAAATTTTGAAGGGGTATAAAAAAAAAATGGCAAGTAACACACTGTCCACACTAGGGACTACATTTATGGACAACGAAAATCAAAGGACGATAACTGTGTACTCGGACCTAATAGGGTAGAAAAAGTTGACCAATCTTAATGAAACTTGGTATGACCAAAGCTTAATAAATTATAAGACTGCCTACAAAGTTTCATGGCAATAGGATATATATTATAGACAATATGACTAATTCTATATTCAACTTTGCGTGTTAAATGTAGACGTTAAAATTGAAAAATTTCAACTATCAACATTTGGGGCTTAAAAAATTTAAATATTGCAAAAAAATACTTTTGAAATGCCTTAATATATAAAATATTATGTATTAAAAGCAATTGAGTACTCATTTGATTTATCAGACTTATCATAATTATTAAAAAGTCAAATTTATATGAGCCTGTGCCTAAAAATGGAGGTTTTCCAATGAAGGGGGGCCTTACATGAAGATGTAATATTTTCCAGCAATTTTAAATTTGTAAAGCTTTTTGGTTATAAATAATCCTAACATATATATTTAATGTACTTTAATTGGAAAGAAAACTCACAAATAACATATCATATTAGTTTAAAAGGGTCTTAGGCCAAGTAAGACTGAAAATAATTTAGGGTCAATTTAGGCCGTAGCACATATTTACATTTAAAAATGCATATTGAAGCTATAGGAAATAAAAATTTGTGTCTTTTCTATCATTTCTATACTCAGGTGACATGATACAATAAATCTGAGCACAAAAAGACTCTTGCATTCAATTTTTTTTGCTGACAGTATGGTCTGATACAAAGATTTTTCACTTTTTAGTGAAAAACATGCATGCAATTTTAGTCGCAACAAGCTTATATTTGAACCACTTGCTATCCTACAGAAGAAAAGAAAGATATTATGTGACATGAAACAGGTACAAAAGACATTGTTAAGTGCTTTTTATACAAATTTAGTGAGGTCTTTATTATGGACTTCAACTTTTATGTTCCAAGCTCATCACATTTAACTTGATCTAAACAGGGCGTTAGACGAGGGTCATATATACAACACATTTTGTACATATTTTCTGAGATAATCTTCTTTTCTGTAGATTCAGAGTTCACAAATGAGTAATACAACTGGATTGAAGCATAGAAACACAAATATTGACACATAAAAACCTGTCAGATAGAAAGTCAGAATGCCACTTATGCATCAAAATTGAAAAAGCTATGAAATGCTTATTTTGACCATAATATGCCCAAATTGGTCATTTTTGCAGAAATTCTATCAAATAAAAGTTTAAATACTTTAGTTTTATGCTATTTGACAAATTGACACCATCAAATCATTCAGGGAAGTTGCCAAAGTACAGATTCTATATTTCCTGATTTCACCTCTTAGGTCCGAGTACACAGTTATTTCGTAGTGCATTTCTTTTAGACAATAAATGAAAATTAAAAAAATCCCACCTGCGCTTTCTCAATAATATTTTTACAGTGTGTTGTACTACTTTTGGGACAAATTATATCAAAATTATAGAAAACTTCATCGGCTCTAACTCAAAATATGGACAATTTTATGTTAAGGGTGTCTTCAAATCTTTTGACAGCTTCCGAAGTGCTAATTTTAAACATTTTTCAGCTGGACCAAATCACTACTTTACTTTAAAATTCATGACCCAAATTTTTTTACAGTGTCATTTCACCCCCCTACTTGCTATTTGGGTCATAAAACATGGAGAAATAAATTTTGAAGGGGTATAAAAAAAAAATGGCAAGTAACACACTGTCCACACTAGGGACTACATTTATGGACAACGAAAATCAAAGGACGATAACTGTGTACTCGGACCTAATAGGGTAGAAAAAGTTGACCAATCTTAATGAAACTTGGTATGACCAAAGCTTAATAAATTATAAGACTGCCTACAAAGTTTCATGGCAATAGGATATATATTATAGACAATATGACTAATTCTATATTCAACTTTGCGTGTTAAATGTAGACGTTAAAATTGAAAAATTTCAACTATCAACATTTGGGGCTTAAAAAATTTAAATATTGCAAAAAAATACTTTTGAAATGCCTTAATATATAAAATATTATGTATTAAAAGCAATTGAGTACTCATTTGATTTATCAGACTTATCATAATTATTAAAAAGTCAAATTTATATGAGCCTGTGCCTAAAAATGGAGGTTTTCCAATGAAGGGGGGCCTTACATGAAGATGTAATATTTTCCAGCAATTTTAAATTTGTAAAGCTTTTTGGTTATAAATAATCCTAACATATATATTTAATGTACTTTAATTGGAAAGAAAACTCACAAATAACATATCATATTAGTTTAAAAGGGTCTTAGGCCAAGTAAGACTGAAAATAATTTAGGGTCAATTTAGGCCGTAGCACATATTTACATTTAAAAATGCATATTGAAGCTATAGGAAATAAAAATTTGTGTCTTTTCTATCATTTCTATACTCAGGTGACATGATACAATAAATCTGAGCACAAAAAGACTCTTGCATTCAACTTTTTTTGCTGACAGTATGGTCTGATACAAAGATTTTTCACTTTTTAGTGAAAAACATGCATGCAATTTTAGTCGCAACAAGCTTATATTTGAACCACTTGCTATCCTACAGAAGAAAAGAAAGATATTATGTGACATGAAACAGGTACAAAAGACATTGTTAAGTGCTTTTTATACAAATTTAGTGAGGTCTTTATTATGGACTTCAACTTTTATGTTCCAAGCTCATCACATTTAACTTGATCTAAACAGGGCGTTAGACGAGGGTCATATATACAACACATTTTGTACATATTTTCTGAGATAATCTTCTTTTCTGTAGATTCAGAGTTCACAAATGAGTAATACAACTGGATTGAAGCATAGAAACACAAATATTGACACATAAAAACCTGTCAGATAGAAAGTCAGAATGCCACTTATGCATCAAAATTGAAAAAGCTATGAAATGCTTATTTTGACCATAATATGCCCAAATTGGTCATTTTTGCAGAAATTCTATCAAATAAAAGTTTAAATACTTTAGTTTTATGCTATTTGACAAATTGACACCATCAAATCATTCAGGGAAGTTGCCAAAGTACAGATTCTATATTTCCTGATTTCACCTCTTAGGTCCGAGTACACAGTTATTTCGTAGTGCATTTCTTTTAGACAATAAATGAAAATTAAAAAAATCCCACCTGCGCTTTCTCAATAATATTTTTACAGTGTGTTGTACTACTTTTGGGACAAATTATATCAAAATTATAGAAAACTTCATCGGCTCTAACTCAAAATATGGACAATTTTATGTTAAGGGGGTCTTCAAATCTTTTGACAGCTTCCGAAGTGCTAATTTTAAACATTTTTCAGCTGGACCAAATCACTACTTTACTTTAAAATTCATGACCCAAATTTTTTTACAGTGTCATTTCACCCCCCTACTTGCTATTTGGGTCATAAAACATGGAGAAATAAATTTTGAAGGGGTATAAAAAAAAATGGCAAGTAACACACTGTCCACACTAGGGACTACATTTATGGACAACGAAAATCAAAGGACGATAACTGTGTACTCGGACCTAATAGGGTAGAAAAAGTTGACCAATCTTAATGAAACTTGGTATGACCAAAGCTTAATAAATTATAAGACTGCCTACAAAGTTTCATGGCAATAGGATATATATTATAGACAATATGACTAATTCTATATTCAACTTTGCGTGTTAAATGTAGACGTTAAAATTGAAAAATTTCAACTATCAACATTTGGGGCTTAAAAAATTTAAATATTGCAAAAAAATACTTTTGAAATGCCTTAATATATAAAATATTATGTATTAAAAGCAATTGAGTACTCATTTGATTTATCAGACTTATCATAATTATTAAAAAGTCAAATTTATATGAGCCTGTGCCTAAAAATGGAGGTTTTCCAATGAAGGGGGGCCTTACATGAAGATGTAATATTTTTCAGCAATTTTAAATTTGTAAAGCTTTTTGGTTATAAATAATCCTAACATATATATTTAATGTACTTTAATTGGAAAGAAAACTCACAAATAACATATCATATTAGTTTAAAAGGGTCTTAGGCCAAGTAAGACTGAAAATAATTTAGGGTCAATTTAGGCCGTAGCACATATTTACATTTAAAAATGCATATTGAAGCTATAGGAAATAAAAATTTGTGTCTTTTCTATCATTTCTATACTCAGGTGACATGATACAATAAATCTGAGCACAAAAAGACTCTTGCATTCAACTTTTTTTGCTGACAGTATGGTCTGATACAAAGATTTTTCACTTTTTAGTGAAAAACATGCATGCAATTTTAGTCGCAACAAGCTTATATTTGAACCACTTGCTATCCTACAGAAGAAAAGAAAGATATTATGTGACATGAAACAGGTACAAAAGACATTGTTAAGTGCTTTTTATACAAATTTAGTGAGGTCTTTATTATGGACTTCAACTTTTATGTTCCAAGCTCATCACATTTAACTTGATCTAAACAGGGCGTTAGACGAGGGTCATATATACAACACATTTTGTACATATTGTCTGAGATAATCTTCTTTTCTGTAGATTCAGAGTTCACAAATGAGTAATACAACTGGATTGAAGCATAGAAACACAAATATTGACACATAAAAACCTGTCAGATAGAAAGTCAGAATGCCACTTATGCATCAAAATTGAAAAAGCTATGAAATGCTTATTTTGACCATAATATGCCCAAATTGGTCATTTTTGCAGAAATTCTATCAAATAAAAGTTTAAATACTTTAGTTTTATGCTATTTGACAAATTGACACCATCAAATCATTCAGGGAAGTTGCCAAAGTACAGATTCTATATTTCCTGATTTCACCTCTTAGGTCCGAGTACACAGTTATTTCGTAGTGCATTTCTTTTAGACAATAAATGAAAATTAAAAAAATCCCACCTGCGCTTTCTCAATAATATTTTTACAGTGTGTTGTACTACTTTTGGGACAAATTATATCAAAATTATAGAAAACTTCATCGGCTCTAACTCAAAATATGGACAATTTTATGTTAAGGGGGTCTTCAAATCTTTTGACAGCTTCCGAAGTGCTAATTTTAAACATTTTTCAGCTGGACCAAATCACTACTTTACTTTAAAATTCATGACCCAAATTTTTTTACAGTGTCATTTCACCCCCCTACTTGCTATTTGGGTCATAAAACATGGAGAAATAAATTTTGAAGGGGTATAAAAAAAAATGGCAAGTAACACACTGTCCACACTAGGGACTACATTTATGGACAACGAAAATCAAAGGACGATAACTGTGTACTCGGACCTAATAGGGTAGAAAAAGTTGACCAATCTTAATGAAACTTGGTATGACCAAAGCTTAATAAATTATAAGACTGCCTACAAAGTTTCATGGCAATAGGATATATATTATAGACAATATGACTAATTCTATATTCAACTTTGCGTGTTAAATGTAGACGTTAAAACTGAAAAATTTCAACTATCAACATTTGGGGCTTAAAAAATTTAAATATTGCAAAAAAATACTTTTGAAATGCCTTAATATATAAAATATTATGTATTAAAAGCAATTGAGTACTCATTTGATTTATCAGACTTATCATAATTATTAAAAAGTCAAATTTATATGAGCCTGTGCCTAAAAATGGAGGTTTTCCAATGAAGGGGGGCCTTACATGAAGATGTAATATTTTCCAGCAATTTTAAATTTGTAAAGCTTTTTGGTTATAAATAATCCTAACATATATATTTAATGTACTTTAATTGGAAAGAAAACTCACAAATAACATATCATATTAGTTTAAAAGGGTCTTAGGCCAAGTAAGACTGAAAATAATTTAGGGTCAATTTAGGCCGTAGCACATATTTACATTTAAAAATGCATATTGAAGCTATAGGAAATAAAAATTTGTGTCTTTTCTATCATTTCTATACTCAGGTGACATGATACAATAAATCTGAGCACAAAAAGACTCTTGCATTCAACTTTTTTTGCTGACAGTATGGTCTGATACAAAGATTTTTCACTTTTTAGTGAAAAACATGCATGCAATTTTAGTCGCAACAAGCTTATATTTGAACCACTTGCTATCCTACAGAAGAAAAGAAAGATATTATGTGACATGAAACAGGTACAAAAGACATTGTTAAGTGCTTTTTATACAAATTTAGTGAGGTCTTTATTATGGACTTCAACTTTTATGTTCCAAGCTCATCACATTTAACTTGATCTAAACAGGGCGTTAGACGAGGGTCATATATACAACACATTTTGTACATATTGTCTGAGATAATCTTCTTTTCTGTAGATTCAGAGTTCACAAATGAGTAATACAACTGGATTGAAGCATAGAAACACAAATATTGACACATAAAAACCTGTCAGATAGAAAGTCAGAATGCCACTTATGCATCAAAATTGAAAAAGCTATGAAATGCTTATTTTGACCATAATATGCCCAAATTGGTCATTTTTGCAGAAATTCTATCAAATAAAAGTTTAAATACTTTAGTTTTATGCTATTTGACAAATTGACACCATCAAATCATTCAGGGAAGTTGCCAAAGTACAGATTCTATATTTCCTGATTTCACCTCTTAGGTCCGAGTACACAGTTATTTCGTAGTGCATTTCTTTTAGACAATAAATGAAAATTAAAAAAATCCCACCTGCGCTTTCTCAATAATATTTTTACAGTGTGTTGTACTACTTTTGGGACAAATTATATCAAAATTATAGAAAACTTCATCGGCTCTAACTCAAAATATGGACAATTTTATGTTAAGGGGGTCTTCAAATCTTTTGACAGCTTCCGAAGTGCTAATTTTAAACATTTTTCAGCTGGACCAAATCACTACTTTACTTTAAAATTCATGACCCAAATTTTTTTACAGTGTCATTTCACCCCCCTACTTGCTATTTGGGTCATAAAACATGGAGAAATAAATTTTGAAGGGGTATAAAAAAAAAATGGCAAGTAACACACTGTCCACACTAGGGACTACATTTATGGACAACGAAAATCAAAGGACGATAACTGTGTACTCGGACCTAATAGGGTAGAAAAAGTTGACCAATCTTAATGAAACTTGGTATGACCAAAGCTTAATAAATTATAAGACTGCCTACAAAGTTTCATGGCAATAGGATATATATTATAGACAATATGACTAATTCTATATTCAACTTTGCGTGTTAAATGTAGACGTTAAAATTGAAAAATTTCAACTATCAACATTTGGGGCTTAAAAAATTTAAATATTGCAAAAAAATACTTTTGAAATGCCTTAATATATAAAATATTATGTATTAAAAGCAATTGAGTACTCATTTGATTTATCAGACTTATCATAATTATTAAAAAGTCAAATTTATATGAGCCTGTGCCTAAAAATGGAGGTTTTCCAATGAAGGGGGGCCTTACATGAAGATGTAATATTTTCCAGCAATTTTAAATTTGTAAAGCTTTTTGGTTATAAATAATCCTAACATATATATTTAATGTACTTTAATTGGAAAGAAAACTCACAAATAACATATCATATTAGTTTAAAAGGGTCTTAGGCCAAGTAAGACTGAAAATAATTTAGGGTCAATTTAGGCCGTAGCACATATTTACATTTAAAAATGCATATTGAAGCTATAGGAAATAAAAATTTGTGTCTTTTCTATCATTTCTATACTCAGGTGACATGATACAATAAATCTGAGCACAAAAAGACTCTTGCATTCAACTTTTTTTGCTGACAGTATGGTCTGATACAAAGATTTTTCACTTTTTAGTGAAAAACATGCATGCAATTTTAGTCGCAACAAGCTTATATTTGAACCACTTGCTATCCTACAGAAGAAAAGAAAGATATTATGTGACATGAAACAGGTACAAAAGACATTGTTAAGTGCTTTTTATACAAATTTAGTGAGGTCTTTATTATGGACTTCAACTTTTATGTTCCAAGCTCATCACATTTAACTTGATCTAAACAGGGCGTTAGACGAGGGTCATATATACAACACATTTTGTACATATTTTCTGAGATAATCTTCTTTTCTGTAGATTCAGAGTTCACAAATGAGTAATACAACTGGATTGAAGCATAGAAACACAAATATTGACACATAAAAACCTGTCAGATAGAAAGTCAGAATGCCACTTATGCATCAAAATTGAAAAAGCTATGAAATGCTTATTTTGACCATAATATGCCCAAATTGGTCATTTTTGCAGAAATTCTATCAAATAAAAGTTTAAATACTTTAGTTTTATGCTATTTGACAAATTGACACCATCAAATCATTCAGGGAAGTTGCCAAAGTACAGATTCTATATTTCCTGATTTCACCTCTTAGGTCCGAGTACACAGTTATTTCGTAGTGCATTTCTTTTAGACAATAAATGAAAATTAAAAAAATCCCACCTGCGCTTTCTCAATAATATTTTTACAGTGTGTTGTACTACTTTTGGGACAAATTATATCAAAATTATAGAAAACTTCATCGGCTCTAACTCAAAATATGGACAATTTTATGTTAAGGGGGTCTTCAAATCTTTTGACAGCTTCCGAAGTGCTAATTTTAAACATTTTTCAGCTGGACCAAATCACTACTTTACTTTAAAATTCATGACCCAAATTTTTTTACAGTGTCATTTCACCCCCCTACTTGCTATTTGGGTCATAAAACATGGAGAAATAAATTTTGAAGGGGTATAAAAAAAAAATGGCAAGTAACACACTGTCCACACTAGGGACTACATTTATGGACAACGAAAATCAAAGGACGATAACTGTGTACTCGGACCTAATAGGGTAGAAAAAGTTGACCAATCTTAATGAAACTTGGTATGACCAAAGCTTAATAAATTATAAGACTGCCTACAAAGTTTCATGGCAATAGGATATATATTATAGACAATATGACTAATTCTATATTCAACTTTGCGTGTTAAATGTAGACGTTAAAATTGAAAAATTTCAACTATCAACATTTGGGGCTTAAAAAATTTAAATATTGCAAAAAAATACTTTTGAAATGCCTTAATATATAAAATATTATGTATTAAAAGCAATTGAGTACTCATTTGATTTATCAGACTTATCATAATTATTAAAAAGTCAAATTTATATGAGCCTGTGCCTAAAAATGGAGGTTTTCCAATGAAGGGGGGCCTTACATGAAGATGTAATATTTTCCAGCAATTTTAAATTTGTAAAGCTTTTTGGTTATAAATAATCCTAACATATATATTTAATGTACTTTAATTGGAAAGAAAACTCACAAATAACATATCATATTAGTTTAAAAGGGTCTTAGGCCAAGTAAGACTGAAAATAATTTAGGGTCAATTTAGGCCGTAGCACATATTTACATTTAAAAATGCATATTGAAGCTATAGGAAATAAAAATTTGTGTCTTTTCTATCATTTCTATACTCAGGTGACATGATACAATAAATCTGAGCACAAAAAGACTCTTGCATTCAACTTTTTTTGCTGACAGTATGGTCTGATACAAAGATTTTTCACTTTTTAGTGAAAAACATGCATGCAATTTTAGTCGCAACAAGCTTATATTTGAACCACTTGCTATCCTACAGAAGAAAAGAAAGATATTATGTGACATGAAACAGGTACAAAAGACATTGTTAAGTGCTTTTTATACAAATTTAGTGAGGTCTTTATTATGGACTTCAACTTTTATGTTCCAAGCTCATCACATTTAACTTGATCTAAACAGGGCGTTAGACGAGGGTCATATATACAACACATTTTGTACATATTTTCTGAGATAATCTTCTTTTCTGTAGATTCAGAGTTCACAAATGAGTAATACAACTGGATTGAAGCATAGAAACACAAATATTGACACATAAAAACCTGTCAGATAGAAAGTCAGAATGCCACTTATGCATCAAAATTGAAAAAGCTATGAAATGCTTATTTTGACCATAATATGCCCAAATTGGTCATTTTTGCAGAAATTCTATCAAATAAAAGTTTAAATACTTTAGTTTTATGCTATTTGACAAATTGACACCATCAAATCATTCAGGGAAGTTGCCAAAGTACAGATTCTATATTTCCTGATTTCACCTCTTAGGTCCGAGTACACAGTTATTTCGTAGTGCATTTCTTTTAGACAATAAATGAAAATTAAAAAAATCCCACCTGCGCTTTCTCAATAATATTTTTACAGTGTGTTGTACTACTTTTGGGACAAATTATATCAAAATTATAGAAAACTTCATCGGCTCTAACTCAAAATATGGACAATTTTATGTTAAGGGGGTCTTCAAATCTTTTGACAGCTTCCGAAGTGCTAATTTTAAACATTTTTCAGCTGGACCAAATCACTACTTTACTTTAAAATTCATGACCCAAATTTTTTTACAGTGTCATTTCACCCCCCTACTTGCTATTTGGGTCATAAAACATGGAGAAATAAATTTTGAAGGGGTATAAAAAAAAATGGCAAGTAACACACTGTCCACACTAGGGACTACATTTATGGACAACGAAAATCAAAGGACGATAACTGTGTACTCGGACCTAATAGGGTAGAAAAAGTTGACCAATCTTAATGAAACTTGGTATGACCAAAGCTTAATAAATTATAAGACTGCCTACAAAGTTTCATGGCAATAGGATATATATTATAGACAATATGACTAATTCTATATTCAACTTTGCGTGTTAAATGTAGACGTTAAAATTGAAAAATTTCAACTATCAACATTTGGGGCTTAAAAAATTTAAATATTGCAAAAAAATACTTTTGAAATGCCTTAATATATAAAATATTATGTATTAAAAGCAATTGAGTACTCATTTGATTTATCAGACTTATCATAATTATTAAAAAGTCAAATTTATATGAGCCTGTGCCTAAAAATGGAGGTTTTCCAATGAAGGGGGGCCTTACATGAAGATGTAATATTTTCCAGCAATTTTAAATTTGTAAAGCTTTTTGGTTATAAATAATCCTAACATATATATTTAATGTACTTTAATTGGAAAGAAAACTCACAAATAACATATCATATTAGTTTAAAAGGGTCTTAGGCCAAGTAAGACTGAAAATAATTTAGGGTCAATTTAGGCCGTAGCACATATTTACATTTAAAAATGCATATTGAAGCTATAGGAAATAAAAATTTGTGTCTTTTCTATCATTTCTATACTCAGGTGACATGATACAATAAATCTGAGCACAAAAAGACTCTTGCATTCAACTTTTTTTGCTGACAGTATGGTCTGATACAAAGATTTTTCACTTTTTAGTGAAAAACATGCATGCAATTTTAGTCGCAACAAGCTTATATTTGAACCACTTGCTATCCTACAGAAGAAAAGAAAGATATTATGTGACATGAAACAGGTACAAAAGACATTGTTAAGTGCTTTTTATACAAATTTAGTGAGGTCTTTATTATGGACTTCAACTTTTATGTTCCAAGCTCATCACATTTAACTTGATCTAAACAGGGCGTTAGACGAGGGTCATATATACAACACATTTTGTACATATTTTCTGAGATAATCTTCTTTTCTGTAGATTCAGAGTTCACAAATGAGTAATACAACTGGATTGAAGCATAGAAACACAAATATTGACACATAAAAACCTGTCAGATAGAAAGTCAGAATGCCACTTATGCATCAAAATTGAAAAAGCTATGAAATGCTTATTTTGACCATAATATGCCCAAATTGGTCATTTTTGCAGAAATTCTATCAAATAAAAGTTTAAATACTTTAGTTTTATGCTATTTGACAAATTGACACCATCAAATCATTCAGGGAAGTTGCCAAAGTACAGATTCTATATTTCCTGATTTCACCTCTTAGGTCCGAGTACACAGTTATTTCGTAGTGCATTTCTTTTAGACAATAAATGAAAATTAAAAAAATCCCACCTGCGCTTTCTCAATAATATTTTTACAGTGTGTTGTACTACTTTTGGGACAAATTATATCAAAATTATAGAAAACTTCATCGGCTCTAACTCAAAATATGGACAATTTTATGTTAAGGGGGTCTTCAAATCTTTTGACAGCTTCCGAAGTGCTAATTTTAAACATTTTTCAGCTGGACCAAATCACTACTTTACTTTAAAATTCATGACCCAAATTTTTTTACAGTGTCATTTCACCCCCCTACTTGCTATTTGAGTCATAAAACATGGAGAAATAAATTTTGAAGGGGTATAAAAAAAAATGGCAAGTAACACACTGTCCACACTAGGGACTACATTTGTGGACAACGAAAATCAAAGGACGATAACTGTGTACTCGGACCTCATGCTATAAAATCGTTTTAGGCATTTTGTAAAATGCCTTTCAATTTCTCAAGGCATTTTGTAAAACGTATAAACAGATTTGTAAATATACAAAATGCCTGAATCTTACAGACATTTTAGAAAATACATACTTAAAGTTTTCAGGCATTTTAGAAAATGTCTGACTTTAGAACATGCCTGTAACATATACAAACGTCATGTTTACAAACAATCTACCCGGAAATATGTGTTTACAGCGAAGTGTGTAAAGATGTTAATATCAGTGACAATACACCTACCTCATGAAATTGCAGTAAATCCGAATACATTTTAGCCCCAGTTCTCATGTTATAACAGGAGACCTTAACATCGTTCGTGACCGAGAGTTGAAATCATTCCTCAGTAAAGGACCTAAATATCGTCCCCCGTCAATTATTAATTGGAATGAGTGTCTAAACATCATCCACGACTCATTCCGTACCTACTGCTCTAACTGGATAAAACGAGAAAAAGCTGACAAGAAATCATTATATTCATTTTTTAATTCGGTAATGAACATAGTTGATATACGTATTCAACATTTTAAAGATCATTTTACTCCTAACAACAACCATAATAGCCCAATTTCCCGTATCAAACATAAGCTAAAAGAATTCGCCAAGGAATATATTTTTGTCCCGGCTGATAAGGCTGCTAACAATATCATTATTGTTTGACGTAAATTTTACATTGATGTTCTACAAAAGGAAATCACGAATTCACCAACATTCCAACTGACTCCCTTTTCGGAAAATGACATCTATAACAAACATAAACTTTTAGCTACCTCTTTACAAGCAGAACCAAATACAATGAAAGTTCCGACTATGTACTGGCTTCCGAAGCTGCATAAAACTCCATTCAAATATAGATTTATTTCGTCTTCAAGCCAATGTTCCACTACTAAACTATCTATTCTACTTACTAGTACACTTGGTACAATCAAAAACCTGGTAATAAATTGTTCAAAGAAGACTTTGATAATAGTGGAATTAATTACTTTTGGAGTGTCAAAAATTCGTTGGAAGTACTTGATAAATTGCATGCTTATATTGGTGATTTCGAATCTGTTCAAAGTTTTGATTTTTCTACCCTATATACCACGTTGCCTCATAATCTTATTAAAAAAAAATTCACACACCTGATTAAATGGGCATTTAAAAATCGGAATGCGAATATATATGTTCAAACTCTTTTAGGTCATTTTTTAGTAACAACAAACAAAAGAACTATGTCAATTGCATCTGCTTTGATACTATAACTTTCCTTGAATTTTTACTAGATAACATTTTTGTTCGCTATGGAGATTCCGTATATCGTCAGGTTATCGGAATTCCCATAGGGACTAACTGTGCACCACTTATTGCGGACCTGTTTCTGGATTGTTATGAGTTACAATTTATGACTAAAATGAGCAAAGACCCATCAAAACAATACCTGATTCAAAAATTTAATATCACTTTAAGATATTTAGATGATATATTGGCTCTCAATAATGACGACTTCAGAATGTAGACTAAAGAGATTTCTCCTGCCGAACTGACTTTAAATAAAGCTAATACTAACAATGAACACTGCCCTTTCCTGGATCTTGATATCTTTATCTTAGACGGGAAGCTTAATACCAGAATTTATGATAAAAGAGATGATTTTTCATTTCCTATTGTTAATTATCCATTTTTAGATGGTGACGTTCCCTTGTCGCCATCTTATGGTGTTTATATATCTCAACTTGTTCGATTCGTTCGTGTATGTAACAACGTATTTGGTTTCAACGAAAGCAATCTCTGTATTACTGAAAAATTATTACACCAGGGTTTTCGATATCACAAACTAGTCAAAACATTTACTAAATTTTATCATCGCTACAAGGACATCATTCGTAAATATAAATCAACATGCAGACATCTTATACGTTCAGGTATTTCACATCCAATAATTTATGGTAATATTCTTACAAAGCACAAAAATGTCGGCATTCACCTCAAAAGCTAACCAAACCTTAAAACAGACTTATTCGGAAAGGATATAGTTACGATACTGTTGTCAAGTCATTAAGGATTGCATATTTTGGTATTAATATGGATTCACTCATAGGGTCTTTGCATCGGAAATAAACACATTTATTCTAAAACCAGTTGTTGGCATGATACGGGTTATGTTCTTCTCATATATTTTATGATGGTATGATACTAAACCCCTAACGGGAGGGATTGTACTTGATTTTCATATGATGAATTAAGACATAATATTTCAATCAGTTTGATTGAGGTCTGGAGAACTGATAGTAGTCCATTGTTCATTTATGTATCATTGTCATTTTGCTTAGTTTCTTTTGTTACCTATTCTGACATCGGACTCGGACTTCTTTTAAACTGAGTTTTACTGTGTGTATTGCTATGTGTTTCTTTTTTCTACATTGGCTAGAGGTATAGGGGGAGGGTTGAGATCTCACAAGACATGTTTAACCCCGCCGTATTTTTGCGCCTATCCCAAGTCAGGAGCTTCTGGCCTTTGTTAGTCTAGTATGTTTTTTAATTTTAGTTCATTTATATGTTTTGGAGTTTAGTGTGACGTCCATTTTCACTGAACTAGTACACAATTTTAGTTAGGGGCCAGCTGAGGACCACCTCCGGGTGCGGGATTTTCTCGCTGCATTGAAGACCCATTGGTGGCCTTCGGCTGTTGTCTGCTTATTGGTCGGGTTGTTGTCTCTTTGACATATTTCCCATTTCCATTCTCAATTTTATGTCATAGATAGTTTAAGGTTTGAATGTTTGGGTTTAAAACTGTGGTAGATGAAAATAACACTTTATTCATTAAAAGTCTACCCGCAGCACTTTTCTGGGTTTACTTTCATCAGGAACATTCATACCAACACATTTTACATAGGTCCAATAGAGCTTACAAAAATACCCAAATTCATCTAAGGTTAATTTTGCCTGAAGTAATTCGTACTTTAGTTTTTTGATAATTTATTACTGTGACTTGACTGTGTTGCTGTTTACCTTTACCTATTGTTCAACCAGATTGTAAAATTGATAATACAAAATGGACATTTAAATTTACCAGTTGGTATTGTTAGATCTGACGAATAGGTAAGCACTCATGCATGTAGAGTCTACCTTGATGCTGTCACTTTACCTGTTCAATTGTCACTGTTTTTCAAAACTTATCCATGTGGAATTCAGGCTTCAAGTTTATCTTTGTTAAAAAACATAACATGCCTACAGTTTAAATTAGTATATATGGTATGGTATGTTTTTTTAACTTCATTTTCCCATGTTTTTCTTTAGAGAATCCTAAAACAAGTAAAGGAAATACACATTGTAATAACAGTATTTTTTCATTGAAATGAAGTATTCCTTGAAGTAACTGACCATACAATTGCCAAAGAAACACAACATTTAGAAGAAAAAGGAGAGATCTTTTATTTTACTGTCATTTCAAATTTTAGGAGTGATCAAGCCAAAACAAGAATATATATGTTTTTTTTCTTGCAGGGTATTTAATTAGATGTCATCTAATGCACTACATTTCCTCTTACTGTTTTCATATCCAAATACGATGAGTGCTTGGATTTCTTTTATATTGTTGAAAAGACCTCTGTTATCTCATTGGTTTTTTCTAATGGGAGCAAACTCAAAATATCTATTTTTCACTCTCGTGGAAATATTAATTATTTAATAACTCTCATGATTTTTCAGGATTAACAAACACCAGAACAAATGTGTGCATTCCTTCTTTTAGACAATTGGCATGAGCCTTGTAAAAAGGGTTCAAACATAATGAAATATCAAAAATAATAGTTATGAATTAACTGTTTTATCTATTTATTTATTGACACTGATATATGATATCTCATCCAGTATTCCAGCTTCACTATTTGAAGTAAAACTATTTGAAGTATTTTTTAAATATTTTCCTAATTCTATTAATTTTTTGGAATATTTTCTAACATTTTTCACTAGATCACTAGATTTGTTTCTATATCCACAGTATTCTGTTTAATTTCCCATGATATATATCCCAATTAAACAGGTGCAGAGTTTTTATATTAGATCCAAAATTTTGTATTTTTTTATCATTTCTAATACCACATTCAAAACAATTATCCTCACTTTACAATTTTGTTTGATACATTCATGGGAATCCATTCAAAGTCACATTTCATTTTAGAAGCAAAATTAAATTGCATCTAATAAGTGAATCCAAATGAAATAAATCCCAATATGTTATGCACATTGATATCACTAGATTTCAAACACTGCGAATAATAATCCAAAAATGAAAAATTTGAAGGGATATATGAAGATTGATTGATTGATTGTTGGTTGCTTGGGATATATGAAGAAATGCATAACATATCCATTTGAAAACTGAAACTGAAAACACCTGAACAGCTATTTCTTGTTTCACTGACAACTGGACAATACTATGTATAAGGGTTAAAAATTTAAAGATTCATTTATTTTGTTAAAACAGAATTAATTTTCATACATATTAACATGCAGTTACGAAAATATTTTACTGATTTAGATTTTTGGGTCAAAATTAGATTATTCTTCTATATTGGGGACTTAAAACAATGAAAACCAATGATATTTTCTTCCCTATCAATTTTGTAATAGAATAACCCTAGATGAAGAACAACTTCAGGAAAAAGCATGCTGTAAGATTGGGTTAGGTGAATAAAAAACAGTACAGGAAGCATCAAGATAGACTCAACTCTAACAATACCAACTGGTCAATTTAAATGTTCCAATTGTATTGTCAATTTTACAATCTGGTTGTTACAATATATGTATCGACCAAGTAGGAGCTGATTACGTTGTACCTTGTCTGTTCGAAATGACTAAAATCTATTTAGGCTTTTTAACTTTTTTGATTCGAGCGTCACTGATGAGTCTTTTGAAGACAAAACGCGTGTCTGGCGTACACAAATTAAATCCTGATATCTACGACGAGCTTATTTACAACCACTTGGTCGATGCCACTGCTGACGGAGTTTTCTCCCCGTGGGTATCACAGCCCAGTAGTGAGCACTTCTGTGTTGACATGAATATGGTCATAACTACAAATTTACTATTTAAAAAACTTTGAATTTTTCAAAATACTAAGGATTTTCTACCCCAGAAACAGATTACCGTATCTGTATTTGGAAAAACGGTTATGAATTTTGGGTCCTCAATACTCATCATCTTCGTACTTTATTTGGCCTTCTTAACTTTTTTGATTCGAGCGTCACTGATGAGTCTTTTGAAGACAAAACGCGCGTCTGACGTACAAAATTTTAATCCTGGTATCTATGATGAGTTTATCTATCCACATCCCTAGTGCTACATTAATAATTATTTACACGTTATACTTGGTAAAACGTCGGAATCCTATCGCAGATCTGGTCCCAAACCATTTGCAATAAATTTTCTAGTGTGTTTCTGTAATTTTTACCTTTAACCTAGAATTATTGAACTTAAATGATATTGGAAAGTACCTGTACATTTATTGACAGTCACACATCAAATACCAATAAATATAGCACTAAACACAACAAAATTGGAAATGGAACAACGTAAAACTTCAGTATAAACTACAGTATGCAACTTAAAAAAACCAAAGGCAATTAAGGCGACATAAGGTATCTGATGTTCAAAAATAGGTTACAAAGAGACATATACAGTTAATAAACAAGAACTGAGGGAATTACAAGAACTCCAAAAGGAACGAGACCGGATGCGTCAAATCATGTACAAGATATGTAGTAAAATATGTAAAGGAAAGGATGTTTTTATGACCAAACAGCATTTGTAAAAGGAGGAGGATATATAATACCCATACTAAGGAATTTTATTAAGATTGACTAGGATAAAGAAATGTTGGTGCCTATATTTCTATCCAGCAGTACAATTAATGACAAAGAGGAAATCCGTTTGGCTGTGAGAGGTTTATGCTTATGCATATGCAGCCACTAGCGATATGAATTATGATTTTAAATACGAATGCCACGCTTCCTGCACTTTTTTAAAACCTTTTTAGCATTTCCTTGTAGGGTCTATTGGAAGCCTTGTCGTTCACATGGCACTATGTTTGCCTGTTTCCAACATACTGTTTCCAGTCTAAAGGTCAAATTTTCAAAATGAACGTTATAAATTTGAGAAGTTGATCTGAATATGCCTGAAATACTTTACACTAGATATTGAGCACTACCGATTAAACATTCAATGATATGTAAAACATTTTAAAAAAGAAATATGTCTCCTGTCGTAATTTAAATTGTTAAACTAATATTTATAGAATTGCATCGAAGCTTTTTGTAAGTTATGCTTTATATGTCCACCATGTCCACGTTATTTCTTTTTATAAATCAACATCAAAATATATTTCTTTATTTTATACCGAAATTTATCAACAATATGAAGTGTTTTGTGCAAAAAGTTCTCATAATCATCGTGACTTAAGAAATCATTCTTTATGTGTTTAGATTTTAATTAATGATTATTGCAAAACTGGCTAATCGATACATTAATATTTAAGATGTCGTCCAATGAAAATTCTGTTTCTGATTCATACTACTCAACTTGATATTAAATCGCAAAGATATTTAGTTTTCTGCATTCGAAATTAAAAGCCATGAAGTCATTTTTAGTTTGAATTTTACTCCTATGCAGCAGATTCTGATGTTTGGGTTTTCCTCTTGTTGATATCGAATATTTTTCCCATCTTGCTCTTTTTGTCTTTTGCTTTTTGTCTTTTTTTCTTTGAATTCCAAAAGGTAATTGTCGACTTTACAAACTTAACTAAACTGAGTAAATCAATGAGTATAACAAGTCCAACGACAATACAAATAAAAGCAGTTCCGGCTAATCCCATGGTCTCAGAAGATTTCCGTCTATCAGAAGCGGATGTTCGCTTGCGGATGCTAGACGACAGTTGCGATTTATTTACTTTCAGTTCCTTTTTAATCTTTTGTAATTCTGATTCCAATTCCTTCAGCAAATCTTCCTCGGTTCTATTCGGAATTATCTTAGAACCCCAAAATTCTAGTTTTCTCCGATATTCACATCTACACGGAATCATATTTGCTGAAAATAATGACAACTTATATTTTAGATTTATCCATTTTCCCCTTTATTTCTTATGCATAAATTCTACCACTGCATTAAGTGTGATTCGATATGTATCCACTGGAGACAGTTAAATTTTCCAAATCAAAAACGCGAGGCTCGCCGAGCGATTTAAATATGTATAATTGAACTGTCGATAGTGGATAAATATCTTATTGTAAGAGATTTAGTGGTGGAATTTGTTTCTCTAATGATTTTTAGACGATAAACAGACAATCTTATTCTTTCTTTTCGTATGATCTACAAAAAAGTTGTGGTCTTTCTATGTGACGTTGCGTTGTGTGGACTTGTTTGTCTTTTCGTCG
Organism: Mytilus californianus; assembly: GCF_021869535.1. Taxonomy (NCBI): domain Eukaryota; kingdom Metazoa; phylum Mollusca; class Bivalvia; order Mytilida; family Mytilidae; genus Mytilus; species Mytilus californianus. The sequence continues at coordinate 50,568,545 of NW_026262745.1, read as the reverse complement.
TCTTTCGTTTTTGTTTTGCATGGCATTGTCAGTTTCCTCTGCGCATATTCGTTTGGAATATTCCCTTGGTATGATCTACCTATTTTACAAGTTGTCAAAATAAGGTCTATAAAGTGTCAATGCTATATGCACGTGCCATTTGGTTATATTTTATCATAGGCATAAAGTTTTTTCCATTTATACCTTTAAATTTCGACATTACTCATCATTCTTGTAGCATATTTATGAAGTGTAGTTAAGAAAACACAAACCAGTTATTCGGTTCATCGAGACTTGTCTATTCCATGTCACAACTTGATTTTTCCGTTGACAGAGCTAAATGCGGTATATAAATTAACACTGAAAATTTGCATTTAGATATGTGCAAACCTTATTGATAATCTCCAGTGTTGTATGTAAGACGTGACAATAATGTGTATAGCAGTCACTGGGTCGTAAAAAAAATCATTATAAAAACGTATGATTACAACATGTACAACGAGTCTAAGATACAAATTACAAAAAAAGATAATCATTACAAAAAGATAATATTTAAATATTTTCGATAACAAAATAACAATAATCCTTCATTTAGTATTAGTTGTCTTAGATGAAACAACGAAAAAGCATGCTATTCATCGTTAAACATTTCTGATGTTTTACAATGTTTACATCGTATGGACAAAAACACAAAGGAAATATTGTTGCGCGTCATATAGTGTTAAGAGCCGTCTCAATGTAAATTAAAGTTGGAAGGAAAAGCTTACATCCTTATGGTGAAAACAGAATGTATATACATGTTTCACTTGACTATAGAATGCTGCATCTAGTCAAGCTTGCAGATCTAACATCGTTGCATCGGACAAAAAAAGATGCCTTATTTGGGAATTTGCCCTATTAAACTCTAGGCTATTCAATAGAGAATATCTGCCGTAAAATTGACAATTATTATACATGTATACTACGTCTCAATACACATACATTGATTTGACTTCATGGCAAGAATTTATCAGCCTAAACGACCTACAAAAATCAGCGTATCTGCGAGGTATTCAGTTTTCAATGCATTACCCCCTGATCAAACCGAAGAGGAAACTAAAATAACACTTTATAAATTTGGTTCGTCCGAACTGCTTATATGGATTTACCTTCATTTTGTTATCTTGGGCGACGAACACACTGCATGCGGAGTTGTTATGGCAAAGTATACTTATACAATTTTATGTATACAGTTTAAAAATAAGGAGATGTGGTATGATTGCCAATGAGACAACTATCCACCAAAGTTGAAATAAAGTGGATGTAAGCAATTATAGGCGAAAGTATGGTCTTTAAAAATGAGAAAAACCCATAACGTATGGTCGGCTATAAAAGGCCCGACATAACAAATATGAAACAATTTAATTGAGAAAACTAATGGCCTAATTTATAACAAATCAATTTACGAAAAACAAATATGACAGACATAAACCAAAGACAACCACTAAACTACAGGCTCCTACAGGCTCCTGAATTGGGACAGACACATAACGAATGTTGCGGGGATAAACATGTTTGTGAGCGTTCAACCCTCTTTCTAACCTGGGACAGTTGGTGTTACAGCACAACATATGAACAAACTATAAAAATCAGTTGAAAAAAGGCTTACCTCATCAGATGGATACAAATAGAAATACATCGAACAAAAACACAGAGTGGAAGTAGACGGGTACTTATACATCCCCGCAACAAAAAAGACAAAACAAGAGTCCTCGCAGTTACTGACAGCTAGTTCAAAGCAAATAACAACTAATAAAAAAAAATCATGTATCTAAAACTAAAATATCATCAGTACACATCCAACATCCAATGGATTTAGTGTAAAGACGTCATTAATAGTCAGAGAAAAACATGATCTTGTGCAATGCCAACTATAGGTATCGACAGATTGTAGTACCGTGAAAATACATATGTGTAATATTTAGTATGGTTTAAATGTATTGATAACAAAATCAATATTTATACCAATAAAACAATATTCAAAAATGTAATTACAGTGTTGAATATGTAACCTTTCAGAATAAGTTTATTTAAAGAATTGATAAGTTTACCCGTATCGTATTTAAATTTCGGGCTCGGTTTACAACATCACCGTAAAGATCATGATGTGCTATTCCGTTTAAAAAATGTTTTTACAGGTACAGCCAAACATGTAGCCCTAATATTTGTATCTATGGATGAATTTTGTAAAGGTTTTAAGTAATGTGTGGTAATGAAATCCCTGACTTAAAAATTTATTTGTAATACGGTGTGTTAACCATGAAACTAAAGACTTCAAATATTTGTGTTCTATATCAAACTAATAAAGATGAGTTGTTCCGTTGATGTTATTTTTCTTGAGGTTATTGCATTGTTTCATCGCAATTGATGACTCATTTCAAAATTAATAGATGACCAGTGTAAACTGTATTCTACATACATGCATTTATATAGAGACTCGTTTCATCTGTTTGAGTCAGTCCGGAAATGTATGTCACATGGCATTTATACAATCCCTCGTCTGTCCATTTTACGTGTTCAAAGACCAGACTTGGTGATGTGACGTTCCCTTTTTTTGCGTACTCAGAAACGATTACATTGCTACCATTCGCTGATCTTGTCCAGAATAGTTTTGTGATACCCTGCGTGTATTTGACGTCACAGGTAAGGGTAACACTTTCATCCTCGTCTGCTATAATATCTATTAAGCAGCAAATATACAAAATGTAAGCAATAAAGCACACATCATAAACTGAACAACGTAATTGCAATATTTTGGATTTCAGTGCGCTTTTCATGTGTTTCCGGTACACATTAAATGGGCATAAGCTGTCAAAGAAAGACAAAAGATACAAGATGGACGTTCAAACTCATGTCGAAAATGAACTGAAAAGGCCAAGGCTAAAAAAAGAAAAAGACAAACAGACAAACAATAGTATACAAAACACAACATAGAAAACTAAAGACTGAGCAACACGAACCCCACCAAAAATTGGGGTTGATCTCAGGTGCTCCGGCAGGATAGGCAGATCCTGCTCCACATGTGGCACCCGTCGTGTTGCTCCCGTTAGTACAAACCCTGTAATAAGTCTAATTCGGTAGGTCACATTCGGGAAAAGGGGGACGACATTAGGAACATATCCGCTATCATCTGTAAAACGGATATTCAATAACAGTCAACCAACTCGTGTAGCCTCCGTAAAACATACAAAGGAATGATTGCAATTTCACCACTTGGATCGTTTGGTTTAATAGCTTTCTTCTGAGCAGCAACCCTCTATCAAGGAAATCATGATAGGAAATACAAGCTCTGGAATATCGTATCAACTGGGAGATATATACTGCTGGAATGTTACTTCATAGAAATGGAAAGTTCACAATTGGGAAGGAGAAATCATCTCTTTTGTCGTAAAGTTTTGTTTTCAACCGGCCCTCATTGTCAATTTTTAGATGCAAGTCAGGATATGAGGCAGACTTAACTGTATCTGTTGTATTCTTCATCTCAAGTTAGCTTTCTCAACTTTGGGTCCTCAATGTTCGTCAACTTCTTACTTTGTTTACTTTATTTCTCTTTTGACTGTTTTTTATTAGAGCGTCACTGGTCTTTTGAAGACGAAATGCGATTCTGGTGTAAATGATTTTAATTCTGGTATCTATGATAAATTTATTGCACTATTTAGAAATGTACTCTCAAAAAGATGGATCTTACAAAACATGGTTAATGGATGTTTTATTTAGAGAAAATTTCTGTCATTACAACGTTAATGATTCAATCGAATTGTACAATAAAGGGGTAAATATACTGAATCGTAGTTGGAATATGCATTAATAAATAATGAAGATTTTTATCTTTTTCACTGCAGTTGTAAATTAAACTGTTATGATGAAACCAAGAAAGTAACTTTCAGAAAATTGAATATGTTTTCATTCTCTATATTCACAAGTTATAGGACGATAAACCGCGTTGTGTTGAAGTCTGATATGTTGTGGTATGTCGTATTTTTTAACTGATAAAAGTTCGTTTTCTCGATTGAATAGTTTTATATCTGGTCATTTTGGGACCTTGTTTAGCGAATGGTATGGGTTTTACTCATGGCTACTTGTAGTGGCTTACATTTATTTCAATACGACTCTTTTGAATAATTAATCTATTGGCAATCATACCGCATCTTTTTATTTTTTTAATTTGTAAAAGATTAAGACTGTGTTAACGTCCAAACTTTTTTATATAATATCATTTGTATTGGTACATGTATTGCTTATGCCCTGTATTAGATGCCAGTGTCGACCTATTTTTTCGAAGCATGTTTATGATTTATTCAGCAACGAGAGACCAATTTGTTTTATTTGATCTTAAAGGTGTCATTACAAGGCACAATATTATTTATACTACCTGGTTTCTTCTGACAAGCAGTTGGCCTCTTTCCTGTGCATGGAACATCAGCCCATCCGATCTGACCAGAAATTACACATTCTTCAGGAGATTCTCCATTATTTGGCTCGCCTCAATAAAATAAAAAGTAGTTTTCATTAATTTGTAAGTGTTTACGCATTCTTGAATTTCTTATATGACAATCAAAAAGTAAAATAACAAAAAATACCGAACTCCAAGGAAAATTCAAAACAGAAAGTCCTTTATCCAATGGCAAAATCAAAAGCTCAAACACATCAAACGAATGGAAAACAGCTGCCATATTCCTGGCTTGATACAAGTATTTCTTTATGTAGAGAAATGGTGAATTGCACCTGGTTTTATAGCTAGCTATTTAAAGTAAAATGTAAGTATTCTTCTGGAAACATTTATTCGGTAATTCTGTTGGGTGTTTTTTTTTTTTTTTTCAGAATAAGGCATTGATATAGTGTTTATTTATGTTGAACATACAAGATTATATTATGAAAAAAACTTTTCTTACTTTTTTAAATGATAAAGAAAATTTTGAAATTTACATCATAGCATTTTTCCAACTTTGGTGAGTCCGAAGCGCTTTTCTGGGTTGGCAAACACCAGGTGCGTTTTTTAACATTTATTTGTAAATTATGTATTCCAGCATATTCAGTAAAAATTCCCAAAGAGACGGCAAGATTACATGTGATTCTCACCTACGGAAAGCTCCTAGGCTTAAAGATATACGTTTCGACAATCCTTTAAAACGAATGAAATTGACAATAATTGTGCGAATTGAAAAAACTGCGAATTAACATTATAAGGTAAATCATGTGGAAGATATATAAAAAAAAAATATACGGAAAGCAGAGATCACCTTGATGAAAATTCAATCATCAAAGATTACACTATATTGGAAAACAAGAAAACAATTAAACAATAAAAAATGAAAGTCTGAATAATAGTGTATTACCTTAACACGACACAGTAAAATATGAGTTTAATATACAATAACATGACGGTAAGGTTAAGTTTAACTCATTCAAAAAATAAAAGATTATTTTTAACAAAAAACAGGAAGAGATGTATCTAACTTTCAAAATTTGGATGAGAAGTAAGAAAATTAAGGCGTAGAGAATAGGTAAAATTGTAGTTTTCGGTTACTAAATAGTAGATATAATATCGACATTAAATCTACATTTAAGCAATAGGACATGAAGGACTAGATCTGGTACAGGTAAGACAATAAACATACCTGTGGCCCATATACCGTTTGATTTTAATTTAGTACCATCGTTCCAGGTCCAATCTTCTATAGTTTTATTATGATCTATTATTCCAATCCAAAACCGTAAAGTAGTTCTAAAGAATTGAAAAATTGCAATCATAAAGCTTATTATTAATCTCTGTGCTAGCTGTACATTTTTTTTAGAACTGTCAACAACCTAGTTTAACTTTCTTAATCATTTAAAGCCGTTGTACTGTACGTTATATAAGTTCAAAAGGTACTTGATTCAGTCAGAAAGAAACCATTTGTATGAAGCGCAGATGCGCTTCATACTTAACATGTGCGTACAATCAACGCTCTTACAACTCTATCAAATTACAAAAATTCTTATAATTACATTTGTATGCTACAAAAGTGAAATTATGAGTAATATCAATTTTTTCGTTTGTTTTTTTATGCATTGTTGTGACTTTGTCACGGAAAATACGTGCTGTTATATATGTTGCATTTTATTTGGAAATATAATGTTATTTCGGAATGCCTTTCAATTGTTGTCAGTCAATCAAAAGTACGGGTTCATCTGGAGCATACTGTATGTAATGTAATTATTATTTAGAAAAAATATGATGGCAACAGTAAAAAAACGTATAAAGTTTTAAAAACGACAAGACAGCAAATAACTTTTTATAAATTTAGTGCGTTGGGGACTTTCTGGATTTACCTTAAACAGTAACACTCCAGCTCAAAAAAGTGTAAGCCAAGGGTCTATAAGTGGTTGAATACGTGAAGAGCTATATGACCGCAAGGGACCTAAGGAGAATAACGAAATCCATCTAAAGTCAATCTTGCCAGAGGGATTTGCAATTAAGAGGTTAACAGTAGGTAGAAGATGTCAAAATCAATTAAGTTAAAGGGGAGTCCAATTCAGAAGCCACAAATTAATTAAAATCAACATCAGATGTGTATGTTTTTGACTCCAGCAGAATCAAATACACCTTTTAAAGAGGAGAAACGTGTTATGAAGGGTGAAATTAAAAAAGCAAGAAATACAATCAACAATAGTCGAAAGATCAAAAACACAAACATGAAAAAGAATCCCTCAGTTCGGTTATAAGAAAGAAAGACGGAAATCGACACTGTACGGATTGTTCATTCACCATCAAAACTATAACTGATTTATAGATACATCGTGTCAACGCAGGAAATCTCTCCACTTATTTGGATTTTGGGACATAAGGACGAACCAACTATACGGAAAATATTGTCCGTTTCTGTACAAGTTTTGTTTAATACATTCGTTCAGATTTCATTTGGAAAAGTAATACCCTAACATTATGTAATGATAAGCAATGACGTTTAAATATAGATACGGGTATTACGTTTTTATTGTACAAAACGGTTCCGTGACTTCTTATAGATTAAACATATAAGTATAAGACAACTTACTCGGATAATACACTGTTTTCGTCAGCAGTTTTAGGCATAACCATTTCAGCATTAAGATTCTCACAAAATGTCTTTGAATTTGTAATATTCATCTTTTCTCGTTCCAGCTTATAGCATTTAGAACCATGGAGATTCCAGTCTTTGGAACAGGTTAATATGCCTGATTAATACAACACACTAATATGTATTATGCTTCCGAATGCTTCTCTGTTGTTTGTGTTTGACGTAGAATTGACTGCCCATTGAATTAAGACTTGAGAGCAATACGGTAAAAAGATATATAATAGTAAACTTCGAAATGAGATTTTTGGTTTCATAGAAATGTATATATAATATTAATATTAAAATCAAAATGGCAGATAAAAAAAAGTGACAATGCACAAAAACTCTTTAACAGCTTGCAATTTAATTAATCGTGTTCTACTTGATTAAATACAACTGCACATTCATTTTTCAGGCTAACAAATAAATCCAGAACGGTTTATTTTTTACAATACATAATCATTTGCCTTATGATTTGATAACAACTCATGTTATCTTTTTAATTACTCGTATTAAAATCTTTTTTAATCCAAAAATATACCGAACATGAAAGCTTGAGAAAAAAATACTGTTTTTAGGATTTTTAATTTGTCCTAACAACACTTAGCGGTAGAAACAACACATACATTTAAAAAAAAAAGATTCAAATAAAAACTTATCATGCTGAAGAAATGGCGAAACGAATCCTTTTAAGTAAAACTAGGCGAATTCTAGTGTTCCGGTAGGATAGGCAGTACACAATGTACCTGTTCAACCAGATTTAGCCTTCGTGGTGCTTGTGGCAAGTTAACATCTTTGTAATGGCACATTCAGTAATGTAACAATCGATATAATTGGCGATGAGAGGAATAAGTGTGATACCGACTAATCAAAAAATATCCTTGGTGATCTGGGTCAAAGATAAAGATATACCATAATATACATCAAATTATAATTACGTCCGTAAAACTATCAGAGCTAGGGCAAATCTTGAGTGTTGGATACAAAAGGTCCGCTTCCGACATGATTATAATTAGATTCTTAACTTTAACTTTAACATATTAAGCATTCCCGTCATGATGGAAATTTCATAACAGTTCTACAATAGGTCAAATGTCTCCATTTGCATATATGCTTATATATAAATTAAGTTAAACTTGTATGGTCCTGATGTTTTTCCTTTCCATTAAGTCACCATCAAAATGCTAGAAGTCGAATATCATAACGATCATTTTGAAGCAAAATGGTGTCCACGGTTTTACCGTTTATGCCACAACCAATCCAATCACAACAAATGACGTCAAAGTAGTCGGCAATCATTATTAACAATTCAAGTGGTCTTAAGTTAAATTATGAATCGATCTAAATGTATTGTCTCGTATAAAGGAAAAGGGTTTACGAATTGTCATTAGATCTTTCTTTTCGAATGGATTAAAACTTGGAGCTTAATATAAATAAGGAGATATGGAAGGATTGCAAAGGAAACATAATATACCCAACAGAGTTCAAAAGGAAGCAGATTTAAGCAATTATAGGTCACTGTATGGTCTTTAACAATGAGCACAACGCATACCGTTTTGTCAGCCATAAAAAAGTTCCGACTTGACAAATTGTGAAACAATTCAAAGGCTTCTATTCCAGTGTTGCACAACCAATACGACTTTCCTTGGGTTTGGGTGATTAATCTATTTAATTTGAAATAATGCAATACTGTCCCTTTTATTTAAATTTCGTAAAAAGATGATTTTGTATTATCCAAAAGTCTGGCTGCGCTGCAAACAATGTGTCGTAGAAAAAAACAGCCGATTGCAGTTAAGTGTCTTTTATATAAGTGTTTATTCTTTTTTTATTTCTTTTTGTTTTATTCCAATGCAAAAAAACACCAATATAATAATAATGAATCTAAATTGTCTATCAAAATGAAGAAAGTGCACCATTTTTTTTAAAAATAAATATGTATCTTTCTTCTTTATTATTCCATCTCTTGGATTTAATAAAAATAAATATATATGTGGTGCTTGAGTTGATCATGGTTCCGATGCATCATATTTTACTCCCGTTCCTGTATTGCTTAATGTTTAGTGCTCTAAGTAATTTTAAAGTCCATAAATGCATAGCATCATGGACTACATTGTACATGTATTTCAGAACACGTTGAGTCTTCGATAAAAGTAAAATTAATAATCTAAAACGGTTTAATTTTACAAATGTACAGTGCAAAAGGCTCTCTTTGTCTTTTTGTTTAATGTATTGTTGCGTTGTTGTCTCATCGATCGACATATAACCAGCATATAATCCTATTATAAACATCAATGCTAAAATATTTTCACAGTAATTATTTTCATGTGTAAGTTTTCCAAAATATAACTACATTTGCTCGTTGGAAATTTATAAATTGTCTGCAGAAAATTTACTTACTTGAAAACGATTTACTAAAAGTTCCTAATAAAATAATTCCTAAAAGTTTATAGTTAAACATTGTATCTCCAGATTTCCATCACACACGCAAAATGCTGTACACCTAGACGCATGAAGAACTTAATTAATGAATAAACCATATATATATATAACAAAATTATATTAATTATTTATGATTGTTTTACTGCTTCTCTTTTCAATGCAATTGCAATGTAGGTGTTATAATCGTTAACTAGATACATTACACAAAAGAATTATTGTAATGAAACATTTTTATAAATGTGTCAATCAAATGTGATGACGAAGATTCATGAACAAAAAACTCCCGGAACACTCGTAGTCATATTCATAACTGATGATCTAAAATAGGATGCTACACGCATAGCCTTAAACGCGGACAGCAATGAGGACCCCAAATTGAATTGTTATGTAAACAGTAATTTGAACATAACCGTTTGCTTGCAACAGAAGCAGGATACCAGGAGACTCATGGTATCGGTGGCAATGGCATGTCGATACATTGTATAAGCGTGGATCATTTTTTACCTTTTTTAATATTTTTTAGTTATTTAAGAAATAATTCATGGAAGCCATATATTTGTTGGAAATTTACACATGGCCTGGGCCGTGCTATTCAAATTTTATCCTGAGCGTTAGCGAGGGATAAATTAACGAATATCACGGCCCAGGCTATGTGTAAATTTACAACAAATCTATGGCTTCCATGAATTATTTTGATTCTAATAGGACAAATACAGTCATTTAGAAACTGAAGCAAGGGTGGGAATGCCGTGTGTGCTGCTGTTCTTTTTTACTCCCTGTTAGATAAAGCTTAAACTTTCTAATAAATCTGTAGCTTGCATGAATTATTTCGTAAATAACCGCTAGAAAAAAATGAACTTTATTCTTTTAATTCTCAAACTGAACATTTGCCATATTTAATCTACATGTTTTTTCTCGTAAGCTACGGTCAAATCCAAAGATCTCATTTCGTTACTAAGGAGCCGCCATGTTGACTTGCTGAAATCAGTAAATATGCGAATATTGCATTAGAATAGAAAATAACACAACACCTACTTCAAAGAATCAGTTTAATGTAATAGTATACGAATTTCAATGGTTAACGTAACGGAAAAACCTTCAGCTTTAGCGTTTTCATTTGTATGACGTCATGTTTTGAAATAACTTAAATGCGCCAAAAGCATTCATGAACTTTTGCGGAATTTTATTTTATTTTGATTTGTAGATTTCTCCGATCTCTTGTTCATTAATTATGTTTGTTGTGCATTCGAATAAGGATTAAAGTTCTGTAGTCTTATTTCAATTTCAGTTTTTAAAACAAGATATCGGCATAGCGTTTGTAAATAGGTTCTGATACGTGTGGATTTACATGGGAGGTATATTGTAACATCCATTATTATGTATCTCTCTGAGTTTGCGCTAAGTATAGATATACAAAGGTAATGTTATGTTCCTTTTAAATTTAAGGGAAAAGGATACAAGTAAGACTTATATTAAAGATTTAAAAAAATAGTATTTAAAATAATTCCTGAATTCAGGATACGTTCTGTGGGTGAACGTATTGTTTTAAAATACTGCGCAATTTTTTCTTCACTAGTAGTAACATCATTTTGGTTATTTCAAATGCTGGTGAAGCTTTATAAATTTATTGCCGTTTTTTATTTTTTTATTATATATTTAGATAGATAGAAAATGGAATCAGTAACCGAATTATGTCCATGTAGTAAAAAACATTTTCTTTAAAAAATTCAAAAAGCAAGATTCAACTAAATGATTTGATAATACGCTAAAGAACTAATGTTTGCTGGATAATGCAAATAAACTCTTATACATGTACGTGTACATTAATCTTCTGTAGCCTTTTTCCCATCAATTCCTTTGCAATACTTAAGTTGAAAATAAGATTTCGAAATAGAATGTCCATACCAGTCACTCGCACTGAATAGAGTCTGCCGATAGAGAAATCCAAGTCATATAACGTTCGATTTTGGGATTTCGAATTAATTAATAAGGGGACAACAGAAAGGCCAAAGATACAAAAGGGACATTCAAACTCATAAGTCGAAAATAAAGTGACAACGTCATGGCAAAAAGGCCAAAAGACAAACAAGAATATACAAAAACACAACAAAGAAAACAGACTGAACAACACGAACCCTACCAAAAACTGGGAGTACAAACGTGAAACGCATCACATGTATGTAAAAAAATAGTTTGTTCTCCCTCAATTGACATTCTAATGGATTTTTCTGGTCTTATTATATTTTTTTTAAACCTTGAAATGAATGAAACGGACAGCAACAAAAGTATCAATGTATAGAAAGTTTTTTTAAATTGTTTCAATTTGACACCGTAATAAGATTTCTGAATATTGTGTTAAATGATATTTTCCTTATTTTTTTATTAATAATAATAAATTAAAACTAAATATCTATTGTTATACATTGATGAAAACTTATGGCCTTACATCCTATCGATATCAAGTTCTTATATTTTGGCATTGCACAAGGTTATGATTTTCTCAGACTGATATGGCATATTTACAATGAATTCGTTTGATGTGTACTGATTAATACTTCAATATGGGAGAACATGGTTTATTCATGAGCTTTGGTCTAGCTTTCAAAATTTATGTTTATGAAAACTTATGGCCTTACATCTTGTCGATATCAAGTTCTAATAGTTTGGCAGTGCCGGATTATGCTTCTCTCAGACTGATATGACATATTTACACCGAATTCGTTTGATGTGTACTGATTTAGCTTTAAGTAACTGCAAGTACTCTAAGATCGACATTTTTTGTCTTTTATCTTAATGTAAGTTTTTTTTTTGGCTTTATTTTTGTTTGCTTCGTGTCGATCTAATTTGTCAAAAGTTTGTTCTTATGTTGTGATGTTACACCACTTTCCTGTGCTATAGGGGGTTAAACGCTTACTAACATGTTTCATCCCGCCACATTCTTTAAGTGCATGTTCTGGGTCAGCATCCTAAAATAGTTTGAACAATCTTTTTTTACTAGGTAAAGTGCATTTAAAGCGCGATTTGATGATGAAACGTTTAATTGATCATCAAGTACATTTATGCGTCACTCTATTGAGTGTATAACAATTCATAAATATATTATCATACTTAATTAGAGTTTATGAAAAAGCAAAAACTAAGTAATTGATTTCCTCAAATACAACATTCTATAACAAGATGAAATTGAAACATTTAACTCCAAACATCTATTATTTAGAGATGTGTTAAACAAAAATAATATGAAACTGCATGAGGGTGTGGATGGAGGTTTACTGAATAGAGAATAATGGGAAAAATTATAGAGGACAGAGAAAAAAAGACCAAAAAAATAAGGAATAGAGAATAATGAGGTGCTTAAATATAAAGAATAGAGAAAAATGGATAAGGAAGAGAGAAAATTGGCCAAAGAAAAGGACCCTATCCAGACCCTCCTGCATCATCGATACATACTGCTATCGGTGAAAATATACAGTTTCAACTATTTGCTAATTGCATACATGTGTCCCCAATCCTTTAGATACATGTATCTGTTGAAAGGGGATATCGGCTTCGTTGAGAGCTATACATATACTTTAGATAAAATTATAATTTATATTAGCAATGACATAACATAGCCTTTTCCCAGAGGACTTCATTACCAAATATGCTATAACGTTCGTGCATAATATTAATATTTTTCAAATAGTTTAATTGCTCTCTTTCAATTGTCATTCCATGAAATATATTAATTAACATAAAAAGTTTTTAATAACGTGGAATAACTGCTGGGGCAAGAACAAATAAAACGTAATTGGTTTTTATGGTTAATGGTGCAGAATCAGTACATTGACTATAGATTTCAACACGGTCACATGTATGTCTTCTCTGTTAAGAATGCGTTCTGGATATGAAATTTTGTAAATATGCATTTAAAACTCGCCCAGCTTCTGAATATAAACCAAAACGATAAACGTAGTATTTGAAATCAATGTTAATTTAATGAAATCGATCTATAAATGTATAGAATGTACGTAAAAAGTGGCGAAATATTGATTTTATTCACTTGTAATTACGATTTTTCAAAACTCATTTCATAGAAATTGTTTAAAAATAGTATTAAAGTAGTGATGATATTTCAATTTTAATGATATGAAAACATAAAAGGGTAGGTTTTTGCTGCCTAAATAATTGAAGCGATGAATGGATATAAAAAGAAACACTAACATACGATTTTATGTTGTTTTTTTTATTATTATTCCTTTTACGCATAACCGGTATACTGCATCGAAATTTGTGTAAAGCCGTTTGGATTTTTAGAACGTCAATTGGCAATTATTTCGTGCATATTCTAGCAAGAACAAATGAGCTGCTTCGGATAGAAATCAGTCCTATGCAAGTGAACGTATACATGTACATTAATTGATTTTGGAACATTCGAATACGAAATAAAAGATGAATGTTTTGTTTATGTTGTATGGTTTTTGAAACAGTTTTCAAACAATTACAGACTTTGCATTGAGATTATTTAAACACGTACTAGATTGACAGATGTATTGATATTCATTTTTATATGTCGATTTCTATCCGACGCAGATCATTGATTTATGAAGAGCTGCGCCATGAGCGCATGATACGCCCGTCGCTTTTTCAAAGAATACAGTTCCATAACTCCTCAATGTCATATCAGAAATTTATAAAAAAAACTAAAGGGAGGTTATTTCAATAGATATAAACCAGTCACCAAAATTTCATGAAAACTGCTCAAAGCATTTTTGAGTTATTGTCCAAAAACTGGAAAATCCCCCTTTTTTATGAATAACAACATAAAAAACCTTAGCAACCATATATTTTTGAACTTAGAAGGCGATGCATAATGTAAATAAGACATTTTTAATACTGTAAATAACTTTTTTGTCCCTAGCAACGACATATAAGTTCTTAGCAACCACTTATTTTTTTAACTTTAAAGGCTATGAATAGTAGATATGACATTTTTAATACTGGAAGTAATATGTTTGTCCTTTGCAATGACATAAAGATATTTTTGTCCTTAGCAACCACTTGTTATGAACATAAAAGTCCTTAGCAACCATATATTTTTGAACTAAAAATGCTATCAATAAAAGGAAAAAGGAAAGACCTTTCAATTGTTCATGAACACTTGACTTCTAATATCATTATTATTATTATTATTATTATTATAATTATTATTATTATTCTTATTATTATTATTATTATTAATAATAATAATATCTAGGAAAGATACATTACAAAGTTTACATTGCGAACTAACATTTTTTTATTCTTGGGATCTTTAACTCGACTACATATACATGTACATGTACATGTATAAAAAAAATTGCCAATGACACAACTCTCCAGCAAAGATTTTATGACATATAAGGTTATCAGCTGTAATAGGCCACCGTTCGGTCTAAAACGATGTCTGAATGAGCAAAATCACATAGCATGCTATAAAAGGTCCCAAAAAAACAAATGTAAAACAATTCAGACGAGAAAACTAACGCTGATTTCTATAAAGAATAATTAACGAAAAAATGTGCTTGTTATTGCTTATTTAATCTTAGTATAGTTTTAAAATGTTTAAAAAGCAAATGATGTTATTAAATAAAAAGAAATGTAAATGTGTGTTTTTTTTTAATTTTATTTTAGGTTTTGAACCCACGTCAAGATGATCCAGCAAAGAAACAAGTCAGCAAAGTGGATATATTGTCATTTATCTGGTATGTACTTTTAATTTAGAATCGTTAAGTATGACTGCGTATACTACCGCTTTTGTATTTTCTTTTTCATTTGAAACAATGTTAACCTTTTAGCTCATTTTAATGGGAATTTCGTGATGTAATATATAACTATAGATGTATGGGTTTGTATTACATTGTATTTGTTAAAGAATTAAAATTAGTAACAGTATTTTAAACACGTTAACATCGAGGTTCAGGTGATAGGTTGGGTGTATGCATTCTCGTCAATTTGAAAATAATACAAATTTTCATTTTCGCTAAAACGATGGTATCATTTGGTGAAAAAGACTCTGCCTCCCCCACCGATAAAACCCGATCGCCATGATTAAACCAAGGTTATTAAAAGTGGTGTTAAACAAAAACAAATAAATAAACAAACCCAAAAGTAAATATTTCATTTGTTCTATTTTATAATGGTGAGTTGAGATCAAATTCATTTTAGATAACCAACCGTTGCAGCTTCATGCTTGTATTGACAAATTGATTTATATACATTATGGTGAGAAAGGATCGATCGTTTAAACACTCAAACAAATCGAATACGTTAATTAATGTTATTCGATTGATATAATTATCGGCAATATGAAAGAACTTTGTTCTTGAAATGTAATAGATCTACGTTAGATGTACAATATAAATAAGATGAGGTATGAGTGCCAATGAGTCAACTCTCCATCCAAGTTTACACTCGTCTGGATAGGAAATTACACGATCACAGTACAATCAGAGTTAGTTAACATGTGGAAAAGACTTCGATGCTGTGTTTGCTGTTATATCGCAATAAAGAAAGTGCTGTTTTATGAGATTGCCAAAACCAGATAACATAAAAATAACAATTTCATATAAAAACGTTCGATTAAAATATTTAATAGTAGAACATTTAAAACGTGCATGTTCAGATAAACTTTAAAACGGACAGTTTTGTTTGTCTCAATGACAGGCCTAGAAAGCTATCATTAAGAGTACTTTTGTATTTTGGTATCCTTAGCATTGTTGTACTATACACAAATTTCTTTAGTTTGTCATTTGTTGTGCCTTCGATTCTGCAGCTTACATGTAATAGTATCAGTAATATACTACCTTCAAAAATAAAATATGATTAGGACTTATTTATTTCTGCATTCGTCTTTGTCTTAAGAGAAACAAACAGTCTGTCATCTGTTTATCTATTTTTGATAATTCATTACAACTTATTTAACAATGTTCGTTTGAAATTAACTTTGAAATTCATTAGCTTGTCTTGAATGCAGAATAGAATCCTTAACAGCGTGGATATAGACACCTCGTATTTAAAGGCGATCGTATGTGTCACTGAAAGTCGACATCAAAGATTTTAAGTAATTATAGTATGTAAAAGAGGGACGAAAGATACCAGAGGGACAGTCAGACTCATAGATCGAAAACAAACTGACAACGCCATGGCCAAAAATAAAAAGACAAAAAAACAAATAATTGTACAGATGACACAACATAGAAAACTAAAGACTAAGCAACACGAACCCCACCAAAAACTGGGGGTGATCTCAGGTGCTCCGGAAGGGTAAGCAGATCCTGCTCCACATGTGGCACCCGTCGTGTTGCTTATGTTATTACAAATTCAGTAAATAGTCTAATTCGGTAGGTCACATTCTTGAAAAGGGAAGGGTATTGTAGTTACGACATAAGGAACATATCCGATATCATCTGTGAAACGGTTATTCCATAACGGTCAACCAACTCGTGATGGCGTCCGTAAAATTTACGAAGGGATGATTTCAACTTCACCATTTGGAACTCTTGGTTAAAGACCAAACAGCCTATTCAGTTCTACCAGTGATTTTTCCTTAAAATTTTGTGTGAAGGTATTTCATGATTTGAAGAACAAAATATGATAAAAAAAATTGGGGGTCACCGACTTAGTTTTGTCACTATAGCAACCTCAGTTTCGTGTTTTCACGAATATTAACATGATATTTGCTTGTTATTTAAACTCTCAAAATATCCCATTATATCAAACCTACAAGCATAATTCTTGTTTCATGTTAAACAGTAGATTTGTGTCTATCAAATACAGGTTCAAGAGTTTAAGACTCTTATTGTTTTGATCTTAAAAAATATGATTTATTTCATTCCAGCCAAAAACAAAACGCAAGATTGAAAAACGTTTCAAGTATTAAAAAATATCTACCAGTGATTTTTTCATAAAAATTTCAAGAAGGAAAGTGCCATGAGTACTCTTCAAAATAAAGCAAAAAAATGTATATGTCACCGACCTTTCAAAAAAGTTATGATTAATTTTCATGTTTTTTTCTCGTTCGTTTTGAAGAAAAGAGTTGTCTTTCTTCAGAACATTGAATCTGACGTCATGGTACAAGTTTTCCTTGCTGGCGCACTATTTGAAAAAAAATTGCAAATTGGACGTTTGAAACCTACATTTAAATTTTCAAGAATCAAAAATAACAACTATATTAACCTACTTTATTATCCGGTAATACAAGAGATCACATGTATGTATCAGTATCAGATCTCATGATGTTGTTGCCGCACAAAATTAACCTTCAGAAACACCATCTGTCGGAATGAAAAATTGTTCGAAATAACCTTTTACGACGCTTTAGAAAGGAAAGTCTGTTTTTGTCCTCTCCCTCTCATTAGCAAAATCATTGAAAACAAAAAGAGAAATGAAAGTTGACACTGGTTAACTTACAAACTATTTGACTATATTAAACTAGATGTGTGGGGTTTTTTGTCGCGTCAATTTCAGAACTTTGCCCTAGTGCACTCTTTCGCTACTGTTGACAGACGGACACACATTAGCACGGACGGACTTTTTATGCCATTATGTGTCCCGACTAAGACGGACGTATACAAATTATTCCATCTAGTTTGTGGATTCATTATTTTTGAATATTTAAAATATAAGAAAATCAAAATTATAGGTATAATATATGAATTAAAAGTTTTTGATCCTAAAACGTTTTACATCCGTTTAACCTATCATAAAATACGATCCCCGTTATTACTACCTCACGTGTTTTGAATAAAAGAGACAGTAAATACAAAATACAAATAAGTTTTTAATGCAAAAATTGATTTAGAATCTAAGAAATAATTTTCCGTTGAAAACTATAAAGTATTTCTCAAAACAGGATGAAATATTATGAATCTAATTATAAATAGCTCATTTTGGAAATTAAAACAAAGGCAAGGTATGTATAGATTGCCGGCATTGAAAATCGAAATTTGTATTCAATCTTTCCGGTCATTGTAGCTTTTTGAAAGTGAGAAATGTTATGTTGGATCTTATTCTTGAAGCAATTGTTTTTGTCATAAGTTAAATTTACAACAACTTTAGTTTTAAAAACCGTAAATTTTGATTTTGATTCACATTCACTGAGTATATTAATTTCTTTTTTTGCCTTAGACTTCTGTGAGATCAGGCGAAATCTTTATCATTTCTCCTTGAGACAATTTGAAATGAAACAAATGACAAATGACAATGAACCTTTATCATTTTTATTTTTACTATAAGATTTTGTCAATTAAGCAGTATAGATAAAATTTAACTTCATTGCAAGATCACCATTATTTTACGAGACTCTTAAAGAAATAAGTTAATCTCAACATGCATACGTTGCCAGTATATCGAAACTTCTAGAAATTTTGTTTATCGGCCTAACCTTCTGAAAACTCAATTTTGAAAATCACATATTAAGTTAAAGTTCTAAGCGTAAGTCTTATAAATTTACCAGTGTAAAGTTACACGGGCGTACGAGACTTGTGCCGATTTAAAAAAAAATCGATCTTTAATTTGCTCCGATTTGATTCTTTCATTAGCGCCTATTTTATTTTTTTTATCACTAGCCCCGATACTATATTTGCTATACGAGTAAATACATGTAAATATAGTAAACCTAGAATGTATATTGCATGGTAATATATGGATATAAACAGTGTTCCCTTATGTTTAAGATAATTTTGGTCATATTGTTCGAGAACTTCGTTTTGACACGAGAAAGAAAAGATGGACTTCGTTGTTGGAAAGTACAACAAGCATAGAAAAGATGAAATGACAAGAAAGGAATATATCAGATGTGTGGCATAAAAATTCTCGACAAGATAATAATTCATTGTACTAGTATTACATTTTTATGGATTTTATTGTGGTGCTTTGAAATGCTGTAAATAGAATTTTACTCCGTGATTTTAGTAGATGTATACAGAGTGCACAAATATCTTTTAAATTGACTTATCCTGCTCGAAATTCTACTCCCAACTCCCCTTTGTGAGCAGGGGACAACAGTTATATACATGTTGTAATTGACAATTCATAACATATGTACAACTGGCTAACGGAAGAGGTTTATATGATAAATAAAACAACAACTTTCACCTATAATTTACCTGTACACAATCGGCGCAAATGAAAGAAAAAATCGGCGCAAGTGAAAGAAAAAAAGTGAAATGCAGATCGGCGCAAATGCAAAAAGCCGAGCTAAAAATTTATATTTTTATTATTATTTTTATTAGAACGGAGGTTACAGATAGTGTAGTATCTTTTGTGTCCATTTGTGTTTAATTTCCACTAGGTATCAGCGCGACGCTTAATTCCACTTTTCTTGGAAGACGTAGTTTTAAGCGTACACCATGTTGGAATCCGTGCAAAACGCGAAATAGGACGTTATAATTTGACGTTTTTTTTTCATGGCTAGAAAAACGTCATAGAGCTTTTATGTCACTACCAAGTTGCGTTAGTTGATGCGCATCAACAATAGGCTGTTTGGTCTTTAAATAGCTTCCTTGTGAGCAGTAATCCTCTCTATCAAGGAAATCATGATAGAAAATACAAGCCCGGGAATATCGTATCCATTTGGAGATATATACTCCGTATGCAGGCGCTGCTGGAATGTTGCTACATAGAAATGGAAAGTTCATAATTGGGAAGCTGAAATCATCTCTTTTGTGTAAGGTGGCTCTCGGTGGCCGAATGATCTAAATAGTCGAACTACTGTATCACTAGACTGTCAACACTAAGGTTGGGAGTTCTATTCCCGCACGTGGCAGGTGCGTTCGACTCTTCTTAAATTGACTATAGGATTGTCAGTTTTCCTACCGAAGGTCGGTTGTTCTCTCCAGGCACTCCGGTTTCCTCCACCAATAAAAACTATCCGCCACGAAATATCGCAATAGTGTTGAAAGTGGCTTTAAACACCAATCAAACAGTATGACTTATGATATTGTTCGACGATGTTCTTTACATATGACAGGAGTATCAACGTATGGCAGGGTTATTTCTGGCCCCTCTTTTCCCCCGTACTCATCCACACTCAATTTTTCTTGACATTGTGGATTATAAAATTGAGAATGGAAATAGGAAATGTGTAAAAGGGACAACAACCCGTCCAAAAAGCAGAAAACAGCCCAAGGCCACCAATGGGTCTTCAACACAGCGAGAAAATCCCGCACCCGGAGGCGGGCTTCAGCTGGCCCCTAAACAAAAATGTGTACTAGTTCAGTGAAAATGGAAGTCACACTAGACTCCGAACCATATAAATGAACTAAAATTAAAAAAAAAACTTACAAGACTAACTAAGGCAAGAGGCTCCTGCCCTCCCCTATACCTCTAGCCAATGTAGAATAAAAAAAACACAAAGCAATACGCACAGTAAAACTCAGTTTAAAAGTCCGAGTCCGATGTCAGAATAGGTAACAGAAGAAACTAAGCAAAATGAAAATGACACATAAAATAAAAAAAAAAGGACTACTAGCAGTTACTAACATGCCAGCTCCAGACCTCAATTAAACTGATTGAAAGATTATGTCTTCATCATATGAAAATCAAGCACAATCCCTCCCGTTAGGGGTTTAGTATCATACCATCATAAAATATATGAGAAGAACGTAACCAGTATCATGCCAACAACTGGTTAGTGAATCAATATTAATTCCAAAATATGCCATCTTTAATGACCTGGCAACAGTATCGTAACTATATCCCTTCTGAATAAGTCTGTTCAAAGGTTTGGTTAGCTTTTGAGGTGAATGACGACATTTGTGTCTGTTGAATAGAATATTACCATAAAAGATTGGATGTGAAATACCTGAACGTATAATATGTATGATGTTGATTTATACTTACGAATGATGTCCTTGTACCAATGATAAAAATTCAGTAAATGTTTTGACTAGTTCGTGATATCGAAAACCCAGGTGTAATAATAGTTCAGTAATACAGCGATTTCTTTCGTTAAAATCAAATACGTTGTAACATACATGAGCGAATCGAACAAATTTCAACATTTATCGGTGCATGTACTTCCATGCAGATTTAATCTAGCAAACAGAAAAAAAAACAAAAAAAAACAAAAAATAAACAATCCTCTACATAATGTTAATGCAGGGTTATTTAAGAGGTACAATATGTAATTGAAGTCGTCTTTAAGCACTTGAATGCATGGTTCATTATTCAGTCGTATAAAGCATTTTTATATCGAAATGTATGCAATAGATACAAATCACAGAAACTAGAAGTCGGGAATAGTTTATCAAAGAAAGTTCAAATATGAATTTAAAGTTGAACATAATATAAAATACAAAATATAAATGAGGCAAATTAATCACGGTAACTGCTAGTAAGAGAGAAAACTCTTGTATATGGTATTGTTTTGTTTTAAAACGGAGAGCAAGTATGAATACATTTTTACAATTCCTGTACACTGTTTACTCCAGTAATTTTAGTAACTGATTTTCACCGCTAATTTGCAAGATACAATTATTGCCAATTAATTTACCATGGCTTTAGAGAGGAGAACATATTTCTAAAAGAAATAAAGGACTACAACGACAGAAGACAGACGCCAGATGAAAGCAATCGCTCACATAGGGTCTATGGAACATTTGAGGCCCAGTCACTGCGCAGTTACCTTTAGACCACTGGGTTCGGAGTCATTTGAAGAACGCATATGTATGTTCATATGCAATTTTACAGTTTTCTTGGAAACTGCGGCTACTTGATTATAAAAAAGCCAAATAACTGTAAGGAAAAACGACGATTATACAGTATCAATTAATAATATTTTTTGTAAATTCTATAGAAATGGATAGATGTAAAACGGACGGAAACGTGTTAATGTGATATAGATATAAAAATGAAAAAATAAATCATGTCTAGTACCAGACGGACACTCAGGGCTGGAATTTTACCATATCCGGACACATTAATCCGACTCTGATCCAACCAGCAAAATTTTTCAAAATTGAATAACAGTAGTCGAACAATAACATTTAAATCAGTTACGCCACCAAGTATGATTTAAAGAACAATTCCTAAGTATGCTTGTTTTCTAATGACATTAACAAAGCAAAATATGTCTTGCATATCGCTTTAGTGATGTAGTTCACCCCTTTGCATTCGCGAATTCGATTCTTCTATCCCAATATGTCCTCTGTTTCCGTCGAGTTTTTATCTTATCGTGCTCATTTTGTCTTTGACTCTTTTCTTAGAATTCCAAAAGGTAATTGTAGATCTTACAAACTTAACAAAAGTGAGTACATCAATCAGTATAACAAGACCACCGACAATACACATAAAAGTAGTACCGGCTAATCCCATCGTCTCAGAAAATTTCCGTTCATCAGGAGTGGATGTTCGCCTGCGAATGCTAGACGCTAGTTGTTTTTTTTTATTTACTGCTAGTTCATTTTCCAATCTTCTGTAGTTCTGGTGCCAGTTCTTTTACCAATTATTCCCGAGTCAAATTTGAAATTATTTTAGAACCCCAATGTTTAAGTTTTCTCCGATATTCACATCTACATGGACACAGATTTGCTGAAAATGTTGAAAAATTGTCCCACACATTTTATAATTATCTATCGTACATCATCAAAATTTTTAGGTACGGATTTTTTACTAACTTGTTATAAATGACAATCCTAGTCAATAAAGATTGGAGTAGAACACTCCCACCACGTGCTGGATTCGAACTCACAATATCAGAGTGACAGGCAAGTGATACAGTAATTCGACTACCTAGACCACTCGGTCACCGAGGCCTTCCATTGTTGTAAATTATTTTTATATCATTGTTATGAAATATATTTAATCGAAAAAGTTCAATCAGTATATATGCTGCTGTTTTCTGCTGTTTGGTCGGGTTGTTGTCTCTTTGTTACATTCCCCATTTCCATTCTCAGTTTTATTCTTGATTGTTGAATTAATTTACAGAATATAACTATTCATCAAAGCGTTTACATGTTAGTTACGACATGTGTTATTACATGTTGTTTCGAATATTTACAAGTTTGTACAAATGTATAGAGTTTTAACGAGTCCTTATGTTATCGAAGTTGTAAATCGTAAACAATACGTAAAAATACACACATATCTCTAAGTAATGGTACAAATGAGATTTGTCAAAAAAGTTATTAATTTCCCTTACGAGTCCTTACGAATTGCCAATTCGTGGTCAGTCGCAAGCATCCGTAAATGATTAATGGTATCTGTATATAACTCGTTACAACTCCCAACAATTCGCAGACACTCTTAATAATCTGTGAAAGGAGAGGCAATTTGTTTTACATGTCTTTTTACGATTGTCCATGGATTGAGTTTTCCGTAAATAATCGTAACAATCCGTACGTATCGTAAACAGTTCGTTGACCGCTCGCAACAAAACGTAATTATCCGTAAACGTCTCACCGGAATCTGCAAAGAACTCGTTGCAATTTTTTTTACGATTTGTTACGGTTAGTATACGAATGTGGCAGCACTCCGTAAAAAGCACTTAAAATACCCATACGTTGCTTGTAGTTATCCGCCACAACTGTTAAAAAATCGTGGAATTTTGCCGTAAAAATATCGTAATAACTCGTGATAATCCGTAAACAAACGCAAAATAGCTTGTAATAACTCGTAACAAGTATTAAATCGGTCGTAAAACTGGCTAAATCGTAAGAATCCGTGGACAGTGTGCGTTCCGTAAGGATTCTTAGGAAAAGTCCGTCTATATGAATGGTGCACAAATTATCTTTATATATCTCATTAATGTAATAATTCATTTGAATGTAGATGAACTCATCACACAATAAAACGAATAACACTGAAAAATCAATATAGATGTTTTCTAAATACATGCATTTACAAAAAGACTCGTTTCATCTGTTTGCGTCAGTCCAGAAATGTTAGTCACGTGACATTTATACAATCCCTCGTCTGTCCATTTAACATGTTCAAAGACCAGACTAGGCGATGTAACGTTCCTACCTTTCGAATACTGAGAAACAAGAACACTGGTACCATTTACTGACCTTTTCCAGAATAGTGATGTGATGGCTTGCATGTCTTTAACACCACATGTAAGGTTAACACTTTCATTTTCTTTGGCTGTGACAAGTTCATGTTATACTTTTAGTATATTGAAGAAAGTAAATTTGATAATTTTTCTTCTAACATGTTTGACTGGACTTGTTTTTCTTTGTGCACCTCTTAAGGTATTTTTTAACAAATAATTGGTTTCGTTATTATCAATTGCGGCGTTTATGAGGAGTTGTACATGTACACGGTCAGACGACATACAACAGACGACAAGACGGACACGGTTATTCCTATTATACATGCCATTCAATTCTTTGTGTGTGGGGTTATAATAAAAGAGTTAGAGTTAAAATAGGCTGTTAAAATAAATAATGTTTATTTTACAATATTCAAATAATAATTTGCAACTCAGCTAGTTGATGATTAACTGTTATCTATTTAACACTCAGTGGATACTATTTCATGGATGCTTTTAAGAACAAATTAACAATACATAAAGAAGTAAGACTGTAGAGAAATTTGGACGGACACTAGAAAAAGGGGGTACGTATATTAAATATAGACAGCCATTTTGAGTTGCAACAAGCCACCACAAAGAGTTGTTGCAAGGATTCTTAACGTGCAAACAGCGTGGCATTCTCTCTACACGAGACATATAATGTAATGTCCACATGCTCTACGGACATGGTTGTGTATTTGTATACTAGTTTCCCGCAGAGCTAAATGAAGACACGTCTTTGGAAAGGTTTTACTGCAGGTCAGAAGCAGACCAAAGTGACCATAAATCTGTTCCGCAGTCACCCTTGAAAACTAGTGGGCGTACCAGAATTTATAAACTGAGATAAAAAAACAATAACATTTTTAAGACCGAACAAATACGAAAAATAGACAATTTGAAACAAAAGTCTTCCAAGCTGAGGAATGTTTATAATTTCAAAATTTTCAAATTTTTTTATTATAGATTATGATACTCATGATACTGAGATGACCGCTGTTGTCTTATTCGAGGTAAAATTCTAGAAATGTGGAGGAAGATGTATCTGCAGTTTCTTTATTCTCTAGTTCAGGAGGATATATTAATGGGACCTAATGAGAAAAGTTTAGATTGTTAATGGAAACAACATCATCAGTTTACCTGTATGTGAAATTAAATTATCTAGCTTCTTTGATTTTCTTGTTTTTAGAAGTGTCTGAATGAACTCCGATTCATTTGAAAATAGGTCAGTCAGGAGAAGGGTACAGTTAGTTCCCATCGGAAAACCGACAACCGTCTAGAAAGTTCTACTTCAAAATTCTACGAATATGTTGTCATTGACAAACTCCAGCATATAGATCACTTGTTCTTCGGTGTAGTATGTTTTATTTTCGGGTTCATTTCTAACAAGATTTGTAGAATTACGACGATGGGTTTGTATCACCATTTAGGACCCTTTTAAAAACAAAGTAAAACATATTGAGCTCAGCCGACCAGCAGATATAATTTTCAAATTATAGTATTAAACATATATACGGTTATTAACAATGATATTTAGTGCTAGTCGTTCTATTCTTGCTTATTTGGACGAAAGAAAGCATGCATTTTCAAATGTAACAAAATGTTTCGGAAAAAACAGTTAAACAGACTACATAGTGCATTACAATCAATTCGAAAACACCGTACTAGAATATGCTAGCACATCCTGACGATCTCTATCATTCTACATTATTCCTTAGAAATAACTAAACTATTAGAAATTTATGCAAATATATCTGTACTTGTGCAAGAAACAAAATCTTGTTTTACTCGGAAATATTGCGTTTTCAGTCGTTAGTCTAAGCTATTTTCGTCGACGCACATAGTTTTCTAACCAATGCCGATTTATGATATATACAAAATAAGTTTATTTTCAAAATTATAAAAGTAATTCATCAATAATCTTACTGGTTTGACAGCGAGATTCTGCATAACCAGGAACACAGGAACAATTGTATTCATGTATTCCATTATAACAGGAACCGCCATTTTGATATGGGTTTGAAGCACATTCATTAACGTCTACAACTACAAGCATCATAAAAGTTGTCAAAGATTAAAATCAAACATTTTACATAGTTAGTAAACCGAAAAAGCAGAAGATAAATAATGAATTCACAAGAAAAAAATAATTGCAGAATTTCATCTAACATCCTTTTCTTTTCATGATAGTCCTGAATTAAACCTCAAAATATGAAAGACAAAGTAAAGTGCGAGAAACATGTTTTTTTTTATCTTTACTTTTAATTCTTTACTTGATTTATAGTGATTCAGCGTTCCAGTTGAAGTTGAATACAGAAGATCACTTCGGATGCACCACATATATATATTTTTTTCATTTCTCTATATATTGGAAAGATTCTGCAAAACTGCTAGTATCAGATCTGATAATCGTATGAGAAATTATTTATATGAAAATAACAGTTTGTTCAAAAAATTGCCGTAAAATTGAAATGTAATTGACATACACAGGGAGATATCATTTTATTTTTAATGAGGCAGTTATCAATCCGTACCAAAGAACGAGGCTGTAAACAATAACTGATCAACCAGAACCTTATAATAAGTTATTAAACACTCCGGTAATAAACCACAACCACTTTATTTATAATACAACAATGAACAAAATCAGTAAAGAATGCACATAAAAAAATATTGTCATGTTTGTAATTACTGTTCTCCAATAACAGTTTCTTTAATTATATGTGTAAATCTAACCTAAAGTTTTGTTATCAATAGTTTTTATAAAAAAAATAAAATATATATTATATATTAGACCTAAATAAGAATATATCGTGTTCGTCAGGAAATTGAGGTTTTCTATTTTTCAACACGAAATCGGGTAATACAGTATTGAATTTAAGGTACCAAAGGAACACTCAAAAGTCGAAAACAAAATGTCAACCCCATAGCAAAAAAGACAAAACACCAAAAGACAATCAACAGTATACAAAGCACAACATTGAATTCCTAAGACTTAGCGACGCGAACCCCACTAAAACATATTAAGTGTCGGTTTGGCATTAATGTCTAATGGTTTATTAAATAGTTTTTATAAGAAAATAAAAGTCTATATTATACGTAAGACATACATATGAATATATCATGTACGTCAGAAAATTGAGGTTTTCTATTTTCCAACACGAAATCGGGTAATACAGTATTGAATTTAACGTCTAACGTATACACAAAAGAGAGGCGTAAGGTACCAAAGGAACACTCATAAGTCGAAAACAAACTGTCAACCCCATAGCAAAATAGAAAAAACACCAAAAGAAAAAACTACAGTATACAAAGCACAACATTGAATACCTAAGACTTAGCGACACAAACCCCACTAAAACATATTTAGTGTCGGTTTGGCATTAATGTCTAATGGTTTATTCAATTGGGGATTGAGATTAACCTCTACATACAAACTATTATTAAGGGTCTTATATGGTAAATGCAAATGATATGAATACATATGAGTATTTCTAATACAAAAAGGAGATATGGTATAAATACCCATGCTAAACAATCTACTAGTTAAATGAGTTGAATTGAAAAAAAACAGGTGCATTTTCTTCTTTCACATTTGCCCACAACCATTTTAAAATATTTCACCTGTCATTGATCACATATTATTAGACACGGTAAGATACTTAACATAAATTTATCTATTGATTTTAAACATTATTTCATCGTTAACTTAAGTGACACAAATATACCATATACACGCTTATTTTTAAAGTTAAGTGTTTTTAGGCTGACCTTTTAACCTTTTAAAACTTAAACAAATATTTGCCTAAAATGATTTTGCTGTCCTGTCCTTCTTTTTCTTGATATTTTTAAAAATACTGTGATGATATATCTTCAATTAGTAGTGTGAATCAGATGGATGAGGATTTTTTATATTTCAAAATCAGCAAAAAAAAAAAACAATCATAACAATTTGTCAATAATATGTAAACTTTAACTTTTAACTACGCTGCAGTTCACATTCGATTTAGGCATTTATTGCGATGCTCATTACAGGGTAGTGTTTTGTGAAAAGTAATCAGCGAGACAATGACAATGGCAAACATTGTTTCAATATCACTCGCGGTCATTGACAACACAATAAAAATGAAAAATAGTGAATAAAATTTAAAGGACGATTATTGATACCCAAATCGATTAATTTATTTTAGACATTTACCTGATATAAATATTAAATTACAGAACCCTTGAGGCAGGCATACCAAATTTGCTTACTGGTGTCGTACATCTTTTATATGGATCGCTTACATTATTTTATTTCATAGTACTGTTCTATTTATGATATTTCGCATACTCTACTCATTTCTAACTGACTGGCGTTTTTCTGGCAAACAACTGTATAATATGTGTCACACTTGTCATCATTCCATCCTGTGAGATGAAATTCCACACACATTGGAACAACACCATTTGGTTCGCCTATTATTTGAATGAAAAACAGTTCACCTTTTATGACACGAGGGAGTGCAATACCCCATGTCCCTCAAGCAAACAGATCTGTTTTGGAAAGTCCTGTGTAGTCTCATTTTTGGTTGTGTTTATTGTTATTTTATCTCTGACTAAATAGTACAGAAACTGATTTGGATATGAATATAAAGTAGATGAGCATAATTGTATACATATCAATGTTTTTGAAAAGACAAAAAAAAAGGATCTTTTGTAATGATGTTGACGTACTCTCAAATCATATAAATAAGAGATAAGAGTGTTAATGCTATTCCTAAAAGTAAAGATGATTCTAATCTGTAAGTTAAAAAAAAACCGACAGGTGGAGAGGGGGGAAAGGAGTAGACAATTCTGTCCCTGAGGATTAAGGCATTTACAATGAAAATACTTATATATTCCTGCTTTATGCTCAAACCATATGTTTCCATTCTTTTCAATGGATTATGTTATTGTGCTAATCCATTCATTTTTTTAAATATTTTTTTTCTCATCTGCCTCTTTCTACTGTTGATTTTGTCTCTTTCCATTTTCTTGTGAATGCAAAATATAATCGTAGGCGTTAAGAATTTAACTATAGTGAGTATATCAATCAGTATAACGAGGCCAACGACTATACAAATAAAAGTAGTTCCGGCTAATCCAATCGTCTCAGAAGATTTCCTTTTATCAGGAGCAGATGTGCGCTTCCGGATACTAGAAGATAGTTGTGTTTTATTTACTTCCAGGTCTTTTTTCATCTTCTGTAATTCTGATTTGAGTTCTTTTAGCAATTTTCTTCTGGTTCTGTTTTGAATTAATTTAGAACCCCAATGTTCTAGCTTTCTCCTGTATGCACATCTGCATGGATGCATATTTGCTGAAAATAATGGAAATATATCTATAATACAGTGTGTATCGATAGCTTTTATTTCGTTTACATTTACATAACAACATTTGTGCATGATATTCATTATTTGAATTAAAAACAAGTCGTATATCGTCAAATTAGCCTCAAGCATTAGATATGTTGCGCTGTGACACACCTTATTTCAAAATATGATGTCAGCGATCATTCTTTCGAAGACAAGCGTGTCCTTTTTGTTGTTAAGGATGAGGGATGGATAAATACCCTGCCACGTCCGGTCTGTGTTTATGTTTGATGATTTTTTCTGCTTTGTTTCAATCCGACGAGTTAAGCCTTTTTGAACTGATTTTATTGTTTGTTATTATGATGTGCTGTTACACCACTGTCCCAGGTTAGGGGAGGGTTGAGCGCTCACAAACATGCTTAACCCCGCCACGTTCTTTATGTGCCTGCCCCAAGTCAGGAGCCTGTAGTTCAGTGGTTGTCGCTGGTTCATGTTTGTAGTTTTGTTATAAATTAGGCCGTTATTTTTCTCAATAGAATTGTTTCATATTTTTCATATCGGGTCCTTTTCTAGCCGACTACGGTATTGGTTTTCCTCATTGTTGAAGGTCGTACGGTTGCCTATAATTGCTTACATCCACATTATTTGAATTTTGCTGGATAGTTATCATATTGGCAATCTTACTACATCTTCTTAAGTTTATATTGATTGTAAATTTTAAAAATGCATACAGTGGATTCATTTATTTTCGTGGAAACCAATTTTCGTGTATAAAAGAGATATTGTAGTATCGTGGATATTTTATTTCGTGATGTTTCCAAAATCTGCATACAAACCTTTAATAAATTTGTACTTCGTTGAACATTTAAATTCGTGGTTTACTTTTACCCACAAAAATCGTTGAAAATTGGTATCCCACGAATAATATTGTCCACGGTAATACAACATGAACAACAACAATTGCCAAAGAACATTAAACAAAATCACATTTGTATTTGTCAAAAAAAAATAATAACGATTCATGATAAATCCCCTATCGGCATTGTAGGAAAAATATCGACCAAAACGATGTTTTTAATTGTTAGAAACATTTTACGTGACACATAATGGATACAGTATGGACAAACCATATCTGATTCCTCGGTGTCATACCAATTTAGTATAAGTAAATCTTAACTCCCTACGGTTAAAAATTGACACATTGCAGTCCACTGACTATTATGTTCAAAAATAGGAAACAAAATATCAAACTTTTTGGCAGATATATTTTTCTCGTTCAATATTTTCTTGCCAATTTCCTGGTTATCTTTTTTTGCATTTTCGTTTTGAATGTTCTTAGGCTTTCAGACATTTAGATACATTTTGTACATGATGCAATCTTGTTTGACTTATGTTTTATTATAAAAGAAATTTTGTGTCATAAACATGTTTGATTTTTTTCATAATTTTCATTAGATTTTATACAAGAGTAACTACAAGATATATTCCTTTGCGATACATAGTTGGTTTACAGTATATATCTGAATTTATATATGGAAAGATGTCAATAATTCAATAGTATGCACATGCTTGCCGAGAAATTTTAATTTTATATTGATGTTTAACCCCAAACAATAGTAACAAGGACATTTTGAAATAAAGTTTTCGTTTTGAATGCTCTTAGGCTTTCCCACATTAAGATACATTTTGTACATGATGCAATCTTGTTTGACGTCTGTTTTATTATAGTAGAACTTTGTGTAATAAACATGTTTAAATCACTATTTTTCAATAAAATTTCTTCGACAAAGATGATTTAAACGCGAGAATTTGAACTTATTATATAATAAACTTACAAAATGCAATATATCATTATTTGTAGTAATATCGATCGTTTGTAAATGACACATAACTCAGTATACTACAAAACAAAAAAATGAACGTAATAAAATTATTTAACATACTTGCATTCACGAACAGCCTCGTTTCCACTGTTAGCATTGCTCCGGAGCTGTTTTTCATATTGCATTTATAAGATCCCTCATCTGTCCATTTTACATGTCCAAAGACTAAATTGTGTGATGTAATATTTCCGCCTCTAGCGTACTCAGAAACTATAACACTTGTTCCATCCACTGACCTTGTCCAGTACAGTGATGTGATATCATGCATGTCTTTCACTAGACATGTAAGGGTAACACTTTCATCCTCGTTTACTGTAATATCTGTTAACCAAAGAGGGTAATAATTAGGACGGCTTGTTTTTAATCATTTATTTGATGTCAGACAATCAATAAATTGTTGATTATTTTACGAATAAACAAGATCGAGTCACAAAATCATATTAAATTGGCACCTTTCGTGGCTTTTTTCTGGCTAATTTTCATCAAATCTAAATAGACTTGTTTCTTTATTTTTCTCATGCTTGCCTAACTTACTTTTGATTATTATGTAAGATCTTTGACAGTCGCTGCAATTCGAATTTTTGAAAGTTTGTAGTATGTAATTGATCAATCGCATTAACAAAATATATGGCTACCAATCGCATAAAATTTAAAACTATTTTATTTATATCAATATGATTAGTGTGTAACTATATTAAGATTCGATTGGTATATCAGGTACAACTAGGTATAAATTCCAATTTATCTTGCAAACAAACATTTTTGTGACAATAAATTAATAAAACAACTTGATACGCATTTATTATTACAATGAATACACGGGAGTTGTACCTTTACATAAGTAAAACTGATGATTATATACTGTAATTATGCAACCTCAAGTTTAGACCAAGTTCATTTATAGAGTTAATGTCTGTACTTTAAGTTTTATTTTATGCTTTACCTTTGTCTGTCCATTTTTCTTGTGTTATTGTTGACAAGTTTTGCCATGATCACATTTTTTCAATGGTTTATTTGTTTATCAATGTTTTTTTAATTTTTTTTCTAAATAGTTTCTAGGGTAAATTCAATTAGTGGTTTTAAAGTGGGATGACTAGATACGCTGCTACGTTCGGTCTGTGTTCTTGTTAGATGTTTTCTACTTTGTATCGATCCGATGAGTTAAGCCATTTTCAACTGAATTTTATTTTTTGTTCTCATGTTGTATTGTTACACCACTGTCTTATGTTAGGGGGAAGATATGGCGATAGCAAACTAGTTTAAACTCGCCACATTCTGGATGTGCCTATCCCAAGTCAGGAACCTGTAGTTCAGCGGTTGTCGTTGTTCATATCTTTAATATTTGTGTTTCGCAAATCGTTTTGTTATAAATTAGGCTGTTAGTTTTGTCAATTGAATTGTTTCACATTTTTCCGTTTATAGCCGACTATACGGTATGGTTTTTTCTTTCTCATTGTTGAAGGCCGTTCGGTTGCCTACAATTGCTTACATCCACTTCATTTGAACTTTGGGTGGATAATTGACGCATTAGCAGTCATACAACATATCCTTATCTTGATATTAATGTGAACGAAACTTGATATAGGTATTACACAAATTACTTCCTGACACTTTGCCATTATATATAAGAATAAGAAGATGAGGTTTCAGTGCCAATGAGACAACTCTCAATCCAATTCACAATTTGTAAAAGTAAACCATTATTGGTTAAAGTACGGCCTTCAACACGGAGCCTTGGCTCACACCGAACAGCAAGCTATGAAGGGCCCAAAAAATAACTAGTGTAAAACCATTCAAACAGGAAAACTAACGGTCTAATCTATATAAAAAAACGAGAAACGAGAAATACTTATGAACCACATCAACAAACGAGAACCACTGAACATCAGGTTCCTGACTTAGGACAGGTGCAAACAAATGCAGCGGATTTAAACGTTTAAGGTGGCTCATCCCAATAAGGACCCCCGGTAGAATTTTTTTATTTTCACATATTTTGTAGATTTTTTTATGCTGAATCCAAAAATGCAAAGAAAAAAGGGGGTCACCAGGCTCGTTTTCCCCACAAATGGATGCGAAATGTGCGATTTTGACCCTATTTCCAAACGTTTCCACCCTTTCAACAATAACGACTACATCAAATTCAAAGACTTTTAGAACCATGTCAGTATGGATATTATGTTAAAAAACAATTAAAGTTGAAATGTAAACGTTCCCTTTGGTTATTTTAGACTTAAAAATCCTTTTATTTTCAGATTTATGTCTAAATTTGGCATTTTCTAATTTCAGTTTCAGGCAAAAAATATTGGTTAAATTGATTTTTCGTAAAATTTCCCCGGTAGATTTTTTTTAAAAACGGATATGTCAAAGCTATGAATTTTTCGAGCATTTTAAGGTAAAATAAAATGGGGGTCACCAGGCTTTTGAAAAAGTTACGAGCTTTTGTTTAACCCCTCTATGTCATGAGGTCTGATTTCAATGCACTCCATTAATTACTTTCTTGTGAATTTTTTATTGATGTCTTTAATAAAATAATAATGTTTGTAGTTATATCAATGGACGATAGCTGAATATAAATGTGATTAACATTTTACTGTTTGTTATAAAAAAGCGATTGTTTTATTATTTTGGTGAAATACGATAATTTTGTCTGGCGCGAGTTGCTTCCTTCTAATTTGGCGCCTTAATCGGACAACAGAAATTTCAGTGTCGCCATTGCTGAGCAGCATACTGCACTGATAAATACGACCATGTACATGAATAACAGACATAGTGGCGAATAGACAACGATGCAGGTAGAGTCATTACATAAGAAAACATAGATTTTAATATATTAGACAGCCAAATGTTATCAGTATCACGTAAAATACAAAGTGGGGGGTTATCTCAAAATACTCGCTACTGTAGAAAATCACTGCGGCTGAAACCTTGCATGGGCTAAATCTCTGTTCTATGTATAATCGTTATGGCTGGTATCTTATTTATGTGTTTATTTGACCCTTAACTGGCAAGTTGTGAACATGTATAGCCTGTTTTGAAAAATATCCGTGTCAAACAGTCAAAGAGGAGGGGATAGTCATTTTCAGCATCTAGAATGTTCTTTATGCACTACCGTTAACGTCAAATGAGTCTTGATTTTATATCGTCATTCGTAATATCTAATTTCGTAGCCACGTTAGGGTCAAATGGAGTAAAATATTTATCGTTAACGTCTAATGACTAGTAATGTGGGGTACCCCATAACTTCCCCCGGACAGGGGTCCATGATTCCCACTCCCTATCCCCAACTCCCATTTCCCTTCCGTTTTACTCTAAAAAAAAATTCCCCTTACTTCTACTTCCATCCCCCTTGCTCCCAGACAAAATAATGGCAAAATATTTTTCCCAGATTATTCATCCCCCTCTTTTCGAATTCTTGTCCTTTCACCAAAAATCATGTTCGCTCCAATTCACGTTCATCTCTTTTACATTCACACCCACACCTTCGAAATTCCCACCCTCAGTCTGTTTGTACCCTTCCTTTAATTCTAAATCAGGCTTTTGTTAATATAATTCTATAACATGATAAAATAAAGATATATTAAGTTTATTTTAATTGTTTAAAAATAAAGTGACTCACACGAGATCAAAGGGTCTTTTCTATTTATAATCTTCATAAGATTTACTTCTACCAAACTAGTTACTTTCATTTTTACTTCAGACCAGGCTAACTAACGTACCTGCACATGGTACCCCCCTTTTCCCTTTTCCCGCTTCCTGATCCCTCATTCTCATGCTCCCTTACCCCTGTCCAACCCCTCAAGTGGTTCAATTGATTTGTTTGTTTTCTTGAAAATATAAATGGCCTAATTTGTAAATTATAACCCCTACAGTACGAGGCAATACATTTTATTGAAAGATTCGTCTTAATCCAAGATCGAAAGGACCTACTTTACTTACCTGTCCCAATGATAAATACAGATTATTGAGTCTTATAAAAAACACTGATGAAGAATGTTGATATAAAAATAATGAAAATATAGAGCTGATCAGCTTATGATTGTACATGTACATGATGTAAACATGTCAACAATTACTAGTATATTGAAATTAACAATGCTAATAAATGTATGAATTTGATCTCATAGACATTTTAGGAATAAAAATCTAAAATGTTTCAAAAAATGAATCTAATAGAGCTGAATTATTTTTTTTGTTGCTGTCTGTAGTGAATTTTGCTGCAAACACGATTCATTATATGCAGTTGTCTTTAATACAGAAGGTAGTTATGAGATTTGTAAATTTTGGAAATCATAATACCAAGTGGCAGTTGTGGTAAATGCACATGCATTTTCCTCATCTTTTACCTCACCAACCCCTGACCTAAATGGCCACTTGGATTATTTTACATCATTTGGCATTTGTTTTCCATCCATATGCCATTCAGTTTCTATTTCAAAAATTATATTTTCTGGATAAAAGGAGAAATAAAATACAGTTTTGTTCAATGAGACAGCAACCAAACAAAACAACCAAAAGAATTACATATTGTCTGGGAAAATTTGTTTCTCGCTAACTGACAACATGTTTACCTACTGTAAATTCAGAAATTATTGCGTGCATTTATTATTGCGATTTTTCAAAAATGGACTAAATTGCGAGTTTTATTATTGCGATTACAAAAAAAATCTGCATAAAGATCTATAATTCAGTTATCAGAATGCAAGTTCTTATTATTACGATATTCACCCTGTCGCATTATTTGCATTAATAAAAACCTCACAATAATTTCTAAATTTACAGTATCACAATGATCCATATTAATATTGTTTTATAAAATTAAAAATGCACTCAAATTGATACAGATTGCAACAAAGATCTCAACCTCATTTCATGGATCAGTGATCAAGGTTAAAGTTACCTGATAAGGGTTGTTTATCAGATACTGTTAGCAATAGGTCATTTGTCAATGTCATGTTTTTGTGTTTTTGTCTGTTTTTTTCCTAATACTAAAAGTACATGTATTAGATAAACTAGTATATGTATGCAATGATTCACAAATGTGAGGAGTACATGTCTGTCTGGCAGTTGTCATTGACCACATTTGCATGGTTCATTGGTCAGTGGTAAGTCCTCTTTTAACATGCTACATTGTGTAATCAATTGGTCATTATATTTGGTGTATGGTATGATTATTAAATGTATATATTGAAATATTAAGTAAAAAGATGTGATATAATTGTAAATGAGACACTCCACAAGAAACCAAATAACACAGAAATAAACAACTTTAGGTCACCGTACGACCTTCGACAATGAGTAAAACCTATACTGCATAGTTGGATATAAAAGGCCTCCAAATGACAAATGTACAATTTAAAACAATTCAAATGAGAAAACTAACGGCATGATTTATGTACAAAACAATGAATGAAAAACAAATATGCCTGTCTTGCAGGGTTTATCTGAACTTAACCTCATTTTCATGGTTTTGTCTGTTACTGGCATACTATATAATTATATGTTTCAAAATATGTGGTTGATGGGATGATTGTAACAGAGGCGGATTTAGAGGGAGGGCCCATTGGTTGATTATAGTTAGGGAATCACTGAAGCATGACTGGAGCAGGCCTCTCTTAGGCAGTCCCCCCAACCCCTTTTATGGAAAATTCTGGTTCCGCCACTGTGTAAGGCTGGCTTGGATTAGTTTATTTGACCTTTGCCTCATTTTCATGATCATTGATAATATTATTTTTTTCTGATACTTGTAGTAAAACTTTATCTTTTGGAATATCAACATAAAATCAATCATGAATGGTGATTAGTAAAGCAGGTGAGACATTTCAGCTCGTGTACTCTTGTTAACACAAAAAATATATGGACTGCCACTAGAAAATAAATGGACAATGTATGCTTGGTATGGACAAAATTCCTCCTTTTTACCCTACGGGGCTGCGTATTTATCTCGAGGGGGGGGGGTGGGGGGGGGGGGGACTTCCTATATTCAAGGTGATAGGACGTGCCGCTGGAATAGGTCACCTTTTCAAGCTTGAAAATATGTGAATAGGTCGGGTAACGATCAGAAATTTCTTCGTGTGTCATCTTTCTTGGTGTTCCCGGGTGTGATTTTATCAACCAATTTTTCTATTTTGACACTTTGGTATTCTAGTTTTACATTACACTACATGAAACTCAAGCATTATGGGGAAAAGGTTACATTTTTACCTACGCAATATATGAAAAGGTATACATTTTTGAAATATGAATTATATGAAAAAGGTGTGGTAACAGAACCCCAGCGGCACCCCTATCAATTAAGTATTGAAGTGCCCCCCCCCCCCCCCCCCCCCCCTCCCGAGGTATTTATACATCCAGCTGTAAGAACACCCTGTCATAGCAAGTGATTATCTGTCAGATTAGGGAAGTCATATTTCTATACCCATGTTAACCCTACGATATGAAAATAAGGAGATGTGGTATGATTGCCAATGAGACAACTATCCACCAAAGTTCAAATTTAAAGTCAATGTTAAAAAAAAATAATTTCATCTCCATATTATCATCATAGGCCGATAATTAAGTTTCTTTGCAGCTAGCAGGTGGGTCAAACCAGTGTTCACACATCACTAAAAAAGTTGTCATACATATTTTTTTGCCGCAATGACACACTCCACTTTAATTTTTTTAAATCAAGAACTTTCCTTATTAGCTTCCCTTTTGAAAAAACGCATGTCAAAAAGTAAGACAGAAGTTAAGTTTGCAAATATCACCGACTAATATAACGTCCCTGTGTACTGGGCGGAGTTTTAAAATTACAATCCCAACTTTTACTGAACCTAGTTAGTAGTATAGTTTTTGTTTATATATAATGTCTTTAACTGGTAGTGTTTTGAACTGCCCGGTAGACTGCGAGTGTGTGTCCAAGGCAAAATCCCGACTTGGTCAAACCAAATATTTTGCACTTCTCCGCAAAGCATGCGGTATTGAGGGATAACAGCATAGACCGATATATAAGGTCGGAATACTAGTAAGGTCCCGGCTACTGTTGACCAATTTTCATCTACATGATCAAAGGAGGAAAACTGCAAATTATTGAAGTGTCGGGTTTTTTTTTTCAGCGTAAAACAAATAATCAATTTAGTGAAATGTGTTGCTCGAGTTCCGTAAGTCTATTATAATAACTCATTCTTATTCAATTATTTTAGTTATTACGTTGATATTTCCTCTTTTTTTATTTGCGAACTCTGTTGGAATATTGATAGATACAAAAGAAAATAGAAAATTAACAAATAGCAAAATAAGTAAAAAGAAAATATCATAAATAGAAAACATTGGCCC
This sequence comes from Mytilus californianus, assembly GCF_021869535.1. Lineage (NCBI taxonomy): Eukaryota > Metazoa > Mollusca > Bivalvia > Mytilida > Mytilidae > Mytilus > Mytilus californianus. The sequence goes on along the minus strand of NW_026262745.1, from coordinate 50,529,448 downwards.
CGAGGTCTCATGTTATAGGACTACAGTTCTGGAAATCATAGAATTATGAAACGAGAAAATTTGTTAGATATTTTCGTGCCCATTATTTGATAAGGTTTATAAATCTTTGAATAAAAACGTTATGTGTGACTGTCAAGCATTTAGTCTTTGTTTGAATATTGTAATGTCCAAAACTTTTTTTGGAAAATAAAAAATACTTAACTATTATCAAAATTGTGCAGTGGGAAAATATTTCACATACTCCGGAATAAGATCCTACCAATACTTGGAAGATACTTCAAGTAAAAAAGAGATTTATGACAGCAACAAAATGTTATAATACGCCAAACGGATAAAACGGTTAAAAGCTCATTAGAGCTTATGTTGACTCTGTTTGTATACTTTGTCGACTCTAAATAAAGCTTATTTATTATTATTTATTTATCTATTATTTATACCCCGATGCCTTTATACTATAGCATACTATATGGGTTTTACTTGTTTTTGAAAGCCGTAAGGTGACATGAAGTTGTTTACATCGCTATCCTTTGTTTACGGTTAAATATTGCGTCATTGGCAAAATATTTTCATATATACATATACTAATACATCTAATTGACATCTTTTGATATATTCAACCAGTATTTAAATGAAAATAGGGTGCGAACGGATCCAAGGGGCGAGCGTGTATGGTTAGAATGTGTTTTTGGAGCGAACGCACCAGATACCGTCGTACATGTCAATATTTATATTTTCTTTTTTTTAATGTTATGCTTTGATATATCATGTATAATTCTGTCCTTTTTATGTGAAAAATGAACAAACCACTCTGTATTTCTGACCGTACGTATTTCCTGTTTTGTAGAACGTTTTGCATGGTTTGTTGACATTGGGAAAGGGTGCTCTCATACACGCCCGCGTTCCAATGTCACGTCAAAACTATTTTTGAGAAAACCCCTCAAAGCGACCGTTTCCAAGGCGCTCGTCGTTAGAAACATGCGTTAGTAGTGTAAAAAGGCCGATTCTGCGGCACTTTCCATTTTTAAGGGGAAATTTAGCATGAATCCAACTTTAGATTTTTTACAATGTAAATGGACTAGCATTTTAATTAGTCTAAGGGTAAATACAAATATGACTTTTGCAAATAATGGTAGAAACACCTTAAAGGGATGTAATCTTAGGGTAGAAACAAAATATGACTTTCGTACAAAAGATGGAGGAACTTAAAAGTTCAAAAATCACAGACAACGATTTTATCAACGATAATGTTTTTGAGGAAAAGGTAAAGGACCAGAGCCTGGAAACCCTAAAATGGAAGGAACTCCCAACCGGTGTGATTTATAAAATCCTGGAAGTGGTAGAAGTAGATGGGAAGTTTGGGAGGAGTAAGATCCTCACCTTGAAAAACAGAGAAGGAGAAACGACAAGGGTGTGGGCTTATAGTACACTGAACAGAGAGATGGAACCCTTGGAAGGAGCCTTTGTGAGAAGTACAGGCTTAGAAGTCAGCAAAAAGACCAAACAGAAGTACTTTTCTTGCAACCTTGTGAGAAAGTAAGTCCATATTTTTTTCTTGAATATTTTAAAAATTAGTTAAATTAAAAAACTTTAAAAAAATTATATACATGTTAATATTATTGAACCACAACTAAATATATATATTTTAAATTTTTTGGTTTAAATATTAGTGGTAAATTCTTTTGTACAAAAAAAAAAAAAAAAATAATGGGCCGGGTGGGGTACAAAAAATTTTTCCGATCCGACATTTCTGCCGGATTGGAAAAGTTTTGTTTTATGCTTGAAACGGAGCACATCGTGAAGTGAAGCGGAATGGAACACATCGTGAAACGATGTGTGTAGTGAAGCGTAACGGAACGATGTGTGACGTTTTTTACGGCGCATGCGCATTTGATACGCACAAGCTTTTAGTAATGCCCTTATTGTATAGCCAGTACGTCAATAGTCCTTTTTACGCGGGCTTTAAGACGTTATTGTTTTGAAGTGTTGCTAACTGCTTTTGTGACGTTGTCTTGTTTGGATTATACAGCAATGAACGGCGTCAGACTTTTTATAGCGGGAAAATAGTATTACGGCGTGAGACTTTTTATAGTGGGAAAATTGTATTACGGCGTGAGACTTTTTATAGCGGGAAAATAGTATTACAGCGTTAGATTTTTTATAGCGGGAAAATAGTATTACAGCGTTAGACTTTTTATAGCGGGAAAATAGTATTACGGCGTGAGACTTTTTATAGCGGGAATATAGTATTACAGCGTGAGACTTTTTATAGTGGGAAAATAGTATTACAGCGTTAGACTTTTTTATAGCGGGAAAATAGTATTATGGCGTTAGACTTTTTAAAGCGGGAAAATAGTATTACAGCGTTAGACTTTTTATAGCGGGAATATAGTATTACAGCGTTAGACTTTTTATAGCGGGAAAATAGTATTACGGCGGAAAAAAAGGTATTACAGTGTGAGACTTTTACGGCGGGAAAAAAGAGTATTACAGCGTGAGACATTTTATAGCTGGAAAGAAGTATTACAGCGTGAGACTTTTTATAGCCGAAAAAGAATATTCAAGGTGAAGGGTTAACGGTTAAAAGTTATTGGTTTAAAGAAGGTTCGGGGTAGTTTAGTATTATGATTTGAGGTTTTTCAATAGGGATATTTTCTTATTGGAAAGCCTTTTTTTGGGGAATTAAGAACCGCACTTTGAAAGATCCTCACTGAAACTGGATAGGGGTTGTCGGAGCTTATCTTTTTCATCGTAGTAGTTTTTGAGGCAGGTGGTGATTTTTCCAAACTCAGCACCATGAATTTGTTTATCATCAGCAAAGGCAGTACTAATACATTGTTCGACCAAAAGTTTTGTGAACTGTGCCAATTGCAAGGTGTCGCGGTGTTTTTTCTTCTTTTTCATGATACGCTTTGAGATTAGTGTGAGTATCATCACGCTAATGGCACTTAAGCAAGCAAGGGATCCTAGGGGAAGGGAGGCTATAATACCTATACCTGTTAAAGCTGAACCCATGGTGCAGCTGGTCAACACCAAACTGCCCACAGAACAAGCACCCAGTGCTACAGATACAACTTTGTCCAGGCGTTTGTAGATCTTTAAGGTATGTTGATACTTATGAATATCCTCGTTGAGTTGGTCTTCCATACATTCGACTCTGGTTTGTCGGTATTCAGAATCTGAATCATCCATTTATTTTACAGGAGCATACCTAGGAGGGGGATATTTTTTCATTGGAAAGCCTTTTTTGGGAATTAAGAACCGCACTTTGAAAGATCCTTACTGAAACTGGATAGGGGTTGTTGGAGCTTATTTTTTTCATCGTAGTAGTTTTTGAGGCAGGTGGTGATTTTCCCAAACTCAGCATCATGAATTTGTTTATCATCAGTCAAAGCAGTACTAAAACATTGTTCGACCGAAAATTTTATGAACTGTTCCAATTGCAAGGTGTTGAGGTGTTTTTTCCTCTTTTTCATGATACGCCTTGAGATCAGTGTGAATACGATTACGCCAGTGGCACTCAAGCAAGCAAGGGATCCAAGGGGATGGAGGCTATAATACCTATACCGGTCAAAGCTGAACCTATGGTGCAGCTGGGTAATACCAAACTGCCCACAGAAAAAGCACCCAGTGCTACAGATACAAATTTGTCCACACGTTTGTAGATCTTCAAGGTATGTTTATAAATGTACTTATGAATATCCGCGTTGAGTTGGTCTTCTATACATTTGACTTTGGTCTGTCGGTATCCAGAATTTAAATTATCCATTTATCTATAGGAGCATACCAAGGAGGGGAATATTTTTGAAGGGGCTGTTAGCACCTAAGATCAGACCAGCTCCGTCGTGGAATTGCTGACCACGATTCAAGTAGAGTCCATCACCATAGGTGATCCGGGCGTTTGAAGGTTTGAGGTAGAGACCGTTGCCACTAGGTTTTACGGTGCAAACGCATCCACCACGTTTTAGGTACAATCCAGACCCTAAGGCCTTGTTGACGGCTACACCACCAAGACCACTCAAGGCTCCAACACCCAAGGCGGGTATAATGGTTTTTGCTAACATGGGGAGTGCCCTCATTGCCAGCCCCGCCAACATGGGTAGGAAACCACCCACCTTTTGCATATTCTCCTTCATTTGGGCTTTACTTAACTCCAAAATTTTACCACCAGAACCTTTTTGCAGGAGCTTAGCAATCTTTTGAATCTGTCGGTTGGTGAGCATCATCTTGTGTTCGCCTTGCAGGTTTGCGTGGGACAAGCGAATGGAGACTGGACAATCCTTTTTGACTGCCTGCTGTAGTTTGTCAGCTTGACCTTTTGTCAAGTTTAAACCATGTTCGTGATAAGTCATTTATTTATACCTCACGAAGATGAAAGCGGATGGTGAGATGTTCACCCCTGAAATCGGTGGGCCTACCGTCTTGATCAGTGAGATACGTTTGCATGCGGTTGATGGTTAGCGAGGTCACTGGCAAGTATACTAGATTCTTAGGGGTTTGAATGATTTTCATACCAGGACCGTCTGCGGGAAAGAAGCTGTAGATGGTAGACTGCTGTGTACCATTCACATAACTTCCATGGATGATATCACTATTCACCAGAATGCTTTCGATGCTGATGATATTTACAATGTGTTCCCCTTCCGTATAGCCGTTTGTGATCATATCGAACGTGTAAATCTGCCGCTCGAATCCTAAGACGGTGTTGATGCTATTGACAACGTTGAAGTATACTTGATAGTGTCTGGCGAGGGTCAGCACTGCTCTTAGGGTCGCCCGGTTGGCATCAATGATGATTTTCGTTTTGATTTGTTGAGCCGTAGCCGCCGCTGTATCTCATCGTTGATGTCTTCGATATCATAGGAACCTGTGCTCAGTGCGATGGGAAACCAGTTGGCACCATCGTCGGGGGAGTAGCGGAAGGAATTGTTACCTGTATGAATGTTGGGGATGGAGTTATAGGTTTCCAGGTTTACCAATGCCATCTCGTAGGCCTTGGATTCCTCGAGTGGTAGTGGGGGGTTGAACCGGGTAAGGATTTGGCTATCGTTTCCAGAGACGGTGAAGGAAAACCCATGCTTGGGGTTGGTGTTATTAGCAATTTGCTGCAACAATGTGTTATCCATTTATTTATGGTAGACCATTGTCACATATTTTTGCTTCCACTCTTTGATACCATCATACTGCTCCTTGAGCTGTTTTCCAGCTTTTACCACGATTGCATAGACTTCGACGGGGCGACTGGCAAAGATGAGTTGTAGGTGAATTTTATCCATTTACTTTTAGTACACAACGTTCATCTTCTGACCGTCGGATTCAAACTGTAGGATTCTGTCGGAAATGACAAGTGCAGTCGCTTCGGTGTTGGCTGGAACATTACGGGCGAATTCGGCTCGGATCTGAATATCCACCGTGGATTCTTTTAGACGCTCAGACTGATGACTCACATCAGTCACAAACAAGGGGTACAAGTCGATGAAATCGGAGGGATTGATACCACCATTACTGAGGAGAGTGTCCATGTTATGAAATTTCTTTCTGAAGTCAGAGGCCTCTTTGAACACTCTGGCGATCCTATTTTTGTTGAAAGCTGCATTATAGTCGACTGCTGGATAAAGGTCAGCGTTAAGGGTGACATGGATATTTCGCAATCGACAGTGATCGAACACGGAAGCATTATGGGTTTGGTTACTACTTTTGTTGGTTTGGAAGGCAATGATGATATATCTAGGCTTTTCGCGACCACTCTTGGCAGCTAGGCGCCAGTTAAACTGTGAGGCTTGGGGAACGTCTATGGAATCGCACTGTCTCATGCGAAATCCACAGTGGATCTTAGATTTACTCTGGATGGTTTTGTACAGTTGCATCTTATTTTCGTCTGAGGGGGTGACGTGAGGAACAAACCACGATAGTTTACTCAGGACGATCTTTGCCGGATCGTTGACAACAGCTGCTCTCAGAATGGCATTAGCATTTGAATCGCGAACGAGTGAGAGTTCGTGCCTGAACCCGTACACTATTTTGTTGTAATCATCTGCGAATCCAAAAATATGTTTTAGAGGGATGGCAAACGAAAACGATCCTTTGTTGGTGGACTTGGTGATAATGTATCCATGACGGGCTGCAAATCCAGTGTTTTCAGCCTCAGCATCGGTGGAAGAATCCTTATACCACAGTTGGTTGAGACCCTGCGATTTGGAAAAGTCGTCAGGATAGGTAAGCATTCCTAGCATAGCGGTGGCAATGCCGGGGTCGTTAATATGTTCGATCTGCTGACCGGAAAGCCTGTAACTGATGCTCTTGAAGAGATACATGATACCATTATGGGTAAGCGACACAAGATCGCCATCGGCATATGCTGTGTCATCATTCTTGAGAAGTCGACCTTCCACCACGAGATAACTTTCGGCGGGGTGTAGGAACAAATCCTGGGTTTCGATGTTGATTCGGATTTCAGCACCGGGATTGTTTTGCTGGGCACCGGCTTGTGGTTCGTATTCTCGAACCTGATATTCCTGGAGACTTTCGTCGAAAGTTAAACTGTCAGTGATTGCTAAGATATCAGACATTATGTATTTATTTATAGCGCTGCACGAAATCGTGAATGGTGGCAATGCCACTCCCTGAGATTAGATTGTTTAGTCTAGTCTGCTGCCCAGGGGTCCTCTTTGGTTTACTGGATGTAGTTTTCTTTTTGCGGGTAATTCTTCGGGCGACATGGTCTACAGCTTTAGTAGCACCTTTTTCCATTCCCTTTATAGCTGCATTGTTGGCGGCGTTCATGGCCTTACTCCCAAATGTCTTTGCTGCAGAGGATGTGAACATGCGTCCGGCTAAATTGGTGATGGTATCAAAGAGTCCTCGTCCTCCGACTGCATATTTCCGGCGATAACCATGTTTAACTATCAATGGCATTGTATATTTATTTAAAGGATACGACGATGCAGCTTTTTGTACTCCTCACCGTTGATGTAACTGAATTTTCTCATAGCATCAAGTATGGCAACAATCTCATTTCGCACACCATTATTTCCAGCATTGTAAGCGGCGGCGCAAAGATCCAGACGATCAAAAAGAGAATTAAAGTCTTTTGGGAGGAACACTGTGCTTAGTCCACTGCCATACTTGTTCTGCTGATAGATGTGTGATACAATCTCTTTCCACTTGTAGCTTCGACTGGCCTTAGTAGTCCGTGACAGAACAGAGTTACCTTGGTACATAGCCCCGGATGCTTGAAGGATTTCACCATAAGTCTCCAAGTCTTCGGGTTCGAACGATTCTGGACGCTTTTTCACGATGAGTTCCCAAAGTCCAGGAGTACCTTTGTAGCGCACTCCATCGACCAAGATGTTGTCCCCATCAAAAGTAACAGGTGAAGTGCCGATTATGATGGTGTCGTCTTCTACTCGCAGTCCAAATGTGTGGTCTGCTTGAGAGGTCATACTAAGCTGGAGATATTGTTGTGCTCGCGGGCCGAGTGTGGTATGTGTGGCTTGTTCAATAGGGAGTGTTTCAGCAAGCTCAGTGGGTGGAGGTAGGGCTAGCAGTGGCGCAGGCAGCTCTCACTAGTAACGGGTTTTACTACTGAAACGGTCATTTTAAACTGAACAACTCTTAAATGCCTGAATTTACCGCAAGGAAAAATGTCAAGATCTTTTTCAGTTGTTCAGTACATGTTCAGTACACCAACTACTGCGATCGATTAAGTACCAGTCAGTACTGGTTCAAGTAATTAAGAAAAAACGCCTAGCGTTAAATCTAGTACTGACAAGTACATTTTAGTATACTTCAGTTCATCGATAGAATCGTTGTCCAGTACTTTTCGGTGTATCAAAATAATGTGAGGATAGCTTCCCTTTGATAAGCAGAGGAATCGAAATAAAAAACAAAAAAAAAGCGAAAAAAAAATTGAATAAATAAATATAAAGAGACATGATGGCAACGGGACTGTAGATACACGGTTTTGTTAACATGCGTTTCATTTTCATAAATTGGTAATTTATAACATAGATAATAACTGTTAAAATATTAGTATGAAAATAGCAATAACCAAATAACATTCTAATAATTATTCTTTAATGGTTATGCAAATATAAAATATTGATGACTGTAAACTGAGACTGTAAACCAGGCCCCCTGCCCCCCCTCCCCCCCCCCCCCCCCCCCCTAAATCTGCCTCTGGCTCAGCTGGGTAAAATTATCAGTGACAAGCATAATTTAACAAGGGAGCTGCCTGTCGGACCTAGACCATGTATACTATTTTATTAGTGTAATAGTCCAAAATCGGACAAATAGAACTTAACATTGTTTTATATGGATTAAGTAAAGCATTTCCTTTCAATGGTTTTTCAACATTTTATTTATACAATATCAGAAATCAAAGTTTTATCTTTATACACCAATCTCAAGTTTTTTTTAAGAAGGAGTTACCGAACAGCTGCCCCGCGCAAACGGTTCCTACTGTGACATATTAACATAAGCATTGTGACAAATGAAATTTACTGGAAAGTGCATAAACTCGATAGTCGTCTATTTTGATGTAAAAAAATCACTTTGTTATGTAAAAGTGGCAACTTTAACCTATAGATCTACCTGTATATTTAGCATGCTACTAAATAATATTCCAATCTTAATTGTCTAGGATTGTCAGTTTTACTAGCAAAGGTTTGGTGGTTCTCTCATGGCTCTCCAACTTCCTCCACCAATATACACAGACCTCCAGGAAATAGCACAATCATGACAATAGTCATAATAGTGCTGAAAGTGGCGTTAAACACCAATCAATCAAAATATATCTATAATGCTTTTCAGGAATTTGTTTACCTACACTGACCTATTTTGTTTGTTAATCTAAACCTATAGGAAATTATGTGTTTTCAATACTCAATGATTTTTAAATTTGTATGGGGAAAACAACACACAATGATACACAGAAGAAGGGAAGGCTGTATAGTTTATTGAAGAATTTAGCGTCGCACCTAATTCTTTATATGTTTTTGAAATTTATGAATTTCTTGTGAAGTTGAACTGTACATCAATCTGTTAACTAGCTATTAAATGATCAGTCTGGAAGATAGTCTCATTGGAGATCATACCACATCTCTTTATAATCTTTTAAATAGTGCACTTGAGATAAAGTATGATTTAAATTATAACATAATCTCAAAGGCCTTTAGTTTTCTCATTTAACATGTTTAAACTGTTTCGCATTTTTCATGTTGGACATTTTATAGCTGACTATATATATTATAATACATTATGGGGTTTTTCATTGTTGAAGGTCGTACGGTGACTTATACACGTAATTGCTTATATCTTTGCCATTTGAACTCTTTCAGTAGTAAAACCCGTTACTAGTGTCTTCAATCTTTTGAGTGATTTTAGAAGCTGCCTCCTTTTGAGCCTCAACTACGGGCTTAAACACCTTGGAGAGGTTTTTAGTCAATCCGATCTTATCAATCCGATTCTGTAGGTTGCTGGCTTGATTGCCCCTTTTGGTTTCTTGTAATTTTTTCGTAAGCAACTCACGCTGCTTGGGATCAGTGATCTTGATAAACGTCATTTATTTATAGCACAGAACGCTATCAAACGCCCCATAGCGTTTTTTTCCAACGCCCCTAAACGCCCCATAGCGTCTGAAAATTGCTTGCCAGTAAAGAGGTAACTGACAGAGTGTGTCTTTTTTTAAACGCTCCATAGCGTTTTTTCCAACGCCCCTAAACGCCCCATAGCGTCTGAAAATTGCTTGCCAGTAAGGAGGTAACTGATAGAGTGTGTCTTTCATCGATAGGTTTAAGTGTCTTTTGCATTTGTTTTTACCCGGTTTGCATGGGTGTGTGCTCTGATGGCCTTGAACTGTCTTAGCACTACATTGTGGTTGTTTCGGTTTTTGGCGAAAATAATAATTGTAATTCCTTCCTATAAAATCTTTATGGTCGATGGGACATTTATACCTTTCAATACAGCATTTACCACATCTGTATCCTGGGATAAACCCGCCTAGGGATCCTGTGGTGATATATACACGCTCCCACTTGTGCTTACATGGACACTTACACTCTCCAAATTCACCCATATGCCGGCGGATGCAGGATAGACAAATATCACTTTTTTCTATCACTTTCCTACCATTGCATTCCTTATCGCTACATCCCTTGTCATACGTCTCAGTGTACTGACCAAAATAGTGATCTGCAGAACATCCTTCACAACTACCTAGCCAGAGTGAGAGCCAACTCGGATAGCCACCCAGTTTGAAGTGGAAATGCAGGAGGTATTCCTTTTCATTCTTGATGTCAACCAACCTGCCTTCCTCCAGTTCGATTTCAAGCATTAAGAATGCATATCTAAAATCCATCGTTTATATTACACTACATAGAATTTATCTAATTTGCATCGATACTTTCCATTTGCCTTGGTGCTCGTGAGATCAATGGTCACAAACCCATGAGGCTCAGACCAGCAGTGGTTACACAGAGCATCAAACTGTTCCTTGGTAATATCACCGCAGTGATCTTGACGAATATGATCAAGGTTCTTAGCATCCTGCTGAAAGAGACATATAAAGTTGGCATTTTTCTCGGATCGATTGACGGGGCAGCTTGAAGTAATTTTGACATAGGTAGAAGCAGTCCACATTGTTGTGACGACCTCGCACATAGTAATCTTCACATTTGTTCTGTTTACTTAGCATCAAATCGTCGAACACTATGAGATTCTTGCGGGCAGGATCGAGGTCGCGGGGGTCTGGTACATCATTTCCCTGCTCAAAGAAAAAAGTGTCGATTCCACTTGGGTGTGATGGCGGTTTCAGGGACTCAACCACATCAACTAGTGAGTATGGGCAATTCTTTTTAAAGGAGAGCAATTTCAAAATATCTTCCTTTGAAAATCCCTTCCTAAGTGTTTGCTGCAGCTGCTGGTAAATGGGTTGATGGAGCGATTTTCCAAAGACGTACAAGCGATCGTAGTCCAACCATTCCGGCCGCAGGAGGAGGTTGTTCAGCAACGTCGTCTTGCCGCAATCGCTCTTCCAAATGATTAGACCTCTGATGGATCGCTGTGGAAGGAGATAGTAATTACTCCTGGCTGGGGTAGATTCATTGTAGGAAATGTCTTCAACGTTCATTTATTTAAATAAAATGACGATTTACTGTTTAAAATGTAAGAGGCCAACAGAGACGCAGAGCCGTTTTGAGGTTACAAATAGCAATGGACGACGACGAAGAGGTGGAATTTGTGCCGTCTGTGGTTCGAGAAAATCACAGTTTGTAGGGACTGCCAGAGGTGCTGGAGTCATAAACAAACTTATCAACAATCTTCCAGTCGAAATGCATCTGCCAGGTCATAATTTCACTGGTCCTTGTACCAAACTTAGCAAGCGACGCCATGCTGATGGTACCCCAAAAGCCTGGTCAAAACCGATCAACCGAGTTGACCAAGCAGCCTATCACCATGATCTCTGCTATGCTAAGCACAAGGACACAGCTGCTCGAAATTCCATCTGCGACAAGACTATGCTAACTTCCCTTAATGCCATCCCCAACCCCACCCCACGTGAAATCATGGATCGCAGCATCGTTAAACCTATTATTGGCACCAAAGCTCGATTTGGACTAGGTGTTGGAAAAAAAAAGTTCGTTGGTCGGACCAATTAGCAGAAGAGTTGCACAAACCCATCCGACGTTAATTCACAAAGCGACGAGTGGTAGTAGGTGGTGTAGATGAGACTTGGGCAGCTGATTTGGTAGATATGAGTGCCTTCTCTCGTGATAACAAAGGAAATAAGTTCATCTTGAGTATTATTGACGTGTTTTCAAAGTATGGCTGGTTGATTCCACTACAAAATAAAAAAGGGGTGACAGTGAGGGATGCCTTCAAAACAGTGTTCAAGTCATGTATACCTAAAAAAACTCTGGACAGACAAAGGTACTGAATTCTACAACAAGGAGGTGAAGGAGCTCCTCCAAAAGCATGGCATCGAACTCTACTCTACCGAGAATGAGGAAAAGTCAAGTGTTGTCGAACGCTGGAATCGCACTATGAAGGAGAAAATGAACAAGTACTTTTCAGCCAACTCCACACGCCGCTTTCTACCTGTCCTTGACAAGCTCGTTCATCAGTACACCACCACTAACCATAGTTCCATCAAGATGACACCCACCGCCGCAAGTCAAAAGCAGCACGAGGTCAAGGTGTTTTGGAACCTCTATGGAGACTTACCTCCCATGCAAACACCTCGATTTCGTGTTGGAGACAAAGTTAGAATTTCTAAGAAAAAAGGCACATTTGAGAAGGGATATACACCCCGCTGGACCGAAGAAGTATTTACCGTTTCCCAATTCCTAAACACCCAGCCTCCCACCTATCGTCTCAAGGATTTCAACGAAGAAGAGATCCAGGGATCCTTCTACGAGCCTGAACTTCAGCACACAGATCAAAAACTCTACCGCATTGAGAAGGTCTTGCGACGGCGAACTCGAAATGGTGTGAAAGAGATGTATGTCAAATGGAAAGGATACCCCAAAACCTTCAACTCATGGATCAAGCAATCCGATATACAATAAACAAGCAACAATTTTTCCGGTCTTGTTTTTTCAGGACCAGAAAAATTGTGATAGTTTACCCCAAACGGTTTTCAAGTGTTGTCTTAATTGAGTCCAACGTCTTATCCTCCTTTGTTATTGCATCGAGCTCACGCCGAGACCTTCCTCCCTTGATCTCCTTTTCAAGATCATTTACCCTGTCGGTAAGATTCTTGACCAAGTCTTGCCAGTGTTTTGCATACCAGCCTTTGGTCACAGGTTCGTTAGCCGTTGTTGACAATGAGAGATTAGTGATCGAATGCCCCTGCATGTCTATACTACCAACCATTTTACCTCCAGTCATCGGTAGACTCTTCGCCACATCTTTCTCAATAACATTCAGCTGTTTCTTTATCGCCTCGAGCTCTTTCGAAATTGCTTCAAGCGCAGCCTCTAGGTCATTGATGTCTTTTATACTATCTTTCATGTGTTGGGTTACCCACCGATTTGTCACAGCATCCGAGCTGTCCTTAGGATATCCTAGGCTAGTAATGCGATTGTCGTTCATATCCAAGTCCTGCAGCATTCGCCAAAGGGATGCGCGCTTTCTTAAATGAGATCCAAACTTGTCCATTTATTTATAGAGTAAAAAGATTGTATCTTCCAGCGATTTTCCAGTCGCCAGCACTTTCAACACGAATAGGCAAAAGTGGCCACACACCACCGAGCCTCGCTGCTGTAATTCATCGGTGCTATATCGAATTTCAGGCTGTAAGTAGTTCACCATCTCGTCAGGCGGTGGCAATCCATAGGAGTCAAAGTAATACTTTACCGGCCCACGTTTATACCAGCAGGTCCAATGCGTTCCAGGACCCTCCCAGCTATCGTGATTCAAGATTCCTCATTCGATGTGGCGCGGGCTTGGTGGTAGGGTATCTCGCATGAACACCCCTCTGAAACATGGGATTTTTAGGTTTTTGGTGGCTTTCACGAGGTCTACATTCGAAAGAGGTTTATTGGGGAGGGTTATGTTGTGCACAGGTATGCTGCTCATTTATTTAATCCTAGCTTGCTGAGGTGTTGTAAAATCCTGTAATAATTTTTGGTAAATTCCATCATCGCTAAGATCTTTTCAGCTTCTTGTTCTTTAATCTCTTCAGCCTTTCTCTTCTCCAAACGGTCTCTAAGTTTATCTTGTTTTTCATAAAGTTCCATCTTCTGGCGATATTCATTAATACATTCTTGACCCGAACCAGCATACCTGGTGAATTTTGTATAATTGTTGCGTTTACTTTTACCCATTACTTTATTTATATGAATCAAAAGTGGCCTTTAAATATCCTTTTCGATTTTGTAATGTCCATGGGCAAGAGTACTGATCCCATCCTCCAGAATATGTCGCTTGTCATCCTTGGCCGAGAGTGCTATTTTGTTGATTTCCTCGGTGAAGATCTGGTGAAGGCGGCTGCGGATGATGTTCATCGGCTTACATATTTCCAGCTGAGTGTCTAGGCATTGTTTGTACTCATCAAAGGTGATGTTTTGTTTGATGACAGACTTTGTTACTCCTTTTGCTCTCTTGGTGGTAGTGTGGTCGTTCATCTTGTAGGAGTATAACTTTGCCCGAAGACCTACAAACTCTGTCATCACTTTACCACCACACTCGTCCTTAAACATTCCTACCACCTTTTTGTTTACACCGGTGGGAATGCCTGAAGGATGTTCGGTAGGGTAGCTGGAGGTATCGAATTTTTCTTGGACGTGTGGTGTAATGTCCTTGTAAAAGTCATCGGTCTTAATCTCATAGGCCAAGCTGTCAGTGTCGGTAAAGAGCAGCTGGGCGTTGTCACCGTACATCTTCCTGATGAAACCGTAGTGAAAGTCATACACAGGGTCTTTGAGATGTCCAGAAAACAGGCTCCCAAATACACAGGCTTATCAAACTTAAGCTTGGTCTTTTTCATGTGGACGGCTGCTAAGTTGTTGGTAAAGACGACCCGACGATCGAAGTTGGGTTTGGCCACAAGCTTAAGTGCCTGCTTCTCACTATTGACCAGTTTGACGTCCACCCTCTTGCGGATGTTCTCCATGGTCTTTCCGAAAACTGAGACATTGATAAGTTTGAAAAAGTCTTTCTCAGAATCGGTCTTAGCTTTGGTGCGGAGAGCGGTGTTAAGATCGATGTAGTGTTTGAGCCATGGGGATTGTCTAAACCTGATAATCCGACGTGTTTTGGTGAGTTTCATGCTCATCGTCAGGTACATTTTGAGAATTCCGTAGTGGAGAGTATACTGTTTGCGCTTACCTAGGTGAGGCACTAGCTTTCGCACCTTATTTATCTCCACATTCTCTGGAGCTAGTGGATAGTCATTGTGAGCATCATGAAGCTTTTCGGGGTACTCCAAATCACACTCCACCATGGCACCATATTTATGGTCATCGGGGTACTCTAGGATCTCCTCAATCTCCTCTGGCTCTACCCACTCAAAGTCTCCCGTGGGCAGAGATTGTACCATCGCCCATCCGTAAAGGTTGTTAGCGTCAAGATAGGTCAAATACTTAGTTGGCTGGGAGCTATCAAAATTCTTCATGTAGGGATTGTTAGCCTTGCCATGTCGATGAGAGATCGTGGCGACACCTCCTCTGGTTGCATTCTCAAACATCATCAGCATATCAGGGTCCGAGAGGAGTTCTAGTCTCACTCCTGTACATTTTAGCATTGCATCATAGGATAAATCTGGAGATGTGAAATAGTGTGCAGGGTCGAGTTTATAGTTAGCCATACATATATTCCTAAAGTCCTCAAAAATATCCTCCAATATGGCTACATCACTTTCCAGGTATAGATTGTGGTAGTCCCGCAAAGTCTTACACCTAAATTCCTTAAACACCTGCTGAGCATGTGCATAGTCCTCGTCGCTGTGTGTGCCATAGAGATTGCTGAAGAATTCCTCCTTGGGTGGTAGTTGTGTTTCCTCTAGCTTGGCAGGTCCATCCATGTAATCATAGGGATATACTCCCTTCCTGATCATCAGTTCATATCGATCGCCAAAGCACTTCTTTATTGCCCCGAATTGTTCCTTTATAAGATTCCCTGCCAAGGTTTCCAGGGAGTTCGGTAGAAACCTGTATGAATCTATAAATCTCATCTCCAATGCTCCATCTACTTCTTTCGAGAAGCTGATGTATTTCTCATCGGTGTTAGGGATGCAGTTTATCTAACCTTCTCCAACTCCTAATTCGCTCACAAAAAGATGGGCGTCGTATCCACTCAAGTTGTGGAAAACAATGGGTACATGTCTTGGAAGTTGGAAGTCCAAGTTGCACTGGTTGTGTGCTGCGCCGCGATACTTACCTGTGAGGTGATCGTGGTCGCGAACCTTGTCACCAGCTAATTCACCAACGCAAATGTGACAGTTTGTGGTTGCTTCAAAAATCTCTTTATCAGCGTCGGTCATCTCTATAGGTTTGTTTTCCTTGTAAAGCTTAGCAATCTCCCTAACTTCCTGCTCCATGCACTGTACAAACTTTTTGGCTGCATCCTCTCCACAGTAGATGACTGAGTATTTGTAATCACCGTGAGCATATTTCACCCTATAGCAAAAACGTGATGGTCGATGTTGTTGATATGCCTTTGTGTAGGCCTGTGATGGATCTGGCTGGCAAGTGTCGACCTTCTCCGTAAAACACTCGAAATCCACATAAATGACGAATGGAACCCTCATCAATTTTTTGTGGTTATGGAAGGCTATGTGGGTTCCTTCCTCTGGCATCTCGATCCTTACTGCATCCTTCTGACTGCAATACTCCATATGCTCATCCAGGATATCCTGTCTTGAGAAGTGAGACAAACACCTGCGGCAAAAGAACAGTTCATGACCATGCTCTGAGATTTGACAGCTCAAAAGTCGAGATAGGCTCTTAATCCAGCAATAGTGCTGCTTGCTCTCATTGGTCAGGAACAAAAGATCCACATGTCTCGAACCTGTATTCTTAGATATTCTGAGAGTATATATTTGGAGGTCCTCTTCTTCATCTTCACCCGTCAAAGCCATAGACGTTAATGTTTAGGTCGGTGTTCTGCCTCTCAAATTTGTCAATGGCCTTTAGCGAGACTGGAAACTCAATGCCATCAAAATTGAACTCATCAGCCCACTTTTTGTACTGACCTACCCGTTTGGTACAGTTTTTGTCAACTTCCTCATGATGTAGGGCTGAAAGAATGGCCCAGCGTAAGCATTCCTGATCAGTATTCTGCACATTGATGATAGCTTTCTTTTGAGCGAGCGGTTTTGGCAATGCTATGTAGGAACTGCCCTTGAGAGGTTTAAACTTGTTTAAGTGGATTTCTAGCTTTTCAATATGACCAAATGTCCACCCACTACCTTCACGCATGTATTTAGCAATATTTTCTTTGACCTTCTCGACCATTGCTATTTCCAACTCAAGGTCTGTGGAATTGGTGATGGTGGTAAGAGTTGATCTAAAGTGGGGAATGACGTAGATATTTTCTCCGGTCGCTGGGTTTGTTTTTACCATCTCCACCTGTAGTACTAATTGCACTTTTAGGGCCTTCTTTTTGGTGAGTGCATCTGAAATTGTGCTGGCGATAGTGCTTTGACTTACATTAAAAAACGTTAGCATATCATGCTGTTTCAAGGGTTCAATGGTGATTGTGCCAAATACACCTTTCAATGCATCGCGTCGGTCAACAATTTTGATTTCCTCTTCAACGGGGGCATTTTCAATGTTCTTCTTCACCAGTTCGGTCAGGTCAGCTCTCCCTAGTCGGGAATATTTGGTAATTCCCCGTTTTTTGGCAATGGTCTTCAGTTCCTTTTTGGTAAAAACCTCTTCGCGAGTAAATTTGTGGGCAGTATTGGTCTCAATTAACTTAACTAATTCCCGCCTTGGGTTTCCTACTATATCCCTTAAGACCCTCCTTCTTTGCGATTTTTCGAAGTTCTTTCATGGTGGTTTTCACCACAATGTTCCCTACAACTGGGGTATCCTCCTGCTGGCGTGGTTCTTTACTGTGTCTCCAGCAAAGCCCATCTTTCCCTGGTTTACTCTTACAAAACTGCCCCTTCTTTCTTTTTAGTGGAGCACCACAAGTTTTGAGTTCTTCATTTTCTTTGAACTGATCCATATTTATATCAACACTATTGGATGCCATCTCTTCATTTATTTCAATTTCATCCATCTTACTTGTAGCAACACAGTCCTTTAAGGTGTTTCTACAATTGTTTGCAAAAGCCATATTTTGTTTCTACCTTAGGATTACATCCCTTTAAGGTGTTTCTACCATTATTTGCAAAAGTCATATTTGTATTTACCCTTAGACTAATTAAAATGCTAGTCCATTTACATTGTAAAAAATCTAAAGTTGGATTTATGCTAAATTTCCCCTTAAAAATGGAAAGTGCCGCAGAATCGGCCTTTTTACACTACTTGCGTTAAAATATGCGCACTGTTAAAGGGCCGAGCCACCTTAAATAGGCGCCAACATTCACCCTACCTGAAACAATAGTCTAACATCACAATATA
This sequence comes from Mytilus californianus, assembly GCF_021869535.1. NCBI lineage: Eukaryota > Metazoa > Mollusca > Bivalvia > Mytilida > Mytilidae > Mytilus > Mytilus californianus. The sequence continues at coordinate 50,511,380 of NW_026262745.1, read as the reverse complement.
GAAAGAAACACTATAAAATATCAATTGAAATGGCTTTAGTCAATCAAAAAACATATTAAAAGAAACAAGTGAACATACATTGAACGAATAAATTTGATCTATGACACAATGTAAATACAAAATTAATAAAACAAGGGGGTTGACAATTACTGTTATTCCATATTATATGATATGTATGCATTTATATATGTGATATAAATTAATTTAACATTTCTATAAGGAGTTTTGAGGTGCAAAAGAAACTTATATCAGTTTATAAAATCTTTCAACAATTGAGGAACTGGTGGTTTCAATTGACCATATAAGCTAATATATTCTATTTACTGTTAGTTGAAACATTGAAAATTTAATATCGTGCCGTGAATATAGACATGTGGAGAGGTATCCAGGTCATATACCAAGCTCTATATTTCCCAAGTCCTTAAAAGTTTTGAATAATTTAACAGAAACTAAAAAACATTTTTAATAAACATCTTTTACTGAAATGAGATAGTGAGTCTTAACAGAAATGCTCAAACACTTTACTATAAAACATGTTTATTTCATTCCCATCATCTTTATAAAATGTTGTGTTTTATACCTACAAACATGTTTTTTTTAATAAAAGTTATGATTTAATATTACGAATAATTTAAGTGTATTCAAGGATAATACTTGATTATTCCAAGGAGCTGTATGCATTGAAACCATTTTCTATCAAGGAATGAAAAAAAGATATATCTGTAATCTTGAAAAAGGCTGAAACGTTTTTTCCTATTTTTTGCTGGATGGTTTTCATCAAAACTGGGGATCAGTATATTAATTATGAATATTTTCAACGCTTTGAGTGTGTGTAGTATTATAGTTCTCCTAAAAGCAATGTACATGTTGTTTTATAAACTGAGAAAAATAATCTTGATATACGAATTGTCAATTTGTATAATGTCTGTATGATTCAAAGAAAGTTTTTCAATATTTCAAAAAAAAAATAATATCTTACAAAACACAAAACTACGAAAGCCTATCAGGGTCACACAAAAAATAAATATTTATCTCGTAATTACGAGATAAATATCTCATAATTACGAGAAAACTATCGCGTAATTACGAGATAATTATCGCGTAATTACGAGATAATTATCGCGTAATTACGAGAAAACTATCGCATAATTACGAGATAATCATTTTTATCTCGTAATTACGAGATAATTATCGCGTAATTACGAGATAATCATCGCGTAATTTCGAGATAATCATCGCGTAATTACGAGAAAAATCGCGTAAATTACGAGATATATCTCGTAATAACGAGATAATCATCGCGTAATTACGAGAAAACTATTGCGTATTTACGAGAAAACTATCGCGTAATTACGAGATAAAATAAACTGCTTCGCTGAGCGCAGCTAGATATGACCGCAGAGGTCCAACCCTGAACAGTTGGGCAAAAATGGACACAATATTCAATCTTGAGACAGGTCTGAATTTGGATTGTAATTAAATATTTGACATATTATAGGTTTCTGAATAAATGTAGTCAAAGAACTTGAAATTGGTTTTATGAATTGAATTTATATTCAATTAAAGATTTCTTGCTGTTGTGCATTACACTGTGCTGTTGCGCAATACTTAGTAAATCTGTTGTCAGACTAAAAACAAATAAAGTTCAATTAATTCTCAATGTCATATTAGAAATTTATGAAAATGTTAAGGGAGCTTACATCAATATATATAAACTTTTCACCAAAGTTTCATGAGAATTGCTGACAGCATTTTTGAGTTATTGTCCGAAAACTGGAAAATCACCCCTTTTTTAATGAATAAAACCCAATAACTCAGAAATGATAAATAAAAAATTTATAAAATTCTAAACAGAGCTTACATCAATAGATATAAACAATTCACCAAAGTTTTATAAGAACTGCTGAAAGCATTTTTTATTTTTTGTCCGAAAACTGGAAAATCCCCCTTTTTTATGAATAAAACCCTGTAACTCGGAAACGTAAAATCTAAAATATATAAAAATCTAAAGGGAGCTCATGTCAATAAATAGAAACAATTCACCACAATTTCTTGCAAGTTGGTGAAAGCATTCATGAGTTATTGTCCGAAAACTGGAAAACCTCCCTTTTTTTAATGAATAAAACCCAATAACTCAGAAATGATAAATGAAAAATTTATAAAATCCTAAACAGAGCTTATATCAATAGATATAAACAATTCACCAAAGTTTTATAAGAAAACTGAAAGCATTTTATATTTTTTTGTCCGAAAACTGGAAAATCCCCCTTTTTTTATGAATAAAACCCCATAACTCGGAAACGTAAAATCTAAAATTTTAAAAACACGAAAGAGAGCTCACGTCAATAGACATCAACAATTCACCAAAGTTTAATGCAAATTAGTTAAAGCGTTTTTGAGTTAATGTCCGACTTGTTGACAATGGACGGACAGACGGACAACGGTATACCATAGTACGTCCCGTAAACGGGCGTATAAAAATTATTTATTATCTCGTAATTATGCGATAGTTTTCTCGTAATTACGCGATGATTATCTCGTCATTACGAGATAAACAAATGATTATCTCGTAATAATGCGATAGTTTCCTCGTAATTACGCGATAATTATCTCGAAATTACGAGATAAAAAACTTCTTATCTCGTAAATACGCGATAATTTTCTCGTTATTATGCGTTGATGATCTCGTAATTACGAGATACTTATCTTGTAATTACGCGATACTTATCTCGTAATAACGCGATAGTTTTCTCGTAATTACGCGATAATTATCTCGTAATTACGAGATAAAAATTGATCATCTCGTAATTACGAGATAAAAAATTATTATCTCGTAATTACGCGATAGTTTTCTCGTAATTACGAGATAAAAAATGATTATCTCGTAATTAGGCGATAGTTATCCGTAATTACGCGATAAAAAATGATTATCTCGTAATTACGCGATAGTTTTCTCGTAATAACGAGATATTTATCTCGTTATTACGCGATAAATATTTTTTTTTTTTGTGATCCTAATAGGCTTTCGTACAAAACAGCGCAGAAATCCATTTATTATTTTTTTTTACACTTTCTCACCAAAATGAAAATAAAGAGATTTTGTATGATTGCCAACGAGCCAACTATCAACCAAAATTCGAATGAAGTGGATGTAACCAATTATAGGCAACCGTACGACCTTCAACAATATGAAAACCCATATCGTATAGTCGTCTATAAGAGGCCCCGACATGAAATATGAAACAATTCAATCGAGAAACTTAATGGCCTTATTTATAAAGAAACAATCTACAGCACAACAAAAGAACAATCTATAAAAATCAGTCGAAAAAGGCTTACTTCATCCGATTGATTGAAAGCAGAAAACATCAAACCAAAAACACAGACTAGACGTGGCAGGGTATTTATCCATCCCTCATCCCTTACAACAAAAATACACTAAGTACAGATCTGAGAGTACTCGCAGTTACTGACAGTTAGTTCACAGCCAATAACAACTATTAAAAAAACATGTATCTAAGACTAAAATATCAATCGTATCAATCCAACATCCAATGGATTAAGTGTAAAGACGTCATTAACAGTCAGAGAAAACATAACCTTGTGCAATGCCAAAATGTAGGTATCCACATATTGTTGTACCGTGAAAGTATATTTGTGTATAACAGTAATATTAATATGGTTTTAATCTACTGATTACAAAATAAATATTTATACCAATAAAAACAATATTCAAAGATTTAATTACAGTGTTGAACTGGCAAACTTTTAGAATAAGTTTATTTAGAGGATTGATAAGTTTACACGGGTCGGATATAAATGTTCGGGCTCGGTAAACAACACCACCGTAAAATTTAGGATGTGCTATTCCGTCTGAAATATTTTTTTACAGGTAAAGCCAAACTTGCAAACCAAATCTTTGTACCTATGGAAGAATTTAGTAAAGGTTTTAAGTAATTTGTGAAAGCGAAATCCCTGACTTAATAATTTACCAGTAATACATAGATCACGCTCATTGAAATCACAAACGTCACTACAGACACGCTCATAGCGAATGAGTTAGGATATATAAACACCGTAAGACTGTGCAAGAGAAACATCACCGTTCCTGATTATTCAATGGAACATATCACCAAGATAACGGTAAGCGTTGTTGAAGTTATCAATTAAATGGAATTTAGATGGGTCTTTACTGAGTTTGGCCATAAATTTTGATTCATAACAGTACAGGAGCAAGTCTGTTATTAATGTGGCACAATTGGTGACCATAGAAATACCTACAATCTGTCGATAAAATTTATTGTCGAAACGCACATAAATGTTGTTTAGGAGATAATTTATGGCTTTAATCATCTCATCACACCTCCAGCAAGTATAACTAGCATATTTAACTTTCTCATTTGAGAAAAAAAGGTTTAAATGAGTTGTAGGAAATAAATTTGCAACTAGATTTATCGAACGACCATTTAATTAAATAGGAAATCTTTTGTTTGATAAGATTGTTGAAAGTGTAGTGTGAAGAGTGGAAACGTCAAAACTGTCAACCAAATCAAAAGGATCACCAAAAGGGCGTAATTCATCTAAATCATCCAAAGATTTTTTTACACTCCATAAATGGTTAATTCCATTATTTTCATCTGTTTTTAGTAGTTAAGGAACTCGTTAAAAGCACGGAAAGATCAGTAGTAGACCACCTACAAGAGGCCAAGAAGAAACGATATTTTACGGGTTTTTAGGTAACCAATACATAGTAGGGACCTTCAAATGTTTAGAGAGGCCTAAATCTGAGCTGTGGTAGTGACATGATTATTTAATATATGACTCTTCTCTGTGGAGCGTACGGCCTTGAATGCAATTTCTAGGACTTCCGTGTAGTATTTACGTCATACCACCATCACATTGTTGACTGTTTAGATTCAGACATTTTACAGGTTAAGTGCCCTCATGCCATTGATTAAATTACAATTTCATGGCTTTTAAGATTTTAATCCGAATATGCTACCACAAACAGTCGCCGTTATGAGATTTGCTGTCCTGCTTGATGTTCTTTTATGAACAATGTAGGTTGACATTTTGTTCTTAGCGTCAGTTCGACTCACACAAAGCATCCGGTGCTTGAATTAGTCATTATCGTCTTCAAATAAGGTTTCAGGTTAATCCAACAGTAAGATACCCCAATGTCTGTCTGTTGCATCACCACCGGATATAGGTACATCCGAAGCGGTGATAAAACAAATGTGAAGTCAGGTAAGGTCAAAATCTTTTTATTTTCATTATAATCTACGTTTTGCTGACAAGTAAAGTTTAATGATAGTGATTCCTATTAATGTAGCTACTATTTAGGGCTGGTTATGGTCTTTACTTGACTTTCTCTCTTCATCGTCAGAATCGGATAGGGTGATACCTGATCAACAAAGCATGTGAAGATTTCAACTTGTTAAAAAACACATTTATCCTTCAACTATTCATTTGACGTTTTCGTAGTACAAAGCTATATCATATTTAAGATTGAACAACAATGTATTTCGAAATAAACAATTGCTTTCACAGAGAAAATTCATGTAAATAAAGCGGATAAATTGTACGGCGAATAGTTAATTACTGTATTTGGATTACAGAAGTTATTTTTTGCTATCATTGTGTCTTTGTTTCGGGGGTACCTATATCCGGTGGTGATGTTACACATTGAATGTGTTACATAAAATTGAGAATAGAAATGGGGAATGTGTCAAAGAGACAACAACCCGACCATAGAGCAGACAACAGCCGAATGCCACCAATGGGTCTTCAATGCAGCGAGAAACTCCCGCACCCGGATATATTTTGTGAAAGTATTGTTTTTCTATTAAGTTACCTGTGTGTTTCTGACAACAAATTTTTCTACTGCTTCGGCATATGTCACCAAACCATCCTCTCGTACCATACACAACACATTCTTCGGGAGGTATGTTATCATAAGGGTGGCCTAAATAAAACAAAAAGAAAATCATTTATACATATGGTTTAAAGAATTTTTAATACTGGGCAGGGAAGGCATTTATCTGTAGTGAGTGTTGAGGCAAATGTTTTTAACCTTATGGTTTAATTCGTTTTTTTCTGTTTAAATATACTAAGTAATTCATTACATGAAGGATATACATATGAGCTGCGTCGGATAGAAATTGACCTTATGCAAGTGCACATTTACATGCACATTAAAAAGACTTTGATTGATTTTGGAACATTCAAATACTAAATAGAGACAAATTTGAGTCTGTTTTGTAAGGTTCTTATGTAAATTGCATTTTCTAACAGTTCCAGACTTTCCTTAGAGATTTTTCAACTCGAAATAAGTTAACAGATGTATTGATATTCATTTGCATAAGATCAATGTCTATCCGACGCAGCTTTTATGTTTAATCATCGGACAATTGTTTTGTTGACTATCATCAATCTAATGATAAAAAATACACGAAAGATAAATAACATTCAGGAACCAAACTAGTACTACAGTTTGTATAGATCTCTACATCGTTCTTTTAATGAGGAGTCAGAATAATGCAAGTGAGAAGGAAATATCCTCTCAGTGTGATTATTTACGCTTGCGCAATCACATTAAAGTTATGTGAATGCTAAAAAAATAATTAGAATATTGATATGATATGTTAACTTTATAAATTTATGCCGTGGGACAATTACAATCTATCATATCAATTAATCAATCAAACCGACGTTAGAAAGATTAGAATTCTGGTTTATTTCGATAACTTATTAAAAACATTCTAATACATGTAATAACACGTTAAAACTGACCATGGGCCCATCTATCCGTTGATTGCAATTTGGTACCATCGTTCCATGTCCAATCTGAGTTGTTTTTGTCGTGATCTGTTAGTCCAATCCAAAACCCTCTACCCATCCTATGAGAATATTAAACGTGTGGACGTTGTAGGGTAATTTGTGCTAACTGGGTTACATTAAATTAAGACTATGGCAGAATAATATAAAACAGTGTATCTGTTTAATTTCTTTGTGTGTATGGAAGCACTCTTAACTGGAAATAAACAAGAGGAATAGCAGACAAAAAGACGGAATGGTGCCTCAGAGTAAAACACTTGAAGAAGATTGCTAAAAAATTATGTTCTAGATTTCGATAGAAATACATGAGAGATTTCGTCGGCAATAATCAGAATTTTTAAAAATTATAATACGAAATATTCAAAGCTTTAAGCAACATAATCTGCACCATTTCAAGTTTGATACATACAATCCTATTTAGATAGTCGATATTCATTCAAATATTGCATTTCAATATGTTGGTTTAGGTCACACAAAAATCTTACATTGTGCAAAAACCATTTAAATTACACCACGGGAGATACACATGTATTAACACATCTAATTTGTTTTACTGGCAACATTTTTTGTCGAACTTGTTGGCATGAGGACTTTACCCCTACCGAACAATTTTCTTTTGTATCTATAAGCATCAACCTGTATAAGTTAATACAAAGCACTTTTGTATATCAACTTCACCTTTCATATATTGATGATGCCCTATCGCTCTGATTTTTTCAATTAATATATATATATATATCGAAATTGACATCGGAAATTCATATTTAATATAAATTGTATGAATTATACACAACACAAATATTTTAAAATCTTTTTAAAAACAAATTTAAGAAAGTGTGTTTATCATGGTGAGAATTTAGAATTAGATTTATAATTGCGTTTATACTAATTTATTTTTGTGTTAATTTTTTTTTTCAATTACAATTAGTCAAAAATCATCATTTACGAACCAGAAATCCTATGAGGAGTTGTTCGATGGTTCCGGAAATTTTGCCGAATTTAGAGTTCGTGTATGGCTTATGTCTTCTGGTGTTCACAGATACTTCTTTCTATCATATATTTCAAGATCAAAGGAAAATAATCGAAAATAAAGGCAATATCTCTGTTTTCATAATTTAAGTGCAGATTGGGAAAAAGTTTAACAATAATACCAAACTTAGGCAAATTGAACAAAGAAGAAGTCCATAAAACTAACAAAACCAAACGCTTACAATGATCAGAACAAGTAAAAAAAAAACAACTGCCATATTTCTGACTAGGTACAGTCATTTGTTGAAGAAAATGGTGGGTTCAACCTGGTTATAAAGCTAGCTAATAATCCCACTTGTATGACAATTGTTCATAGTTCCGTTACATTGACAACATAAGTTAGTAAAGCAAACAGACAAAATATGTTAATACTCTTAGAGTCGGAAAATAAATCTGTGTAAGCATTCATCACAGGGATACAACACAACTGACTAAAAAAATGCAAACAAATATATAAATTAATTTAACAAAGAGATAGTAAATTAAAAATGTGACAGCGACGTCAACAAAAAATGTGTTTGTCGTTGATAGTACATACTGCATAAAGTATAAACAATTTCTCGATAAAGTAAAAATGAAGTAAATATACATTATAATGCAAGGGTAAACAAAATAGAAACAATACTGTAAAAACCCTTAAAGTCCGAATCGCACATCAAGATCTAGACCCATCTGCAACAGGCATGCCCTAAAGTTAAAGAGGTCAAAATCACGATGTTGGGATGTATAAATACCGGTTCACGTCAAAAATATACGATCAAAAAGACACATAATAGCACGAAGACAAATAACAGGAAAATAAAGTAAGATAAAAAGAAACACAACTTCAGCACCAAGAATCTATAATTTAAGACCTTCTTTTATTATTTGTTAAGTTAGACCCTGATTATTTTTCTATTAGGCCGTGGTACTTTCCGATGAACGTTTTGAGAAAAAGGACGAGAATCAATGACATAGATGTTTGCATTTGGAATATATTTACCCTCTATATTTTCTACCTATTAACATCTTCAAGATTTCATTTTTCTTCTATGCTTTCTTTGTGTCTTTCGCGACTATGCTGCTTGATTGGCAAGAATGAAAAACACAAATTTTATCAGTTAATACCCAGTTGAATTGGTTCAGTGGTTTCAGAGAAGATATATGTAACAGTTTACGTCGACAACGGATGATGACGACCGACGCCCTTTGTAAGTGATGAGCTAAGACCATTTTTCAATAGCAGATGTTGTTAACAGTTATATGGCACTATATGTTCTTCCACAGATAGTAAAAATCACGCCAAAAAAAAAAGGGCCTGGAAGAAATGTTTTAACAATTAACAACTTGAAATGGTGAACAAAAATGTTGACCTAAAGTTGTCTTTCAGTTAATGTGATGTTCGGTTGCGTGCTTTTGCCGGGATTTTATCAATCTCTCTTCGTCGGATGAGTTTTTAAATCGCTTTATGGTATTTCTGCCTTTTTTCATACAATTGACAAAATATATATATCTACAAACCTTACTTTGACATTATGATGTTTTCATTTGCTGTCTTTGGCATGACCATTTCAGCATTCAGACTCTGACAGAATGTCTTTGCTTCTGAAAACGTCTTCCCAAATTGATGCAGGAGGTAGCATTTAGGCCCGTGATGTTTCCAACCATCGGGACAGGTCAATGAGCCTGATTAATACAAGAACAGGTTATAAGTTTATGAAATTTGTTTCAACTGTTTGTGTTGATCGTCTCACACGTTTCATTGTCTATCACCTAATGTTGTCATTCGATTAAGCACTTTAAAGCTATATAAAAGAACAAAAGGTTGTGGGGTATCCTGACAAAACATCAGTAAATGCACAGCAAAAACACTAAAAGCAAAGGAAACTTATTTTTGCATTTTTATACTTCGTAATCAAATCTTTTGCTCAAAGGACACATACATCCTCGAGTTAAAATCACGCAAACGTAATGTTATCAATGGTCGATATATTGTTAATAAAATGCACGTGATTATAAGAAATAACACGACTGTCACGAGCAGCCCTAACATGTATAGATTATTGAAAACATAATCGATTCTGAATATATCGTAACATAATATTTCTGAATATATCATTATAAATAAGAAGATGTGGTATGAGTGCCAATGAGACAACTCTCCTTCCAATTCACAATGTATAAAAAGTTAACAATTATAAGTCCAAGTACAGCCTTCAACACGAAGCCTCTGCTCACATTGAACTGCAAGCTATAAAGGGCCTTAAAACATGTAAAATGACAATGTAAAACAATTCAAACAGGAAAACCAACGGTCTAATCTATATAAAAAACGAGAAACGAAAAACACCTATGAACCACACCAACAAACGACAACCACTGAACTACAGGCTCCTGACTTAGGAAAGGTGCATAAAAATGCAGCGGGTTTAAACGTTTTAACAGGCGCCAACCTTCACCCTAACCCGAGACAGTAAAATTATTGACACTGGCGAAGGCTATTTGTTAAGCCGAAATATTTGTCAACACGATTCTATAACATCATCTTCGTACATTACCATCTTATATTAGTACCGGTGTGCAAATCTTTAGACTTAAATATTGTTTCCTTATATGCGCAGTATCGTCTATTCCGTTCGATGTCTACTGATTAATACTTTAGTTTAGGAGAAAATTATTTATCATTAGCTGTAATTGGCTTTGTTCTAACTTTCAGTAACTACGCATACTCTTAGTTCAGTGGTTGTCGTTGGTTTTATGTCTGTTACATGACTTTGTGTTATATTTGTGTTTGGTAAATAAGTTTGAAATAAGACAGACCGTTAGTTTACGCATTTAAATTTTTTTACATTTGTTAATCTGGGCCTATTATAACCGACTATAATACATGGGTTTTACTCAATGTTGAAGGCTTTACAATGGCCTATAATTGCTAATACTTTCTCCATTTGAACTCTGGTGAATAGTGTCTCATTGGCAATCATACCACAGCTCTTTATTTTTATATTAACGACTAACATTTACCAATTATACAATAAAAAAAGTATAACAAAAATACCAAACTGCAAGATAAATTTAAAAAGTGGAGATTCATAAAAAGTAACAAAATCAAACGTTATCAACTAACAGAACGAGTGGAAAACAACTGTCATATTCTTGACTTGGTACAGGTATTTTCTTAAACCTAGATCGAGGCTCTAAAAGCCTGTATTGCTCACCTGTGTTGCTTACCTGTATCTTCAACAATGACCTTTTTTTTAAAGTAAAATCATCATTAAATGAGAATAACTGTATTAAGAGTAAGTTTCAGGCATGTTGAAGTGTAGGTATATCTTATCCTTCTGTTCAATGTTTTCTTTTTAAAGTTTCTATATATCTATTATAGTTCTCAAGATATTAGACAAAAACTATGAAAAAATTGTACAATTATCATTAGAGGGCAATAACTTCAATGCCGCATCTGCTGAGGATTTCAGCCTTAATGATTGTAGACACGTTTGGTCAAGTTTGACCCATTAGTTTCAGAGGAGATGATCCTTAAATGCGTTAAGGGATGACAGACGTCAAGTGAGAGTAAATGCACACTGTCCCTTCGTGCTACGTAAGCTAAAAATTGGTAGGTTAAACCTGGTTTTTTATAGTTAACCAAACCTCCAACTTGTTTGGTAATTGTTTATAGTTCCGTTATATTGACAAAATCGGGGGAGAAACCAAAACATACATAATAGGTTAATGTGAAAGTAAATAGGATTCAGCAGCCAAAACTGTGTAAACATACTTCAAAGACATACATCACAGCTGACTATAAAGCTCAAACAAACTTTTAAAAAAAATCTAACAGAGACATCAACATAAAAATTTCTTGTATTGGATAGAACATTTGACACAAATTTTTTGCACCTCAGGACCCACCTGCATCAGGAACGCTGAAAGTAAAATCCCGATAGCGAGATGCATAAATTCTGATTCACGTCAAAACTCATACAACCAAACGAAACATAAGAGCAAGAAAATATGTAATGGGAAAACTGCAAAGTTGATAAAAAGATACAAAACCTCAGCTCCTATCATATATAACTCAAGATCATCTTGTATCATTTTTGAAGACACCGAATATTTATCTATTAGGTTTTTATACTTTCCAATGAACCTTTTGAGAAAAAGGCCGAGACGTTGTTTGACAAAACCCCGTCTCATTAATTGTTTGCTCAGATACCGATGACGTTTACAAAGCCTGAGTAGCAGCTGCAAGGTTTTGAATATCGTATGAGTCGAGAAATGTATGCTCCATACGCGATTGAAGTTGGTATATAACTACTGAGGTACAGGCAATTTATAATTTGAAAATTAGAATGTTCTCGTTCTAGTACTGGGATGACCACTTTTTTCGAATTCGAGGTAAATGTTTGAAAATTGAGGCGGACGAAACAATCTTTGATCCTTGTAAAAGAGGGACGAAAGATACCAGAGGGACAGTCCAACGCATAGATCGAAAACAAACTGACAACGCCATGGTCAAAAATAAAAAGACAAACAGACAAATAATAGTACAGATGACACAACATAGAAAACTAAAGACTAAGCAACACGAACCCCACCAAAAACTGGGGATGATCTCAGGTGCTCCGGAAGGGTAAGCAGATCCTGCTCCAAATGTGGCACCCGTCGTGTTGCTTATGTTATTACAAATCAGGTAAATAGTCTAATTTGGTAGGTCATATTCGTGAAAAAGGAAGGGTATTGTAGTAACGACATAAGGAACATATCCGATATCATCTGTGAAACGGTTATTCCATGACGGTCAACCAACTCGTGATGGCGTCCGTAAAATTTACGAAGGGATGATTTCATCTTCACCATTTGGAATTCTTGGTTTAATAGCTTACTTGTGAGCAGCATTCCTCTATAAAGGAAATCATGATAGGAAATACAAGCTCGGGAATATCGTATCAATTGGGAGATATATACTCCGTATGCAGGCGCTGCTGGAATTTTGCTACATAGAAATGAAAAGTTCACGATTGGGAAGCTGAAATCATGTCTTTTGTCGTAAAGTTTTGTTTTCAACCGACCCTCATTGTCAATTTCTAGATGTAAGTCAAGATATGAGGCAGACTTAACTGTATCTGTAGTATCCATTATCTCTAGTTCGATGGGATAGATTCGTTCAACATAGTCACCAAATTTTGTATTATTTAGCGAGAGAACATCATCTATATAGCGGAACGTAAAGTTAAAGGACATTGCTAACTTCTTATCTTTCTTCCTAAGAAGTTCCTGTATGAAGTCAGCCTCATAATAATAAAGAAACAAGTCGGCAAGAAGAGGGGCACAATTGGTTTCCATAGGAATTCCGACAGTCTGTTGAAAAACACGTCCTCCAAACGTAACAAATATGTTGTCAATCAAGAAATCAAGCATCTTGATAATGTCAGTTTCAGAGAATTTTTTGTTTGAATCAGAGTAATTCTTTACAAAGTATAGGATTTGCCCCTCCCCAAGACAAGATACTTGTATCTACGTTCGCCATTCTTTTTAATGAAACAAAGTAATACCAACTCTTTCAATTTGTCTTTTAGTTTAGAATGGGAAATACTTGTGTAAAGTGTAGAAAAGTCAAATGTTTTAATACTATTGCAAGATGAGAGAGTCTTAGATTGTATGTACTCTAAAAGATCTTTGGAATTTTTTAGTATCCACATCTGATTCATGCCACCTCTAGAATAGGCAATTTCACAATAAGTGTGGAGCCCGGCTTAAATTGCTGATAAAATAGATGTTAATAATTTAGAAAGAGGTCTCATGGAGCACCTGGAAGACCCAGCAATATACCTTTGTTTGTAAGGACACTTATGTAGTTTAGGTATCCAATACAGTGATGGAAGATCCAGTTCTTCATCTATGGTTGAAGTTCCAAAGGAACATAGAACAGACCTAGTGTCGTGAGGGTATATGTTGAGTTTCCAAATGAATTGTCAACACCTAATTCATTTATCAAGCAGTTTATGTAATGATATTTAAACACAAAAACGATGTTGTTTGGGGCTTTATCTGCGGGGACAACAACATATTTGTCATGGATGTAGGACAAGTGTTTTGCAACACTTGGGTCTTTAAAAATTGACGTAGCGTAGGTATTGATAGACCTATTTAGTTTCTTAATTCGGATTTGTATCAACGACCTCACAGCCTTAATCCATTCGGAGAGAGTATTTACGTCTTCTTTCTTGCGTTTAGCCCATTGCCTGGGATAATCCTCGACTGAATCTATCAGTATTTTGAAGTTGTATTTCTAATTGATGGATATAGGATGTAATCTTCGTACTGACGCCGTCTCCTGTTATATTTGTGACATATCATTCACCCTTTTCCGTTCCGAATAATCTAACTACATTGTAAATGCATTGTACGAAATGGGACTATAATGTTTTCCTAACGAACATACTGCAAGATTGTTAAAAGGTTACATTCAGAAGAAATATTTGATCCCTAATAAATGTTACTATACCCTTCAGAAAATTTGTTGCTTTTATATTTTTATACCATTATATACAGTTAATAGTATTCAGTCAAATATATTATAGATTATTCCATATACTTACCACCTGTAGACAAGAATGAGTTGAAGAGCATAAATGTCTTGAATATAATTAACCAAAACTGTAGCTGTATCATTATCCTTCCAAATGATATGCGTATTTGAGATGTGCTTTTGTTTTGAGCCATTAAGTGTGGTCTCTGTTTATAAAATCATGTTAAAAATTTAAGAGTTGCAAATTCCGCTTTTATTTAGATATTTAAACAAAAATCAACCTAGTTACACGATCATATGAAGACTAAAACAAACACCGTGTCCAAATGTTATTTTTTTGAAAATATTTATTGGTAATTTGTAAGATAACACTGTTTTACATAAAAATTTATTGGTTACATTAACCTTCATTATATATTAATAACTGATAATATGTTTGACAAATATATGTTATGTATATTTCGAACTTACCATAATTCTTATACCAACAAAACATATAGACCTAGGAGTCTGAAAATTTAATTAGGATCAATGTAAAAGCTTTTCCTCGTTTACTTTTTAAGTAATATTTAATCGTTTGTGATACCAATGTATACTTATAAAAGATAAAAACTACTTTTTAAAACAAAAGCAATTTAATTTCAATTTACTAGATAGTTTAAATAGCTGTGTCGCACCTATAACGGGAAATGTTTTAACAGAATTTTCCGACGGATTAATTTGCAGTATAACGTTGGCGTGTGACTATATATCTTTCCTATCATGATAATTTAACTGTCCCTCTGGTATCTTTCGTCCCTCTTTTAAAACAGTTTCAACAATGTTTTATCTGTTGCATCTAAATACATGGTAAACGCTATTTAATATTTCAGTCAACGATTTAAAACAAAGTGATTGTCTTAAAACTGTTTATTTCGTTTAAACCTGTATTTTTTTTTTTTTTTTTTTTTTTTTTTTTTTTCAAATAATGAAGTGCATATTTAAAAAAAGAAGTCAAACACTCCAACTGCTTTATTTTAATACACGAATTTATGATTTGTAATCTCAACGACAATACCAATGAATATCAATAAATAACCATGTCAATCAACCTTGTATTACCCCTTTGGAGTTCTTTAAATCCCATCATATTTGTTGGCTATCTTGATTGGGACTTTCTTTTTCGTTTGATTTGAAAGGAAAAGTCATTTCTTCTGATCTTTGAATGACGTTTAGCCATGTACAAATTTAGAATAATGGGAACCCCTTTGTGAGAAGACTGAAAAGTTACTACGGTTTCAAATGTTCAAAGTCTGCAAACAATCTTATTGAAATAATTTCCCCTCGCTTACTTTTATTAAGATTTGGTTGTTTAATGGACAAACAACAGATAAGAAAACGAAAAAACGTATTTTAGTTAGATATATCCGCACATAATGTACATGCTCTCCGGGACTTCAATGTACACACAAACCGTAAAAAAAGACGACAAAACATATAAGAGGATGATTTATTCGGATCCCTCCATCGAAAAATTCTCGTAGTGTCCATATTTCCAAATCTGAAAAATGTATCTACATACACTAACTTGAATGATGATTTCAAATATTCAAACAAACAGTTAAGCAAATTTGAAGACTCTGTAATGAAAATTTGAGGAGGGGTAGGTTGTACATGGTATATAAAGAGATAGATGGACTCCATTTTTTCAACTCGGCTAAAAATTGCCTTTTTCATTCCGCCAATAGTAATATTTACAAAAAATGATATAAACAAAATGATGTACGAATATTAAACGAATACTATTCCCTACGATTATCATAAGCTTGGCAGTACTAACTTTTCCGTTAAAAAATTAAGAAATTAAGAAAATTTAACCTTTAGGCAAACTTGAAATTTAGTGGATTTTGCTTTTCTTTTTAGCTTTTCGAGTATTCAAATATTAATACAGTATTGGATTTCAAATCTTTTGGAGTGTGCGCCTGAATGAAAGAAAAACAAAGCCAGCGCATCGGATATTTATTTATTCAGTTTTAATAGCTTTGGAGTGAGTATAAATGATTTATTCATTAGTTGTAATTGGCTTTGAACTTACTTTTAGTAACTGCGAGTATTCTCAATTTGGTGCTTTGTGTCTATTATTTTCATGTTAGTAGTTTTGTGCCACGCACCGATCTTTTGAGCTAAGCCATATTGCAACTGATTTTTACACTTTATTCTTATGTTGTGTTGCAACACCACTGTACTAAGTTAGGGAGAGGTTTGACCCCTCACAAACATATTTAACCTCGTCACATTCTTTATGTGCCGATCCCAAGTCAGTGGCATGAAATTTAGTAGTTGTCGTTGGTTCATGTCTGTCATTTTTGTTTTTCGTAAATTGTTTTGTTATAAATCAGACTGTCAGTTTTCTCAATTCAGTCGTTTCATATATTTCATCTCGGGGCCTTTAATGGCAGAACATACGGCATGATCATTGTTGAAGTCCGTACGGTTGCTTATAATTGCTTATATCCACTGCATTTGAACTTTGGCGGGTAGTTGTCTCATTGGCAATCATACAACATCTCCTTATTTTTATATAGGTTACAGGCATTTTTCTAAATTTAGGCATTTTGTAAAATGACTGAATTTTCAGGCAATTCATCAAACGCCCAAATGTGATAGGCATGATATAAAATGACTGAAAATACCTTGCCATTTTGTAAAATGACCAATTTAGAAACAAAATTCAACAAATTGCCAATTCAGTTTCGGGTAATTTGTAAAGAAAAATGGATAACTACAATTCAGATGCATTTAACCAAAAACACAATATCTTGCAAGGAAAATAACTAAATATTTGGTAAAATTGAGTTTATCTTCCAAAACGAGCTTGGAAAGTTTGTATTCGTTTGAGTGAAACTACGTTAAGTATGTACTCACTCTGTTTTGTAATTTTAAGATCATTTTGTCATGATGGCAGAAGAAAAACAAATAGAAACAGATATTTAGAAAATCTAGATTTAAAACAGAAGTTTGTTATATGAAGCAGAGAAAAATAATCATGTTATTATTGACTGATTGTTGTTTCCATCTAGTATCACACATTTCACACATACTTAAGACGAGAAGAAATTAATAACAAATCAACGATGTAAGTTCTGCAATAGATTAATCCGGATAAAGGAGAGGAATTTTGACTGTTGCTTGAAATGAAGGTATGTTGAATAGAGACAGAAAGGTTGCTTCGAATGTATGCGTTCTGTACAGTCAAACAGATTGCCTCTTTATAGCATGGGTTTCGCCATGCAAATTCGTGTGATGCAAAGGTATATGTGTATCTTCATCTTCACTGTCCAAAAGAATCATTGGGTCTTTACAATCAGATGAATAAATGCATGTTCAAACTCTTTTAGGTCATTTTTTAGTAACAACAAACAAAAGAACTATGTCAATTGGACCTGCTTTGATACTATAACTTTCCTTGAATTTTTACTAGATAACATTTTTGTTCGCTATGGAGATTCCGTATATCGTCAGGTTATCGGAATTCCCATTGGGAGTAACTGTGCACCACGTATTGCGGACCTGTTTCTGTATTGTTATGAGTTACAATTTATGACTAAAATCAGCAAAGACCCATCAAAACAACACCTGATTCAAAAATTTAATATCACTTTAAGATATTTAGATGATATATTTGCTCTCAATAATGACGACTTCAGTATGTACACTAAAGAGATTTATCCTGCCGAATTGACTTTAAATAAAGCTAATACTTACAATGAACACTGCCCTTTCCTGGATCTTGATATCTATATCTTAAACGGGAAGCTTAATACCAACATTTATGATAAAAGAGATGATTTTTCATTTCCTATTGTTAATTATCCATTTTTAGATGGTGAAGTTCCCTTGTCACCATCTTATGGTGTTTACATATCTCAACTTGTTCGATTCGCTCGTGTATGTAACAACGTATTTGATTTCAACAAAAGAAATCTCTGTATTACTGAAAAATTATTACACCAGGGTTTTCGATATCACAAACTAGTCAAAACATTTACTAAATTTTATCATCGGTACAAGGACATCATTCGTAAATATAAATCAACATGCATACATCTTATACGTTCGGGTATTCCACATTCAATATTTTATGGTAATATTCTTTACAAAGCACAAAAATGTCGGCATTCACCTCAAAGGCTAACCAAACCTTTAAACAGACTTATTCGGAAAGGATATAGTTACGATACTGTTGTCAAGTCATTAAGGATAGCATATCTTGGTTTTAATATTGATTCATGCATAGGGTCTCTGCATCGGAAATAAACACATTTATTATAATACCAGTTGTTGGCATGATACGGGTTTCGTTCTTCTCATATATTTTATGATGGTATGATACTAAACCCCTAACAGGAGGGATTGTACTTGATTTTCATATGATGAAGACATAATCTTTCAATCAGTTTTATTGAGGTCTGGAGCTGGCATGTCAGTAACTGCTAGTAGTCCTTTGTTTATTTATGTATCATTGTCAGTTTGCTTATTTTCTTTTGTTACCTATTCTGAAATCGGACTCGGACTTCTTTTAAACTGAGTTTTATTTTGCGTATTGCTATGTGTTTCTTTATTCTACATTGGCTAGAGGTATAGGGGGAGGGTTGAGATCTCACAAAACATGTTTAACCCCGCCGCATTTTTGCGCCTGTCCCAAGTCAGGAGCCTCTGGCTTTTGTTAGTCTTGTATGTTTTTTTAATTTTAGTTCATTTATATGTTTTGGAGTTAAGTGTGACGTCCATTTTCACTGAACCAGTACACACTTTTATTTAGGGGCCAGCTGAGGACCACCTCCGGGTGCGTGATTTTCTCGCTGCGTTGAAGACCCATAGGTGGCCTTCGGCTGTTGTCTGCTCTTTGGTCGGGTTGTTGTCTCTTTGACATATTCCCCATTTCCATTCTCAATTTTATTATCATTAGTGAACCGTTGTAAACTTTTGAAAATCAACCAAGATAAGACAAATAAATAAAGGTGCCTCAGCCTCAGAGGAGGAAATATAATACTCATACTAAGGAATTGTATTAAGATGGACTAGGAAAAAGAAATGTTGGTGCCTATATTTCTATCCGGCAGTAAAATTAATGACAAAGAGGAAATCCGTTTGGCTGTGAGAGGTATATACATATGCAGCCACTAGCGATATGAATTATGATTTTAAATCCGAATGCCACGCTTTCTGCACTTTTTAAAACCTTTTTAGCATTTTCTTGTAGGGTCTTATGGATGCCTTGCTGTTCACATGGCACTATGTTTGCCTGTTTCCAACATACTGTTTCCAGTCTAAAGGACAATTTTCCAAAATGAACGTAATAAATTTGAGAAGTTGTTCTGAATATGCCTGAAGTATTTGACACTAGATATTGAGCTATTTACTACCGATTAATCATTCTGTGATATGTAAAACATGTTTGAAAAGAATTATGTTTCCTGTCGGAATTCAAATTGTTAAACTAATATTTATAGAAGTGCTTCGAAGCTTTTTGTAAGTTATGATTGATATGTCCACCATGTCCACGTTATTCCTTTTTATAAATCAACTTCTAAATATATTTCTTTATCTCATAACGAAATGTATCAACAATATGAAGTGTTTTATGCAAAAAGTTCTCATAATTATCGTGACTTACAAAATCATTCTTTATGTGTTTAGAATTTAATTATTAATTATTGCAAAACTGGCTAATTGATACATTGATATTTAAGATGTCCAATGAAAATTCTGTTTCTGATTCACACTAATCAACTTGATATTAAACAGCCAAGATATTTAGTTTTCTGCACTATTTCATTCGAAATTTAAAGCCATGAAGTTATTTTTAGCTATTAATTAGCTTTACTCCTATGCAGCATATTCTGATGTTTGGGTTTTCC
The DNA here is from genome assembly GCF_021869535.1 of Mytilus californianus. Taxonomy (NCBI): domain Eukaryota; kingdom Metazoa; phylum Mollusca; class Bivalvia; order Mytilida; family Mytilidae; genus Mytilus; species Mytilus californianus. Next base: position 50,491,103 of record NW_026262745.1, on the reverse strand, counting down.
TTTTGTTGATATCGAATATTTTTTCCCATCTTGCTCTTTGTGTCTTGTATGCCTGTACCAAGTCAGGAATATGACAGTTGTTGTCCATTCGTTTGATGTGTTTTATCATTTGATTTTGCCATTTGATTAGGGACTTTCCGTTTTGAACTTTCCTCTGAGTTCAGTATTTTTGTGATTTTACTGTTTGCTTTTTTTTTTATTTTCTTTGAATTCCAAAGGGTATTTATCGAACTTACAAACTAAACTGAACTGAGTAAATCAATGAGTACAACAAGTCCAACAACAATACAAATAAAAGCATTTCTGGCTAATCCCATGGTCTCAGAAGATTTCCGTCTATCAGTAGCGGATGTTCGCTTGCGGATGTTAGACGACAGTTGTGTTTTATTTATGTTCAGTTCCTTTTTAATCTTGTGTAATTCTGATTCCAATTTCTTCAGCAATTCTCCCCGGGTTCTATTTGGAATTATCTTAGAGCCCCAATATTATAGTTTTTTCCGATATTCACATCTACATTGACACATATTTGCTGAAAATAATGACAACTTATATTTAAGTATTATCCATTTTTCCGAATATTTCTTATATGTATATATATATAACGCTGTCAACGAACAAATCTACAATATCTGGGAACCTGGAACGTCAATGTCACAGATGACCACAAATTTATTCCAAGTGTCGTAACTATAATCCCGTTCTGTTTATTCCGATTGTGACATCACCGAATGACACATATGTGAACAACATAACGGGTGCCACTAGGTTAGCGATCAGGTTATGTTTACCCTTACAGAGCACATGAGATCAACCTGAATGTTAGATGGGGTTCGTGTTGAGGGGTGGTCTTTAGTTTTGTATGTAGCGTTGGGTGGACTTGTTTGTCTTTTCGTCGTCTTTCGTTTTTTGTTTTGTTTTTTTTTTTGTTTTTGTTTTTTTTGCAATGGCGTTGTCAGTTTCCTCTGAGCATATGCGTTATGAATATTCCCTCGGTATCATCTACCTCTTTTTTTAAGTTGTCAAAATAATGTCAATAAACGGTCAATGCTATATTTACGTGTCATTTTGTTATATTATATTACGGCATCAACAGTTCGTAAATCATTGTCAAAGAAGAATACAAACGGAAAGTTTAGATGACATGGACACAATTTTTTTCTATTTATACCTTTCAATTTCGACATTACTCATCATTGTTGTAGCATATTTATGTAGTGTAGTTACGAAATAACAAACCAGCTATTCGATTAATCGAGACTTGTCTATTCCATGTCACAACTAGATTTTTCTGTTGACAGAGCTAAATGCTGTATATACATTAACACTGAAGATTTGTGATTAGATATGTGCAAATCTAATTGATAATCTCCAGTGTTTTATGTAAGACGTGATAATAATGTGTATAGAAGTCGCTGGGTCGTTAAAACAATCCATTATAAAAACGTTTGATTACAACGAATCTAAGATACAAATTACAAAACAAAGATAATCATTACAAAAAGTCAATATTTAAATACTTTCGATAACAAAATAACAAACATTCTTCATTTAGTATTAGTTGTCTTAGATGAAACGGCAAAAAAGCATGCTATTCATCGTTAAATTTCGGACGTTTTATAATGTTAACATCGAACGGACAAAAAACACAAAGGAAATATTGTTTCACGTTATGTAGTGTTAAAAGTCGTCCCAATGTCGTATAAAGTTGGAAGGAAAATCTTAAAAACGGGACGATTTCAACTTCCCAATTATCAATTTTCCATTTCTCAGCAGTAACATACCCTCTGCACCATCGTATGGTGTTTACATATCTCAGTTGATACGTTATGCTCTTGCATGTTCACACTATACGGACTCTATATACAGAAGTGTGCTCCTTACGCAGAAACTGCTCCAACAAAGTTATGAGGAGGAAAGATTAAAAATGACACTCCGTAAATATTATGAACACAATCACGAATTGGTTGATCCATACGATATGTCTGTGTCTAAACTAACTAAGGAAATTTTTACCACGTCTTTGATTGTGGTTAGCTTTTTACGTCGTCTGGTCTTTTAAGTACCGAACATGACGTATTCCCGAATATGACTGTTTTGCTGAGTGTGAATTCGCATTGCTATAAGATTTGTCATGGTATTTGTTTATCTAACATTCATGTATTTAGTTATGATGTTGTATTTGTAATTCTGATCGGATATTGTTAAATGTCTTATCGTTTGTAGTTTATTTTCTATTCGTATGTAAAAGTAAAGATAATTAATCTCCCATTTCATTTATAAGATTGTAGTTTAAAGCAACTATATGTACACGATTTATTTGTTTTACAGTTTGATTTGGAAGAAATACCGACATAGCTAGATAATACAATTAATTATCTAATTACTAACACAATTCTATATAAATATTCTTGTAATTGTTGTAAAATACATCGAATGACAAAGAACTGGATCTTCCATCACTGTATTGGATACCTAAACTACATAAGTGTCCTTACAAACAACGGTATATTGCTGGGTCTTCCAAGTGCTCCTCGAAACCTCTTTCTAAATTATTAACATCTATTTTATCAGCAATCAAAGCCGGGCTCCAAAGTTATTGTGAAACTGCCTATTCTAGAGGTGGCGTGAATCAGATGTGGATGCTAAAAAAATCCAAAGATCTTTTAGAGTACATACAATCTAAGACTCTCTCATCTTGCAATAGTATTAAAACATTTGACTTTTCTACACTTTACAGAAGTATTCCCCATTCCAAACTAAAAGACAAATTGAAAGAGTTGGTATTACTTTGTTTCAGTAAAAAGAATGGCGAACGTAGATACAAGTATCTTGTCTTGGGGAGGGATAAATCCTACTTTGTAAAGAATCACTCTGATTCAAACAAAAAATTCTCTGAAACTGACATTATCAAGATGCTTGATTTCTTGATTGACAACATATTTGTTACGTTTTGAGGACGTGTTTTTCAACAGACTGTCGGAGTTCCAATGGGAACCAATTGTGCCCCTCTTCTTGCCGACTTGTGTCTTTATTATTATGAGGCTGACTTCATACAGGAACTTCTTAGGAAGAAAGATAAGAAGTTAGCAATATCCTTTAACTCTACGTTCCGCTATATAGATGATGTTCTCTCACTAAATAATACAAAATTTGGTGACTATGTTGAACGAATTTATCCCATCGAACTAGAGATAAAGGATTCTACAGATACAGTTAAGTCTGCCTCATATCGGTTGAAAACAAAACTTTACGACAAAAGAGATGATTTCAGCTTCCCAATTGTGAACTTTCCATTTCTATGTAACAACATTCCAGCAGCGCCTGCATACGGAGTATATATCTCCCAATTGATACGATATTCCCGGGCTTGTGTTTTCTATCATGATTTCCTTGATAGAGAATTGCTGCTCACAAGGAAGCTAATAAGCCAAGAGTTCCAAATGGTGAAGTTGAAATCATCCCTTCGTAAATTTTACGGACGCCATCACGAGTTGGTTGACCGTTATGGAATAACCGTTTCACAGATGATATCGGACATGTTCCTTATGTCGTCACTACAATACCCTTCCCTTTTCACGAATGTGATTTACCGAATTAGACTATTTACCGGCTTTGTAATAACATAAGCAACACGACGGGTGCCAAATGTGGAGCAGGATCTGCTTACCATTCCGGAGCACCTGAGATCATCCCCAGTTTTTGATGGGGTTCGTGTTGCTATGTTTTCTATGTTGTGTCATCTGTACTATTATTTGTCTGTTTGTATTTTTATTTTTGGCCATGGCGTTGTCAGTTTGTTTTCGATCTATGAGTTTGACTGTCCCTCTGGTATCTTTCGTCACTCTTTTATATATCTGATCTTGAATGTGTCAAATTTTAGAATTTTACCTGTGACGTCACTTTTGTGGCGTTGATCCAGTCGTGTGAAAGACAGTTTGTGGTTCTGTTGTGCTGTTTTTGTGTGCTGTCCTATGTCGTTTTACGTGTTTGTTTTCATTCTGTGGTTAGCATGTCTAAAATGTACTATTGTATTGTTTATTTGTGTATTTCTCCGTCCTGAATGTTCTTGCATTTATTTGTACTGTATTCCTGTAATGTAATAGTGTCATTTTAGTGTTATATTTAACATTGCCATAAAAGCGCGAGGTTTGGCTAGCCACAAAACCAGGTTCAACCCACCGTTTTTTCTTAAAATGTCCTGTACCAAGTCAGGTAATTGGCAGTTGTTATCTTATAGTTCGTTTCTGTGTGTGCTGCATTGTCGTTTGTTTTTTGTTCACTTTAGTGTTTCTGTTGTTTCGTGGTTTTCCTCTTATAGTTTGTGTGTTTCCCTCGGTTTTACTTTGTAACCCGGATTTGTTTTCTCTCAATCGATTTATGACTTTCGAACAGCGATATACTACTGTTTCCTTTATTTACATCCTTAAAAAACAGAATGTATCTACATGTTTCACTTGACTATAGAAAGCTGCATCTAGCTATACATCAAGCTTGCAGATCTACCATCGTTGCATCGGACAAAAAAAATGTCTTATTTGGTATCTGCTATATCAAATAAAGGCAACAGTAGTATACCGCTGTTCAATAGTCATAAATCGATTTAACTGAAACAAATATGGGTCACAAAACAAACCCGAGGGAAACACATCAGCTATAAGAGGAAAACAACGGAACAACATAAACACTGAACTGCTACAAAAACAAACGCCAACATACATAGAAACGGACTATTTGATAACAACTGCCATATTCCTGACTTGGTACAGGACATTTAAAAACAAATGTTGGATTAAACGTATTAAACTTTACGCTATCTAATCGAGCATATGTACCGTAAAATTGACAAATATTATACATGTATGATACGTACTAGATAAAAAAAAAAAATTGCTGTGACTTCATGGCAAGTATTTATCAACCCAAACGACTGAGAAAAACAGCCTATCTGCAAGGTATTGAATTTAAAATGTTAAACATCCCATCCCCCCTTGTTCAAGCCGACGAGGAAAATTACACTTTATTTATGTGGTTTGTCTGAAGTGCTTCTATGGATTTTCCATCATTGTGTTATCTTGGTCGACTGACACACTGCATGCAGGGTTGTTATGGCAAATTATAATTATACTAAACTGATGTATACATGGAATTTAACCATGAAACCTAAGACTTCAAATATTTGTGTTCTATATCAAACTAATAAATACATGCTAATTTTCTTTACAGTAATTGTATTGTATAATTGCATTTTATGACATAAACATGTTTGAAACAATGACCATGACAGTGTTGTCTGATTTTATACTATTACGTTTTGTGTTTATTTCTCCCAACTCCCTTTGTTTATGTTCTACTCAATACAAAATAAATAGAATGACAAGCGTATAATGTATTCTATCTACTTGCATTTATATAGAGACTCGTTTTGTCTCTTTGCGTCAGTCCGGAAATGTTTGTCACATGTCATTTATACAGTCCCTTGTATATTTCACGTGTTCGAAGACCAGACTAGGTGATGTAACGTTCCCGAGTTTTGCATACTCAGAAACGATTACACTGCTACCATCCGCTGATCTTGTCCACAACAGTTTTGTGATATCCTGCGTGTATTTGACGTCATAGGTAATGGTGACATTTTCATCATCGTCGGCTATGATATCTGTTAAACAGCAAACGTTCAAAATGTAAAATAAAGCACACATCATAAACAGTACAACGTAAAGGCATTATTTTGGATTTCAGTGCACACTTCGCGTCTTTCCGGTACACTTGTCAAATTCATGTTCACCGATTTGACTCAAATTCTCATGTTTGGTAACATTCTGAATTTCGTTTGTATTTTAGTCGAGACACCATCTAACCATCGAAACGACCTCCGAAGACAACCTAAGGTCATATAACCCGATATAATCGTGTGTTTTTCTTACACAAAAGAAGTGTAAAAAATACCGAACACCAAGGCAAATGCAAAAAGGGGAAGTCCATAAAACTGACAAAATCAAACGCTTACAATCAATGGAATAAGTGAAAAACAACTGCCATATTCCTGATTTCGTACAGACATTTTCCGAAGAAAATGGTAGGTTAAACCTGGTTTAAAAGCTAGCTAAAACTTCCACTGTGTCAACTTATTGTAGATATCTATATAAGAGGGTATTCTACTGTTGCATTTATTTCGTGCTTGAAGCTTATCATTCACCATGTTTCGTATAAAGTGGTCAAACGCAACATGTAAGCTATTTTTTTTTAGTTATATTTCGTTTATCTTGAAATTTCCATTTTACTTCCCATTCGTCCGTTTATAACCTAGGCCTCCTCTTCCCTTTTACGACTTTCATTCAAATTTCTTTTCCTCTTCTCTCTCTTACACTAATCCAGTAATTTCCGACATTATACTAACAAAATTCATGCCACATCCACAAAAAAAAAATCAATACTTTTGTTTAAATATTGCCAATATAAATTTTACTTCTAGTACTTTCTACTCCTATTTATAGACCGCATTGCAGACGTGAAAGAAAGCATTGTAAACAACGTTTTGATAATTATGAACTTTCAAATCAATTAAAGTAATTATCTAGCATGAATATCAAATCAAGAATATTTGTATTAGGCATGATATAAAAACACTGTTTTTCTCTATAATGTCGAAAATTGAATAGTGTTGTCAGTTGTTTTACGAGACGATTTTTTTTTCTTTTTATGCAACTGTAGGTTGCACTTCTGTAAATATAGACAATTATTTCCCATTGAAACTCCTTTTACGGCATAAACTGTGCCACTAGTACTATGAAGTTTCGTGAAAAATTATATCCTAGAATAGAGAGTTCATATCCACTTCTATTTTTTTCAAAGGTCAAAATATAGGGCTGTGCGGCATATTTTCAACATTTATATGCCTCGAACTTCTAAGAATTTAAACTTATACTAAAATTTTGTAGTACCCTTCCCTTCACTTTGGGTCTTCCTTATAATTCAATTTAACCGCTATCCATGTGTATTTATACTGGTAACATTCCCATGTTATGTCTCTACGCGATGAAACATAGAGATCATTTCCGGGAACCAGAAAGTAAACACAACAAAATTTCTATGAATAGTATATATTTCCCCTAAAGAGGCGTGGTTTGTAAAACAGCTATTTAAAGTGCAACCTGTATATCTTTACTTTGGAATTTCAATATATGAAATGAAAATAAAAAAAAAACTTTATAGTATAAGCTATAATGTGTTATATTGCGTTTGTATATGTGTATATGCGCGTGTTTAGAATTTCACTTCATTTTGTGTTCACCGACCATATCAACATTGAATTTCTTCTTTTTAATCTGATCTGTGCCGTTTTCTAGTGTTTATAAGTTAGTATTGGGACAGTTGCAACAATGTATATGAGATACTTCCGAGACCGTATCTGTTTTTTGTTATAGAGTTGTGGAGAAGAAATGGTGCATAGCAGTTCTAACAAGCTTCTGGTTGGTCAGCAAGTAGGGGGAAGGCGTCGCAGAAAACAATTAAAATAGTCTTAGTAATTTGGACTAATCAGCCAGTAAACCCAACTCAACCACTCTCCGAAAATCACGCCATGCTGAATTATTTCACTCGGACAAGAAATTTCATGTACAAAAACTACACTTGTTGATAAATATTGCTGATGTGCATTAGTACAGTTCCACCGTAATCCATTTTTCCGATGAGGCGGAATCTCCCGACATCTTGAAAATATTTTTTTTTCTGGTGTAAGGGAGATAACTCTCAACGACTAACGTAATGTTTTCCGTTTTCCGTTAGAGGCGCTGATTTACGTACCTCTCACCTTTAGCAGAACATGTTATAAATGTAAGCAATAAAGCATACATCATAGAATGTACAGCGTTACGGCATATTTTGGAATTCACTGCGCACTTCACGTGTTTCCGGTACGCCTTAGCTGTCAAATTCATGTCCACCGATTTGACTCAAATTCTCATGTTTGATTTATAACATACTAAAACGTATATCCAAATTACAAACAGCCTAAAACAAACAACTAACAAAGCATGGACTCGATAATATATATCAGCCTTTCGTGTCATTTTTAATTTATATGCCATCTAATTAGCCATCGAGATTATCCTCCGAAGACTGCCGACGGTGACATAACCGGATATAACCATACACATAAATATTAATAGATAGCGAGCACGTGCATTTGAATTTTTCGTGGTCTGTTTGATTTCATATTTAAGGGGGAAAATATGTTAATCATCGATTTTACCTGTGTAAAAAAGATTTTTTGTGGATCGAATCAGTCAACACAATGGTTCACACTAGCCTTGCTTTCAATGTTGACGTTCTTTTCCTTTTTATAGTTAAACATGTCTAGTACATGCACAACCCTTCTCTAGCTAATGGGTTTAATTAAAGGTCACATGACTATGGTACAATGAGATTAAATTATTAACTTTCAAGTCCACAATACATCAGCGATGTTTTGAGCGTATTTTGACAAATTTTGGACAAACTGACTGCTTATAACGAACTATTATTTTAAAATTTTCGTTTTTATTAATACTTAAAACAAAAAGAATCGTATTTTGATTGTTTGTCTAAATCGTAGCTAATGTCCCCTTAATACGATATCAAACGTTTGTCCGCCAAATCTAAATAAATATACTATTATATAATGATATTGCAGTAAAAAGTAGGGATGTCAACAAGTTCTCGAGTATTCGAATATAGCTCGGTAGTACCGAGTATCCAATACCTAAACGATACTCAACTAAACGGTTTCCTGTTAGAATATTGCTGTCTTCTTCATATAAAATTGGTCTTCTTGAGAACATCATTCGGAAAATTAAATAGGCATCACCAAATATTCATACTAGTAAATAAAATACATTTTGTTTCGAATGCTTGCGCTAAATTATCATTAAAAAGCCTCCAAAAATACGTGGTCTATACTTAGGCTGACACTTTAAACTAAACATGTCTTAGCCATTCCGTCACATAGTACCGTCAGAGAAAATATTTTCGTCTGCAAGACTGTAATTTACAAAGTTACAAAACCGACTGTCCCCAATAAAAATTTACAAGAAAATATTTCTAAATAGAATAAATTCGTTGCATCCTCTGGTGACCCTCAGTGAATAGTAAAACTTCTAATTCCTTAGCCTTTGTAAGCATTAAATATGTTTTCTTAACGATTACCAAATACTTGTTTGATATGGTTTTTCATTGTTTTAATTTTTAAATAGGTGCTCATTAAATAATTTGATTAGATTATTGTTGTTTTATATAAATAGTACTTAAGCTATTAATCATGGTGTGTAATTCCTTGTCCCAGTTTCTTATGTAGATGTTTTTTCGTCCGTTGAACAACAAACCACAGAATGTAAAATACGTGTTTCCGTGTTGTAGATATATTCCCGAGCGAGTACTCGAGTATCGCTCAATAAAACCAACGAGTACTCGATTAGTAATTGTTCACCGAATTGACATCCCTAGTAAAAAATAAAACAACAAAAATACCGAACTTCAAGGAAAATTCAAAACGGAAATTTCCTCAACAAATGGCAAAATCAAAAGCTCAAACACATCAAACCAATGGAAAACAACTGTCATATTCCTGGCTTGGTACAGGCATTTTTTTTATGTAGAAACTGGGGGATTAAACCTGGTTGTATAGCTAGCTAAACCTCTCACTTATGACAGTCGTAATAAATTGCATTATATTGACAATAATGTGTTAGCAAAACAATCAGACATAATAGGCAAATTTGTCAAAAATTTGGGCACAGCAGTCATGACAACATGTAAATTAAAATTGAAATTTGAAAGCCTTTAAAAGATCCACATATTTAAGAAGAAATATCAAATATCAACCGGAAACATGATGAAGCCTGGTGTTTAAAATTGGATTTTCAATATATATTACTTTAAATTTACTACTGAACATCGCATTTGAAGAAAATGAGACGACACTACGAACACGCGCACATTGAACCAATTTAAAATGCACTTTATTAGAGATTAATCAAATGGAACATAACAGTAAAGAAAAGTTACGAAACGCAATCGGTTGTTTTCGCTTTTGTGACTATTCCATTTAACTTGTGTATTTATTTGGTGAAAATTCCTGTCATAACAACGCTAATGATGACAACGAATTATTCAAAAAGGCATTCTTTCAAATTATATGGAATTGATATTGATGAAAAGTTAAGCTGGAAAGAACATTTTGATCGTATATTTAAGTTGATCTCATCAAAAAATCACGTTTGTGTACAAACCATACATCGATATTAAAGATGTTGTCCAATGACAATTCAGTTTCTGAATCACACTAATCAACTCGATATTGAACAGCCAAGATACTTAATTTTCTTTACAAATTCATTCAAAATTAAAAGCTATCAAGTTATTTTTAGCTATAATTTTACTCTTATGCAAAAGATTCCGATGTTTGGATTATCTTTTTGTTAATATCGAACTTTTTTCTCATCTTACTTTTTTTGTCTTTTGCTTTTTGTCTTATTTTCTTGGAATTCCAAAAGGTAATTGTCGACTTTACAAACTTAACTAAACTAAGTAAATCAATCAGTATAACAAGGCCAAAGACAATACAAATAACAGCAGTTCCGGCTAATCCCATGGTCTCAGAAGATTTCCGTCTATCAGTAGCAGATGTTCGCTTGCGGATGCTAGACGACAGTTGTCTTTTATTTACTTTCAGTTCCTTTTTAATCTTTTGTAATTCTGATTCCAATTCCTGCAGCAATTCTTCTCGGGTTCTGTTTGGAATTATCTTGAAACCCCAATATTCTAGTTTTCTCCGATATTCGCATGAACATGGAAACATATTTGCTGAAAATAATGACAGCTTATAAAATATTATTATTCATTTTTCTTATATATATATATATATATATATATATATATATATATATATATATATATATATATATATATGTAAAGCTGTCAATGAACAAATCTTCAATATCTGGGAACCTGTAATATCAATGTCACAGATGACCATAGATTTGTTCCAATTGTCGTAACCATAATTCCGTTCTCTTTATTACGATTGTGGCATCATCGAACGACACCTATTCCCGAATGTGAACTTACCATGAATAGCGGAGCACATGAGATCAACCTTAATGTTAGACGGGGTTCGTATTAATGGGTCTTTAGTTTTCTATATCGCATTGTGTGGACTTGTCTGTTTTTTTTTCGTTGTCTTTCGGTTTGTTTTTGTTTTGTTTTTTTTGGCATGACGTTTACAGTTTCCTCTCGACTGATGAGTTTTGAATATTTTGTTATCATTCGCCTCTTTTTCAAGTTGTCAAAAACAAAAATCAATATTTAAATATTTTGGATAACAAAATAACACACTTCTTTCATTTAGAATAAATTGTCTTAAATGAAACGACGAAAAAGCATGCTATTCATCATACAAACAAACAAAAAAAAACCAGGAAATATGGTATCGCGTTATGTAGTGTTAAAAGACATCTGAATATAGTTATAATTTGAAAGGAAAATCTTACATCGTAATTGTAAAAACAGAAGGTGTATACATGTTTCAGTCGACTATTGAAAGCTACATGCCCAGTTAACAAATGGTTAAAATGATACTTCAAGCTTGCAAGTCAGACAAAAAAGATGTGTCACGTGGTATCTGCCCTGTTAAAATCTAGGATATTCATTGAAGAATATCTTCCATAAAATTGACACATATTATACATGTATACTAAGTATTAAATGAACATATATTGATGTGACTACATGGCAAATATTTATCAGCCTAAACGACTCACAAAACAGTGTATCTGCGAGGTATTCAATTTACAATTTTAAACATTGCCCTTTTTTCAAGCCGACGAGGAAACTAAAATAATATCCTATATATTTGGTTCGTTCGAAATGTTAATATGGATTGACCTTCATTTTCTTATTTTGGGTGACTGATTCACTGCATGCGGGGTTGTTTTGGCAAATTATAATTATATTAAACTTGTGTACACATACGTGTCAACCATTAAACTTAAGACTTCAAATATTTATGTACTATATCAAACTAATAAAGATGCATTACTTCATTAATTCTAAATTTCTTTACAGTCATTGTATTGTATCATTGCAATTTATGACATAAAGGTGTTTTAAACAATGACCATGATTGTGTTGTCTGAATTTATACCATTACCATTTATGTTTAATTCTCCAAACATCCTTTGTTTATGTTCTACGCAATACAAAATAAAAAGAATGACAAGCGTAACATGTATTCTACATACTTGCATTGATAAAGAGACTCGTTTCTACTATTAGCGTCAGTCCGGAAATGAATATCACATGGCATTTATACAATCCCTCGTCTGTCCATTTTACGTGTTCAAAAACCAGATTAGGTAATATAACGTTCCCGCCTTTTGCGTACTCAGAAACGATTACACTTGTGTCATCCGTTGATCTTGTCCAAAACAGTTTTGTGATTTTCTCTTTGTACTTGACGTCACAGGAGGTAAGGGTAACACTTTCATCCTCGTCGGCTATAATATCTGTTAATCAGAAAATGTACAAAATGCAAGCAATAAAGCATACATCATAGACTGTACAACGTTACGGCATAATTTGGATATCAGTGCGCACATCACGCGTTTCCGGTACTCCTTAAATAGACATGCTGTGAAATTCGTGTTTACCGATTTGACTCAAATTCTCATGTTTTATTAATAACATACTATAACGTATATCCAAATTACAAACAGTCTAAAACAAACAATTAACAAAGCATGGACTCGGTGATATATAAGAGCATTTCGTGTGTATTTTAATCTAGACTCCATCTAATTAACCATCGGGATGAACTCCGAAGACTGTCGACGGATATAAACAAATATAAAGAGATAGCGAGCACGTGCATTTGAATTTTTCGTGGTCTGTTTGATTTCATATTTAAGGGGGAAAATATGTTAATCATCAATTTTGCCTGTATAAAAAAGATTTTTTTGTGTATCGAATCAGTCAACACAATGGTTCATCCTAGTATTACTTTAAATGTTGACGTTCTAGTACATACACAACCCATCTCTAGCTAAGGAATTTAATAGAAGGTCACAGGACTGTGGTTCAATGAGGTTAAATTATTAACTTGCAAGTCTATAGTACACCAGCGATGTTTTGAGCGTATTTTGACAAATTTTGGACAAACTGACTGCCTATAACGAACTATAATTTTAAAATTTTCGTTTTTATTAATACTTAAAACAAAACGAATCGTATTTTGATTGTTTGTCTAGATCGTAGCTAATGTCTCTTTAATAAAATACGAATGATACCAAACGTTTGTCCGCCAAATTTAAATAAATACACTATTTTAACTAGAAATTTTAATGATATTGCAGTAAAAAGTAAAACAGCAAAAATACCGAACTTCAAGGAAAATTCAAAACAGTAAGTCTGTTAACCTATGGCAAAATCAAAAGCTCAAACACATCAATCGAATTGAAAACAACTGTCATATTCCTGGCTTGGTACAGGCATTTTCTTATATAGAATATGGTGGATTAAACCTGGTTTTATAGCTAGCAAAACATCTCACTTGTATGACAGTCGCAAAAAATTGCATTATATTGACACCAAAGTGTGAGCAAAACAAACAGACATAACAGGTAAAATGTCAAAAATTGGGGTACAGCAGTCATGACAGCACGTAAATTAAATTTGGAATTTGAAAGCCTTTAAAAAATCCCCATCTTTGAAAAGAAATATCAAATACTAGTATCAACCTAAATCATGATGAAGCCTGGTGTTTGAAAAGGGGTTTTCAATATATATTACTTTACATTTACTACTGAACATCGCATTTGAAGAAAATGAGACGGCACTACAAACACGCGCACGTTTAACCAATTAAAAATGCACTCTTTTAGAGATTAATCTAATGGAACATGTAGTAAAGAAAGGTTACGGAACGCAATAGGTTATTTTTGCTTTTGTGACTATCCCATTTAACTTGTGTATTTATTTGGTGAAAATACTTGTCATAACAACGCTAATGATGACAACGAATTATTCAAAAAAGCATTCTTTCAAATTACTTCGAATTGACATTGATGAAAAGTTAAGCTGGGAAGAACATGTTAGTCGTTTATGTAAGATGATTTCATCGAAAATATCACGTTTGTATAAACTAAAACCATACGGTTGCCTATAATTGCTTACACTCATTTAATTTGAACTTTGGTGGATAGTTGTCTCATTGGTAATCATACTATATCTCCTTAATTTTATATTAAAGAATATTTGCTTATACACATACGACAACCATTGTATAATGCATATATATTCAACCATAGAGCTATTTTAGTATGGGGAAATTTATTACATAACGATCCAGATAGAATCATAAAACTTCAAAAAAGAGTAGTAATAATTATACTTGAATGTGGTATTTCTGTTCCCTCAAATTTGGAGTTTTCTTCTTTAATATGATTATCCTTTACAAAAATACCAACAACCAATTATAATGTATAAAATTGAAAATGGACTAACTTTTGTTTAACATGTTTAAGGTTATTGTTGTTTTTCTTAAATTGTTTAACATTTCACAGCGATCTAATACTGTTACTTTAATTATTCATCCCTTATTTTATTGATTTTGTATTTGCATTGTATCATAGATCATATTTATTCGTTCAGTGTATGTTCACTTGTGTTAAAATGTCTTTTGATTGAGTTAAGCCATTTCAATTGATATTTTATAGTGTGTCTTTCTATGTTGTGATGTTACACTATTGTTTCAGATAAGGGTGAAGGTTTGGTACCATTCAAACGTTTAAACCCGCTGCAATTGTTTGCACCTGTCCTGAGTCAGGAATTTGATGTTCAATAGTTGTCGTTTGTTGATGCGGTTCATAAGTGTTTCTCGTTTCTCGTTTTTTATATAGATTATACCGTTGTTTTCCCGTTTGAATGGTTTTACACTTGTAATTTTTGGGGCCCTTTATAGCTTGCTGTGCGGTGTGAGCCAATGATCCGTGTTGAAGACCGTACTTTGACCTATACGTTATGTTTACTTTTATAAATTGTGACTTGGATGGAGAGTTGTCTCATTGGCACTCATACCACATTTTTTTTTATCTAACACTTGATAACTTATCAATGCTCATTAATAAATGATAATGATATTCAACACTACAGCTTGCGAGCTGTCTTTAAAAACGATCAATTTGTTCCAAGCCGGGCCAAATGCTAATTTTTATAAAAAAATATTTTCATTATTCTGCAACCAAGGTATGGAATGATTTACCATTCACAATAAAAAAAAATTGTCGTAATGTAGAATTATTCAAGAAACATTGCTACAATCATTTTTTGGAAATGTTATGTATGTAAAATAATATATATATATGAATTTTGTTTGGGGCCTCAATGAAAGTTAGACAAGTTTTCATTGAGTTACCCTCTTTACATAAATAATGTATCAGTTGAATTATTATTATTATTATTAGTATTACAAGTTAAAAACATCACCATTTTGTCTTCAATTTCTTCTTATAGTCGAACTGAGTCGTTTCGAAGTCGTGGTATTTTGTATTTTTAACAGATAAAATAATTTTTTTCGTTTAAATAGTGTTATGTTTGGTCATTTTCGGACCTCATATAGCTTGTGGTATGGGTTTGCTCATTGTTGTAAGCTGGGGTTTAAATCTACTTCATTTTGTCTTATAAGCAATTATACCGCTTCTTTTTATTTTTGTATTTGTAAAAGATTAAGACTGTGTTATCGTTCTAACTTTTTATCTATATCGTACCATGTGTATTTGAATATATGCTGCTTTGGTCTGCTTTATTAAATGCTACTGTCGCCGTATTTCTCTAGGCATATGTCTGATTTGTTCAGCAATGGGAGACCAATGTGTTATAATTATTTATGAAGGTGTCGTTACACAACACAAAGATTACCTGGTTTCCTCTGACAAGCAGTTGTCTTTATTCCTGTGCATGGAACATCAGCCCATCCATTCGGACAAGAAATGACACATTCTTCAGGAGATTCATCATTATTTGGCTCGCCTCAATAAAATAAAAAAGGTTTTCATTGATCTGTAAGTTTTTCGAATTCTTCAGTTTCTTACCCTTTAAAGTGAGATTTAAGTATTTTTCTCGACACTTTTTTTGCAAAACATCTGATTTTTTTTTTTCTGAATAATGCATAAACATAGTGATCGTTTATGCATTAATGTTGAACATACAAGATTATACCATGAATCATGTATCATGAAATAATTTTTTTTCTTAACTATTTCAATGATCAATTAATTTCTGAAATTTTTAATAGCATTTATCCAACCTTGGAGCGTTCGAAACGCTTTTCTTGATTGGCCAGCACTGGATGCGTTTTTGAAAATTACTTTGTAGATTATGTATTCCATCACAATTGGTAAAAATCTCAAAGAGACAACAAAATTACATTTGATTATAAGCTATGGAAATCAATTAGATTAAACAATATATAAGTCGACGATCCTTTAAAAAGAATAGAACTGACAATAATTGAGCCATTTTAAAAAATCAAAAAAATAACATTATAAGGTAAATCTGATAATTCAATCTTCATAAAGTACCTTAAATTGGAAAACGATCAAATTTAACTATTAAAATATGAAAGTACGAATGATAAATGTACTACCTCAGAGTAAGTTATATTGTAGTGTTTGATCTATAATTAGTAGATATAATGTCGACAATAAATCTAAACTAACGCAATATGACTAGATTCGATCAGTAATACCAATATAAACACTAATTGTTTAAAAAAAAAACTGTATCACATTTCTCGATGTTATTGTACAAGATCATTGAGACTATGCATTTTTAATCTGCAATTATATCTCTTCATACCGCTTTATATAATAGAAAAGTCTACACATTTAAGGTTTATGATGACATGCGATTAGCATAAATCGTTTTGAATGAGTATGAATTTAGTGAAAATGAGATTCTAGGCCTAAATTATTTATAATCTGTTCTTCAAATTCGAATGTTGATAAATTTCAATTAGTGTTTTTATCCGGATACAAGGATTGAACAATTGAAATGTTTGGCCCAAGATGTTAACCTAATGGCATCTGTAACTTTCTGTCATATGAGTCTTACTGTTTGCATCAGAAGTCTTAGTTAAAAATAAGTTAAAATAGGGAATAAAAGTAAATATGTGTCTTTGATTGCTTGATTGTTGTTTGCTATACATCCAGTGGCATTAGGAAATACAAACCAGAGATTTGTATATAAAGTTAGTATATTTCGAATTCACAGATAAGAACCGATATTCCTCCTTGTTTAGTAGTTAGTCGTATTTTGTTTTTGATATTCGTAAATGCTAATTTTGATGTATAATTTTTGGCTTTTATAGACCCATTTTATGTAGTGCACTTCACCTTGGCTATTATTATCTCAAGACCAAGGCTTACCCAACATCACATCATTCAGACCCCAAACGATTGCATTGACTGGTAGTATACAAATATGGTCATCCCTGCACTTCTCATGTCCGGCAATTATACCCTTGCTGAAGTGGGACTTCATTTGACTGTGCCTGATGTATATATTACGTAATGTGAATTTGTTCTCGTCCTGAATATCCATCAAATCTGAGAGCAACAGTTAATCAATCGTTTTCTTAAAATTGTGTAATGTTCACATTATATTTGCTACTTTTAATGTTTTAAAATATTGATACAAATGTTTTCTCCTTTGTTGCTTTCTATCCCCCTTTTCTTCACACACACACACACACACACACACACACACACAAACAAACAAATTAAAAAAAAAAAATAAATGAAAAAAACAACACAGTAAGTTTTAATAGAGGCATAAAGTACAATAAACCTGATATGAGTCAGACTCATATAACATGTATAAAAAATGCCTTTAAATTTGAAACATATCTATTGATGATAATGTTACAACGTATTAAAATAGTTTAGAACTAAAGCAATGCTTGTACACATGTTTCAATGTTTAATAATGCATGTAAAAAAAAAGCCTTAGACTAGCTGCATACATATGGTTCCCATTGGACCTATAGCTTACTTGTTAGCTCGAATCTCCTTTTAATTGATATTATGATAGGAGACGCATGTTCTGGAAAACCGTTTCAATTACTTCATATACAGGTGCTGCTGGAATGTTGGGACATAGAAATTCAAAGTTCACTAAAGGAAAGTTGAAATCATCTTTGTTGTCAAAATACTTACTCATCAACCGACCCTTATTTTCAATTTCTTGGTGTAAGTCATAATATTATGTATTTTTAACGGTATCCTTTATTTCAAGCTCGATGGAATGAATACGTTCAATATAGACACCAAACTTTTAATTAACTAGTGAAAAGGACATCATCTATAAACCGGAATGTGGAGACAGATAATATGGCAATCTTCTTTGCTTACTACCTGAGAAGCTCCTTTAATAAGTCTGCAAGAACAGAAAAACAGCTGGTTCCCATATAAATGCTGTCTGGACAAAAACATGTTGTCCAAACATAACAGATTTTAGTTTCAGATATAATTTTGTTTGTTTGAATTAGACTTTTTTTTTGGGGAGGGGGTATTTGTTTTATTTGGGAGAGGGGTATATAAGATATATTTATCCTTTCCTAAGACAAGATGGTTGTATCTACGTAAGCCATTCTGTTTTATGACTTTTTTTTACCAATATATTGGGTAATGAAAGCAAATGCTTTTTATACTATATCGCAAGGAAAGTAAGCTTATGTAAAAAACAAACACTATGTTATTGTCGGAGACACAACATATTGTCATGATAAATTTAACAACACTTGGATCTTTCGAGATAAATTCAGAATAAGTGTTCAAAGACCAATTTAAATGTTTAATCCTAATTTGTATAAGTGATCTCACCGCCTTAATTATTTGGAAAGAGAATCTTCGTTCTTTTTCGCGTTTAACCCAATATTGCCTTGCATAATTTGCGTCTGAATAAACTAGTATTTTTAACTCGTGTTTCCTAGCTATTTATTGATTCAGGCTCATGGTATTTCGACTTTTTGTTAACATATTTAGCAGGAAAGTGTCACAAGTAATACAGTGACCAGCTGGATTATACATGAATGGCATTTGGCATAATCTATCACGAAGCTGAGCCTTGAAAGGAGTCAATATTAAGAACCTACAAAACATGTTTGTATATGTAATTAAAAATTTTAGTCGCTATTGCTGTGAAATATTAATGAAATATACAGACAGGTCTTTCAACATATTGAAATAAGGAGGTGTTTTGTTTTTGGAATGATTCAAGATAAACATGATAAAGGATATTTCTAATTCTCGTTTTCATACATTGTACGCTGCTTGGTAGATGATGACAAAAGATTCCACTAGCAGTGACATCAACCGAGTGATAATACCGGTAAATTTAGCAAGATATCATAGCGACTATCAAAAATCAGGAATCCAAGAAAAACCGACATTTATATTGCAAAACGCGACAAAGGATGCACAAAAATCTACGAAAACTACATAGAAAACTAAAGACTGAACAACACGAACCCAACCAAAACACAGTGAGTGATCTCAGATGCTCGGGAAGTTCTTGTTCCACATGTGGCACTGGAGAACATGATATACATGTTCAATATACCTGCAATATTTACCGTCGATAGTCTATCATTTATCATGCCATGAATCAATGATAAAAGAAATTATGGTTTATTTTCAAGATAAAGATCATGCAAAACTGACATTAAAAAACGTACCATTTGACCATCTATCGTTGGATTCTAATTTAGAACCATCGTTCCATGTCCAATCCAGTGCTGTTGTTTTATCATGATCGATTAGTCCTATCCAAAACCATTCACCAATTCTATAGTAGAATCAAAGTAATGCAATCGTGATGGATATTATTAAAATCTTTGCTAGCAGGTTTTTTTTTAATTTAAGGACTGTCATCTACCTTGTCTTAATTGTTTAATCATTTGCAGTCATTGTACTTTACGTGTCTATAACTTCGAAGAGTATTTAAATAAAAAAAACAAAAATTGAAGTCGCTATTGCTATGACAACTCGTGCTGGCAACAGAAATATAACGTTTTTACTAAGAACATGATATCAAATGCCAATAACACCTTATAAATTTGGTGCGTCTGAAGCGCTATTCTGGAGTTACCTATAACAGGAACATTCATACCCAAACGCAGTGTTAACAAATGGTGTTTAAGTGGCTGAATACGTGAAGACCTATATGACCACAAGGGGGATAATGTTATCCATCTAAAAACAAATTTGCCTGAGTGAGTTGGAACGTAAAAAGTAAACAGTAGGTAGAAGATTCAAAATCGACTAGGTTAAAGGGGAATCAATTAAGAAGACAACAATGAAATCAACATCAGATGTCGGTACTCTTGAAGGTAACAGAAAAACAAACATACTACTTTTTAATAGGAGAAACATAATACTATTATCAAAGGTGCAATTAAAAAAGCAAGAAAACAATCAACAAAATGCAAAAGATCATAAACACAAAAACTCCCTCAGACCGGTTATAAGAAAGAAAGTCTAAAATCGACACTATACATGTTTGTCAGTCACCATCAATAACTGATTTATGGACATAAGGACGAACAACTATGCGTAAAATATTGTCTGTTTGTATGAAAGTTCTGTTTAATTAATCTGTTTAAATTTCGTTTGAAAAACTAATACTCTAAAATTATGTAATGATAAGAAATGACATTGAAATATAGATACGGGTATTTAGTTTTTATTGTACAAAACGGTTCCTTGACTTCTTATAGAATGAAACATATAAGTTTAGGACAACTTACTCTGATAATACACTATTTTCTTCTGCAGTTATAGGCATAATCATTTCAGCATTAAGATTCTCACAAAATTTCTTTGAATTTGTAAAATTCCTCGGTTCTGGATCCAGCTTATAGCATTTAGAACCATGGAGATCCCAGCCTTCGGAACAGGTAAATATGCCTAATCAATACAACAAATTAATATGTATTATCCTTTCGGATGCTTCTCTGATGTTTGTGTTTGACGTAGAATTGACTGTCCATTGAATTTACAACTTGAGAGCAATACGTTAAAAAGATTAATAATAGTAATCTTCGAAATGAGATTTTTTTGTTTCAAAGAAATGTATATATAATATAAACATTAAAATCAAAATGGCAGATAAAAAAAGTGACAATTCACAAAAACTTTTTAACAGCTTGCAATTTCCTTAATCGTGTTCTACTTAATCAAATACAACTGCACTTCAAAAACTTTTTTTTTAGAACAATACACAATCATTTACTTCATTATTTGATAACAACTCATTCATAGACGTATTTACACTTGTATGCAAATATGTCCGCCATTACGTAAAATCACACAGGTTCCCGTAAATTTTGACATCATAATTCAAAACATTTGACGTCACAATTAAAAAGTGATTGTTGCCTGACGTCAAAAGGTGATTCGGAGTAGATCTAAGGTCATTCGGAGGCAAAATATAGCTAAATACCAAAAGTGTAAATACGTTTATTGTGTCATTCGATATTCTAATATTTAGTCCTATGATGTTTTCACTTACTATTGCATTTATACCGTATCATTATTTAAATTGCATTCTTGTCATTATCAGCTACGTGTTAACGTGGTAAAAATCGTAAGAATTATTTTCCAATGTCGAAATATAATATGATAAAATCAGATAACACAAGCCAAAAAGAACAAGACGAAAAGACAAACAACAATATACAGAAAAACTAAAGCTTGAGTATAACAACCGAATACCCCAAAAAACTGATGATGTCTATACGAGTAGTTGTTTTAAAAGTGTAAGCTCTACTCGATTAGAAATACCCATAGTGTTAATCGTATTATAATCTTTGGATAATTCATATCCGGTGGGTACGCATCGCAAATTAGCGGGAAAATTCATCTGGTCGTCTCTCAATTCATATACTAGTACCAGGTGTACATGTTAATCTTTATCAATCCAAAACAAATGACCGAATGTGAAAGTTTGAGATAAAAAAAATCGTTTTTGAATTGACCTAACAACACTTAGCGGTAGAAACAACATATACATGTGAAAATAAGATAGCAATATCATTACACCACTGTCCCAGGTTAGGGGAGGGTTGGCGCTTTCACACTAGTTTAACCCCGCCACATTCTGTATGTGCCTGTCACAAGTTAGGAACCTGTAATTCAGTGGTTGTCGTTTGTTGCTGTATATCATATTTGTTTTTCTTTCATTATTTTTTACATAAATCAGGCCGTTAGTTTTCTCGTTTGAATTGTTTGACATTTATCATTTCGGGAACTTTTATAGCTGACTATGCGGTATGGGTTTTACTCGTAGTACTAGTTTAAGGCCGTACGGTGACCTACAGTTGTTAATTTTTGTGTCATTTGGTCTCTTGTGGGGAGTTGTCGCATTGCAATCATACCACGTCTTCTTATCTTTATTGTTGTCTTTACTTTAGTTGAAAATATTAGGCATCACATGTATTGAATTTTATTTGGGTTTTTTTTTTTCTCCCTCAATTGTCATTCAAATGTATTTTTCTAGTCCTATCATAATTTCTATAACCTCCATCAATGAAACGGATAGCCTCAAAGAGTTCTCTAGTGTTCCGGCAGGATGAGCAGTACCTGTTCAATAAAACGGATAGCATCCGTTTAGGTGCTTGTGGCATGTGAAAATCTGTGTAATGGCACATTCAGCAATGAAATAATCGATTAAATCGTCGAGAAATAGTTATGTTACCGTCAAATGAAATATACCATTGGTGATCTGGATCAAAGATAAAGATATAACATAATGAACATCAACTCATTATGACGTCCGTTAAACTATTATGTAAATAACTCGAACTTCACCTTTAAGAACCTTTTGTGCAATGGCTAACAGCTTCCTTGTAAGCAGCAACCCTCTATCTACATTAATTTTTATCAATAAAATACTGAATATTTTTCGATTATTCATGTTTGAAATAACAGACCTTCATGAGCATAAATGACTGATCAATTGAATACCGATACAGTTTATAAGTTTTAAGTATTATCTATCTCAGAGCAATGGCAAGTCTTGAGTGTGGGATATAAAAGGTCCGCTTCCGACGGGATTAATATTTGATTCTTCTTAACTATAACTATTGACTATATGATGGAAATTTAATAACAAATATATAATAGCACTATAGGTCAAATGTCTCCATTTGTTAATAAAGTAAAATATATATAAAAGAAATTTATTAACTTCTGTAGTCCACACCTTCTGTTTTTGTTTTTTTGTTTTGTTCTTTTCATTATGTCACCATGGCTAATTCTAGAAGTTGATTAATATGACGACCATTTTAAAGACACACCTTTGTCAAATGGTGTCCACGATGTTACCGTTTATACCAAAATCCTTCCAATCTCAAGAAATGACGTCAAAGTAGTCGGTGATCATTATTAACAATTCCAGTGACCTAAATGTTATTTGTCAATCGATAAAAATATGGGCTGACATGCATAAAATCACTTAAGTCAAGATATCCATTCGTAGTACTCATTTATCGTAGGACATGTAGAAAAATCAGTCCGTTCGGAAAAAATCTTAACTTAAGTAGCTTTATGCATACGAGCCATGGTCTCATATAAAGAAAACAGGTTTACGAATTGCCGTCAGATCTTTCTGTTTCTGTATTTAAATTTCGTAATAAGATGATTTTGTATTATCAAAAAGTCTGTTAGCGTTGTAAATAATGTGTCGTCAAAAAACCGCCGTTGGAGTTAAGTGTCTTTTATATATTTATTTATTCATTTTTATTCATTTTTGTTTCATTCCAATGCAAAGAACACCAATATAATAATAATGAATTTAAATTGTCTATCAAAATAAACAAAGCGAAGAAAGTGCACCAAATGTTTGATATAAACATATATCTATCTTCTTTATAATTCCTTCTCTTGGATTCAATAAAATAAATATATAAGTGGTGCCTGAGTTGCGCATGCTTCCGATGCATCATATTTTACTCCCGTTCCTATATTGCTTAATGTTAGGTGCTCTAAGTTTTTTTAAAGTCTATAAATGCATAGCATAATTTTTTTGGGACCCTTTCTAGCTTGCTGTTCGGTGTGAGCCAATGCTCCGTGTTGAAGGCCGTACCTTGACCTTTAATGGTTTACTTTTATAAATTGTAACTTGGATGGAGAGTTGTCTCATTGGCACTCATGCCACATCTTTCTATATCTATAGCATAATGGACTATTCCAAAACATGACCAGTCTTCGATAACAGTTAACTTAAATAAAATTGCCGATTTATATAATCAAAAACGGGTTGACTTACAGTGAAAACAGGCTCTACTTAACTTTTTGTTTTATGTATTGTTGCGTTGCTGTCTCATCGATCGACATATAACCAGCATATTTTCCTATTATAAATATCAATGCTAAAACATTTTCACAGTAATTATTTTCACGTGTAAGTTTTCCAAAATATAACCACATTTGTTCGTTGCAGAAAATTTACTTACTTGAAAACGATTTACTAAAAGTTCCTAATAAAATAATTCCTAAAAATGTATAGTTAAACATTGTATCTCTAGATTTCCATCACACACGCCAGATGCTGTACACCTAGACGCATGAAGAACTTAATTATTTTTGATTGTTTTACTGATTCTCTTTTCAATGCAATTGCAATGTAGGTGTTTTAATCGTTAACTAGATACATTACAGAAACATATTGTAATGAAACATTCATGCACAAAAAAAAACTCCCGGGACACTCGTAGTCATATTTATAATTGATGATCTATAGGATACTACACGCATAGGCTAAAACGCGGACCGCAATTAGGACACCAAACTGAACTGTAATGTAAACATTAATTGGAACATATTTACATTGTATCATAGATCACATTTATTTGTTCAGTGTATGTTCACTGATGTTGATATGTCTTTTGATTGAGTTAAGCCATTTCAATTGATATTTTATAGTTTGTCTTTCTATGTTGTGATGTTACACTATTTTTTCAGATAAGGGTGAAGGTTTAGCATTATTCAAACGTTTAAACCCGCTGCAATTGTTTGCACTTGTCCTAAGTCAGGAATCTGATGTTCAGTAGTTGTCGTTTGTTGATGTGGTTCATAAGTATTCCTCGTTTCTCGTTTTTTATATAGATTAAACCGTTGGTTTTCCCTTTTACATGGTTTTACACTAGTAATTTTTGGGGCCCTTTTTAGCTTGCTGTTCGGTGTGAGTCAAGGCTCCGTGTTGAAGACCGTACTTTGACCCACAATGGTTTACTTTTATAAATTTTGACTTGGATGGAGAGTTGTCTCATTGGCACTCATACCACATCTTCTTTTATCTAATAACTTTTTGCTCTCTACAGAAGCAAGATACCAGGAGACTCATAGTATCGGTGGCAATGGCACGTTGATATAAGCGAGGTTCAATTTTTACTGTTTTTAATATGTTTAAGTTATTAATGCATTATGTATTGTTATTGCATTAAACTTAAAATGCAATTCCATCACGCATAGTCTACTTTAAAAAGACGACTCAGTTTGATATTTTCTCGTTGCACTATTTTGTTTGATACTCACTCAAACTTTTGATCTCGTTCGAGGATTATTCCGGAAACACGTGCCGTGTATTTAAATCGGTACAATATATTAAAAAAAATGTGAACATTTCAAAAATCGATAGCATACATGTATTTTAACATATTTGTAGCTGAATAACTAAATGTTGCAATAATGTATTTGGTCTAATAGGTTCTAAGATGCAACAACTACAAGTTTTATACTTTTCCAATTCCTTGTGAGGTGTTAATTTCAAATACTGGTTTCAGACATCAAGTATATATATGTGTGTCCCCGTCGCAATGTGGTGTAAGGGGCACAGAGATAAATGGCGTCCTTCCGTCTGTAAGGTGCGCTCTCACGTGATCAATTCTACCTTGCCATATTTATATTAGAATTATGTAATAGGTTTGTACCAGAAATATCTTGGACTAGTTTAAAAATCAGTTAAAATCAACTATACGTAAACGAATTATGCCCCTTGAAAATGTAAATTTGGTGGGAAATTGCATTGTAAGCGTTAACAAGCAAATATTTCATATCAGATTTTTATGAAATTTATATCAACGGCTTATATCAGTAGTGTCCTGGACTAGTTAGAAAATCAGTGCCGATCAATTTGTTTTTTTACAGAAAGAGTGTCCCCTGTCAATGTTGTGTTCCATTTGAATTTCAGGGAAATTGATACGGGTAAGACTTATAGTAAAGATTTAAAATACTATTATTTAAAATATTATTGATAATTCCTGAATTCAGGAAGTATTTGAACATATCAGCTAAAACAAAAAGAGAACTGCCAAGGGAGGCAATTGAAACCATAATCTAAAAAAGTCAGACAATGCCATACCTAAGAGAAGAGAAAGACAAACAGACAAATAACAGTTCAAAAGACAGAAAACCAAAGATTTGCAATAAAAACTCTCTATTCAAAAGGCCAGGGTACGGCTTACGACTCGATACGTTACGCTTACTAGTATAGGATGGTTTGTACATTTCTTCATCTAGAACACTACTTTCAATTCCTTTGCAATTCAAAACTTCTTCTTGTTTTTACTTTAGTTGAAAATATTAGGCATCACATGTATTGAATTTTCATTGGGTTTTTTTCTCCCTCAATTTTCATTCAAATGACTTTTTCTGGTCCTTTTATAATTTTTATAACCTCCATCAATGAAACGGGTAGCCTCAAAGAGTATCAATGTATAGAAGGTTTCTTAAATGGTATCAATTTGACAAGATTTTTTAAATATTTTATTTATTGGTATTGACATTATTTAGTTTTTTTATTATTATAATAAATTGAAACAAATATAACTAAATATGTATTGTTATACATTTAAGAAAAATTATGGCCTTAAATCCTGTCGATATCAAGTTCTTATATTTTGGCATTGCGCAAGGTTATGCTTTTCTCAGACTGATATGACGTATTTACACTAAATGTATTTGATGTGTACTGATTGATACATCAATCTGGGAGAACATGGTGTATTTATGAGCTTTGAAACTAGCTTTCAGTAACTACAAGTACTCTTAGATCGGCATTGTGTGTCATTTCGTTTTCAAAAGTTTGTTCTTATATGGAGATGTTACACCATTTTTTCATCCTCAAGGAGGTGGAGCGCTTATAGACATGTTTCATCCCACATTCTTTATGTGCATGTCCCTCGTCATCATCCTATGATTCAGTGGTTTTTGTTTATTGCTGTCTGTTATAATAATTTGTGTTTTTATTTATTCATGTTATTGTTCTTTAATCATATTAAGCATATTATAGCTGCTTATGGTGTATCTTTTAGAATTAAAATTGAGAATGGAAATGGGGAATGTGTAAAAGAGACAACAACCCGACCATAGAGCAGACGACAGCCGAAGGCCACCAATAGGTCTTCAATGTGTATTAGTATTTTTAACGTAAAAGTTATAATAATCTCTACTTTTAAAGAGGACTGTTTGACTTCTTTTATATTAATCGTATTCGTACTATGCAGCTATAACAACATTGAGTAGGGACGGACAATGGTAAGGGGGTAACTCTGTTTGACTCGCAGAAAATGTCTGGAACATTTCTAGTGTTTTCTCCGGATGCAATCGTGGTTAGAATGTACCGATTACGTCCTTTTATATAGAATCTGAGCGGTTGCTGAGCCACGGAGTGCTACGAACGGTTCCGGCAAATAATAAAGCTCGCGTAATCATCCATTAGGTGTAAAATATTTAAAAGAGAAGAAAGTTGCGCTATCTTTAAGGTAAAACTTTGTTGTTACTGGTTGAAATTGAACTATTATGCCACGGAAACATATATATTTTGAAATATTTATTATTAATGCATATATTTGCCAAATATTGGTGTGTGTTGTCCACTGAATCGTGTGTAATACATATTTTTCCATATCGAGAAAACTCCCGTTATCAGGGCCTCGCTTTCGATTCAATATGGCGGCGCCCAGTGAATGACACTATTCCGGTAAGAATTGTGTAAATAAACATAGAAAAGTTTTTGTAGACAACGAAATAATGTTATCAGATGCTATTATGAAGAAACTTGTATTAAGTTTTGGGATATTTCAACTTCTTATCACAGTGGTGGGTCTAAAAAGTGTGTGTGTGTGTGGAAGGGAGGGGGGGGGGGGGTATTATCCTAATTCTTAGGATAACAAGGCTAAGCACTTGCCCTCTGGTTTAGTCTTTTAAAACAAGCCTACCTAGGAACATGTACATGTTAGATATACTGTTGTCATGTCTACCTAAAAAAATAAAATTGAAATGTTTCATGAACTTGAGTTGAAGAAGCACTTTTACTAAAGTCAGAATGTTGCTCTATAACACTATAGACTCAATGTAATAAAATAAATCCCTACCTACGTACCTTTATTTTTTCCTTTATGTAACTATAAAGGCAAGTATTATTTTATTTGACCTGAATTTGTGTGCCAAATACTTCTTGGTGTAAGGGAACAAGTATTTTTTTGCATTGCATAATGTTATTTCATTTCAGTTTATTGAGTCCTTGATCATTCATGCAATCAGCTGGAATAAACTGCTCTGACGCAGCAACAAGTACTGATGACATTACAACAAGGATTTGTAAGGTATAGACTTTTATGAGAACTAGGGGAGCACGCACTCAAACCTGCCCTCAAGATTTAGAAGTCCTGCCACAAAAGATCATCGGGAAAGCGGTTAGTCTTGTAGATTACATTGATCAAGACATTTTAAGAAATGGAGATGTTATAGATGTCTGGAATTGGTTATGTTCTGATTTTCCCACAAAAATATTCATTCTGAAAGATGAACTGTTATTGCACTTGAAACAGACAGAAAAGATTCTATTAAAAGACAAATTATTCAAAGAACTTACTGATTATTTGATCAACAAAATAAAGAAGGCATTAAAAAATGCACTTGACGACGGGAGATTGAATGTTCCCCCCATATCACACTTTTTGTTCTAAAGTGATTAATACTGTCCTGGGTGAAAGATACATCAATACGATATTGAAATAAACATTCCTACTGGATATGTACATATGTAGATATTTTTTTTAAGTTGAAGATATCAGCTTGATAATAAAAATGACTCATAATATAAATGTAAAGACTGCATTAGAAATATTTGACCAGAGTAGGTCTTAAGATGACGATTATTTAATTCAAAAGCTTGCTCCCATTGCTAATATTGACAGCTCATCTATAACTGAAAATGCACTTATTTCAAAATTGTACCGTTATCGGTCCAAAGTGAAAGAAAAACGAGGAAAACTTAAAACTGATTTTGAAAATGAGATATTTTCTTTACCTGTTGCAACCAACATATCCCCTGTTGCAAGTAAAGGTAAACTGTATGATGATGAAATAGCTTCTTATGAAAGACAAGTGTCAGTATAGCTTCAGATTTACACAAAGAACAACTTAAGTCAAAACAGGATCTAGATAGTCTGAAAACATTCACAAACTTGAGATAAAACAAATATAGTCATATATAGGAAATAACAACATTAAAAAGAGCTCATGCTGATGATACAAAAAAATCAAGAAAGAAGTTAAAATTGGCAATTAAAAAAGTGAGAAAAATACACGCTTTAAATCGAACAAAAAGCAAAAATCTGATGAAAAAATTAAAGGAGGTAATGAAATCAAAGACAGATTTAACATACAAGCACATCCTGTTACAGAGACAATTGAAACGGTATAAAAGCCAAAAGCATAAGCAAATAATGGGTGCAAAATTGAGCAAAGTTGTAATTCAAGAAAAAAAAGAAAGTAATAATATATATAAGTGAAGTTACATTACATGTTTGTATGGCGATGAGACAAGGAAATTTGGCAAGACTTATCAAACTTTTTTGCTAAGCGATGAAAACAAAAATGTGTACTTTCTTGGGTTAAGGAACATGTTAGATAAGGCCGCAAGTACGACATTGGATGTATTTTAAAACATACTTGATGACATATCTGATATATGTGAACAAAACAGACAACAAGATATAACATCACAAGGGCATGGTATTTTATGTAATATTCGGGACTTTATGTCTGTCAGAGCCCAAACAAATATTGCTTTTAATGACCTACTTGAGCAGTATAGATTAGACATCATGCCAAACTTCATTAGTAATTAGAACGAATAATCAGATGCTGAAAGATCAATGACATCCAACATGTCTAAAGTTAACAACTTTTTTTGTGGGCTGCATTTATTAGTCAATTTTGCTGAATGTCTGTCTCCTATTTTAAAGTTATTTGAAAAAATGCAAGAAACTGAGTCTTCTATACAAGACAATTTTTCAGATGAAGATGAAGCACCAGAAATCCAAGTATTCTCCACTGATTCCAAAACGATTTCTTTCTTGCGTTTTTGTGGCAAATGTTTTGGCCGTGGTGTAGATGAAAAAAGTGGGTGTTACAGCTCTTTCCGAACACATTGTGAGAACGAAAATGAAACAGTCATGTTTGTCGATTTTCGTGGAAAACTACTAGTTACTGCTACCTCTTTGGAGTTTAATCGAAAGCAATAAATATGTGTTACACTTAAATGAAAACTATTATGCACTTTTGCAATACTTAGAGAGAATGAGTAAAGATGCAAATCCATTTGTTAGTGGAGTAGAATATCCATTCTCTGACGATATCATGGAAAAGGACAACAATTTTGATAACCTTATCCAACCTGTAAATGGCATTGATGAAAAGGTATGTTCTTTTGCACAGATGGCATTTAAAGGATTACATGGCGTACTGGAAAGGGCAATGAAGGAGCAACTGCTGTGGGAAATTCTTTGAGCCAACACAATAATTGTTTAATCAATCAAAATCTGTTATTCCACATAATAAACTGCCGGAGCGTGTATTTGGTATGCTGGACTTTTTTCTACGGTAAAGACCAAATGCTTCTACAATTTCAAATGAAGCATTCTTAATGTTTGTATTTAGCAAGTCTTCTGAATGGCTAGAAACATTACCACAGGACGAAAAAGAAAAGCTCCTCAATGAGAGTATAAAGGAAGGAAGGGAAATTCGTGTTAAGTACAGAAAGAGATTGACAGAAATAACAAAGCACAGAAAGCAAAAATTAAAGGATAAGCAAATCGCTATTGAGAAAAAACAAAAAGCTGTCTTAAAAGCAAAGAGCCAACATACTAATGACAGTATTTACTATGGCTTATGGCAGAACAGGGATCAGGTAGATACGATATTTGAGGAAATAACTGGGGTGTCAGAAAAGAGGAGAGCATTAATTTCCAAAATTCGTTTTCGACAAAAAGTGGTTAAACAAAGTGTAAATGATAAAAAAATTTATCATGTGACCGAAAAAGGTAAAGCCCACTCAATTGACAAGTTGAAAGAAAATGTGTTGAAATTGATAAAGATGTCAATGAAGGTGTAAGTTCTGAAAGAAAATCTCAGAATGTTCCATTGTTTGTTGGAAAACGAGTTGTACATACTTTTGAAGACGGGAAATGGAATGGTCGAGTAGTCAGTGTTGTTCAAGGATTTCCTGATTTTTACAACAATATCTATGACAAAGATGTGGAAGATATTACTACACCCACTGCAATTTGCACATATAAACTTAAAGAGGACTATAGAAATGGTAATCTGGAAATTATTCCAGATGTGGTGAGTTGCAGAAGTTGTTTGAGGTCCAGTCCAACGTTGCAGCTTACAAATTTGTTGACCAGATGTCATCTTTAAACAATTGAAAATTTGATTTGCATGACTGCATGTTTGTTCTGTCTGAAAATAAACAATGTCAGTTTTGTTAACATTTATGCAGTATCATCTTATACTTCTGTGATCTTTATTTATACATATATGATGATGATGATGATGATGATGATGATGATGATGATGATGATGATGATGATGATGATGATGATGATGATGATGATGATGATGATGATGATGATGATGATGATGATGAGTTCTAGACTAGGCTGTTATCTGCTCTTTGGTCGGGTTGTTGTCTCTTTGACATATTCCCCATATCCCCATTTCCTTTCTCAATCCTAGATGCACTAAATAGTTGCTACTTGACATTAAGCAACAATGTATCTATGAATCAATCAATTTGCAGAAATGTTAATATGATTTCCACAATTTTCCGTTAAAAGTTTAAAGATGATACTGTCCTGCAGTTATTTGAAATATTTATACCAACTAAAGATTTCTTTGTTCTGAGCCCTAACATCATGAACATTTTTATGTTTTTTTAACCAATTGGATTTCACTTATAACTTTTTTGCATTGATTAAAGAAAACTAGGAGTAGCACTACTCATCTCCTTGTCTGTTTTTGAATAATGTTAAAACAAACCTTCCCATGCTCAAGAACAAATGATTGATTTGTCCTTACAATGATCTTAGTAATGTTCATAGTTATTTTGTATGGTTTTATATGTTAGTTGTTATTTTGCATGGTTTAATATGTTAGTTGTTATTTTGCATGGTTATATATGTTAGTTGTTATTTTGCATGGTTTTATATGTTAGTTATTATTTTGCATGGTTTTATATGTTAGTTTGTTATTTTGCATGGTTATATATGTTAGTTGTTATTTTGCATGGTTTTATATGTTAGTTGTTATATTGCATGGTTTTATAATGTTATTTGTGTACCTTGTTCATAAAAAGATTTTATTTTCAAGGTCTGTTATGTTATAGTCATCCTATATTGATCTATTAAGATCAGGAAAATTATGATGTTGACTATTTTTTTATTTACTTTTCTTCATTTAGTGGAATGGAAAATATATACATACATACATATTCAAGTTTATGTTATTTCTATTTAATGAATGATTTTGCTGTGCATTTTCACAGATTTTGACATAAATTTATTATTATTTCAGGTCTCTACAGATTAAGAAGACAGGAGAACCTGTGGTGGTTTTTTTAGAGACATTTCATGTGAGATTGTGGACTTTTTGGACGACTTGTTATCATTTACGATACTTTTACCAAATATAGAGAAATGATAATATACAATTACTTTCTTTTGATAAGGTAAATATGTGAATTTATTGACTTTTCAAAAAAACTGATATTCACTGAGGCCAACGGCCGAAGTGAATATCAGTTTTTCAAACGTCAATTAAACCACATATTTACCGAAACAAAAGACAGTAATAGTTTTATTCCATATTCCGACAGAGTACCGAGATGAATGTATGTAATGACAAAACCAATTGTACGTCAAACGATTTTAACGTAATTATACACGTAAAAGCACGCGACGTTTGGCGCGGTGAATATACTTTTTCCACAGTTGAATATGCTTATTTATTTAAAATCCAATTCGTATAGAAAAACCTACTAAAGTTCTATCAATATGGAATAATAAAATTTATTATTATCTCTCCTTTTATTCCTTTATTTTGATATGAAGATATCACTTTTTATAAACAAAAATGCTCTAAGAAGGTTCACCTATGTATATTCTTCCCACTATAGATAATGGAATATATAATATTACAGATTTAATTTTTGTAAAAAAAGATTAAAACTGCAAGTACTTTTGACATTTTTTAATTGATTATTATAGAAAAACGTCAGAGGGTACCAATCTTTTTAACTGGAAAAAGTTTCAATATTTGTGGAAGGATTCAGTTGAAATCAATTGCATTCTTCTTTAGAAAAATGTATTAAAGTCAGATGATACATCTGAGGTAAAAAATACAGATTTTTGTATATACCCCTTTCCGTCCCTACATTGAGAAGGCTGTATTGTTATATAAAATTTATCTTTCTGTCACTTTTCAATTGTTCTGAATAGACCATTTGCGTATTAATTATATGCAAAATAATTTGAACAATCTTTTTGTACTAGGCAAAGTGCATTTAAAACGCAATTTGATAATGAAACGTTTAATTGATCATCAGGTACATGTATACGTCACTCTATTGAATGTATAACAATTCATAAATATATAATTATACTTAATGCGACTTTATGAAAAAGCTTAAACTAAGTTATTGATTTCCTCAAATATAACATTCTATGACAGGATGAAATGAAAACATTTAACTCCTGCAAAGTATCCATAATTTAGAGATGTGTTAAACAAAAGTAATATGAAACTGTATCATCGATACATACTGCTATCGGTGACAATATACAATTTCAACTATTTGCTAATTGCAAACATGTATCCTCCATCCTTGAGATACATATATCTGTTGAAAGAAGATATCTGCTTCGTTGCGGGATATACATATACCTAAGAAAGAAATCTGTCATTTAAATTAGCATTTGTATTTGCACTGACATAGCTTTAACTCAGAAGACTTTATTAACTAATAAGCTATAACGTTCGTGCATTATATTTATATTTTTCAAATCGTTTAATCAATATTATTTTTAATTGTCATTCCATGAAATATTTTAATTAACATTAAAAGTAAAAGTGGAATAAATGCTGTACCAAGAAAAAATGAAACGTAATTGTCTTTTTTGTTGTGGTTAATGGAGCAGAATCAGTACTTTGATAATCATAAAATTATTTCAACACGGTCATACGTATGCTTTATCTGTTAAGAAAGCGTTCCGGATTCGAAATGGTGTAAATATGCATTTAGAACTCGTCTAACTTTTGACTATAAACCAAAACGATGAACGTAGTATTTGAAATCAATGTTAATTTTAAGAAATCGATCTATAAATATAAAGAATGTACGTAAAAAGTGGCGAAATATTAATTTCATTCACTTGAAATTACGATTTTTCAAAATTCGTTTCATAGAAAGTGTTTGAAAATAGAATTATGGTAGTGATAATATTTCAATTTTAATGAAATGAAAACATAAAAGGGTAGGTTTTTCTGCCTAAACTGTTGAAGCAATGAATGGAGATAAAAAGAAACAAGAAACATACGATTTTATGGTGTTTTTATTTCTTTTACGCATTACCTGTATACTTCATCGACATTTTTGTTTAATCGTTTGTGTATTTAGAACATCAAATGGCAATTATTTCATGCATATTCTGGACAAGAACAAATGAGCTGCTTCGGATAAAAACCAACCTTATGCAATTGGACGTACACATGTACATTGAATGATTTTGAAACATTCGAATACGAAATAAAAGATGAATGTTTTGTATATTTTGTAGGGTTTTTGTAACAACTCAATTTTCAAACAATTACAGACTTTGCATTGAGATTATTTCAACCTGTAATAGGCTGACAGATGTGTTGATATTCATTTTCATACGGTCGATTTCTATCCGACGCAGCTCATTAAGAGCTGAGCCATGAGCGCATGATACGCACGTCGCTTTTTCAAACAATAAAGTTCCATAACTTCTCAATGTCGAATCAGAGATTTATAAAAAAAAAACTAAAGGAGGTAATTTTAATAGATATAAACCAGTCACCAAATTTTAATGAAAACTGCCCAAAGCACTTTTGAGTTATTGTCCGAATACTGGAAAATTCCCACTTTTTTTATGAATAAAATCTCATAACTCGGAAACTTAAAATCTAAAATTGATAAAAATCAAAAGGGAGCTTACCTCAATAGATATAAACCAGTCACCAAATTTTAATGAAAACTGCCCAAAGCACTTTTGAGTTATTGTCCGAATACTTGAAAATTCCCACTTTTTTATGAATAAAATCTCATAACTCGGAAACTTAAAATCTAAAATTTATAAAAATCGAAAGGGAGCTTATCTCAATAGATATAAACCAGTCAACAGATGTTCATGAAAACTGCCCAAAGCACTTTTGAGTTATTGTCCGAATACTTAAAAATTCCCCTTTTTTTATGAATAAAATCTCATTACCCAGAAACGTTTCATGCAAATTAGTAAAAGCGTTATAGAGTTATTGTCCGAATTTTTGACGACGGACGGACAAACAGACAGACAGACGGACGGACAGACGGGCGGACAACGGTAAACCATAATACGTCCCATAAACGGGCGTATAAAAATACAATAGGTAGGTTCCGCCAGGTAAACTGACCTTGATGAAAGGCGAGATATCTGGACTGCCACTGGAAATCAATGATGGTTTGAGGGATGAATGGGCATAGCTTTTTCCTTTAAAAAGGAGAAAAACGGACCCCTCAATAGAGAGGCGAAAGATACCAAAAGGGAAATTCAAAAGAGTCCATACAATTATGTCGTTGTTTTAACGAACACATTGAAGAAGGAAAACTATTGATTGATATTGAAATGGATGTATATACAGTTAATTACAAAGGACAGACGCCGCTCGTAGTAGCTTGTGTAAAACTAACTTATAGGGTGGTTTTTAACGATCTTGACCGACTGGTAAGTCCTCGCACGGTCGGCTCGGTGACCAAAGGCGTTTGATGAGCATTTAAATATTTTGTTGTTGTCAAGCTGTAAAAAGGCGGTTATTATCAGTGGTTTTGCTGGATCGATTTGGTTTTTGACTATTGTTGTTTGGTTTGACATTTATTGCCTTCACAACGGCTGCTTTCGGGGCCAGATTGATCAGCTGGGCAGCCCGCTAACCATTTCGTTGTTTTGCTGGTAGATGGATCGTGGACTCAGTAATGAATGTCTACAAGAAGCTTGGTCAGGAACAGTGTGGTAGATCGATATCATACATTGTATCTAGGCTAAGGTTGGGTTACCACGATTGAAAAATGTTCCATTACCAAACACCTCGGATACCGGGTCCTAGGACGTCTGGAGGACATAACACTCCCCCATCCACAATGAGGTTTGGAGTGTATGCTGACGCGGACCATTTACAACTTGTTGTACTGAACGGCGTTGAGTCAGTTTGTTGTAAACATAGAGCAGTGTGTCGTTGAACCATACATCAATCGTAACATCTTGCAGCTAGCAGATAATGTGGTGCTGACCCAGCACGTTTTTTCAGCTGTAAGGACTGAGACGTGAAATGATTGAAAGAAAATGTAAAATGATTCTGTAATATAGGAAACTTATAATTTGATAATAAAGCAAAATTAATATTAATCGATGCGATGATGAAAAAGGAATAAGTTTGATAAGGACAATATTTGGCCACGATTATCAAGTTCAATGTTTCAAAATCAAAACTTTTTAAGTTGATTAAAAGACTTGTAAGAGAGTTAAATAGAACTATTTTTGTCAAACTTTTATTTTAAAACGTTGATTTCTAAATCCCAAATACACTGTGTCTTAACTATCCCGGCAAAAAACGTTTGGACTCAGTGGTGTCTAATTTCTGTTACCGTGACAGACAATCAACAGACAGAGAAAAGGTTGGATTTCTGCTTATTCATTTGTTATTTTTATGATATTGAAGAATATAAATACATATATAACTATTTTCGTTTGTGAGATGTAATATTTTCTACAACCGTTCTAGATTAACGGAGAAATAAGTGAAAAGGCACGTCAAAATGATGAATTGAGTGAACCTTGCCTCGAGTTTTTTTAATTTCTCGTTGAATTGTGCACGTGGTACGGTAAGAAAAGTACGGAAAGAAAGAAATTAACATAGATATTTCAAGACTAGTCACTTTAAGCACCTCAATATTTGTATTTATGTGCATGGAACGAAAGTAATGGGTCATGTCAAAATGGAAGGACCTGGTTTTTGTCAATGTTGTTAACTACATAATGACCCGGTTTTGTTTCGTTTTGAAACCACACATTTATCAATAGCGACGTTAACACTGATCTGAACATTGTCCGTCGAAAGAAATTCAATATATATGTTATTGAAAAACAAACTTGTCGTGTAAAAATTTATTTTAAACGGGCACTTTTCGAAATAAGGAGTACACGTTTTTCAAATGCAATAGTTATACCTTATTGCACCAATTTTCGAACTAATTTTAATTGTAATATTATTACCTTATACCATGCACTTACATTAAATCTTTTATAACATTATGATGTTTGTTTGTTTACTGTACTTTTATATGTTATGATGTAAAAATAAGAAGATGTGGTATGATTGTGTCACCATATCAATTTATCAAAAGAGTAATGCTAGTATGTTTCACTATACTATATGCTTTGTTTATGTTCCGGACCATATGAGTATTTGGACCATACGCGTATGGTCATGGCCATATGGGTATATACTCATACTGTGCGACCATACGCGTATGGTCCAACCGTACGCGTATGGTCTGGGTAATTAACACGTTACTCATAAACTCTTCATAAGGTATAACCAATCTAGTTGTCAAGTCATTAAAAATGTCATTTTATTATATTTTAAGAATAAAATAATAGATTACTAAGTAATTAAATAAAAATAAGCAGTTTCACACAGTACATTTAACTCGCTATTTGTAAGTACAAGAAGAAGATGTCAAAATCAAATGCACAAAGGAAGTTTTGTTACTTTACGTATACCGGTGGTTGTCAGGGCGTTTGGTGATTTACCACTTTTATTGTGTAAAGTAGATGACATCATCGACAAGGACCATAGTTTATTTAAGTTGTCTGTGAATATGGTGTACTGCAGACCCCGGTATCACTGCACGCAGTCAAAAGAAGGCTAGCTTTTCACTCGCAAGCAAAATGTTTAACTGAAAACCAAACGAGTACATATTCATATGGTCCGACCATATGAGAATACGCATACGGTCATGACCATACGCGTATGGTCCAAATACTCATATGGTCCGGAATATTTACAATATTTACTATTATTTACTCATTTGTTCATTCATTGACGGACAGGCAGAAGAAGATTTTAGTCTATCCTATTCTGCACGAATTAATCATGCATGCTACCCCACCAAATTTTTAATAACGAGTGTGACACTTTTTATGAATAGAGTTCATAGGCACTTTTTCGTACACCTTGTGACCATAAATAGATATGTTAAGAAGATGTGGAATGAGTGCCAATGAGACAACTCTCGATTCAAGTTACAATTTGTAAAATCTGTTTTAATAGATATAATTTATACTAGAAAAAAGACTACTTGAAATGATTATGGTGATACACAGCTTGGGTTCGTGTTTCTCAAACTGTTTTTATGCACTGATGCATTATGTTGATAGTTTTGATTAGTTTGTAAGTTCTTTTTCCATATGAATATGAATTTCCAATTAGTGGCTTCTGTCTCGGTGTTACACAGGTGCTCCTTGAACGGAGGTGATAACTCAGAGAGGAAGAAGACAACCTAGAACACTGATGATTACAATATTTCTCAGTGGTGCTAGTTAGTAGTATTTCTTTTCTCTTTTTTTTTTTTCGAAAGATGCGAGTCAAGTTCTGTCTCTGTGTGATACGGGTGCTCCAAGAACAGAGGAAATAACTAAGAAAAGACAATCTAGAACTCTCTGATGAGTTAAAACATTTCTTCAGTGGTGCGAGTTTATAGTATTTTTTTTCGAGTGGTGCCTCTGTGTGACACGGGTGTTCCGATAAAGGAAGAATTTACTAAGAGAAGAAGAAAACAATCTAATGATTAAACACATTTCTTCGAATTTGTTATATTTCTTTTTTTTTAATGGTGCGAGTTTGATAAAGTGATGCAAGTTGTAATAATTAATGAGAGTGTTTCCGTTGGGCGAGTTGGCCGTTGGCCAAGTTGTCATAAATTCAAGACATATTGAATACAAAACTGAGACGGTAAGGAATCAGCTACGGAACTTTATTTGGGGTTTAATTAATTAAGCTACGGTAATTAAAGCAATTACTATATGAAGTTATAAACTACATTACATACGCTTACTATTTATTATTAAGTAATACTTCAGACGATCGTCAGCTCGGAGACAAACCGGCTAAAACATTTTGGACTCCAAATTTAATAGTATAATATATAGAAGATTCTTCGAGTTTGTTATATTTCTTTTTTTTTTTGAGTGGTACCAGTCTGATAAAGCGATGCAAGTTGTGATAATTAGTGAGAGTGTTTGAGTTTGGCGATTTGCCCGTGGGCCCAAATGTCATAAATTCGCACGAGGATAAAAGCTTTTGTGAACGGTTACTGCCAGTCACCACTTATAAAAAAGTAGTGCTGCATATACCTACGCGTATTATCATATTCAATATTATAGGTGCCTGCAGGTCACACCATAATTCATCTGTATCAAATGTGCCTGCAGCTCTCACCAACAATTTATCTGGACCATAGGTGCCTGCAGATCACATCACTTAAAACCGCTAACATAGCCTATCATTTGAGTCTGCAGGTCACACTGCTTATTATCTGTACCATAGCCTATTATATATATGCCTGCATGTCACACTTTTCATTTATATATCTGTATGTTAGGTGCCGGCAGGGCACATCACTATAGATTTGCACCATATATATAAAAGGAAGATGTGGTATGATTGCCAATGAGACAACTCTCTACAATAGACCCAATGACACAGAAATTAACAACTACAGGTTCCCTAACGGCCTTTAACAACAAGCAAATCCCATACCGCATAGTCAGCTATATTAACGGCCTAATTTAAATACAAAATAATAAACGAAAAACAAATATGTAACACAGGAACAATTTGTCAAATGACAAGCACTGAATTACCAGTTTACTTGGGACAGGCACATACAGATTGTGGCGCGGTTTAACTACTTGAAGGCGCCAACCCTCTTCTAACCCTGGGCCGTGATGTAACAGTAGAACATAATAACAAAAACAAAAAAAAACAAAAAAAAAAAACAGTTGAAAAAGGCAGGTCACATCAAATAAATAGAAATAGAAACACATCTAACAAAACACAAAGTGGACGTTGATGGTTACTTGTTCATACGAATAACAAAAATACACAGAGTACAGATCTGAGAATACTCGCAGTTATCATAGGTGCCTGTAGGTTATTTCACTTATCATCTGCACCATAGCCTATCATACGAGCCAGCAGGTCACGCTGTTATTTATCAGTACCATAGCCTATCATAAATGCATGCAGATCACATCGCCATAGATCAAAGCCTATCATTGGTGTCTGCAGGTTTCATAGCTTTTTATCTGTACCTTAACCCATCATAGGTGCCTGAAGGTGACATCACCATAAATCTGCACTATAGTCTATCATGGGTGACTGCATGTAACAGTGCTTATTTATCTGTACCATATACTATAATAGGTACCTGCAGGTCACATAACCTTGGATCTGCACCATAGTCTATCATAGGTGCCTGTCGGTCTCTTCACTACAGATCTGCACTATAGTCTATCATAGGTGCCTGTAGGCCATACGACCTTTTATCTGCACTATAGCCTATCATAGGTGCCTGTGGATCATACGACCTTTTATCTGCACTATAGCCTATCATAGGTGCCTGTAGGTCACACGACCTTTTATCTACACTATAGCCTATCATAGGTGCCTGTGGGTCATACGACCTTTTATCTGCACCATATTATATCATATGTGACTGTCGGTCTCTTCACTACATATCAGCACTGTAGCCTATCATAGATGCCTGTAGGTCATACGATCTTTTATCTGCACCATAGCCTATCACAGGTGCCTGTTGGTCACACTGCTATTTAACTGTATATTAGCATATCATAGCTAGGTGCCTGCTGGTCACATCACCATCTATCTGTACCAGATGCTATCCTAGGTGCAAGCAGGTCCCACACCGTTCCTCTGTACCATAGTCTATAGGTGACTGCAGGTCATACAACTTTTTATGTGTACCATAGACTATCATAGATGCCTGCAGTTCATACTGATATCTATCTGTATAAAGTCTTTCTTAAGTGCCTGCTGGTCACATTTCCATAGATCTGTACCATAGTCTATCATAGTTGCATGCAAGTTAAACCACCATAGATCTGCACATAGCCTTTCATAGCTGCCCGCAGGCCATACAACATTTTATCTGTACCATAACCTAGCATATGTGCCTTCAGGTCACATAACCATAGATAAGCACCATAGCCTATCATGGGTCTATAATAGGTGCTTGAAGGTCACTTCACTATAGATATGCACCATAGCCAATCCTAGGTGCCCACAGGTCACATCACCATATGTTTGTACCTAAGCCTTTCATAGTAGCCGGCAGGTCACACTGTTTATTTATACCATAGCCTATCATAGGTGCCTGTAGGTTACACCGCGATTTACGTTCCATATCCTTTCATAGGTGCCTACAGGTCAAACCAAAATTTATCTGCACCATCATTGCCTTCAGGTCATACTTTTATTCATATGTAACATTAGCCTTTTGTAACTACCTGCAGGTCACACTGATATGTATCTGTACCACAGCACATCATATGAGCCTGCAGGTCACTTCACCATAGATCTGTATAATAGGTGCATGTAGGTCTTCCCTATCATCATAGATCTTTATCATAGCCCATCATAGGAGCCTGCAGGTCACACTGCTATGTATATGTACCATAGCCTATAATCGGTGCCTGCAGGTCACACAGCGTTTTTCTATACCATAGCCTATCAAATGTGCCTGCAGGTCACACAACTTTTCTCTATACCATAGCCTATCTTATGTGCCTGCAGGTTACACTGATATAAATCTATACTTTTGCACATTACAGGAGCCTTCAGATCCAATTACCATATAGATCTGTATCATAGGTGCATGAAGATTGAATCCTATAATACTGTAATGAATATTGTATTTTGGTATTCTCCACCTTTTCAAGATTTTATATGTATTTGTATGTATTTACAGTTATAGCAATAGTGTTATCATTTACTTTGTTTTTTTAAAGGTGGGGTTACCAAGTTTCATCATTCATAAATAAGTTCAGCTATAATTAGTCCACTGTTTTTCAAGGTTGTTATTTGTTTCATAACTGAAAATTAACTATCAATACCAGATGCTTCCTGTTTTGTTGACCTAGTTCTCAGAGCCCTACCAGCCCTACCACTGGAGCTGTTGTGCCCTACCACGTGACCTACTAGCCCAAACAGTTTATGTGTCACCTTTTCATTGGAGTTAAGTGTTTAATAATTTTTCAAGTTAATTGGGGGAGTATAAAAAGGGGGGGTTAGGCATTATGTTAGTCAGTAAGCAGTCAGTAGTCGAGTTTTGTAGTCTGTTGGGTAAACTTATTGTAATACCGTCCGTTTACTATGCACTGTTAAATTGTGTTTATTCTACATGTCTTTTTAATACAAGTTGGAACTTATCATTGACTTTGAGTATCTTTTAGTTATACACTACTCAAGAATCAACTTATAATTTATGTGACCAGGAACATTCTCAGTACAACGCTACTTGATTCATGAAACTTCACAATACTTGGAGGATCTACCTGAATGAAAACAGAGCACCACAGGAGTACAAGGAAATTGCCATCACTTGCATTTGTCATCGCCAGGTTCAGGCATTTCTGGTTCCCCCAGTTCCCCGACCATTCTCTTTTTCGTCACAATACTATATGGATAATACCTTGGTGACTTAGAAGGCACCTATGATAGGAAAAATAAAATAACAGGTTGACCTACAGAGACGTATAATATGATATTGAAAATGACATGGTGACCTATACACACCTTTGAAAGGAATATAAAATAAGAGGGTGACATACAGCCCCCTATATCATGATATTATGGATAATTACCATGGTGACCTACAGGCACCTATGATAAAATTTTGTAAATACCAGGGTGACCTACAGGTACATATAGTATGATATTGAAAAGAACGAGCGGACCTACGTGCATTTGTAATATGACATGGTAAACGACAGGGTGACGTACATGCACTGTTGAAATT
The DNA here is from genome assembly GCF_021869535.1 of Mytilus californianus. Lineage (NCBI taxonomy): Eukaryota > Metazoa > Mollusca > Bivalvia > Mytilida > Mytilidae > Mytilus > Mytilus californianus. The sequence continues at coordinate 50,447,348 of NW_026262745.1, read as the reverse complement.
ATTGGCAAAGTAAAAAGCAGTGTGACATACACTAACAGGCACATAGGATATAATATGGTACAGATCATCAACAGGGTGACCTACAGGCACTTTTGATAATTAAATAGGATATGATAAGGATGAACAGAAATATAATCTTCAGCAGCTTTCATAAGATATGGAAGAGACTAATATTAGATTACCTACAAGCACTTTTGATAGGAAATGATACAGATCAAAAACAAGGTGACCTATATGCGCTTTTGAAAGGGTATGATACAGATCAATAGCAGTGTGACCTGTAGGCACATTTGAAATTATATGGTACAGATCAATATCAAGGTGACCTACAGGCACCGCAGATGATTATGGTACAGATCAACAACAGGGTGAACTACATGCACCTCATATAGTTATAGTACAGATCAATAGAAGGGTGACCTTCAGTAACTCAGATGGTTATGGTACGGATCAATAGCAGGGTGGCCTACAGGCACAGCAGATAATTATGGTACAAATCAATAGCAGGGTGACCTACAGGCACCGCAGATAATTATGGTACAGATCAATAGCAGGGTGACTCACAGGCACCACATATAATTATAGTGCATATCAATAGCAGGGTGACCTAAAGGCACTGCAAATTATAATGGTACAGATCAATAGCAGGGTGACCTACAGGCACCGCAGATGATTTTGGTACAGATCAATAGCAGGGTGACCTACAGGCACATTAGATGATTATGGTACAGATCAATAGCAGGGTGACCAACAGGCACCGCAGATGATTATGGTACAGATCAATTGCAGGGTGACTCACAGGTACGACAGATGATTATGGTACATATCAATAGCAGGGTGACCTGCAGGCACCGCAAATTAGAATGGTACAGATCAATAGCAGGGTGACCTACAGGCACCGCAGATAATTATGGTTGAGATCAGTAGCAGGGTTACTCGCAGGCACAGCAGATAAGTATAGAACATATCAATAGCAGAGTAACCTACAGGCACCGCAAATTATAATGGTACAGATCAATAGCAGGGTGACCTACAGGCACCGCAGAACTTTATGGTACAGATCAATAGCAGGTTGACCTACACGCACCTCGGATAATTATAGTACAGATCAATAGCAGGGTGACCTACAGGCACTGCAAATTATAATGGTACATGCAGATCAATAGCAGGGTAACCTACAGGCACCGCAGATGATTATGGTACAGATCAACAACAGGGTGAACTACATGCACCTCATATTGTTATAGTATAGAACAGATCAATAGCAAGGTGACCTACAGGAATTTCAGATAATTATGATACTGATCAAATGTAGGTTGACCTTCATGTTCCTCATATAATTATGTTACAGATCAATAGCACGGTGACCTACAGGCACCGCAGATGATTATGGTACAGATCAGTAGCAGGGTTTACTACACGGACACCCTGCTATTGATCTGATTCATCTAAAACTGTTTAAAGTTTTGATTTTTCTACCCTATATACCACTTTGCTTCATATTCTTATTAAGAAAAAATTCAGACACCTAATTCAATGGGCATTTAAAAAGTCTGAATGCGAATACATATCTTTAAACTCTTTTGGGTCATTTTTTAGTAACAACAAACAAAAGAACTATGTTAATTGGACATGATTTGATAATATAACTGCCCTTGAATTTTTATTAGATAACATTTTTGTTCGCATTGGAGATTCCGCATATTGTCAAGCTATCGGAATTCCAATGGGGACTAACTGCGCACCACTTATGGCGGACCTGTTTCTGTATTGTTATGAGTTACAATTTATGATTAAAATCAGCAAAGACCCATCGAAACAACATCTGATACAAAAATTTAACAATACTTTTAGATATTTGGATGATATATTGGCTCTCAGTAATGACGACTTCAGTATGTATACTAAAGAAATTTATCCTGTTGAACTAACTTTAAATAAAGCTACATTGTAATACTAAAAATGAACACTGCCCTTTCCTCAATCTTGATATGTATATCATTAACGAGAACCTCAATACCATAATATGGTGTTTAAATATATCTCAACTTATAAGATTCGCTCGTGTATGTAACAACGTATTAGATTTTAGCGAGAGAAATTTGTGTATTACTGAAAAATTATTACACCAGGGTTTTCGATATCATAAATTAGTAATAACATCTTATACGTTCAGGTATTTCACATCTAATTTTTTATGGTAATATTCTTTACAAAGCACAAAAATGTCGGCATTCACCTCAAAAGCTAACACAACCTTTAAACAAACTTATTAAGAAGGGATATAGTTACGATACTGTTGTCAGGTCATTGAAGATTGCATATGTTGGCTTTACTATTGATTCACTTATAGGGTCTTTGCATCGGAAATAAACACATTTATTTTAAAACCAGTTGTTGGTATGATACGGGTTATGTTCTTCTCATATATTTGATGATGCTATACTACTAAACCACTACCGGGAGGTATTGTACTTGATGTTCATATGATGAAGACATAATCTTTCAATCATTTTAATTAAGGTCTGAAGCTGGCATGTCAGTAACGGCTAGTAGTTTTTGTTAATTTATGTATCATTGTCATTTTGTTTAGTTTCTTTTGTTACCTATTCTGACATCGGACTCGGACTTCTTTTGAACTGAGTTTTACTGTGCGTATTGTTGTGTGTTTGTTTTTTTTTCTACAATGGCTAGAGGTATAGGGGAGGGTTGAGATCTCAAAAAACATGTTTTACCCCGCCACATTTTTGCGCCTGTCCCAAGACAGGAGCCTCTGGCCTTTGTTAGTTTTGTATGATTTTTAATTTTAGTTTCTTGTGTATATTTCGGAGTTTAGTATGACGTCCATTGTCACTGAACTAGTATACATTTTTGTTTAGGGGCAAGCTGAAGCCCGCCTCCGGGTGCGGGAGTTTCTCGCTCTTTGGTCGGGTTTTTGTCTCTTTGACACATTCCCCATTTCCATTCTCAATTTTACATGTAAAATTATACAAAATTAAATTGGCAGAAAAACAAAGTCTAATTATAATTATAATTATTAATTAAAAAAATAAAAGATCTGACACCCAACCATACTTGTCATGACACGAACAGTTCAATCAAAACCTTCAGTACCTAGAATCTATATTTCAAAACCATTGTGTATTATTTGTGAAGTTGATGCGGAATATTTATTAACAAGGTCTCAGTATCTTCTAAAAAGGACGAGATGTTCTTTGACATATCCCATCTTTCTGCTCAGACACTGGTGACTTTTAACAAAGTCTGAGTAGCATCTGTGTAATTTTCTCCATTGAATGTTTTCAAAATTGCAACGAAAGAAATTGCTTGGCATGACTAAATATCTACCTGAAAGAATAATGACGACACCAATGACTTCCACACGTGAATACATACGTGTCCCCCTTTTAAATGAAACTACTGCGTGTTAGAAAATGATCTGTTATGTGGAGTAAAACGGTCAGAAATTGCATTCAATTCAATTCAAAAGTCCTTTTACACGACGCCACTCTTTGACATCATGAATTACCGCCCCCCCCCCCCCAAAAAAAAAGGGAAAAACACTGCAACATTCAAGGAAGGAAAAGGAAACTATACTCCACTACAACAATATTTGAACACCTGTTGAATCAGTTAACTTTAAGAATATGCCCCTGTAGATTTTTTTCTGGATTCTAGATTCGGTTGCTGTACAGTAAATAAATACCTATTTTCATACACATTTGATTTTGTTGATTTCGATTCATATTAAGGCAAATTTTATAACCATCTTATGACTATCATATGATATGTCATAGAATGTAAATCATAGCTGTCAAAAGATAGTCATACCTATGATGCTTTAAGAACAGTCAAAAGTGAAAATATGTAACTATGAAAATTATAACTATTACTATTCTTATCTTATACGAATATTTCATATGTTTTTCATTATAATGGACGCGATAAACATGAAATTATATATGAATAGGAGTTAAAATCTAAGTTCATAATTTGTTTAAATTTTATAGTTAGAACTTCGCGTTCATGTATTATTATAATGAAGTGTTATCTTATTGGGAATGCATTTAATATTTTGTACATAGAATGCCCGTGCAAACATGTTAATGAACTACTATACAAAGAAAGAATATTTAATAAAAATAATCATTACAAAGAAAAGGATTCCAAATTGTACGTCGCTGGAGATTCAAATTTTAAATAACGAAGTGAAGAAGAAATAAATCTTTACTATTTAGTGGATTAAGCGACAGAACAAACAGTGCCAAAAAGAGAGCAAGGAAGGCTGCATACAGAAACGGATTTTCTTAAAGGAGAGGTCAGGGCCTCGCCCCTTATGGAGCTATATATATAGTTTATGTATAGACTTTTAGCATATACCACTCCAAACGATGCCTAGTTTGGGCCCCCTTTTCTCAAAATCCTTGATCTTATTCTTCATGTTGCATGTTGCATGTGTGATGTCATAACATTCATGACAATCATAAGAACATCATAAGTCATGTCCCGAGGTGTCTTAAGTTTAGTGTACGATCAAAGTTATGAATATCATGACTTGAGACCCTTCGAATACATATCTTATGACATGATATTAAACCATTGTAAGACATGTCTTAATCATAAGATACTTTTGAAAACCAAGTTTCCTGTTTTGTTTTTCAATTTCCTCCTTGTCCCTGATATAAATAATTGCAAATCCGTGAACAGATCTACAACATTTTAAAAGTTGGTGCTATGTCAATGTGACCTGCAGTCACCTATCATGTTGCCTGCTATGACTGTAAATGGTATTTAAATATTTCCAATAAACAGAAATTTTCAACGTAATACAAAGAGGATAATCAAAAGATAAAAACGGAAAATCTGAAACCTTAAGTTAAAGTAAAAGGACAAACAATGCATATTATAGAGATGACAGACTTTATGATGTTAAGCACTAACTGATTCACTTGGCATCAGTATATCTCCATTTTTTGCCGGAATTAGTATTACTTGTAAATCACAGGGTATTCTATTGATAATCAAGAAACATTGCACTTTTTTATTTTACAGCTCATACATGCTCAAATATTTTTCCTTTTAGATATTTAGATCTATCTTTTTAGTTGGGACTACATAAACTTGCGTATACACTTTTCGTAGTGCAACGTTATTGACGTTGGGTGACTGGCAGTAACCGTTCACATAAGCTTTTATCCTCGTGCCATAAATTCAAGACAAATTGAATACAAAACTAGACGGTAAGGAACCAGCTACGGAACTTTGTTTGGGGTTTAATTAATTAAGCTACGGTAATTAAAGCAATTACTATATGAAGTTATAAAGTACATTACATACGCTAACTATTCATTATTATATAATATTTCAGACGATCGTTGGCTAGGAGACAAACCGGCTAACAAAATTGTGGTCTCCAAATTTAATAATATCTTTTAGATGAAAAGTGTCCATAGAAATTATATTTATAAAAAAAGCTAACATTGTCCCATAATGCTGAAATTTGATAAGCATCTACAAATTTACTGAGTGCAAGAGTAACTGTAACCATAAAATATTTCCATGTAAAAACCTCTCTTCGGTTTGCTTAGTAGTTAAGCTGAACAATACGGAGGATTTCCTCTTTCTCTTCATGTTGAAGGAATTTGATTAAGTCGAATTGTGATAGCGCAAAATCAGTCTCAACGTCAAATAAACTACCACTCATTTTGAACATTGGGATGGAAAATGAAAAAAAAAATGTTGTCATGTGATATATATTTGGGTCTACTCGAATATTACATTACTGTAATGAGCATGAAAATAAACTGAAAAATGTGGTTTCCAAAATATGTAGATCCAAACATGTAAATTCATTATTTTCAACATATGTTATTTTTGTTGTTTATTTTGTTTCTTTGAGTTTTTTTTGGGGGGATGGGTGTTGATGATCCCGGAATGGGGGTGATTGCCTTTCCACACTTTGAAAATTAAGGTAGGGGGCAAACACATATTTCTTTGTTTGTTTGTTCGTACGTATGGTTTTTTTTATTGGTGTGGTATTTATAAGATGAGATAAGATAAGATATTTAATTTTCCAAATTAGGTCCCTAGGGGGCATACACATATAACACATATAATCTCTACAACATAAAGTATTTTACAGGACATTCATATAATACACCTAAAGTATTGATATAGAGTGATACAGGCTATTAAATGTTAGATTAAAAAAAAACATTTAAGAGTTGTCCTCTCACTTGATTTTATTTGCAGTTATTTTTATTTTATTTTTTTTAATATTTTTGCTGGAAATGTATAATATATATTTGATTGTTTAGCTGCAACAGGTACCAAATGCTTGGGCGTAGGAACCTGGAAAGTGGACAATAGTATTTTGCCTATTGGATTTATAATGAAATACATTCATCGTCATGTTAAACTTATAGCCTCCTACTATTAACATGATTGTTATGACTTTTCGATAAACATTTAGAAGGCGTAACTTCACTCTCACCATAAAGAAGCCTTGGCGCAAAAGCTTTCGTATAAGTAGTAATCATCTTCTTACGATATCATATTGGGAAAAAGTAACACGTGGATATCGTATCAAGATAAGATAAAAGATGATAAGAAAAGTAATATTTATTTTGATTCCAGAGCCATATAACCCAAAAACCGACCTGCAAGGCATTAGTGAATATATAAAACAAGCAACTAACATTTAAATGTAAGTACACGCACATATTCAACATATACACATGACCTTAAAGCAGGAACAGTTAAAATATCAAAATTTAAAATTATTTTATTGTATGTCATGTGATAGCTTGAAAAGAATCAGCGATGATATTTGAAGTGTCTAACATGTATAATGTTTAAATGTTAAATAGCGCATTTATTGACGTTTCCTAAATTTTACGATGACTTTGAACGAAATATAATTCTTAACAAAAGTATTTAAGCAAATCATACTTATACAAAAATTTGAGTTGATCCCGATATGATATGTTATCGAAAAACCAATTAAGTGTTTGGTGACTTGTGAGTCGGTAACAATGCAAAGTAGCTTTTTATATGACTGTCAAACAATTAACTTTATATTCAAACTTCCTAAAGGGTATTTTGGAACGACCGTTGCACTTTTGTTTTTAGCAAATGTTAACATATTTAGCGTTGTACCTTCATTATTTATCGAGGACATTTAGGTTAATGTATCTGATGAAAATTAAGAACAACAGAATATAATCTCTTTCAATACACTAATTGTTGGGATATTTCTGTCTTAAGAATAATACATTTTCCTAAAATCTAACAATTTTCACGGAAATTTCATTACAAAAATTGGTCTCCTTTTACATATAGCATTGAGTCCGCGCAGTTTCAGAAATGAAGGGTAACATATTTCTACAAACAGGGTTATCCGTTATTCATTAACTAAATATTTAACAATTATAAGTGTATGTTCACGATTATTACACACATATCATGTAAAAAACCGATTTTGTATATTTATTTGTAACTTGTCTTATCTATCTTAGTATATTGACAGTTTCCTATAACATAAAACGCCACTAGAAAAATAAGATGCAGCCGTATAGGAGAGCATTTGCTCACAAAGTAACATTATAAAATTATTTTAAACAACAGTCATCTAAACTGCTTTTCTCGACGTTGTTTGTATTCAGAGGAACTTTTTACGTTTAATGATCATCCTGTAACTTTTTGTTATCATTATTAATTTTTACAAATATTTTTCTGTGATCTCTATAAAACCTGTATCATCCTTGAGGAAAACTTGCGTAATTTTGAAGACTTTTTTCTACTGAAGAGGATTTGTCATCGGTTTCCTTACTGCACTTGCGATTAATGTAATATTTTCTTTTCATGTCTGATGATGTCATCAGTGATAGAAAATATATTAATTTTAAGTAGTTAAAATCAATATATTACAAAGTGCCTTTGTACCGAATCATTGCACATGGTTACGAATATAGTTTGACAAAAAAAGTAAAAAGAAAATGAAAATACTAGTACATAGACGGTGCTTTTACTGTATATATATATTAACGAATAGATATTTCGAAATCAGTCGCAAATCTGGAACGCTTAAAAGATGATTCTTCTTAAGAAAAGGTAATTTTGTTATATTTTGAAGCGATTTTAAACGGAAACTTTTTCTGAAACTGCTAATGAAAATAAAGATAATAAGCATTAGTAATTTGCAACTAACCTCATTGTATTTGTATGAAAATAATCAATTACATCGCTGGCGGAATTATTTTCCTTGTGTTTACGTTTTTTATCTTGTTATTTAACATTTTATTTATCTTTTGGTTTTTGTAATTTGATTTCTTATAAAGTTCCTCTGAAAGTAATTTGTAAAATTATTCTTTTTAATCACACACCTTTCATCCATAACCTTTTCATCCAATTGCACTCATCTTTTCAAATCGTTGCTACGTACATGTATGTATTCTTATTTAACATAAAAACATAACAGGGCAAACAAAATATATATGTAGTAACAAAACCATATGTAAATAATTGAAAAGTCTATACAATTGACACGATAAAAAAAAAACAGTTGTCGTCGAATCTAATATTGAAAAGTTCCTTCATTTTTCTGGTTTAATAGTTGTTTTTTTAATCTTTATCTCTTAGAACTGTATTTTTTCCATATGTTTTCTATGTGTTGTTTAAACTTTATAATGTCAATAAATACGACCAGTCCGACGACAACAGAGATGAAAACGGCACCAACGAAACCAATTGTCTGAGATAACTTGCGATTGTCATAAGCCGATGTCAGCTTGCGAGTAGTTGACGAAAGCATAGTTTTATTTACTTTTAATTCATCTTGTATCTGTCGGATGACATGTTCTAACTTCTTATACAGTTCCGTTTTTGTTTGATTTCGTTGTATTGTCGATTCCCAATATTCCAGTTTTCTTCTGTAATCACATCGACAATTGCACATTTTTGTTGCTGAAATAGAAAAACTGTGATTTTCTGTCTTTGTCTAAAAGCATAATCGAACAATTGATTTTGATCAGGGGCTGACAAAATATTTTCAGATACGAAATACAATTTTTAAAGGAGAGGCGGAAGATATCAAAGATATATTCAAACTCAAAGGTCGAAAACGATCTGACAACGCCATGCCAAAAAGTAGAATTGGTTTATTGTGCGGTCTTTGATCGCACATGATTGCAAATTTAACCACAACTAACAACTTTTGACAACAAGAAATCTGGGTTTTTTTCTTCGATTTTCTTGTGTTATATGCACAATGTAAACATATCATGCGTATTTGCTACAACCTAACAGAAACCAACCAACGCCGACCACTTAATTTCAGATTCCTGACTTTGGACAGGCATTAATAGAATTAAGCAAAGTTGTAAAATGTTCGCGAGCGTCAACTCTCAGACTAACCTGTGACAGTGATGTAACAGCACAACATCACAACATCAGAACAAACTATAAAAATCATTTAGAAATAGATGACACATCCGAAGCACGAAAACAACATACATAAAGACAAAGACATAAAGCACTCATCTAAGAGTACTCGTAGTTACTGAAAACTAGTTCAAAGCCAATAACAACTAATCAAAAACGGGATTCTCTGTATGCAATGTAAATACGTCATAAACAGTCTCGTTCTGTGATCTTTGGTTTTCTTTGTCGTGTTTTGTTGACTGTTACTTGTCATCTCAATTTTTCTCGCACTTGGGTTGCTTTAAGAATGATTTTAGATTGCACCCATTATGCCTATGGTGGCTTCTTAGTTTATTAGGAATGGAAGCAACTACTTATGACTGACTGTGTAATGGTGTTCGTCTATTTTGGGTTGTTCTTGTATTGTATTGTACTATGATTTTCAGATGTTTGATTTTGTTTAGTGAAACAGTTGTTTTTTGGTATTTTTTTCTATGTCTCTTTTCTTCATGTTTAAGTTTCACATTACTACAGTTAATATTATGTAATCCTTTAAACATTTGAAAACTCGACCTTACATAAATTACTTTACTCATCTAGTGAAGGAATAGTAATGGTTTGGGTGACCGATTATGTTTAATAAAATGCATGCTACAGTTGTCCCTTTATCAAAACAATTATCTAATAAGATATTTGAATCGTAATCATAGTTTTTCAGAAGCGTAATTGTAAACAATATATAAACATACAAGTATTTACAAACAGTCTTGTAATTTTGGTCTCAGGTAATCCATCGATGCTTGTAAAACTGCATTCGTAATTTCCTTCATCAGACCATTTCACATTATCGAATACAAGGTTTGTCAAAGATACACCATTTGTATATTCAGACACTTTTACACTTGTGTTTTTGACAGACCTGGTCCATGAAATCTGCATGTTGTTGACGCCACAAGTAAGTTGAACGCTTTCACCCTCGTTGACTGTTACATCTATTAAGAAATATTAGCATATATAAATCATGTAAATATGATATCTGTGGTACATAATTTTGAAACTTCTTTTGGTTTCAAACGCTGTTTTATAATTTTATTTTTTTATACATATAATCTATGTGAATAAACATGGGGTGAAGAATCAGTTACTACTTGTTGTGCAAATCTATTTAATCAAAGGCATTAAGGAGCATTGATATTTATGTAGATGTTACAGTACAAAATGGAACCGAGTAGGTCCCAGAATCCGCCTAATAAAATTGCTAAAACAATAACTATTATGATTTAGCTTCTAATCGAATTTTTTTATTATGCATTTTTTTACTGATGCACTTATAGTGAGTAGAAAAAAAGTAAATGAAAATGCCGCTTGCAATTCTTCATTACAAACAAAATATGGTAAACTTTCAGGACATTCTTTTATTGATGATAATATTTGCTAATATTTTGTTTATGGAATTTTGATAAGCAAACAATGTTGACCTTATACCATGGATAGAGCTCAGGGAAATGCATATTACGTAAATTAACATAATTGTCTTCTTAATATTAATTTTGAGACGTAATTGATAATTTAACATGTTTGTGCTACATTTTGTATCAAAAGACATCATTAAGTTCAATGAATTAATTTTTAATCTGATAGACAATACATAAAATCCTTCCAATAAAATTTTGGTTTTGGTTTAAAAGGTCTTAATACTTGCTAAAAATAATTGCCGAAATTGAAGTATTTAACCATATACATGATATATAGGTTTCTATTATCTAAAAACAATATTAGTTTTGGATGATGGATCCTAATTATTGTCACATTAACCTTTTATATCTGTTTGGGTTGCTCACCCAATGTTGTCAATATAACAGAACTATAAACAATTGCCATACAAGTGGGCGGTTTAGCTAGCTAGAAAACCAGATTTAGCCCACCATGTTTTTTTCGGAAATGCCTATACCCAGTCAGGAACATGGCAATCGTTTTTCACTTGTTCTGTTGATCTAAAGCGTTTGATTTAGTCAGTTTTTATGGACTCAGTATTTTTGCTATACTTTTTTATCAAAATGATCTGAAGTGTATGTACATGCACTTAAGTCTTGTTTTGTTAAAACCATAAAGGACCTAATATGATACTGTAAATTCAAGAAATAAATAAATGTCACATTAGACATTTAGAAAAGACTCTACTGCGAGATCAATTCATAAGAAATTGGCCCTACCTCTTTACTGTTTGAATCACACAAGTTCAATTATAATAGTTTATTTCATTTTAAAGGAAAATCCTGTTATTTTGTCTTTTTTAGTAAACATCCAGTACAATCTAAGATCCCCCTAGAACAAATCCGAATATCCCCATTTCTACCAGTAGATATTGGAATTCTGATTTATACTGGTTTTTAATTAGTGTAAATCAGAATTCCAATTTCATTTCTATTGGTAGATAGTGGAAATCCAATTTGTATTCTGAGGATTCTGGATCCTACTGGATTTCAATTTGTACTGTTATATAGACTTTAAAAGTAGCCACATGCATTTACTACATGTTATACGTCCCGTAAATGGCCGTCAAGTTGTATAAAACCATTGTAATGGACAGTTGAATATAGTTCGCTCATCTCAGACTATACTTAATATTACTCATATTCATGTGTTGACCACATGTTTTCGCAGTCTTAGATCTTTAGATACAAGAATAGTTTCTGATTTGTGATTCTTATTCCCGGTTGTGACAATTTTACTGAGTAAGGATTCGCATGGCGGGTGAGGCATATATATCAGGAGACGCTTAACCTGTCGACACACACAGTCTTGATCCTTTTAAAGTTCATTTGATTCCCAATGCTTTTGTTTGTTTCCTTTGATTTGAACAGACATATTTACTTCTGTAATGTAATGTATACTCTATTCCAAAGGCGATTATCCGGTTGTATTGATTTTTTACACGAGCCGATGGTACTGCTAATCGAACGTTTCGCACTCGGAGATATGAAAAGTCCAGTAGCCAGCAATTCCATTAATAAAGCCATTTTCTGTAACTTTACTCTTGATAGAAAAAAAATAATCAATGAAAACACCAACGTGAAGGTTTTACTACTCTGATGACATAAATAACCAAGAGTGTTTAGAGTTTCAGAGCTCTTTAACTTGGTGTTTGTAATTGGTTATGCCTTCTAATTATTTTGATTGAACATTCTTGTGTAAACGAAACGCGTGTGTTTTAAGGCAATTTGAATTATTCATTGGCTGATTATTTTGGAGGATTCGAACGTTCACTGTACGAAAATTATGGGGGCCATGTTACGTCTCATTCACCCTTTCTCAGAGTACTCTCACATTTCGGGACCTTTAACACTGGACACTTTTAATTTGCAAAACACTCATTTGCAAATCCGCCGCCGCCTCTCCTTAGACCTACAGTGTCGTGTATATAACCAAAATGTGCGGAATTACATGGGATTCAATAATTTCATTGCTTTTCTGCTGTTATTATTATATATATTTTGTAATTTGATTTAGAAAAACATGGGATTTTCAATATCCCATGGGATAGGGCAAATCCCATGGGATTTACCATTATCCCATGGGATTTTGGTTAAATCCCATAGGATTTTTTTGGGTCCCATGGGATAATAGTAGTCCCATGGGATATTTGTTGTCCCATGGGACAAAATAAATCCCATGGGACTATAATTATCCCATGGGATTTTTAATATCCCATGAGACAAAATAAAATCCTATGGAATTCAAATTATAAATATACAGTAATGTGTATGTTACAATGAATTCTGTTTGGTAGTAAAAAGTTTATAATATATATACGAGTGTATTTTGTTTTTTTTTCATTTGTCACAAACATGTTTTTAATTTGCTTATATGACAATAAAGATTATTATTATTTTTGAAAGTATAATAATATTTAAAGTAAAAAAATAAAATCCTTTAACTGAAATAAAATGATGACATGTCTTAATAAAAGAAAAAAATATTGATTTGAAATCTTTGTCTTGTTTGTTTTATTATGAAAAATAGAACTGAAAAAAATATTTCATATTCTGACTGAATAAATTGACAAAGCACAGTTAATAGTTTACTCTTTTAATGAGGTAAATTTTCTTTGTTATAGTTCCACTGCAATACATGAATATGCAAACGATTTGAATCTCATACCTTTGTGGTGTTCATAATATTACGTTTATATTTGCAAATTTATAAAATAAACACTTTTCCTGTTAAGTTTTAGTTTTCTTGTTTCAGCTTGCTATGTACAATTATTCAGTCCACTATATAAGAGTCAAGTAAATAAATTATTTCATCCACTAGGATATTCCTACAATTCTTAAACAAAACATTTTTGCAATCTGTTCTTCAAAAATCTTCCTCCGTACATCTTTATTGGATGGAGCGATTTAAATGAGTGGACAAAGCAAGTTCATTTGGACAACAAAATACTAATATATTTTTTCAATCCTCCATTCTTTCAATTGATAATTACGTTGTTGCATTTACATGATTTAGTTCTTGTGCATCTATGATCATGATAATATGACTCCTTTTTGTTTATAGTCATTATGTTGAAATTTCCTCTTTCTTATGTAGGAAAAAAACACATTCCATTTCAAATTAATAAAAAAGTCACACTATGTAGAAAAATATCAACTTTAAGTTTTCAGTTCAGTATTGACCTGTTGAATGATGATCATGAAAACCAAGATGTCTGACCTACAAATACACAGAACTCAAAAATTATAAATGAAAAGAAATACAGCAATAAAATGGCTACTTTATCATGTTTATATACATTTTGATAAAACTTTCATTTGAATATTTAAAATCGTAAGAACTCTTATTTCAGTGCTTTTTGTCTATGGTTTTCATATTAGTTGTTTTTGTGCCTTGTTGCAGTCTTTTGAGTTAAGCCAATTGCAACAAATGTTTACAGTTTGTTCAAAGGTTGTGCTGTTATTAAAACCTCTGTCCTAGGTTAGGGGTGGGTTGAATGCTCACAAAATGTTTATTTTATTAGTTGATATTTGCTATGAATTAGCGGTCAGTAACTGTGAATACTAATAGATCGGTATGTTGAGTCTTTTTTGTTACAGGGAAAGAATAAATATCCAGCCACATATCGGGTCTGTGTTTTTGGTAGCTGTTTTTCTGCTTTGTTGCATTCTAATGAGTTAATAAAATTGAGAATGAAAACGGGAATGTATAAAAATAACCTGACTCAAGAGCAGAAAAAAAACCCTTTTCAACTGATTTTATAGTTTTTATATTGAACTGACACTTAAACCACTGTCCTTAATTAGAGGAGGATTTGGTGCCAGCAAACATGTTAAACCATGCCACATTTTGTAAGTGTCTGTCCCAAGTCAGGGGCCTGTTATTCAGTGGTTGTCAATTGTTGCTATATATCATATTTGTTTTTTGTTTATTGTTTTGTGCAAAAATCAGGCACTTAGCTTTCGCCTTTGTGGTGTTTCCCCCCAAGCATGTTTAGCATGGATAGACATTATGTCCTTTTTAAATGACACCATGCCCTTTTTGAATTGTTTTATATTTGTTTTTGTATTTCATGGCCTTTTATAGGTTACTATGCAGTATAGGGTTTGCTCATTGTCCAAGGCTGTACAGTGAACTAATTTTGTTAAATTTCATGTCATTTGATCCTTATTGGAGAAAAGTCTCATTGGCAATCATACCGCTTCTTATTTTTATATCAACCCTGCCATATTTTGCCTGTCCGAAATCAGGAGCCTGTACATAGTTCAGTGGTTGATGTTGGTTCACGTCCGTCATATTTGTTTTTTCATAACTTGTTCTTTTTTATGAATTAGTCTGGTATATTCGAAGTTTGAATTGATGTTTTGTTCCAAATTTTGTTTGTGGTGTCTTTTATAGAGGACTATATCATGTATAGGTTATGGGTTTTCTCATTATTTACAGGTCATCATTGGCCTCTAATAAGTAATTGCATTGCTTTCATCCACTTAATTGAACTCTGGTGGATAGTTTTCTCATTTATCATACCACATCTTATTTTCATAATAATCATTATTCAAGGGCAAAAACCTTTTATAGAAGTGGACTTACCATTCAGGCTTTGTTGACGTCTGTAAATCTATTTTTGTTGATAATCTCGTTTGTTTATAGTTTCCCTTTATCTTTAATGTTCTTGCCCTACACATAAAAGGGTAAACATTATCATTTAATGACAATAACTACTATTACATAATTAGTAGGCAACTGACAAATTTGGATCATTTGTATATCTTGTCATGCTCATCATTTTTTTTTGTTTAATATTATCAATATTCTATGAAAATGAGGTCACAGTAATATTAACCTTGGCAGACAGACAACTTCTTATTTTTATATGACACCTTGCAGTCATTCCATACACTTACAAGTAGACATATGCCTATAATATCTGATAAAAAGAAAAAACCAAGAAAACTTAGCATTGACCAAAGAACCATAAAATACGGTCATGGTTATATGAATCTGACAGACAGACATACACACCTTACAATCGTTACTTCCGCCAAATATAATTTACCTGTTGCTTAAAGCATATGATAAACTGACAAAACAATGCAAACTTTTCATTGACCAATGAACCATGAAAATGAGGTCAAGGTCATATAAAACATGCCAGACAGACATGTGCATCTTACAATCATTCCATTCACCAAATATAGGGGCCTTATTGCTTACAGTATCCGAAAAATAGACCAAACCACAAAAACTAAACATTGTCCAATGTACTATGAAAATAAAGTCAAGGTAAGACGAAACTTCTCAGTCAAACATATCATGATATGCACCTTACTATCATTCCATACACCAAATAAAGTTGACCTATTGCTAATTTGAAAATAAGAAAATAGAAAAACTGACCAAAAAACAAAAAAATAACATTGAGCAATGAACCATAAAAATGAAATCAAGGTCGAATAAAACATGCCAGACTAACATGTACATCCTTAAAAATTTTCATACACCAAATATACTGACATGTTGCATACAGTATTAGAATAAAATGCTCCGCTGGGTGCAGCTTGATACGACCGCAGAGTTAGAACCCTGAACAGTTGGGGCAAGTATGGACACAACATTCAAGCTTGATACAGCTCTGAATTTGGATTGCGATTAAATATTTGACACAGCATACCGGTAGGTTTCGGACACAGAATGAATGTGGTCTAAGAACTTAAAATTTTTTAATTTACCTATTATGGTCCAATATCCAAAATCTAAATACATACACGGTTAGATTCAGCATATCAAAGAACCCCAAGAATTCAATTTTTGTTAAAATCAAACTAAGTTTAATTTTGGACCCTTTGGACCTTAATGTAGACCAATTTGAAAACGGGACCAAAAATTAAGAATCTAAATACACGGTTAAATTCAGCATATATCAAAGAACCCCAATATTTCAATTTTTGATGAAATCAAACCATATCATTATTATTTGCTTTTATACATAAATAAAAAATAACCAACTTAAAATGGAAAATTTTAAAGAAAAAAAAAAGGAAAAAAAATCCCCCTCCCCCAATTTTTTTAACCCCCTTATGATTCATCACCCCCAAACTCTATCCCAGCCTTCCCTGTGTAGTATGGTACCTTGCAGTACAATTTCAGAGAGATCCATACACTTGAACATAAGTTATTGTCTGGAAACTAGAAAAATGCTTGTTTTTTGGCCCCTTTTTGGCCCCAAATTCCTAAACGTTTATGGCAATTACCCCCAAACTCAAACCCAGCTTTCCCTTTGTGATATGGAACCTTGTAGTACAATTTCATAAAGATTCATAAACTTTCACACAAGTTATTGTCCTGAAACTAGAAAAAAGGCTTGTTTTTTGTCCCTTTTTGGCCCCAAATTCCTAATATTTTAAGGCAATTACCTCCAAAATCAATCCCAGCCTTCCCTTTGTGGTATGGTACCTTGCAGTACAATTTCAGAGAGTTCCATACATTTGAACACAAGTTATTGTCTGGAAACTAGAAAAATGCTTATTTTTAGACCCTTTTTGGCCCCTTATTCCTAAATGTTTTGGGCAATTACCCGCAAACTCAATTCGAGCTTTCCCTTTGTAATATGGAACCTTGTAGTACAATTTCAGAAAGATCCATACACTTACACACAAGTAACTGTCATGAAACTTGAAAAATGCTTGTTTTTTGCCCCTTTTTTGGCCCCTAATTCCTAAAATTTTGAGGCAATTACCCCCAAAATCAATCCCAGCATTCCCTTTGTGATATGGAACCTTGTGGTACAATGTCAGAGAGATCCATACACTAACACACAAGTTATTGTCTGGAAGTTACAAAAATGCTTATTTTTGGCCCCTTTTGTGCCCTTAATTCCTTAACTGTTGGTACCATAACCCCCAAAATCATTCTCAACCTTTCTTTTGTGGTATTGAACCTTATGGTAAAATTTCATAGAGATCCATTCACTTTAACTAAAGTTATTGTGCGAAACCAATGTGTCTTCGGACGAAGACGCCAATGTCATACCAATATATGACCGCAAAAATTTTTTGCGGCCGGCCGTATAAAAACTGGACATTTTTACCTAGGAATAGTGATGTCTTTGACTAGGAAAATTAGTCTGGGGACATAAATTACTGACATCTGACTAAATATACTAGTAAATTCTGTATCCATGGACTTTTTATACTAGTTATATTTGTCTGACCAGACAATTTTTACAAGGACTAATTTATCTCTTACACTAGTTCTCAGAGGGACATGTCACCTTACCTTGACACATAATTCTGACTCTGAAAAACCAGTATTTGCTCTTACTCCGTAATAATACTGCATGCTTAGGGGAGAAGCAGCAAATACCAACTTTAAAGTCTTTGGTTTTACCCCGTTGGGTTCAAAATAAACAACCTTCCGCACTTGAGATGAACACGCTACCACGAGACCAGGCAGTATAATATAGAGTTTACCCAAGATTTAAAGTTTCCAAGCTTTTGCAAAAACTGGATCAAAATCATCATTGAAAAGCAATAACTTTTTAATAAGATTTAAGTTTCTCCTTAAATATTACAGTTTTAGAGATAAAAAGGCAAATTCAAGAGATATGAAGAAAACAAAAAGGTAAAAATCTGTATTTAAGGCAACAACTCCTATGAGTCAGCTGCCAGTTTTGATGCCATTTAAATGGACAGTAGTTTTTTTTTCAACATTCTGAACATTTCTACCCTTGTCAGATATTGTCTATCTATTTTGGCCTTTTGTAGCTTATTACGCAGTTTGGCTTTTTAGTCCATTGTTGAAATCTGTACAGTGACCTATATAGTTGTTAACTTCTACGTCTTTAGTTTCTGTTGAAGAGCCGTCACATTGGCAATGTCCAATGATACCATATTTGTATATGTTTTTGTCATGTAGGTGTAAGGGAGTTACCATTTGATTTTTATGGGGAGGGGGCTAGGATGAAAAATGTTGTCCTGCATTTTTTTTAAGTTGTTATCTCTGTCCTGCCTTTACATTTTTCACTCTATTTGGTCCTGCCTTTTTTTTATTAGTTTATCCCGCCTTTTTTTACATAAATTGTCATCCTGCATTTTTTTTTTACTCAAAACTCCTGTCCCGCCTTTATTTTCAAATTTCATCCTATATGAAGATAGATAGATAGAAAAAAAAATTAAAATAGTCTTGCAAGACGTCATAATTATTTTGACTACCTAAAGATGTAACCTAATTCTTACTTGTTTGGGGAAAAGGAGAATTAACCGAACCACTATTCAACCTAAATAAGTGAACTGAATTATTGTCTTTTGCAGCAGTCCGAGTCGACATCTGTAACTAATCATGCAAATTGATAGTCAACAGTATAGTACCTTTTTCAGAATGTCAGCTTACAACAAAGAATCACTGGTGATAGGGGAGTGTAACCAATAAATTGATCCTAAATCAGATAAGATTTTCCCAGTAACGGAGAACCCCTTTCTTTGAGTGACTCTTGAGTGAATATAAATAGTGACGGGTGTCTCACAAATAAACATAAATCTGAATTACAGGAACATCGATAAGCAAAGTAAACTTACATATTAATCTCGAAGTTATTTACGGTAAAGACAGACTGTGCTCTACAGAGCTTATGTTGTATTGTTATATGTATAACCGACTTTAAACAAATCTTTTATGAAGGTATATTAACTTATATATTTGCGTATATTACTCGGGGGGGGGGCACTTCCTATATACAAGGTGATAGGACGTGCCGCTGGAATAGGTCACTTTTTCCAGCTTGAAAATATGGGAATAGGTGGGGAAAATTATCAGAAATATATGATAAGGTCGATAAAGTTCCAATTACTTGTATATGCAAAGCCCTGTAATTTTTTCACAGCCGAAAGTCTCGCCGTAAGTAAACATTACACACAGAATCTTAGCCTTAAATATTCCACTTTTCCAACACACCCCACGAAACCCAACCAATATGGGAAAAGGTTACAATTTTACCCACGCAATTTATGAAAAGGTATACATTTTTAAGAACTAAATTATATGAAAAGGGTGGGGTAACAGAACCCCAGCGACACACCCTATCAATTAAGTATTGAAGTGCCCCCTCCCCCTCCCCCCGATGTATTTTACTGCTACAATCACGTACCCGTTGCTGAGCAGAGATCCATACTTTTAAGCCAGGAGCAGTCTATACTAACAGTTAGTATAGAAAGTCCCTGTAAAAAGGCAGGCAAATCCTAACAGTACTGTAACTTAATGATACATGTATATCAAGTTACAGCACCTCACCCAGCACAGTTAGCACACTGGTGTGTGTCCGTCTTATAGTATAAAACTGTGTAGGTTCATATCGTTTGATTCAACGTTTTTTCGGATATTTTTGAGGACCGTTGTCAACATGGTCAAATCCGACCTGCCACTTTGCAACCCGACCAGCAAAAATATAACTCGACTAAAAACAATGCCAGTCAAAATTGCTTTTTGAGACTGGGCGACTGAAAAAGTTTTAAAATGTGACCTTGTGACCCTACTTGGAATTCTCCATTCATCGGCGTGTGTCGGTGTTGCTAAAAAGGGGGCATTGTTTTTTTTTTTCTTGGAACAAAAAATTGTTTCTATCTTTATTAAAAAAAAATCAAGACCAATCATAAACTTTTTTTCAAAACTCAGTGTCGTATTTTATTATTTTCCCAACAATGTTTAATAAAAGCTTAAAATGTTTGTTTCACTTCCCTCTGACTTCCCTCCTGATTTTTTTTCTCAAGAAATTATAGAATCAGTAAATGGATATATATATATATATATATATGTCTGTGGTCACCGTCATGCATTTAGATAAGAAATTCCAGCATGCCGCATGATCATCAAATAATTCATGTGTATTTGTGACATCAACATAACTGAAACATTATATTATTTCCCAGTAATTATGTAAATCATTTTGATTTACAAGTATATATGTCTGGGACTTATGCATGTATATATCTCACAGGCACTTGTCTCAGAAAAAAAAATTCTATATACTTTTATTAAAGTATATAGGGGGGAAAATCAGAGACAAGTGTCTGTGACATATCTGTCAGTCCCAGAATAATAAATATAATTGTATCTTAATCTTTGGAAAAATCCAATTATTAAATTGTTAAATTCTTTTACTTCATAATTATGTCAAAGTATACTTTTTAAAGTTTTAAATTTTAAAGTAAAAATAAATATTCCGTTTTGATCTAGGGAAAAACTTTTTAAACTGTAATGACATGGTCAGTCAACTGATTTGTTGCATGGCTGATTACAGGTAATTAAAGCATGCAGTAATTTTCCATTACGACAGTGCGTGTACCCTGGGGTGTGTATAACGTTTTAGAAATACCATAGTTTTCTAGAGAACATCCTGTCGATGTGTAATACAGATTGATGACATTACACAAAATTTCTTTCGTTAAATGTAGTTAAGTATCTGTGTCCATTCCCTGTTGCAACACTACAAATTTTTCGAAGAAAAAAATGTTAAAATTTGAAAAAAAAATAATTTATATAAAATAAAGGAGAAAAAAAGTAGCAAATAAACTTATGTTATTTGCCTATCCTACAGAAGACAAGAAATTGAGGATGAATACCATTTCTTCTCAGTCTGTCCATGCTATACATCAATGAGGGATACCTATATACAAAGTATTAATAAAAATCTTAATTTCAATTTTATTAAATTGCAGTCACCTATAACACTGAGGCATATGACCGCACTTTTAAATAGCAGTCTGCCAGTCATTATAAAAATCACCATAAAGTATATTAATGATTGTTTTTTATTGAGAACATCTGTATAAAGTATGTTTCTTTTAATATGTATCCTAATTTTTTTTTTTTTTTTCATGAACATTAATAATGTGTTAATTGTCGATACACACATATTTATAGTTTTTTTTTCCCATGTGAATACCACTGCAACTCTAATATAATTATAGTCAATTTAACTATTGTCAGTTTCTTGTCTCAATACTGTTTGCCATAACCATTTAATGTAAATGTGTTTGTGCTTATAAATATTGTCTAGTGTCTATTGTAACTACGCATGGAGTAAACATAATTTCACTTTACATGTACAAACCCTTGAGAAAACGTATATATAGATGTGTTTAAAAAGGCCAATTCTCAGTGGATTTATTTCACACAAGGACCACTGGCACTTTTCTCAGAATTTTGATTCCTATATACCTTAATATAACATTAAAAGTATATAGGAAATTTTTTTTCTGAGACAAGTGCCTGTGACTAGGACATAAGATAACTAGAACTAAGCTTCAAATATATATGCCTATAAATTAACGGTACGTCTCAAAATCGCTCAGGACCTCCTGAGTGCAGACAGGACATAAAAAGTCACTCAGGACATGTACCGGTATGTATGTTTTAGTGAGCGTTGAGGGTATACATTCGATAGATAATTTAAATGTTGATCTTATAATTTTGGTTTTGATAAAATCAACCCAACATTAAAGAAGTTATTTGGGAAACGTCATGCATGACCGATGATCATATGCAATACCAATCATCATTTTGATTAGGACGTTTGATCTTTAATAATAAGAACTGATTGGTGATGGTTATAAACACATACAAGTAAACTTTGCAAACAAACAAAAAAAAAACGTGTCCTTGGAAAAATTATAAAAATACATGAATATTGTTTTTACAAAAAGAAGTTTAATACATTTTTCGTTTTGTATGTAATAAATGAAGCCATTTAGAAATATAAGAAATCTTCACATAGTCGGGAAATTTTCAATTCAAGTTATTTCATTTGAAAACGTTAAATAAATATAGATCTTATTCGATGTAAAATGTGGCGGCCTTGGAGATCCAAACCCCGTTTAAATAGGGTTTGTCTACTTTCGTCTATTGCCGAACATTCTATAATCAAGGATTTGTACAAATCCTTGCTATAATATAATGAATCGCGTCGCCAATATCACTACAATTACATAAATTACAAATACAATCTTCTCCTAAATATTTTGCATCTAACAATTTCAATAGGAAATTTTGAGTCGAAACTGAAGTACCAAATCTACAAAAAGAATCACTATTTTTTGTAGTAGTAGGCGTCGAAAACTAAACTGTTTGTAATCTTTTTTTCTCTCCTAAATTAATTGAAACTCTTGAAATAATTCAACATTATCTATAGACAGCTTACAAATTCAAATCTTTTTAGAAGTATATGAGTGTATAGTAATAATTTGTTCATTAACCCCCCTTTTTTCTTCTATAAAATTACATTGTAATCGATTTTATTTCCAAATTTGTGTTTGCTAGGATTGACACTTAGAACGTACAACATGCATAAAGTAACAAGTAAAATGTCACGATTCAGTTTTGGGATATTTTTTTCTTTGAATAAACTTAATTTTAAGAACGTTTCAGTATTTTTCTGAAATATTTTAAAAAGGAAACGGACTTGTAAACAAAATTTATTTTTGAATATTAATATTGAACAATGATTGTTAAGAAAACAATCTGCTAAAGTGGTTTGGTAATTAACTGGCTTCATGCTGTCAAAAATGTCTCCTTTTTATAAGTTTTTGAAAAAAAAAACTATTTGAAGGCGAATTAATCATTTCCGCAACTATCTATAAATAAATTTAATTCGTCAAGAACTTTCTCTCATATATTTAAACAATTGTAAAATAATTAATTTAAACTTTTGTACTGCGACTTTCTGTCCGTTTACCAATACTTATTCCTTGTTAGGTTTTTTCATATCTATTTACGAATACTTATAATGTGATAATTTTCGGAAGCTTTTATCCTATTTTCATATCAAACAACCATGTTACCCGTAGAACGGAGTTAAGTACAAATTTAGGAATTTAGTACTTAAAATTTTCAACAACAAAATTTTATACTTTCATTTACCTGGATTTTGTTCTACGCTTCGAAGCCGCCACCCTGTATCAAACATAGCCAACACCTCGCATGGCGTATTCACGATGTTGAGGGATTGACAATATACAATCAAAGTTAGCAATATACAGTAAGTAAGTAATTGGGTGTTGAATGCCAGTAGATCTGAATTTGTAAATTGAATTTTAACCTGTTTAGAATGTGTATTGTTGAATTGTTTAATAAAATTACACACATATGATAATCCAGGCTGATATGCATAAAACCACTTTAAGTTCAAAGTATCAATGAAACTGGGTCTGCATGAAAAAATGACTTATCACATAATACCAGAACCTATGTTTACTGTTAGATGATAAGAAAATATAGCTGTAGGCCTAGTTTACAAATTATTTATTCTTTTAATTTCTATTTGACTGTCTGGGTGCTTCTTATGTGTATTAAATGTTTGCGTTTTGTATGCTATAGTTAAGTTTTATAGACTGTTGTACGTCATTTGGTCGTTTTTAAGTTTTTGCCATGGCGTTGTCAGTATGTATTCGACTTATAAGTTTTATATAATCTGCATCTCTTGTGCTGTATTTTAAAATGTATCTTTACACATTCATCAATACACCAAAAAATATGAATAAAGCTTTCGTATATATAAAAATAAGGAGATGTGGTATGATTGGTAATGAAACAACTATCCGGGATATTTTGAGACAAAGTGCACGTATAAGTAGTCAGCCGAAACCACTAAGCGTTTTGCATCCATACGTTGTTTTTTTCCGGGATACTGACTGCATAGTATTTTATCAATGTACTAGTTAATGTTCTCGAGGGATGACCCTATTACAGAGACATATATACACATATGTGTATATATGTCTCTGCCCTATTACGTGTCAGTAACCTCCTCGACTCGGTTCATTTTTACGGCGGCTAATTTTTGTCTTAAGAATAAACATAATTGATAAGTTTCTTTCCCCTGCATTCCTCGATCGCACTTGTAAAGAGCACATTGGCCTCAAGACATTGGTACACTATACGTTACAACTCTTGCCGTCAGTACTCAAAATTGGAAAAATATTAAATAAGAAGGTATAGAAAATTAATGCACACACACTATTACCAACCACAGACATGATGTTTTTCTCAATTGGCCCAGAGACATATATACACAAGTCTCGTGTGATGCGTGTTTTTAATTGGATTTCGCTGACCACTGTTACAGTTGCCAATCTCTGTGTATATATATGTCTCTGATTGGCCTAAATCGTTATTCCGCAATACAACGAGGGTGATGAAAAGAATCTGAAAACCCACCACTTTGAACATAGGCACCGGCATGCTGTGAATTTGAAAAATTCCCAAATGAATAACTATCCATTACTTTTCTACTGTAAAGTTTTATTAAATACACATTTGATTTGAAATGGCATATCAGAGAGATATATAAACATATATCATAGGCTGGCCCTCCCTTATGAAAAGTTCTGGATCCGCCACTGTATATTCATAAAAAAACCTTACAAATTATCCAAAAGATGAATAAATAGTCTTTAAGGACTCCTGGAGTCAATTTCACAAAAATACTTACGACTAAGATTGATTATAAGTATACTTGAGTGGGTTTTACAAAAAAAAAACTTACAAGTAATCGTAAGTATACTGTATTGTACATGACTTAATGACTATCAATATTATTTGTAAGTTTTTTTGTGAAACTGCTGAATTGTTTTTCCATGCTTATGGTACATCTAAGTTGTAAGCTTTTTTTAAAACCACCTCAAGGGTATAATGTCTGCTCGCCCATAGACAGTCAGGGGAATTACTGAAATCAGTGATTTATTAATCACTCATTTAAGTAGCAAAATAGAAATTCTGTGATTTTGTAGAGTTTTACCAAAGTTTTAAATATACATGTACAGGTTTAAATTATATCTAATTATTAGTAAAATTGAAAAAAATGAAACTTTTGCTTCTTTTAAGTAGCAAGGTTTATGCCTTTGATGCAATCATTCATCTATAAATCCTATATTTGTTGAAAAATATGCTATAATGAAGCTTTACATAATAATCTAATGCTTTCGTAGCAGATTTTTTCCCAGCAGTGGGAGTATTTTTCCTGTATAATTCAAGGTTTCATCTTACAGATTATGTAATAAAATATTACTGTTCACAACCAAAATTTCACTGTTCGGGGGTGTTGAAATTAGTGAGGTATGATACTAAAACAAGTGATTTTCATGTCATTATCCCAGATTCAGTACAAGGTCATCACCTGACATGACAGGTTATCCTAAAAACACAGATTGGTTCTGATAATTTTAGCAACATAATTAGTCCCTGGATCATTAGAAGTGTATGTTTAAAGCTACAATAGAATTAAATCACTTAGTCTAGTGATTTATTTGTACTACTTAAATAGGTGATTATTAAAGAAAGACAACTCTTACTTCCAACATTTCTGAAAAAATGTTACTTAAATCAGTGATTTCTTAATCATTTAAGTAAGTTCCCTGACTGATAGAATCCGTTTGCCCTATTTTTATCAAAAACGAAATATATTGATATTAATAGTATAAAGGTTAAATGATTTATTCATACATTTTTAATTGACTAGAATTATTGAGGAATTTAAACCATTCCTATTTTTAAAAAGTGACAAAAATAAAATTTATATATAACAGGGTGATACAAATGAGAAAAACTCAAGAAATTGTTTTCAATTAAGATAAATACATGCAGTTAATAATGGTTTTCAGTTGTTTTTTAAAGCAGAGGCAGATTTAGTGGGGTGGGGGTTCGGGGCCCCCTTTTCTTGAATGAAAAAAAAATGGTTGATTATATAGGGAATCACTGAAGCATGACAGGAGCAGGCCCCCTCTTAGCTTTAGGCAGTCACTTATGAAAATTTCTGGATCCACCACAGTGCAAATCAAAGGAAAATAATGTAAATTATCTGGTAGTAGTAATACAATATAAATATTATTCAAAAATAAACATTATACATCAAGATAATAAAATAAAATTTAAAATCAGGGCGAATGGACCCAGGGCAAACAGATATTAACTTTATCAGGTGAATCAGGGCGAACGGACCTGGATCCAAACTCCAGTAGGGTAACTCCTATAGGTCAAAAGTTCATGTTTATAAATTTCGTCAGGTCACCAGTACCTCACTAATCAAAATGAAACAACATGTTACAGACAATTTACATCTTTAATTTCAACATAATTTAGGTTATAAATATCTTTCTGCTACATTTTTGGATAAATACTCAATTATCCGGCAAATTCCAAGTTGAAACTTCTTCAGCAGGCCTATCCCCACCAGAGACCAAACGATGCACAAGTTAGGTATAGGTAACGATATGAATGCAACAATGAGCAAAAGCCATACCATCTAGCTAGCTTTAAAAGGCTTTGAATAATAATAATAAATATAAAATAAATCAAACAAGGAATTTAATGGTTTTGGGCAACTGTTTTGAATTTAAAAGAAAGCTTTAACAATGTTAATTTTTGTGTGCATTTATTGTTGCTAATTTTGAATAATGGACAAACATGTGAGATTGATTATTGTGATTTAAGAAAAACCTGCATACATAAAATTGAAAATGGAAATGGGGAATATGTCAAAGAGACAACAACCCAACCAAAGAGAAGACAACAGCCGAAGGCCACCAATGGGTCTTCAACACGGCAAGAAAATCCCGCACCCGGAGGTGGTCTTCAGCTCATAAATATGTATCAGATATAAGAATTCAATACAGCTCTCAGTCGCATTAAATAATAAAAACCTCACAATAAGTTCTGAAAATCAGAATGAACAGTATTGTAAGATTCTCAAAGTGTACACATGCAGTTATGAAACTTAAATTAATCATGCTAATTTAACATGTTAAAGATTGGCATACAACTTGGAGTAGCCGTATGGCATTGTATAGTGTAATGAATTCAGGGGATAATGGCACTACCTCTTTGATTTTAAAGTCCTCAGAATCAATCTTTAATATTAATAGGCATACTCTTGTACAAAGGAATATAAGTATGCAATAGACATATGGTCTTCAAAAATAAGAGGTATCCATGCTATACATTTATGACAAGATCTTAATCAAGTATTAATTTTGGTTTGTTTAAATATTTCGGAGGTTAGTAAGACTATGACATCCTTTTTTGTGATGATGTTTTTGTTTAAATTTGGAAAAATTGTTTGTACCAACAAAAATAAATACACAAAGTTATTTCAGAATTATGTGTTTATCATTTTTTTTTATGTTTAGGTTGCCAGCAAGATGAAAAGAACAATGCAGTTCAAAAGTTAAAATGTGGATAAGCTGATGTACAAGGTCCTACTTTTGCAGATTTTCATATTTTGCATGAATGAATTTGAAGTTTATATCATGGAGGGCAGAGAAAGAAAAGAAACACTTCAATTTTCCTGCTTCTGAAGGATAAATGTAAAACATCTTGTTCCGTAAGTTTTATGCTCTGTTTTGATACTGTTTGTGCATCCATCTGTCTTTCTCTAAATCATATTCACTTAAAGTTTTTGGTTACAGTTCACCATGAACTTCAGTTAGGAACTTGTGGTTTTACATGTATATACTCAAAATTTAGTACTTTAAAATGTTCATGTATTTTTGTCGAGCCTGCGACTTTTGTCGCAGAAAGCTTGACATAGGGATAGTGATCCGGTGGCAGCTACGGCGGTGGCGTTAGCTAACTTCCTAAAAGCTTTATATTTTAGAAGGTGGAAGACCTGGATGCTTCATACTTTGTATATAGATGCCTCATGATACCAATTTTGTCTGTCACATGTCCATTATCCTTGACCTCATTTTCATGGTTCAGTTGCTACTTGAAAACAAAAGTTCAGATTTTTTGTAATGTTAATTTCTCTCTTATTATGAGTAATAGGATAACTATATTTGGTGTGTGCGTACCTTGCAAGGTCCTCATGCTCGTCAGAGAGTTTTCACTTGACCTAGACCTCATTACATGGATCAGTGAACAAGAACTTAGTCTTAGATGCATGATTTTTTTTATTAGTTGTTAGTGGCTTTGGACTAGCTGTCAGTAACTGCGAGTACTCTCAGATCTGTACTTAGTGTCTTTTTGGTGTTTGGATGTACAAGTACCACTTGTATTTGTAGTAATTGTATTTTTATACATCTGATGAGTTAAGCCTCTTTCAACTGATTTTTATAGTTCGTTCTTATGTTGTACTGTTACACCACTGTCCCAGGTTAGGAGGAGGGTTGGGATCCCGCTAACATGTTTAACCCCGCCACATTCTGTATGTATGTGCCTGTCCCAAGTCAGGAGTCTGTAATTCAGTGGTTGTCGTTTGTTTATGTGTTACATATTTGTTTTTCGTTCATTTTTATACACCCGTTTATGGTATACCGTTGTCCGTCCGTCCGTCGTCAACATGTCAGACATTAATTCAAAAACGCTTTAACCAATATGCATGAAACTTTGGTGAATTGTTTATATATGACGTGAGCTCCCTTTCATTTTTTTATAAATTTCGGATTTACCATTTCCGAGTTTTGAGGTTTTATTTATTAAAAAAGGGGGGATTTTTCAGTTTTCGGACAATAATTCAAAAACAATTTCACTAATTTGCATGAAACTTGTTTGAATTGTTTATATCTATTGATGTGAGCTCCCTTTCGTTTCTTATAAATTTCAGGTTTTCCGTTTCCGAGTTTTGGGGTTTTATTCATTAAAAAAGGGGGGATTTTCAGTTTTCCGACAATAACTCAAAAACAATTTCATCAATTTGCAAGAAACTTTGGTGAATTGTTTTTTTCTATTGACATGAGCTCCCTTTTGATTTTTATAAATTTTAGACTATACATTTCCGATTTTTGGGGTTTTATTCATTACAAAAAGGGGGATTTTCCAGTTTTCGGACAATAACTCAAAAATGCTTTCAGCTTTTTTAGCTCACTGGGGCCCTTTGGCCCCATGTGAGCTTATGCTATCACTTGGCGTCCGTCGTCTGTCGTCTCCATCTGTCGTCGTAAACTATTTCAAAAATCTTCTCCTCTGAAACTACTGGGCCAAATACCTTCAAACTTTAAATAAATGTTCCTTAGGGTATGTAGTTTATAAATTATATCCGAAGTTTTGATCCATCGACAAACATTGCTGCCATGGCTAAAAATAGAACATGAGGGTCAAATGCAGTTTTTGGCTTATATCTCAAAAACTAAATCTTTTAGAGCAAGTGTGACATGGGGTAAAATTGTTAAATTGGTCAAGATATATCAGCCCTGAAATTATCAGACAATTCGAACAACCCATTGTTGGGTTGCTGCCACCGATTTGGTAGTTTTAACAAAATTTTGCAGTTTTTTGTTATTATTTTGAATATTATTATAGATATTTATAAACTGTAAGCAGCAATAATGTTCAGCAAAGTAAGATCTACCAAAAAGTTAATATGACCATAATTGTCAATTGACCCCTTAAGGAGTTATTGCCCTTTAAAGACAGTTTTTACACAATTTGTTCATCAAGTTTGCTAACATTTAAAAATCTTCTCCTCTGAAACTACTTGGCCAATTACCTTCAAACTTAAAGTAAATGTTCTTTAGGGTATCTTGTTTATAAATTGTATCCGAAGTTTGTATCCATCGACAAACATTGCTGCCATGGCTAAAAATAGAACATGAGGGTCAAATGCAGTTTTTGGCTTATATCTCAAAAACTAAATCTTTTAGAGCAAGTGTGACATGGGGTAAAATTGTTAAATTGGTCAAGATATATCAGCCCTGAAATTATCAGACAATTCGAACAACCCATTGTTGGGTTGCTGCCACCGATTTGGTAGTTTTAACAAAATTTTGCAGTTTTTTGTTATTATTTTCAATATTATTATAGATATATATAAACTGTAAGCAGCAATAATGTTCAGCAAAGTAAGATCTACAAAAAAGTTAATATGACCAAAATTGTCAATTGCCCCCTCAAGGAGTTATTGCCCTTTAAAGACAATTTTACACAA
This sequence comes from Mytilus californianus, assembly GCF_021869535.1. Classification (NCBI taxonomy): domain Eukaryota; kingdom Metazoa; phylum Mollusca; class Bivalvia; order Mytilida; family Mytilidae; genus Mytilus; species Mytilus californianus. Next base: position 50,416,528 of record NW_026262745.1, on the reverse strand, counting down.
TTTGTTCATCAAGTTTGCTAACATTTAAAAATCTTCTCTGAAATACAGGTGAGCGATTCAGGCTCTTGAGAGCCTCTTGTTTATGAAACTTTGGTAAATTGTTTATATCTATTTTTGTAAGCTCCCTTTTGATTTTTATAAATTTTCGATTTTACGTTTCCAAGTTATAAGATTTTATTTGTTTATAGTCTGACAACAAATTTACTAAGTATTGCGCAACAGTACAGTGTATTGCACAATAGCAAGAAATCTTTAATTGAATATAAATTCATTTCATATAACCAATTTCAAGTTCTTTGACTACATTTTAATATTCAGAAACCTATAATATGTCAAATATTTAATTACATTCCAAATTCAGACCTGTATCAAGCTTGAATATTGTGTCCATTTTTGCCCCAACTGTTCAGGGTTGGACCTCTGCGGGCGTATCCAGCTGCGCTCAGCGAAGCAGTTTATTTGTACATAAATTAGGCCGTTAGTTTTCTCATTTGAATTGTTTTTACATTGTCATTTCGGGACCATTTATAGCTGACTGTGCGGTATGGGCTTTGCTCATTGTTGAAGGCCTTACGGTGACCTATAGTTGTTAATTTCTGTTTCATTTGGTCTCTTGTGGAGAGTTGTCTCATTGGCAATCATACCACATCTACTTTTTTATATTTAAGGTTAAGTTTTGGTGGTCAAGTCCATATCTCAGATACTATAAGCAATAGGTCTATTATATTCAGTGTATGGAAAGACTGTAAGAGGTACATGACCAACTGGCAGGTGTCATCTGACCTTGACCTCATTTTCATGGTTCAGTGGTTATAGTAAAGTTTTTGTGTTTTGGTCTGTTTTTCTTATACTGTATGCAATAGGTCTACTATATTTGATGTATGGAATGATTGTAAGGTGTACATGTCTAGCTGGCAGGTGTCATCTGACCTTGACCTCATTTTCATGGTTCAGTAGTCAAAGTTAAATTTTTGAGTTTTGGTCTTTTTTTCTAATACTTAATGCAATAGGTCAACTATATTTGGTGTATGGAAACATTTTATGATTTACATGTCAGTCTTGCAGGTTTTATTTGACCTTGACCTCATTTTCACGGTTCATTGCTCAGTGTTAAGTTTTTGTGTTTTGGTCTGTTTTTCTTAATCTATAAGCAATAGGTCAACTATATGTGTTGTATGGAAGGATTGTAAGCTGTACATGTCTGCCTGGCATGGTTCTTCTGACCTTCACCTCATTTCCATGGTTCATTGGTCAGTGTTTAGTAATCTTGGTTAAGTCTGCTTCTTAGAAACTATAAGCAATAGGTCAACTGTATTTAGTATGTTGAATGGTTGTAAGATGTACATGTATTTCTTGTCGGGTTTATATGACCTTGAATTCATTTTCTTGGATCATGTTGAGTTTATGTGATAGTTGTAGTAAAGCTTTATATTTAGGACTATCAACATGATATCAATGATTAGTAAAGAAGGTGCAACATTTCAGCGTGTGCACTCTTGTTTATACATTATACACCGCATTTACTGTTTTTACCCTGATTTTAGGGATCACTGAACATAGAAATGTCATAATGTGAAATTATAGTACATTCTTAGGATAACGTTTTAGGTTAAGGTACATAGCTTACCATGAAGTTGAATTTCATACACATGTTCATTATGTGGTGAACTTAGATTTTGAGCCTGATTAAATGATTGACTAGACATTGACACATGCTAGTGTTTGCCAGGCATGGTGTCCTGTACTAGGAATTTGTCCTGTACTAAGAACTTTTGATAGTACTCGCTGAGTATGGAGTTTTTGTGAAAGTTTAATATTAGTGAGATTTTTGCATGACATCCTGTCAACTGCTTGTTTATCATGTTTATACATCATGTACATGTTTTAAAATAAATATCTGACACATTGGTGTTTTGTGAACTTGAAAATAAGTTATTTGATAGAATAATAATGTTTTGAGATTATCAAAATAAAAAATATCCCATTTTTACTATTAATAATTAAGTATTAAAAAAAGAAAATTTAGGATATATGTATAACCATATATAAAAATGAGACAGCAACCGAACAACACAAAAATAAGAAAAACAAACAATATAATTTTTTGTATCAATGTTATAATTTCCAACATGTCCAAAGAATTCAAGGTATTTTCTCATTGAAATAAAACACAAGTGGAACTCTTTCAGAACTTCAGAAGCTTAAATATGTTTTGTTTGTTGGCGTTTTGTATAATATATTGCAAATTCTTGTGAAAAATGGAATGTTATTGTAATTGCCTAAAGTTTTAACATTGATCTATATATATATATATATATAACTGGGGAAAATACCCAAATGTTATAAAGAAGAATACATAAATTGATTGTTATATAATATTAAAATAGGAAGATGTGGTATATTGCTAATTTGACAACTCTCCATCAGAGAACAAAGGATGTAGGAGGTTAGCAACTGATGACACTGGACAACCTTCAACAGTCAGGAGCTTAGCTATTTTTATTGAAAATCATATGTTATTGCTACATGTACAATTTTTTATTATCCATAACTTCGGATTTTATTTGTTCTTTTTCAGAAGGATTGAAATTCATCACTTAGAATAAAAGGAGAAAACACAGAAACAAGACCAGAATAAATTCAAAGACAAAAGTCAGATCAGTTATTATTTTCATCACTCAGTCAATGAATTGAAGTTCTATTAAATATCTAAAGTCAAAAGATATTAAAACCACAATAATGACAATGTTCTGTGCTGAATGGCCAAAAAGTGGACTATACATTACGATTACACAATGCTGGATGATAAGAAACTATTAATTTTTTGGGTGGAGGGATATCCTGAAAAAAATAGATTTATGTAAAAAGCTACTAGTATGTTAAGCCTAATAAAAGAGTTTTCGTTGATTTCAAATGGGAAAAAATTGTGTTTCAAAAAAGTATTCTGCAATTCATAAATAAACATATATTGATACTTACATTATCTACTTTGTTGTTTAAAAGTTTAGTTTTGAACAGTTATAGAACAATATAATTGCATTAACATTTCCAAGGAAAAAAAGATATACAACTAAAAAGATTCATCTTAAAACAATTTACTACCAAACAGAATTCATTGTAACATACACATTACTGTATATTTATAATTTGAATCTCATAGGATTTTATTTCATCCCATGGGATATTAAAAATCCCATGGGATAATTATAGTCCCATGGGATTTTTTTTGTCCCATGGGACAACAAATATCCCATGGGACTACAATTATCCCATGGGACCCCAAAAAATCCTATGGGATTTAACCAAAATCCCATGGGATAATGGTCAATCCCATGGGATTTGCCTTATCCCATGGGATATTGAAAATCCCATGTTTTTCTAAATCAAATTACAAAATATATATAATAATAACAGCAGAAAACCAATGAATTTATTGCATCCCATGTAATTCCGCACATTTTGGTTATATACACGACACTGTAGCTGTAAGGAGAGGCGGCGGCGGATTTGCAAATGAGTGTTTTGCAAATTAAAAGTGTCCAGTGTTGACTTTTAAAGCTGACTTATGGGTGTTGCTCATTATTGAAGACCGAACAGAGACCTATATCTGTTAACCTCTATGTCATTTGGTCTCTGGGTAAGAGTTGTCTCATTGGCAATTGCATCACATCTTCTTGTTTTTTCATATTTAATGACCCCTTCTCTGAGTAAACTCATATCAATGTAAAATGACCCTATCTCTGAGTAAAATCTTGGAAGGGGAAAATGACGTTTTCTTTGAGTAATCTCAAGCCAGGGTTTAATTACCCTTTCTCCAAGTAAAATCATTTGAAAGTCCCTTTGGTATCTTCCCGCCACATCAATACAATGCTTCTCGCTCCTTTAGTATTTTCGTATTGTAACTTATTTCAATAATAATAACAACTTGTATTCATCATTTCGTATGGCTAAGTTATATATATAATTATAATTATTAGTCATGTTGCCATCACATTATGAGCGCTTCATTTCTACAAAAATGGTGCTGGTATTTGTAAATTGAAAATACCTTTCAACTGACAAACTGCCCTATGTTCTGAATAACACGCGATATCAATCCATTTTTCAGTCCTTGTATGACCGACGACACAATTTTCTTTTGTGAATCCATTTGGTTCATCTACAAAAATCCATATATTTTTTTTTAAATATACCGTAAAAGTTACTATAAGTGCACCAGTTTAGGAGAAGTGATTTCATAACTGTTTTCTCATAAAAAGAAATGTCTTCCTAATTTTGAGGTTACCTTTCCAAATCAAACGAAATGAATAATATTGTTTTCAAATAATAAACGCATTGTGACGTCATAAGCTAGGTTAGATAGGATATAATGCTCGATTAATTTGTTGTGACGATATTAGCCGGGCAAGATATCGAAATAAGTTTTGATTTTCCATGAGCTTAATTTGATAACCTAATCAGAAACATGGGTTAATATGGCATGTTTACTTCCAGTCATAAAATTATAAAAATCCAAAAACAACGCTTTATAATGATCTTTGTATAGTTTCGATATTTAAAATAATCTTTGTATATTATCGAATATAAAACTTTTTGGAATATCTAATATTGATGAATATATTAAAATTTTGAGATATGTGTAGAAAAAACATTCTGAAATATTTTATTTCATACAACTTAAAAATTGAAAAAAAATTTGTTCTCCCATCAAACAAAGAAGTTTCTTAGTGAGTAATAATATGAATTTTCTAGAACATGTAGAAGATGTTACCTTTCCATCTCTGTAATAAGCTATATAGTTTATTGAATTTAAAAATGAATGTTTAAGAAAGATGAGAAGATACCAATTGACAATAAATAACCATAAGTCGAAGACAAATAACTCAAAATAAGAACGACGAAGATACAAACAGCAGGTCTTAAGAAAACAAATAGAAAACTAAAGCTTGATTAACACGCGACCATCGACAACCTGTGGTTAAGCACATGTGCTTCGAGAGGATAAACATATCTACACCAATAATTGCACCCTTTTTGTCTATCATGCTATCTCGATTTCCGTGTTACGTCGCAATTCAGAAAAACACAATTATGGTGTTGTGGCTATAATAAGTGGTCGTCTCTAACACAGATAGTCCATACCGACAAGCCACATTGAGATTGTCTGTTTGAGCTTTTGTGGTCAACATGAAACTTGGTACACATGTTTATCATTAAGGGAACATATAATATATTTAAGGTTTGGATTCAGGTTTCGCGGTTCATTGAACAAAGGAAATGTGATAGTGCCAATTTGGCATGGTGTCATATGGACACATATTTTTGATGTTACTTGTTCTTAGATTCGATCAGATGATTCAATAAAAAAAAGAGATGTGGTATGATTGCAAATGATACACCTATCCACAAGAGTTCACATAACGTGAATGTAAGTAATTATAGGTCACCCTTTGGCCTTCATCACTTAGCAAAATCTATACCGTATAATCAACAATTAAAGGCCTACATGACAAAATGTGAAATAATTTAAGTCCTTTCTAAGTGTTTTTTGTTGTTAAAAATTTGCGTCGGGAAAGATAATTTACTTGAACTTAATTTACGTATTGGACATATCTGACATATGCATGAAACAATTGTAACGTATTATTGAACTTTGTTTTAATTTAAATTGTCTGCCAGTTGCACTAGAAAATCGCATATAGTACATGCAGTGTGTTGTTTCTGTTAAGACGCTTCTTGAATGATCTCTTTTTAGCAGGTAGCCATCTTAAAGAAATTGGTAAGGGTATGTGCTTGTGTGGCATTTCGTGTATTTATTAATCCTTAATCAATTATAGTTTTAGTAATAATATAAAAACTTACAAGTTTCAGGACTCCAATGGTTATTTGCAGAAATTAGTTTTGTACCATCAGTCCAAAGCCATGTTCCTTCAGATTCAGTATCGGTAAGTCCAATCCAAATTCCATGCCATTTTTTGGTACTGTTAACCCTGTAATTTATAACTAACTTTGCATTGATATAATCAGCAATATTATAGTAAAAGTAAGTAAGTTTTTTATTATTGTGACAGGTGTAAATCAACATAATATAGAAATAAGAAGATGTGGTATCAGTGTCAATGAGACAACTCTCCATCCAAGTCACAATGTGTAAAAAGAAAACCATTATAGGTCAAGTATATATATATATATGTACATACATTAATCTAACATACAAAATACACCAGGTCCATTGGACCAATAAGTCAACTTTTACTTTCGATTCAATATTAATGTTTCAATATCATGTGTTAATTGTCAATTTAAATTCGTGAGAAAGATAATCATAATTGAAGAATGAAAATTTGTAAAAGTCAAAAGTGGTTCTTCTGAAGTATTTGAAAACGTTTGAGAATGTTAACTGGAGTAAACTATTTGTTTTCTACTGAAAAGTGATGCTGCTAAGTATTTAGCTATTTTCCTTGGATTAATCACCATTAGAATTGTTAATCTAGCTGCATATAGTCCGGCAACACTAATATCTCGCTAAACAGTTTATCTGATATTCTTATAAAATGTAGTTTATAAGAAAATGTAGTTCACTATCAACATTCTGTGAACTACAAAATTGACACAGTGTATCCTCTACTGGTTTCCAGATATATCTACCAGTCTCGATTCTGATCGGTAATATCCCGCATCTAAACTGGGCTTGCACAGATTGCTCGTTTTTCGTTTTACATAGTGTTCTAATTCACAGTTTGTTTTAAAGTTTAAGTAGGATCATATCTTTGGCTTATCTATAAACGGCTCTCTTATATATCACAATAATAAGTTCGCACAATTTGTTCAAAAGATTTTAAATCCACCATCGATCTACTTTCGTAATAATGTGACACATTAAGTTCAGTGAAAATATCTTTAGTGTCACTACACCAATTGCTTGTGCAACGTTCGTAATCCATGTTGAACACCACTTTCGTTACTCGATCGTCTTCAAATAGACTATTGCAATGGTGAATGATGTTTACCCAATGCCGAAACTGAATTAGTATCCACCCAGTATCCTCATAAAGTTTCTAAAATGGGTTCAAATCTGTGTACGCCTAAGTAATACCGAATTACTCTGTTACGTACATGATCCATCTAACATTTTGTAAATACCTTCATGGAACCAAGAAGACCTCATCAAATATAGGTGTGAGATTGGAACTAGGTAGACTTCAAGTTGAAAACTTTATTACAACCCAATATGTTTTATATCTTCCCAGACTAAATATTGATCAGTCAAACCCATTATTGAAAGAGGTCTTCGAATTTTCAAAAATCCCTTGATCTACAAAGTGTATATTCTTGGTATACATATGCTAAGAACGTCTTACCAGACAATAACCTTAAAGACAAAGTGGACAACTGTAAGAATAATACAAATGTAATTTAAAAATGAAATAAATGATTATTGTAAAGATTTATATAAAAGTAAAATAGAAAAAGTCGACGAATGTAGCAAACGTTTTCTGTAAAAAAAAAAAAAAAAACCTTCACTTGAAGCAAATTTTTACTTATTGTTTAATGATTTTTCTATCAGAACATTTTTACTTAACTTCGTATAAGTGAACATGGTTTTGAAATAGAAAAATGGTTGTTACATTAAAATTTCTCGAGAACAAAGACTGTACAAAACCTGCAAAGTCATCGAAAATGAACTTCATTTTATTCTAAATTGCAAGGTAAACCAATATATCAGACACGATCTAATTAATGATATACAATTAGATGATGAACATTTCATTCATTTCCCTGATGATCAAAAATTATTTTATATATTAAACCCCGCTTCTTTTAGACATGTTAGAATTATTGGCTTCTTCTTTAAAAGGTCATTATAACTGAGGGCAGTGGTCTCATTGTAACATGACTATTGAATATTGTAATATTGTAAATTTATCACTTATTTTTTCTTGTATACTGTTTTGTTTTTATTTTGTTGTTTTTTGTTTGACTAAATTTCTCTTGCCACAAACATACTGTAAATGTTTAATGACAATAATAAAATTGAAGCTGTTGCTTGGATCTTCCTATTTCCCCATATTCCAGACGCATAGTCTAGAATAGGAGTAGCACATGAATTAAAAGTTTTACTAAAGATTAAAATCCATTGAAGTATATGTTCCATTTGTACACTGGTATCGAAATAGAGAGCGGAAAACATGGGGTTTAGTTGCATATATTTCTTCAGTACCTGTTAATTTCTTTTTAAGACACGGAAAACCGTTGGTTACTACAAAATGTGACATGTTTGGCTATTAAACACAGTCCATTAAACATGTTTCTGTGCTAATATGAAAATAAGAAGATGTGGTATGATTGCAAAAAAGACAACTCTCCACCAGATATCAAATGAAGTAGACGTTAACAATTATAGTTCATCGTAAGGCCTTCAACATTGAGCAAAACTCATACTGCATAGAAAGTTATAACTGTCCCCAAAATCGTAAATGTAAAACAATTCAAATGAGAAAACTAACGGTGTGATTTATGTGCAAAACAATAAACGAAAAACGAATATGACTTACAGCAACAGATAACAACCACTGAATTACAGGCTCCTGACTTTGGACCGGCTCATACATAATTTGGCGGGTTTAAACATGTTTGCTGGTGCCAAACACTTCCCCTTACCTGGGACAGCTTTGTTGTAAAGGGCATTATTATTTAGATCGATAGAAAGCACAAAAGACACAAAATACAGATCTGAAAGTACTTGCAGTTACTGAAAGCCAATATCAACAAATAAAAAAAAATCATGTATCTAAGACTAAAATATTTATCAGTACATATCCAACATTCAATGGAGTTTGTGTAAAGACGTCATTAACAGTCATTAACATGTTTAGATACTATTTCCAGCATCTGAAGCTAAAAGTTTACTTTTGACTTTTCCCTAAACATGTTTATAATTACAACACGTTAAATAGACCCGACCACATGTCACGGCTTGATACATATATTTCACAGGACGGGTATTTAGCGGGAAGAAGAATTTCTAAAGGAACGTAGAGGTCAAAACTGAATAATTAAGCAAAAACTAAATAAAGTTAGGTGTTCATGCTAATCTATTGTTCTTCGTTAATGTTTTGCAAATTTATAACTATATGTTAAAAGAAGAGATACGAGATATTCAACTGTCACTCTTTAAACTAAGAGCAAATGTTCAATGTCAGGAATCATATGTGTTTGAAACATGTGTATTGCATAGTTATGAATGAACAGTCTTAGCAGTTAAGCCATTTCAATAGATATTTTATTGTGTGTCTTTTTATATTGTAATGTTATACATAGTCATATATAGTCATTTTTTTTTAAATTTACTGTTTGCAAAATTGTGAATTATTCTAAATACTAAGGATTTTCGTATCCCAGGCATATAACTTTAGCCGTATTTGGCACAACTTTTTGGAAATTTTGGTCCTCAATGCTCTTCAACTTTGTACTTGTTTTGGCTTTCGAACTTTTTTTATCTGAGCGTCACTGAGGGGTCTTATGTAGACGAAACGCGCGTCTGGCGTATTAAATTATAAGCCTGGTACCTTTTGATAGCTATTATTTGTGTGTGTCTCTGTCCTGTATGTTCTCCCATTTATTTGTATTGTAGTCCTGTCATGTAATCTTGTCCTTTTAATGTTATATTTAACATTGCTATAAAAGCGGGAGGTTTGGCTAGCCACAAAACAAGGTTCAACCCCCCATTTTTTCTTAAAATGTCCTGTACCAAGTCAGGAAAATGGCCATTGCTATATAATAGTTCGTTTCTGTATGTGTTGCATTTTAGTGTTGAGTTTCTGTTGTGTCGTTGTTCTCCTCTTATATTTGATGTGTTTCCCTCAGTTTTAGTTTGTAACCCGGATTTGTTTTTTTCTCAATCGATTTATGAATTTCGAATAGCGGTATGCTAATTTTGCCTTTATATACCACTGTTTCAGGCTAGGGGGAATGTTGGCACCTGTTAAAACGTTTAAACCCACTGCATTTGTATACACCTGTCCTAAGTCAGGAGCCTGTTGTTCAGTGGTTGTCGTTTGTTGGTGTGGTTCAAAGGTGGTTTTCGTTTCTCGTTATTTATATAGAATAGACCGACGGTTTTCCTTTTTGAATTGTTTTACACTAGTCTTTTTGGTGCCCTTTCTAGCTTGCTGTTCTATGTGAGCTAAGGCTCCCAGTTGAAGGCCGTACTTTTACCTAAAATTGTTTACTTTGTACTCATTGTGGCTTGGATGGATAGTTGTATCATTGGCACTCATACCACATCTTCTTGTTTATATTAGATCGCACATGGTCAAATAATCAACAAAACAGCTAACTAGGTTTAGGGCAGTGGTTTTTTTTTAGGTAAGTGGATTTCCAATGCATCTATCTGCCGTTATGTAGGTACATATTGATAGATAAAAGGAGATATTCTCTTTGACATATTCTCCATTTCATTCTCAATTTTGGAATATAAAATATGCATTTGAACAATGCTCAATTATTTTTAAGATTTAACATAACAATTTTAAAACAGGCAGATAGGTACATATTTTTTAAAACCAAATTCAAGTCTATATTCCAAAACACACAACAACAGATGTGCACTAATAAACAACTTGAACGAGTTCCAACTATGGTTAAAACAAATCAAGTGCAGCAGTATTCCTTAAAACCAGTATCACCTTGAGGAGCAGAAAGTCAATGTTACCAAATTATATTTGATCATTCTTAAATTGTCCTTTTATAAAATTGATCAATAATAAAGAACCTAAGGTTTCCACTCCCTCAGGCAAAGTTGACCTTAGATAGATTTAGTTATATATTCGAGTCCTTTTTGGTAATATAGCCCTTCAACTGTTTCGGTCTTATACATCATTGGCTTTCAAATATTCGGCTTTAAACCTTCCTGATGAAGGTAAATCCAGAAAAGCGCTTCGGACGCATAAAGTTATCAAAGTGATGTATTAACTTGTTTGATCATTGTAATAAGGCACATCTGATATTGATTTGTGAGATACATCCTTTACAGAGACCACATTTAAAGGGATTGCTTGCAACAGAGAGGCAGAAGATATCAAAGGTGTAATCAAATTATACGTCGAAGACACTCTGACAACGCCATAGCGAAAAACTACCAAAAGACAAAAAAGAATCTACAAAACATAACATAAAAACTAAAGACTGAGCAACACGAAACAAACCAAAATTCGGCGAGTGTTTGGGTGCTCTGGAAGGGTAATCATAACCTGCCCCACATCCCACATATGGCACTCGTCGTGTTGCTCTTATAAGTACAAATTTGGTTATAAGTATAATTCGCTTGTGTCATATTCAAGGAAAAGAGGAGGTGATTTTGGTTATGACAATTGCAACATATTCGTCGTCATCTGCGAAACAGATATTTCATAATATTCGACCAAATTGTGATGACTTCCTTAACACTTCCAAAAGAATGACTACAACTTCAATACTTGGAAACCTTGGTTTAATAGCTTCTTTGTAAGAAGGAACCTTCTATAAATGAAATCATTATAGGTAATGCCATCTAGAGAATATAGTATAAACTGGAAGATATATACTGAATGTACATGCAGGCGCTGATGGAATGCAGCTACACAGAAATGAAAAGTTCGCAATTGGGAAGCTGACATCGTCTCTTTCATCGTAAAGTTGTGTTATCAATCGAACCTTATTGTTAATTTCAAGATGTATAAATATCAATATATAAAGTAGATTTAACTGTATCTGGTGTATCCTTCATTTTAATTTCGATGGGTTAAATCTGTTCAATTCGTCAAAATGATTGTCCTTGCTATGAACATTTTCAATGAACCGAACTGATCAATTTTGTTTTTTATATTTCCTTTACTCTTTTAGAATAAACGTTTTCTTTCATATATATATATAAATCGTTACAATTTGTTATTGAAGCTAGGATAAGAATAAAGATATTTAATATGTCTTCAATATCAATCAAGACGGCAGAAATAAAACTGTTAAAATAGAATTTGTAGTCGATATTTAACAATTTACATACCGTAATTTATACATTGGACCATACTAGTTATTGGAACTTTGGATACAAACCAGGAATTTCATATCAGAGAAACAGGCAATATACATGATGTATGCCCTCATGTTTAGAATTCATTTGCACATTTTTGTATTTTTCAAAATTATCAGACAATATGTGTTCTACTAGGATCACCAGTCCATCATCTTTCATTTGATACCTTAATTACCAAAATATTTTCTACATAGTTTGATATTTACACCTATGCGTAGGAACTATTTTGTTTTAAACATGCATTACTTTCCAGTATGTTCTTTTTTAACCGGGCCCGATTAGGTGGTGTTATATCTTACAAAGTCTATCCGAAAAATTTTTGCAAAGAATTCCGCTCAAGCCGTTGCAAAGAGGCCGTCTTAAATTTGCAGTGAGGTGAGAGTCTTTTTTTGGCACCGTGTTGAAGGCCTCACTGTAAAGTTGAGATAAAGAAAGAGCATCTACTGATTTTGTGTTATGGATGGATACCCCATATCCTTTGTGTTTCTATAACAAAAAAGAAAACTCCATATTCTGATATATGTGGCGAAAACAAAGAGGATATAAGTACTAAGATAACTTTGGATAGGGCTTCCTTTTGAAAATAAAATTGAATTTCTATTTAATGAAAAACAATATTTCTGTTAATATGACCCAATTACTTACTGTCGAAGCAGTGTTTTCATCGCATTGTTCTCTTCGGCCGTTTTCGGCATAATGACTTCAGCATTCTGATTATTACAGTATTCTTTTGCATTCCAAAAAGTTAATGACTGGTGAGACATTTTATAACATTTCAATCCAAGAGAATTCCAACCTGCAGGACAGGTCAGAGTACCTAGAAAAACAAGAACATATCTTAAAGTCAATGCACTGTTATTATATTGTTTTTTTTTCCTATATTTGTTATAAACTTTAGTAAAATTATAGGACGTTATATAAAATGCCACCTACTGTGACATTGAAACTAAGGTCATGGTCAAAAGTCTTGGTTGCATTCTAGATTTAAAAACGACTACTGCGTACATTTGGTTTGAAACTAATTTGCAACGGGGTATACCAGTAATATGGTGTTATTTTTAGTCTTAGATGCATGACTTTTTTATGAGTTGTTATTTGATTTGAACTAGTGTCAGTATCTGCGAGTACTCTCAGATCTGTACTTAGTGTCTGTTTGTTGTGGGGATATATTAGTACCAATCCACGTCCACTCTGTGTTTTTGTTAGACGTATTTCTATTTGTATCTATCTGATGAGTTAAGCCTTTTTCAACTGATTTTTATAGTTTGTTCTTATGTTGTACAGTACTGTTACACCACTGTCCAAGGTTAGGGAGAGGTTTGGCGCCTTTAAACTAGTTTAACCCCGCCACATTCTGAATGTGCCTGTCCGAAGTCAGGAACCTGTTATTCAGTGGTTGTCGTGTGTTGCAGTGTAAACTATTTGTTTTTTGTTCATTATTTTGTACATAAATTAGGCCATTGGTTTTTCTTTTTTGAATTGTTTTACATTTGTCATTTCGGGGCCTTTTATAGCTGACTATGCGGTATGGGCTTTGCTCATTGTTGAAGGCCGTATGATGACCTATAGTTGTTAATTTCTGTTTCATTTGGGTCTCTTGTGGAGAGTTGTCGCATTAGAAATCATACCACATCTTCTTTTTTATATTTATACTTTATAAAGACCCTGGTTTAAAAGATCCGGGGTTTTGTTTACTACATAACTTATATAGACTTGGAATGATTTGAAGCTTGCGATATTGTGTATAGAGACCTGTCTATTGTTAAAGACTGCAGTTCTGATCACTCTAGATGTCGATTTCGGTTATGTTTGTCTTGCGCATCCTGTCTCGTCAAAAAATCAACCACACAAATCCTACCAACTGCTGTGATAAAATGAGATGCTACGGGGAGGTGAGCAGTTCGTATTACCGTAGCTGCAGCTATCATGTATCATGTAAAGTACAAAAACAGTGGCGAGTCACATTTGGTGATGTCAAAATTGGGAAAAAGAGGATATGATTATGATTAAAATAAGTGAAGCATATCTGCTGTCATCTGTGACAAAGATGCCCTATAAGTTTCCTCAACCAAATCCGTAGCAAATTTGAAGGGATAACTTCAAATTTACCTTTTGTATCCCATAATTCAATAGTTTTGATTCGTTGTAACCTAATCAGAGTTTATAATCCTTTAGAAACCCATTACTATAGATATGTTTACAACTATCGAATACCACTACTCTTTTAAGTGATGTACAATAAGGATTGTACGCTTGGTTGTTTAAAAGTCGGAGTGATTTATATATGTACATATAACTTATACCCTTCTGGAACCTTCTTAAGTAGGATATAGGATCAATAATTTCCGGTTTGTTAAAGATTCATTGGGATCTAAAACGTTTGTGAAATGGTTTATTTGGACAATTAATGAAAGATCTTGATCACACTTTTCTCAAACTGAGAGAATTTATGACATGTCTGCTGAACAATTGATTCATAAAACAAATTTATTGAAATAAGTACAGGCAAAAACGCACAATGACGCAAGTGATTTAGAAATAAAGCTCTTTTCAGGAGTTCAAAATAGCACACAATTAAAATTGCAACCCTTAAAATACTATATATGCTTTTCCTCTTCTTCATTTTTTTCACCCGATTATAATTTATATGCAGAGCAATATTTTGAAGGGATGAAAATACAAAGCAAAACAACAATTTTCAACATAATAGGCTAAAAACGGGCAAGCTTTTTAGAAAAGCAATAACTTGTATTACCACTAGTACTAAATGACAAATTCTGGGTCGAATCCGATACCGTTCCAATAGTATATATCACATGTAGTTTCCGGTAGTTACCTGTTACCTTCTGGAAATTCCTCCTCTACCAGGAGAAACTGGAATTCTTCCGGTAGTTGTTTTATATCTATTTTACACTATAGTACACTATTAAACATGTCTGTTTTCTTCCACATCAATATCACTATTAATTTTGGTGAATTAGTTAAAAAATTTAATTTAGTTTATAGTAAGTTTACTGTAATAAGAAAACTAGAACGGGTTCAAACAGATTTTGAAACCATAGACAAATGTGCACCTTACAATCATCATAACAATGATGACAATACGAATACTAAAAACGAGGCTAAAAATAAGGCATAGGTACCTTAATTCAGCCATGAACCCACCATGTTGCGGGTGTGTTCTAGTAGCTTTTTTAGATTATTCGTACTCATTAATTGTTTATATTTATACATAGAAGGTTTTCGCCAATAATAAGGTTTAATAAAATAAGATCTCAGACCTTGATAAGTAGGAAATTTTTAAATGAAATATATCTCATCCGCAATGTCAGCCTTACACAAATTACAGAATCTATTACTTCTAGAAATTGCAATGTAATGTCCACATCCAAAGCTAAAATAAGTTCTGTTTTGGTAAAACATGTCTTTTTAATAACTGCTATTGGTTTACAAAAGTAACATTTTGAACCATATATTTATAATTTATAACTAAATTACTCAGTTCGCTGTCAAAACCTTGTTTCAGACAATCAAACAGGCGCTGTTTAATTATCAAGTAATCTATAAAACACTAGAGAACTTACTATCTATAAAATAACCTTTATTTATCCAAATATCACCTAAACCTATACTAAGCAGCTCATTTTCAATAAAAATACAACCAATTCGTCTTATTATTTAGACATTTTTGTAAATCGTCATAAAAACAAGGGTTTCTTATCGTCGAGTTGTGAGTTGAAAAGGCCGCGTTGTGAGTTAAGAAAGTCGAGTTGCGAGTTAAGAAAGTCGAGTTGCGAGTGACGAAAGTCGAGTTGCGAGTTACTAACGTCGATTTGCGGGTTGCGAAGGTCGACTTGCGAGTTATTAAAGTCGAGGTGCGAGTAACGAAAGTCGAGTTGCGCCTTACGAAAGTCGAGTTGCGAGTTACGAAGGTCGAGTTGCGAGTTACGAAGGTCGAGTTGCGAGTTACAAAAATATTATGTTTCTCTAATTTCTTAAGAATTATATATATAAACGGTCGTATATGTAGACGGTCGTGTCTTCTGATTTTTAAAAAATTTACAAGACCAACAAAGGTTAGAGGTTTCTGACTTAGGACAGACGCAAAAATGCGACGGGGTAAAACAAGTTTTATGAGCGCTCAACCTTTCCCCTACACCTCAATCCAATGTAGACATATATGAATTAAACGTCCACAATTTTGAGTGTCACTGCCAAAGAATACATAATACAACTCGACTTTCGTAACTCGCAACTCGGCTTTTGTAACTCGCAACTCCACTTTTGTAACTCGCAACTCGACGTTTAACTCGCAACTCCACTTTCCTTACTCGCAACTCGACTTTCGTAACTCGCAACTCGACTTTCGTAGCTCTTGTAACTCGCAACTTGATACTCGACAACAAGTGAATCTCTATAAAAACAGTGACAGTTTTTCAAATTACAGTTTGTGGTACATATCAGCTTAAACCCGTATTTAAAAATTCTACATTTTCTGTTGTGCAATAATGGCAATCTACCTAGCTCAATATACACTATTACATTACTAGTTGTGCTTTTTTTCTTTTATAATATGTTTACAATAGCCCAAATGTATCCTCTCTATAGCTGTTGTTTTAAAATCACCTCGTATTTTGCAGCCATAACAAAGTACATTAAGAGTATAAGTATCAAAAAGTAAAAGTTAAGTTGCAAAATTAAAAAAATATCTTTTTTATTTCTCCTTCAGGCAAAAACTGCTTTTTCTGCCCTGTTTTGGGAGTTTCCGCTGTAACAGATTATACTTGCAATTAAAATTTATCTACAACTTCTATTTCCTATTTTTTCTAATATCATTTTTCATGTTCATGTATTTTCCACCCTTTCTGAAAACATCAATTTTCTAAAAAAAATAACAGTATGGTCAGCGTCCATTGGTAAAAATAAATTCAGTTCCTTTACCTCATAAGGAATAGAGTCACTATTTATAAAACCATTTCACAGTCGTTGAAATACATTGAAAAGATATGGGGAATAATACATCACCTTGCATTAAACCTACATTATTAGTAAAATAATCAATATTATACCCATCAACACCTACACAAGTACTGACATTATGATACATTGCTTTGATAACCAGTAAAAAATTACCGTTGAATACCAAAATTTTATAGTTAATACCATAACATATATCTTTGAACAATGTCAAAAGCTTTCGTGTAGTCTACAAAACAACAATAAAAACGAAGGATGTTAGAGCAAACATAATATCTACTGTTCCAAGACATGCACATTTATTTGTAATTTTGATATCATTTTCTATATTTAATGAAAACCAAATAACGATCAGAAAGCAAACGTTAAAGTTCAAAATGATGAAAAATAAATGTATGTTATTTGATACAGTAAAAAGGGATCATTAATATGATAAATCACAACAGAAAGGAGAAAAAAATAATTCAATCAATTTACTTACTTGGCTGTGAATCTATTACATAATGGTACATAAAAATAACCAAGAGTCTCATCAACGATGACATCTAACAAGTATACAAACACAACACATGGAACTCATCTAGTCACTGTATTACAAACCGATTTGAAACTGAATCGGATATTGGAAAATATATAACTATTGCAATTTAATTTCAAAATTCAATAAAAATCTGTTGTCTTCAAATTCGAATTTTTTAACTGGCTAACACATCAATTTGAGCTTTTATTACATAAACAGTGCTGTAGAAATAAATGTCTGAACATATATTATTCATTGTTGACACACTGAAGTGTTCAGTATTACGTGGTATTTCAATTTAATCCTGTGTTCGAACAGTTGTCTACAAAATATTGGAAGAAACAAAAGAAGGGCAATCGGAAATCATTAATTTTTAATAAGCTGTAGACTTTTGAACTAGAACATCACTGAAGATACAGTTATTATCGAAATGCGCTAATGGTGCAGAACAATTGGTGCCGTTAATGTTACTGAAAACGGCCAAAATCTACAATTGCAAAACGGAGAAATCAAGCAATACTTTGAGGAATGATTAAATGTTTGATAAAACGAACCCAACCAAAAACTAAAATTATATCTAATGACAACAATAAGACAAAATAAGCAACTTTCAATTTACCAACATATCTGTTTCCTGTTTCAAATTTGAACTTTTTCAGCTAAACACTAAGTTAGAATATAAACTTTTCTTAGATGGTCCTCATGAGCAATTCATAATACAAAGAAATTAACGAATCAACAAGTAAAATGCTGAAAAACCATTAGGAGACAGCTCAAAGAGTAATTTATTTTTACTTTTTTTCCACTAGGATTTTTATTTAAATACCCGTTAAACATTCAATGACTTGTCATTAATAACAAGGTATGTATAGCACGCCTTTTACGAATAAATGTATTTAATTCACGAAAAGCGTAGCTTTTATTGGATTAAATATGTTAACGAGTAATGCGTGGCTACATATGATTTGTAACATTAATGGGCGATGACACATTTCGAAGGTTAAATTTAACTGCACTTTTCATGAATTAAATATGTCAATCAAATAGTGGTGCTTTCTACGACAAAACGCCTTTTATTTTCATGAAATGGACTCATGGATTGGATTGTTTAGGAGGATTTGATTTAATGATAGATGTACATGTACATAAATTGTTGCAGTGATACTTTCGTCAAGGTTTAAAGACCAGAGAGCAATTTACGTGTTATTGAACCCCCATTCGCCCCGCTGGCGAAATTTCTTGAGGGGAAAGATGCCAAATCTTGTTAGATGTATACCATGCTGCCTGCTTACAAAACCATAAGACGTGTAGTATTAGAAGAGTTGAAGAAGGACACTTATTGTAAAGGTATTTTGCCTTTCCCTACACCATGAAAACGATCTATAAATAGATGGGCTGATTGCGTAAGGTCCAGAGATAAATATTTTAATCATGCTAAATTCACGTGGAGATCTAGATATACCGTTAAAAAGTGGAGAAAATAAGGCGACTAAAAATCCAGTGACAATTTGGAAGATTTGTTTTGACACGATACCAACAATTTATCACTATCATCTCTTCGTTTATAGACCACGTTATTCCTTTGGTGTAGCTCTCCTCAAGCATTTATTTGTTTCAAGTATAGGGAACCATTTTTAATTAAGGGTTAGGTTAACAAGTTGGCTGATGTTAAGGTTAGCCCTCTCCCCTTTTCCCCGATTTTTTGTTTTTTTATCTATTGTTGTGTCTGCATTTTGTTTAAATTCGTTAAGACATTTTATGGTCATTGATTTCATTGTTTACTAGGCAAAGGAGGCGGAACAAGGCAACGAAATAACTTCTAAGATGGAAGTTAGAGCACTGGTCTCAGCTCCTGTAATTCTTTACTTTTCCTATGGTAAGCGACTCACGGCGGGACTGGAGAATGCAATAACTAAAAATTCGTTCAGTTAACGAACTCCTCTAAAAATAACAGAAGTTAACTCACTCGAAGATCAAAGGAAAAAATACCATTCATGTTATAAATTGCATTAGGTCAGAACAGGGATGCGTAGAACGAATGTTATACATGTTTAAGAACAATGACGACAATAACGATAGTTTGTACCGGTACCATCTTCATCTTTAAATATTTTCCCATTTTTTTTTTTAATTTTGATAAAAAGTCATGAAGGTTTACACCAATCTGGTTGAAATTTGACACCAAAATAACTGTAGACAACAGTGGTTTGCCGATGTTCCAATATTACTATCGTCCTGAATATGCATTGAATATTTGCCACTGGACGTTTAGCAAACAAAAATCAATCAATTAATCGAATTTGACTATGGCAGTCTGAAATTGTCTATAATAATTTGAGGGACAAGCATAAATATAAAAGACAGTTCAAACGTGATGACTACCGTAGAAACTGAGACAGATAATATCGGTGCTACTGTCCTCGTTACCATGCTAGAAGGTTTTTGAAATAATGTTATACTTTGTTGTTGATATTGCTATTAGAGAAGATTCTCACGTGTGCGTTGTACAAAGTGAAATGTATAAACGTCATTGGTAAGCACATATCGTGCTGCTACTACAAACAGCATTAAACATTTAGATATATATGTGTTTCATTGTACAGTTCAGATAATTTGACGGATTCAAATTGTATTATAACAACTGTTCTCTTAACCGGACAAACTTTTAATAAAAGACGCAATTTCAGGGAAAAGTCGTATTTCACTATAGCCAACATCTTATATCAACCATGTTAAGATGTTCCAATGATTGATGTCTTTCCTAATATCAAATACTGAATTAATCATTTGACAAGTTATAGCGGACACAATGTTTAAACTGTAACCTGCTTTTGAAACTGTAAAACGTTACAAGTGTACGTCTAAAATAAACATTTCTCACTAGGTTAACATTTTTCCCCGTGAACTACTATTCCAAAATGCTGATTATCATCGGAATGTCACTTCTAACGAGCGGGATGCACAGGAACCGTATACCTTATCATGATCATCAAACCTGGGATTCATGTTGCTCGAATTTTTATGTGAAATGTTTGGTCTTTTTTGTACTTTTTATTATTGGTTTGTCTTGTTTTATTGTTGTTTTTTTTTTGTTGTGTTTTATATCCTTTCCCTTATACTTTTGATTCTTTACTTTAAAACTTTTTTACTTTTCTCATCCATATTCATCTATAGAGAACTGTGTGATAAGGATTGTTGATCAATGGACATAATGATAGATTGAGTAATGAGTTTTTAGTAAAACTGCATGCAATTTAGTCGAATCAATTTTAATTTTCTGAGAAAGGAATTGAAATTTCGTCCACTATCGTCTGTTTCAAACATTGAGTCTCATTCTTTTTGTTAATCTTGTTGATTATTTCAGGTACATTTATACAAAACAGTCTATTAAAACAATATCAAGGATTGTTGATCAACGGACATAATGATAGATTGAGTAATGAGTTTTTAGTAAAACTGCATGCAATTTAGTCGAATCAATTTTAAATTTCTGAGAAAGGAATTGAAATTTCGTCCACTATCGTCTGTTTCAAACATTGAGTCTCATTCTTTTTGTTAATCTTGTTGATTATTTCAGGTACATTTATACAAAACAGTCTATTAAAACAATATCAAGACTGGAAACAAAATAAGAAAAGCTATATGGTTGTACCAGCTGATAAAGATGTCAGAAAACATGCCTATGCACAGATATTTAAATTTGGAATTATAAATTCAAGTAAACTGATGATGTCTACTTCTATTGAACGTAGATAACTTTAACCCGTAAAATCAAAGAATGATTTGAAATGTGCTACATAAACCTACAAGGTTAACAATATGATATGGCTCTCTAAAGTACAAAAGAATTGTTTTATATCTCTGCGTCTGCCTTTTTCATTTACAACCATTAGGGAGCTCAAACTCATTATCAATATTGTTATAAATCGTATGTCAATGCCGATATGACCTATTTCAGGAGTGTTTAACAAGTGTTTTAAAGTTTTTGATTGGCTACGTTCTTATAAAGGCCAGTTTGTCTTCGTTGGTCTATTTGGTATGTATACTCTACTCTACACCACCTCATATTATAATCTTACTGTGAATACTTAATTATTCATAGGGTACTAATGTCGTAGATATCGTTGGAATAGATGAAGCACGAATTTAAAGGTTCAACTAATAAGGCTGTATGATAGATTCGAAGAATCCGATTTTAGTTTGTTTATATAATCAACGTAAATTGGTACCCTATAAAATATTGAAATCCTCAGAATGGAGCAAAACATTCCTATTCATTGAAATGGACTTTCTGAGAATTTGGTTAAATCATTTTCAACTATATTTAATACGCTAATTTATGATTGAGATAATTTATCATCCATGCAATTACTTTGTACACAAAAAAAAACTAAAAAACATAGTGCATGGAAAGCCATGTACTATGTAAAATAGAAATCTGATTTTCCATTGGACGAGAAGGGGTGAGTATGTTCTAAAAATTGGACAGTATGAAAAAGTATATACTATGAAATTTAGAGCGAGTGGCTTGCCAACCCGTATTTATTAACTTTTACGTAGAATTCTAATAATTATATCGATTTTCTTAACAAGAAATGATTCATCAATGCCTGTATATTTCAAATAAATAATTCAGTGATCAATTCGAGTTTGTTCAGTCAGTCGTGTATATTTTTTGTCGTAATAGTTTTCCATTTGGCAGAAAATAATTGTTTTGTCCATTAATCCTGTATATATCCTCAACTAAAACAATTTTTATGTGTACCAGAAAATTATGATACATATGCAAGTGAAATTAAAAAAAAACATTAACTTGATGAGATTATTATTAAAATGAAAATAAAAATTATAAATTTCGTGCGAATATTTTGAGAGAAGGTATGTTACAAATCATGCCAATACCGCACCACTGACTACAGATGAACTAGTAACAACAAATTGCTTGCTATTATTATAAATATCTGTTTTCCTGAAATTTGAATTAATCTGAAATATATATACATGTCATATTTGCTTAACATTAAAATCCCGCGGCAAAGCCGAAATATTT
Organism: Mytilus californianus; assembly: GCF_021869535.1. Taxonomy (NCBI): domain Eukaryota; kingdom Metazoa; phylum Mollusca; class Bivalvia; order Mytilida; family Mytilidae; genus Mytilus; species Mytilus californianus. Next base: position 50,393,908 of record NW_026262745.1, on the reverse strand, counting down.
GTTGACCAATTTAGGACATATTCACACATTCGAAGACAAAATAGACATTTATTCTGTTCTATTGTTTTTTTTTTCTTCTCCAAACCTTAATATGGAATAAATTTTAAAGTTTTGATTAAAGAGCTGTGAATCATCTATGATGGTCATTTCATCAGATGGAATGAAATATCGTTGCATTAGGTTGTGTGAGGACAGAAAAGGATTAACTGTTCTAAATTGAAAGTCTGTGGCAGCTGTAGCTGTGACTGAATACTTATTTTTCTCACTTTCCTTGATTTGAAAAATGCATAGCATGGTTAATAAGCTTTTCAAAAATAGGGTTATTGTTTTATTGAAAATAATAACACTTAATATCAGATTAAGAAATATTCGAATTCGTCGTTGAAACATGAGATACTTTCTTTCATTTTTTTTTTCTTAACGTCTTTTTTTCCTTATAATTCTGTAAAAGAATATGGTCTGATAAAATATATTTTGATACTTATCTCTACTCCCCCTTGCATACGATTTAAGATAATCAAATTAATGAAAAAGTAATAGGTTTTTCATAAATATACCATACTAAATCGTTTGCAATATTTTAAAGTCAAATACAATACTTATTTTCATCATTATGATTAGACATTTATTATTATTATTTCACTTCCGGTTGTTTTCCTACATAGATTGCTTCAGGGAAGTGTACACTTTATTAGTGCAGTAAGACGTTAAGCACGCAACAATCGATCAAGCAATCATGCAAATGATGTTATTGAGATTCATCATAGTATTCAATCTACAGTGAAAATGGGTTACATTTAAAGGGCAATAAAAGTCATGTATTATGAAAAATGGAAGACAACAAATATCTCATTAAACACTAGGCTTGAGTTTACCCTTTACTATTAAAATGACTAGTACTTTACTGAAATAAATTACCGTTTCCAGCTATAAATGTCAGTAGAGAATAGAAAAGAAAATGCATTAAAAAATACTAGGCCTATATTTTACCATGGCAATCGAGCTGTTTGTCTTCACCAAGCTAACCAGTTGCACTCGAATCAGAACCGTTGGAAGGTAAAATCAATGACGAAGTTCAAAATCAAACGGCAGAAAACAGATAATCAGTAAAAGGTTAGGAACCAAATAGTCGAAAGACAAAAATTTAAGCCAAATCAATCGAAATGGCAGGAACTACAGACCAATTGAGAACAAATCTGTCGAGGCGGTAAGACTTTCCTGTCTTGCATTATTCATTTAAAAAACATCAAACAATTCAACAGTTGCATTCATAATAAAACAAAAAACAGAATCTGACAAATTTGTTAAAACATCATATTGACCAAAGAAATAAGATTAAAGCTGTGATTTACTAGCCAGCTGAAAAACTGGGATATTGTAACGATCAACTTATTCGTTATGGCGACCATATAACTAATTTGAGTAGTACTTCCCAATACTTTTTTTAAGATTGGAACAAACCTTTGTTAGTGATTTTGCCATAATCAGAATAAGTTTTTGCAGGTATGTCGATTCACACGATACACGTAAACGACATTGGATAGGCAGATGTTACATTACTACTCATTGTTAAATTTGGCAACGGGAAAACTGAAACCATTACGTTTGTCCGACTTGATTTTTTTATTTGCATCATTACTAATCCTAGAAAAACACTTAGATGAGGGGTGGACATGGGGTCATTAATCTCAACTTCCCTGTCCCCAATTCCCACTTCAGCTCCCCTTCTCCCACTTCCCTTCCCCCTGACTCCGTCTTTCCTTCCTCCTGACTCCCGCTTCCTGTCACCTCATCCCATGATCCCTTACACCTTTCCACCCCCTCTTAGAAACTAGCCTGACCTTTATGTCATTTTTTATCCTTAATTTCATGTAATAAATGATTTATGTGAATGATTGTTACAGTTTATAAATTTTGTGCGACCAAAGTGCGTCTCGGGAACGCTTCAACATAAGCATTTGAAGGCTATGGATATAAAAATACGTTGAAATGGACAAAAAATATAGCAAAATGCATCTTATTCTTATTAAGGTCAGGATACCTGATATCAATTTTATCAGTATATCAAAAACTTTGCGGGATGTTTGGGGATGTTTTTCCTACTTGTATGTATGCAGGGTTTTAGACAAGCTTTAAATGACATAGATCAACAGACGTGCACAATTTGTACCCACTGCAAATCCGAATGTCTGTTGGAAAATCAACACTTAACTAGTATTTATGTATTTTTGATAACATTTACGTCATCGTGTTGTTATTGGAATTACTACGAACATAAGAATGGTATTTCTATTCTCATTTTTATAGAGGAAACACTGTTTAAAGTGTAGATTTCCTCTTAATTCAGAATATCATGAATATGAAGTCAGTATTGCAGAGTGCAAACATTTTAAAATGTTGACATTGGTTCAAAATTCATATGTTTTTGCTTGAAGACATTTTCGTAAATTTGTTTAGAATGTCCACGAATCAGCAAGCGATGACACTGCTTGTACAGTATTTCTCATTACAATACGTTTGTAGGCTCTCAATTCCGAAATGTTGATGTCCCTGTCCAAGGTCAAAATTCTTGTCAACGGTTTTCTGACGTAACAAATTCGGAGGACTCTGCGTAATTGTTTCACTAATTGATCAAAAAGATTTAGATAATTGTAAAGACACTTGTCTATGAGTGAAAACTGTATCGTAACTGGAACATATAGTTTAAGAGATCTTTTGTTTTGCTGTTGTTGTTTGTCGTTTTGTTTTGTTTTATTTTACAGCACTGGGTCGATACCTCTGAAGGTGGACTATCAATGTCAACATTTTAAAATTGATTTTGTTGGTTTTGTTTTGTGGGGGGACCTAGTAGATCAAGCTATGTAAGAATAGAAAAAAACACTTCATAAATTGCATGCGTCTGAAGCGCTTTTCTGGAATTACCTTCATCAGGAACTCTCATAGCCTAATATTGTAAAGACGCAGATAAATAAAAACCTAAACAGTTGAAAAACTATATAAAAGAAAAACAAAGGATATAGGGTATCTATCCATGACACAAAATCAGTAAATGCACAACAACAAAAAAAACAAAAAAAAAACATACACACAAAAAGCAAAAATAACCTAACGTAAAAGCCAAATATACTTAAGGTTAACTTTGCATGAAGGAATTGAAATCTAAGTTTCTTTATAATTTCAAAATTTATAAATGGAAAATTTTCACGAAAGGTTTGTTAAACATCATATCAGTACCGAAGTACTGAATACTTAGCTGATGAAACCCTCGGAGCCTGATAGTCCACCTTCAGAGGTATCGACCCAGTGCTGTAAAACGTGCAAACAACACGTTATATATTTAATGTCATGCGTCCAAAGAACTTTTCTTGATTAACTTTTATCAGGAACGCTCAAATCCGAATATTTGAAAAACAAGGCTGTATAAGAACCAAAACAGTTGAAGAGCTTTATAACCAAATAGGAACTAACAAAATCATCTTAAGAGCAGACATGACCACACTTAGAGCCAAACGCGGACAAGAAATCAAATGATTGAATAAATGGTATTGTACAATATATTAACTGTATTTGATACGAACACATGCCTTAAACTGCAAATGCAAATCTTTTAACTGGAAAATCGTTAATACAGAATAAAGAGGCATTTACGGTTAATCAGACGATAACCGTTTGGAAACTAGAGTTTATTATTTTTGTAATCATCTGGATGATCGAGAATACACAAAGGAAATACAGTGAACTTATTCAAATATGACAATCATATACAATTTGGTATTGATTAGACAAATGCTTTTTAATGAAAGATTAAATTATAAATGTGATAAATGCTTTCATGTATATAATGAATTATATTTTCTAATTTATTCTCTTTTTTTTTTATTGTTTCCCATTTGTTAACTGTTACCTTCTGTAAATTCCTCCTCTATCAAGTGAACCTCGAAATCTTCCAGTAGTTGTTTTATATCTATGTTCCACTATAGTACACTATTTTACAAGTCTGTTTTCTTCCACCTCAATACCACTATTGATTTTGGTTAATTAGTTTAAAAAAATAATTTAGTTTATAGTAAGTTTACTGTAGTAAGAAAACCAGGACGGATTCGAACAGATTTTGAAACCATAGATAACTGTGTACCTCACAATCATCAAATGACATTAGGAATACTATAAACCAGGCTAAAAATAAGGCATAGGTACCTTAATTCAGTCACGAACCCGCCATGTCGCGGGTGTGTTCTAGTAGCACTTTAAGATTATTCGTACTCATTAATTGTTTATATTTATACATAGAAGGTTTTCGCCAATAATAAGGTTTAATAAAATAAGATCTCAGACCTTGATAAGTAGGAAATTTTTAAATGAAATATATCTCATCCGCAATATCATCCTTACACAAACTACAGAATCTATTACTTCTAGAAATTACAGTGTAATGTCCACATTCTATAGCTAAACTATGTCATATTTTATTAATACATGTCTTATAAATAACTGGTATTGGTTTACAAAAGTAATATTGTAAACAAAAATGTTGAACCATATATTTATAATTTGTAACTAAGTTACTCAGTTGGCTGTCAACATCTTGTTTCAGACAATCAAACAGGCGCTGTTTAATTATCAAGTAATCTATAAAACACTATAGAACTTACTATCTATAAAATAACCTTTATTTATCCAAATATCACCTAAACCTATACTAAGCAGCTCATTTTCAATAAAAATACAACCAATTCGTCTTATTATTTAGACATTTTTGTAAATCGTCATAGAAAACAAGGGTTTCTTATCGTCGAGTTGTGAGTTGAAAAGGCCGCGTTGTGAGTTAAGAAAGTCGAGTTGCGAGTGACGAAAGTCGAGTTGCGAGTGACGAAAGTCGAGTTGCGAGTTACGAACTTCGAGTTACGAGTTGCGAAGGTCGAGTTGCGAGTTATTAAAGTCAAGGTGCGAGTAACGAAAGTCGAGTTGCGAGTTACGAAAGTCGAGTTGCGAGTTACGAAGGTCGAATTGCGAGTTACGAAGGTCGAGTTGCGAGTTTCAAAAATATTATGTTTCTCTAATTTCTTAAGAATTATATATATAAACGGTCGTATATGTAGGACAGACGCAAAAATGCGACGGGGTAAAACAAGTTTTATGAGCGCTCAACCTTTCCCCTACACCTCAATACAATGTAGACATATATGACTTAAAGGTCCACAATTTTGAGTGTCACTGCCAAAGAATACATAATACAACTCGACTTTCGTAACTCGCAACTCGACTTTTGTAACTCGCAACTCCACTTTTGTAACTCGCAACTCGATGTTTAACTCGCAACTCCACTTTCCTAACTCGCAACTCGACTTTCGTAAGTCGCAACTCGACTTTCGTAACTCGCAACTCGACTTTCGTAACTCTTGTAACTCGCAACTCGATACTCGACAACAAGTGAATCTCTATAAAAACAGTGACAGTTTTGCAAATTACAGTTTGTGGTACATATCAGCTTAAACCCGTATTTAAGAATTCTACATTTTCTGTTGTGCAATAATGGCAATCTACCTAGCTCAATATACACTATTACATTACTAGTTGTGCTTTTTACTTTTATAATATGTTTACAATAGCCCAAATGTATCCTCAGCTCTCTATAGCTGTTGTTTTATAATCACCTCGTATTTTGCAGCCATAACAAAGTACATTAAGACTATAAGTATCAAAAAGTGAAAGTTAAGTTACAAAATTCAAAATATATCTTTTTTATTTCTCCTTAAGGCAACAACTGCTTTTTCTGCCCTGTTTTGGGAGTTTCCGCTGTAACAGATTATACTTGCAACTAAAATTTATCTACAACTTCTATTTCCTAGTTTTTCTAATATCATTTTTCATGTTCATGTATTTTCCATCCTTTCTGAAAACATCAATTTTCTAAAAAAAATAACAGTATCGTCAGCGTCCATTGGTAAAAATAAATTCAGTTCCTTTACCTCATAAGGAATAGAGTCACTATTTATAAAACCATTTCACAGTCGTTGAAATACATTGAAAAGATATGGGGAATAATACATCACCTTGCATTAAACCTACATTATTAGTAAAATAATCAATATTATACCCATCAACACCTACACAAGTACTGACATAATGATACATTGCTTTGATAACCAGTAAAAAATTACCGTTGAATACCAAAACTTTATAGTAAATACCAGAAGATATATCTTTGAACAATGTCAAAAGCTTTCGTGTAGTCTACAAAACAACAATAAAAACGAAGTATGTTAGAGCAAACATAATATCTACTGTTCCAAGACATGCACATTTATTAGTAATTTTGATATCATTTTCTATATTTAATAAAAACCAAATAACGATCAGAAAGCAAACGTTAAAGCTCAAAATGATGAAAATAATTGTATGTTATTTGATACAGTAAAAAGGGATCATTAATAAGATAAATCACAGCAGAAAGGAGAAAAATAATTCAATCAATTTACTTACTTGGCTGTGAATCTATTACATGATGGTACATAAAAATAACCAAGGGTCTCATCAACGATGACATCTAACAAGTATACAGACGAAATACATGGAACTCATCTAGTCACTGTATTGCAAACCGATTTGAAACTGAATCGGATATTGGAAAATATATAACTATTGCAATTTAATTTCAAAATTCAATAAAAATCTGTTGTCTTCAAATTCGAATTTTTCAACTGGCTAACAAATCAATTTGAGCTTTTATTACATAAACAGTGCTGTAGAAATAAATGTCTGAACATAAATTATTCATTGTTGACACACTGAAGTGTTCAGTATTACGTGGTACTGCAATTTAATCCTGTGTTCGAAAAGTTGTCTACAAAATATTGGAAGAAACAAAAGAAGGGCAATCGGAAATCATTAATTTTTAATAAGCTGTAGACTTTTGACCTAGAGCATCACTGCAGATACAGTTATTATCGAAATGCGCAACTGGTGCAGAACAATTGGTGCCGTTAATGTTACTGAAAACGGCCAAAATCTACAATTGCAAAATGGAGAAATCAAGCAAAACTTTGAGGAATTATTAAATGTTTGATAAAACGAACCCAACCAAAAACTTAAATTATATCAAATGACAACAATAAGACAAAATAAGCAACTTTCAATTTACCAACATATCTGTTTCCTGTTTCAAATTTGAACTTTTTCAGCTAAACACTAAATAAGAATATAAACTTTTCTTAGATGGTCCTCATGAGCAATTCATAATTCAAAGAAATTAACGAATCAACAAGTAAAATGCTGAAAAAACCATTAGGAGACAGCTCAAAGAGTAAATAATTTTTACTTTTTTTCCACTAGGATTTTTATTTAAATACTTGTTAAACATTCAATGACTTGTCATTAATTACAAGGTATGTATAGCACGCCTTTTACGAATAAATGTATCTAATTCACGAAAAGCGTAGCTTTTATTGGATTAAATATGTTAACGAGTAAGGCGTGGCTACATATGATTTGTAACATTAATGGGCGATGACACATTTCGAAGGTTAAATTTAACTGCACTTTTCATGAATTAAATATGTCAATCAAATAGTGGTGCTTTCTACGACAAAACGCCTCTTATTTTCAGGAAATGGACTCATGGATTGAATTGTTTAGAAGGATTTGATTTAATGATAGATGTACATGTACATAAATTGTTGCAGTGATACGTTCATCAAGGTTTAAAGACCAGAGAGCGATTTACGTGTTATTGAACCCCCCTTCGCCCCGCTGGCGAAATTTCTTGAGGGGAAAGATGCCAAATCTTGTTAGATGTATACCATGCTGACTGCTTACAAAACCATAGGACGTGTAGTATTAGAAGAGTTGAAGAAGGACACTTATTGTAAAGGTATTTTGCCTTTCCCTACACCATGAAAACGATCTATAAATAGATGGGCTGATTGCGTAAGGTCCAGAGATAAATATTTTAATCATGCTGAATTCACGTGGAGATCTAGATATACCGTTTAAAAGTGGAGGAAATAAGGCGACTAAAAATCCAGTGACAATTTGGAAGATTTGATCATCTCTTCGTTTATAGACCACGTTATTCCTTTGTTGTAGCTCTCCTCGAGCATTTATTTGTTTCAAGTATAGGGAACCATTTTTAATTAAGGGTTAGGTTAACAAGTTGGCTGATGTTAAGGTAAACCCCCTCCCCTTTTTTCCGATTTTTTGTTTTTTTATCTATTGTTGTGTCTGCATTTTGTTTAAATTCGTCAAGACATTTTATGCTCATTGATTTCATTGTTTACTAGGCAAAGGAGGCGGAACAAGGCAACGAAATAACCTCTGAGATGGAAGTTAGAGCACTGGTCTCAGCTCCTCTAATTCTTTACTTTTACTATGACAAGCGACACACGGCGGGACTGGAGAATGCAATAACTAAAAATTCGTTCAGTTAACGAACTCCTCTAAAAATAACAGAAGTTAACTCACTCAAAGATCAAAGGAAAAAATACCATTCATGCTACAAATTGCATTACGTCAGAACAGGGATGCGTAGAACGAATGTTATACATGTTTAAGAACAATGACGACAATTACGATAGTTTGTACCGGTACCATCTTCATCTTTAAATATTTTCCCACTTTTTTTCTTAAATTTTGATAAAAAGACATGAAGGTTTACACCAATCTGGTTGAAATTTGACACCAAAATAACTAGACAACAGTGGTTTGCCGATGTTCCAATATTACTATCGTCCTGAATATGCATTGAATGTTTGCCACTGGACGTTTAGCAAACAAAAATCAATGAATTAATCAAAGGAGTAGGTCCGGTAAGGGCCGATTTTGGCCTCAAATTTCAGGTTCATCTGACGAAAGATTTTCGACACTTTTTAAACACTTAAGTGTCTATTTTGGTTGATTCTATTAGTTTATGTGAAAGATTTTAACAGATTTACTCATTAAAAACGCTCCGGTTCAAGCTTAAATATGAAAAATGTATCAAATATGCCAAAAAATTTCACTTTTCAGATGGTTTTTGCCAAAAATAAAAATGGCCGCATCCGTGTTCATCCTCAACCTTTATATATGTTATGTATTATCATGAAATACAACTTACTTTTTAATATTAAGAATGAACACAAATGCGGCCACTTTCATTTAAGACGGAAACCGTCTAAAATTTAACTAAAATGCTAAAATTGTGAAGATTTCAGTTACTTAGCATGACTAAATGATGCTAGTTTCCGATATATGTGCATTGTATTGTCAAAAAACAGCCCATATTTATGTACCAGAAGCATTCTACTTTCCAATAAATAACTAAAAGTTTACATTTTAACAATTCTGTTAACTGCTTTATTTAGGGGCCAAAAAGGGGTCTTACTGGACTTACTCCTTTGACTATGGCAGTCTGAAATTGTCTATAATAAATTGAGGGACTAGCATAAATATAAAACTTTTAAGACAGTTCAAACGTGATGACTACCGTAGAAACTGAGACATATAATATCGGTGATACTGTCCTCGTTACCATGCTAGAAGGTTTTTGAAATAATATTATACTTTGTTGTTGATATTGCTATTAGAGAAGATTCTCACGTGTGCGTTGTACAAAGTGAAATGTATAAACGTCATTGGTAAGCACATATCGTGCTGCTACTACAAACAACATTAAACAGCTAGGTATATATGTGTTTCATTGTACAGTTCAGATAATTTGACGGAATCAAATTGTATTATAACAACTGTTCTCTTAACCGGACAAACTTTTAATAAAAGACGCAATTTCAGGGAAAAGTCGTATTTCACTATAGCCAACATCTTATATTAACCATGTTAAGATGTTTCAATGATTGATGTCTTTCCTAATATCAAATACTGAATTAATCATTTGACAAGTTATAGCGGACACAATGTTTAAACTGTAACCTGCTTTTGAAACTGTAAAACGTTACAAGTGTACGTCTAAAATAAACATTTCTCACTAGGTTAACATTTTCCCCCGTGAACTACTATTCCAAAATGCTGATTATAATCGGAATGTCACTGCTGTCGAGCGGGATGCACAGGAACCGTATACCTTATCATGATCATCAAACCTGGGATTCATGTTGCTCGAATTTTTATGTAGAATGTTTGGTCTTTTTTGTACTTTTTATTATTGGTTTGTCTTGTTTTATTGTTGTTTCTTTCTTTTTTTTGTTGTGTTTTATATCCTTTCACTTATACTTTTGATTCTTTACTTTACAATTTTTTTACTTTTCTCATCCATATTCATCTATAGAGAACCTCTGTGAATCTATGATAAGGATTGTTGATCAACGGACATAATGATAGATTGAGTAATGAGTTTTTAGTGAAACTGCATGCAATTTAGTCGAATCAATTTTAATTTTCTGAGAAAGGAATTGAAATATCGTCCACTATCGTCTGTTTCAAACATTGAGTCTCATTCTTCTTGTTAATCTTGTTGATTATTTCAGGTACATTTATACAAAATAGTCTATTGAAACAATGTCAAGACTGGAAACAAAATAAGAAAAGCTATCTGGTTGTACTAGCTGATAAAGATGTCAGAAAACATGCCTATGCACAGATATTTAAATTTGGAATTATAAATTCAAGTAAACTGATGATGTCTACTTCTACTGAACGTAGATAACATTAACACGTAAAATCAAAGAATGATTTGAAATGTGCTATATAAAACTACAATGTTAACAATATGATATGGCTCTCTAAAGTACAAAAGAATTGTTTTATATTTCTGCGTCTGTCTTTTTCATTTACAACCATTAGGGAGCTCAAACTCATTATCAATATTGTTATAAATCGTATGTCAATGCCGATATGACCTATTTCAGGAGTGTTTAACAAGTGTTTTAAAGTTTTTGATTGGCTACGTTCTTCTAAAGGCCAGCTTGTCTTCGTTGGTTTATTTGGTATGTATACTCCACTCTACACCACGTCATATTATAATCTTACTGTGAATACTTAATTATTCATAGGGTACTCAATGTCGTAGATATCGTTGGAATAGATGAAGCACGAATTTAAAGGTTCAACTAATAAGGCTGTATGATAGATTCGAAGAATCCGATTTTAGTTTGTTTATATAATCAACGTAAATTGGTACCCTATAAAATATTGAAATCCTCAGAATAAAGCAAAACATTCCTATTCATTGAAATGGACTTTCTGAGAATTTGGTTAAATCATTTTCAACTATATTTATTACGCTATTTTATGATTGAGATAATTTATCATCCATGCAATTACTTTGTACACAAAAAAAACTAAAAAACATAGTGCATGGAAAGCCATGTACTATGTAAAATAGAAATCTGATTTTCCATTGGACGAGAAGGGGTGAGTATGTTCTAAAAATTGGACAGTATGAAATTTAGAGCGAGTGGCTTGCCGGATCCGTATTTATTAACCTTTACGTAGAATTCTAATAATTATATCGATTTTCTTAACAAGAAATGATTCATCAATGCCTGTTTATTTCAAATAAATAATTCAAAGATCAATTCGAGTTTGTTCAGTCAGTCGTGTATATTTTTTGTCGTAATAGTTTTCCATTTGGCAGAATATAATTGTTTTGTCCATTAATCCTGTATATATCCTCAACCAAAACAATTTTTATGTGTACCAGAAAATTATGATACATATGCAAGTGAAATTAAAAAAAACATTAACTTGATGAGATTTTTATAAAAATGAAAATAAAAATTATAAATTTCGTGCGAAAATTTTAAGAGAAGGTATGTTACAAATCATGCCAATACCGCACCACTGACTACAGATGAACTAGTAACAACAAATTGCTTGCTATTATTATAAATATCTGTTTTCCTGAAATTTGAATTAATCTGAAATATATATATACATGTCATATTTGCTTAACATTAAAATCCCGCGGCAAAGCCGAGATATTTTTTGACCAATTTAGGACATATTCACACATTCGAAGACAAAATAGACATTTATTCTGTTCTATTGGTTTTTTTTTTTTCTTCTCCAAACCTTAATATGGAATAAATTTTAAAGTTTTGATTAAAGAGCTGTGAATCATCTATGATGGTCATTTCATCAGATGGAATGAAATATCGATGCATTAGTTTTTGTGAGGACAGAAAAGGATTAACTGTTCTAAATTGATATACTGTGGCAGCTGTAGCTGTGACTGAATACTTATTTTTCTCACATTCCTTGATTTAAAAAATGCATAGCATGGTTAATAAGCTTTTCAAAAATAGGGTTATTGTTTTATTGAAAATAATAACACTTAATATCAGATTAAGAAATATTCGAATTCGTCGTTGAAACATGAGATACTTTCTTTCATTTTTTTTTTTCCTAACGTCTTTTTTTCCTTATAATTCTGTAAAAGAATATGGTCTGATAAAATATATTTTGATACCTATCTCTACTCCCCCTGGCATACGATTTAAGATAATCAAATTAATGAAAAAGTAATAGGTTTTTCATAAATATACCATACTAAATCGTTTGCAATATTTTAAAGTCAAATACAATACTTATTTTCATCATAATGATTAGACATTTATTATTATTTCACTTCCGGTTGTTTTCCTACATAGATTGCTTCAGGGAAGTGTACACTTTATTTGTGCAGTAAGACGTTAAGCAAGCAGCAATCGATCAAGCAATCATGCAAATTATGTTATTGAAAGTCATCATAGTATTCAATCTACAGTGAAAATGGGTTACATTTAAAGGGCAATAAAAGTCATGTATTATGAAAAATGGAAGACAACAAATATCTCATTAAACACTAGGCGTGAGTTTACCCTTTACTATTAAAATGACTAGTACTTTACTGAAATAAATTACCGTTTCCAGCTATAAATGTCAGTAGAAAATAGAAAAGAAAATGTATTAAAAAATGCTAGGCCTATATTTTAGCATGGCAATCGAGCTGTTTGTCTTCACCAAACTAACCAGTTGCACTCGAATCAGAACCGTTGGAAGGAAAAATCAATGACGAAGTTCAAAATCAAACGGCAGAAAACAGATAATCAGTAAAAGGTTAGGAACCAAATAGTCGAAAGACAAAAATTTAAGCCAAATCAATCGAAATGGCAGGAACTACAGACCAATTGAGAACAAATCTGTCGAGGCGGTAAGCCTTTCCTGTCTTGCATTATTCATTTAATAAACATCAAACAATTCAACAGTTGCATTCATAATAAAACAAATAACAGAATGTGACAAATTTGTTAAAACATCATATTGACCAAAGAAATAAGATTAAAGCTGTGATTTACTAGCCAGCTGAAAAAACTGGGATATTGTAACGATCAACTTATTCGTTAAAGCGACCAAATAACTAATTTGAGTAGTACTTCCCAATACTTTTTTTTAAGTTTGGAACAAACCTCTGTTACTAATTTTGCCATAATCATAATAAGTTTTTGCAGGTATGTCGATTCACACGATACACGTAAACGACATTGGATAGGCAGATGTTACATTACTACTCATTGTTAAATTTGGCAACGGGAAAACTGAAACCATTGCGTTTGTCCGACTTGATTTTTTTATTTGCATCATTACTAATTCTAAGAAAAACACTTAGATGAGGGGTGGACATGGGGTCATTAATTTCAACTTCCCTGTCCCCAATTCCCACTTCCGCTCCCCTTCCTCCCACTTCCCTTCCCCCTGACTCCCGCTTTCCTTCCTCCTGACTCCCGCTTCCTGTCACCTCATCCCATGATCCCTTACACCTGTCCACCCCCTCTTAGAAACTAGCCTTACCTTTATGTCTTTTTTATCCTTAATTTCATGTAATAAATGATTTATGTGAATGATTGTTACAGTTTATAAATTTTGTGCGTCCAAAGTGCGTCTCGGCAACGCTTCAACATAAACATTTGAAGGCCAGGGATATAAAAATACGTTGAAATGGACACACAAATATAGCAAAATGCAGCTTATTCTTATTAAGGTCAGGATACCTGATATCAATTTTATCAGTATATCAAAAACTTTGCGGGATGTTTGGGGATGTTTTTCCTACTTGTATGTATGCAGGGTTTTAGACAAGCTTTAAATGACATAGATCAACAGACGTGCACAATTTGTACCCACTGCAAATCCGAATGTCTGTTGGAATATCAACACTTAACTAGTATTTATGTATTTTTGATAACATTTACGTCATCGTGTTGTTATTGGAATTACTACGAACATAAGAATGGTATTTCTATTCTCATTTTTATAGAGGAAACACTGTTTAAAGTGTAGATTTCCTCTTAATTCAGAATATCATGAATATGAAGTCAGTATTGCAGAGTGCAAACATTTCAAAATGTTGACATTGGTTCAAAATTCATATGTTTTTGCTTAAAGACATTTTCGTAAATCTGTTTAGAATGTCCACGAATCAGCAAGCGATGACACTGCTTGTACAGTATTTCTCATTACAATACGTTTGTAGGCTCTCAATTCCGAAATGTTGATGTCCCTGTCCAAGGTCAAGAGTCTTGTCAACGGTTTTCTGACGTAACAAATTCGGAGGACTCTGCGTAATTGTTTCACTAATTGATCGAAAAAGATTTAGATAATTGTAAAGACACTTGTCTATGAGTGAAGACTGTATCGTAACTGGTACATATAGTTTAAGAGATCTTTTTTTTGCTGTTGTTGTTTGTCGTTTTGTTTTGTTTTATTTTACAGCACTGGGTCGATACCTCTGAAGGTGGACTATCAATGTCAACATTTTAAAATTGTTTTTGTTGGTTTTGTTTTGTGGGGGGGACCTAGTAGATCAAGCTATGTAAGAATAGAAAAAAAACACTTCATAAATTGCATGCGTCTGAAGCGCTTTTCTGGAATTACCTTCATCAGGAACTCTCAAAGCCTAATATTGTAAAGACGCAGATAAATAAAAACCTAAACAGTTGAAAAACTATATAAAAGAATAACAAAGGATATGGGGTATCTATCCATGACACAAAATCAGTACATGCACAACAAAAAAAAAAAACAAAAAAAAAACATACACACAAAAAGCAAAAATAACCTAAAGTAACAGCCAAATATACTTAAGGTTAACTTTGCATGAAGGAATTGAAATCTAAGTTTCTTTATAATTTCAAAATTAATAAATGGACAATTTTCAAGAAAGGTTTGTTATACATCATATCAGTACCGAAGTACTGAATACTTAGCTGATAAAACCCTCGGAGACTGATAGTCCACCTTCAGAGGTATCAACCCAGTGCTGTAAAACGTGAAAACAACACGTTATATATTTAATGTCATGCGTCCAAAGAACTTTTCTTGATTAACTTTCATCAAGAACGCTCAAAGCCGAATATTTGAAAAACAAGGCTGTATCAGAACCAAAACAGTTGAAGAGCTTTATAACCAAATAGGAACTAAAAAAAATCATCTTAAGAGCAGACATGACCACACTTAGAGCCAAACGCGGACAAGAAATCAAATGATTGAATAAATGGTATTGTACAATATATTAACTATCTTTGATACGAACACATGCCTTGAACTGCAAATGCAAATCTTTTAAATGGAAAATCGTTAATACAGCATAAAGAGACATTTACGGTTAATCAGACGATAACCGTTTGGAAACTAGAGTTTATTATTTTTGTAATCATCTGGATGATCGAGAATACACAAAGGAAATACAGTGGACTTATTCAAATATGACAATCATATACAATTTGGTATTAATTAGACAAATGCTTTTTAATAAAAGATTAAATTATAAATGTGATAAATGCTTTCATGTATATAATGAATTATATTTTCTAATTTATTCTCTTTTTTTTTATTGTTTCCCATTTGTTACATGTTACCTTCTGTAAATTCCTCCTCTATCAAGTGAACCTGGAAATCTTCCAGTAGTTGTTTTATATCTATGTTCCACTATAGTACACTATTTAACAAGTCTGTTTTCTTCCACCTCAATACCACTATTAATTTTGGTTAATTAGTTAAAAAAATTAATTTAGTTTATAGTAAGTTTACTGTAGTAAGAAAACCAGGACGGATTCGAACAGATTTAGAAACCATAGATAACTGTGTACCTCACAATCATCAAATGACATTAGGAATACTAAAAACCAGGCTAAAAATATGGCATAGGTACCTTAATTCAGTCACGAATCCGCCATGTCGCGGGTGTGTTCTAGTAGCACTTAAAGATTATTCGTACTCATTAATTGTTTATATTTATACATAGAAGGTTTTCGCCAATAATAAGGTTTAATAAAATAAGATCTCAAGTTGGGAAATTTTAAAATGAAATATATCTCATCCGCAATGTTATCCTTACACAAACTACAGAATCTATTACTTCTAGAAATTGCAGTGTAATGTCCACATTCTATAGCTAAACTATGTCCTATTTTATTAATACATGTCTTATAAATAACTGGTATTGGTTTACAAAAGTAATATTGTAAACAAAAATGTTGAACCATATATTTATAACTTGTAACTAAGTTACTCAGTTGGCTGTCAAAATCTTGCCTCAGACAATCAAACAGGCGCTGTTTGATTATCAAGTAGTCTATAAAGCACTAGAGAACTTACTCTCTATAAAATAACCTTGATTTATCCAAATATCAAATAAAACCTATACTAAGCAGCCCCTTGTTGATAAAATTACAACCAATTTGTCTTATTATTTAGAAATTTTTGTAAATCGTCATATAAAAACAGTGACAGTTTTTTAAAATTACAGTTTGTGGAACATATCAGCTAAAACCAGTATTTAAAAATTCTACATTTTCTGTTGTGCAATAATGGCAATCTACCTAGCTCATTATACACCATTCCATTACTAGTTGAGCTTTTTACTTTCATAATATGTTTACATTAGCCCAAATGTATCCTTTCTATAGCTGTTGTTTTATAATCACCCCATATTTCGCAGCCATAACAAAGTACATTAATAGTATACGTATCAAAAAGTGAAAGTTAAGTAACAAAATTCAAAAAATATCATTTATATTTCTCCTTAAGGCAAAATCTGCTTTTTCTGCCCTGTTTCGGGACTTTCCGCTGCAACAGATTATACTTGCAATTAAAATTTAACAATAAACCAAGATAATTGTATTTTCCCGCGGTTCGTATAGTAAAGCGGAAAAATATTGTATTGTCGTTACATTTTCATAAATATTCATAAGGCATTACAGAATTGACCAATCATGAAGTCGCATTTTGTGTTACGATATATTGGTGTTTTTTCAAGCGCTTCACTTTCAATATAGTAATCTCCTTTTTATAATTGCTGATTGCAATTAAAGTTGTTTTTCTGATTTTTTTTACTTATATACGTATTCGCTAATTAAAGGTGTGGTCCGACACTTGTATCCTAAGATAGGTTCGAGCATTGGCATCGGATACAGGTTTCCATTCATAATCATATATAAATATTGATTGTTGGTTTTTCCTGGACGGCCTTGACTATCTATGAAGGGTAAACATTCAGAAATATAAGCGAATACACTATTGATACATTGATATTTAATACATTGTATATGTTTAATCTTTGTAAAATGTGTACTGCTGGAAGTTATTTGAGATACAAATTACATACGGCGTCTATCACGTTCGACGGGCGGTCGGCAAATTTACATATTGTGTTTTAGTTATATTTAGTCATGGAGTATAGGTAATACATAAACTTATCTACAACTTCTATTTCCTAGTTATTAAAATATCATTTTTCATTTTCATGTATTTTTCACCCTTTCTGAAAACAACAATTTTTGCTATATTAACACTAAGCAGATATAAGAAGATGTTGTATGAGTGCCTATGAGACAACTATCCATCCAAGTCAGAATTTGTAAAAGTAAACCATTATAGGTCAAAGTACGGCCTTCAACACAGAGCCTTGGCTCCAATCGAACAGCAAGCTATAAAGTGCCCCAAAAATGACTAGTGTAAAACCATTCAAACAGGAAAACCATCGGTTAAATCTATATAAAAAACGAGAAACGAGAAACACTTATGAACCACATCAACAAACGACAACCACTGAACATAAGTGACCATTTGGAGGTATTATCATACTGAGTACGTTAACTTTGTAAACAAGATACAGTTTCTGAAAAAAAACCATATTGTCAGCGCCCATTGGTAAAAATAAATTCAGTTCCTTTACCTCATAAGGAATAGAGTCATTATTTATAAAAGCCATTTCACAGTCGATGACATACATTGAAAAAATATGGGGGATAATACTTCATCTTGCATTAAACCTAATTTGTTAGTAAAATAATCAGAAATATACCCATCAACACCTACACCAGTACTGACATTAGGATACATTGCTTTGATAACCATTAAAAAATTACCTTGAATACAATAGTTTTATAGTTTATACCATAACATATATCTTTGAACAATGTCAAAAGCTTTCGTGTAGTCTACAAAACAACAATAAAAACGAAAGATGTTAGAGCAAACATAATATCTACTGTACCAAGACATGCACATTTATTAGTACTTTTGATATCATTTTCTATATTTAAGGAAAACAAAATAAAAATCAGAAAGCAAACGTAAAAGATCGAAATGATGAAAATAATTGTATTTTATTTGATACAGTAAAGAGGGATAATTAATAAGATAATTCACAACAGAAAGGAGAAAAAATAATTCAATCAATTTACTTACTTGGCTGTGAATCTATAACATAATGGTACATAAAAATAACCAAGAGTCTCATCAACGATGACATCTTACACGTATACAGACACAACACATGGTACTCATCTAGTCACTGTAGTGCAAACCAATTTGAAACTGAATCGAATATTGGAAAATATAACTATTGCAATTTAATTTTTAAATTCAGTAAAAATCTGTTGTCTTCTTCAATTTCGCCTTTTTCAACTAGCTAACACATCGATTTGGGCTTTTATTACAAATAAAGAGCTGTCGAATTAATTGTTTGAACATATATTATTCATTGATACACACTGAAGTGTGCAGTATTACGTGGTACTTCAATTTAATCCTTTGTTCGAATAGTTGTCTTATCGGATGAAACAAAAAAAGGGCAATCGGAAATCATTTATTTTTAAAAAGCTGTAAATTTTCAAGTATTTTAGCTTCCAGCATCACTAAAGATACAGTTATTATCGAAATGCACATCTGGTGTACAACAATTGGTGCCGTTAATGTTACTGCAAACGGCCAAAAGGCTACAATTAAAAAATGGAGAAATCAAGCAACACTTTGAGGAATGATTGAATGTTTGATAAAACGAACCCAACCAAAAACTAAAATTATATCAAATGACAACAATAAGTAATTAGTAAAAGTTCAATGATAAGTTAATATTGATATTAAAAGACCTTCAAACAAAAAGGGATATTGAGATCCCCGAGCCCGAAGAGCGAGGGGATTTGAACAGCCTTTTTTGTGAGAAGGTCTTTTAATGTCAATATTAACTTAATCATTGGACTTTTACTGACTTACAAACCGTCAAAACACAAGAAAAGTACACAAAAAAACACGTACAGAAGCCTCATTCCGCTGAATTGGACGAACCTAAATATATTCAACTTAAATGATAGTTAAACAGTACTCAGATTGGAAACGGACCGAATAAATGGCAGTACATCATTTAATTATTTATTTATTATATTTATTTATTTAAGAAATAATTCATGGGGGCTTGAATATATCGTGATTTTACCACGGGTTGGCCCTTTATGACAAATATTTTACCCTGAGCGATATATAAAAGCCCCCATGAATTATTTCGATTCTAATAGGACAAATACGGCAATTCTTTTGGATCGAAGCGTTCCCATAAATAAACGCACTATTAAATTGACGTAAAAGAACGGAGCAAACTGAATAAATGGCATGCGTAAACTATTTACAATGACATATTTAGATAGGTTTGGATGAATCTAAATGATAATTGTATTTATATGTCTTATATGTAAACAAAAAATGGCTTATATAACACATTATAGCATCGTTTGTTTACGTTTCCTTGTTGTGATGATTTTCGGTTTCACAAGCATGTATTTTCCCGTAAAATGCTTATATTCTTACGTCATCGTTCTATGACGTCGGGTAGCTCATTCATAAAAAAGCATATGACGCGGGATCCTTCAAGTTTTTGTGTCTTTTATATGCTATGATCGGAGGTTTTGGAAACATAGTTTTTGTGCTATCATTTTGTTCAATTAGGTGCCAATGTTTTTTTATTGCTTTATTAAGTCCATTGAAGGAAGGATTAAATTTGGTGGCTAAAACTAATGGAGGCATTGCTCTTTTGTTTTTAAGCTTGTACCTTAGACAATCTTTTCTTTCCCTATGCAATGCCTTTGTTATTATGGGGTTTATATCCTTTTCCGAGTATCCCCTATGGAGAAGTTTTGTTTTGAAAGTTTCAATATCTTTTAGTGTATCATTTTTGTTATTTGATGATCTCATAAACCGCAATATTTCTGCAGTAATAAATCCATTGAACACCGATGATGGGTGAGCTGACGTTCTTTCAAGATACTGAAAGTTATCAGTAGGTTTACGGTATAGTTTTACGTCTAATATATTATGATTAAGGAATCTGTTTCCTTTAAAAATTGTGACGTCAAGGAATTGAATGCTAGTGTGTGATATTTCATGCGTAAATTTTATTAACGGGTGTATATTATTAGCAATGTTAAATAATTCAGTAAGATTATCTTGACTAGAATTAAAAAGAATGAATCCATCATCTCTGTATATAGATAACAGTGCTAAGTTATCTTTAAAAGGAAATATATCAAGAATAATCGTTATAATTTCAAACATTCTGAAATCAGCCAGGGATGGGCTCATTGGGGCTCCCATTGGGAATATACATGTCTGTCCGAATATCAAGTTATTAAATTCAAATTCATTATTGCATAGAATGAATTGAAGTATTCTTAAGAAGTACTTTTTTGGTGGTAGAGGTATTTCATGTTTATTACGACATATTTTGTACCATGCTCTGTCAACTGCTTGCAGTATTTCATCGTGAGTTAAGGAATTGTACATACTAGTTATATCAAAAGTGCACATAATTATGTCATCCGGTGCCCTTATTTGTTCTATTTTGTTAATAAATGAGGTTGTGTCCTGTGTATAAGTCCATAATTGGCTAACTACTGGTTTTAGGAAGTAGTCTATAAATTGACCAATTTTTTCAAGTGGACTATTGCATAATGATACAATTGGTCTCCCAGGAGTATCAATATTTTTGTTAGTTTTGATTTTTTCTCTATCTTCATGGTTAATTTTGTGAATTTTAGGCAACATATAGAGTCGTCCCACTCGTATATTGGCATTATTGGCTAGGTATTTATATGTTATATCGTCGATATATTCTTTCTTGTGTAGTTGTTTGATCATTTTTTGAATAGTTTCGGATATTTTGTTCGTATTAAATTCATGAATTTGCTCATAGCATATACTGTTGTTCAGGAAGTTCAGTGTTTGTTTAATATATAGATTTTTATCCAGAACAACAGTAGATGAATTTTTGTCAGCTTTCTTAATAATTATATTATTATTTGAACGTAAGATTTTGAGTGCCGCTCTCTCATGTTTAGAAAGATTATTTCTAACTTTGTTTATTTTTAGTCTGCATATTTCCATCTTTGTGGCAAATAGATAATTTTCTATTGTGTTGTTTGCTAAAGAGGGTTTGAATCCCGATTTGATTCTAAAAGGATGATTGGTGTCCGCATTAGATTTTTCACTAAAGTGATATTTGCATCGCATTTTTCTGCCTAGTTCGTCAAAATCTCGTAAGAGATTTTGTTTAATGTATTTTACATCAGGACTGGGAATAAATTTTAATCCCTTTGCAAGAACTAATATTTCATATTTTGTGAGATTTTCACGTGAAAACACTTCTATATAGTTTAAAGCTTTTCTTACATTTTCATGAAAGTTTTTTGTGCGTTTAAGATGGCCTTTGTTATTATTATGTATACGGAGTTTACTTTTGTATTTTATTAATCGTTTTGTCTGATCCCTTTTCCTGAGAGATCTTTTTCTATTACTCATAGTAATATATTTTTTTAAATTTCTTTCGTGACAAAACTACTTTGTTTGTTTGTATAATTATTTCAACTCTAATTGAGAGATGAAATGAATA
Organism: Mytilus californianus; assembly: GCF_021869535.1. Lineage (NCBI taxonomy): Eukaryota > Metazoa > Mollusca > Bivalvia > Mytilida > Mytilidae > Mytilus > Mytilus californianus. Next base: position 50,371,776 of record NW_026262745.1, on the reverse strand, counting down.
TATATAACATTCAACTCTATTTGAGAGATGAACTGTATTTTACTAATTCTACTCTATTTGAGAGATGAATTGATTTGTATTTTGTTTAAATCTATTTCAAAAATTATACATTGTATATGTAAACTCTGTTGAAGTGTTTGTTCACTTCTGCGGCAATCAATGTGTACTGCAAATATACACAAAGAATTACCACGTGCATACATTAGTCTAAGACTTAGATTCTGATTGGATATTCCAATGTTCCCACGTCACTCGTAACAAACAATAAAGTTCGTCATTTGTATTCTCAATCTGATTGGTTGTTCCGTAATTAGTGTAGATCAGTTACTACGTCATCGAACCATCTAACTCTTGTCATGTGTGTGTATTTTATTAAATAATGATTTAACACTTAATTGTTATTAAACTAGTAAGATACAATCTAATGCTAATTAAATTCCTTTATATAAATAAGTAATGATTTAGACAATACTATTAAATTACGATATTAATATTATCATTCTAAAAATAAATAGAGGTAATTGTGAGACAGATATAATCTATTCGTGTAAAGATAAGGGTTGTTGATGAAATTGCTCTGTTTGCCCTTGCGTAGTCATGTGTATAATCTATTGATAACAATCATGCTACGTGTGTATGATATTTGTAAAGTTACGTGATTTTAGTAAAGATGTTGTAGATAATCAATATACGAACGAACTATAATTTATAGAATATTTGTACCTAGATAGTACGATTATAATGCTCATTGCTAAAACCATACGAAATTAAATGATTGCAATTTTAAGTATAATTTCTTAAGCGATCTTTTTATCAATAGCTGCCATTGATGAGTAGCAATTAAAACAAACTTATTAAACTACAATAATTCAAAGTTTCCTTGATTTTTAAATGCCTAATGAATATATAGTTATGTGATAATTAATTCTAATCAATAAGATAAAACTACAATATTCAAAGTAATCAGACCTGTTTTAATAATCAAATAAAATACATCCGTTTATAGTTGAATAAAAGTTGATATCCATCTTGTATTATAAAGACACTTTGTTTAACATTGAAAACACATAATTCCACTGAAATACGTAAGAATATTAATGCACTTGTCTTAGTAATAATTATTACGGAAGTTTCTGCGGCCTCTTCCACGGTTCCCACGACCGTATCTGTTACCCAGAACATTCTTAAGGTCATCAATTTCCTTTTTCATCAAGTCCATTTCACTTACTGGTTTAGTATTGTCAGTTTGTTGTTTAAGTATCTGTAGTTCCTGCTTAATTCTGTCAAGATCAGACAGTTCTTTTGGATCCTTGTTAGCACTTTGTCTATATTGATCGGCCCATTTTTCTTTCAGGATCCTCACTCTGTCGTTCAAACGGACAATGCTTGATCCGTTGTTTATTGCCGCTGATGTCTGGTGCCAGTATTGTTCAACTTCAGCTGTCAGCTTGTCAGCATATTCTTTAACTGATACAGTTAGGAATTCCCGGAAATTAATTTTTACAGTACTATTGAACTCCTGCAATTTCAATTTAAAGAAGGTGCTTGCGTCATCTGATCCAAATCTTGGCGAGAACGTAGCATTGTTTATATTTGCGTAAACAGGTAGGGTGTCCCTATCGAATCTTCTAATGTCCCTTAGTAGAGTCAGTATTGGGTGCCTTTTAGCTAATGCACTGTCCATATTGTCAATACATTTGTCAATATTGATACTATCCGTTATGTTACCACTGCTGCAGCTCTCATTTACTAAGTTATCAAAGTCAAAGTTAATTGGTATGATTTTGACGTTACTCGGTATTTGTCCACACGGTATTTCATCTTTAATGCCTTCATTAATTGCGTCAGCAATATCCGTATCCGATTCAGAATTGTTATTCATCTTCCTTTTGCCAAGACTTAATTTAGATTTGTGCATTTGTAGCTCGTTATCGAGGTTTGTGAAGAAATAAGTGTTTATAGCAATTTTATATGTTAAATTTTTAGAAAAGCTTTCCTAAAAATATTAATTTTCATTGGTTAATATTAAGATTGTAAATTTCAATGCCCCATTATTGGGGTTGGTCTAACTATTTGGATTAGAAATAACGAAGATCGTTATAGTTATAAACAATACTATACATTTGTTACAATGTTCAGGTGGTCTTTCCCTACAGATAATCAAATTCGATGCGCTTCGTACTATTTTGTATGAAGTAAAGGTGTGATGCTATTAGAAACTGAATAATAGTTACCCATGTCGAATGTAAGTTTCCAAATGATTTCAGAATGTTTGAAATTATAACGAATATTCTTGATATATTTCCTTTTAAAGATAACTTAGCACTGTTATCTATATACAGAGATGATGGATTCATTCTTTTTAATTCTAGTCAAGATAATCTTACTGAATTATTTAACATTGCTAATAATATACACCCGTTAATAACATTTACGCATGAAATATCACACACTAGCATTCAATTCCTTGACGTCACAATTTTTAAAGGAAACAGATTCCTTAATCATAATATATTAGACGTAAAACTATACCGTAAACCTACTGATAACTTTCAGTATCTTGAAAGAACGTCAGCTCACCCATCATCGGTGTTCAATGGATTTATTACTGCAGAAATATTGCGATTTATGAGATCATCAAATAACAAAAATGATACACTAAAAGAAATTGAAACTTTCAAAACAAAACTTCTCCATAGGGGATACTCGGAAAAGGATATAAACCCCATAATAACAAAGGCATTGCATAGGGAAAGAAAAGATTGTCTAAGGTACAAGCTTAAAAACAAAAGAGCAATGCCTCCATTAGTTTTAGCCACCAAATTTAATCCTTCCTTCAATGGACTTAATAAAGCAATAAAAAAACATTGGCACCTAATTGAACAAAATGATAGCACAAAAACTATGTTTCCAAAACCTCCGATCAAAGCATATAAAAGACACAAAAACTTGAAGGATCTACTTACATCCTCCAAGTTATAGGATAAATCACAACATAAAAGACAGTAGTTATATCAAAACATAAACTGATTGAATTTAGAGTACAATACATCAATACAAAGTTACCAGGTGTCGTATCCCTGTATGCAGAATATTTAAATTCTATGCGTATGGATGCTTTGAACTTTCCTTTTGAAACTGATTATTTTATTAGTTAGAGGCTTGGGATACCTGATGAGGAAAAGCCTTGGTAGTTAAACCTTAACCGAAACACCTTAAAAAACAACAAATATTTATGATAAAATATTGAATTGAACAAAATAGATTATGAAATAAAATCTAATACTAAGAATATGTATTGGTATATATAGGATTGGTTCTGGACTCGTTATATCTCATTAAAGAAAAGATTGTCTAAGGTACAAGCTTAAAAACAAAAGAACAATGCCTCCATTAGTTTTAGCCACCAAATTTAATCCTTCCTTCAATGGACTTAATAAAGCAATAAAAAAACATTGGCACCTAATTGAACAAAATGATAGCACAAAAACTATGTTTCCAAAACCTCCGATCATAGCATATAAAAGACACAAAAACTTGAAGGATCTACTTACATCCTCCAAGTTATAGGATAAATCACAACATAAAAGACAGTAGTTATATCAAAACATAAACTGATTGAATTTAGAGTACAATACATCAATACAAAGTTACCAGGTGTCGTATCCCTGTATGCAGAATGTTTAAATTCTATGCGTATGGATGCTTTGAACTTTCCTTTTGAAACTGATTATTTTATTAGTTAGAGGCTTGGGATACCTGATGAGGAAAAGCCTTGGTAGTTAAACCTTAACCGAAACACCTTAAAAAACAACAAATATTTATGATAAAATATTGAATTGAACAAAATAGATTATGAAATAAAATCTAATACTAAGAATATGTATTGGTATATATAGGATTGGTTCTGGACTCGTTATATCTCATTCAAGAAAAGATTGTCTAAGGTACAAGCTTAAAAACAAAAGAGCAATGCCTCCATTAGTTTTAGCCACCAAATTTAATCCTTCCTTCAATGGACTTAATAAAGCAATAAAAAAACATTGGCACCTAATTGAACAAAATGATAGCACAAAAACTATGTTTCCAAAACCTCCGATCATAGCATATAAAAGACACAAAAACTTGAAGGATCTACTTACATCCTCCAAGTTATAGGATAAATCACAACATAAAAGACAGTAGTTATATCAAAACATAAACTGATTGAATTTAGAGTACAATACATCAATACAAAGTTACCAGGTGTCGTATCCCTGTATGCAGAATATTTAAATTCTATGCGTATGGATGCTTTGAACTTTCCTTTTGAAACTGATTATTTTATTAGTTAGAGGCTTGGAATACCTGATGAGGAAAAGCCTTGGTAGTTAAACCTTAACCGAAACACCTTAAAAAACAACAAATATTTATGATAAAATATTGAATTGAACAAAATAGATTATGAAATAAAATCTAATACTAAGAATATGTATTGGTATATATAGGATTGGTTCTGGACTCGTTATATCTCATTCAAGAGATATTTTCGCAAGGCCGATCATAATTCTTAAATTGAAATAAAAGGTAATGACTATTATATAAAAACAAACACTTTTATTTTAGTCGTCCGTCATTCCCTTTTCAAGTCTAAATGAACCATAAACACCTAGAAAAAAACTTTTACCTTTCTCAGTTTTATAATTGCCTGATATAATCATATATTATAAATCGTAATAAAACAGTAGATAATAACCATAGTAAAGAAGTATCTAAAAAAAAATTATAAATGTTCAGTTATGTAGTAAATTGCAAAAAAAAAATAACATAAACAAAAACAAACATAAAATCTTTTGCACTATTATTGAGTGATTTAAATGTAAATTTTAATTTATACCATTTTACAAGAACTTGTCTTTGTGTACTATGTACATGGAATAATTGATGAAGTTGATTGATTGTTGTTTGCTTTACGTCCAGTGGCAAATATTTCATGCATATTCATGACGAGAACACATGAATTTTAAATACCATAGGTACATTTAGGTCTTACAATAGGAGGTCGCCTGTTGGGTTGGACGTGAAATTTGGAATACCACTGGAAAATAAGGGTATATGAATAAAGACAGCTGGCCACATCCGGACCCTTCAAATAAACGGTGCAAGAGTTTTTAATTTGCAGAGGGCGTTGATCCATGAAATTTTCTCTGATGTAGGCCATCGACATTTACGTGTAGTTTCCAATATCATTTAACGCATCTAATTTAGATTAGATACTTTTAGCTCGCTTTAGTAACTGAAAATTCTGTGAAACTGTATTGTTTATTGTACTTGAGTTTTTGGTATGATATTCTTTACTAACGCTCTCCTGGTTGGTCTCGTGAGAGTGTGTTTGCGTCGAGAGCGGGAGGTAGTTGGTTCGAATCCCGACCGGGTCAAGCAAAGACGTTACAATTGGTATTTGCTGTTTCAACGCTAAACATCTTTCTATTACAAAAGACTGTATGTTGACTCTTAATGTTTTGATTTGTCTGTGTCGTTGGGTTGCTGTCGCATTAATGTAAACTTTTATCTCCTTTTATTAAAAACCGAAGGATTGACTTCGGTATAAAAATATTGACATCTCTGGACTTCTCCCGTCCGACAGTATACTCTTGCTAAAGGGGTGCATCCGTTTGGCTGTTCGGATGTATAAATACACAACTTCGTCCGGTCGAAACAAAAATGTCGTTTATCCGATGCCTGGTGTAGTGAGAGTTTCACTCTACATGTATCTATACCTTAAAAAACCATTTGAATAACTCTTTGAGGGGGGAAAGATGATCTACGCACAAGTTAAATGAGCGAAATCTCTAAACTACAACAAAGGTCAACTAAATCGTCAAATAAGTCGAATGGCTTATTTTAACATATTTTTGCGCCTTTTGCAAGGACAATTGTAGATGGAAAGAAACTTAAGATAACAAAACCGTTCAGTAAAACAATATCTAAAAAATAGATGAAATGGTCAAAATAAGTTGAATCCTTATACATGTTATATAAATTGTTGCAAACATTTTTTTTGTATCTATTTTTGCTTTTATGACAACTATAACAGATATAAAAAAAAAATTGACACAGCAAATTTTGTCACCTGTACTCTTCCATATATATTGCCTCTTAATGAAGATGTTTTTTCTGTTCTACTCCCCTCCTCCTGGATAGGGTACAATGTAACCCCTGATGTGTACTACGTTATTTAATGTTAAAAAAAAAATATACAATGAGAAAAATTAGAAAAGAAGTGCTAAAATTTACTCTTGAAAAATCAAATATAAATCAAAATCAAATATATAAAAATTAGAAAACTGTATGAGACAATTATCAATTAAGACTAGTGATTATACATCACTTAATGAAGCTTGCTGAATAGATTGCTCCCTTAATGTCCAGTGGCAAATATGTCATGCATATCACGACGAGATTCAAAGTGGATTGACCTGAAGCAAATGATAATAATTTTAGTGTGACATTTTAATAATATAGAGCGTTGGTAAGAGGTAAAACGTATGTCGTAATAGAATAAAGTTGAACCATGATCAAAATCGTAAGTTAAGCTATTAGCCCTCCCCCATCCCTTTTCAGTTAAACACTTAATTATAATATAAACTTTTCTTAGATGGTCCTCGTGAGCAATTCATAATACAATGAAATTAACGAATCAACAAGTAAAATGCTGAAAAAAACATTAGGAGACAGCTCCAAGAGCTTTTTTTTTTTTTACTTTTTCCACTAGGATTTTTTTCAAATACCCGTTAAACATTCAATGACTTGTAATCAATTACAAGGTATCAATATATAGCACGCCTTTTACGAATATTTAATTCACGAAAAGCGTAGCTTTGAGTGGATAACATATGTTAATGAGTAAGGCATGGCTACCTTTGATTTGTAACATTAATGGGCGATGACACATTTCAAAGGTTAAACTTAACTGTTTTTTTCATTAATTAAATATGTCAATCAAATAGTGGTGCTTTTTATGACAAAACGCCTCTTGTTTTGAAAAAATGGACCCACGGATTGGAATTTTTAGTAGGATTTGATTTAATGATAGATGTACATGTAAATAAATTGTTGCGGTGATACTTTCATCAAGGTTCAAAGATCAGATGGCGATTTGTGTGTCCCCCCCCCCCCCAGGGCGAAAATTCTTAAGAGGGAAGATGCCAAATCTTGTTAGATGTAAACCATGCTGCCTGCTTTCAAAACCAATAGGACGTGTAGTTTTAGAAGAGGTAAAGAAGGACACGTTTTTTAAACTTATTGTGAATGTATTTTGCCTTTCCCTACACCATGAAAATGATCGATTAATAGATGGGCTGATTGCGTAAGATCCGGAGATAAATATTCTAATCATGCTTAATTCACGCGAAGATCTAGATATATCATTGAAAAGTGGAGGAAATATAACGACTAAACATCCAGTGACAATTTGGAAGATTTGTTTTGACACGATACTACCAATTTATCAATATCACCTCTCCGTTTATAGACCACGTTATTCCTGTTTTGTAGCTCTCCACTGGCATTTATTTGTTTCAAGTATATACGGAACCATTTTTAATTTACGGTAAGGTTAATAAGTTTGGCAAGTATTAAGGTAATCCCCCTCTTTTCCCGATTTTTTTTTTTGTGGATATATTGTTGTGTCTGCATTTTGTTAAAATTTATTTGGACATTTTATGGTCATTGATTTCATTGTTTATTACGCCAAGGAGGCGAAACAAGACAGTGAAATAGCAACTTCTGAGATGGAAGTTAGAGCACTGGTCTAAGCTCCTCCAATTCTTTACCTTTCCTATGACAAGCGACACACGGCGGGGCTGGAGACTACAATAACTAAAAATTCGTTCAGTTAGCGCACTCCTCTAAAAGTAACAGAAGATAACTCACTCGAAGATCAAAGGAAAAATTACCATTCATGTTACAAATTGCATTAAGTCAGAACAGGGAAGTGTAGAACGAATGATATACCTGTTTAAGAACAATGACGACAATTATGATAGTTTGTACCGGTACCATCTTCATCTTTAAATATGTCACCACTTTTTTTCTTAAATTTTGATAAAACGACATGAAGGTATACAACAATCTGGTTGAAATTTGACACCAAAATAACTGTAGGCAACAGTGGTTTGCCGATGTTCCAATATTACTATCGTCCTGAATATGCATGGAATATTTGCCACTGGACGTTAAGCAAATAAAAATCAATCAATAAATCAAATTTGACCATGGCAGTCTGAAATTGTCTTCAATAAATAGAGGGACTGGCATAATAATAAAAGACAGCCTAAACGTGAGGATTACCGTTACGGTAGAAACTCAGACATATAATTTCGGTGCTTCTGTCCTCGTAACCATGGTGGAGAAGATTTTGAAATAAAGTTAAACTTTGTTGTTGATATCGTTATTATGAGAACATTATCACGGGTGCGTTGTACAAAGTGAAATGTATACACGTCATTGATCGTTCTGTTACTACTAACAAAATTAAACATTTAAAAATATATTTGTTTCATTGTACAATTCAGATAATGTTATCGACTTAACTTGTATTATAACGCAACTGTTTTCTTAACCGGGTTCATTTTGAACAAAAGACGCAATTTTAGGAGATAGTCGTATTTCACTATAGCCAAAATTTACATCAACCATGTTTAGATGTTCCTATGATTGATGTCTTTCATAATATCAAATACTGGATTTATTTATATTTCATTAGTTATAGTGGCACAATGTTAAAACCGTAACCTTCTTTTGAAACTGTAAAACGTTACAAGGGTAGCGTTCAGAATATATATTTCTCATTAAGTTATCCTCTTTTTCCCGTGTACTTCTATTTCCAGATGCTAATCATCATTTGATTGACACATCTAACGAGCGCGACGCATCCCTCTATAACAGCAGGAAACGTATCACTTTTATGATAACCTAACCTGGAGTTCATGTTCCTCGAGTTTTATGTGAAATGTTTCGCGGACTGATGTTGTTATTTTGGGTATTCCTTAATATTGTTTTGTTTTGTTTATGGTTTTTGTTGTGTTTTGATTCCTCACTTGGTATTTCTATCTTTTGGCACCCATCTTCATCTGTAGAGAACTGTGTAAATTTATGATAAGGATTGTTGATCAACGGACATATTTGATAGATTGAGTAATGAGTTTTATGTGAAACTGCAAGCAAAAGTCGATAAAACTTCACTTTCAAAGGCGGGGGAGGGTGTAGGGTGCCAATTATGTTAAAGTCCTTCGTTCTTCTATCTTACACAAACATAAACGGTACCGTAATTTCAAATTACACATTGAAGCCGACTTTGATTATGCAAGTATTTTAAACTAAAGTTAACATATGATCATTATGGCCAAGCTGTTTGAAATCGAAAATGTTCCTAACCGAGAGGTAATGACTTTTCTGAAAAAGGAATCGAAATATCGTCTACTTTCTCGAATCTTATGGCAGGATTGTAGGGAAGCCAACATTGAGTATCATTCTTTGTGTTCATCTTGTTGATTTTTTAGGTACATTTATATAAAATAGTCTACTAAAACAATTTTAAGACTGGAAACAAATTAAGTAAGCTTTCTGATTGTATCAGCTGATAAAGATGTCAGAAAAAAATGACTATACACAGATATTTAAATTTGGAATTACAAATTCAAGTAAACTGATAATGACTACTTCTACTGAACGAAGATAATGCATTCCACAAAAACAAACATAACACTGCAAGGTTAACAATATGTTGTGGCTCTCTAAAGTACAAAAAAAATGTTTTATATCGGCAGTCAGTTAAAAACATTACTTAAGATTTATCTCTGCGTCTGCCATTTTCAATTTAGAAAGCTCAAACTCATAATCAAGAGTGTTATAAATCGTTTGTCAATACCAATATGAACTTTTTCAGGAGTATTTGAAAATTGGTTTAAAGTTCTTGATTGGTTACTTTCCTCTAAAAGCCAGTTTGTCTTCGTCGATCTATTGGTATGTATACTCTACTTTACCTTACACTACCGCATATTATAATCTCACTGTGAATACTTAATAATTCGTCGGGTACTAATTTTCGTGGATATCGTTTGAATAGGTGAAGAATTAATTTTAAGGTTGAATGAATCAAAAACTTCGTATGGGGTTGTATGCAGAATTCTTAGCTTCTGTGTTTTTCTTCTTAAATAACTTAATGTTGTAACCTAGAAAATAATAGAAACCACAGAATAAAGCAAAACATTCCTATGGAATAAAATAGCCTTCAGTGAATTTGGTGAAATCATTTTAGTAATACAACCTACAAAAATACAATAAATGTACATTTACTGAAATGGGTGAAATAATTATATTGTTCGCTTGATGGTATACATGTATATGTTCATTTTTGATATACCATAAGCCGAGACAACAAAATTGATTTTCGATGGGTACATGTATCAAATGATCCCCTCTTATCACTATTATGACTAAATGCATGGCAACCAAAGGAAACGTCAAACACATGATAGATATAGTTCAATAACACCTGAAGATATTTTGAGGACACATACTTTTCAATCAATACAGATGAGTTGTATATTGTTCAATAAATAGAAAAAGGAAGATGTGGTATGAGTGCCAATGAGACAACTCTCCGGCCAAGTCATAATGTATAAAATGTAAACAATTACAGGTCAACGTACGGCCTTCAACACGGAGCCTCGGCTCACACCGAACAGCAAGCTATAAAAGGTCCTAAATTGACTAGTGTAAAACAATTCAAATAGGAAAACCAACAGTCTAATCTATATAAAAAATTCGTAAGGGTTCCGCGGAACCCAGTGTCTCGCCTACTTTTGCTGTTAGTCGCAGGCTTAACAAAAATGGGGAAATGTTTTTTTTAAATTTTCTTCTAGATACTATCTTTTGATTGTAAGAAGTTCTGGTCAAGTTTGGTAAAAATCCAAGAAGGTTTATGAATCTAATAAATGTTTTAAAAACTTTAACTGCAGACTGTACCTAATGTTAAAAATGAATAAAACTAAGTCCATTTATAAGTAATATACAGAAAAACAGGAAATAAATTTTTACAAAATGTCCTTCTAGATACTAGCTTTTGATCATAAACAAGCTTCTGTCCAAGTTTGGTACAAATCCAGGGTAGTTTAAGAAAGTTATTAAAATTTTAAAAGCTTTAACCACAGAGTAAATGTAATGTTAACTGGCAGAAAAACTAAGTCCATTTATAAGTAAAATACGGATAAACAGGATTTTTTTTTTAACAAAAATTTACTTTTGAATACTATCTTAAGATCACAAACAAGCTTCTGTCCAAGTGTGGTACAAATCCAGGATAGTTTAAGAAAGTTAATAAAATTTGAAAAACTTTAACCACAGAGTAGATGTTATGTTAACTGGCAGAAAAACTAAGTCCATTTATGAGTAAAATACGGATAAACAGGATTTCTTTTTTACAAAATTTACTTCTGGATACTATCTTATAATCATAAACAAGCTTCTGTCCAAGTTTGGTTGAACTGCAGGATAGTTTAAGAAATTTATTAAAATTTCAAAAACTTTAACCACAGAGTGAATATTTGTGGACGCCGCCGACTACGACGGAATATAGGATCGCTACGTCTCGCTTTAGCGACAAAAGTCGCAGGCTCGACAAAAACCAGAAACGAGAAACACTTATGAACCACATCAACAAAGACAACCACCGACCAACAGGTTCCTGACTTAGGATAGGTGCAAATGCGTTGTTACATATTCGAGTGAACCATCTAACGTCCAAGAACGCAACCATCTAAAAATGGACAAACAACGATAGGAAAAAATCATCTCTTTTGTCGTAAATTTTAGTATTGAGCTTCCCGTTTAAGATATAGATATCAAGATCCAGGAAAGGGCAATGTTCATTGTTAGTATTAGCATTAGTTAAAGTCAGTCAGTTCAACGGGATAAATCTCTTTAGTGAACATACTGAACTAATCATTATTGCGAGCAAATTTATCATCCAAACATCTAACAGTGTTATTAAATTTCTGTATCAAATGTTGTTTCGGTGGGTCTTTGTTGATTTTATTCAAAATAGTAATTCGTAACAATACAGAAACAGTCCGCAATAAGTGGTGCAGTTAGTCCGCATTGGAATTTCGATAACTTGGCGATATACGGAATCTCCAAAGCAAACACAAAGGTTATCTAGTAAAATGCCAAGTGCAGTTATCATATCAAATCAGGTTCAGTTGACATAGATCTTTTGTTTGTTGTTACTAAAAACTTACAAAAAAGAGATACATTCGCATTCCGACATTTTAAATGCTCATTTAATTTGGTAAGTGAATGTTTCTTTATGAGATTATGAGGTCAAGTGGTATATAGGGTAGAAAAATAAAAACTGTGAACAGATCGAAAGCACCAATATGAGCATGCAATTTATCAAGTGCTTCTAAGCAGTTATTATGCCCTTATAAAAAAAACGAAGAAAATTTTACTTTTTAAAACAAAACTTTCACGTTTATCTTTATTTAGAAAATGATCAAACAATAGTTTGTCTTTTCTTTTTTTTTTTTTTTCTAATTAAAATCATATATTGAATTATCTGTGATATTGTTAATTTTATATTTCCCTACACTGGAATAGAAGGGAAAATCCTTATCACAGTCGAAGGGTACCTGAAATACCTAAATTCATAAATACAACATTTCAGTTTAAACCAGGATTACCAAATGAACCCGTTATTTTTCTTTCATGGTAAAGACATGCACCTGAGCAAAAGTTGTTCAAGATCAAGTTCAGCTTAAAACTTGTTTTCACTGATAAAATTTTTCAAAGCATTTCATTCAAAATCTAATCATTTTATCGATTTTCTTAAACAGAAATGATCCATCAATGCATTTATATTTCAAATAAATGAATTAATGTTCAATTCAAGTGCGTTCAATCAGTCGTGTATATTTTTTTTGTTATTTTTTTCCATTTGGCAGAATATAATTATGTTGTCCATTAATCCCTCAACCAAAACAATGTTTAATGTAAATCAGCATATAATATGCAAATGAAATTAGAAACAAAACAACTTGAATTGATCATCTTTTGAAGCCATTGTGTATTTTTTTTAAGATTAAAATTAAAAAAAAAGATAAATTATTTATCAAATGAAAATAATACTTATAATTTTTTTGCATTCAAACATTTTTATGCATTTCATCTCACCAGGAACGCTTAAACCTAAACATTTGAATGTCGTGACTGTAAAAATACGTAGAAACGCTGAAAGCAACATTCATATAAACAAAAAAGACAGAAAAAAACTTTATTCCTCTTAAGTCGTTTTAGGGAGTTGGAACCTTGGTTTCTTATATTAATAATTTCTTAAATATTTAACGGAGAATATTTTACAAAAGGTATGTTATAAATCATGTCAATACCGTAGCACTTACTACTAGTGGACTGGTAACACAAAATTGCTTACTATAAATATCTGTTAATCAGAATTAATCTGAATTGTATACTTGGCACTCATATAGCCTTTTCCCAGAGGACTTTATTGACAAATAAGCTATGAGGTTCGTGCATTATATCTATATTTCTCAAAATAGAATAATTGATCTGATTCGTATTTTTCATTCCATGAAATGTTTTAATTGATAGAAGAGTTTTTTGAAAAGTGGAATGACTGCTGAGTCGGTAACAAATGAAACGTAGTTGCTTTGTTGTTGTTATTTTTACACGGTCACAGTTATATGTCTTGTCTGTCAAGAATGCGTTCCGGATATGCAATTTTGTAAATATGCGATTTGAATTCGTCCAACTACAAAATATAAACAAAAACGATTTATGTAGCATTTGTAATCCATTAAAAATGTATGAAAAAGATCTATAAATGTATAGAATGTACGTAAAAAGCGGCGGAAAAGATCCATTTAATTCCTTGTGATTGCAACTTACTAATAATAAAATCTTAGAATACATTTTGAAGCATTATCGCTTTTGAATTTTAGGAACCTAAAAGTGATATTTACGAAAAGGCATATTCATAATCATCTTTAAGTACAAACTATGTATGGGTTTCGTAAAACTGAATCTCAGGTGAGGAAAATCAGGACCATTACCGATTACCACCTAATTATTAACGAGTTTGAATCTGGAAAGATAATCACTGCCACAGATGAAAAAAAAATGTTTATCAATGAAAATCTGGAACGTAATAGGTATTCTTTAAAGGGGATTTACTATCAAATTCATGTTCACCGATTTGACTCAAATTATCATATTTGATTTATAACTTACTAAACTTATATCCTAATTTCTGAAAGTAAAAACAAATAAACAATTATGAATGCATGGACTCGATAATATGTATCAGAATTTTGGGTGTAATGTAATCATGGAATTGTTGACTAGACGCCATCTTATTAACCACCGAGATGACCTACGAAAACTGCCAACGGTCATATAACCCGATATAAACATAAATATAAATATAAATATATAGCGAACACGTGCAATTGGATTTTTATAGATCTTTTTCATTTTTTTATATTATAGATTAAAAATACGTCAATTTTCGTTTGTACTTGTATAAAATGGTTTTTGTGGATGGAATAGGTCAACTAATCTGAATAGAGATCTGTATTCATGTGATCTTCAATTTAACTCCTTAGTTATAGATTGGTTACGCATGTACTAGGCGTGTTCAGCTATTAAAGGAAAATAATGTCAACATTGAAAGTGAAACAAAGGTGAAACATTTGGTTGACCTATTGCATCCACAAAAACCATTTTATTCAAGTAAAAAACAAATTGACATATTTTAAATTTATACTATGAAATAAAAAAGACCTAGAAAAATCCAATTGCTCGTGTTCGCTATCTATATATATATATACATATATATTTACATTTATGTCCATATCGGGTTATATGACCGTCGGCAGTTTTCGTAGGTCATCTCGAAGGTTAATAAGATGGCGTGTGGTCTACCATTCCATGACTAAAATACACCCGAAATACTGATACATATAATCAATCGAGTCCCTGCATTCCTAATTGTTTATTTTTTTACTTTTAGAAATTTGGATATACAAGTGTAAGTTGTGGTATGTTATAAAATAAATATGATAATTTAAGTCAAATCAGTGAACATGAGGTTAAAGTATTGAATTGCAAAAAATTAATACACCTGCTATGTTTTTGAGCTTATTTAGACAAACTGACTGCGTATAAAGAAATATTACTCCAAAATTCCGTTTTTATTCAAAAGCTTGAAAAAAAAGAATCGTATTTCTTTTGTTGTCTCAATCTTTGCTAATTCCCCTTTAATATCTAAAAATTTTACTTACAAAATTTTGTTCGTTTAGATGACAATCTAATATCAATAATCATCTAATCAGAATATATGTATTGTTAAAATGAAGGAGTAAACAAACCATAAGTCGAATGAACCTACAAATGACAAATGTAGCGTTGTCTCATTAGCAGTTAAACCACATCAGTTTTTTCTAATTTTTATATTTGTAAATATCCCTGATTTTGATATAAAACACATTAGTTAAAACAAAGGCTCGTTGAACAAAATGCGCAGAACAAAGCTGTCAGTCAAGATCAGACTTTTCGAATAAATTGCCCAGAAAGAGCCAGTCTGTTAAATTTGAAATTCATTCTGTTGTCCGTTTTATGAATTTTTTTCTACGAAGTGTACATCAGAACTCATACTAAAAAGTAGTCATCACTTGTAACGTCATTTCATTAAAAAAAACCGCAAAAACGGGAAACAATCGTCTTTCAGTCACAAAAACACCTATAAAGGACCAATTGACACTTTCGGCTAAATTGAATTATTTGTTGAACAGTTTTGCTATTTAGAAATTATCTCTCTATATTAAACATATTGAAGTCCTACAAGAAATGCAAAACAATAGGTAAAAATACGTCCTTCCAGGAGTATAACTCTATGAGTAGTCAATTTACGATTTTGGTCATGTTGACTTAATTATAGATATTATTTTGCTGATCATTTTAACTACTTAAACATTTTCTTTAATTACTAAAATTTCGGTAAAAACTGAGTAAACAATATCAGCAGGGAAAGTAACTCATATAAAGGTCAATTGACGTTTTTAGTCGTTTTACTTATATTTGAAAAACTTATTTTTACTATTTAAAGATTCTCTCTCTTCTAAAGTTTCTGCAAAAAATGCAAAAGGGGAAGCAGCATGAATGAATAATCTGGTCGCAGTTGCATTGTCTCTTTTCACACAATTGTGAGAAGTGTTAAACTTAGAACGTTAACCTTGATTAGGGCAGCAGAATTTATTTTCGGAATAATATTTTTTCAAGCACGTGGATTTTTGTGAAGTTTCTACGTTCCTTGTTATCATAACGGTTAATTTCTAAGAATGGAGGAAATTAAAAGAGGCCGAAAGTTATATCAATGAATTTGTATTACAATTACGTCATATATAAACCCAGTCCAATAACTTTACTATATAATAAACTGTTCGACGTTAACACGTAAATAAAACGTAAAAAACATATAAAAGTGAGGCGAAAGTTACCAGAGGGACATTTAAACTCATAAGTCGAAAATAAACTGACAACGCCATCGCTAAAAAAGAAAAATACCAACAGACAAACAAAAGTACACAAAACACAACATAGAAAACTACGACTGAGCAACACGAACCCCACAAAAAACTGGGGGTGATCTGAGGTGCTCCGGAAGAGTTAGCAGATCCTGCTCCACATATGGCATCCGTCATGTTGATGAATTAAATTAGAATGGAAAGGTTGGCAACTCTGTCACACAAAAAAAAACGAGACTGTAAAGTATAACGACATACAACACAAACTCGGGGACAAATTATACTGAATTAACATATGTACAGCAGGAGTATCAAACCCTATATGTGTACATTAAGCGTGTTCATTTTTTGTTTGCAATAGAGATTCCGTTAATCGCCAAAGTATCTTAATTTCAATGGGGACTTATTTTGCAACTTTTTTTTTCGCTATGGAAATTCCATATTTCGCCAGGTTATCGGAATTCAAATGGGAACTTTTGGTCAGATTGTTGTTTTTTAACACATTCGCCGTTTCTATTTTCTATTTTATTTTAAATGGAACAAATGCACAAATGTTTAAAACATATTCTTCTTTATGAACACAGCACAAGCAACAAACCCTGTATAGGTAGTATGTTTATAGATATAAAACAAAGTTCGAGAGAAAAACTATTTCATCAACTCAGCACAAGCAACAAATCCACAACTGTGCATGTTCATGTAGTATGTTTATTAACGTAAAAAGTGTACTGATATACAACACACTCTCTACTCCATCTAAAAGGCTCAAGGAACAAACCGTGTACGTGTGCATAAAGTTTTTTTTCATTAATGTAAACAGTGCAAAAATATACGAGACACATTCCAGTTCATAAACACAGAAAGAGCAACAAACCCTATATGTGTACTTTATTGAACCATTGGTGGCCTTCTGCTGTTGTCTGTTCTATTGTCGGGTTGTTGTCTCTTTGACACATTCCCTATTTCCATTCTCAATTTTATTTAGTATGTTCATAAATGTAAAAAGTTTACAAATATAAGACACGTATTCTTTTTTTTTTTTTTTTTTACAATTAAACAAAACTTTATTGCACAACTGCTGTTTTACATTTTATCCAGATTACAGCGTTAGTCTGGATACCCCTGTGATTAGTTACTGAACTTCCAGGGAATAAAAGTTCAGCAAATAAATGTAAATGTTAATTTTACAATTTCTTACATTATTTCATTCCTAAACATAGTTAATATATTTCTAAGTTGGTGTCACATGTTTACGGATCAAAATCATTCTACTAACCGGGTTTGACTTGTTTTTCTTGAATCGATTTTTTATCATTGACCTTTTGACCCAATAAAATTTGAACAGGTGTATGAAACCGTTAGGAAAGCACATGGTTTCTGTTAACTTTCTATTCATTCGAACATTTTGGATTTACTTTAATTAAGTTTGTTCACTCTCGCCCTGGTAAGTATGCTAGATTATTTCTAATCTAAATTATTTTCAGTAAACATATGATTTATATTTGTACACTATTAAGTTATACAGTAAATGCAGATCGTAAAAACCTTAAACAGATACACACAGTATTTTATTCTTACAAACTATTCTTCTTTTCTTCGTTTTCAAGCGTATACAAATAAACATTATCTTTGGTGGAAATATGTATGATTTGATAAAACTTTATAATTTTAAATATAAAAGTCAAAAGAATTTTTCCGTGAGATACATGTACTGTACATGTAGATCTATGTCTCTACGATTGATTGATTGTTGATTGCTTTACGCCGCAATTAATCTCTATGAGAAATTGACCAACTATACATACAACTTTACATTTGAATGCTTGTATTTTGTTTTAAGATTTTATGCTTGAAGGAAGGAAATCGAAAACTTTACAGATTTAATTGTAATTTTTTTTAAAAGGTGATTTACGGTTTTCTTGCTGTTTTCCATTAAGAAGTATATGTACTTGTATTCATTCTTAAATAGTTCATAAACATCTATTGGTTTTGTTTTATTATCAGATAAACAATTACTTTTATGTGAAGTGAATAGAATTATTGTTAATATATAATTTATATCATCATATGCACTGTCTTCTATTTTATAACCAATAACCAAATGTTTTAAGCTTTTTATCTGTTTATCAATATGAAACTTTAATAACATATTATTTATTTTATTCCAGAACTCCCTGAAATAACTGCACTCTATGTAATTATGAAGGTAAGTGTCTGTTACTTGACAAGTAAAACATAGATTTGTTTGCTTTATTTTCCATGAATACAAATGAGTACCTACTGGAAGGATATAATGCAATAACTTCCATCTAACCATTTCAAGTTTATTATCTTCTAAGTAGTTGAAAATAAATTATAATGTGTGTTTTATATTGTAAGTTTTACTTAAATTGAACTCTTTTATCCATTTAGAAAAACCAATTGGAAATTCCTTATCAGAATGTAATAATCTTTTATAAATGTTAATGTTTTTTATATTGAGTAATTCATCTGTTTTTGTCCCTTGTTTAAAGAAAACTTTACTCCTACACTGGACCATAGTTTTAATTGAATCTTGTTTCTGTAATATTGTTTTCCACTGGTTTGGTATGCTATGTTTTATCTGCATTAATTCAGCAATCCATTTTTTTTTACATTTTAATATACTTAAAAATTTTTCTTGAGAAATATTCCCCTTATCATCAATAATGTCATTTATGTAAATTATTTGTTTCTTCTATCCAGTGTCTGAAAATCAAACTGTGTCTGTTAGACTTTATATATTTATTCCCCCATATTATTTGCTGTTTATTTGAGAATAAAAATTTGTCAACCAAACGTTTTGCTTTAAATTCAAAAACATGTCGTTCTGTATTGGTATAGTTTTCAGATCTTTCATTTGCGTGTTTAAGGCAATAGAAAGTGTGGGCTTCAAAAGTCTACATACATATCGACTTTATACAGAAAATACGCCCTTTTAAAACATTCAATGTTTCACAAATAATACTTGAACACAATGTAAAATCATTTCTTAAAACACTGCATAAAATTTTATTCTGATTGGTATAGCGGTATTGTCATAAAGTGCGTTGAAATGAACAGTGATATAGCAAACATCGAATTCCCTCCTAAAATGTTATCACACACTATAGTAAGAAATGAAAAGACAAAGTTAACTTGCATCCCATTAAAATCAACACAGTACATTTATATTGTTTTGTATAAACTATATAATTTCGAATTCTACTGACATGTCAAGAGTATTACTCTAGAATATGATAGTTTGCCGTCCGTGTGAACGATGGGGTGGTATGTATGTGTATCCTTACATTTTTCACAACCGGTCTTTGATAATCAGATAATATTTTTTTTGTTCCACACATGTAGAACTCCAATCCTCTCCAGTGTTACATTTTGACCCATTTTTACACAAACACGCATTTTGTATTCGTAATAACCAAGATAATTCATTCCATGAAATTCACGTGCTCACTTCGATTGTTGTTATGTTAGTATCTTTCGGCAAATGGAATGGGAGATTACAATTTGTTTTTCTGTGATACGTAATAATATTATTATGAATAACTAACTAAACGCTTAAGCTTTGCTGCAGATCAGTGTAATTGATTTAAAAAAGTTGGAGAGGAACAAACCCAGTCCCTCTTGCATTTGGGTAAAATTATTTCAGCTGTGTGAAGGTGATATTTTATGTGATCGAAAGACGCTATCCAAGCTATCCAATGTTTATTTCTTAATAAATTAAACCATAATTTAATTTAAATGTCCTCTGATATCTTTATATAGATAAGATACATGTGCAATCCGTTGTATTGTTCATAGTAACTTCAAATTCGGAGATAAGTCTGATTCGGTAATGTCAATATATCAAATGTTAAATACAAATATCAATATAAGCTGAGGTCATGATAGGGTTTTAGGGGAGAAAATAGGAAATAGATTCCTTATACAGATATAAAAATAGGTATTAAGTACGTTTTTCGTGTTCACTTTGTTACGGCCAGAAATCACTTTAAATTGTAGCCAACAAAAGACATAAATCAATAATAAAATTTAACAAGATTTATTTTGCCCAAGTTTACAAATATTATACAAATTGAAATGTCAACTTAACTGTTAAAATATATATGTCCGATCCTTTTGTCTTTTCTTTATCTGGACTTCTACTCTTCACTGTTGCGGGAATCCAAACATAATATTAAGTCCAATAAGTCATAATCTAGTATGATGTAGCTAACTAGATTATGACTTATTGGACATAATATTCTGTTTGACGTTATAACGTAAATAAAAGTGTCAATCCAACTGAGAGAACTTCTGAGAATACCAGTTTATTAATGTCTAATCTGAAAGTCTAACTTTAGTGTTATAAGGCCACACAAAACAAATTAGGCCAAGATAAACAAATATCATAATTACAATATCATAACACCTCCACCCTTAAAAGAAGTTTGAGTGTAACGAGAACTTTTCATGAACAATATATACAAAAATATATAATACATGTACACGTATGTATACAGTGTCTTAGTAAGATCTAGATAAAGCATCTGCTATTACATTATCTTTACCCTTAATATGTTTCACAATAACATCATATTCCTGTAACAATAAACTCCACCTAGTCAACCTCTGGTTCTTGTTTCTCATTTTATGTATGAAGGTGAGTGGATTTTGATCAGTATAAACAAGAATAGGATGCATAGTGGGATTTAGATATACATCAAAATGTTGAAGTGCAGACAACAGTGCAAAACACTCCTTTTCAATAGTTGAAAAAATTTTCTGATGTTTATCTAATTTCTTAGAAAAATATGATATAGGTTTCTCAACATTATCATCTGTTTCTTGATATAAAACGGCTCCAAGTCCTACATCACTTGCGTCAACGGCAAGTTTGAATTGTTTTTCAAAGTCTGGAGTGATCAGAACAGGACTGTTACTTAAAAGTGATTTGCTATTTTCAAAAGTGTTTTGACAATTATCCCTCCAGATGAAGTTAGAATCTTTCCGTAAAAGATGAGTCAATGGTTGAACAACAGTAGCAAATTTTGAAAAGAATTTCCTGTAAAATCAAATCATGCCTAAATATCTCATAAGTACTTTTTCATTTGTAGGAGGAGGACATTTGGTAATTGCATCCACTTTAGCCATAAAAGGTTTCACTTGACCTTGGCCAACTGTATGCCCTAAATAATCAACAGTGGCCTGACAAAATTAACTTTTACCAAGATTAACAGTCAAATTTGATTGTGACAATCTATCAAAAGTATCATATAAATGTGTTAAATTCTCTTCCCAGCTATCACTACACAGAATAAGATCATCAATATAAGCATAACAACAGTCTAATTCTTTTATAACATTATTGATCATTCTTTGAAATGTAGCTGGAGTACTTTTCATACCATACGGCATGACAGTATACTGAAATAAACCGTCTAGTGTAACAAAAGCTGTTATTTCACGAGCTCTCTGTGTCAAGAGTACCTGATAGTAACCTTTCAATAAATCAAATTTGCTCACAATTTTTGCTTGCCCAATGTTGTCAATACTGTCGTCTATCCTTGGAATCGGAGAGGAATCAGATTTTGAAACAGAATTAACTTTTCTGAAATCAGTTACGAAACGAAAGGTTTTATCTGGTTTGGGCACAAGGAGACAAGGAGAGCTCCATTCACTGAATATCATTGTCAAGCATATATTTAATTTCTTGTCTCATAAATTCAAGTTTTAGTGGATTGAGCCGGTAAGGATGTTGCTTAAGTGGAGAAGCATCACCTACATCGACATCATGACAAACAGCAGTGGTTTTGTTTGGAACATCTGGAAACAGATTTCAAAAAGAAAATAACACAAAGATTTTAATTTTTCTCTACGATCGAAAGTCAGATGTGCAAGTTTTTCGTCTAAATTTGACAAAATTTCTGAATTTTTCAACCTTTCTGTTTGTTCTATAGTCTTTGAATCAAAAGATGGTTCAATTATATCTGGTTTGTAATGATCATTCTCTAAGTTAACCATGACTAAAGTGGCAACTGGTTTACTCTCACCTTCATTAGTACGCTCAAAATATGGTTTTAACATATTAATATGACAGACTCTATTTTGTTTGCGCCTACCTGGAGTTTTTACAATATAATTCAAATCAATAATTTTACTCTCTATTGTATAAGGACCACAATATTTAGCCTGTAAAGGATGTCCAGGGACTGGCAAAAAGACTAGTATCTTATCACCAGGCTCAAAAACTGTCCCTGTCATCTTTATCATACCATATTTTCATCTTATTCTGAACAGTTTTTAAGTTTTTCTGAGCAATTTGACAATCAGTATACAATTTTTCTTTAAATCTAGAAATATAGTCTAGAAGATTCAAGTCAGTGTGTTCAGTAAGCCATTGTTCCTTAATCAATTTCAAAGGTCCCCTTACAGTATGACCAAATACCAACGCAAAGGGACTAAAACCAAGGGACTCTTGAACAGGCTCTCGGACCGCAAAAAGTAGAAAGTGAACACCATCATCCCAGTCTCTGTCAAATTGAAGACAAAAAGTTCTAATCATGTTCTTCAATGTTTGATGAAAACGTTATAAGGTACCTTGCGATTCTGAATGTTAAGCACTTCACCTATACTGAGCAATCCCTAACTGGTAAACGACTTGCTGAAATAAACCTGACATGAAATGTGAACCCTGGGCGGACTGTATAGACTTAGGAAGTCCTACTTACGTGAAAAATTTGAAAAGAGCTTTGCCAATAGTTGGTGTCTTGATATTCCTTAACGGAATAGCCTCAGGAAAGCGAGTGGATGTACACATGATCGTCAATAAATACGCATTGCCAGTCTTGGTCTTTGGTAAAGGTCCAACGCAGTCAATCAGTACTCTGCTGAAAGGTTTTTCAAAGGCTGGAATTAGCAGAAGTGGTGTTGGTGGTATTTTCTGGTTAGGCTTACCGACAACCTGGCATATGTGGCATGATTTGCAGTATTCTGTGACATCATTTCTAAGTCTGGGCCAGTACAAATGTTGCAAGATTTTAAGGCAATTCTTCCTTATACCTAAATGTCCATCCAAGGCGGTGTCATGGGCAAGACCAATAATTTCTTGCCCAAAAACTTAAGGCACCACCACTTGGTATACCACTCTCCATTCCTTCTCTGGGATAGCATCAGATGACCTCCATTTCCTCATTAAATTGCCGTCTAGATGGTAGTAGCATTCGACCACTTTGTCTGCTTCCTCCTGTGGTTGAGCCCTCTTGCAGAGCTGAAGTACCTCAGGGTCTTTATTTTGTTCTTCCACAAATGTTCTTCTGTCTAATGAATGACTGTTCACATCTGGCCATGGCATAATTACATTCTTGTTAGTACTAAGTGGTTTTACTATGGCCTTTTCTGAGCTACAGGGACCTTTAATGTCGCCAAGGAAAGTGTCAGAAAGGTCCATGTAATCATCCTCATTTTGTTGTTTTCTTGCCATCGCCCTAGTAACAACACAAGCTGGTTATTGTTCAGCATCATCATCCGTTGATTTAACATCCACCACCGGTTCACTGGTAACAATTGGTTCAGCAACCACTTTGTTCCTAGCTAGATCATTTCCTAGCAATAATGAAAAGTAAAATCACAAAAATACTGAACTCCGAGGAAAATTCAAAAAGCAAAGTCCCCAATCAAATGGCAAAATAAAAAAAAACAAAAAACCCATCAAACGAATGGATAACAACTGTCATATTCCTGACTTGGTACAGGCATATTCTTATGTAGAAAATGGTGGATTAAACCTGGTTTTAAAGCTTGCTAAACCTTTCACTTGTATGACAGTCGCATCAAATTCCATTATACTGACAACGATGTGTGAACAAAACAAACAGACACAATAGGTAAAAATGTCACAAATAGGGGTACAACAGCAACACGAACCCCACCAAAAACTGGGGGTGATCTCAGGTGTTCCGTAAGGATAAGCAGATCCTGTTCCACAGATGGCACCCGTCGTGTTGCTCATGTTATTACAAAGCCGGCAAATAGTCCAATTCGGTAGGTCACATTCGTGAAAAGGGAACGGGATTGTAGTTACGACACAAGGAACAGATCCGATATCAACACCCTCAACGAGGAGATTAGGACGAACACTCACAACAACTGGTCCAGTAATTTTATCTGACTTCAGATAAATGCGATGGAGGGGAGCATCTATACAGCCTAACTCCACACCTTGTAACAAAACGGAGGCACCAACAGAAGTCTCATCGGACAAAGGCAACACACCTTCTAACAATAAAGTCTGGGAAGCTCCATTGTCCCGTAAAATCTTAATAGGCTGAGGAGTAGTATAATCAACAATAGAAACAAATCCATCAGACATAAAGGGTTTATAATCCTCCATGTAATCACAAAAATTGGACTTACAAGCCTGACTGGCAGGACATTCCAACTTATTGGTAACAAGGGGTGTCGTACAAGCACTGGACTTGGGCTTATTATCTCATGTATCTCTTTCATTCTTCTTCTGGAGTCTAAGACAATCAGCCATCAGGTGACCATTTTTCTTATAATAAGAACAAGTTAGTGGCTTCTTCTCAAAAGTATCAAATTTTGGACTAGACATATTTAAACTTGATTGACTCTTATTCTGTGCAACAGGCTTACTATCAGTACGCTCAGTACTTTGATTTTTGTAATTTCCACTCGAAGTATTTAGATTTTGACCTTTGAAACTTCTTTTATGTGAAAGGGTATAATTATCGATATAACAGCTGCATCTGGCAATAGTTTTGTCATCTAAATGTGTTTTTAAGTCTAAATGAACACACTGCTTGAACTCTTCTCTTAACATCAATTGTCTTAAATTATGAAAATTGTTATCTATTTTCTTTGACTTAAGTATGGCATGGTATTGGTTGCAAAAATTTGATATTTTTCATTTAAATGCAATATTTTTTATTCAATTGGTATATTTTTTCATTTGAATGCAATATTTTTTTATTTGAATGGTATATTTTTTCATTTAAATGCAATATTTTTTATTCAAATGGTATAATATGTCATTCAAATGCAATGTTTTTTATTCAATTGGTATATTTCTTCATTTAAATGCAATATTTTTTATTTAAATGGTATAATTTGTCATTCAAATGCAATATTTTTTATTCAATTGGTATAGTAGTTTTTTTTTATTTATATTCAATAATTGCATTATGGGAAGTTCTTTGACGTCTTAAGGTCAAATTTGCAACAACGTTTCTGATTGGTCGGTAATTGTTTGGATTTCCCCCTATCTTTCTAAACATGAATGACCAAGAACTAAAAAACCCGTCAGAATATCGCCCCTCTAACCAAATCTGGCGTTCGTGCGAGTCCTGCACTGGCTGTTAAAATCATCTGGTCATAACTATTATTTCTATTGCAAAATTTCGATGGTCAAAACGTTCGGACCACAACTTTTCATAAACTTTCATTGTATATGGATCTATATATATGCAAGTATATCGTTTTTTTAACTATATTAGACACCGTTGATTTTCCCGTTTGAATGGTTTACACTAGTCATTTTTTGGGAGCCCTTTATAGCTTGCTGTTCGGTGTGAGCCAAGGCTCCGTGTTGAAGACCGTACTGATTGATACTTCAGTCTGGGAGAACAAGATTTATTCCAGTACTAGTTGTAGTTAGCTTTGAGCAAACTTCCAGTAATTGCAAATACTCTTATGTCGGTGCGTTGTGTCTATTGTCTTAATGTTAGTTTTTTTTGTGTGTCTCATACCGATCTTTTGAGTTAATCTAATTGCAACTGATTAGTGCAGGTTGTTCTTTTATTGTACTGTTACACTACTGTCCTAGCTTCGGGATGGGTTGAGTGCCGCTAATATATATGTTGGTGTACTGTTACACCACTGTCCCAGGTTAGGGGGGATTGAGATCCCGCTAACATGTTTGACCCCGCCACATTCTGTATGTATGCATGTGCTTGTCCCAAGTCAGGAGCCTGTAATTCGGTGGTTGCCTTTTGTTGCTGTGTTATACATATTTGTGTTTCGTTCATTTTTTTGTACATTAATTCGGCCATTAGTTTTCTCGTTTGAATTGTTTTACATTTGTGATTTCGGGGCCTTTTATATAGCTGACTATGTGGTAGGTTTTGCTTATTGTCGAAGGCCGTACGGAGACTTATAGCTGTTGATTTCTGTTTAATTTGGTCTCTTGTGGAGAGTTGTCTCATTTGCAATCATACGGTACCACATCTCTGTTTTTATATCAACCCTGCACTAGACGACTTTACAGTATCAGGTTTTTGTCATTGTTGAAGGCCTTACGATTGTGTATAATTGCTTACATCCACTTCATATTTGAACTCCGGTGGATAGTTGTCTTATTAGCAATCATATCCCATCTCTTCGTTTTTATATTATATACCTGACTTCTAAACTCGTGTTTTTCTGAACAAGCATGAAATATTTGTCACTGGGCATTAACAATTAGCAACAAAAAAATCAATCAATTTAAACTTGTGTTAAATAAGAGGAAAACCATTTGATATTTATTTATTTTTTGGGGTGGGGGACAGAAGGATTTCATATATATGAGTATGGTTGCCTGGTAAGAGCTGAAAACTAGGCACGATTAGCGACAGATTAAAATGAATAATAATGCCCTCTCTTCCCTTCCCCATCCTTTATCTATAAATTTAAACTGACCACTACGGAATAGCCCAAAAGTGTTGAAAGTAGCGTTAAACACCAATCAATCAATATCCCTTACCTAGAATATCAAATAATCGCCCCTTAACTGTTATTGTCCGTGTAGTTCTTATATTTATCCAGCTTATCGTCCTACAGGGATGTCTTTCTTAGGCTTTCATACCATAAAACGTTTATAACATAGCTCACATTCTAATATATCTGAATTCATCAATTTATTAATGTCATTTAGACTAAAAGACGCCATGTTTGTTATGTGCCTCTGCCGTCTAAACAACCTATCAAAAAAGAAGAGGTGGAAGAGAGCCAGAAGATCTTCCCAATGCAAAAAAAAACAGAAATGGACTTCTTCTGGCTCACTACCGAAGAAAAAAAAACGCGCCCCATTAGTATGTTTTAAAAACGCCTTGTCCCTACTTTTTTTTCCCAAAATTTGGCATTGTTAAATATATATACATATATATGATCATCATTAAATTGCTATTGTATTTTTATAAGACCTACTTTATTACATGATCTGGGAGTAATGACATCTATCTATAAGTCCAAGCATACAGTAAATTATTATAATATGAATATGTTTCTTGTTTTAATAACCACATTTGATGCTACATGTATGAGTCACCATTTATCAGGACAGGAATTGGGTTTACATAGAGAGAATAATGTGCAAAAAATGGATATGGGGCGGGACCAAACCTATAGATAACATAATAAAGAAATGATGAAATATAAAGAATGCGTCGATTGTTTTTTGGTTGCCAAATGTCCAGTATCAAATATTTCACGCATGTTTAGCACAAATATAATAGAGATCAAACGATAAAGAATAGAGTGAAATGGTAAAAACTAAAAGATATAGAATTATAGAAACTATCTTTAATCTGAATCCCCTCCCCTCAAACACACACTATAACCATTACTGCAAATATCGCATATATACATCTCTATACAAATATCTTAATCTGACCCCCCCCCCCCCCCACACACACACACACTCCCCTAGACACCGAGGTTTTGGATCCGCCCCTGTTAAATGTATCTTATAATATTATACATTTTGTACTGGTCTAGATAATTTCTAAACGTACAATCCTATAATTTGTTGGATACAAATCAATAGAGATTTGTATCTAATTATATTATATACTGTGTCACAAAATAAACTTGTATACCCCCCTCCCCCTCCCAATGCAGTATTGAAAAGTAAATCGTTTAAAAGTCCTGAAGAAAAAATATGTTTTGAAATATGCCCTGCATACTTATTTATGCAACGATATAGGTATATCAATTATTGAACTACTGTGGGGCTTGAAAAACAAATTCTTTTTAAGGGATTCGGAGATGTGAACAGTAAAAAAAAACTCAGCAACGAATCCTAAATGTAAAATGATTTGCGGCATAAGACATGAGAGCACATATTATAGATAGACCAAAATGTGAAGTTCACGCCTTATACAGTGTACGTCCTATGTCATAGGACTATTGTTGTAACATGGGTTAGTAACTGGTTCCAATTTATCCCGAATTGTCTTTATTAAAGAATTAGTTCCGGAGTATCACAGCTTAGGTCTCTTCTTGTGGGTCTCTGGTTCTGCTGTCGTAATTAGGTGATTTTTTTTTCTACATGAATCAAAAAAGATGGGGCTTAGTCCAAATAATTATAACATTCTGGAAGGCTTTTTACTCTTTTTTATGTTTGCTTTCCTGCAACGTGTCTGAGGATCAAGAAAAGAAGAAAATGATATAGCATCAGAGAACGTCATGATTACATGTATCTGGACTTAGAGGGGGGGGCTAGCTATTAACAGCCAGTGCACGAACTCGCACGAACGCCAAATTTAGTTAGAGGGGCGATATTCCGACGCGTTTTTTTAATTCTTGGTCACTCGTGTTTAGAAAGAAAGGGGGAAATCCAAACGATAACCGACCAATCAGAGACGTTGTTGCAAATTTGACCTTAAGACGTCAAAGAATTTCCCATAATGCAATTTTTGCATATAAATAAAAAACTACTATACCAATTGAATAAAAAATATTGCATTTGAATGACAAATTATACCATTTAAATAAAAAATATTGCATTTAAATGAAAAAATATACCATTCAAATAAAAAAATATTGCATTTAAATGAAGAAATATACAAATTGAATAAAAAATATTGCATTTAAATGACAAGTTTTACCAATTGAATAAACAATATTGCAATTGAATGACAAATTATACCAATTGGATAAAAAATATTGCATTTGAATGACAAATTATACCATTTGAATGACAAATTATACCATTTGAATAAAAAATATTGCATTTAAATGAAAAAATATACCTTTCAAATAAAAAATTATTGCATTTGAATGAAGAAATATACCAATTAAATAAAAAATATTGCATTTAAATGAAGAAATATACCAATTAAATAAAAAATTTTGCATTTAAATGAAAAATATCAAATTTTTGCAACCAATACCATGCCATACTTAAGCCATTTATCAGATAGATCTTCTTTTTCCCTAGCAAATTCAACATAGGTTTGTGACTTTATCTTTTTTTAAGACCAACATTTCTGTCTATATGCTTCTGGCACTAGCTCATACGCTTTCAAAACTTCCTGTGTCATAATCAGAACTTTTTTCTGATGAAAGTGCTGATTAAATTTCAGCGGCCTTGCCCTCAAAAACAATTTGCAGCATTGTAGTCCAATAAGGCTTTGGCCATTTCAAATTTTGAGCAATTTTCTCAAACTGTGGAAACAAATTCATCAACTGTTTTTTCACAATATCTGGGAACCAAACGTATATTTTTAGCTGCATCAATATAAAAATGTTCTGATTATGACTCTACTTTAGTGTTGCTTTCTACTTTAACCATTTCAATTTTTATTTTCTCCATCTCTAACCTTCCCTCATTTCAAGCTCTACCTGTCTTTCTTCTTTTTCTTTTTCCAATTGTTAAAATTTAAATTCATCTTCCTTTTCTAATTGTTTAATTTCAATTCATCTTCCTTTTCTAATTGTATTAATCTAAATCCATGTTCTAACTCGAGCTGTTTTAATTTGATAGCATCAACATTTTCGACCTTAAGTTCAAGAGCCACTTCACCAAAAATTTCTGCATAAACTATTTGTCTATTACCAATTTTTTATAATTTTTGTTTTCTCATAGACACTCTAAAATCTATTTGTAGATGTTTAGCAAGCAACACTAATTCTTCTTTCTTTAGTTTATCAAACCCTTTCAGGTCTGGCGTTTTTATAAATTTATAGGCATCAAATGCCATTTTGTAGAATTTTGTTGGCTAATTCTAATTCAATAAAATACAGGGAAAAAATTTTACTCTAATATTAACGTAATCCCGGACGAGTCCCTTATTTCTGTTACGGCCACAAATCACCTATAAATTGTAGCCAACAAAAGACACAAATCTATAATCAAATTTAACAAGATTTATTACATACAAGTTTACAAATATCATATAAATTGAAATGTTAACTTAACGTTTAAAACATATATGTCCGATCCTTTTGTCTTTTCTTTATCCGGAATTGTTCTCTTCACTGTTGCGGGAATCAAAACAGAATATTATGTCCAATAAGTCACAATCTAGTATGATGTAGTTAACGTAAATAAAAGTGTCAATCCAACTGAGAGAACATTCGGGAATACAAGTTTATTAATGTCTAATCTGAAAGTCTAACTTTAGTGTCTGTATATATATAGTTGTCACGGAAATCTCTAGAACACTGTAGAAGGGAAACTCCTAGAATACGGTAGAAGTTTAAATTACACATCGTCGATTATGATCATTCCAGAATTATTAAGTAAGTCAAATAGAAAACTGTAACCATTCCATCAGTATCTATGATTGTTCTAGTGATTCTAAACTGCACAATTATACCATTATTTGGTAAACCACTATAAATATTATGTAAACAAATTATACATGTTATAAGGCCATACAAAACAAATTAGGCCAAGATAAACAAATATCATAATTACAATATCATAATAACTTCATTGTATTTTTGTTTAATTCGATGTATGTACCAGTCTTTTGTCTCAAATTTTAGAATTTTATAACATCAGCTCTAATTTTTTTTAAGGGCGAATATTTTATTTTTGATAATGATTCCATTTTCGAGTGTGAATTAGAACGGGAAGAACTATGGCTCTTTACCTTAAACTATAATCAGTATTTCTAAACTTTTTGTAAATATGAGACTTCATACATGTATGCAGTATGTATGCAGTACACCTGGCCTTGGGCTGTTTTCTGCTCTTTGGTCGGGTTATTGTCTCTTTGACACATTCCCCTTTTCAATTTATTAATTTTATGAGTAATATAGCCTAAGCATTCTGGGTTTCATTTTGGGATAGTTGAAGTTTCGGTATGATTTTTCCGGATTCAATATACTTGATTTTTAATAGAAAAGAAGCATTATTTTTCAACTGATTATTAGATTGTAACTTGTTTCTTATTTACCACGACATAGCAATAAAATTCGTTTTACAAGATAACCACCAACAGGCATAACGAGTGCTGTCAGTTTTAAATGAAAATGCTTTTTTACATGTTTAAATCATATCAATTATCAATTATGCATCTATTTTAAAAGAAAAGATGCTGGCAATTATTCTACAAAGATCTATTCTAACAGTAGGTTTCATTGTATAGTGCCTAACAAGATTTTTTAGGTAGACGAAATTGACCTTAAAACGATCGTATTGACTTTTGATGTCCAAAAATAGGGAGACCGGACATATTTTGACTTTATTTACTGACTTCTTTAGTTTGGGATTAATTGTAATTATAACATTCCAATGAGACTGAAAAATGTGTTGTTTTTTTTGTTGTTAAGATAAACAATAATTTTACCTGGCGTAGCAGTGCGAAAAATGTATTTCGATATTTCTCTTCGACAAATGACTTTTTAAAGGAATAAGACGTCTTATTTGTAAACTTTCTCTTTTTTCTCCGCAATAGGCTATTAAAAAATAATTTATCTACTGTGTATGTTGAAATTTTTGTGAAAATATAAGCAGTGGCAATTGTTACCTTTCTTACCTTTAGTTTCATTGACATAAAACATAATATGGACTCGTCCAGTGTCAAGTTTGATGGTTATTTAAGTTACTTTACACATTCATGCACGTTCTGATTTATTCAATATACATGTATGAAAAGTATAAACAGTTTGAAGGTTAACTAATAATAACTTAATCCAATCAAATTGCGTGAGATTCAATAACAATGAGCAGTCCACATCATAATAGGTAATAGGGGTAAACTGGGTATGGAAAAATGACAGATATTTTAAGTTATTTTTTTGCAATAACGAATAAAAATTTGTCAACCAAATGTTTTGCTATAATTTCAAAAACATGACTGTCGTTCTGTATTGGTATAGTTTTCGGATCTTTCATTTACGTATTTAAGGCAATAGCAAGTTTAGGCTTCAGAAGTTTACATAATTATTGACTTTATACAGAAAATTCGCCGTTTTAAAACATTTAATGTTTCACAAATAATACTTGGATACAATGTAAAATCGTTTCTTAAAACACTGCAAAAATTTTCATTCTGATTGGTATAGTGATATTGTCATCAACTTTTTTGAAATGAACAGTGATATAGCAAACATCGAATTCCCTTACAAAATGTTATCACACACTATAGTAAGAAATGAAAAGACAAAGTTAACTTGCATCCCATTAACATCAAAATAGTACATTTATATTGTTTTGTATAAACTATACAATTTCGAATTCTACTAACATGTCAAGAGTATTACTCTAGAATATGATAGTTTGCCGACCGTGTGAAACATGGGGTGGTATGTATGTGTATCCTTACATTTTTCACAACCGGTCTTTGATAATCAGATAATATTTTTTTGTTCCACACATGTAGAACACAAATCCTCTCCAGTGTTACATTTTGACCCCTTTTTACACAAACACGCATTTTATTTTCGTAATAACCAAGATAATGCATTTCATAAAGTTCACGTGCACACTTCGATTATTGTTATGTTAGTATCTTTCGGCAAATGGAATGGGACACTACAATTTGTTTGTCTGTGACACGTAATAATATTATTATGAATAACTAACGAAAAGCTTAAGCTTTGCTGCAGATCAGTGTAATTGATTTTAAAAAGTTGGAGAGGAACAAACCCACACCCTCTTGTATTTGGATAAAATTATTACAGCTGTGCAAAAAAAAGTCTCGATATTGAAGGTTATATTTTATGTGATCGAAAGACGCTATCCAAGCTATTCAATGTTTATTTCTTAATAAATTAAACCATAATTTAATTTAAATGTCCTTTGATATCTTTATATAGATAAGATATCTGTTTTTAAATCCAAACCGGTTATTTGCTCATATTGTAGTTTTGCTTTTGTTAGTCTATTTATAAAATCTTAACAGATCAATGAAGAACTATTACAAATTACAATAGTATGACACATAAACACTTTAAAGTTGGTTTTATTCATTCAAAATTATGTGTGTCTGAATTTATATTGATTATTTTGTAAACAAGGATATAAAGTAAAGACTGAAGTGAGTACATTGTTTTTTAGATGTTTCATCTTTTTTTTAAATATGTTACCAGAATTGTCCTAATGATCAGAATGATGTTATTGATCGTCAATGAGAAACCGCACCAAAACAATTAACATACAATCTTTAATAAAAGACAAGTTACAAAATGCAAAACAAAAATAGGATCTGCCATTAACACTCATTCTTTTGGTGGTTTGTTTTGTAGCTTTTTGAAATTATTGCTTTATAACTTTTGATATGGGTGGAATCTTATTTTTAGGTTTTATCATTACCGTTACACAAACGCGCAATAAATACATTAAACGTGGTATCATGGATTTGTATATTGCGTGACAGATTCATATAACAAGATAAGACAACGAAATATTACTCTCTGGCTATCTTTGGCTACATATTGACTTTATACAGAAAGTTCGCCCTTTTAACACGTTCAATGTTTCACAAATAATACTTGAACACAATGTAAAATCATTTCTTAAAACACTGCATACAATTTTATGCTGATTGGTATAGCGGTATTGTCATAAAGTGCATTGAAATGAACAGTGATATAGCAAACATCGAATTCCCTCATAAAATGTTATCACACACTATAGTAAGAAATGAAAAGACAAAGTTAACTTGCATCCCATTAAAATCAACACAGTACATTTATATTGTTTTGTATAAACTATATAATTTCGAATTCTACTGACATGTCAAGAGTATTACTCTAGAATATGATAGTTTGCCGTCCGTGTGAACGATTGGGTGGTATGTATGTGTATCCTTACATTTTTCACAACCGGTCTTTGATAATCAGATAAAATTTATTTGTTCCACATATGTAGAACACAAATCCTCTCCAGTGTTACATTTTGACCCCTTTTTACACAAACACGCATTTTATTTTTGTAATAACAAAGATAATTCATTTCATAAAGTTCACGTGCTCACTTCGATTGTTGTTATGTTAGTATCTTTCGGCAAATGGATTGGGAGATTACAATTTGTTTTTCTGTGATACGTAATAATATTATTATGAATAACTAACTAAACGCTAAAGCTTTGCTGCAGACCAGTGTAATTGATTTTAAAAAGTTGGAGAAGAACAAACCCAGTCCCTCTTGTTTTTGGGTAAAATTATTACAGCTGTGTGAAGGTGATATTTTATGTGATCGAAAGACGCTATCCAAGCTATCCAATGTTAATTTCCTAATAAATTAAACCATAATTTAATTTAAATGTCCTTTGATATCTTTATAGAGATAAGATACATGTGCAATCCGTTTTATTGTTCATAGTAACTTCAAATTCGGAGATAAGTCTAATTCGGTAATGTCAATATATCAAATGTTAAAAACAAATATCAATATAAGCTGAGGTAATGATAGGGTTTTAGGGGAACAAATAGGAAATAGATTCCTTATACAGATATAAAAATAGGTATTAAGTACGTTTTTCGTGTTCACTTTGTTACGGCCAGAAATCACCTTTAAATTGTAGTCAACAAAAGACACAAATCAATAATAAAGTTTAACAAGATTTATTATGCCTAAGTTTACAAATACTATACAAATTGAAATGTCAACTTAACTGTTAAAATATATATGTCCGATCCTTTTGTGTTTATTTTTTATCTGGACTTTTTCTCTTCACTGTTGCGGGAATCCAAACAAAATATTACATGTATGTCCAATAAGTCATAAACTTCTATAATGTAGTTAACTAGATTATGACTTATTGGACATACTATTCTGTTTGACGTTATAACATAAATAAAAGTGTCAATCCAACTGAGAGAATTTCTGAGAATACCAGTTTATTAATGTCTAATCTGAAAGTCTAACTTTAGTGTTATAAGGCCACACAAAACAAATTAGGCCAGGATAAACAAATATCATAATTACAATATCATAACACCTCCACCCTTAAAAGAAGTTTGAGTGTAACGAGAACTTTTCATGAACAATATATACAAAAATATATAGTACATGTACACGTATGTTTACAGTGTTTTAGTAAGATCTGGAAAAAGCATCTGCTATAACATTATCTTTACCCTAAATATGTTTCACAATAACATCATATTCCTGTAACAATAAACTCCACCTAGTCAACCTCTGGTTCTTGTTTCTTATTTTATGTATGCAGGTGAGAGGATTATGATCAGTATAAACAAGAATAGGATGCATAGTGGGATTTAAATATACATAAACATGTTGAAGTGCAGACAACAGTGCAAAACACTCTTTTTCAATAGTTGAATAATTTTTCTGATGTTTATCTAATTTCTTAGAAAAATATGAAATAGGTTTCTCAACATTATCATCTGTTTCTTGATATAAAACGGCTCCAAGTCCTACATCACTTGCGTCAACGGCAAGTTTGAATTGTTTTTCAAAGTCTGGAGTGATCAGAACAGGACTGTTACTTAAAAGTGATTTGCTATTTTCAAAAGTGTTTTGACAATTAGCACTCCAGATGAATTTAGAATCTTTCCGTAAAAGATGAGTCAATGGTTGAACAACAGTAGCAAAATTTGAAAAGAATTTCCTGTAAAATCAAATCATGCCTAAATATCTAATAAGTTGTTTTTCATTTGTAGGAGGAGGAAATTTGGTAATTGCATCCACTTTAGCCATAATAGGTTTCACTTGACCTTGGCCAACTGTATGCCCTAAATAATCAACAGTGGCCTGACAAAATTCACTTTTACCAAGATTAACAGTCAAATTTGATTGTGACAATCTATCAAAAGTAGCATATAAATGTGTTAAATACTCTTCCCAGCTATCACTACACAGAATGAGATCATCAATATAAGCATAACAACAGTCTAATTCTTTTATAACATTATTGATCATTCTTTGAAATGTAGCTGGAGCACTTTTCATACCATACGGCAAGACAGTATACTGAAATAAACCGTCTAGTGTAACAAAAGCTGATATTTCACGAGTTCTCTGTGTCAAGAGTACTGACAGTAACCTTTCAATAAATCAAATTTGCTCACAAATTTTGCTTGCCCAATGTTGTCAATACAGTCGTCTATCCTTGGAATCGGAGAGGAATCAGATTTTGAAACAGAATTAACTTTTCTGAAATCAGTTACGAAACGAAAGGTTTTATCTGGTTTGGGCACAAGGAGACAAGGAGAGCTCCATTCACTGTTACTCGGCTCAACAATATCATTGTCAAGCATATATTTTATTTCTTGTCTCATAAATTCAAGTTTTAGTGGATTGAGCCGCTAAGGATATTGCTTAATTGGAGAAGCATCACCTACATCGACATCATGATGAACAGCAGTGGTTTTTGTTTGGCACATCTGGAAACAGATTTTTAGAAGAAAATAACACAAAGATTTTAATTTTTCTCTGCGATTGAAAGTCAGATGTGCAAGTTTTTCGTCTAAATTTGACAAAATTTCTGAATTTTTCAACCTTTCTGTTTGTTCTATAGTCTTTGAATCAAATGATGGTTCAATTATATCTGTTTTGTAATGATCATTCTCCAAGTTAACAATGGCTAAAGTGGCAACTGGTTTACTCTCACATTCATTAGTACGCTCAAAATATGGTTTTAACATATTAATATGACACACTCTATTTTGTTTGCGCCGACCTGGAGTTTTTACAATATAATTCAAATCATTAATTTTACTCTCTATTGTATAAGGACCACAATATTTAGCCTGTAAAGGATGTTCAGGGACTGGCAAAAATACTAGTATCTTATCACCAGGCTCAAAAACTGTCCCTCGCATCTTTATCATTCCATATTTTTATCTTATTCTGAACAGTTTTTAAGTTTTTCTGAGCAATTTGACATGCAGTATACATTTTTTCTTTAAATCTAGATACATAGTCTAGAAGATTCAAGTCAGTGTGTTCAGTAAACCATTTTTCCTTAACCAATTTCAAAGGTCCCCTTACAGTATGACCAAATACCAACGCAAAGGGACTAAAACCAAGGGACTCTTGAACAGCCTCTCGGACCGCAAAAAGTAGAAAGTGAACACCATCATCCCAGTCTCTGTCAAATTGAAGACAAAAAGTTCTAATCATATTATTCAATGTATGATGAAAACGTTCTAAGGCACCTTGAGATTCTGGATGATAAGCACTTGACCTAAACTGAGCAATCCCTAACTGGTAAACGACTTGCTGAAATAAACCTGACATGAAATTTGAACCCTGGTCGCACTGTATAGACTTAGGAAGTCCTACTAACGTGAAAAATTTAAAAACAGCTTTGCCAATAGTTGGTGTTTTGATATTCCTTAACGGAATAGCCTCAGGAAAGCGAGTGGATGTACACATGATCGTCAATAAATACGCATTGCCAGTCTTGGTCTTTGGTAAATGTCCAACGCAGTCAATTAGTACTCTGCTGAAAGGTTTTTCAAAGGCTGGAATTGGCAGAAGTGGTGCTGGTAGTATTTTCTGGTTAGGCTTACCGACAACCTGGCATATGTGGCATGATTTGCAGTATTCTGTGACATCATTTCTAAGTCTGGGCCAGTACAAATGTTGCAAGATTTTAAGGCAAGTCTTCCTTATACCTAAATGTCCAGCCAAGGGGGTGTCATGGGCAAGACCAATAATTTCTTGCCTATAAACTTAAGGCACCACCACTTGGTTTTACCACTCTCCATTCCTTCTCTGGGATAGCAATAGGTGACCTCCATTTCCTCATTAAAATGCCGTCTTGATTGTAGTAGCATTTGACCACTTTGTCTGCTTCCTCCTGTGGTTGAGCCCTCTTGCAGAGCTGAAGAACCTCAGGGTCTTTATTTTGTTCTTCCACAAATTTTCTTCTGTCTAATGAATGGCTGTTCACATCTGGCCATGGCATAATTACATTCTTGTTAGTACTAAATGGTTTTACTATGGCCTTTTCTGAGCTACAGGGACCTTCAATGTCGCCAAGGAAAGTGGCAGAAAGGTCCATGTAATCATCCTCATTTTGTTGTTTTCTTGCCATCGCCCTAGCAACAACACAAGCTGGTTACAGTTCAGCATCATCATCCGTTGATTTAACATCCACAGCCGGTTCACTGGTAACAATTGGTTCAGCAACCACTTTGTTCCTAGCTAGATCATTTCCTAGCAATAATGAAACACCCTCAACAGGGAGATTAGGACGAACACCCACAACAACTGGTCCAGTAATTAAATCTGACTTCAGATAAATGCGATGGAGGGGAACATCTATACAACCTAACTCCACACCTTGTAACAAAACGGAGGCACCAACAGAAGTCTCATCGGACAAAGGCAACACACCTTCTAACAATGAAGTCTGAGAAACTCCAATGTCCCGTAAAATCTTAATTGGCTGAGGAGTAGTATAATCAACAATAGAAACAAACCCATCAGACATAAAGGGTTTATAATCCTCCATGTAATCACAAAAACTGGACTTACAAGCCTGACTGGCAGGACATTCCAACTTATTGGTAACAAGGGGTGTCGTACAAGCACTGGACTTGGGCTTATTATTTCTTTCCTTCTTCTTCTGGAGTCTAAAACAATCAGCCATCATGTGACCATTTTTCTTATGATAAGCACAAGTTAGTGACTTCTTCTCACAAGTATCAAATTTTGGACTGGACATATTTTAACTGGATTGACTCTTATTCTGTGCAACAGGCTTATTATCAGTACGCTCAGTACTTTGATTTTTGTAATTTCCACTCGAAGTATTTAGATTTTGACCTTTGAAACTTATTTTATGTGAAAGGGTATAAATATCGAAATAACAGCTGCATCCGGCAATGTCTCAACCGTTTTGTCATCTAAATGTGTTTTTAAGTCTAAATGAACACACTGCTTGAACTCTTCTAATAACATCAATTGTCTTATATTATCATAATTGTCATCTATTTTCTTTGACTTAAGCCATTTATCAAATAGATCTTCTTTTTCCCTAGCAAATTCAACATAGGTTTGTGAATTAATCTTTTTATAAGACCAACATTTCTGTCTATATGCTTCTGGCACTAGCTCATAAGCTTTCAAAACTTCCTGTGTCATAATCAGAACTTTTTTCTGATGAAAGTGCTGAGTAAATTTCAGCGGCCTTGCCCTCAAAAACAATTTGCAGCATTGTAGTCCAATAAGGCTTTGGCCATTTCAAATTTTGAGCAATTTTCTCAAACTGTGGAAAAAATTTATCAACTGTTTTTTCTCAATATCTGTGAACCAAACGTAAATTTTTAGCTGCATCAAAATAAAAATGTTCTGATTATGACTCTACTATAGTGTTGCTTTCTACTTTAACCATTTCAATTTTTATTTTCTCCATCTCTAACCTTCCCTCATTTCAAGCTCTACCTGTCTTTCTTCTTTTTCTTTTTCCAATTGTTTAAATTTAAATTCATCTTCCTTTTCTAATTGTTTAATTTAAATTCATCTTCCTTTTCTAATTGTTTTAATCTAAATCCATGTTCTAACTCGAGCTGTTTTAATTTGATAGCATCAACATTTTCGACCTTAAGTTCAAGGGCCACTTCACCAAAAATTACTGCATCAACTAATTGGTCTATTACCAATTTTTTTTAATTTTTGTTTTCTCATAGACAATCTAAAAACTATTTGTAGATGTTTAGCAAGCAACATTAATTCTTCTTTCTTTAGTTTATCAAACCCTTTCAGGTCTGGCATTTTCAAAAATTTACCGGCATCAATTGCCATTTTGTAGAATTTTGTTGGCTAATTCTAATTCAATAAAATACGGAAAAAAAATTTTACTCTAATATTAACGTAATCCCGGACGAGCCCCCAATTTCTGTTACGGCCAGAAATCACCTTTAAATTGTAGCCAACAAAAGACAAAAATCTATAATAAAATTTAACAAGATGTATTATACACAAGTTTACAAATATCATATAAATTGAAATGTTTACTTAACTGTTAAAATATGTCCGATTCTTTTGTCTTTTTTTTTATCCGGAACTGTTCTCTTCACTGTTGCGGGAATCAAAACAGAATATTATGTCCAATAAGTCACAATCTAGTATGATGTAGTTAACGTAAATAAAAGTGCCAATCCAACTGAGAGAACTTCTGAGAATACAAGTTTATTAATGTCTAATCTGAAAGTCTAACTTTAGTGTCTGTATATATATAGTTGTCACGGAAATTTCTAGAACACTGTAGAAGAGAAACTCCTAGAAAACTTTAGAACGGAAACTTCTAGAATACGGTAGAAGTTTAAATTACACATCGTCGATAATGATCATTCCAGAATTATTAAGTAAGTCAAATAGAAAATTGCAATCATTCCATCAGTATCTATGATTGTTCTAGTGATTTCTAAACTGCACAATTATACCATTATTTGGTAAACAACTATAAATAGTATGTAAACAAATTATACATGTAATAAGGCCACACAAAACAAATTAGGCCAAGATTAACAAATATCATAATTACAATATCATAATAACTTCATTGTATTTTTGTTTAAATCGATGTATGTACCAGTCTTTTGTCTCAAATTTTAGAATTTTATAACATCAGCTCTAATTTTTTCAGGGCGAATATTTTATTTTTGATAATAATTCCATTTTCGAGTGTGAATTAGAACGGGTAGAACTATGGCTCTTTACCTTAAACTATAATCAGTATTTCTAAACTTTTTGTAAATATAAGACTTTATACATGTATGCAGTATGTATGCAGTACACCTGGCCTTGGGCTGTTGTCTGCTCTTTGGTCGGGTTATTGTCTCTTTGACACATTCCCCTTTTCAATTTATTAATTTTATGAGTAATATAGCCTAGGCATTCTGGGTTTCATTTTGGGATAGGTGAAGTTTCGGTATGATTTTTCCGGATTCAATATACTTGATTTTTAATAGAAAAGAAGCATTATTTTTAAATTGATTATTAGGTTGTAACTTGTTTCTTATTAACCACGACATAGCAATAAAATTCGTTTTACAATATATCCACCAACAGGCATAAAGAGTGCTATCAGTTTTAAATGAAAATGCTTTTTTACATGTTTTAATCATATCAATTATCAATTATGCATCTATTTTAAAAGAAAAGAAGCTGGCAAATATTCTACAAAGATCTATTCTTACAGTAGGTTTCATTGTATAGTGCCTAACAATTTTTTTTGAGGTAGACGAAATTGACCTTAAAACGATCGTATTGACTTTTGATGTCCAAAAATAGGCAGACCTGACATATTTTGACTTTATTTACTGACTACTTTAGTTTGGGATTAATTGTAATTATAACATTCCAATGAGACTGAAAAATGTGTTGTTGTTTTTTTGTTAAGATAAACAATAATTTCACCTGGCGTAGCAGTGCGTAAAATGTATTTCGGTATTTCTCTTCGAAAAATGACGTGTTTAAAGGAATAAGACGTCTTATTTGTAAACTTTCTCTTTTTTTCTCCGCAATAGGCTATTAAAAAATAATTTATCTACTGTGTATGTTGAAATTTTTGTGAAAATATAAGAAGTGGCAATTCTTAACTTTCTTACCTTTAGTTTCATTGATAAGACGTAATATGGACTCGTCCAATGT
This sequence comes from Mytilus californianus, assembly GCF_021869535.1. NCBI lineage: Eukaryota > Metazoa > Mollusca > Bivalvia > Mytilida > Mytilidae > Mytilus > Mytilus californianus. The sequence continues at coordinate 50,329,392 of NW_026262745.1, read as the reverse complement.
CCAGTTTGATGGTTATTTAAGTTACTGTACACATTCATGCACGTCCTGATTTATTCAATATACATGTATGAAATGCATAAACAGTTTGAAGGTTAACTAATAATAACCTAATCCAATCAAATTGCGTGAGATTCAATAACAATGAGCAGTCCACATCATAATAAGTAATTGGGGTAAACTGGGTATGGAAAAAGACAGATATTTTAAGTTATTTTTTTTGCAATAACGAATAAAAATTTGTCAACCAAAAGTTTTGCTATAATTTCAGAAACATGTCGTTCTGTATTGGTATAGTTTTCGGATCTTTCATTTACGTATTTAAGGCAATAGAAAGTTTGGGCTTCAGAAGTCTACATAATTATTGACTTTATACAGAAAATTCGCCGTTTTCAAACATTTAATGTTTCACAAATAATACTTGGATACAATGTAAAATCATTTCTTAATACACTGCAAAAATTTTCATTCTGATTGGTATAGTGATATTGTCATCAACTTCTTTGAAATGAACAGTGATATAGCAAACATCGAATTCCCTTACAAAATGTTATCACACACTATAATAAGAAATGAAAAGACAAAGTTAACTTGCATCCCATTAACATCAAAACAGTACATTTATATTGTTTTGTATAAACTATATAATTTCGAATTCTACTGACATGTCAAGAGTATTACTCTAGAATATGATAGTTTGCCGTCCGTGTGAAAGATAGGGTAGTATGTATGTGTATCCTTACATTTTTCATAACCGGTCTTTGATAATCAGATAATATTTTTTTTGTTCCACACATGTAGAATACAAATCCTCTCCAGTGTTACATTTTGACCCCTTTTTACACAAACACGCATTTTATTTTCGTAATAACCAAGATAATACATTTCATGAAGTTCACGTGCACACTTCGATTATTGTTATGTTAGTATCTTTCGGCAAATGGAATGGGACACTACAATTTGTTTTTCTGTGACACATTATAATATTATTATGAATAACTAACTAAACGCTTAAGCTTTGCTGCAGATCAGTGTAATTGATTTTAAAAAGTTGGAGACGAACAAACCCACACCCTCTTGTATTTGGGTAAAATTATTACAGCTGTGCCAAAAAAAGTCTCGATATTGAAGGTTATATTTTATGTGATCGAAAGACGCTATCCAAGCTATTCAATGTTTATTTCTTAATAAATTAAACCATAATTTAATTTAAATGTCCTTTGATATCTTTATATAGATATGATATCTATTTTTAAATCCAAACCGGTTATTTGCTCATATTGTAGTTTTGCTTTTGTTAGTCTATTTATAAAATCTTAACAGATCAATGAAGAACTATTACAAATTACAATAGTATGACATATAAACACTTTAAAGTTGGTTTCATTCATTCAAAATTATGACTGAAGTGAGTACATTGTTTTCTAGATGTTTCATCTTTTTTTTAAATATGTTACCAGAATTGTCCTAATGATCAGAATGATGTAATTGGTCGTCAATGAGAAACCCCACCAAAACAATTAACATACAATCTTTAATAAAAGACAAGTTACCAAGTACAAAATGCAAAACAAAAATAAGATCTGCCATTAACACTCATTCTTTTGGTGGTTTGTTTTGTAGCTTTTTGAAATTATTGCTTTATAACTTTTGATATGGGTGGAATCTTATTTTTGTGTTTTATCATTACCGTTACACAAACGCACAATAAATAAATTAAACGTGGTATAATGGATTTGTATATTGCGTGACAGATTCATATAACAAGATAAGACAACGAAATATTACTCTCTGGCTATCTTGAGCTCTAAGTATTCCTTTATATATTGTCATTACAAGGGGTCAGTTATCAATATCAAACTCAAACAGCCACAGCTGATTTAATATCTTAAATTGGAGGCCGGATGCCTTACAAGAAAGGTCCAGCGACATATTATAGTTTTAGTACAATCACTTTCTTCATATACAGAAAATACATTTACGTGCACTCAAAATGATAAATGTAAAATAATTGATGTTCGGTATTTAAAGTAAATCAATATCGCAAAACCTTATTTAATAGTTATATAGTGTAATTCGCGTGAAAGAAAAAATGCCTATTTTAAAAAGACAACCGACTTTTCCGCCATATTTCCTGTACATACATTTTTCGTGCAGATGTTAAATGTCACAATACAGCCTGGTCTGAATACAATTATACCATTCATACTTTTGGATATGATCCTTAATTGATTTGAATAACAAAGAAATTAAATATTGGTTTTGTGCATACAATGAATACAATAAACATGGTAAATGAATGCATTTACCTGTTGTTTAGAGTTTAATGTATTTGTAGCAACTTTATTTTCGTTGAACATGTTTAGGCATAATATTTTTAAAGTCAGTAAAATTTTGTAAACCCTGCATAATAAGAATTGAATGCATATCAGGAATATATATTAATGACACCTTTTGTCTTTGTTTCCAGTATTGTGAGCGCTCCCACTTTTTCAATTCTTGCTAGTTTTTTATGAAATTTATATCATAGGTTTATATCGGCAATGTCTCGAAAACGTTTGAAAATTCAGCGCCAAACAGATATTCTTAAAGGAGTAGTGCGCCTTGGAAATATCAATTGTATAGCACTGTGCATTGTAAGCGCTCTCAATTGTACAATTCTTCCCACCAGATATTTATGAAATTTATAACAAGGTTTAATATCAGCAATGTTTCGGACAAGTTGGATAAATCAGTGCCGATATCTATTTTTTTTAGAGATTTTGTCCAATTGAAATATTAATTATATAGAAAAATTGTATTGTAAGTGCTCTGAAGACTATATTTCTTGTAGGGTTGTTATCAAATTTACATCGGAGGTTTATATCAATAATTGCTGGGACAAGTTCAAAGGTTAGCGATGATCATTTATTTGTATAGTTGTTATTAACCTTAGAAATGTAAATTCGATCGATAATTGCATTCTAAGCTCTTATAAAAAAGTGTACAATTTTTGCCAGATATTATGAATTGGTTTCGTAGGTTAAATGAGAAATTTCTCAGACAAATTCGAAAATCATGACCGATCAATTATTTTTAAAAGAGTTTTGCCCCTTTAATATATTATTTATATAGGAAAATTGACTTTTATGCGCTTTCAAACCTACATTTCTTTTAAGGCTTTTTATGAAATGTGTATCGAATATTTATCAGTATTGCAACAATGTCTGGGACGAGTTTGCATATCAGCGCTGATCAATCTTATTTACAAGAGCAATGTTCCTTAGCAACGCACATTCTGTAGAATATATATTGCAAGCGCTCTCAAGTGTACAACTATTGCTAGATGTTTTTGACACTTAATAGCATATCATACGTTTACATCAGCAATGTTTTAGGTGAAAATCAGCACTGATCTGTGTTTTGTTTACTTTAGTTATTTCTCTTTAAGATTTAGTTTAAATTGAACATTGTAGTGTAAGTAATCTCACAGCTACATTTCTGTTTCAACCAAAGGCTTTTATCAGTAAGGGATGAGTGCTGACCAACTTATTTTACATGATTTGTTCCAATTCGAGATAGAAATATATATAAAAAAAAAGCATAGTTAGTGATCTCATGCCTGAAAAAAAATCTAGTTTTTGCAGTTTGACAAACAAAATATGTGCAACGCGGTGGACATTGGAACGATGTTCTTTTATTAGTTTTTTTTTTTCATTTTTGGATCCATGTTTGGCTTTTTAAGTTCGTTATTATTAGTTATATAGCACACAGTGCGATCTTATAAATAACAGGTTCTTGAAACAGAGATTTATGTCATCATTTCTGAGGATCACAAATTAGGGACCGTGAAAATCAGATATAACAGAAAATAGCTAAACAAAAACAGAATGATTTGATCAAAGAAGGTTTTATGTGGATTTATCTTTAAACTTGCACGTGATACCGTTAATTCTGTATTATTTAATATCTCTTTTATGAATTAAATTGTTTCATGTAGATAATACATTATTTCCTAGACTTCCTCGTCGTCTCAAGTACACAGCCAGCTACTTTAAATTAACTGCACGCTTGTTCCAAAGGTTGCACATACATTATTCTCTAGGGGCTAACTGGGCTACCAAATGTTTTTTCAGGTGCCTTGCCAGTTTGAATTCAAGTAAAATAAAATTGGTATGTACTTTTCATACACTAATAAAGGTAATCCTGTATGTAGTTTTAAATTCTTTGCAAGCATGTAGATATAATTCTCACAATTCTGCTAAATTTGTGTTTAATTAATATATTGTTTCTCACAAAAAGTTACCTTTTCATTATATTGAATGTTAAAAACCATATTGCATGAATAGTTCTATTTACACTTTAGTTATCTTCACAAGTTTATGTATTTCAAATACATGAAATTATTACATAGTTTTATAATTTACTGACACTTAAGAAAGACTTTAATGACCAACTTCTTTTCTTTATTTTTTTATTTTATATAGATTTTCACATCTATCAAATTACAATCATGTATATTTACAATTGGTAAATTATTTTATATAAAAGGAAACAAATAATTATCCTTTCGAAAATAAGTATTTGAATACTTCACAATTTATGCTACAAAATATGCTTCAAAATTTCAAGTTTCATCTTAACATATTTTTTTACAAGAATACAATTCTCTCTTTAAATTTTAAGGTGGGTAATAAAATAAAATATTTTCTATTTAACATACTACCATATAATACGATAAAGAATATATATTTTTGATAACTTTATAATATTTGAATAATTGTCACCATTAGATATGACGATAAATGTATTGGTGTTAGTGCATTTCTCACCAACTTTACTTCATTTTTATATTTTGACAAAATCGCAGTTTATTTGAATTACCAAATGACATTTCAAATCTAAGCAATCCTCTGCAAGTTTTAATATAAAAAACATATTTAATCACTTGTTTTTTACTAAATTTTGGATGGCAAACTAGATACTTCGATATTTAGTTACGCAATTTTGCGTTCAGTTTTTTGTTTAGCAATGCAAGGACAAGTTATCTTAAAATACAAACCCCAGGACTACTGAAATGCATTCATGAGGCAATGCAGATTCAACAGTTTCGCTGAAAACACTAAACAATAATGAACTAATCATAGCTTGAAAAAAGAGACACAAACACGAGTTCACAAAAAGGGTAAATGTTAAATCGTGACTTCGCATCAAAAACTTGGGTGTCTGACCGGGTTTTAGTCATTTAGTCGTCGTATATTACGTAAAAATGAATAGGCATATGTTATTTTGACTTAAAGTACTTTTCTAACAATGTATATCCGACTTTATATCATTTACATATTGCCCCTTTTGGTATGTAATTCATTTTGGATACTAGAAAAAAGTAAAATAACAAAACTCCGAACTCCAAGGGAAATTCAAAACGGAAAGTCCTTTATAAAATGGCAAAATCAAAAGCTCAATAGATTTAAGAAGAGTTGGTATGAGTGCCAATGAGACAACTCTCTATCCAAGTCACAATATGGGCCTTCAACATGGAGTATTGGCTCACACCGAACAAAGAGTTATAAAGGGCCCAAAAAATGACTAGTGTAAAACCATTCAAACAGGAAACCAACGGTCTAATCTTAATAAAAAGCGAGAAAAGAGAAACACTTATGAACCACATCAACATACGACAACCACTGAACCACAGGTTCCTGACTTAGGACAGGAGCCAACAAATGCAGCGGTATGCACATCTAACGAATGGAAAACAACTGTCATATTGTTGACTTGATACATGCATTTCCTTATTTAGAAAATGGTGGATTAAACCTGCTTTTATAGCTAGCTAAACTTCTCACTTGTATGACAGTCACATAGAATTACATTATTTTGACAACAATGTGTGAGCAAACCAAAACAGACATAATAGGTAAAAACTTTTAAAATTGGGGTACAGCAGTAAACATTGTAATATAATCTTAATCACAATAAAAAAAACAAATAATTCTTTCAACAAAGAAACACATAATGGGATATAGACAAAGTACATAAGCTAAAATGAAAGACAAGAACTCAAAATTGACCATATCACAATAACACAAAGGCGGGATGTAAAAGCACCGAACCACGTCATAAGGATATGATCAAAAAATGGATAAACAGTAAAGGTTGAAAATATACAAGGACAAAAAAGGAGATTTGTAACACGTAATTAAGATGATAAACAACGTCAGTACCTAGAATCAATACGTCAAGACCATCATGTATTACTTGTCAGGTCTTGGTATCTTTCAATGACCCCTTTTTAGAACCAGGACGAGACGTTCTTTGGAATAACTTTGGCTCATTAAAAAGTAAAATAACAAAAATACCCAACTCCGAGGAAAATTCAAAACGGAAAGTCCCTAATCAAATTACAAAATCTCAAACACATCAACCGAATGGATAACAACTGGCATATTCCTGACTTGGAACAGGCATTTTCTGATGTAGAAAATGGTGGATTAAACCTGGTTTTATAGCTACAATGTAGCTAAACCTCTCACTTGTATCACAGTCGCATAAAGTTCCATAATATTGACAACAATGTGTGAACAAAACAAACAGACATACATGTAATAGGTAAAAATGTCAAAAATGGGGGTATAGCAGTCAACATTTAGTTATAATCTTAATAACTAAAAACAAACAAATATGTCAACAAAGAAAAACAAAAAGGCATATAGACAAAACACATTAGCAAAACCGAAAGACAAGAATACAAAAATTTACCATAGCACAAAAACAATATGACGGGATGTATAAGTACCGAGCCACGTCAAATAAAAATTACTAAAAATAGACAAAACAGTAAAAGCAATAATTTACAAAAGACAAATAAAAGAACACTATAACATGTAATTAAGATGTTATACAACGTCAGTACCTAGAATCTATTCATCAACTTTCTGCTCAGACACTGGTGAAGTTTTATAAAGTCCGAGTATATAATTAATTCTCTCCGTAACGTGCTCTCAATTCAAGACATTCAAGCAAAAATAATCTTAGTTACATCATTGATACACTTTTAGGGATTATCAAATGGTGTATGACTCCTACTCGATTCCGAGTAGACTGAAAAAACGGGGGCGCTCTAAAAATAATAGAAACATTATATACTGTTATTATTTCTAGTAGTATTTATGAAATATTCAACGGTGATTTGATATTCCATTATGTCTCCGGTGACTTTCCTGTACTCGTTCATTCGGACTATCTATTGTCTGGTATAATTTTCCACAAACCAACTAACGGATAGGATAAATTTTATTACCCGAGTAAATATATTTTGATCTAGGAATAAAATTTTTGAATAACCAAAATAATGCATGCACTTCCTAACCCTATTTTTTGCTTCTAAATGGAGAGCGTTTTGTTTTTTGCATTATACTTTACGTTATTCTTATGCGTTTCTCGATTGAAAGAGAAGGCATTGCAAAAGTGTCAAGCAAGCGTATATTACACTTTATTTAATATAAAAAAATGAGTTACAATATTTTAACGTTTGTATGGCAAATTTATTAACTGAAGTTTATTTTCTTTTATTTTAAGCACTCCTCTGTTACCTCACTCCACCAACATTAAATCTTTTTTGCCTTTTGATGTTTATTTTATTCATTGTTTGCTTAATGGTTGGGTTTAGTAAGCTATCTGGTTATAATAAATGATTTTGTTGCCGCGTGTGCTTTTTCATCACGTTGTTTTTCTTTGTACCATTTGCTACTCAATATTAGTGTTTTCTTCTAAATATGTTTCGACAATTAAAAACTAGGATAGGATGCTCCAATTGGAAATCCTTTCACTTGATTTATGGATAAAACATTTAAGAGGTTTACAGCGTACTGACTGGCTGAAAATAGATGAAACAAACATCAAATAGGATCATTGAACCTGAGAAGGAGGATTGCTATTCTTGCTTTTTCCAAAAGAAATGATGATAGGAACCAAGAAAAATAGGGTTGTTGGTTTTTAACGAAAGAATGATGAGCATAAATGAAGTAACGCCTCCTCCACCTACGATTAGAGCTATCATTGAATTTACAAAAATACCAAAACCCTTCATTCAGATAAGTTAGTTGAATCCTAATTACTGTGGATTCATTATCATTCGTTGGATACCAATTTTCGTGGATTTCGTAGTTACCCGAGAACCACGAATTCCAATGTCCAACGAATAGCAAATTTTGTATAGAAATTTATGCAGACTTTGGCAAAACCACGAAATCAAATATCCACGAAAATGCAAGTTTTCCTCAATCCACGAAAATAAATGAATCCACAGTAACAATCTCGTAAACTCGTTCTGATAAACGATTTTTTTGTATTTTGTTTTCATGATGAAACATGTGAAATTACAAACTACAGTAATAGACACAAATTATAGAATTCAGCATGGTTACACGGTGTAAATTAACGTTAATATTATTCTGAAATCACCTGTATCGTATACCTTTATAAAAGGTAGTCTTATTCATAATAGGATTCCGAGTTCGACAGTTATTGTAAATATCTAATTAGAACAAACTTTTGTTAAGTAATAATTGCAAAATTGAGTGTATACCATATGAAACTATTGAATTGCCATGCATCGTGATGAGAAGCAATAATATACAAGGTTAATTTCGTTTTAAAACAATAATGATTCATGTAGTCGGCAGAACATGATTTATTTACTATAATGCCTTACACGGTTTTGTGAAGTAGACGAATCCAGCCTTAAAATGATCAAATTGAATTTTTTTCGTGTACAATAATGCATATAATTGGCAGACCAGTCATATTCTGACATCATTAACTCTCTGCTTTTATTTGGATATAAACCGATACATGAAACTACTAAATATAACTCAAAAACCCTTGATTTTGTTAAAAAAAAAGCATGTAAGCTTTGTACATTGCGCAGACGTGTGTAAAATATTTTTCAATGATTTTTTTTTAAATGAAATCGCTTGATCAATAATTTTCTCATATTTTAAAAAAAAAATGTGCTAATTTGATATTGTAACAATTCACAAAAATTGTGTGAAAAAGTAATATCTTTTGTTTCATTGATAAAAGCAATTGAACAGTTGTACACGCGTGTGTAAAACGGAATGCAAACTAACCTGTTTTCAGATATACAGAATTTTATTATATTGTATAGCCATTCAGATAAGAAACTTCCAACAAAATAAATTATGGCGCAATAAATAGTATGGTCTCGACTCAGGGGTTTCCTTGGTGTATTCATTTCAAGCCCAATTTCTCTTTTAAATTTTCCATTTATTATGTAGATTATTCTCTCATCTGTGACCCTATTCAGACCCCTAAGTTTAGGAACATTCCCATGGAAACCATCTGTACTCCTCTTCTTGCTGACACGATCATTTGATCATATCTGAATCTGACTATAATTTTTACGTTCAGATGTATATTAAGGGGAGGGTTGAGATCTCACAAAACATGTTTAACCCTCTGCATTTTACGCCTGTCCCAAGTCAGGAGCCTCTGACCTTAGTTAGTCTTGTTTGTTTTTTAATTTTGCCATATAAGCGGGAGGTTTGGCTAGCCATAAAACCAGGTTCAACCCACCATTTTTTCTTAAATGTCCCGTACAAAGTCAGGAATATGGCAGTTGTTATCAAATAATTCGTGTCTATGTATGTTGCATTGGCGTTTGTTTTCTGTTGTTCCGTTGTTTTCCTCTTATAGTTGATATGTTTCCCTCGGTTTTAGTTTGTAATCCAGATTTGTTTTCTCTCAATCGATGTATGACTTTTGAACAGCGGTATACACTGTTGCCTTTAGTTCATTTATATGTTTTGGAGTTTAGTGTGATGTCCATTTTCATTGAACTAGTACACATTTTCTTTAAGGGCCAGCTGAGGCTATCCCTGTCTTTGTAATCAATTATGTTAACATAATACAACTTTATGTTCTGACATTATACACGCATTACAAATTTGAAAAGGGAAACAGGTAAAGGTGAAGCAAAAATAACTCTCATCCAATTCCGTAAGATTCAATAACAATGACCAGTCCATATCCAAATCAGTGTAAGGGGTAAATTGGGTATGGAGAAAATGACAGATTTTTCTTAACGATTTCTTGTATATACTTAACAACACTTTTTTTGTCAGAAGTCCGAAAACCTATACGTCTGTATTGGCATAGTTTATCTTTTTCTCATTAGCGTATTTAAAGCAAAAGAAAATTTTGGCCTCAAAAGTCAACCAAATTTATGACCTTATATATTAGAAAATTCTTTTTAAGACTAAGATTTATTAACAAATAATACACGGATACATAGCAAAATCGTTTTCTAAAATACTGCAAAATATTTCAATAGCATTGTCATAAGGTGAGTTTACGTAAACCATATTATAGCAAACAATTTACAATTTACAATTTCTCCGCACTTTTAGCTGTCAGTAACTACAATTACTCTTTTATTGGTGCCATGTGTCTATTGCTTGTATGCTACTTGCTTTTGTGTGCTTCGATCCCATCTTTTTAAGTTATGCCATCGGGAACGGATTTTTACAGTTTGTTTCTTATGATATGCTGTAACACTACTGCCCGATGTGAGATGAAGCTTAAGGTTGAGTGCGAACTTAAATGTTCTACCCGCCACATTCTTTATGTGCCTGTCCCAAGTAAGAAGTCTGTAAATTCGTGGTTGTCGTTGCTTTATGTCCTTCATATTTTTTTCGGTAATTGTATTTTTAAAAAATTAAGGCCGTTAGTTTTCTTGCTTGAATTGGTTTGCATTTTTCATGTCGGGGCCTTTTATAGCTGACGATACGGTATGGGTATTTCTGATTGTTGAAGGCCGTACTATGACCTATATATTTGCTTATTTCTTCGTCATACGAACTGTAGTGGATAGCTTCATTGGAAATCATACCACATACTCTTAATTGTATACGTACGGTTGCAAAAGTACAAACTTTTGATTGGTATATTTTTGGGTTTGTTTTTATAATTTAAAAACCAGTAATTACACGGCTGAAATTCGTCTGTTGAATTGACCGGAAAGGTCATAGAAAAAATAATATATATTTGTAAGTGAGTGAAATCTACTCACACTGTTAGGTTGTTCCTTTATTATTTGATTTGAAATTGTTCGAGTTAGACGTATCATATTTCAATGTATCCCCACATTGGCCACCACATCTCTACATTAAAGAAGAAACTGGATCAGGGAGAAATTAACTTGAATAATTATTCTTATTGTATTATACATGTTGGCACTAACGACGTAAGAGATTTTTCTGTGGATCGAATCATTGCTGATTTTAGAGAGTTAATTGTTAAATTTAAATTCATGTCTCCGCATATTATACTGCATATATCCTCTATTTTACCAAGACCTGTAGATGTTGAATCAACTGGATTTAAGTGTTCTAATATTAATAGTCAGTTACTTTCTGTATGTTCGAAATGTAACATTAACTTTATAAAATCCTATAGAAGGTTTTTTGTAAAAGGGCGTCCTATAAGGTCTCTTTTTGCCTTTAAGGACGGAGGGTTGTACCTAAATGGGGCTGGTCAATACGAACTTCGCAGATGCTTCCAACATGTTATCAATCATATGTAATCTGTATAGTCTAGTTCTTGATTTATAATTTATTTTGGCCTCAATATATATCATCTTAATTTTTGTTTGTATGTTTTGTACATATTTAAAAGGTGAACATTCGTCACTTCGATGTATATCTTATGAGGGAACAATCTTATCCCTTAGGATTTTGATCTTACAAAGGAGTGTGCTATCCTTTGGGTTCATAAGCTTACTTGAAGTTAGTGCACTTACAGTGGAGACCGTCATATCCTCTTGAGTGTGTCGTATAAAGGAAGTTTCTTACTCCTTTTTATTTCATCTTGAACTTACAAGGAAGTGTCTCATTCCTTGGGTTCAATTCTTCTGTTTGTGTGTGTGTATAATTGTTTTTGGGTATTTAATTTATTTTGTTTTTAAAGCTTCTCTTTTTTTTTGGCGGGCTGTTTGGTTGATTTTGTTATTTCTTTTGGGCCCCCTTTATTTAGTTTATTTGTATGTGTATCTTTTGTATTGTATTATATAAATATCTTTGTGTGTACATGTATATTATACTTATTTATTTGTGCATATATGTTAACTCAAGCTGCCAAAATTAAACTTTTACTGGTTTATATCTTCTTTATTTGAAAGCCCTCGTAATTATTGCGTAACACCCAGTGACATCTGTTTCGTGCATATTCAGGTCAAGGGCAAATTAACAATACAACACTTTACCAAATAGGTGGATCGAACAAAGAGCAGGTAAATTGGACTGCTGAAAAAAAATATATTGATTAAGGCTTGCATAAACATGTACCGACAATATGGGTGGGAGACTAGTATCAGCTTCTGAGGCATGTTTATGGAATATTTTCATTCTTTTTTCTTTTCTTTTTTCTTTGTTCGCTTCAATGGAATCTTCTTCATCTTTTAAGGGTATAGGATATTTTTTTTATTTAACTCTGCAAATATTTTTATATGAATCGTGTTCTTGAGACATACTTTGATCAACTATTGTGGTAGCTTTAATATGTTCCTTAGTACAAGTCCGTGTGTGAAACATTTTATGCCGTTAGCTTCTCGTTTGCATTGTTTTACATTGGTCATTTCGGGGCCTGTTATAGCTGACTATGCGATATGGGCTTTGTTCATTGTTGAAGTCCGTACGATGACCTATAGTTGTTAGTGTCTGTATTATTTGGTCTCTTGTGGAGAGTTGTCTCATTGGCAATCATACCACGTCTTCTTATTTTTATAATTATAAATTGATTGAAAGTAACCAGAATAGCCTGAACTCCAAACATTAACCCAGCCTTGTCAACAGGGTTATCATAAACATATCATGTTAGAAAGACAACTAAGTTCGATCATTCCCCGTCAAATGATTCAAAACTGATATGTATACAAGCGTTATTTCCACAGCCATTAAAAATATCAGATTGACACAAGCGGATAGTTATAAGTGTGTCGAGAAACGGGGACACTCTTATTATCAGCAAGTATGCCAAACTGATCCAGCTGATAATTTTAGTCAACTCCCCTCAAAAACTAATTCTATGTTAACTTCTTCAAAAATTTACATATGAGGCAGATTTTCTGGTATAGGTAGTAGTCTTAAATCTTAAGCTAGAATGTATACATTGTATTCGATAGAATTACTATGTAATTTTTTTAAACTGATTTACCCTCTTTTTATATTTTAACACCAATTATTCAATGACATTTAAATTATCGTTTTTTTCTGTCTATACAAAAGAGTATGTCTTCGAAAATAAACATAAGCACTTCAACGGCTTTGTTTTGTTGTAAACTAAATATAATATATGATATAATGGTTATCGATTACCAACAACATGATCGTTACGTAGAGAATCAGCTATGAGTTCTCAACATGCAATTACCAGCCCCTACAAAGAATCACATTTCTCGCTCATTGTCTTTTGGCTTTCATATTTCATTTTTGTACTGTCTTCACAATGTATAAAACTATATTTTTACAGTTAATCTAAGTTCGTGTTCACACCGTATTGTAAACCTGTTTACAATTAGTTTCATGTAATGAACACATTGGTTCCACATGAAATTTGTTCTCATCTGTACATCGGTTTTAATTACCCATGTCACACGTACACAAATATTGTTCACACCAGTAAACAACATGTACACGTAATTAACAAGTATTTTACATAGTATTGAAATAAAAATTTCTCAGTTAGGCACAGACCAATCTATATTTTTTCTGTAGGGGGGAGGGGATGGGTGATTAATTGTTTAATACCTTTTTTTAAAGAAAAATAACTTGTTGCAAGAGAAAAGTGAGAAAAATCGATTGATTCCATTGAAAATGAAGGGCGGGGGATTTAACATGGAGTTTAAAACATATTCCTGTATGTTTTTGAAAATTCTTTTTTTTTTATATAAAAGTACGAAAATAAATGGTCGGTACCTTAAGAAAATCGTAATACTGATTTAGAGAACTTTGAGAGTTCTAAAGAAGTCACGATTTCACAGGCAAATCAAAATAACAATAGGTGAAAAAAAGTATTTTGGAACTGATAGATTGATTGATTATTAGTTTATTAACGTCCAGTGGCAAATATTCAATTCATGTTCAGGACGAGTCCAAATTCACTATAAAATTAAAAACCACTTGTTCAGAGAACAATTAAGGTTCTTTCCACCAAAAAACCATGTATTTTGATATGAAAATATTAAAATCAAGTTTAAAATGTCATTTCCAGTGTCAAATGATAGTTAACTCTGCGCTGATTCCAAATATATATGGTTTCTATACACGTTTGTCTGAAATAAGGGAGATAATTTGTTACTTCCGGTTTGAAAATATTCCTTCCGGTATAATTTGATAGTTTACTTGACACTGATTCTAAAAATATGTGGTTCTATATACTTTTACATTAGATAAGTACAAAAATAGCTACTTCCGGTTCACACAAGGTCACTTCTGGTTGGCTCTTCTATAACATATTCATATTGCTTGCAACCTAATGCAAGAAGTCCTATGGCTCTATCATTTATAAATATAAAGTTAAAGCAAACGTCAACATCTAGGACGTTAAATTTACCTATGACCATGACCTAAATTTCAAGGTCATAAAGTAAGGACCTCAAATCAAAAGACCCTAGTTAAGCCAAAATCAAAATTTAGAACATGACCTTGACCTTTAACCTTGACCTCATTTTTCTTTTAGTGGACCAATGACCTCAAATCAAAGCACCCTAGGTCTCTATTACTTATGGTTTACAAGTTACAAATACATATAACTTATTTCAAACACATAAGGGGGAATAACTCTCATATGGAGTCTTCGTAATACTTCGGTCAAAATAAACCGTAACATCCTGAGGATATAACGAGCAATTTGGAAAAATAAATTTGTCGGTTTCTTCAAAGGTTGCGAAGTATAAGAAATAACAAGAAAAACAGTGTTCGGGGAGATAACTCTTACATGGAAAAGTATTCGGTTAAGCGGTGTCAGTTTCAAAAGCGTATAAACTGTTAGATATCATATACCAAATATCTAAGCGACATCTTGCGAAACAACCAAACAGCGAAGAAGAAAATAATTAGGCGGAAGAAAAAAAAATAATTAAAAACCAATTGTTCAGAGAACAATTGAAGGTCTTTCCACCCCGACTTCGATAATAAAGAATTAAATTTTTAAAAAGAAAATGTCATTTCTGGTTCATATAATTTGTTACTTCAAACTGATTTTAAGAATATAAGATTTCTAGTTACTTTTTCATTGAATTAGTATGAGGCCACAGACCACAATTAAATTCCCCTATTAGTTCTTTATAACGTTTTGTTTCATCAAAACAATTGCACCATGCATTTTTGTCAAATCTTTTGTGTGTGTAATGTATAGTACTAGTCCAAAAATATATCCAAAATTCAGAAAGATTGAACCAATCACTCTTACAAATTTAGCCAATACACATCCATACCCCTATGGACAAGTCCAGATATGTTCCGAAAACTGTAAATATCACCTTTTTGCACCTGGCCTAATCACTCTTTCCATATCAAAATCAGTTAAAATACAACATCTAAAAGTTTATTTCACCTCTCTTCTTTTATTTCCACCCCCAAAAAACTAAGAAATGAGTGAGGAAGGGAAAGAAAAAAAATTAAGAAAAAATACACTCTAATTAAAAGGAACTATATTCGTGGACAACGAAAAGCGGGATCATTAATCGTGGTCTTGGGCCTATTAGGGGTCTAAAACTTGACCAATTCTAATAAAACTTGGCATGATTTAAGCTTAGTGTATTTTGAAACAGTTTACAAAGTTTCAAAGACATATGATACCAATTATAAAAAAATGTGGCATTGTTTATATCAGAACTTTGGGTGCTGAGTTGTAGCGTTGAATGAGAACAATTTCAACTATCAAATTTGGGCTTTTAAAAACCAAAAAATACCAAAACTTGCACTTTTTAATGTCTCTACGTATATGTTATCACCTATTAAAAGCAACAGATAGCATACTTCATGTATCAGACTTATAAAAAAGGGCCAGAAGTTAATTTTATATGAGCATGTGCCAGAAAATAGAGGTTTTCAAATGAAGTGAGGCCTTATATGAAGTGTAATATTTTTCACATACCACAATTTTCTGAAGTTGGTAAGTTATAAGAAAACCTTTTACATGTTATAAATGTACTTTTAATGGAAATATAAGTTTTAAATATCATAACACATGTGGATAAAATGGTCTTCTGCAATGTCAAGCTTAAAAAACAGGTTGTCAATTTAGGCCGTTCCCCACATTTGCATATTAAAAAGCATATAATAATATGGGAGATGGAGATATGCTTCTTTTTGCTCAAATCTTTGCTTAGATATGATAAAACATGGAACCTGGATGCAACAAGACTGCCACTTCCAACTATAAATGTAGACAGTATTGTCTGATACAAAGTTATTTACTGTACTTTTTAAAACCGGCATGAAATATCAGCTTCAAAAGGCCAATATTTTAACCATTAGCTATCAAACAAAAGAAAATAAAGGTAGTCTGTGAAACAGACAAGGCCAAACAACCAGTAATAAGTGCTTTTGATACAGATTCAGTGAAATCTACTAAAAGGAATTCAACTTGTATGTGCATAGAACCTCATTTTTCACTTGCTTCATACTGACCGTTAGACTAAGACCATTAAAGCAGCACATTTTGCACTCTTATTCTGATTTTATCTACTTTTTTTTTTGTGTTCAGTGTTAAAAAATGAGTTAAACATCTACATAAGATACCACAAACACAAATAGAAAACAAGAAAAATTTGTCAGAAATATAGTAAGCATGCTACTTTTGTAAAAATATTGAAACAACTGAAAAAGTTCAAAATTGTGCATGTAAGCTGAAATGTCACTTTTTTCAAAATTTCTATCAAATAAAAGTGGAAATCATTTATTCTCATGTAGTTTGACAAATTAATACCAATAGATTATTCAGGGAAGTTGTCAAAGTACAAATTCAATATTTCCTGAATTCACCTGTACATATCACCTTTTTGCTCCTGGACTAATCACTCTTTCCATATCAAAATCAGTTAAAATACAACATCTAAAAGTTTATTTCACCTCTCTTCTTTTATTTCCACCCCAAAAAAACTAAGAAATGATGAGTGAGGAAGGGAAAAAAAAAATTAAGAAAAAATACACTCTAATTAAAAGGAACTATCTTCGTGGACAACGAAAAGTGGGATCATTAATTGTGGTCTTGGGCCATGAAATAGGCTACTTCCGGTTGAAATTATTTCACTTCCGGTTAACCTTTTGAAAGGTCAAATGTCTACCAACCCAAATGCAAAAGAACTAATGGTTTTATAATGAACCAGTATGAATTTTTAGCAAAGGTCAAAATCTAGAACGTGAAATTGACCTTTGACCTTGACCTCAATTTTAAGGTCATAGGTCAGTGATCTCAAATAAAAATATCCCAGATCATTCACTTGTATGGTTGAGGAGTTATACTGATTTCAAATACATAAGGGGAGAAAACTCTTAAAAGGGGTGACCAAAACACTTCGACTTAAAATTAAGTTGCGCCCTATCGTAAACAATTATTTGGCAAACACATTATATCATTAACTGTTACGGTTTCTTTTAAATAAAGATAACAAGCAAAATTCAAAATTAAGAACACCACCCTGACCTTTAACCTTGACCTAAATTTCCTCTAAATGGACCAAGGACTTCATATCAAAAGACTTTAGGCCTCTATGACTTATGCTGTATGAATTTATTCAACATATCACTTATGTTTAATTTTCAAAGGGAAATAACTCCCATAAGATGTGATCAAATCACTTCGGTTAAATTTAACCAAAACATTCCTAAGAGTAGACGAACAATTTAAAGAAAAAAGTTTGTTGATATCTTTTACGGTTTCAGAGAAATAAAAATAACAAGAAAAAAGGAACGCTTGGAGATAACTCCTATAAGAATAAGTGTTCGGTTACACAGGGTGAATGAGGAAATCCCCATCACTGTACGACATCATTGGCCAAATATCCTTTCGATATGACTTAAAACAAACAAAAATCTCGGACGGCAGAAGAAAAAGTAAATAATCAGAACAAAAGCAAAAGGTCTTTCCACGAAAAGTGAAAAGACCTAATAATCAGAACAAAAGAATAGGTCTTTCCACAGAAAAGTGGAAAGACCTAAATATAGGTAGGTCCTGTAATAGAAACCGGACAGGATAGAGATCGAGGCAATTTGGACTGCCATTGAAAAATGAGAGTATATTAGGTACGGACAGAAATGTGTCCTTGCAAAGGACACCTACAGACCCCTTAAAGAGTTGTTGCAAAGGTTCTAACCGTGCTCAGATCGTCGCACTCTCTCTACACGAGGCATCTGATTTAATGTCCCTTTTCTGATCGAACGTGGCTGAGTACTTGTACATCCCGCATATCCAATGGTCGCCCCGTGCACTTTTGTAAGGGTTTTGCGGCCCATGGAAAAGACCGAAATCACCATATTCTATTCCCAAGTCACCCATAGGGTGATTTTGGAAATTAATAGTCCGGCCTGACTGGTACTAACTGTAAAAAAATTAATTTGTCCAAGACATGATGAAAAAGAATATTTTGTTCGACAAAATGCAGAACTTCGCAAGAAATAGTTGTGTACAAAAAGTGAAAATAATATTTGCGTTAAATGAATAAGCCGTACTACAAATGTATCAATCGTGTAAAATGAATATTCCATCAGCAAAACGTATACAATCCCCCTCCTACCAAAAATAAGATGGCCCACTAATGACATATACATAGGTAAATAACTTGATTCATAATATCATTATAATCATAATTATTCAATATATTTATTATCTTTAAATATTCATTATAAAAACAACGTTCTATATATCTAGTTTAATGAACACTTAACCTACACAAGGCCTACATTGACTGTTGACAGCATGTAGGGAAAACCATTTTATCAATGGGAACGCAATAGAGTTTAGTTTAAGTGTTATGTACACTTACACCACAACGAGTTTACCTCAATGAGGACACGGTTTTAGTTTATAGAAATACCTGTGTATTTCAACTTTGTATTTCTTTATAAGGGGGTTGAAAATTCGATGACCTTACTTTGTACTGATGTTCTCTAGTTCTTACTGAATAATTACTATTTATAGATGGAAAACTGTGGACCAGAATTGAGGGATGACGTCATTCGCTTTTTACGCCTTGCATGCCTTTTGTTACATATATCACCACGTGCTCTCAGGAGATACTTTGACCTTGAATTTCATCCTGACAAACTTCAAGCATTACTGCTACAGAACAAGATTAAAATATTCGAACTCAAAGAGAGAAGAATAATAACTCAAACACAATATGATTTATTATATCCAGCAGGTAACTCAGAGTTTATTAAATTGAGACATCTAAGTATGCCATTTTTTAAATATTAAAAGTTTACATAAGGTAAAATGTTAGTCCGTCTGGTTTACATACATGTGTAACGTATACAGTGCTAAGAGTGAAGGCTATTTTAAAAACGTGGGAACATCAGCAATACATAGGTATTTACGATAATTTTCGACAAATTCAGATTTTAAATAAAAAGGTTAAGTACTGTGATGGTCAACTTTCATATAATAAAATTGACGTTATTAACAGGTGTCACAAAAAATGAATTAACATAGTGATAAATAAAAACAAAAGATAAAACACATTAATCATTAAAATATGGAATATGGAATATACAACGTGACAGAACAAATATTTTTTTAACAAGAGATAACACAGCTAAAACTTTTATAGGTAAAATTACAATGCAAATGTATCCCTAGGCAAGATTTAGATGTTTAGGTCGAAATGTTTGGGAAATTTCATTGTATATTTTTAGACGTCCTGTAATAGCGTCATGAAAAACATTTATTAGAAAATTTACTTTGTTAATGGTTATATCAGTCTATTAAAACATTTTATTTTCACAGGTGAAGTGTCCTCAAAGAACTTTGACATGACTTTAATGACATTCCTATTGCGAAACTTTACGCATTTAAGTTTTTCCGGGAAACTTCCACCTGACCATTTGATAAATCCCGGATCTGACATTTCACGGTTGGGACACTACCGAAATGTAATTGTCCACTCAAAAGATGGATGTGTTTCAGATGACGAATTCCATACAATTTGGCGCTGTGTTTCACAGGTAACAGTATAATAACAATGATAACAGTATACACGTAAGGATATGTGTTAAAATTGTCAATTCCATACAGATCAAAAGACAGAGATGGAAAGAATCACATGTTATTGTACTGTCTTTGAGCTAAATGTGCCAAAACACATACCGTATAGCATGTATAGTGTATAATAAGCTATAATACGTCTCGGTATGGCAAAATGTGAATTAAGTCAAAAGAGAAAACAAACGCCCTCATTAATTCTATAAAAATGAACAAAAATTAAATATAGAAGAGAGCGACCAACAACGACCACGAGAATGTAGGTTACTGCCTTTGAACAGGCCCAAGAGGAATATCACAGGGTTTTACATGTTAGCGAGCTCTCAATCCTCCCTTGACATGATTCGTGGTGAAACAACATAAGAACCAACCAAAACAAGAGCACTTCGTTTAACACTGAAGTTTGTGGTTAATCTAGTATATCCATGGAATCTATGAAAATTGATATCCCACGATTAATAATGAATCCACAAGCGTCTTTGATTCCGTTGTATTTTATCAAATTCAGAGCGCGAGGACAAAATGAATTTAACTTTACAAAACTGGTCTGCCATAATTAATTCAACACAAATCTATTATAGCAACAGGAAATTAAAGTATAGTTTTTACAGAGTTCTATTATAATTAAGCAAATTAAGTTAAATTTTAACCACTGCTATTATGACAAAAAGCACTTCAATATTTCATTTGATAGAAATTCAAAATGAAAACGAACGTATTCACCTTTTCGGGTATTCAACAATCCTTTCCGGGTGTCTTTTCTGGTCAAAGACAACCGATTGCTCTATATTTGAAAGACAAACCTGTCCAAAGACTAATATTACACGAAAATGCAATGAATTTGAATGGCAATGTTTTTCGTACTCTTGTGCAGGTTAGCAAATTAGGCATTCTTCGGTAGCAGTTCATGACTTTAACAGAAATCATAGGTATTTCTCCTATTATTCCGTCACAACAAATTGCAGCTAAGAGAAATAAATTTAAAAAGTAACGTGCCTTTAAAAAGAGGGAAAACGACATTACTGCAGTTTCTAAAAAAAATAACTTTTTTCTATAACATAAAAAGAATTTGATGGTCTTTTAATTATTCGAAATAAATTATCGAAGGTTTATTTAGTTATAACAATCCTGTTTTTTTTTTGTTTTTTTTTTTGCTTTTAATATTCAGTCTATGTTAACAAGCGTCGTATTACATGACAAAGCTTACAGAAATCTATAACTTCACTCATTTGCTATCACATGATCTTAAAGAAAACGGGATTAAATTCCAATGAAGTTAACGTTAAAAGAGTAACATTTCACTATAGACATTTTTTTTGTCATGACTTAGGCTATTGGAAGACTTGCACAAGAAGCAATGGGCAATGGCGAAATTTCATTTCTATTAGAATCCACCCTTTCCGGTTCTATTGATATCGATTCAATTCAACAGGAAGTTAATCAACAAAAGCAGTTGGATGAATTGACAGAAAGAGTATCAAAATTAGAAACAGAGAATATAAATCGATCAGGTAAATAATGAAAATACAAGAACTTTATCAACATTTGTATATATATTGTGTCTAAAAATAGCAAAAGTCAACATTTAATCTATCTAGGCGTCGAGTCTTTTTGACACTCTTCTTACAACTTTTTTATTACTACCTGTAACGTCTATGTTATATAGACACCTACGTTTTAATACTGTATTTATATTGTGTCATAGATCAAACTCGTTCAGTGTATGTTTGCTTGTTTTTGTTTAAATGTCTTTTTGCTCGAGTTAAGCCATTTCAATTGGTATTTTATAGTGTGTCTTTTTATGTTGTAATGTTGCACTACTGCCTCAGGTTAGAGGGAGGTTGGCGCCTGTCAAAACGTTTAAACTCGCTGCATTTGTATGCACCTGTCATAAGTCAGGAGCCTGTTGTTCGGCGGTTGTCGTTTGTTGGTGTGGTTCATATGTGTTTCTCGTTATAGCTTACTGTTCGGTATGAGCCAAGGCTCCGTGTTGACACAGTTCATAATTCTATTATGCTGTATTTGTGTACTGTCGTAAATTAATTTTAGGTGTTCGTTGTTATTCTGTGGTTTACATGTCGAAATGTACTATTATATTATTTATTTGTGTTTTTCTCTGTCCTAAGTGTTCTTGCATTTATTTGTACTGTATTCCTGTCACGTAATGTTGTCATTTTAATGGTATTTTTAACATTGCCATATAGGCGGGAGGTTTCAACCCACCATTTTTTCTTAAAATGTCCTGTACCAAGTCAGGAATATGGCAGTTGTTATCAAATAGTTCGTGTCTATGTATGTTGCATTGGCGTTTGTTTTTGTTGCACTTTGGTGTTTCTGTTGTTCCGTTGTTTTCCTCTTATAGTTGATGTGTTTTCCTCGGTTTTAGTTTGTAACTCGGATTTATTTTTTCTCAATCGATTTATGACTTTTGAACAAGGGCATACTACTGTTGCCTTTATTGAAGGCCGTACTTTGACCTATTATTGTTAACTTTTTATACGTTGTGACTTGGATGGAGATTTGTCTTATTGGCACTCATAACACATCTTCTTATTTGTAGTGGATCAGTTTGAAAATAAACTGATGCAGTTACTAAATCAAGTAATATAAATACCTAAGAATATAACTTTAACACGCTTATGAGTGTTATAAAAATAGTTGTTATATTTTACTTAATCTTCAAGAAGTATTTGTTGAAAATAGATTCACGTACATAAAAAAAAGTCTGTTGTCTCTTCCTTAGAAGATAACTTATGCATCTGCTGTATCATTTCAGAAATAAGAAGAAAGACAATTTCAAATTGGTTAGAAGAAGAGAACAAATTTGTTATAACAAAGATTTCAGAACTCGTTACTGAAACATTAACTAAACAAAAAGCAGTTATCCTAGTGGGACACCCAGGATGTGGGAAATCAGCAACTGCGAAGCATGTGGCGTTAAAGTTACGAAGAGAGGAAGGATACGAAATTGAAGAAGTAGATCAGCCTGATGAAATTGTCAAATATTACAATTCGAACACTAAACAATTATTTCTAATAGAAGATATATGCGGCAAATTTGCAATTGATCAGCACAAAGCTGATCAATGGACAGAAAATGACTCGAAAATTGAGAAATTGCTACAGCCAAACACCAATAATAAGTTTATTATTACAACAAGAGTTAGTATTTACAAGAGTGAATGTTTTCCGCAGCTAAAATGTTTAGACATTCAAGAGTGTAATTTTGCAGGTACGACAAAACTTTCAAACGAGGAAATGAGATCAATAGCACTATCTTATATCCCTAGAGACACAGCTGTCAGTATAGACGACTCAACATTTGAGCAATTTCCGTTTTTTCCTTTAATGTGTAGGATTTACACAAATATGACAGAACAAGATCCAAATTTCTTTAAATATCCGATCAAACTTATAGAAAAAGAGGTCAATGACATTAAGCAGAGACACAAGTCTTCGTTTGTTGCACTTTGTTTATTGGTTCTTCACAACAATGCCTTAGAAAAAAAAATGTTCAAGTCAAATTCATCAGGTATCACTAATTGTGTAGAAATGATTATTCTTGAAACTGAAGTAGATTATGTTCTTTCATTAGTAAAAGTTGAGCAGAGTCTTAAACACAAGCTCCATCTTTTTGTTACAGAAAATGAATCGGAATATGTCGCGATACATGATAAGATGTTTGACATCATATCAGTTATTATTATTCCATTAATGTTCAATTGCGTCATCAAATTTGGTAACAGTTCGTTGCTGTCAAGTCGGATTCAGTTCCGTTCACTCGATGAAAAGCCTAATGATTTTGTACAGCTTCTACCCACTGACCTCGAAAGTACCTACTTTGACAGGCTTCATTTGGATATAGAGCAAGGGTGTCATTGGGATGTGTTCGGTAACATACAAACACGTTTCAAACAATACCGACAACTATTTTTAAACAATTTCAGCAAGATGCAGTTAAAGGTGACCACGGTGGGAAATGATGGTTCAACTCCGTTATTTGTTTCAGCATATAAAGGATATCAAGATTTCGTCGAATATCTAGTAGATAAATTTCCAGAACAAATTGTACAAAGAGATGAACACAAAAGATCACCTCTATATATAGCTTGCAAACAAGGGCATGTAGGAGTTGTTAGATATCTGTTGCTCTTTGACAAAGATGTCCATCAACTTCAAAATCGTAACTGCACTCCATTTTATATATCTTGCCAGATGGGACACGTAGATATTGCTAAGCTTTTAATACAGCACGATTCAAAATATCAAAGTGAGATGGACCAATATAAAACTAAAACTAGTGCTCCATTACAAAAAGATGATATGACAAAAGGAAGACACGATATTCTTATTAACAAGCCAATGGACACAGGACTTACGCCGTTGATGGCTGCAGCATATAAAGGTTATGTAGACGTGGTTACATTTCTACTAGATGTCAATGTTGCGGTAGATAGCGCTGACGACAATAAATCGACCGCCCTTCATTACGCCTGTATAAACAATCATGCAGATATTGTACGTTTGTTAGTCAGTTATGGAGCTGAAGTGGATCCGATTGATCAGTGGCATCAAAGTCCATTTTATATTTCTTGCTCTTATGGTTACATTGATATCATCAAACTATTACTCTTTGGTAATAAGCCTATCAAAAGAAGTATTGGTAGCAAAAAAGGTATATCACTATCATCGGACAATCCTTCATTATGTTTTCCTTTCAGTCATCATAACCTTCAAATAAACAAATGTGTTGATCTGAATGTTATGGACTTCGAGGGTGATACCGCTTTACACGCTGCTTGCTATAACGGACACATTGAAGTAGGGAAATTATTGATTGAAATGGGGATGAATGTAAATGTAGTTAACTACAAAGGACAAACGCCTCTCTTGATGGCTTGCGCAAAAGGATTCTTTAATATAGCAAAATTTTTAATTGATAATAATGCTAATATTAATCAAAGCGACAATGAAAAGTTTACGCCTTTGTTTTATGCGTCGCAAGGTAATTTAGATACTGTCAAATTATTGATTAAACACAACTGTGATGTCAATGCTAAAAACTGTGATGATATATCCGCTTTACATAAAGCATGCAGCAATGGACACGCAAAAATAGTTGATATACTTATAGGTAACGGTGCAAACATAAACGCATGCGGCGGAGGGGGTAAAACGCCTTTATTCTATGCTGCAAGAAATAATAAACTTGATGTGATAGAACTTCTTTTAAGTCGCGGAGCCAAAGTTAATTATCGGGAGGGTGACGGAGGTACTCCTCTTCAAGGTGCTTGTAAATACGGGCACAGAGATGCAGTAGTCAGTCTCTTAAAGTACGACGCTGATGTAAATGCTGCGCGTTGTCTACAAATTAAACCAATGGTCCTAGCAAAAGAAGGTGGTTACTATGACATCGAAGAGATCCTGCAGGAACAATTAAAGAAAATGAGAGTGTAATTAATCTGTTTATGTATCAAAAGTTATATTTCAACTGTCGATAACGATCTTCTCCTTTAGCTGTACTCCAATTTGGAAACCCCGTTTGAACTATTTTTGAAGCATATGTTATGGCATTGTAGTTTTGTTGAACACATCGATGTCAACATATGTTACGCATGTGCTCCGAATATACATAAATTTAGTGTGCTTCGATTTGCACAGCTGTTTTAAAATGCAGTTGTGATTTTAGTTGTGAGTTTGTTTAATTAATTCTTCCATTTTAGTGCTCGTCAACTGAAACACAAAAGTGAAGTTAACTTTATACTGTATGTGTACAAACTTAAATTAAGATGTATAAAAAAACACTACAAGATTTTTTTTGGAATTAGAATACTATATCTATCTCGATATATTTTGATATTTATGGGTTTTTTAATTTTTTTAATTTTGAGGCGTTTACTTAAGCTGTTAAAACAAAAGGGATCAATTTATTTATCGAGTTGGTTTTCTTCTTTTTACAAATAATGTATTGAATAAAATTAAAGGAGGATTGTTTTGTAAATACTAAACATTTTTGAAAGATTAATAACTAACTTACCTCGAACTTTCATCAATATGTTATCTGGGATTGAATGATTTTTTTTAGTTATTAGATTAACTTATTAACATGGAGATATCTATCATTTTTCAAAGAATTTCTTTTAGATGTATAAAAAAAAATCAAAAAAATCAACATTATATTTTTACATTTTAACACGTCTGTATAGACGGGTTTATCTATATTTGACCTAGAAAACATGGGCGCATTCATTAAAATCTCACGTGACCGATCAACCATTACAGCCGTGAAAAATAACGCACGTGCATTGATAAAAACATTATCGATTTTCTGTTTACATTTGTATTTCTTTCATTTTCTGATTTATTTTACTATGGATAGTACTAGTGCCGAACGTATTAAAAATCTGGAGGCAATTCTTGTGCAGCTAATAGTTGTACAAATAATCGTAGAAAACTTCAGATGTAGAAAAATCAATGTGTGAATTACACAACGAGTTGCACAATGACTGTCCTTGACAAACTTACAAAACTTGAATGGATCAAAGCTATTAACAGCAAAACTTTGCCTAAACAAGTTTATGGATGTTCCGAACATTTTCTTGATGGTGCGTCGACTACAAGAAATCCGTTTCCCAAATTTAAACTTGGTTAAGACAGTAAAGTTACATGAATGAATCTGATGACGATAATGCATCTACCTCTACTTGTTTTGAAGCTCTAGACATGTCTGCAAATAATGACAATGAAACGTATCCCGATGCTATATGTAGTTTTAATGTAACTTATCCAGAAACTGTAAACGAATATACCCAGTATGAAGAGTCGGACTTCCTAATTCATGACGACCATCCCTATGCTGAAAAGTGGTCAGACATTCATTCAACGTCAACTCAGACAAAACTTTTATTGACAGAGGAGAAAGGAGTTCAGAATAAAATAGAAGGGTGGATCATTTCAGCGAATACAAACATTGTGACTGACAGTGACGCCTTACTATATGTAATACCAGCCAGATACATGTATATATAGACAGGATATTTACTAAACTAAACAGTGTGTGTATGAGTTGCACCTTCAATAAAAATATATATATATATATATATATTTATATATATTTATATAGTGAAACAAGGGGGAGGCCACAAGCCTGGTTCATGTATCCCGTCTCTTGATCAATCTTTGTGAACTGGTTTTGCTCACATATATCAGTGCTTATTTCACTCTTGCTTTAAAACGTTTTTTTCCGATGCAAGAATTACCAAATACCTTTGACACCATTGCAAACTACCTTTACCAATGTCAGTTTCATTCTATTTTTTTCACATTCAGGTGCAAATACACATGTATATATATATAATGTTAGTTGTGTAATGCAGGGCCCTTCTTCAGTTTATAACTCACAATTCTTTTCCAATGTATGCTTTTCCCTTTTTATTGGGGGGGGGGGGGGGGGGGGGAGGGGCTCATTGTTGAAGACTGTGAGGTAACCTATTATTGTTAACATTGTTGTCCTTTGCTTTTTTTGTTGATATATTGTAGTTGTCTCATTGGCAATCATAACTGTACATGTACCACACCTGATTACAATTTTTTAAAATAAAATATCATTTTATACTTCTTTACATTTTTTGTCACTGTACATGTATAAAACCTGTTCTCATTGTACTCAACATTATTTAATTTTATGTTAACATTTGCCATATACAAGAAAGTGTCCCTACTTAAAATGTACACATGTCAATTCTTAAATTAACTAAAGTAAAAATGAACGAAAGAATAGAAAAAATTTAATCAGCAGGTGCAATTTTAATTACTTCATAAAATTTCTAAAAATTCGACTTTGTACAAGACGATCATTGTCAATCTCGTTTACTATTCTGTTCAACATTTTATTAGAAAAAAGTTCTCAATCTGCTAACTAGTTGCTGAATATATTCTTGATCAAAAGCTAAATCTATAAGAATATTGTCATCAGGACTTCTCAAAATTAAAAAAATTGGCTTAATGTAACCTGGTACAAAACATTGTTAATTGTATTTGCATAAAGTATGCTCTGCTCCATTTTTTCTTCTAGACATAAATCCCCTCAGTATTGTTCTCTACATCATATCTTGAATAAGTGATTAGTTCATCTAAACAACTCCATTTGTTGGCGATAGGAAATGGGCATTTTACTTCCAGTATTGTGTCCTCATTCATTATGCCATACGGACTAGCTGAAAGCCAATTTTCTGTCAATGACACATACATCCCGTGAACAAAAACGTAATAGCCTGTAAATAACTTTTCGCAATAGGCTCTTGCTCATTACCATACCGTGTAAACTTATATTTGGGTACAAATGTTCTTTAATAAAAGTAGAGCAATCTGTCGTTTCCTTTATTGGAACCTTGCTAGCACTGGTAGCGGTAAGGCGTATTTTCTTGGCGTCCTTCCACAACACACTGCCACTCTGTCCTTTGGTATTCATATGCAATTCGTGTACCTTAGCAGGCGTCAGAGTAATGTACTTCTTCAAGAAGTTTGAACACTTTCCGCATGAATCGCCATGATCCTCTTGGATGATATCCTTTGCAAATTGTTTGCAGGTAAAACGTTTGCTTGCCGTTGTTTCTTTAATACTATATAAAGGCAGTAAATTTGAATTGTTGACGGCTTCCTTAAACTCGCTATCTAGAGTATACATGGGTGTATCACGACTATCCGATATGTTGTTATCTTCATCATTGTCAATAACATCTTCCCCTGCATTTGGTTTTTTTTTAAATAATGTTCAACAGGGACATTGGTTCCACATTTCTTGTTGTTCCACGATTCCATTTAGCATTTTCATCAGTACATGCTAAACCTGTCAAATTGTTTCTAACTGCATGCTCAATTTTTCACAAATCAGCTCAAACATGACTACAGGTATGGCCTTGACCAGCCATACACGAACTCCACCCGTTTACGATTGACCCATCCTCGTTACAATATACAAATACCTCATTTGTTCTAGAGACTGTTTGTGATGACCGTACCTCTCCTTTAAACATAATTGTCTTATCATCGTAAATATGATGTGTTGTAACACCTACGTTTCCACGTTGAAAATAGTTAAAGCTTTTAAGTTCTTCATTTGTTGACCGTCAACTGCTTTTGATTCAACAAGAAAGTTGTAAATATCTCCGTACAACATATTTGGCCACACACGCATGTCGTCAATCCATTTCTTGACTTTATCAACACCCGGAGGTTTCCATGCTTTTGCTACTGTTGCCATTATGTTGATTTTCTTCGCTAAGATTGATAAACGCTAAACCTTGTTTTCAATTTGTTCACGGGTATAATGGCGACCGCTATTACGACGACACCTGGGAGTCACGTCACTAACTAAGGGGGATAATCGAAAAAACTTGTTTATAGATCCAGTATTCATGCATATTTTTCTTAGTCCAGCCTTTATGCTGTAGGATTATATTTCAAAGTCAGTTTCACTCGGTTTGAACAGTCGAAAACATGTACAAAAAAATTATAATCAACTGCATTTTGACAGATCGAACTGGCAGATTTGCGTATACCAGCATATGAAGTAACACAAATAGAAGACAAACCAAATCATAAAATGTTTCATTGCTTAATTTAAGTTCATAATATGCTTCTCAGGAGATAGGAAAGAAATTGCAATTTCTTTGTTGAAGGTTTTATTACTGTCACTGACCTCGAGAAAAAGACGCTTAATAAACGAGTTTAATGTACCGGAATAACACATGTAACACACTGCTAGAAATTGTTAATGAAAAAATAATATATACACTCTAACTTTCGTCTGGTGATAAAAACTTCTTTGGTCATTTTTTTTATTTTAGCCTGTATATGGGATGCCACTTAATTTATGGGTTTTGGGTAGTCACTTTTAATTTTTAATTCAATTTCAGGCTCTGTTTGTAAATATTTTTGTTACACATATCATCAAGGGTCATAGGGATGATTAAGGTATAAACAAATACCATTCATGAATTAAATTTTAAAAACGAGGAAACATATGATATAAAAACAGAATTTCATATTTGAGTGAAAACAATATATCATTGAATTACTACATGCAAATTTCAAATGAACAAACTCCAAAATGTTTTGTAAAAATCAAGAAATAAATACATTACTCGCACCTATTTTAACTACGGAAAATTCATATACGTTAATCATTTTGTTATTATTAAACACCCGTGCAACCACGCATCCCATATTGCCTGATGAGACCCGACACTTCTTTAGTGTTTCGGCAGTTAAAGCTTGGGATGGTCATCAATAGATCTAGACATTATGACAGGTCTGCCATCATCAGGAGTCCAACTGTCAATTTTATGTCCAAGTCTTTAACTTTGATCTGCAAAGCATATTTCCTACACTTTTATGTTTTTTATACGCAACTATTGGTGCAACATTGAATATTTGTACACAATCTTCGTCAAACTGCAATACATGCCAGTGTTTCATGATACGTTTTTATTATTTTACGTATATATGGGTTATATTTAGTTATTAAAACTAACGGAATATTTTCTGTTTCCTTCGATTTATTTTGTTGTAATAATTCAATACGGTCAATTGATAAAGCATCAGTAATACTATCATCTATTTCATCGTTATCAAAACCCCTATCTTATAATTTCACTTTGAAATTAGTTTGATTGTTTATTAATTTGTTATGGTCACTTGTGTTTCTAATATGCCGTATTACTTCACCTTTAATAAATTCTCGGAATACATGCTGCGAGTGACAGCTATTTCTATGCAGATAGATATAAGAATTTGTTTCTTTAAAATGTATTTCAAGTTCAAGAATGCCATGTGTTGTAAATCTTTGACCTTTAATTACATCAACATCTAAGAACGATATTTTATCGTTTGAGATTTCATAGGTGAACTTTAATAAGGTATTATAATTATTTGCAAGACGAAAACATTCTGTAATTTTATCTGATGTTCCATCATATATTATGAATCCATCGTCCCTATATCTGTCATGATAGAATATTTTGTCTTTATGTTGAAATGCAGAAATTATGTGATTCTTTATTTCGAACATAAGTATGTCACAATTTCCGGTGAAGGGACTGCACCAATTGCCGTACCTATTTTTGTTTTTTATATATTTTCCCATCAAATTCAAATACATTGTTTTCTAAAATGAGTCTCAACAGATGTATTAATTCATTGACCAGCGGAGCATCGACTTTGAAGTTTGATTTGTCAAAATTGTCATAGGCACGTTCAACAACACTTAATAAAGCAGCTTGAGGAAGATAAGTAAACATCTGTGTTATTTCATACGAAACCAAAAGGCTATTTGCCATAGGTTTTAATTTTTCATTGATATTAATGAAAGATGTAGTATCTTTTATATATGTAGAACTATAGGTATAAGAAAATAATCAACATAATGACCGATAAGTTCAGTTACGGAACCACACTGTGATATAATTGGTCTGCCAGGTGGAATTACATCTAATTCATTTAATCCATCATGTTGTATTTTTTTTAACGTCTCCGTTTCAAGACGGTGAATTTTTGGAAGAATATAAATTCTCCCTAGACGTGCATCTCTTAATTTTTGACCATTTGTTTAAAATTTAAATGATATGTTGTCGATAATGCCTTGGTCGTATAACGATTTGTAACATATTCAATAACCTGGGTTTTTAATTCTGCTATGTTAAATGAATCTAATTGGCAGTAATGTTGAGTATTTAGTTGTCTTGTGACTTCTGCTATGTAGTCTAGCCTGTCTAAAATAACACAATTTGAATTTTTATCTGCCTTTTTTATTACTATTGTTGTATCATTTTTCAAATTTCGTATTGATATTCTTTCGCCCTTAGTAAGATTGTTTTTTTATATTTTTTTCTATTGGTAGAAAAGATAATTCAAGCTGCGTTAAATTGATATAATTTCAAACGTATGGCACGTATAAGCAGGTTTATATCCTGCATTGCTACGAAATGGTTGAAGGTCAGTTTTTTCTTGACTGAACATATATCCACATCGTAGTTTTCTAGCAAATTCATTGTAGTCTTTTAGTTTATACATTTTTGCATTTTTGCTTGATGGCGTTGGCATAAATTTCAAGCCTTTCGCCAACAGGATATATTCCTGATTTGATAATTTGCGTTTTAATAGATTAATTACATGCTTTTATGCTGCATATTATATTCATTCCGTTCTTTTTTATTGTAGAATCGGAATTTTTGGTTTTTAGCATTTCTATTAAAACGACGTGCCATTTTTGAGTTCACATTGGGTGATTCTCTTAGCTACGTGCCTTTGTTGAGCTCTCATTTGGTGGCTGAAGAATTTCTAGGTTTACACGGCATTTGCCAGAAAACTAAGATGTAAATATCATTTTGACAAGGGTGATAGTTTTAAACGTCATCCCTTATTAACAAACCGGTTACGAACCGGAACTTGAAAACAATGCAATTGAGACATATATATTCAAAACTAAGATTAAGATAGATAACTTAACAATACAAAAAGCCCATGATAATCTCACTACGCTGGAAAGAAAGGCAATTTCTTCCCTGAAACAAAACAAAAAATTAGTTATTCGAAAAGCAGATAAAAATAACACCACACTGATCTGGGATAAAACAGAATATATAAATGAAGGACTGAGGCAACTTAGTAGTGCTACTCACTTCATAGAAATTGAAAAATTAAATATAATAGAGACCAACCAGAAAATCAATAATATTATCTTTGAAATGCATAGGAAAGGGGTCATGGATGATATCACATTTAAATATCTTTCTGCTTAGTAAAATCCTAAACCAGGAAGGTTGTATCTTCTGCCTAAATTGCACAAACTGGATCCTGAACTAATGGAAAGGGTTCAACAGAATCCTATGCTGTATAAAAATGTCAGAATTCAAGGGAGGCCTATTGTTTCATTATCTGGTACTGCTTTACAGAGAATAGGGAAGAATTTGGATAAATTCATGCTTCCAGCATTAGTAAAACAAGAAACACATTTAAGGGACTCTTTGGAATTTATAAATAATATAAAGAAATTGCGGGTAAAACCTGACGCCTACTTAGTCAGTTTTGACATAAAAGAAATGTACAACAATATGTTCCATGCAGAAATTATTGACTCAATCAAACATGCTTGGCCTACGATAATTAAATGTAAACATGCGATACCATTGCCTCACCTGCGATATATATTGGAACTTCTAAAGATAGTTCTTGAAAATAATGAATTTATGTTCAATGATAAATTTTACAAAACTTCAACTGGAGTTCCAATGGGAAATAGTTAATCACCTGAAATTACCGATCTGAGAGTTTATGAAGTCTCAAATAGTATTTTAAGGACTTTCCAACATAAACAGAAAATATTGAGCCTCTTTAGGTTAAGGGACGATGGCTTTTGTATTTACAATGAAGGTACAGATGATGAAATAGCAAAATGTTTTGAATCTGCTAACAGACATCATGCATTGCTAAAATTTTCATACGAGAAATTACAAACTAAAATGCAGTTTTTAGATGTGTTGGTATTCAAAGGCCCAAGACTTAGAGACACAGGAATCTTAGACATCACGACATTCTGGCAAAAAATGAAAATTATCAGTACTTAGAGAGGTCCTCAAGCTATCCATCCTCTACTTTCAGAGGCATAATTTAAGGAGAAATTCTTCGCTTTAAGAGATGTACGAACGATCTAGTAGATTAACAAACACAATACGCGTTATTTTCTGAATGCCTTATTAAAAGGGGATATAAAGAAATGAAATTAAAACTGTTATGCAGGAAGTGACTGCAAAACAAAGAAATGACACATTAATGGTTAACCCCAAATCTGTATTGCAGTCGCCTCCCTTGGTATTCTCCACAGTGTATTGAAGACAGAAAACACCCTTAAAGAACAATATTTTAAAACACTGGGATAAATTAAAAGATGACAAAGAGGCTAAACTTGTATTTGATAAAAGACCTCTTTTCGCTTTCCGTAGGCATAAAAACTTGAAAGACACAGTAACATCTGCAACTCATGGTAATTAACATGTTGCAAGTTATGAAAATATATTCTATACTATTTTTGTTAAATTGATAAACATGGAAAGAAAAGAAAGAGTATAGAAAAGTATTAGTCCAACAGATCACGAGGTGTCGAGCCCCTTATAAAAATTACAGTATTTTTAAGATTAAGTGTCACCATGCAATGGTTTGGGCTCCTGACGATGGGCATGACCATGGTCAATTAGTTTATTCTAATTGGTCTAAATAGATGTTCGAAACACCTTGTGATCTATGGAGTTGGGGTGCTGGGATAGGCTTTGACAACGATTTATTGAAATATTCATATACGTTAATCATGTTAATCCCCTACATTGTCTATAATAACCATTTATGAAGTTCAATTACTATGACGTTTTGTTCAACAATTAATTTTATAGTTTCGATGTGATTTTGTACATTAGCTGTGATTAATTAGATATTTGAAAAAAATAAAATAAGAAAAAGAATTTTTTTAGGATTTTAGATGTTTTTTCATTACATATTGTGTTGGTTTTTTTTTTATAAGTTATATTTTTGTTGCTTGGATTTTTTGAATTTTTATAATAGTTAACCGAATCCTTTGGATAAGATTTTTCTCCGGACAATGGCTTGTTTTAGTAGTCCTGTAAAGTTTCCCCTACTAGTCCTAAAAGGAGAACGAATAAGATTGGTTTGGGAAAATGCATTATGTATAAATGTTCGTCTCAAGAGCATTTAATATGCATGCTATCGATCCGGAAAAATATAATCTAAGTAGGGATGCTCGCAGAGTTTAATGCATAAATTAGATCGAAACTGATTTATTGCTCCCGAAAAACCCTCTCTTGAGGAAACTAGAGCAACTGACTAACGAGGAGACGAAGAACATGTCAAACTTATTATAGATCATGTTCAACAGCGACTGACAAATCCTTTTGATGTTAAGCCTTACCTCTAGTCACTCATCGACATCTCAACTGGAATGCAGGCGCCTAAGGAAATGTAATCGTCAATGACAACCCATTTGATGATGGTATAGCAAAATCGTTTTCTATAGTTTTTTACCAGAAAATGACAACTGAGACTTCTATGGCCCAATACCTAGATCGAAAATCAAAACCTTCGAAGGCTTAAGGAAAAAGTCTAAGCTTAAGTGCAGGTCAGGTCAGGGACGAAATTACTTCAGAAAAATTGTTAAACGTTGAGAAATTTAACGCTTTTGGGTATATGGCTCTACTTTTCATTCAAAATCAAAAATCAAGCTACAATTGTTGGTGTCTTTTATAGATACGACATCAAATTTTTATCAAATCTGCCAAAGGAGAAAACGAACTGATGTAAATTCTAGCCAAAAGGTAATTCAGGTAATAGATTGTGTTTACTTCGCATCAGGATAAACTCTTTCTAGCGGGAAATTTGTCGACCCAATTGTTGTGAAGGAGTTCTCTTCAGCAGAGGCTACTAACTTTCAGGATTTATTTAGGATACACGAAAAGGTAAACAACCGAATGATCGTGCATGTCATTTTTGCTGAAAAAAGATATAGGTAGACAAAACAAGAATGGTCAAATAGTTATAAAGTCTCCGGAAACAGATGTCCTCATTCTTTTGTGCATTTATTCCCGTTATGAGAAACAGCCAAGAACTGTGGTTTCATAGATTATCTTACCTGTATTTGGCAAAACATTTCGGAATTTTGGTCCTCAATGCACTTCAACTTCATTCTTTATTTTGCCTTTTTAAATATTTTTTTCGAGCGTCACTGATGAGTCATTTGTTGAAGAAACATGTGTCTGACATTCAAAATTTATTTTAAGTATCTATGATGAGTTTATTCAAACAGGGACAATATCCAGCAATAAAGATGGTTGTAGATTTCTCCCTAAACATGATATATGCAGTTTGATTTTTACAACCTTTCAGGCGTTGAAATTGATGACACTGTTGCTGTCAGAAGAACATTTGTTGCAAGGATCTATGACTAGAAACGGAAAGCCAAATTTCAGCATGGTAATATGAGTAAACTCCTGGTAAGGAGAGCTAAACAGAAAGATGCTAGCTTGGTTAAACTATCCCCATACAAATCAAAGTTTGTGCAATATGTCTTTAGAGCTTCGCTTTAGACCAGTATTTGGAGTTTTTCACACATTGCACAGTCGCCAAAACAGTATATTTTAGACTTTGGCTGGAAAGACCAAAATGAATTAAATCCCAATTTTTTCTAAAAGGTAATGTCTTCAGATTACTTGCAAGATTTTACTTCGTACCTGTAAATCCGTCTTGAACCGAACTGTGTCCGTGTCAAAAAGGTGAAGCGTGCTAATACGCTTACCGCTTTTGCAAACAATGACGAAGAGATTGACGCGTGGCTAAAATTCTTGTTTATGATTTCCCAGTGTGAAATGTTTTTTACTGTTTACATTTATTTTAGCTAATGTTTGTAGGTAATATAAGGGTCTTGGTCGATTTTCAATTTACAACATTATCCAGTTAATATTATGATCATTCACTTAGCTCCAAAAAGTAATGAGACTTCACATTTTTATCAGGATAATTTAACAGAGAGAATATTCATGGCATAAAATTGATTTGTTTTACACTGAACCAACAGGTAAAGCAAATCAAGTTACATCGATGATTTTTTTAAACCTCGCATTCGCCTCGGGTGACGACGTGCTTTGGATAATAACTGACCTGTCGATTTTGCAAGTACACGACATTTCTTAACGATTACCATATACTAGTTTTTCAAAATAAACATCCGTTTGAACATGTTGAATGCAAAATGGAAAAACATAGTTTCAGTGTTTGAATTTTGTGCTTGATTTAATGGAGAAAAATAACTGCTTGGAAAATAATTCTCATATGCTTTGGTGAAAAATGATCTACATTGTCGTTGTCATAAATGGAAAAAGACAGAAGATTCAGCATTAACGCCATTTTGCAATGGCAGGTGTTCATACAAATAGTTAAACTTGTCTAGTCGTTTTGACATCCCCTGCAGTATATGCTTTTTTATTATTCGTTGTTGTAGCATTCTACTGAATATATCTCAGAATGTTCCTTCTTTTTTCCTCATGTTTGAAATTATGATAAATTTGAAATTTGGCATGTGGCCTCAATTTCTCAAAAAATGCGACCAGTCAGGGTTTTTGCGACCAAACTCTTATGCAATTAAAATATGACAGTTGCTTTCCATTCGTTTGATGTGTTTTAGCTTTTGATTTTGCCATTTGATAAGGGACTTTCCGATTTGAATTTTCCTTGGAGTTCGGTATTTTTGTTATTTTTTTTATAACACATTTTATACTTTCCATCGATATCCACTGTAGGTGTGTGTTCTTCCAGTGCATTAAAGTTTAAAAAAAAAAAAGAACTCTGGTTGCAGAACTATTTCACATAAAATTTCAATACGTTCATTCACAACAATTTAATTGTTAGAACTTCTAATAAAATATACGCAATTGTGATGTTTAAGGTACAACATGTTTTGATATGAGCTATTATGACTTACGGAAACCGACTCGTCTCATTGAAAGGCTCATTGACTTTGAAAGAAGAACAGCAAAGAAAGCACTGTTCCTTTGCTTTTGTGTTATTTTTACTTGCATACTGATGTTGTGTCATAAATTGATATCCTTTATTTCCCATTTTAAAACTGCAAATAATCCTAAGCATATGTATTCTAAATTGCCATTACAAGATGTTTTTAGTTCACGATGTAATACGTTCCTTTGGCTGCCAGGACCCACTATCCCATAAAATATATGAACGCATTATACATATTAAAACGAAGATTAAATCCCCACCATAATAATCCATTAATTTTCTTAAGTGGCATGCC
Source organism: Mytilus californianus (assembly GCF_021869535.1). Lineage (NCBI taxonomy): Eukaryota > Metazoa > Mollusca > Bivalvia > Mytilida > Mytilidae > Mytilus > Mytilus californianus. The sequence goes on along the minus strand of NW_026262745.1, from coordinate 50,291,261 downwards.
AATACCCGTTCAATACAATTAAGAGTTTCTTTTGAATTACCTTTACCGGTGTTTTTTTCTATTGATGGAAGTGACTATGCGTGCTAGCCAACTTGACAGTTTTACCTAGTTTATTTAATTTTCCATTCATAAATTGTATTAATGTTTACTACTGATCTTCTATAATGCTACAAGTTCATTTCTGAAACCCCATTTCAAAATATTTATCTGGATGTATATTTTCCGACATGTGATTAAGATTATTCAACAATTAATATTGTTGAAAAGAGTTCAAAAAATAGCATAACATGAATATAACATAAGTATTTCTTTAATCCCAATCCTCCTGTGTGGTTCACAAATTACCACAAGCACAATTCAATATACACACACGCCTAAACATATAAAGTCTATCATAACTTAGTTATGATATTGTAATTATTATATTTATTTATCTTGGCCTAATTTGTTTAGTGTGGTCTTATAGTTGTTTACAAAATAATGTTATTACTGTGCAGTTTAGAAATCACTGGAACAATCATAGATACTGATGGAATGCTTAGAACTTTCTATTTGACTTACATAATGATTCCAGAATGATCATAATCTACTATACATGTGTAATTTTAACTTCTACCGTATTCTAGAGGTTTCCGTTCTAGAGGTTTCCGTTCTATGAGTTTTCTATGAGTTTCCCTTCTACAGTGTTCTAGAGGTTTCCGTGACAGCTATATAAACCAAAACCGAAATTGGACAGATTATACATGAATAAACTGATATTCTCAGAAGTTCTCTGGAGTTGTTGGATTGGCTTTTTATTTACGTTAACTACATCATACTAGATTGTAAACTTATTGGACATATTCGATTACAGTTAAGAGAAGAATTCCGGATAAAGAAAAGACAAAGGATCGGACTTATATTTTAACAATTAAGTTGATATTTCAATTTGTATAATAATTCTTGTAAATTTGTGTATAATAAATCTTGTTAAATTTTATTATTGATTTGTGTCTTTTGTTGGCTACAATTTAAAGGTGATTTCTGGCCGTAACACCTTCAACGTGCTATAGAGAAGACAGATTAATACATTGAATTCCAATTGCAAGCAATTAAAAATGTCACCCTAAACTTGTATGTTTCTTGGTGATAGCAGTTCTTTTAAAGTTTCAAGAACTAATTGCATACATATGCAGTAGAGGTCATATTTTGGCAAGCTTGAATACAGTTTAAAAATTTATTTTTTTTTGTATCTTTTTGCTGTTTCATTGAAAAGGCAACGGTCACCAAAATTTAATGTTGAAAATAACTATATTACATATCTTCACAGTACAAGTTTCAACCTTTAAAACATTTATCAAGTTCCAATAAACGTTACAAAAAGATCTATTAATGAGCTGTGCAGTATGTTGTTTTCAGAATTATTATCGAAAATTACCGTTGTATGGTAGTTTTACATATATGGTAAAAATCGAACTCTACAGTAACTTAGTGGATACCAGTTTTCGTTAAAATAGTTGAAGCATGCATATTTCTTCCTCAAGTTGTTGGATAAAAGGAACATTTTTATTTTTACATTCTCTTTGGAATTCAAAATGACAACATCGTTAGTAGGCTTATAATAATAATAACATATGCATTTATAATGATAAAAACACACTTAGGAGTAACAATTGGTCTTAACTTTCTTTTTTGTGACATGATTAAATCTCTTTCTAATTAATTATTCAATCAATCAATTAAAAAATCTGTAAATACAGTCCCAATTATGATTTTATTTAACGACATTGTAGTTTGTCCAAGAAAATATTGTCCGACTTTTCATATTTGTTTTTAAGACCTCCTTTTTTCTATTTTTTAATAACTTTTACTAGATGAAAGATGCAAAATTACATAATACAGTACAAGGCACATCGTATGACCTTATAGAAGTAATCAAATTATAAGGATATAAGAAAATATATTACAATTGATTTTGTTGATTTAATGCTTGTGATTAGTTTTAACTTTTTGAGCAGGAGTTAGGAAACATAAAGAGTATTTGTCTATAATAATCAAATATTTCATATATTCTATCCCACTATATTTTAGTGGGCAATATGTTCTTACATCTACATTTGTAGATGTAGCATTTAAATAACAAAAGGCAACACATTTTGAAAAACGAATTTCCGGTTTTTATAAACAGTATTCTAATCTACAATCTGATTATTTAAATCTATATCCCATTTATAACAGGACGATAAGGCCATTACTTTATTATATTTCAAAATAATTAATAAAAAAAATTACAGGATTTAAACCTTCTTTAGTTATCGTTCAAAACATTTATGGAGAGGGGAACACTCTATTTTTAACAACCTTTTTGCGTTGTAACAATTACAAATACATAATATACCATGTATACGAACGATAGAAACAACTTTGACATTGCTATAAGAATAAGGTGACAAAATAAAGATTCTAAAGAAAAAGCGAAACAAAGTCTGGCATGATTGTAGTTCCTGTTGCAAATGTGACACCCATGTGTTGAAATAATCTTGTTAATAAAATAACAAATCACCATCGGCGATGTCATTAATGTCGAAGGTGAGTTGGGATTTATCAAATGGAATATATCTGTAATTATTGTATAACAGGCTAGCGTTTCACAAAAAATCGTACGATTTACGTTTACGATCAAACTTACGTTAAGCGTAAGATTTTAGCTACGAGTGTTTCACAAAGGTGATCGTAAACGTAACGTAAACTTACGATTACAAAGAAAAAAGGGTGCTTTCTTTGACAGCCGCGTTAATGTCTAAAAAAGAATCTTTCTTTCAAAACCAGGAAGAAAATTTTATCACAGATTTTTTTTCAGCTCAGCTTTCAAAATCGTAGTTTTAAATGGTTATGAGGTTTTTTTATGTTTGTATGGTAAAAAGGTTTTGTGAGGAAAGTGTTCCGCCTAGTTTTAAGATATTTTTTTGCTTTGGTTTTATAAGAAAAATTGGCGCAAGCTGGGTCTGTTTTTTTACATTTTTAAAGAATGATGAAATAATAAAAAAAAAAACAAATTCATTAGGTCTTCGGCATTTCTTGAATCCAAATCAAAATGAATTTCTAAATTGTTTACATGAAATTATACGTATCTACAAATGTTTATTAAAATTCATTACGCATCGTGATAGTTTCTGATGCGGGTTTATGCTTTTCTTTTAAAGAGGAACCCACCGGCAATGTGTAGTTATATAAGGGAGCGCCCCATCCCCTAGCCCACACCCCCACTGAAATCCCCCTCTGAGTTTTAATACTGATTCAATCAGCCTTTTACTTCAAAGGGACACGACATAGAGACTTATTATAGAACAACAGATATTTTGCTATTTATAAACGCCTAAAACTACATTCCAAGCTCCCGTTAAAAAGCCATGGATATAAAAATAAGGAGATGTCGTATAATTACAAATGAGACAACTATCCACCAAAGTTCAAATAAAGTGGATGTAAGCAATCATTGACAACCATACGGCCTTCAACAATGAGAAAAACCCATACCGTATACATTTGTGGTCGGCTATAAAAGGCCCTAACCTGAAAAGTATGAAACGATTCAATTGAGAAAACTAACGGCCTAATTAATAACAAAACAATTTACGAGAAATAAATATGACAGACATGAAGCAACGACAACCACAGAATAGACTCATGACTTGGGACAGGCAAATATAGAAGGTGGCGGTGTTAAACTAGTTTGCTGGTGCCAAACCCTCCCCCTAACCTGGGACAATGGTGTAAAAGTACAACATAAGAACAAACTATAAAAATCAGTTGAAAAGGGCTTAACTCATCAGATCGATACAAAGCAGAAAACATATAACGAAAACACAGGCCGGACGTGTCAGCGTATCTATACATCCAACAATAAAAAAGACACTAAGTAAAGATCTGAGAGTACTCGCAGTTACTGACAGTTAGTTCAAAGCCAATAACAACTAATACAAGAATCATGTATCTAAGACTAAAACATCAACCAGCACACATCCAACATCCAAACGATTTAGAGTGAAGACGTCATTAACAGTCAGAGAAAAACATGACCTTGTGCAATGCCAAAATATGGGTATCGACAGATTGTAGTATCGTTAATGTGCATATGTTCATTTCATATTTTATAATGCCTCTGCATTTGCTACTGTGTCATCCAAACATATAATGGTGATACAATAAATAATATGCTAAAAATACAGCTTTAATTTATTTCTATGACAGAATATACCGGATAAGTAGGACAAAGATATAAGAAGATGTGGTATGAGTGCCAATGAGACAACTCTCCATCCAAGTCAAAATTTATAAAAGTTAACCATTATAGGCCAAAGTACGATCTTCAACACGGAGCCTTGGCTCACACCGAACAGTAAGCTATAAAGGGCCCCAAAAATTACTAGTGTAAAACCATTTAAACGGGAAAACCAACGGTCTAATCTATATAAAAAACGAGAAACGAGAAACACTTATGAACCACATCAAAAAACGACAACTACTAAACATCAGATTCCTGACTTAGGACAGGTGCAAACAAATTCAGCGGGTTTAAACGTTTTAATGGTACCATACCTTCACCCTTTTTCTGAAACAATAGTGTAACATCACAACATAGAAAAACACACTATAAAATATCAACTGAAATAGCTTAACTCAATCAAAGGACATATTAACACCAGTGAACATACACTGAACAAATAAATTTGACCTATGGTACAATGCAAATGCAAAATAAATAAACTAAGGGAAGAATGATAAAAGTAACATGTTATATCGGTATGAAATGTTAAACAATTTAAGAAAAACAATATGCTCGAACAAAAATATCAGCCATTTGCAATAACTTTAAACACAGGTAAATGAAAATAATTTTGTTGTTATGTATACGTGTACAGTTCCAATAGAGAAAGGAAATATTTTTAAAAAAATAAATAATTTAGATGTTCATAGTACGAAGTGAAAATTTATAGTAATACCAAACACTTATCAAAGCTGGTATATAGACCAGATATAACCCTGAATAACATTAAATAACAAAAAATCATTACAATTAGTATCAACAGGTCAAATAAACAAGAAAGTACGATTTGAGAGTACTCGCAGTTACTGACAGCTAGTTAAAAGCCAAAACAACTAATAATAAAAAATCATGCATCAGAGACTAAAATCAACTAAAACACATTCCAGGGATTTAGTATTTTAACGTCATGGACAGTCAAAGAAGACATGACTTGTGCAATGCCAAAAATAAATGTATCGACAGACAGTAGGATAGTTAGGAGTTTAACCTCTTTATAGATCAAAATGAACGTGGGTGTGTCTTTATACATCCCGTTTGAAAAGAATACAAATTTAGTTATGTTTTAATTTGCTGATGACAAAATCGATATTAGTGCCAATGTAAACTATATTCAAAGATCTAATTACAACATTGGTAAGATAACCTTTACTAATAAGTTTGTTTAAAGGTTCGATGAGTTTACACGGATCACATAGCGATTTCCGCGCTTTAAGTACAATATTACCGTAAAATTTAGGATGTGAAATAGCGTTTTTAGTCAGTTTTCTACAGGTACAGCCAAATTTACTAATCAAATCGTTGTATCTATGAAAAAACTTAGCAAAAGTTTTACGTAATTTATGGTAACGAAATCCCTGACTTAATAATTTACCAGTGATGCATTGATTACGTTCTTTAAAATCTATGACATCACTACACACACGGGCATAACGACCGAGTTGGGATATATAAACACCGTATGATGGAGCCAAAGGACCATCGCCGTCTAAAAAAGGAAAATTAACAATAGGGAATGAAAAATCGTCTCTTTTGTCGTAAATTTTCTTATGGAGTTTTCCTTTAGAGATTGAAATGTCCAAATCCAGAAAAGGACAACTACTGCTGTTTATGTTAGATTTAGTTAAAGTAAGTTCTATTGGGTAAATTTCGGTAGTATATTTAGAGAACTCCTAGGAATACCTACTACTTATCGATACACTTTATCACCGAAACGTACATATATGTTGTCCAGGAGAAAATTTAAAGCTTCAATCATATCTTCACATTTCCAGTAAGTGTATCTAGCACACTCAAAAAAATAAATTACTTGAATTTACTTAAAACAAGTATTCATTTTACTCATATCAAGTAAAAAAACAAGTAAAAATGTTTGTCAAAAAATGAGTAATTGCTAGTAATGCCAATTAATTGTAAGTTATTCCCTAGTAATTAAATGTAAGTAATTTTTCAATGTATCTTAAGTAATTCTTTTAATAAATACTAAGTAATTTTTTTCCTATATATTAAGTAATTCTTTTTATTATAGTAAGTAATTCATTTAATACACATTAAGTATTTCTTTTAATTATAGTCATGATAGTAAGTAATTCCTTTAATAAAAGTAAGTAATTCTTTTAATTAAAGTAAGTAATTCTTTTAATACACTTTGAGTATTTCTTTTAAAAATAGTAAGTATTTTTTTTAATACATATAAGTATTTCTTTTTATCAAAGTAAGTAATTCTTTTAATACACATTAAGTATTTCTTTTAATGATAGTAAGTAATTTTTTTTAATACACATAAAGTATTTCTATTAATAATAGTAAGTAATTCTTTGAATATTTCTTTTAATACTCTTAGTAATTCGTGTACCACTTGTAAGCCATTCTTTTACTTATGGCAAGTAATTTCTGGAAATACAATTACTTGCAACAGTAAATTTAGTTGTAGGTTTTGAGTAATTCTTTTACATATAAATTGTATATATATATAATATATTTACAGATTAAAATAAAAATTCTACACTGTTTTATTATAAATGCATATAATTTGAAAAAGTAACATACCTTTTTAAAGAATTATCATATACTATATCCTTTGTTGTAATCCATTTCTATTCTTGTTTGTTGCAAGTTAACATGGGTTACCTCCCCAGCAACTCTTTGTGCTACATTTTCATTTAATTTTAATTGAATTAGTACACACAGAGTAGCCAGAAACATGAATACCCACAAAGTGTCCTTTTTGTAAGGTTCTCATTTCCTTTCATGCTTGTCAATCGTGCAAGTATTTCAACAAACTCAGTATACGTTTTGTTCAAATATAAATCTGAATGAGTTCCAGCCAATTTTCAAATATAGATTACCAAAGTCAAATGAAACCTTAATTCTGATTGGCTGAATATTTTTTCAGTCTCAAATCAAATACTGCTTATTAAATACAGGAAATATGATACAACTTTGTACATTTATAATAGATATTTAATTATCAATTTTAGTAAGACTAAGTCATGTAAGTAAGCATTATAAAAATTATATCAAAAATTAATAATGATAATTTGAAGATATTTTGATATGAAAATAATTTAAGTAATGACTAGTAATTATGATACTGAGTAATTCCAATCAATTGTTTTCAGCATTTCAAAGTATTATCTAAAAACAGGCTAGTATTTTAATTTGGAATTATTTTTGATTATGGAATTTGCATAATTTCTTGTGCTTGAAATTTTTAATGAATTCCATGTTTATTCTGCATTATAATTTTTTAAGCATTGCATAACACTTTCCATACAATGTATTTTGAATAGATAGTGTTGCGCGCGGCACAGTACATTCTATTGAAAATATGCTATCTTCTTTGTAATAGAAAGTGTTGTGCACCACACAGAACATTAAAATACAGAATAAACATGGAATTTAAAAAAAAATTTCAAGCACAAGAAATTATGCAAATTCCATAATTAAATAATTCCAAGTTGAAATAATAGCCTGTTTAAAGAAAATTGCTATAATAGTTATCCAAATTTATGCAATTTTCAGACTGTGAAACCTATACATGTTGAAATTGTAAAATTATGGAGTCAAATTTCATAGGAAGCATTTATTATTATATATAATAAGCCTTATGCAAGCAAACAACATTATGTAGTGCCTAAGCCTACTTAGTAATAACAAGTTTTATATTCAAGTTATCAGAAGTAATTCCAGTAACTTTCATACTGCATTTTAGTGTAAATAAAAAAATAAATATGTGTAGTTATATAACTTAATCTAAGTAATTTATTTTTACTAAAAACAGTAAGTTATTACTTAAATAAGGACTAAGTAATTCATTTACTCAAGTGAGTAAAATAATTATTAGTATTTGTTTTAATTTAAGTAATTTTTTTTATAGACACACATTTTCAGTAAAACAAATACTTGTTTCAAGTAACTATTTTCATATCTAGTAAAATATAAGTAATTGCTAGTAATAGTGAGTAATTGGTAAGTAATTCCTAGTAATGAGTAATAAAAATGAATACTTAATTTAAGTTAAATATAATTACTTAGTAATATTTTTTTTTGTGTGCATACTTTCCTTTTTCGTTACAGAAAAAGGCTTTAAACGAGTTACAGCAAATAAATTTGTAATGAGATTTTTCAAAAGACCATTTAATTGAATATGAAAACTTTTTCTTGCTAAGATTGTGTGGAAGTGTAGTATAGAGAGTAGAAAACTCATAACTGTCAACAGAATTAAAAGGACCATCAAAAGCATGTATTTTATCTAAAACCTCTAAAGAATTTTTAACACTCCAAAAATAATTAATACCATTATTTTCATAAGCTTTATTACAAAAGTTAATAACAAGTTCTTTGATAGTAGTAAGGGAGGTAGTTAGAAGCATTGATAGATTGGTAGTAGAACACTTACTAGATGCGAAGATGAAACGGAATTTAAATGGTTTTTTGTGCAATTTAGGTAACCAGTACATAGTAGGGACTTTCAAATGTTCGGAAGAGGCTTTACGCTGGGTAGTGGCAGTGATATGCTTGTTTACAATTTGACTCTCTATGGAGCGTACGGACCTGAATGTGATGAATTTGTAATTTCGTTTTGGAGAACTTCCATGTAGTATATGCGTCACACCACCACTACATTATTTGCTGCTTTGTCTGCCGGTACGAACACAAACCGCTTTGCGAGTACTTGGAGTTTATTTTATATTCTGGAAATGGGAATATCATGGACCCTATTACTAATTTCAAACTTGTTTTCAAAATGAGATATACGAATATTAACAGTATTCATAATTTTATTCAAATAACTGTCTAGAGATTTTTATCAAATTTTTCACGTTTACACCAATTTTTACAGTAGACAGACATCTAGCGTCTTTAATGACCTGACGACACTGTTTCCAATCTATTCTAGATGGAGGACGATATTTCGGTCCTTTCTTAGGAAAAATTATGACCTCACGGTCTTCGACGATGTTGAGGTCTCCTGTAAGGACATGACCATAGGGAACACATCTAAAACTAGATGTTTCACAATCTCAAGTGGAAGGAACATTATTTTCTATATTGACGTCTGATGTAACTGACGTATAATTAAAAATCAAACTTCTGCTGGTTTTTTTTATAAGAATACGAAATAATAGGTGGTTCTATATTATCAAAATATGGAGGTATTTGGCTTTGGATGGTAGAGTCATTGAATATACATGTACTAGATAAGTTAATAAAATCAATACCTCTATTTATATATTTTAATTTAAGAAAATGCCGTTTATGATTTTCAGGTTTATCGATACTAGGAAATAGACTCTGATGACAAAAGGCTGTAATAATACGGGTGTATTCATACATGTATACATAAATATGCTCTTTAAGTATTACACAAAATTTAGTGTATACTTTTTGGCAATTGTTCTTATATTTTAATTGTGAGAGTTTTGGAAATTTACAGATACTAGTAGATACATGTGGTAAATATACTAAACTGGATGGAAAATGTCAATGATAGAAAAAAATCTCAATACTATCAACAAACAAAACTATAGATAAATACCTAGTATTCAAGGGAATTTTGTAATGTAGTAGGGGCCTCGGTGGACGAATTGTGTAAGTAGTTCAACTACAGCGATCACTAGCCTGTTAACAATGAGGTTGTGAGTTTGAACCCGCTCGTGGCAGGTGCATTCGCCGTACTCTTCTGACCTTAATTGACTTGGATTCTCCACTATAAACCACAGAGTAATAAAAGTGGCGTTAAACATCAGCGTTAAACACCAATCAATCAATATAACGCAATGCACATCAGGAGTCTTTTGTGGACTAATGACATGGATACATGTATTATGTTCACCCAATGGAACTTAATTTTATGTAAGATAATGTAATGTTGTTGATTTTTACAAAATTTCAACAGGTTAAACTACTACGATTTGACTTACGACTGCCAGTTAACACTCGTAAGTTTAAGATCAAATTTTAATTACGAGTGTTTATGAAACGTTCAAAAACTTAAGAGATAACTATTTTGTATTTGAAGCTTTGCGGACGTCCATCGGTAGTTTTACTGTCGCAAATTTAGTTTACCTGGCGACGCGTAGCGGAGACAGGTAAACGGGTATTTGCGACAGTAAAACTACCGACGGACGTCCGCAAAGCTTCAAATACAATACAGTTATATCTAGTCTAATACAAAACAAGTACATCATTCAACTTCTATCATTATTTCAGTGTAAAATTCTCATTAAAGAAAATTCCGCGAAAAGATGTTATCTTCTTTCGCCCCTAAACTAGGTGACGTCATAGGTATGCTTCCGGCGTCAAACGTAAACACCGGGCGTTTTCTGGCTTCTTGACCGCTTCAGAATGTAATTAAATTTGATAGAAAGAAGATTTCTAGGTGCAACATGTGAGTTTTTTTGTTTATAATTGTAAAAATTACAAGTCAATACATTCCGCAATTCAAAATGTCGGCTTCCTTAGTTACAGACAAGGAGATAGAGAATTTTACGCGTACTGTCATCCAATAGACGTATTTACACTTGTATGCAAATTTGTCCGCCATTACGTAAAATCACACATGTCCCGTAAACTTTGACATCATAATTCAAAACATTTGACGTCACAATTAAAAAGTGATTGTTGTCTGACGTCAAAAGGTAATTCGGAGTAGATCTAAGGTCATTCGGAGGCAAAATATAGCTAAATACCAAAAGTGTAAATACGTTTATACACCTTATCGCTATTTGGAAATCTGACCGCTTGACCCGAGAATCTGTCCCGCTTGAACTTCTGACGTCATACAACAATCACTTTTCCATTGTGGCGTCATATATTTTCTATTATGACGTCAAAATTATACGGGAACTTTTGTGATGTCCAGTAATGGCGGACAAATAGCGATAAGGTGTATCAGAACCATTGATACGAAATAATTGCATTAGAATTACGATTTGACGTACGACCGGCGTAAGATCTAAGATTGTCGTACGATTTTTTGTGAAACGATGGCTAGGTTGTCATGTTCCTGTCGAATTTAATGATATGCAATGCAAGTCCTTGCATATTGCATTAAGATAAAATAGAAGAAGCTGATACGATTTTTTTTTTATTTTTGATTTGAAAAGATATAACTATAAAAAAAGTTTTATTGGGCTTTTTTCAGATTTATGAGAAACAATTCTACGACATATACCAATCACGTAACAGCACTAGGTGTCTGGAAAAAAAGTTGAAATATTATAAGTATGGCATGGTATTGGTTGCAAAAATTTGATATTTTTCATTTAAATGCAATATTTTTTATTTAATTTGTATAGAGATGTATATATGCGATATTTGCAGTAATGGTAAATGTGTGTGTGTGTGTGAGGGGAGGGGATTCAGATTAAAGATAGTTTCTATAACTCTATATCTTTTAGTTTTTACCATTTCACTCTATTCTTTATCCTTTGATCTCTATTATATTTGTGCTAAACATGCGTGAAATATTTGTTACTGGACATTTGGCAACCAAAAAACAATCGACGTATTCTTTATATTTCATCATTTCTTTATTATGTTATCTATAGGTTTGGCCCCACCCCATATCCATTTTTTGCTCATTATTCTCTCTATGTAAACCCAATTCCTGTCCTGATAAATAGTGACTCATTTATAACATCAAATGTGGTTATTAAAACAAGAAACATATTCATATTATAATAACTTACTGTATGCTTGGACTTAGATAGATGTCATTAGTCCCAGATCATGTAATAAAGTAGGTCTTATAAAAATACAATAGCATTTTAATGATGATCATATATATGTATATATATTTAACAATGTCAATTTTTGGGAAAAAAAAGGTATAGGGGCAAGGCGTTTTTAAAACATATTAATGGGGCGCGTTTTTTTTTTGTTCTTCGGTAGTGAGCCAGAAGAAGTCCATTTCTGTTTTTTTTTTTTTTTTTTTTTGCATTGGGAAGATCTTCTGGCTCTCTTCCACCTCTTCTTTTTTGATAGGTTGTTTAGACGACAGAGGCACATAACAAACATGGCGTCGTTTAGTCTAAATAACATTAATAAATTTATGAATTCAGATATATTAGAATGTGACCTATGTTATAAACGTTTTATGGTATGAAAGCCTTAGTAAGACATCCCTGTAGGACGATAAGCTGGATAAATATAAGAACTACACGGACAATAACAGATTATTTGATATTCTAGGTAAGGGATTTTGATTGATTGGTGTTTAACGCTACTTTCAACACTATTGGGCTATTCCGTAGTGGTCAGTTTAAATTTATAGATAAAGGATGGGGAAGGGAAGAGAGGGCATTATTATTCATTTTAATCTGTCGCTAATCGTGCCTTTTTTTCTGCTCTTACAAGGCAACCATACTCATATATATGAAATCCTTCAGTCCCCCACCCCAACAAATAAATAAATATCAAATGGTTTTCCTCTTATTTTAGTAGTAGTCCGCCTAAGAATCAGGCAGATACCAAATAATGTTTGGAACATGAATTTGGTCAATCTGATGCATTATTTGTATATAAACAGTTTTTCTCAACTACTTTCAGCTGACATAGTTAAAAAAGTGATATATATTATAATTTGTCTATTTTAGCATGTCAGATTGTGCCCTCATGCCTTTAATAATGTACTATAAAAGTACTGAAATATATATTTTTCATTGAAGAAATACTTGAAAAAACAAATGGGAAACCTTTATATCTTTACAAATTAAGAAAATAAAATGTCATATTTTATTATAACAATAATTGTTTCTGTGTGTTTTTGTCTCATTAATACACATATTGTCCTTACAAAAAGACTGAACAATGCTAAAATATATGTTAGAGTTATCTCCCATTACCCACAATGCAATAGATTTCAACAATGGCAGCCCCCATGGGCTCCTGCTCAATTGGATTTTTTGCCTCAACACAGTGTGGAATATCATCACTGCACCCTTCACATACAACTTTATCAAGATTAAAGGACTGCCAGAGGAATATCCAAGCTCATTTGTTGAAAGTTGGATTGAATGCAGGTGTAACAGGAGTAGCAGACGTCACATACGAGGGGGAACTTATTTCAAAAAGAGTGGGTTTGTTCACCGTTGAGAGTGACTTCAGTGTTTGTCCTTAGGGGACGACCATTTGATATTCTGGGGGGGGGGCAGGAGGATTTGTTTTTGATCGGTTATTTATTTTTGTAAACTAAGAGGACAGATTATCTATTTTCTGCACTGTTGAAGCAAGATTTTTATTTTCATTAAAGCAAGGGACTGATTATTTATTTTCACAACTATATTTATAATATTTGAAAACATACAATTTTAAAATTTATTTTTTATTATAAATAATACATGAATAGTCCAATCATTATGTACCATTTAATCAGAATTAATCATCATCATCTGTAGAAATGAATCTTCTGAATTCCCAACTGCATATACATGTATTGCATACATACAAGATATCAAAGTTTGGCTGCAAATCATTTATGCCGAGCGGAGCGAGGCTAAAAAAATTTGAAGGGTTTTGGAGCCGCTGAAGCCCCCAAGTTGCTATAGAACTAATGATGCAAAATGTGTTTCCCATACCCTTTCTTAATCTGAAAATGAAAGTTCTGTTTTAATCATTTTTTGACAATATTTTGGTCTCAAAGCAACATGTATAGATTCAGTGTAAGACTTAAGTTTTTAGGAACAACATCAAAAGACAAAGATAAAGCAAAGATTTAATTCACATAGTTAAGTATGTGGCTGCTGTTTTTTTTTTAAACTCTTGATCAAGTTAATAACAAAATTACTAAATTACAAAAGGAATGCAACACTAACAGAATACAGAAGGGCAATCAATGAACAAAAGACAAATAAATAAGAAACATTGATCCCCAAAAAACAGGATCTACGTCTGAGGGAGAACAGAACTTGCTTCTTGCAAGACACTTGATGTGAAAACAATTTGATATGAAGACAAGCTTTTGGTTTTGAAATTTCCTACATGAGGCATTTGCCTGAATGTAGTTACTGCCATATGTAATAAAAGTGAGTTAAGTGTTCCTGAGACAATAAACCTCAAGTTAAATGAAACCCATTTTTCAGACATTTCAAGTATTTTAAATAATATTTATACTTTTATTATTCAAAGATTTGGGAAGTGATTCCCGATTTTTTTTGAAAAAAAAAGTTGAATTTTATGAAGAATCTGGTGCAATCTCATGCTCTTAAATAGACCTGCCGAGTTATTTATTTTTAATACATTGCAAGTCAGGTTATTTATTTTCAAACTACCACAGAACAAACCATTTATTTTTGTGATTATCAAGGCTGAGTTATTTATTTTCAAAATCCTCCTGGCCCCCCCCAGAATATCAAATGGTCGTCCCCTTATCATAGAGATTTCCTTGGAATAAACTGGAGACAAAAGGCATTGTGCCAATATCCAATTCATGAGGGAAAGGCCAAGCCTTATCGGAGCTTTACAACGGCCATGAGCAGACGAATGTTAGCCGACTTTGGTGTACTTGTGCCCATTGGCTCTGGTAAGTACAATGTTCAAAAAAATGTACTTTATTATGTATGTATTCCAATTCATTAATTATATTGTCAAATATATACATGTTTGTTCATAACTGATACATTGAGTTTGTTTGGTAACAAACGATTAAAATCTTTAAACAGGTTCAGTATGTTTACATTTTCAAGGACACTTCTCCCTAAGTAACTGATAATATACATGATATATGTGTATTTTAAAACAAAGTGCACATTTTTGTATTGACAAATTACCCCTACATGTACCTAACCATTCTCATTTTTTTTGTATTAACATATGCCCCTACATGAACTTTATTTTTGAAATCTGCCATGTCAAGTTGATATATGATAAAGTTGTGCATGCAGGTTCTGTAGAGGCATTTAAGACCGCCCTACAAGAACACCCATAACAATGGGGCTCTTCTCCACTGTGTATAAAAGCCATAAGCCCATAACAGGATTCTACACATACCAATACAGATACAGATACCCTCCCCCCTTTTTCCACCACAAACCTGAACCCCCAAAAAATAAGTTTTAAATTATATAACCACAGTTTTTTTTTATAGGTGAGGATCAAGTATTTTGAAAGGGGGACATAGCAAGTTAATGTTTTCACTTTTGATTGATACTTGTAAAAGTTTATGCATAAACATGATGAAGTTTATCATTTACTTTCAAATTTTCAAAAGTTCAAAATGTATCACCTCCTCTAAATATCCAAAATATCTAAATATATACTTATATAAAATGAATGTTTCTAATAAATTTAAGTTTTATATGTTTGTAAATATTGTTTATGCTTCTCTTGCAAATGTCTTGGTTTTTGGATTTTACACCAATAAAATAATTTAAATTTACTTAGACAGTACAAATTTACATGATTTTTTAAATAAAGTATTTATTATTATATTATTATTATTATAAGCTGTATACATTGTACATGTATATAATCCACTATGACATTATGACATATATATATTCTTTATATGAATTTTATGCATTCTTTTTTCTTTTTCTTTCAAGGAATATGCAGAAAATGTAATGGAGAATACTTGAAAGCATATATGTCATGTACAGAAAAAAAGGTAACATAGTTTTATTACATATACCAATAGAAAACAACATGTAGGTATAACTGCAAACGGTTTGGGTTTTCTTATACGATATCTCCACTACCCGAGGATTATGATTCTTTTTCTACACTTCATGTGAGGTGGATGATAATTCTGGTGTACACAAATGTACATGTATGTAAATAAATTGCTAAAGGAACCACCATTAAAATTGCATTGAATTTATCATTTATTTTTATACGACCGCAAAAAAAATTTTGGGATCGTATAATGGTATGATGTCTGCGTTGTCGTCCGAAGACATATTGGTTTCCGGACAATAACTTTAGTTTAAGTGAATGGATCTCTATGAAATCTTTTAAGAAGGTTCAATACCACAAAAGGAAGGTTTGGATTTATTGATTCATGGGAGGGAGAATTAAAAAAAAAAAGATGTTTATAATGACAAAAACTCTCAATCAGAAAATTACATATATAAGTAGCTTCAGGTCTGTCATTTTTTTTTTGCTACCTATATACAAACATGATAAACTAGGTAGTTAGTCTTCTCAATTGAATAGTTTCATAATTTTTATGTCAGGGCCTTTAATTTCATAACAGACTATACATGTATGATATGGGTTTGGTTGAAGGCCGTACAGTTGCCTGTAATTGTTTTTATCCAATTCATTTAAACTTTGTTTGATATTTGTCTTATTAACAATTACATGTACCTGTATACCATATCTCATTAGTTTTTGTATGTACATGTATGTATATGAAATACAATATAAAGACGCAGATGTATGCCGGCATATTGTTTATGACAAAGTATACAATAGACATGATAGAATACCAACATCTGCATCTTGAAATTAGCCGTAAAATATATGCCATAATATTAAATGTTAGTAAGAATTGATTGCCTTTTTATGCCCCCGCCGTAGCGGTGGGGGCATTAAGTTTTACCCTTGTCCGTCTGTACGTCCCAAAATTGGTTTCCATTCTCTAACTTGAGTTTGCCTCAACCAAATGTTATGAAACTTATACACAATGCTTATTACCACAAAACACAGATCAAGATTGAATTTTGGTGGCATCACTTTAACCGTTCTAGAGTTATGCCCCTTTATAAATGGAAAAATTGCGAAATTTTTAGTTTCCGTTCTCTAACTTAAGTTTGCCTCAACCAAATGTTATGAAACTTATACACAAGGTTTATTACCACAAAACACAGATCAAGTTTGAATTTTGGTGGCGTCACTTTAACCGTTCTAGAGTTATGCCCCTTTATAAATGGAAAAATTGCAAAATTTTTAGTTTCCGTCCTCTTACTTAAGTTTGCCTCAACCAAATGTTATGAAACTTATACACAAGGCTTATTACCACAAAAACACAGATCAAGTTTGAATTTTGGTGGCGTCACTTTAACCGCTGTAGAGTTATGTCCCTTAATAAATGGAAAAATTGCAAAATTTTTAGTTTCCGTCCTCTAACTTAAGTTTGCCTCAACCAAATGTTATGAAACTTATGTACAATGCTTATTATCACAAAACACAGATCAAGTTTGAATTTTGGTGGCGTCACTTTAACCGTTCTAGAGTTATGCCCCTTTATAAATGGAAAAATTGCTAAATTTTTAGTTTCTGTTCCCTTACTTAAGTTTGCCTCAACCAAATGTTATGAAACTTATACACAATGCTTATTACAACAAAACACAGATCAAGTTTGAATTTTGGTGGCGTCACTTTAACCGTTCTAGAGTTATGCCCCTTTATAAATGGAAAAAATTGCAAAATTTTTATTTTCTTCTAAATATCAAGTTATTATTTTTATACGACCGCAAAAAATTTTTGCGGTCGTATATTGGTATGACGTTGGCGTCGTCGTCCGGCGTCGTCCGAAGACACATTGGTTTTCGCACTCTAACTTTAGTTTAAGTACAATGTAAATGGATCTCTATGAAATTTTACCATAAGGTTCAATACCACAAAAGGAAGGTTGGGATTGATTTTGGGGGTTATTGTACCAACAGTTAAGGAATTAGGGGCCAAAAAGGGGCCAAAAATAAGCATTTTTGTAACTTCCAGACATAACTTGTGTGTTAGTGTATGGATCTCTCTGACATTGTACCACAAGGTTCCATATCACACAGGGAATGCTGGGATTGATTTAGGGGGTAATTGCCTCAAAATATTAGGAATTAGGGGCCAAAAAAGGGGCAAAAAACAAGCATTTTCTAGTTTCATGACAATAACTTGTGTGTAAGTGCATGTATGGATCTTTCTGAAATTGTACTACAAGGTTCCATATCACAAAGGGAAAGCTGGAATTGAGTTTGGAGGTAATTGCCCAAAACGTTTAGGAATAAGGGGCCAAAAAGGGGCCAAAAATAAGCATTTTTCTAGTTTCCAGACAATAACTTGTGTTCAAGTGTATGGATCTCTCTGAAATTGTACCACAAGGTTCCATATCATACAGGGAATGCTGGGATTGATTTTGGGGGTAATTGCCTCAAAATATTAGGAATTAGGGGCCAAAAAAGGGGCAAAAAACAAGCATTTTTCTAGTTTCATGATAATAACTTGTGTGTAAGTGTATGGATCTTTCTGAAATTGAACTACAAGGTTCCATATCACAAAGGGAAAGCTGGAATTGAGTTTGGGGGTAATTGCCCAAAACGTTTAGGAATAAGGGGCCAAAAAGGGGCCAAAAATAAGCATTTTTCTAGTTTCCAGACAATAACTTGTGTTCAAGTATATGGATCTCTCTGAAATTGTACTGCAAGGTACCATACCACAAAGGGAAGGCTGGGATTGAGTTTGGGGGTGATGAATCATAAGGGGGTTCAAAAAATTTGGGGGGGGGAATTTTTTTTTTTTCCTTTTTTTTTCTTTTAAAATGTTCCATTTTAAGTTGGTTATTTCTGTTTTATATTTAAAAGCAAATAATAATGATATGGTAGGAGATACACACCAAACAGGATGTGTCAATTATTATATAATAAGTATTGTGCAATAGCAAGAAATTTTCAATTGCACAGTATTGCACAATAGCAAGAAATCTTCAATTGCACAGTATTGCGCAATAGCAAGAAATCTTCAATTGCACAGTATTGTGCAATAGCAAAAAATATCCAATAGCACAATATTGCGCAATAGCAAGAAATGGTCAATTGTACAGTATTGCGCAATAGCAAGAAATATTCAATTGCACAGTATTGTGCAAAAGAAGATACTTCGTATAAATTGCTTATTTCTTGACCAATTTCAATGGGGTTTTATTCTTGAATTCTTGGGGTTCTTTAATATGCTGATTCTAACCGTGTATTAAGTTTTTGGATTTTGGGCCTCATTTTTAAATTGGTCCACATTGAGGTCCAAAGGGTCCAAAATTAAACTTTGTTTGATTTCATCAAAAATTGAATTATTGGGGTTCTTTGATATGCTGAATCTAAACATGTATTTAGATTTTTGATTATGGGCCAAGTTTTCAAGTTGGTCCAAATCGGGGTCCAAAATTAAACTTTGTTTGATTTCAACAAAAATTGAATATATGGGATTCTTTGATATGCTGAATATAACCATGTATTTAGATTTTTGATTTTTGGGCCCCATTATCAACTTTGTCCACATTGAGGTCAAAAGGGTCCAAAATTAAACTTTGTTTGATTTCATCAAAAATTGAATTCTTGGGGTTCTTTGAAATGCTGAATCTAACCATGTATTTAGATTTTGGATATTGGACCATAATAGGTGAATGTCCAATTAAAAATTTTTAAGTTCTTAGACCACATTCATTCTGTGTCAGAAACCTATGCTGTGTCAAATATTTAATCACAATCCAAATTCAGAGCTGTATCAAGCTTGAATGTTGTGTCCATACTTGCCCCAACTGTTCAGGGTTCGACCTCTGCGGTCGTATCAAGCTGCGCCCTGCGGAGCATTTTATTTAAATTGGAGTTATCTTCCTTTGTCCATGATTATAGTTGAATCAACTACAATCAATGCTTTATACAATGCAATGTTTAATTTTGACTTCCACTGATAAAACACAGATCAAGTTGAATTTGGGTAGTGTCACTTTAACCATTATTGAGTTATGCCCCTTTATAAATAGAAAAATTGCTGAATTTTTAGTTTCTGTTCTCTACTTAAGTTAGCCTCAACCAAATGTTATGAGACTTACACACAAAACTCAGATCAAGTTCAAATTTGGGTAGCGTCACTTTTACTGTTCTTCAGTTATGTCCCTTTATAACTATATGATATGCAAGCGGGGGCATCATCTGTGTCCACATGTGGACACTATCCACATTTATTTCATATGATTTATTGTCTTCACTTAAATTGTATCAATCAAAAATTAAATACCATCAATGATAAGCATTGTATTTTTTTATGTAGGATATCAATGGCAATGGCATGGATATAGAGATTGATGATCCAAATGAAGACAAACCTAATGTTACTAAATTTGTAAGTATAATTTAGGGTGGCACACATACATATATTGTTCAGTATGGTGAAGTAGTAAGCAGGTGGGTGAGGGGAAACAGGGTAGATAATTTCTACAATTAGATAAGAGCCAAATGATGTTACATGTGTATGCAGTTATAAAAGGTTTGTGAAAGATATATGCAAAAGGAATATTCAAACTCATAAATTGAAAAAAAACATATCATGAGGGAAAGATTTTTTTTTGGAAGAGGGGAGGGGGCAATTTTTTTTCTCAATTCAGATTTCAGAAATTAACAAATAAAATTTCTTCCAATATTTTTTCTTGTTGGCAAAATAAAGGGGGAGGGGGAGGGGGTAACAAATTTATTTTTTTTGAAGAGGAGGGGGGTCAATACGCAACAGCATAGTGTATTGCTTAAAAGCAAAAAAAAAGAGGGGGGGGGTTCAATTCGCAACAGCATAGTGTATTGCACAAAAGCAAAAAAATTGAATATATAAATATAAATCAAATCATATAACCAATTCTAAGTTCTTTGATTACAGTTATTCTGTGTCAGAAGCCTATTATGTGTAAAATATTTAATCACAATCCAAATTCAGACATGTATCAAGCGTCGCCAGTAAAACTGCATTTGCGACAGTCAAATCAACAATTGACGGTGGCAACTCTTCAACTACAGTACTGTTATTCCTTCAGTGTGCTTATCAGTCTATCTGATTGTGACCTCATTTTTTTGTTCGTTTTCCAATGTTAAGTTTTAGTTTTTTAGTATATGTAAGGGATTAAACAGGGGAGAAATTTTAGAAGTTGCACTCTTGTTTTTTAGGACATGTAGGAGTAGATTTGTATAAGAGAAATATATTGTTGTTACAAAAATCAAATTTAAGTCAACAAACTTGCTTTCTCTATATTGTAGTCAAAATTAGTGGTTACAACAGATGATGAAGATGAGCATTGTAACTATACACTTCGCACGAGAAAGACAAATTCATCTACCTTTGATAAGGTAAGTTAGTCACTGTAATCATAACACATTTAGGAACAATATAACCAAATAAAAAAGGTTGAAAACTTCTTGCAGAAGAATTGTATCCATCCAGATAACTTCATATTCAGAGAAATTAATATTATCAGACATATAACATTAGAAAATGAATGCACTTATTTATCTGTATATCTTGAAATAATTCTGGCTTAAATTTAAAAAAAACCATCTTCTCTCTTACAAACGATGTGTTATTTGGTCCAAGACAAACAGAAAGAACCCACATGAGAAGCAGCATTCAACAGTTGAACACAAGATAAAAAAAATACATGTACTACTGTAAATTCAGAAATTATTGCGTGCATTTATTATTGCGATTTTGTCATTTTAGATTAAAATACGATTTTAATTTTTGCGATTTTGAGAAAAATCCTGTTTAATTCATATACAAAATTTCAAAATGCGAGTTTAAATTATTGCGTTTATAACCCTGTCGCATTTTTCGCAATAATAAAAACATCGCAATAATTTCTGAATTTACAGTATTTCAATTATTTAAAACAAAAAGCTCTATAACAATATGACCTCTCATATAAAACAAAAAGTAAGACCAGATGCTCCTGACTAGTCAGCATTACTTGTTCCATGTATGGTACCTGTCATGTAGGGCAGCACCAACATGACCAAACACAACTTTTATTGTGAAACTATGGTTATCACGATTCTATAATAAATACATGTACATGCAGCATAAGCTTTGACAAACATCTTACAACATTAAAAAGTACAAATGTAAAATAATGAGAGTCACTTCATCTGTGTCCTGTTTGTATTTTAAAGTTAGGAGATAACTGTATTGTATTTTAAGCTTGGCCTTCGTAAAACGTAGATTTTACTGTCGCAAATTGAGTTTACCTAGCGACGCGTAGCGGAGCTAGGTAAACGGATATTTGCGACAGTAAAATCAAGTTTTGTCAGAAGACACTTAGTTTCCGGACAATAACTTTAGTTAAAGTGAATGGATCTCTATGAAATTAATGGGATTGATTTCGGGGGTTATGTTCCCAACTGTTTAGGAATTTAGGGCCTAAAAAGGGGTCCAAATAAGCATTTCTATACGCCCGTTTACGGGAGGTATTATGGTATACTGTTGTCCGTCCGTCCGTCGTCAACATGTCGGACATTAATTCAAAAACAATTTCACCAATTTGCATGAAACTTTTGTGAATGTTTTATATCTATTGACGTGAGCTTTTCCGAGTTTTGGGGTTTTATTTAGGGATGTCAACGAGTATTGCTTGTTAGTACCGAGTATGGAATACCAAAACGATACTCAACTAATCAGTTTCCTGTTAGAATGTTGTTGCTTTCTTAAGCTTAAACAAAAATATTGTTATTGAGAGCGCCTCATAGGAAATTAAATATTGATCAATATTAAAATATGTCTCGAATGTGTGGGTTTAATTGTCATTTTAAATTCCTCCGAACAGAGGTAGGCTTGGAACAAGACCACCTTTCCAAGTCTTACACTTTTAGCTAATCTTATAGTCATTCCCCCTCCCCCACCTCTGTACCGTCAGAGCAAATATTTTCATCAGCAGGAATGTTAAATACGTAACAAAGTTGAGAAATCACCTTGTCCCAGAAACAGCTGACAAGATAATATTTCTAAATAAGAACAAATTCGTTGCACCCTGTGTCGACCCTCAGAAAATGATTAAAGGCATCAATAAGTTCTAATCATTACCCCTTTGCTGACCATTAAATGTGTTTTTTTACGATTCCCAAATACTGTTGTTTGAGTAATCATTTTTCTAAAGACGTGTTTTAACATGATTAATTAATTGATTAGATTATTACAAATTT
The DNA here is from genome assembly GCF_021869535.1 of Mytilus californianus. Classification (NCBI taxonomy): domain Eukaryota; kingdom Metazoa; phylum Mollusca; class Bivalvia; order Mytilida; family Mytilidae; genus Mytilus; species Mytilus californianus. The sequence goes on along the minus strand of NW_026262745.1, from coordinate 50,268,068 downwards.
ACTTAATTGGTACAAGTAGTAAATGAGCTTTTAATTATGGTATAAAATTCCTGGAACAATTATCTAGTCCTAGGTAATAATGTTGAGGGTTTTAAGTTCATAAGAAAACGACAAACAATACATAAAATAGGTATAATTTTGTGTTTCCATTTTGTAGATGTTTTTCCGAGCGAGTACTCGAGTATCGCTCTGTAAATCCAACGAGTACCCGATTAGTAAATCTTTATCAAGTTGACATCCCTAGTTTTATTCATTAAAAAAGGGGGGATTTTCCAGTTTTTCGGACAATAACTCAAAAACAATTTCACCAATTTGCATGAAACTATTTTGAATTGTTTATATTTATTGACGTGAGCTCCCTTTTGTTTTTTTGTAAATTTCGGATTTACCGTTTCTGAGTTTTGGGGTTTTATTCATTAAAAAAGGGGGGATTTTCCAGTTTTCGGACAATAACTCAAAAACAATTTAACCAATTTGCAAGAAACTTTGACGAATTAATATTGTTTATTTCTATCGACATGAACTCCCTTTTGATTTTTATAATAATTTTTAGACTATACGTTTCCGATTTATGGGGTTTTATTCATTACAACAAGAGTGCACACGCTGAAATGTCTTGCCTTCTTTACTAACCATTGATTTTATGTTGATAGTCCTAAATATAAAGCTTTACTACAAGTAACACATAGACTTAACATGATCCAAGAAAATGATGTCAAGGTCAGATAAACCAAACGAGAAATACATGTACACCTTACAATCATTCAATAAACCAAACATAGTTGACCTATTGCTTATTGTTTCTAAGAAACAGTCTTAACCAAGAAAACTTAACATTGACCAATGAACCATGGAAATGAGGTCAAGGTCAGATGAACCATGCCAGACAGACATGTACACCTTACAATCAATGTATGCATTAAATATAGTTGACCTATTGCTTATAGTATCTAAGAAACAAACTTAACCATGAAAACTTAACATTGACCAATGAACAGTGAAAATGAGGTCAAGGTCAGATGATACCTGCCAGACAGACATATACACCTTACAATCCTTCCATACAACAAATATAGTTGATCTATTGCTTATAGTTGATGAAAAACAGACCAAAACACAAAAACTTAACACTGAGAAATGAACCGTGAAAATGAGGTAAAGGTCAAATAAAACCTGCGAGACTGACATGTACATCATAAAATATTTCCATACACCAAATATAGTTGACCTATTGCATATAGTATTAGAAAAAATACAAAAAAACTCAAAAACTTCACTTTGACCACTGAACCATGAAAATGAGGTCAAGGTCAGATGACACCTACCAGTTGGACATGTACACCTTACAATCATTCCATATTCCAAATATAGTAGACCTACTGCTTATAGTATCTGATATATGCACTTGACCACGAAAACTTAACCTTGTTCACTGATCCATGAAATGAGGTCGAGGTCAAATGAAAATTGTCTGACGGGCATGAGGACCTTGCAAGGTACGCACATATTAAATATAGTTATCCTATTACTCATAACAAGAAAGAAATTAACATTACAAAAAATGTTGACTTTTTTTTCAAGTAGTCACTGAACCATGAAAATGAGGAAAAAAGGACAATGGACATATGACAGACGGAAACTTCGTAACATAAGGCATCTATATACAAAGTATGAAGCATCCAGGTCTTCTAGCTTCTAAAATATAAAGCTTTTAAATAAGAAGTTAGCTAACGCCGCCGCCGGATCACTAATTCACTATCCCTATGTCGAGCTTTCTGCGACAAAAGTCGCAGGCTCGACAAAAATGGGGATTTTCCAGTTTTCGGACAATAACTCAAAAGTTATGAAACTTTGGTAAATTGTGTTTATATCTATTTTTGTAAGCTCCCTTTTGATTTTTATAAATTTTCGAATTTAGGTTTCCGAGTTATAAGATTTTATTTGTTTATAGTCTGACAACAGATTTACTTAGCATTGCGCAACGGCACAATGTTTTGCACAACAGCAAGAAATCTTTAATTAAATATAAATTCAATTCATATAACCAATTTCAAGTTCTTCGACTACATTTATTCAGAAACCTATAATCTGTCAAATATCTAATTACAATCCAAATTCAGACCTGTATCAAGCTTGAATATTGTGTCCATTCAGTGATCTGGAAGGATTTTTTCTCTATGGGCCCAGGGCCCCCCAAAAATAAATTCAATGGGCCATTTTTAGAATTAATGGGCCATTCGTTTACAATAAAAACAAAAAATAAAAAAAGTGTATATTTCACTGTACTTACAAGTATGATTCTAACTAATATCATGGATATTGTTCCTGTGATTTTGTAATTTCAATTTCAATGAATATACAATAACTTCTTCCAAACCGGGCAATATTTACGATAACCTTTATTTACAATGTTAAAACTGGTACTGTTCCCTTGTTCATGTTGTTGATGTTCATGGGTTTTTTTTACATTAAATTTGGGTCTTCGTCGATACCATACTTATTCCAGTATTAGAGGAAGTTTCTGGCATTTCCTCTGCACTTGTATTATTATTACTTCATCACGATGACAAGAATAACAGTAGAGAGCAACGTTAATTGATAAGACACAACAACAATTCGCTGAAGGCATGTTTACAAAATGTCAAAACGAGCCAAAGACCAAAAGAAATGACAAGGACAGCTAAGCCCCTTTTATGGAGACAAATACTATGATATTCATAAAAAGGCTTTTGGGTTTTTCAATCGAAATAATAGCAAGCTTACTTAAAAGATTATAATTAGAGAAGAATTCTCGCCTGTACTAGCTAATTTTCACAAATTTAAAGTTGTTTATAAAAAATTATTTCATGAATGATGGTTAATTATGTTTTTTGGGTAATCAGTCATACCGCATGTTGCTATTATTACCATAGGAAAACACCCGAGACGTCCCAAAAATATATAGGTGCTCCTATCATTGGAGTAAACACTACACAGTTGTGTACTCATGCACAAATGGCGGCACGAAATACGATCGGAAATCCATTTTACGATATCTCAACGTTTCAAAAAGAAGTGAAAAATATCATGCGCCACGCGGGCGCTTACATTTGTCAATCTATGCGCCATTTCTGGTCGATAAGCGCAATAGGCGCAAGGCGCACGTCCTTCCCGATCACTGTCCATTTTTGCCCCAACTGTTCAGGGTTGCACCTCTGCGGGCGTATCCAGCTGCGCTCAGCGAAGCAGTTTATTCTAGTTTCCAGACAATAACTTGTGTGTAAATGTATGGATTTTTCTGAATTTGTACCATAAGGTTCCATACCAAAAAAGGAAGGTTGGGATCCATTTTGGGGGTTATGGCCCTTTCTGTTTAGGAATTAGAGGCCAAAAATAATATTTGTATAAATTGTTTATTTCTTGACCAATTTCAATGGGGTTTTATTCTTGAATTTTTGGGGTTCTTCAATATGCTGAATCTAACCATGTATAACGTTTTTGGATTTTGGGCCCCGTTTTTAAATTGGTCCACATTGAGATCCAAAGGGTCCAAAATTAAACTTTGTTTGATTTCATTAAAAATTGAATTATTAGCGTTCTTTGATATGCCGAATCTATCCGTGTATTTAGATTTTTAATATTTGGTCCTGTTTTCAAACTGGGATACATTAAGGTCCAAAGGGTCCAAAATTAAACTTAGTTTGATTTTAACAAAAAATATTCTTGATTTCTTGGGGGTCTTTGATATGCTGAATCTATACATGCGTTTAGATTTTTGATTATGGGCCGAGTTTTCAAGTTGGTCCAAATTTGGGTCCAAAATTAAACTTTGTGTGATATCAACAAAAATTGAATTATTGGAGTTCTTTGATATGACAAATCTATTCGTGTATTTAGATTTATTAATTTTTGGTCCCGTTTTCAAATTGGTCTTCATTTAGATCCAAAGGGTACAAAATTAAACTTAGTTTGATTTTAACGAAAATTTAATTCTTTGGGTTCTTTGACAATATGTTTGATATGCTGAATCTAAACATGTATTTAAATTTTTGATTATGGGCCCAGTTTTCAAGTTGGTCCAAATTGGGGGCCAAAATTAAACTTTGTTTGATTTCAACAAAAATTTAATTATTGGGGTTCTTTGATATGCTGAATCTAACTGTGTTTGGATTTTGGGCCCTGTTGTCAAATAAGTCAACATTGAGGTCAAAAGGGTCCAAAATTAAACTTTTTTTTATTATAAGATAAACTTTGTTTGATTTCTGACATCAAAAATATAATTAATGTTAGTCTTTAATTTGATATGCTGAATTCTAACCATGTATATTAAGAAATTGTTGAACATCCTTACATATGATATTGTTTAGTTCTTCTTGAATGGCAATTGTTACCTGCATGATTTTCTTTTTATAGAATTTATACACATATTCACAAGACAGCGAGGGGCAAGTTAGTACAGTGTGCAGCAGTCAAGATTCAAGTTGGAGCCAAGGGGACGAAGCATTGCCTCTTAAAGAAATCCAAATTGCTGATATCAACAAGGCTATTTATGTTCTAGGTCAAGGTTGTATCAGTCCACTTAGATCAAAGCTGAACACAAATATAGATGAAGCAAAAGACAGAACCATCCGATACTACAAAAGAAAGGCAGAGGAAACAGCTGAAGCTCTATATAATGCTATTGCACCTAAACAAGGAACTAAACTAAGGAGAATTTCTGATCAGGTTCCAGTAATGAAAGGTGATGATGACCTTCTTCATGTTGTTTCCCAGATGTGCACAAATATAAAGGATGCAGATGTAAAGTGTCAACTTTTGTCTCTTGTTGTGAACCAGTTTTCAAAAACTGATTTGTTGACATGGATTCCTGAGATCACAAAATATCAAATAGATAAAGCAAGAAAACATGCATTTGTTAATGGTCCTGGCTCATGTATACAATCTTCAAAGACACAACAACATAGGCAGAGAATAAACTATGCCATGTTACAGCATGCTGTAGAATTCTTCAGTGACCCATCTTTCAACCAAATATCATCTTACACTACCCATGACCTAAAATTAGACTCGGGAGATATTCTTGTTATCCCAGATGTTGTTAGAACAGTCATCCATTCAAACTTAATTAAACTGTATAAACTCTACTGTGCCGACAATGATTTCAATCCTCTAAGTGACTCAACACTGTATCAAGTTTTGAATGCATGTGAAGCATCCAAAAGGAAGTGCCTTAAGGGTTTAGACAACATTGCTGTAGATGGCACCACAGCATTTGACAACATTTTGTCCTTAATTTCCAAGCTGAACAAAACAGAGGACTGGAAGAGTAAAGTTAAGAGCAAACTTTTAAATAGCAGACTGTACTTAAAAACAGATTACAAACTGCACATAAAAAGAGAAGATGAATGTGCCTTCCATTGCCTGCAGTATTCATTAAGTGATCCAAAAGTTGGTGCCCTTAGTATTGGATGTAAACATTTGCATCAAAAGGCTTGCGACAGATGTCTGCTGCTTGGAGATATTGTTGAAGAAGTTCGGTTGGCCATTTTATCCAGCTGTCCAGAGGATCAAGAAGCTTTCCTCCAAGACCTGGAAATATCAACAAGGCAGATTGAGGACTGGAGATCTCACATCTTGAGAACAATCAACCAAGATGATGCCAGGTTTGATCTTCTGAACAGCATACAAGGCAATGAAGTAATTATTATCATGGATTGGGCAATGAAATACCTTCCACAGATGTTTAGGGAAAGAATGAAAGATTTCTTTGGTCAAAAAGGGATGCACTGGCATGTGTGTGTTGCCATTATTAAAGATGAAGACAACAGTTTAAAGGTAAGAGTACTAGTAATATTATTTAAATGATAATCCTATTTTGTGTGTTGCTTCTCTTCTTTCCACAATAAATTAATTATCAACCATCCGTGTCCTAACGGTACCATGCACAGTCGCATTTGTCATTCTCTTTTACTGTATGATTATTCAGTTTCGGATATTTTGAGAGAAAAATGAAAATAAGGCGTCCAGATATTGTTTCCGTCATTGGACAGATTTTTAAGTCATAGACAAGACTTCCGTTATATTTAGGACTGTGAAAACAACAAATAGTTTTGATAGATACTTGGGAACAGGACAATTTTTTCGCTTTGTATGTAAGCTATAAACACACATATTCTATAAATAGAGTGTATTTGCTATTTACTGTTGGTGACACAGTGGAAAGTAAACTTTGAAATGATAGTAAATAGGAAATACACTTTATTTATAGTATATGTATGTTCATAGTAACAGAAGAATTGAATAATAGAAAACAAAAAATTACAGATTTTGGAAAAAGGAGGATGAAAGAAAAAAATTGTAATGTCAGCCTACAGAAGTTTTACATACTTTTAACCACGGTCTAAATGACAGCTATTTCACGGGTGTGTTCTAGTTTTATTTATTTGTAGAAAGTCATATTAAACACCATCCATACTTTGACAGTATACAATAAGAACTGATTTTTATTTTAGCACAAGACCTTTACTCATATAATGGACCATGTGAAGCAGGACTTCTTCGCTGTTTTATCCCTGTTGGAGCACACACTATCTTCTATTAAGAAACAGTTACCACAAATCACAGAGGCATACCTTAGATCTGACAATGCTGGTTGTTACCATTGTGGTCAGCTGTGGCTAGCAATACCAAGTTTGTCAGAAAGAACAGGTAACATTATATCACTTTCACCGAAATACAAATATGGAGTTTTTTAGGATTTTGTTTTGGTACCATGCCCAACATAATAAGAGGGGGAGGGCATAGAAATAACAGTGAGTTATGCCCCTTGGAAATGTTAATGACATAAATTGCTTTGTAAGGGCTCCCACATATACCATAATTGCTAGATTTTTATAAAACTTGTATCAAACATTGTCAAATGCTTATTCAAGAATGAGCAATTTCTGGGATTTTCTTGAAGGGAAGGCATACATGTATATCCTGCTCCACATTTATAAATTTTAATCCATCTCCAACATAAAGATAAATTAAGGAACAAGTGAAATGCACTGTAGGATAATATACTTTTTAAAGGAATTTTAAAATTGGTGTATTTGCTGGACCAATTCACTAACATTTAAAGATGAATGAGAGGTAAAAATAAATATTTTAACTTCAAGCCAGTTTGTGTTAGTATCACCAAGATCTTGTTCACACTTGTTACAAAAAGTAAGTTTGTCAGGGTCATCTATCTAAAAAAAAAAATAAGGTCAAAAGACACTACCAGAAGCCCTCTCGACCAATCATATTATCTTATTCCTTAATATGCAAATCATATAAGAATTATTTCAATATATATGTTTACTCTCATCAATGTTTGTAGGTTGTATCTTTATAAATATGAAAAAAACAAAAGCATTATTTATTCTTTTAGGGATACAAATCAAACGTTATGATTATAGTGAGGCCCAGAGTGGCAAAAGCTACTGTGATGCTAAAATTGCCCATATGAGACAAAAAATGAGAATTTTCTCTGCAGAAGGCCATAACATCACTACAGCTATGCAGATGAAAGAAGCGATTGATAGTGGAGCTGGAGTTAAAGGAGTTTATACATCAGTTGTTGATGTTGATACAACAAAGCATCAGCTTAAAACACATTCTTGGAAAGGTGTAAGCTTTATCACAAATGTAGAGTACACAAGTTCTGGAATAAAAACATGGAAAGCATACAGAATAGGAGATGGTTGCTTTATCGAGAACAACAAGGTAAAGCAAATGTTTCGCGATGAACAACCAGCTACTTGTTTACAGATCATCAGTGATGACTTTCAAGATCATGAGTCATCAGGGCATATCAATCTAAAACAAGGAACATCAGCAGAAATTCATGAACAACATGTATCATCCAACCAAACTGCCTTTGCAAATGAACAAAGTTCCTCATCATCAAACCAATCAATAGTCATAGAACAACAAATTCCTGAATCATCAAATTGTACTACAGTCTTAGAAGAATTAGACTCTCCATTACAAGACCATGAAGGCAATAATGTTGACAACGTATTCTATTGCCCAGAGTATGGTTGCACCAAGGCATACCAGTCATTTGAAAAAATGCAAGATCACATTCTCATTGGAAAACACTCGAAACAACTATTAAATGACTCAACTTATGACAGAGCTAAAAAGATATGGGCTGAAAAATGTGAAAATCTTCATGCTTCTACTCATGTCACTATTGAATCTGATACTGGAACCTCTAGCAGCAACAATTTGAATATACCTGCAATGGGTTGGGCATTAAAGAAAGAGAAAAAGTATGTCAGATTTTCACAGAATGTGAAATCATATCTTACAGAACTATTTAAGATTGGAGAGGCTAGTGGCAAGAAAGAAAATCCAGCAGCTGTTGCTATGAACATGCGTAACATGTCAGAAAATGGAAGACGAAAGTTTTCCCCCAATGAATGGTTACAACCTAGCCAAATTGCATCATTTTTTTCAAGACTTGCTATGAATGCAGGGAAGACAATAATGTGTATAGACAGCTGTGATTTAGATGCTGGTGACAGTGATTTATTGGCCGTGCTGAATGAATTAGAGAATCAAGAAATCCATGAAAACTTACATTTATAGTCAATCACTCTGTTTGTCTGTTTGTAACTAAATCTTGAAGACATTTTATTTCACTGTGACAAAATTTCAATGTGAGGGATATCAATCATTTGGCTTTCATTGTTCGTACCTCAGTCGTCTGAACATAAAGTTTTGTAAGAAAGTTTATTGAAAGGTCATCTATAAAATTCATGTTTTTATGCCCCACCTGTGATAGCAGAGGGGCGTTATGTTTTCTGGTATGTGCTTTCATTCGTCCGTCCGTCTGTCCCACTTCAGGTTAAAGTTTTTGGTCGAGGTAGTTTTTGATGAAGTTGAAGTCCAATCAACTTGAAACTTAGTACACATGTTTCCTATGATATGATCTTTCTAATTTAAATGCCAAATTATATTTTGACCCCAATTTCACGGTCCACTGAACATAGAAAAAAATAGTGTGAGTGGGCATATGTGAACTATTGGACACATTCTTGTTTTGCATTGATAGGAAGTCCAATACAGTCACATTGCAGACTTAGGTCTTTGTTTTACATTGTAGCATATTTCAAGATCTTCAACTGTCTTTGTCTCAGAATCTTTTAGGACTAAACATCAAAGATGGTCACCTTTCATTAATATCTGAAATTCAACAAATATTCAGTTTCGAAATGTCAATGTTTTGTGATTTTTATATGACCGCAAAAAAATTTTGTCTGTCGTATATTGGTATGACGTTCCGAAGACATTGGTTTTCGCACTCGTAACTTTAGTTTAAGTGAATGGATCTCTATGAAATTTTACCATAAGGTTAAATACCACAAAAGGAAGGTTGGGATTGATTTTGGGGGTTATGGTACCAACAGTTAAGGAATTAGGGTCCAAAAAGGTTCCAAAAATAAGCATTTTTGTAACTTCCAGACATAACTTGTGTATTAGTATTTGGATCTATCTGACATTGTACTACAAGGTTCCATATCACAAAGGGAAAGCTGGGTTTGAGTTTGTGGGTAATTGCCCTTAACGTTAAGGAATTAGGGGCCAAAAAACAAGCATTTTTCTAGTTTCCAGACAATAACTTGTGTTCAAGTGTATGGATCTCTCTGAAATTGTACTGCAAGGTACCATACCACAAAGGGAAGGCTGGGATTGAGTTTGGGGGTGATGAATCATAAGGGGGTTCAAAAAATTGGGGGGGGGGGGGGATTTTTTATTCCTTTTTTTTTGTTTAAAATTTTCCATTTTAAATTTGGTTATTTCTGATTTATATATAAAAGCAAATAATAATGATATGGTTTGAATAGGTAAATTAAAATTTTTTAAGCTCTTAGACCACATTCATTCTGTGTCAGAAACCTATGCTGTGTAAAATATTTAATCACAATCCAAATTCAGTGCTGTATCAAGCGTGAATATTGTGTCCATACTTGCCCCTACTGTTCGGGGTTCGACCTCTGCAGTCGTATCAAGCTGCGCCCAGTGGAGCATTTTATCTCCAATTTTACTTTTCCTCTAAAGCTTTAGATATATATATATATATAGTAGCTTGATGCAAGGTGTAGTTAGATTAAATAAATTAGAAGGATGAAAACTACACACCCTCAAGATATCATAACAATCTGACTATCTTTTGAATTATGGCATATGAAATGTGAATTTTTTAAAAAGTGATTTTTGAAATTCTTTCCCTCCTGTTGAGCTATTTAGGCTGTGGGCCTCTAGTTTTTAATCTTTTAAATACTCACACCCATGTAGACAACTGATTGTTTATGTTGCCATTAACTAATAATTCTAACCAAGTTCATGTTATTTTGCTGGTCTTCATTGTATGAAGCATTGTATTGTAAAATAGCAAAAAAGGGTTCCGATGATCCCATTTTTTCTGAAATTCTAGTAGTAATGCAATTTGTTAAAGGTCATTATATTAAGGTCAAGGTCATCAAAAGTTGAAAACAATTAACAGAATTGATAACTGAAGTATTTGATTGACAAATGTTTTGATTCAGTTTATTTAAGTAAATATTTTTTTTAATTGTCAATTTCAAGGGTCAAAATGGTTATTTGTTGTGCCGTGAAATTTGAAGTTATTTTGATAAACTTTTTTCCGGTAAAAAATAAAAAAACACGATTTTTTTTTTTCATCAAAATATTCAAAAACAGCATTGTTTTTGATATTAATAAATGAAATGTTCCTGTGAATGTGTTTTTTCTTGAAACCATTGTTCAAAAATGTCAAAAAACTGCCTTTTTGGACAATTTCGCTTTCTCTGATTATATGTTCAACAGAAAACATTAGTGTTAACATAGAAAGTAAGATAGGAGATGTTCATGTATAGAAATGCATTCTTAAATGTAACTTTTTAACATATACTTTAGTTGTTTTTGCCATTTCTTAACTGGATTTGATAATTTTGCATTAAAAATATAGTCAAATTAGTGAATTTTTATGTTTTCAATGACCTTTCAAGCGGTATTACCTTATCTTGCGTTACCATGGAAACGGTGAAAAATTAAAAAGATTTGAACAATGAAAAATAATAATATGGGTAAGGTGTTATAAAAAGAGAACTTAAGATGCAATTTTGTGATATCAATGTACCATGCTCTGCCTGACTCTTAGCTGGAACAGTACTTAACACAAGTTTAAATTGATTGATTGTTTTGTTGCTAATTGTTAACGCCCAGTGACAAATATTTCATGCTTGTTCAGGAAAACACGAGTTTAGAAGTCAGGTATATAATATAAAAACGAAGAGATGGGATATGATTGCTAATAAGACAACTATCCACCGGAGTTCAAATATGAAGTGGGTGTTAGCAATTATACACAATCGTAAGGCCTTCAACAATGACAAAAACCTGATACTGTAAAGTCGTCTATAAAAGGTCCGACATGAAAAGTGTGAACATTTCAAACGAAAAAAACTAACGGCCTAATTATACATAGCAAAACAATTTGCAAAATATCAATTACGGGTCGCGACATGAACCAACGACAACCACTAAACTACAGGCTGACCTGGGACAGGCAAATAAAGAATAGTGCAGGGTTGATATAAAAACGAAGATGTGGTATCGTATGATTGCAAATGAGACAACTCTCCACAAGAGACAAAATTAAACAGAAATCAACAGCTATAAGTCTCCGTACGGCCTTCGACAATAAGCAAAGCCTACCACATAGTCAGCTATATAACAGGCCCCGAAATCACAAATGTAAAACAATTCAAACGAGAAAACTAACGGCCGAATTAATGTACAAAAAAATGAACGAAACACAAATATGTGTATGTTTAATGGTGTTTATATGTCCTTTGATTGAGTTAAGCTATTTCAGTTGATATTTTATAGTGTGTCTTTCTATGTTGTGATGTTACACTACTGTTTCAGAAAAAGGGTGAAGGTTTGGTACCATTAAAACGTTTAAACCCGCTGCATTTGTTTGCACCTGTCCTAAGTCAGGAATCTGATGTTCAGTAGTTGTCGTTTGTTGATGTGGTTCATAAGTGTTTCTCGTTTCTCGTTTTTTATATAGATTAGACCGTTGGTTTTCCTGTTTGAATGGTTTTACACTAGTAATTTTTATGGGCCCTTTATAGCTTACTGTTCGGTGTGAGCCAAGGCTTCGTGTTGAAGACCGTACTGTGACCTATAATGGTTTACTTTTATAAATTTTTACTTGGATGGAGAGTTGTCTCATTGGCACTCATACCACATCTTCTTATATCTATATAACGCAGCAACAAAAGGCAACCACCGAATTACAGGCTCCTGACTTGGGACAAGCACATGCATACATACAGAATGTGGCGGGGTCAAACATGTTAGCGGGATCTCAATCCTCCCCTAACCTGGGACAGTGGTGTAACAGTACAAAACAAGTTTGTGAGCGGCACTCAACCCATCCCGAAGCTGGGACAGTGGTGTAACAGTACAATAAAAGAACAACCTGCACTAATCAGTTGCAATTAGATTAACTCAAAAGATCGGTATGAGATACACAAAAAAAACTAACATTAAGACAATAGACACAACGCACCGACATAAAGAGTATTTACAATTACTGGAAGTTTGCTCAAAGCTAACTACAACTAGTACTGGAATAAATCTTGTTCTCCCAGACTGAAGTATCAATCAGTACACAGCGCGCGGCAAATGATTTATTAAAAAAGAAAACAGTATGAGAAACGTCTGGTTTATGTTGTATATAGATATAAGAAGATGTGGTATGAGTGCCAATGAGACAACTTTCCTTCCAAGTCATAATTTGTAAATGTAAACCATTATAGGTCAAAGTACGGTCTTCAACACGGAGCCTTGGCTCACACCGAACAGCAAGCTATAAAGGGCTCCCAAAAAATGACTAGTGTAAACCATTCAAACGGGAAAATTAACGGTGTCTAATCTAGTTAAAAAACGATATACTTGCATATAGATCCATATACAATGCAAGTTTTTGAAAAGTGGTGGTCCGAACGTTTTGACCATCGAAATTTTGCAATAGAAATAATAGTTAGAGGGGCGATATTCTGACGCGTTTTTTAATTCTTGGTCACTCATGTTTAGAAAGAAAGGGGGAAATCCAAACAATTACCGACCAATCAGAAACGTTGTTGCAAATTTGACCTTAATGCAATTATTGCATATAAATAAAAAAAACTACTATACCAATTGAATAAAAAAATATTGCATTTGAATGACAAATTATACCATTTAAATAAAAAATATTGCATTTAAATGAAGAAATATTCCAATTGAATAAAAAACATTGCATTTGAATGACATATTATACCATTTGAATAAAAAATATTGCATTTAAATGAAAAAAATATACCATTCAAATAAACAAATATTGCATTCAAATGAAGAAATATACCAATTGAATAAAAAATATTGCATTTAAATCAAATTTTTGCAACCAATACCATGCCATATATAAGCTAGGAGCTATGCATGAGCTAGAAAATTACATCTTGAACCATTCGTGGTCATAATGTTCAAATAAATGAAAGAATGTACGATAATGACAATTTAAATTATATTAAAGGTTGGAACTACATGCATTTACGTATCGTATCTTTCCTAATAAAAAGGTAGAAGTTGATCTGATACTATTTTTTTGTGGAAGCATTTCAAATCTTTAATTACAAATGAGCACCATTAACTAGGGTAACAGGTGATAAAAGTAATGTGTCTCAATAATCGAACTTATAAAAATTACTTTGATAACCACCTATAATTTTGTTAGATTGTCTGTTGATAATGTCCTACTTTCATTATGTTTTGAAAAATGTGTTAGATGCTTATAACGGTGATATTCTAAAGATATATTTGGTAAAATTTAGCTTCGTACTCAATTTAAAACTTTTACCATACATATCAATTTGTAGAGTACTTCAGACTATTGTTTGTATGATACATGTTTTCGAAAATTACCATAGTCTGACATTTAAGTACATGCAAGCACACACATTGTTCATATAACATTGGAAATAACGTCTGTTAATAGAAATAAGAAGATGTGGTATGAGTGCCAATGAGACAATTCTCCATCCAAGTCACAATGTGTTAAAGTAAAAAATTATAGGTCAAAGTACGGCCTTCAACACGGAGCCTTGGCTCACACCGAACAGCAACCTATAAATGCCCCCAAAATGACTTGTGCAAAACAATTCAAACAGGAAAACCAACGGTCTCGTCTATATAAAAAACGAGAAACTAGAAACACTTATGAACCACACCAACAAACGACAACCACTGAACATCAGGTTCCTTGTTAAGTTTGTCCAGGTTACATGAAACATTAATAAAAATCTTTAACGGAAAGCACCTCTAACCTAATGTTATCGTCGTTATTCGTATTAAGAGGGAAAAATAACTCTGTTATTATTATCATTTCGTTTTTTTTTACCAGACTTTATTGGTGGCCTCAAAATAGTCAATATTATCCTTCAGGAGAACGTGCGTATTTTACAAAGATAGCTTCAGTCCGACTGATGATAATTTCTTTTTCCTCTCTCAAAGCGTCATTTATGATAGATAGTAAATAGGTAATTGAAGGTTGTATTGTTTTCTTTTTCAAACCTTATGCACTATTGCTCCAAATCATTGCAACATGTTACGCATTTAGTTTACAGAGAATGTATAACGATTTTTTGTAAGTCAAAGACGTAGCTTTACTAAAGAAATTGTCATATCAAATTAGAATCTATAATCCATCGGTTGAACTACCAAAGGAAATGGGGATATGAAAATATTGATAATCTTCAACTAGCTCATATGGTAAATCTACTTATAAAAAATAACATTAATCTTTAAATGCCCTATTTTACTCATCTATTTAAAAAGCCTAACAGTGTCAAGAAAAATGTATATGATTTAATAAGACCTTATGTACAACATTGAAAAGCCTATGAAATTGATTTCAACAAACTTGTTAGAGTAATTGATTCTTCTATGCTATTGAAATATTACATTGTTCATGATTCCTTTTCCTGGCTAGTTTATGTCTAATATTTTTCTTCTTATAACCACATATTTTCCTGATGTTGTCTATGTGCTGTCTAAACATTACTAGATCTATGAAAAAGACAGTTCCGAAAATAACAGAATGAATAACGCGCCAACAAAACCAATTGTATGAGATGACTTGCGTTCGTCTTTAGCCGATGTTATTTGCGAGTAGTTGGCGAAAGCTTAGTTTTGTTTACTTTTAGTTGATCTTGAATCTGTCGTATGACTGGCTCTAACTCTTTCTTCGATTCCTAAATTGTTTGATTTCGTGGTTTTTTCGACTCCCAATATTCTAGTTTTCTTCTGTTATGACATCGGCAAGGACACCTTGTCGTTGCTGAAATAGACAAAACGATTATCAAATAGTTTTGTTTGAATAAAAGCACAATTCATCAATTGATAAATGTAGAACTAATATAAGGAACTAACAAAAACTCAGCACAGCCATGACGCGATTATTCTGGTTGTATGGAAGTATTTTACCATTTTTCATAGGAAATGTTTAAAATGATTGGTAAATGGGTGTACTATTAAAGGTATATTTTGAAATAATTGTTTTTTTGATTTTTGATTAAATGAAGATATGTATAGAAACATGTGCATTTGTTCAAACTGCAAATGTATTATGTGTGTTTAGTATCACTTGACCGACGACACTACTATTGGACTGTCGAAAGGTAAGTACATATTTTCAAAGGGACTGAATTTCATAGTACAAAATTGATTTGTTTCTTTAGTAAATAGCTAGTAAAATTTTCAAATCACTAAACGTAAGATTAGTTAATAATGTTTATTTATTCTACCTACCTGTGATGATACGAAGTCGGGCTAGTATTTTCAAGTTTCAATATCTTGCTAAAAGACTTATCATTTCAGTATCAATATAAAACTGATATATTACAATTATTTACAAAAAACTGTACCAAAAGTTTTCAATTTTGGTAACTTGTTCGTGTTAGTTAAGAAAAATTTATTAATCCGTATTGTATCATACCTTATAGATATAAGAAGATGTGGTATGAGTGCCAATGAGACAACTCTCCATCCAAGTCAAAATTTATAAAAGTATCACTATATATGAATCATCAACGGATTTAAACAGGAGTAACATGATTGGTGTAACGAGTAGAACTGACAGAGCTGACCTTCCAGAGCACCAAGATTTTGGTAGGTAACGGTTAGATTTCTTCGGCATGTATTGCTTCCTGCTTCCTCTTTCGTCAATTATTTCATGTATTTCTTGTATTTATATGGTCAATTTATACGTATCAATGGTTTTGAATTGAACTCAATGAACCATCTTGTATTTTTACATTTTTCGGGACTGATTGTACACGTGTGCCGGGATTTGTCTTTTGAATTCTTTCGGTTTTGTATTATACCTAGATTTTCAGTTTTGAGTTTGGATAAAAATCGCAATTAAAGAACAATAACTCCAATAAGGAATGATCTGATATATACGGTCAGTACACTTATTTGCAGATCTTGTCTTGTTAATCATTTTAGCTTAAGTTTCTATCTATCTACTATCCTGATTATAGTTTTTCAGATATTAGTCCAAAACTCAATATTAGTAAAAATCATCATTAAAGGCGAATAATTCCTATGAAGGGTCGTCATACCATTTTCAACAATTTGAATTATTTGTAGATTTTGTCTTGCTGATCATTTTTTGTCTATTTAAATTTCCATCTATCTAATTTAGTTTTTCAGATATTAGTCAAAAACAAACAAAAAAAAAATAAATATCGTCATTAAAGGGCAATAACTCCGATAAGGAATTGTCTGACGATTTTGACCATCGAATTTATTTGTAGATCTTGTCTTGCTTATCAATTTTTGAATATAAAGTATTTATTATAATTTTCAAGACAATAGGCAAAAACGAAAAAAATGGTTAAATTTGTCGTTTAAATGCAAAAATTCTATAAGAAGTCGTATGACAGTTATGATATCTTAGTTAGCAGGTAGTTCTCATAATTTTAAACACATTGTATCTGTCAGGTTTTCTCTTTCAATAGTGGTTTTCAAGATAAAAGACAAAATTTGCATTTTACCCCTATGTTCTATTGTTAGCCATTACGGCCATGTTTGTAGGCAAACAGGGTCATCGGACACAGTTTTAAAACAAGATATCCTATTGCGTATTGCTGCCAAGTCTGGTAATATTTGGATTAGTAGTTTAAGAGAAATAAGCAAAGTGAAAGTTGACGGACGACGACGACGATAGACGACGGACGCCAAGTGATGGGAAAAGCTCACATGGTCCTTCGGATTACAAAATGACGAACAAGTCTACAAAACACTACATAGAAAACTACGGACTGAGCAACATGAACCCCTCCAAAAACCGGGATGATCTCAATTGCTCTCAAAGGGTAAGCAGATCCTGCACCACAAGTGACACCCGTCGTGTTTTGCTCATGATAAGTACAAATTCGGTGATAAGTCTCATTCGGTGATGTCACAATCCAGGACAGCTGAAGGGGTTGGGCTACAAGAGGAACATGCATGTATCTTTGGTAATCTGTAACAAATGTAGTCCATAACGATCAAATTCCTTGTAAGCAGCAACCCTATGTCAAGAAAATGATAATAGGAAACTCTAGCTCAGGAATATTGCATCAACAGGTTGATATATAAAGTGTCATTTTTATTTTCTAGTGCTGAGTGGATACCACGGCTGGTGTAATGGAGCCCGAAAGTCAGTGCTTCACCAGTGACATGATCTATAACATACATTTCTTAAAATTTTCGTTGTTTAAGTTCAAAATTATTAAGAAACTATGGTTCCAGCTCCCGAAGGCAAAGTTGACATAGGAAGGTTATAACTCCATGCTTTTCGAACTTTTCGTTGTGAGCGTTCCTAATGAAGGTACATCAAATAATGAGCGTCAGACACACTAGTTTTATCAACGGTTATTTTTATTTTTCCTCTGTTCATATTATTTTCATATTTAGTAGCAGTAAATGCTATTTGATACTTGAGATTTCTAAAAAAAAACGACCAACATTACTTAGTTTGTACATCTGGTGAATGTATATTATAGTGGTGGGTGATCGAACATTTTTTATTAACAATATTCATGTTAGAGTTATCCTGCTTTTCTGGTACAAATATCTTAGAGGTTATTTTAAAATCGTCAGCATAGCTAGTTTGAAAGTGTATTTTAAAACAATGAAATCAATACAACATACAAGTATTTACGAATAGTCTTGTGAGTCTGGTTTCAAATAATCCTGCGGTATTGGTAAAACTGCATTCGTAACTTCCTTGATCAGACCATTTAACAGAATCTAATACTAGACTTGGCAAAGTCAAACCATTTGCATATTCAGACACTATCACACTTGTATCATTTACAGATCTGGTCCACTTAGGTTACTGACGCCGTAAGTAAGATTAACGCTTTCAACCTCGTTGACTATCATAACTGTGAAAGAATATTAACTTATGGTACACTTAAATCTATGGTGCAGCGTTTGAAAAAATGCATATTTTGTGGATATTCAAAACTTAATTTATACAGTTGTTTCCAATTTAAACGTTCAAAACCATAAAATGTGGAAGCAAAGTTTTTTTAGATTAAATTGCCTTTAATAATATTATTTCATGAATAAAAAAAATAAAAACCAAAGCCGCCCTAATGTCATGTTGTAAGAGTTTCTTTAAATGATTCTAATTTCTGTATACCTTGTCCCGAAGACGCCGATCTAATCCGCAAAACATGCTAACCTGGAAAAGCTTGCAGTTCACCTAAGTGTTGTCAATTTACCAGAATTTTTTATCATCTTATATATTATACATTACACAAATTAAACAAGACAAAACAAATCAATTCTAACTTGTTGCGAAAATCGATATATTTAATATAAAATAAGGAGATGTGGTATGTTTAATAATAAAACAACTATCAACCGAGTCCAAATGAAGTGGATTGTAGCAGCTATAGGTAATCGTATGGCCTTCAGCATTGAACACAACCCATACCAAATAGTCAGATTAAAAGGCCCCGACATGACAAATTTGAAACAATTTAAATGAAAAACCTTGCCTGATTTATAACAAAACAATAAACGCAACACAAATTTGAGGTACATGAACCAGCAACAATCACTGAATTACAAGCTCCTTCTTGTGACAGGCACTTTCAAAATGTGCCTAGGTTAAACATGTTTGTGAACGCTCAACCCACCCTAACATGGGAGAGTGGTGTTACAACACAACAATAGAAATAACTAAAAAAATCAGTCGAAAATGGCTTGACTTGTAATATTGACACAAAGCACAGAAAGATCTCACTACAGTGTAAAATTGATATCCCTTAGGAATAAGTTTCTTCAAAGCTCAATGCGTTTACATGGATCTTATCTAAATTTCCGGCTTTTAAAATAACATTACTTTACTGTAATATTAAAATGTGATACATGTATCCCATTTTTAAAAATAAAATCTGCAGGTATCTGTCATAAAATGGTTTTGTTTTATTCGTGTGAAACTGAAATAACTAAATCTAGAAAAAAAAATTATTGTTGTTAAGATAAGATTTATTTAAAGTTAGTTCCTTTGAGGTAACGTTCCGTAGTATAATATGAGAATTCTTGGTTATCAAGCAAAGATATCATCAACGTTACCGTAAGTATTATTAAATGTATCAATCAAACCGTTTTAAGACAGATCTATATTAAGTTTGGCCATAAACTATGATTTATAACACTACATGACCAATTTTGATATAAGAGAGTCTCAATTGGTGCCCATACGAAAACAAACACACAACCTATCGAGCAAGCTATTTAAGAACATAGACAACATTGTTCAAAGTCTTGGTTTCTCTATTCAAAATACTGTTTTGCAGCGTTCTGGCTATAACTTTTGCCTCAGGATTGTGTATATATTCCCATTACCAATTATTAAAAAAAAACCAAAGCGTGAAACGAGTATAAAAATATTACGCCCCGGATCTTCTCCCGTCCGACAGTAAAACCTATGTTAAAATGGGACGTTCGTTTTGATGTGTGGGATGAATAAATACGCAGCCACGTCACAAGCAGGTCGGAATGCATAAGACGATATTAAACATCATGCCTTCTGAAGGGCAAATGTCATGCTTTATTAATGAACCCTTGCAAAATATTTCTGAGTCCATAGATGGTCAGCTTTTGCGAGGCAAAACTACTGCCTCTATCTAACATATTTCTTTTTCACGTGGTAGATAAAATTTCTTGTCATTCATCTTGGTCAATCTACCGTAAAGAACCTACATAGTGTTTTACTTTTTAATTCATTGTATTCCTGGATTGCGTGAAATAACTGTGATTTGACGTTAAGCAAACAAAATTAAATCAATATTTTTTTTCAAATGACTATTGAAAGTGAAACGATTTGATTATTTATTTGAAAGCAATAGCAAAACGTGCAGTATTATTGTTATTAGGTACATACTATTATGTGTATATTTTTCATACACACTCGCAGTGCGAACACTGTTTTATATATATATTAATATATATATATATTATCTGTTATATTTATATTGTTTGAAATCATTTCTCCCTGTAGTGTTATTGAAACAACATGGCTTGGCGGAGTGATCTTTGTTTCTTTTTTTCAAAAGTTAGATTAATTTTAATTGAAATATTTTTTACATAACCAAGTCAGGAATATGACAGTTGTTTTCCATTCGTAAGATGTGTTTGAACTTTTGCCATTGTATAAGGGACTTTCCGTTTTGAATTTCCCTTGAAGCTCGGCATTAATGAACGAAAAATAAATATGATATACAGCAACTAACGACAACCACTAAATTACAGGGTCCTGACCTGGGACAGGCACATACAGAATGTGGCGAGATTCATTTAGTTTGTTGGCGCTAATCCTCCCCCTAACCTGAGACAAGGTTATTTATTAGGTTCCTAAAACTATTTCTATTGTGTTTTAACCTTATTATTAATTTTACTATTCCTGTCAAATAAGCTACTACCACTTCTTAGTGGTGTCAATAGATGACGTGTAATGTTGCAGAGCGGATGAGATTGATAATATAAACTGAATTGTAAAATTAGAAATCTATTTTTTGAACTACTTTATTAAGGGTATTTGTGAACAATTCTGATTCACTGTGACCGTGAAAATTCCCTCTTTCGTATCTCTGAAAACGTCTTTTAGTATTTTTGATAATAAGGTCCATCTGAATTCACTCGTTCGTCATTTTTTTAGGTTTTTTCACGGTGTGAAAAATAAACGAAATAACAAAGATATCGAACTCCAAAGAAAATTCAAAACTGAAAGTCCCTTATTAAATGGCAGATCAAAAGATCAAACACAATGAACAAATGAATGGAAAACAACTGTCATATTCCTGACTTGGTACAGACATTTCATTATGTATAAAATGAAAAAGATTCATTTTATTGCATCGCTGATGTTTTTCACTGTTTAATACATGTACATGTGATAAACAAGCAAATAAACTTAATGAACACCACTTACCTTTCTTTCAGATGTTTGACTTTAAGCGTACATATTGAAGCTGGTTAATCAAGAAAAGCGCACGGCATTTGAGTAATGTTATTTTCACTGTTACTACTGGGTCGTAACAATCCTGGTAGACTGTTAGGATATTATGAGATCAGTAGTCGAACAGCTTAAATAACCAAAAGACATCTAGAGGGCAGCATATACAGTCTTCAAAAGAGACAGGTACAAAATTATCACAAGCTGTACATCGTCTCGAGTCTATTAAAGTTGTGAATACATTTTACAGAACAATCAAAGAACTGTCATTAAAAGCCAATTATCCAAATAATAATAATTAAAAATAACCAGTAGGGTATGACATAGAACCAATGACGAAGTTCCTAGAGTCCAATATAGGTTAATTGAACAATCTCTGTTTTCATGTGACAGTACAGTACAAAGTAAACTTTTTTTCTGCATTTTGTTTTTTTTTTTTTTTTTAATTTTGAACATATTTTATTAATTATCACCAGTTACAGCAACCATAAGCTGTCATATTCCTATACCCCAATCATTCCTATGGGTGTGTCCATACAAAGTTATATCACGTCAAATCCACCCAAGCCCTCTCCCACCCCTCCAGGCGCTCTGGATCTTTAACTGCGGAGTAAACTCTTGAGGTTCATATATTATATGGAAAATATGTAAACATATTTCTCTGATATGATTCTGATAGCTAAAAAATAGTCTGATAAAACGAAATTTTAATGAGCTAAATAAACCCCATTTTTATAGTTTGTTCTTATGCTGTACTTTTACAACAATGTCCCATGTAAATAGAGGGTTCGGCCCCGCAAACCTGTTTAACCCCACAATATTCTGTATGTGCCTGTCCCAAGTCGGGAGCCTGTAATGCAGTTGTTGTCGTTTGTTGCTGTATATCATATTTTTTTGTTAATTGTTTTGTACATAAATCAGGCCGTTAATTTGTTTCGTTTGCATTGTTTCATATTTGTCATGTCGAGGCCTTTCATCGCTTCCTTTTCGATATGAATGTGCTCATGTTTTACCTATAGTTACTAATTCTATTTCATTTGGTCTGAGATGGAAGATTGTCTCAATGGCAATCATATGTTATCTTCTTATTTTTGTATTAATTAAATAGATTCATAAGTTGTAACGAATCGTCAGATAAATGATAGAATAAGGAGAAGTAGTATGATTGCCATAAAAAAAATATGTCCATTAAAGTTAGATGTGAACAATTACAGGTCATCGCAGGTTCTTCGAATTGACCAAACCCCATACCGTATAACAAAATGTAAACAATTCAAAAGAGAAAACTTAGGCTTAATTTTTAAAGTTTATTTCGCTATTTGCGTAAGAAAATTTTTGATTTTCATCTCCTAATGTAAACATCTAAAGATACATTTCATTTAGTTAGTAACCCCTGTCAACTAACATCTATGTTTAAAGGCGGATTTTTTTTTCGACCTGAATTCATTAAGGTTATTATAAGTTTAATTTATGGAGTGCAAAATGTCAAAGCTTTAATTCTGAATATCAACAATAAAACATTTAGATACAACGGTCAACTGGGTTTATGCCGTAATTAAATAATCAAGCCAAAACATTTCTTGAGTGTATTTATATATGTATTGCATATCAGTACAAATGGTTTATCTATATTTTACATATAATAATATTCTAGATATTTTTTTCTCCACAAGTTCTATATAAATAAAAATCGGAAGTCAAAAGGGAACACATAAGATAAAAACAAATTGTTTGTTACTTTATTTAGTATAGAATAGAAATGTATATGGTAAATTGCGAATGAAAGGAGAAAACAATGAATTCAATCAATGTACTTACTAAGCTTTGATCATATCAGCAGCTGGGACATTGAAATGACCAAGAATCTTACAAAATATAGCATCCTACAATAAAATTGAGAATGGAAATGGGGAATGTGTCAAAGAGACAACAACCCGACCATAGAACAGACAACAGCAGAATATAAGTATACAGACACAACACATTGTACTCATCGATACATAATACAAACTGTTTTGAAGCTGAATCAGATATTGGACATTTTAATTATTGAAATTAATTGATAATTGTATCTATTTAGTCTTCGAATTCCATTTTTTCCATCTGGATGCACAGATCGGTGTAGGTTACTAATTGATTTAAACAGGAGTCAATATTCAACATCAACATTCAAATTTTCACCATTCAATTTTTCTTATTCAAAATTTTATTTTAATTTTATCAATCGATTCATCATCCAAGATTCAAATTTTAAAACATTCGATATAAACATTCAACAGTTGATTTCACGTCAAGAGCTTTTCCTTCCAGGGAACCGCAGCAACTCAACATGGAGTCAAGGGTGGAGGGATTACTTCGGTTTTCGGTTAAAAATGGGTACAGAAGTGCGGCTGGAAAGTAACCGCATCAATTCAACATGAAACGGGTGGGGGGATTACTTCAGTTTTCGGTTAAAATGGGTACCGAAGTACGGCTGAAATGTGACCCCCACCCCCATTCATATATTAATGCATAAAATTTTCAGCCAACTCATATATGGGGTGGTTCTGAGCACGGAAACACCTAAAATCAGATGCGGATTGACCTTACACTGAAACACTTTGTGATACACTTTCCCTCGACGCAATTTTCCAACAGATTTTTACACGTCAAGAGCTTTTCCTTCCGGGGAACCGCAGCAATTCATCATGAAAAGGATGAATGGATTACCTCGGTTTTCGGTTAAAAACGGGTACAGAACTGCGGCTGGAAAGTGACCCCCCCCCCCCTTCCCTTCGTATTAATGCATAAAATTTTCAGCCCACTCATATAGAGGGGTGGTTCTGAGCACGGAAACACTTGAAAAAATAGTTTCTTTCGGGAAGACTATTCTTTTGGGTGTCATATTTAGTGGTGGTATTTAACATCTTAATATCGGCTTACACCAAAACTATATATCTTCAAATTATGAACCAAAGTATATTTCGCGGGTATTTTCTAGTAACATATTAAAATATAAGTGTTCCTTAGATATCTTAAAACCGTATCATGAAACTAGAGGATAAATAAACAAATGTTTTAACTTTTATCACGTGCCAGCTCGAAGAAAATACATGTTTCCCCAATGGAAAATGTTTCAATATAATATAAATTTTAAAAGACTTGTCAGCACTTCAAAAACTCCTGGGAACGTCAAATCAATGTTCTTTGTTGAAGGTGTGTAACACTTTCGATTCATTAAAAGGCTATACAACAACTCTTTGCTTTTGTATGCAATCTGGATTTAAGCGAGGGTTGAGCGCTTACAAACATGTTTAACCCCGCCACATTCGTTATATGCCTGTCCCAAGTCAGTAGCCTGTAGTTCAGATGTTGTCGTTGGTTCACGTTTGGCATATTTGTTTTTCGTAAATTGTTTCGTTATAAATAAGGCCGTCAGTTTTCTCAATTGAATTGTTTCATATTTTTCATGTCGGGGACTTTTATAGCCGACTATACGGTATGGTTTTTTCTCATTGTTGAAGACCGTACGTATGCCTATAATTGCTTACATCCAATTTATTTGAACTTTGGTGGATAGGTGTCTCATAAGAAATCATACCACGTCTCCTTATTTTTATGTTGACATATATAACGTTGTTTAGCAACAATAACATTTTCTTCGATACAAATTGCACTTATCAGTCAGGGGCATTACTTGAATAAGTAACATTTGAAATTACCTATACAAGTAATGTTGAAAACGAGGCTGTTTCAAATATTACTTATATAAGTAACTTTTCTAAATATTTGTTTTATAGGTGTCCAACTATACAGATTTTACTAGCTTTAACAAATTTTCACGGTCATCTGGTTATTTTCCCCATGAAATATAAAATCTAACCTTTCTGAAACACTAATTGCCTTTCTGACGCACTTATCTTTCATATCAACGCTTCTGGGTCAAAGATTGGTCTCTTGGGACTATTAAAATATCATTTTCCTCAAAAATCTTGAAGGTAGACATATATAAATAGATAGAAACTTGTGATTTAATTAAGACTTGAAGTTATTTATAATTTGTAACCCAAAACAAATACATATGTTCCTTAAATAAGTGTTATTACTAATTCTTTCAAAGATGTATAAAATAACTTATTCAAGTAATATTTTTGTCATTATTTTTAAAGTAACCCTTTATCTCTATACTCCTCTAAAGTCTAATAAATTCTTTATTTTATGATATACAATGATGTAAAAATTCATGAAAACTACATTTAGTCAATGTTTCTATTGAAATTTAAAATAACTCTATTGAGTAATTTTATAATTTTTAAAAACAAAAATTACCTATATGAGTAACTAAAAAAAATTACTTGTTTAAGTAATGCCCCTGACTGTTTATTATTAGGAATCAAATAAAACACAATTGTAGTATACTGATGCGCGTAAAATTCCAAGGCGCCTGTATAAACATAATACTAATTACCGAAAATTGTGGAAATCGCATGAAATTCAAAGGAGAAAAACTAGCTTTTGAATTTGGAATATTATACTTCATGCACATTATCTGTCAGTGTTCCACAACTGTTTAAAGTTTCAACATTGGTCAAGCTGTTTAAGAGTTGCCCAGTAGGTATTATACAATACTTTTAAAGAACTTCCTTATAACGATTCTGTAGTCTCGGATGATATTGTTATTTTGTGCAATTATTACATTGGATAATAAATAATTCGAACTTGTATGTAATTCAATAAAACAATATTATGAATGTAATATTATTTAAGTACTAAAGTACTTTGACCTTTTTATTATATTTCTTCATGAATGAGTAACGTTAATTTCAATTTATAATGTTGATAAGGTTATAATAAAAAGCCAATGTATAATTTTTAGTGCATAAACCAATATCATTTCTTGTTCATAAATTATGTGATTTTACAATTGTTTAAAAAACTAAAGCAGGAGTTCCATCAGACAAAACCGATCTCAGATGGATATGGCTGTCCTGTTTAGGCATTTGATTTTATGCCCTCAACCGTCTTTTGTTTTCGCTTAAGCGGAGTTGTCGAATTCCCTTCCACTTTAAATCTTATGTGTAAAGTGAACATGGTGAAAGCTATAAGGTAGCACGGTAGTATTTACATTCCGGAATATAGGTTGCTCGTTTGTGTACCCTTCTTAAGTCATTGTATCTGAACAGTGTGATTGGACAACAAATACAGCATCTGCTGAACATACTTTCCCAAACTGAGGGATGAATCAGGTATTGAAAAATATGAAATAATTTCACATACAGGTAAAACTGATTTTTTGAGAATTTTTGAGAATTTTGTAGTCACTGCATGATTAAAGATCTAAAAGCACTAGTGGCCTTAGGTTTATAAAGATAGCAGAAAAAGTAAACGGTCATCATACATCTTCAAATTTGTTTCTAGATATTATAATGAAAGTACTTCAGTTAACTGTGTATGTAGTTTTTTGGGCAGTGTTAGAAAATCATGAAAAATTCTTAAAAAGGCTATCGTTATCCCTATGGACCAGGAAATACTACCGTGCCACCTATTTGTCTTTTTTAACTTTAAGCCTCAAGTGGATCTGACAAAGATTATTCCACTATGTCTCGAGGGAACCTTAGTTATATATCGAAATATCAAACAGATATATACACGTACGCTTGCACATTATTTAAAGAAACTGAAGCCAAAGCATTCATCGAAATATTGTACTCATATTGGCACAGCAGCTGTGTTTAACTTTATATATAATCATTAAGTTTTGTTTTGCTGATAGTGAGCACCTGTTGACATACGTTCGCTCGTTGACATTTCGTCATACCTGAAACAACTATTAAACAATGAAATTAAATGATGTACTTAAGATTATTATACAGTCAGTGAAATATTTAGCAAGGCTTTTCAGAAATAATAACAATCCTCTTCTAGATGATACATTTTCTTTGGCCAAGTTTCTTTATTTTGCCGGTACTTTTTCATGGTTCTCTTTTGTGAAAAAGATATGCAATCCAAAAAAAAAAGATTAAAGATTTACAAGATACAGGCTATACAAATATAGATTCAATTAAGCACGAGAAAACTTTTTTTGAAAAATAAATTTCTGATTAAGATAATAGTTGAATCATTTTATATAGAAATATTAAAATTGATTACAACACTAATATTTTTTTTTTTATCAGAAACAAGTTTTAAAAGTAGGAGACATCTCTATAAATACAAAGTTGTGATATTTGTTTAGGAAATTGAAAAAGGCTGGTATAATAGGAATAAAAGAGAAAAGAGGATTTTTCAATTTTGTGGTTAAAATGATCAGAAGATGAAAAAAAATATAGTCTGATTCCAGATCATTAAACATAAGGTAGATAAAAATACAAACTTATCAAAATATTATCTATGTCTGAACTTATGTAGTTTGTTGCTCCATTTATAAAAAAGTCCACAGTACTGTGGAAAGTGGACTTGTTAAATAGTTCAAAACACATCTATGTAACTGGTCATTAAAAGTTTGTTTATTTCTTTCCATTTGTATTGTATTCTAATTGTATGCAAATCAATCCTTCAGGGTATAAATTGGTAAAAAAATATCGGTCATAAGCCATCATATGGGAAATCTAGTGTTCTTCTTCTCTGATACATAACGTCCTTGCAAGTATAATCCACGTAAAGTACTGTATATAAAATGTTATGACTTTTCAATATGACGAAAGTCAGTGTAACCAATTATTCTGAATTAAACAACTTGTTTTTCTCTAGAAATTAATGGCAAATATAATGAGTAATAATTGGGGACCCTTTAAGAAAATTCCTTATTTAGCATGTTTAGTGCCGGTCGGTTAGCAAATATGACGGCTAGGATGCCACAAAGGTTCCTTGTTGTTTCTATGGATTTTCCGCTTTTCGTCGTCGTTACTTTGAACTAAACTCAATGGAAAATGTTCTGTAAAAATTTCAAGTTTCCACCAGGTTAAATAAAAAAAATGGTCACCAGAACAATGTAAAATTCTTATTGGTTAATTTTTCTATTTAAGAAACCAAATAAAATATTCTAACAAATATCTTCCAAAATCTCAGTTGCCCCTGAGATAAAGAAAGCCGAAAAGAACAATGAGTATAGGTTAGTTTTTTTTTAAATTGAAAATTTAGTTATATTTTAAATCAATCTCAATATCTAAAACAAAACAAATATTTTAGTTTTTGCTAGTTATTGCCAAAATTAAAGTATTCATGGGGAAAAGCGGAGTGTCAGACACCACATTGACGACTATACTAATACATCTAACTGTATCTGAATAATAACATATTTTTACATTTGATTAAAATCAAAAACTAAAAATGCCCTTGATGGTTCCTACGCATAGCAACTTTTTTTGTCGTTCAAACAAAACATGATCCTTTTCTAAAAACGTCTTTTGAAACCAAACCTAAAAATAAACATTCAAATAAAAAAAAGATTACTCCAAAAGTAGACAAATTATCCAAACTACCACAAATCGTAATTATTGGAATGAAAATTAAATTCTGGAAAATAATTGCCAAATTCATGTATTTAAGAACCCCTAATCTGGACCAATGGACCGTGAAAATAACGTCAATGTTAGATATACCCAGTCAGACGGATATGTACACCTTACCATTCTATAGATCATATACGGTTTACTTTACTTAATGAATTAGGCGTTGATAATTCACTTGGAAACTCAACATATACCCCCACGACACTTACTAAAGAGGAAATCCTGGATAATCATACATGTAGGTCTGGTCTATGTTCCTTTGGAATTTCAACCAAGGATGAAGAACTGGATCGCCCATCACTGTATTGGATACATAAACTACATTAGTGTCCCTACAAACAACAGTATATTGCTTGGTCTTCAAAGTGCTCCACAAAGTCTCCTTCTAAATTATCAACATCAATTTTATCAGCAATCAAAGCCGGGCTTCAAAGTTATTGTGAAACTACCTATTCTAGAGGTGGCGTGAATCAGATGTGGATACTAAAAAATTCTAAAGATCTTTTAGAGTACATACAATTTAAGACTCTTTCATCTTGCAATAGCATTACAACATTTGACTTTTCTACACTTTACACAAGTATTCCCCATTCCAAACTAAAAGACAAAATGAAATAGTTGGTCATGTTTTGTTTCATAAAAACAAAAATACCAACGTAGATACAAGTATCTTGTGTTGGGAGGGATAAATCCTACTTAAAAAATCACTCTGATTCAAACAGCAAATTCTCTGAAACTGATATTATCAAGATGCTTGATTTTATGATTGACAAAATATTTGTTACGTTTGGAGGACGTGTTTTTCAACAAACAATAGGCATTCCCATGGGAATCGACTGTGCCCCTCTTTTTGCCAACTTATATTTCATATGAGGCTGATTTCATACAGGAACTTCTTTGGAAGAAAGAAAATAAGTTAGCAGTATCCTTTATCTTTACTTTCCGCTATAAAGCTGATGTTCTCTCACTAAATAATTCAAAATTTGCTGACTATGTTGAACGCATCTATCCCATCGAACTTGAGATAAAGGATACAACAGATACAGTTAAGTCTACCTCATATCTTGACTAACATCTAGGAATTGACAATGAGGGTCGGTTGAAAACAAAGCTTTGCGACTAAGGAGATGATGTCAGCTTCCCAATTGCAAACTTTCCATTTCTATGTAGCAACATTCCAGCAGAGCCTACATACGGAGTATATATCTCCCAGTTGATAAGATATTCCAGGGCTTGTATTTCCTATCATGATTTCCTTGATAGAGGGTTGCTGCTCACAAGGAAGCTATTAAACCAAGACTTCCAAGTGGTGAAGTTGAAATCATCCCTTCGTAAATTTTACGGACGCCATCACGAGTTAATGATCGTTATGTAATATCCGTTTCACAGATGACAGCGGATATGTTCCTAATGTCGTAACTACAATCGCGCCCCCTTTTCTCGAATGTGACCTACCTAATTAGACTTACTACCGGGTTTGTACTAACATGAACAACACGACAGGTGCCACATGTGGAGCAGGATCTGATCGCTTTTCCGGAACACCTGAGATCAACCCCAGTTTTTGGTGGGGTTAGTGTTGCTCAGTCATTAGTTTTCTGAGTTGTGTTTTGTGTACTATTGTTTGTCTGTTGGTCTTTTTCTTTTTTATCCATGGAGTTGTCAGTTTATTTTCGACTTATGAGTTTGAATGTTCCTTTGGTATCTTTCGCCTCTCTTCTAATGCACTTGGTAAACTTCCTCTTGGTGGACCTTGTCAGTCGAACTTGTACACCTCACAATAATGCTGCAGACAAAATATAGTTAATCTATTACTTGTAGCAGAGACATATAATATGTATTTTTGTCAACACAGGCTTGCTCCGTTTGATGGGATTAAGGAATGACAAACAAACACATACATGCATTGAAAACTGTCATTTATTATTAAAATGAAGAAGACGCAACAAAATGATAAACATGAATAATTAAATCAATAAATCATATTTATAAACAACATATGTGTTTATAATGACAAAACCTTATTGACCCATTCCATCAACGATTGGGTTACACTCGCCATCATATTGTTACATAAAGCCTTCCTTGTAAAAATATCCCCACTCCAAGCAAGTGACAAAAAATTCTAAAAATACAATAAGGCCCAACTACCGAAAGAAATTCACAAATCTAAATTATCTACATGTATCTAAGAGCTTATATTCTGGTTACTAAAGGCCCAGTCCATCAATCTCGTGATTATACATGTATGTACAGATTTTAACATGACTTCTAGAGGCCCCTGTCCCCATGGCAACCAAACACCAAAAAAACTTATATTTACCATATTTTCTTTTATCTTTTAGTTATAGTTTTTGAATAGAGTAAACCCGTTTTTATTCGTTTTAATTGTGCTTATAATTGTGTTAATACGATGCAATATTTTCGTCTGCTTAATTTCGTGAAAGATAATAGTATTTCCCACAGAGTTTATTACAGAGCGGAAAGTTAATCATCAAACTTTATGGGATTCCAAAGTTTTATGACAAAAAGGTTCGTCTAGAGTTCAAGCTGTAGTCGTCTGCAATGACAGACGGGGATAAATCATTACTTTTGGTTTTATAATCTCTTTATATTATGTCTTAAGTTATCCTCGAAAACAATGTTTTAAAACAGTGATGGAAAATGATTGTATTTATTGTAAATATTACAACATAGATACATAGAACAAAATAAAAACGTTTATTCCACTGCACAATAGCAACCCTAGTTGTAGTTATAATGTCTCATGGCATTTATATATACACATATATATATAAAAGTCTAAATTGAACACAATATAATATATATATATATATATATATATCCTCTCGGATTATGGTTGGCCATGAATTACATCTATGGGTTGTCAAAGGCCCATGTCCCCAGGGCAACCAACACCTAATCACAACCATATAAACTACATAATATTACACCTTAAGTTCGCAATGTACAAAGGAATAATATGAAAGAGGCCCATGTCCCCATTTCATTTCGAATCACAGTAACAAACATAGTTCCAATTTTAATAGATGTCTTATGACATTTATCTCTATATGTATATACCCTTTTTCATTATGGTTGACAGAGGCTCATGTCCCCATGGCAACCAACACCTTACAACAACCATCTAAACTACAAAATATTATAATATTTATTACTCCATGTAT
Organism: Mytilus californianus; assembly: GCF_021869535.1. Classification (NCBI taxonomy): domain Eukaryota; kingdom Metazoa; phylum Mollusca; class Bivalvia; order Mytilida; family Mytilidae; genus Mytilus; species Mytilus californianus. The sequence continues at coordinate 50,235,807 of NW_026262745.1, read as the reverse complement.
CAAGGATTGAATGAAAGAGGCCCATGTGCCCATTTCATTTTTAGTCATCTACATAATTAAATCTTCTCTTTTACTTCTTTATAACAATGATAAAGATCTACATAAAAAATTAATATACATCTTGTGTTTGGATTGTTTGCAATCGACACTGTTGTGGTCTCCATTGCAAACCTTGCAGATGTGTTCATATCCACAAATGTTGGCTGTGTAGTCTCTATCATTATTGAATGCATAGCAACACTTCTTTCGTTTATGGACTGAAGCCGTGGGGCTGTGTATAGAAAAGGGCTGCTACGAGGCATTTGGTTAATCAATTAGCTCCATGGCTAATGCCTCATTGAACAACTCCCCATTTACTCCGTCCTATGGTAAAAGCAAAGGGTATATTTCACTCTACTGCCTATATGCCTGATCATAAAAAAATGCTGCCTCAACTCCCACTTTTTCTGCCAAATTTGCAATGGTAGCCGCATATTTCATAAGTTTAGGTGATTCATGAGGATATTTTTCAAAATAAATTGAACCATAAATGCGAAAGAATACCACTTGCCACTGCGCCATAGACTCAATGTTTGCCTAATTATTATTACTTTTAATAAATATTAAAGAATCATCCTTCTCTACTGGAACATATTTTACCACTCTAGATTTGGATTTTAATTAATTCTCCAGGTTAGTGAATTTATTTGACCAAATATCAGCTGTAAGTTTAGAGTTCACACCCAAAGCCAGTGGACGAGATAAACATTGACCAACTAAATCTATTGAAGATGTACCTATGCTTGAATTATTCTGAAATGAATGGTTAAGCATTCGTTAATTTGGAGTTCCTTCAAATGACACCGAAGACGCCGAACACTGTAGGCAGCCTGACTGGGATGGTGCATTGAATGTAGTCTTACTTTGTGTTGATGGCATCATGGAATTAAAACTCTGCGACTGGTCTGTCACAGCTGTTGTTAAAGTAAGATCTGATGTATTTGTATCCCTGCCTTGTATAACACCAGTTCTTTTGAGAATTGTAACAACAGTTTGTGTAATGATTGATGTTGCAACAGTAAATCTACCCAGAACTTGATCATCATTACTTTCATTATCGATATTTGAAACATCACGATTTGAAGAATCAGTGTTTGAGTTTTGAACAGGATTAGACTATGAATTCCCAGACAACTGGTCAGAATTTTTATTCGAATTTGATGAGTTGGGTAAAGGAATGTCAATATTAGGTACATCCACCCCTAGATCAGCATTGTCTATGTTTCCCATAATCCCCTCAGCATCTTGGTCCTTTTTCTTTTGCGATTTCTTCTTTTAGGTAACTGCGAAGTTATTTCTGATAAGGTGAATGCTGAAAGAGAACATAAAATATAAAAATGCATGATATGAATTTCAACGTCCACAAGTGATATTTGTACATAATAAACATATAAATGCCATATGCACTTCTCTTACGTACCATATACCTGGTATAATCAATACCCCTAAATGCATTCAAGTGCCATGTGCACTTATCCTAAATACAAAAAGTATCATATGCAATAGAGCATCATAAATTCATTTAAGTGCCATATGCACTTATCTTCAGTACATAATGTTTCCAAGTACAATAAATTTATGTAAGTTCCATATACAGTGCTCATTAAAGCACCATATTCACTAGAGCACCATAAATTCATCTAAGTGCCATATGCACTTATCTTTAGTACATAATGTATCCAAGTACAATACATTTATCTCAGTGCCATATGCACTGTACTTGATTACCATACATACCTAAAATTCATTTAATGCATATTTGTTTACCTTTCAAACTTTGAACATGTTGAAATCCGGTTTTTTTTTGTTTTTTTTTTAAATACACGTATGTGAATAATGTTTACAATGTCTGACCTTAGTGTTGAAACAGTGACTACATGTATAGTGTTACAATTACAATAAAACAAAACAAAAAGTGTCATAGAGCTAAACTTTGTAAATTATTTCTTATCTCAGTTCTGTAATCAATATTTAATTGACTACAATAATATGTTATGGTCAGGGTTGTTAAATCATTCTATATTAATTGTTTTCATGCATCCTAGCAGATTGTCTTATAGGTGTAACACCACTAATTCGGCCCGGCCAGAAAGCACATACCAGAAAGTATTACATATTTAACACAAAATAGTTCTTACGCATGAGTGTAACTTTCACAATATGTAGAATATTTAGGTGTTGTTGGTATCAAATGAAAGCTGAATGACTGGTGATCATTGTAGAACACTTTTTGACTTATAATTTTGAATATTAAAAAAACTGCACCAAATTTTATAAAGAGGGTACTTTTTGCCTGTATGTCAGATCTGAAGTACCTGTTTTGGTACATCCGAAGTTCCGGGAACCAGTTCTTTCTTATATGCCATTAAAGGTATGTTGATTTTTCCAGTACAAGACACCATTAAGTGTTGCTTTGACATGCAATGATTGTCACTTTATTTGAACTTGAAACAAAAGAGCTGTGTCTGCTTGAAATTGAGGAATTTAACATCGAAAGCAATGGGGCCATGAATTAGTGGAGTACTTCCTATTACAGAGAATCATCAGAAATTCAATTTTTAGAAGTTGTACCTATTCCAATGAAAATAAGTCATATTTGATGTAAGTAAACATGTTTAATCATCTTTTTTGGATGAACAATTCTGTTTATTGGAAATTTCAGCTCTTAAATTGACATAATCAGGTATTTTAGCCTTTTATGGTCACACAACATGCATGCAGTTAAGACTTGACTCCAAATTTTTATTTTTGCATTATTTGGAATTGCAATCAATAAAACATGTATATAATGACTTGTTTATGGTAAAAAAATAGCTCTTGGTCAAATAATCCTATGATTTTTCAAGTTTTATTGGTTTTCTTATGATAGCCTTTTACAATCTAGGCAATTGGTATATACTCATATAAGAATTCCAAAATCTCACTGTACATGCAATTTTGAACCAGTTTAGCAAGTTATCCAGCTGAAAAATATATAAATTGCTCTTTATAATCTATGTTGTATCACAGAAGTATGGTTTATACCAAAAATGTCCCTTTTCCAATTTGAAGAAAAAAAGGGGGGACAATTTTCTCAATTATGTCTTAGGTTTGGTCTAATATATTTTTATTAAATGAACAAACTCTGGTGAAATATGACTTTGGTAAGCACATTGTTTTTACTAACAGAAATTATTAAATACAACAATGATATTGAGAATAAAATAAGTATATTGGCTATTTATAATATCCATATGCAGTTTTCTTTGAATAACCTATATGTTACTACCAGTCCAATTTGAGCTTAAAATTAGTAAAATAGTATTTGGACTTAACCTTTATGTGTTTTTATTGCTTGAAATAGATCATAGAATGAAATAAAGTGATGCTGAAGTCAGTATAGAAAGTTTGGTTCTGTTATAGGTGTAACACCACTAATTCGGCCCGGCCAGAAAGCACATACCAGAAAGTAGTACATATTTAACACAAAATAGTTCTTACGCATGAGTGTAACTTTCAAAATATGTAGAATATTTAGGTATTGTTGGTATCACATGAAAGCTGAATGACTGGTGATCATTGAAGAACACTTTTTGACTTATAATTTTGAATATTAAAAAAACTGCACCAAATTTTATAAAGAGGGTACTTTTTGCCTGTATGTCAGATCTGAAGTACCTGTTTTGGTATATCCGAAGTTCCGGGAACCAGTTCTTTATTATATGCCATTAAAGGTATGTTGATTTTTCCAGTACAAGAAACCATAAAGTGTTGCTTTGACATGCAATGATTGTCACTTTATTTGAACTTGAAACAAAAGAGCTGTGTCTGCTTGAAATTGAGGAATTTAAAATAGAAAGCAATGGGGCCATGAATTAGTGGTGTACTTCCTGAAAGACCGCTAAAATTAATGTATGATGCAGCTGTGTTTTAACTCTTATCACTTTTAATTACAAGCCGTTTAGTTTATGACTTTGTTTGTTTATATTCTGTCCCTATAGTTGTGTGGTCTTGTGGTTAATAATACTTTGCGTGTGAGAAAGTATCCAAGGAACATAAAACAATTGGGAATGTTGACATGCGACGTGTTTCTGCTTTTACAAACGTAGTTATAGTAAAGTATATATGAAATTGTACATAAAACATATTTAAATAAGAAATGGCGTTTTATAAACCATGCAGTAACTATAAAGCCCCGTGAAAAAAGCATCCTGTTATAATATACCATAGTTAACAGAACTGTGTTGGCATACCATACTCAGGTTATAAGAACCTTGATTTTGACATAATTAATATCTGAACAAAGCATCCTGATACTATATACCATAGTTACATAAACTATGTGTGGCATATGATACTCAGGTTATACCCCCAATTTTGAAATAAATTGAACAATGTAAATGTAATTGACTTCCATTCTTTATCGAATTAATAAATTTCAGATATTTTACCAAGGCCTAATAGCTTTAAATTTTAGCAAATACATAAATTAAAATCTGTCCAATACTGAACTGCGATAAACTATCTTCCATTCCATAGCTTGAATAATTGCCCCTCTTATGTTTCCAAACTATTTTGGTATGCCAACATCATAGTTGAAGTGAACACCATCAACATAGTTATTGCGATCCAGATTTTTCGTCCCTTCTTTTTTTCAGTGATCTACCAACTACAGTTACTATCATCGTGAAATGAAATTCTCTCTAAATAAACTATGAATTTTTAAATTTCCGGCGCTTAAGCTGATCCAAAACCACTCACTAGACACAATATTTGCAGGACATCTTTTATTGTACTCATTTTGTAACGGATCAATAAAAAAGTACTACAGGAAAAACTTTGTTAAAAACCTATAATGTTCTTTAACCTCTGGAAATTTCAAGCACATAGATGTAAATTACGGCAAATTACGGCCATATAAATTATCAATGTCAAATTACATATTACAATTATCTAATTATTCACAGAATACAATCCTTTTCTTCTAGATCCACAATTTAATCGTACTATTTAAACACAAATTACACAGATTATAATATAATTTCAGTTCCCAACTTTTCCTGCCACTTTCAATCTGCAGATGTAACGCCTTCTGAAATCAGATAACAACAGGGGAAGGAATTAACTTTGTATTAAACATTTCTCCAACATAAAGTCAAAGAGTTATGCCGCTTTCTAAAGTACCGCCATGTTTGCCAAAAAATCATTTTTAATGAAATAAATCTCAATTGGTAGTTGACCTAACTAACCTAATTGAGAGAACGTAATATTGACAAAAGAAACATGGAAACGAGGTGAAGTTCAGATGAACCCTGTCATAAGAAATGTTGATTTTTCCGTATTATTTCATTTTAAGAGCGTGATATAACATCCCAAAAATATTCCACCAACTCAGATTTTCTAACTCGTCAGAGATTTGGCCGATGTTAAGCTTGACCGACATTGAATTAAACTTCAATGGGAAACATTGACTCGCCCCAAAAAATCAAACACAATCGGCACTGATTTTTGTACTTGCAATGTAAACTTTTATATAAATATTGAAACATGATAACTATAGGTGTGAGAGTACTTTCAATGCCAATTTCCTTATTGTTGATATTTCTAAGGGCCATAACGTACCAAAAAATAATCGATCAGCACTGGAATTCGAACTAGTCCTAGAAAATTTCTACGTAAACCTCGACATATATTTTTAAAAGAAATCTGATGAGAACTGTATCTGTGAGAGACCTTACAGTCCTGAGTTTCGCATTTGTCCAATACAAACATTACCATTTCAATAACCCCTTTCCGCTTCGTGATGTGGTACAATACTGTTTTTATGATGAATAAATTTTGATGCAAGTTAATCAGTTTTTGGTAATTACAAATTCTTTTTTAGTCATTTAACTTTCAAAGATTACACTTGGACATGCAATGTGAATTTATTAGTAAGAATTAGCCTTGAATTAGTTCGAAGTAACCAAAGGTTTCTTGTGTTTGTTTTTATTGTTTTGGGGGGCATTTTTTCACTTATTGTTTGCATGTTATTTTTATTTTTTTTTTCTTCTTATGAGTCAACCTTTCCAACTGATTTTTATAGTTTTGATTATTGTATGCTGTTACACAACTATCCCAGGCAAGGGCGCGGGTTTAGAGTTCACGAACATTTTCAATCCAACCACTTTCTTCATGTTCCTCTCCTAAGTCAGCATCCTGCAATTCAGTGGTTGTAGTTTGTTGCTGTCTGTCTTCTTTGGATTTTTTTTTTATTTTGGTAACATAATCAGACCGTTGGTTTCCTATTTTGAATTGTTTATAATTTGATCATGCGACATGTCAGCCTTTCAAAAGATTTACGTAAACAATTGATGTTTGTCCAATAGAAAAGCATCTTTTATTTTTGTTCTGTTACTAAGAACTGTTCCGAAATGTACATCAAATGATAATTTTTGAGTTAAGAGACACTAATGGATCAGTGTAGGACATGAGTCAACGTTCTGTTATGCTGAACGGGTAGAACAATTTATGAATTGACTTGCGAACCCCTTTTATTATTAAACATAAACACATGTTTTGTTTCAAGCGAAATTTATTATCTTAAACATGAATACAATTAATTGTCACATATAAGTCCAACACAATATCAAAAGACATATAGAAGCTAACATGCGGTCTTCAACATGACGACAAAGCAGAAAGACAGCATCATGGCAATAAAAAATATTTAAGTTGATGAAGATAGAAAACATAAAACAAAAGATGATAATAAGAAACATTTATTTTGATTCGAAAAGCATATTACAATTAAACACAAGCTTTGTGAGCTTTTTGGGGGATTTATAAAAATAACTCACATTAAAACAATACCACAAATAACTCTACAACATATACCAATCACCAAACATCACTATGTGTCAGAAAAAAAAAGTTAAAATATGAAGAGAGTTATGCCTTAGGTAGAAAATTCTATCTTGAAATATTCATGTTTCAGGTGTTCAAAAAGAAATTCTAAAAATTGTTTAAACTATATTTTTTGACATTTCGTATCTTTCCTTATAAGAAGGAAGAAGTCGATCTGATGCATCTTTTTTTGTAGGAGCATCTAAAATGTGCAATAAAAAAGCACCACTAAATAGGGTAACAGGTGATTAAGGTTCAGCATTTTTTCGAAATAATCAAACTGATCAAAAGAAATTTTAATACCACCTATGTATAAATTAGTTAGATTATATGTTGATGAATGTTGACGTATTTGTATTATCTATTGGTAAAATGCGTTAGAAGATTGTTACACTGATGTTCTAAAGATATATCTAGTAAAATTTGGATACCTAAGCAATTTAAAGCTCTAACCATATGCACAAATGTTTAGAAAATATCTTTTTTATGCTACATTTCCCTGAAATCTACCAAGTTTTAACATTTAAGTACACACATTGTGCAAATAAGATTGGAAAAAAAACGTGTGTTAAGCATGTCCAGGTTAAAGGAAAATGAATGGATCGATATTCATAAACGTTTCATTTTATTTTCTTTTGATCATCTACTTGTCTATGTTGTCATGATTATTTCACATACATTTACGGGTTTTCATTTCATATGCATCTAATATCTATGTCTGAATAGAGCATCTTTTCACCTTTGCTACATAATATTTTATTTTGCTTGTATTTCATTCTTGAAGTTTTCTAGCTTCGTATATTGACAAGTTCTAATGATATGCACAGCCATTACAAAATACATTGCCATATGAACGATGGGAAGTGTACATGTCGTAACATTATTTACTTATGTTACGGAAAGCACCTCTAACCTGTTGTTATCGTCGTTATTCGTATTTAGAGGGAATGATTACTCCGTAATAATTATCAAGTCTTTTGTTTTTACGAGATATTTTTTGGTGACCTCAATAAAAGCAATATTAAAATGTGCGTATCTTAAGAGTACAGTTTTATTCCGATGATAATTTGTTTGTCACAATTTTTCTTATGCACCCGCAATTTTTTTTTTTCTTTTTCCTTTATAAAATTGTCCTCGATGATACAAAATCGGTGAATAGGTCATTGTAGGTAGTGCAGTTATTTATTTCAAACTTGTAATTACTTTTGTACCAAATCATTGCAAAATGTTACGCAGTTAGTTTACAGAAACTGTATGGAGATTTTTGTAATTCAAAAACGTAGCTTTACTAAAGAGATTGCCATATCAAATTAGAACTACCAAAGTAAAAGGGGATATAAAAATATTAATAATCTTCAACTAGCTCATATGGTAAATTTAAATATTAAAAAAAACCCAAGACATTTTAGCAGATTTTGTTTTTGGTGGGGATTTTTTTCACGCTAAATAAGATTAACCTTTGAATACCATATTTTATTCATCTTTTTAACGAAAGCCTAACAGTGGCAAGAAAAACATATATGAATTTACAACACTGTATGTATATTATTGAAAAGCCTATCAAATTTGATTTGAACAAAACTCTTACAGTTATCGATTCTTCTATTCTTCTTTTGAAATGTTTTTTTGATCATGATTCCTTTTTCTGGGTAGTTTTTTTCTAATATTTTTCTTCTTATAACCACATATTTTCCTGATTTTGTCTATGTGCTGTCTAAACATTACTAGATCCATGAAAAACACAGTTCCGAAAATGACAGAGATGAATAACGCACCAATAAAACCAATTGTATGAGATGACCTGCGTTCGTCTTTAGCCGATGTTAGTTTGCGAATAGTTGACGAAATCTTAGTTTTATTTACTTTTAATTCATCTTGGATCTGCCGGATGACTGGCTCTAACTCTTTTTTCAATTCCTCAATTGATTGATTTCGCTGTATTTTCGACTCCCAATATTCCAGTTTTCTTCTGTAATCACATTGGCAAGTACACATTTTCGTTGCTTAAATAGACAAAACGATTATCAAATAGTTTTGTTTGAATAAACATGATAAAGGCACAATTCCTCAATTGATAAATGTAGAATTAATATATGGGACTAACAAAACTCATAACAAACAGGTCGCGATTATCATGGTTTTATGAGAGTATTTTGTCGTCTTTCATCGCAAATGATTAAGCATTATCAGTAAATGATTGTGCTATAAAAAGCATATTTTAAAAGTTCTTTTTTTTTAATTTTCAATTCAATGAAAATATGTATAGCAACATGTACATTTTTGAAAACTGCAAATATATTATGCGTGTTTAGTATAATTTGACCGATGACACTAATACTGGATTGTCGAAAAGTGAAACCTAATTTGACGATGGAACTGCATTGTATTGATCACAAATGATCTGTTTCTTCAGTGTAGAACTAGTTATATTTTCAATCAATATACGTAAGATTAAATCTCCTAAGTTAAGGTTTATTTATTCTACATATCTGTGATGGTAAAAAGTCGAGCAAGTATTTACCGTATTCAATTTCTTAATAAATGGCATCAATATAAAACTAATTCAACTTATATATTACTTCATATTAAACCAATATTTGTATTAATGGTTAATAATTTTGTGTTAGACAAGATTAATTTATCAATCCGTATCGTATCATGCCTTACCACTATATACGACTCATCAACGGATTTAAAATAGAGTAACACGATGGGTGTAACGAGTAGAACTGAGAGCTGACCTTCCAGAGCACCAAGATGTTTGGTAGGGAACGGGTACTTATCTTCGGCATGTATTGTCGACTATTGCTTCCTCTTTCGTCAATTATTTCTGGTATTTATATGGTCAATCTTTTTGTATCACTGGTTTTGAATTGCACTTAAGTAACCTCCTTGTATTTTGTGCATTGTTTGTGACTGATTGTACACGTGTACCGGGCTTTGTCTTTTTGATTTTTTTCTGTTTTGTATTGTACTTAGATTTTCCATTGAGTTTGCCTTTCGAAACAGTCATTCCGATGTCCTTCTTAGTTTTTCATGATGAAGGTAAACTCTGAAAGCTCTTCGAACGCACCACACTTATTTCAAAGAGCAAGAAAATACCAAAGTGACAATCAAAATCTATATAAGTCGAAAAGAAACCAACAAATCACGGCAAAAACGAAAAATGACAAAATGACGAACAAGTCTACAAAACACTATATAGAAAACTTAGGACTGAGCAACAGGAACCCCTCCAAAAACCGGGATGATTTCAATTGCTCTAAGAGAGTAAGCAGATCCTGCACCACAAGTGGCACCCATTGTGTTTTTCTCATGATAAGTACAAATTCGGTGATAAGTCTCATTCGGTGATGTAACAATCGAGGATAGTTGAAGGAATTATTGTGGCTACAAGTGGAACATACATGTATCCGTGGTAATATGTAACAAATATAGTCCATTACGATCAACTAAATCATTATGGCGTCCAATAATCTTTTGAATAGATGATTTCAACTTTACCATTAGAACCCTTGGTTCAATAGCTTGTTTGTTAGTAGCAATCCTCTGTCAAGTAAATGATGATCGGAAACACTAGGTCAGGAATATCGCATCAACTGGTAGATATATAAAGTCTCATTTTCATGTGTTTGAGCATTTGATTTTGCCATTTGATAAAGGACTTTCCGTTTTGAATTTACCTAGGAATTCGGTTATTTTACTTTTCATTTTCTAGTCCTGAGTGAATACCACTGCTGGTGGATTGGAACCCAGAAGTAAATGTTTCACCAGTGACATGATTTAAAATATAAATTTCTAAAAATTTCCGTTGATAAATTTAAAATTATTTAGAAACTATGGTTCCTACTACCTCAGGCAAAGTTGACCTAATAAGGGTACTACTATATTCCCTTGTTTTCATATAGCAACTAGTATTTATACATCCATGGTTTTCGAATTTTTGTTTGTGAGCATTCATGATGAAGGTTAATCAAAAAAAGCTCTTCAGACGCACCAATTTTAGGAAGTGTTATTTTTGTTTTTCCTCTGTTTATATTATTTTCTTCCTTAATAGCAGTACATGTTATTTGATACTTGAGATATCCGAAAAACCGACGAACACTACTTAGTTTGTATATCTGGTGAACGTATAGTATTGTTTTTTTACAATATTCATGTTAGAGTTGTCCTGCTTTTCCGAGACAAATATTTTTGAGGTTACTTTAAAGTCGCTAGCATGGTTAGTTTGAAAGTGTATTTTACAACAACGAAATCTATATAACTTACAAGTATTTACGAATAGTCTTGTCATTCTGGTTTCCAGTAATCCTGCGGTATTGGTAAAACTGCATTCGTAACTTCCTTGATCAGACCATTTAACAGAATCTAATACTAGATTTGGCAACGTCAAACCATTTGCATATTCAGACACTATTACACTTGTATCATTTACAGATCTAGTCCATTTAGCATGTAGGTTACCGACGCCGCAAGTAAGATTAACGCTTTCACCCTCGTTGACTATCATATCTGTGGAAGAATATTAACTTATGATACACTTCAATCCAGTTAATATGATATCTATGGTACAGCGTTTGTTAACCAGACAAAATGCATATTTTTGTAGATATTCACAACTTAATTTATACATTTGTTTCCAATTGAAACTTTCAAAACCATAAAAATATGGAAGCAAGTTTCCTTAGCTTTAAATGGCCGAAATGATCTTTTATAATATCATTATATGAATTAAAACCAGCTGAACCAACGCCTCATTAATGTCCTGTTAGAAGAGTTCCCATAAGTGATTATTATTTCTGTATACCTTGTCCTGATCAGCGAAACATGTCAACCAATAAATGTTGCAGTTCACGTTAGTGTTGCCAATTCAGCAGTATTCGATATCATCTTATATATTATACATTATAAACATTGAAAACAAATCAATTTTTACTTGTTGTGAAAATCGATATATTTAATAATAATAAGGAGATATGGCATGATTGTCATTAAGACAATTATCTACCGAGTCTAAATAAAGTAGATTTAAGCATCAATAGGTCATTGTATGGCCTTCAACAATGAGCAAAACCCATATCATATCAGCTTAAAAGGCCGGACATGACAAAATGTGAAACAATTGAATCGAAAAACCTTGCCTGATTGATGACAAAACAATAAACGAAACACAAATATGACGGACAGCAACCAACGACAACCACTTAATTACAAGCTCCTGACTTATTAGGACCGCCAATTATAAAATGTGGCGGGGTTAAACATGTGTGTGAGCGCTCAATCCACCCTAACCTTGGACTGTGTTGTAATAGCACATCATTAGAACAAACTAAAAAAAAGGTCGGAAAAGGGCTTGTCTCTTAATGTTGACACAAAGTACAAAAAAAAAACTAACATAAAAACAAAAGCTCAAAGTACCGATCTAAAAGTAATCGCAGTTTCTGAAAGCTAGTTCAAATAGATATAAGAAGATGTGGTATGAGTGCCAATGAGACAACTCTCCGTTCAAGTAAAAATTTATAAAAGTAAACCATTATAGGTCAAAGTACGGTCTTCAACACGGAGCCTTGGCTCACACCGAACAGCAAGCTATAAAGGGCCTCAAAAATAACTAGTGTAAAACCATTCAAACGGGAAAACCAACGGTCTAATCTATATAAAAAACGAGTAACGAGAAACACTTATGAACCGTATCAACAAACGACAACTACTGAACATCAGATTCCTGACTTAGGACAGGTGCAAACAATTGCAGCAAAGCCAATAACCACTAATACATAAACTGTCCTCTTCAAGACTAAATTAGCAATCAGTACACTTCAAACGGATTAAGTGTCAAGAAGTCATAAACAGTCTGAGAAATGCATAACCTTGTGCAAAGTCAAGATATCAATACATTACATCGATAGGATGTAGGACCATGAGGTTTCATTAATGTTTAGCATTGCAAATTAAATGACGTATTACTTTATCAAAAACAAAATCAACGTAAGTACCGATAAAGATAATATTCAAAGATCTTACTAAGGTGTAAAATTGATATCCATTAAGAATAAGTTTCTTCAGAGATCAATGAGTTCAAGTTGATCGTATCTAAAGAACAGGATAAAGACACATCACCGCCCAAACAAAGAAAATCAACAAAAGCGAATAAAACATCGTCTGTTTTGTTGTAAATTTTGTTTTGATTTTCCCGTGTGAAACTGAAAAATCCAAATCTATAAAAGGAAAATTATTGCTGTCAACATTAGATTATTTAAAGTTAGTTCCCTTGGGTAAAGTTCCGCAGTATACTATGAGAATGCTTGATTATTTAAAGCCGAAATATCATCAAGGTAACGGTAAGTATTAATAGAAATTTTGATAAAATCGAATTTAGACAGATCTTTATTAAGTTTGGCCGTAAACTCTGATTTATAACACACACTACAGGAGCAAGTCTGATATTAGAGAGTGGTAGTTGGTGCCAATACGAATACAAACAACCTACCGATCAAGTTATTTTAGACCATGGACAATATTATCTAAAGTCTTTGTTTCTCAATTTAAAATACTGTTTTGCAGCATCAGCCTCTGGCTATAACTGTTGCCTCAATATTGAGTATGTATTGCTATTACCATTTATTAAATGAAACCAATGGGTATAGAAATATTGTCGTCACGGAACTTCTCCCGTCCGGCAGTAAAACCTATGCTGAAATGGGACGTACTTTTTGCTGTGTGGGTTTAATACATATGCAGCCACGTCAGAGTCCAGTCAACATGGCGACGTTAAACATCATGTCTCATGTATGGCAAATGTTATGCTTTCTTAAAGAACCCTTGCACATGGTCCATAGATTGCTAGGTGTTGCGAGGCAAAACTTCTGCCTCTATCCAACATAATGTACCCACATTTTCATGTGGTAGATAAAATTTCCTGCCATTCATCCTGTTCAACCTACCGTAAAAAGCCTACCTATTGTATTAATTGTAATTTGATGCCTTCCTGAATTTCGTGAAATAACTCCGATTTGACGTAAAGCAAGCAACATTCAATCAATATTTATTTTTTCAAATGACTATTGAATGTGCAATAATTTGTTTACTAGTATTTAATTGTAAAACGATAGCAAAACGTGCAGTATTATTGTTATTATGTACATAATTGTATGTTGTATATTTTTTATACACACTCGCAGTGCGAACGCTGTTCTATAAATGTTTTATTTTTACATTTATATTGTTTTAAATCATTTCTCCCTGTAGTAATAAGCAGACCCCATGCCTTGGCGGAGTGATCTGTGTTTTATTTTTCTAAAGTTTTAAATATTTATTTGTATGTGTTGTATTGATGTTTCAAACGAGAGACATTATTAATAATTTCAGTATGTCAATTTTAACGAATCACCTAAGATACTGACGCTGTTTATCATCTAAATTACGTTTTACATTGTTCTTTTTATTTGACTTACGATATTTTTAACCTTTACTGTTTAGTCCATTTTTGGTAATATACTTTTGACGTGGCTCGGTATTTATACATTCCGCCATTGCGTTATTGTGCTATGATCATTTTTTTTTTATTCTTGTCTTTCATTTTTGCTCACGTACTTTGTCTATAGAGTGTCTATATGCCATTTTGGTTTTCTTTGTTGAAATAGTTATTTGTTTCGTGATATGGTGATTAAGATCATAACACAACGTTGAATGTTGTAATCCAATTTTTGACATGTTTACCTATTATGTCTGTTTTGCTCACACATTGTTGTCAATATGGCAGTTGATTTACATTCGTTTGACGAGTTTGAGCTTTGGATTTTGTCATTGGATAACGGACTTTCTGTTTTGAACTTTCCCTAGAGTTCGATAATTTTGTTATTTAACTTTTTTTCTTATTTTGATTAAAACAAACAAAACAATTTCGAAATTTTGGGAACCATTGTATGTCTAAACTTACGCCAGACTCTATGTTTAATGATTGGCAATTAAAATGGCTCGCATGTTTACAAAAAAACATAGTTTTCCTTACTTTTGATGATTGTAACTCGTATTCAATAAGTGTTTTAGACCGATTGTTTTTTTTTTAAAGATTTTATGTATTAATGACTTATCAAGTTGTTTTGATTCGAGTGTCACTGGTGAGTCTTATGTAAACAAAGCGCGACTGGCGTACTAAATGAATAATGCTGGTATCTTCGATGAGGTTGTATCGTACGATTAATTTTATTCATATGGCCTTACCGATATAAGTGCTTTAATTCAACAAAGAAATTGATGTTTGTTTTTGAAAATGGAAAATACCTTTTAGCTGACAAGCTGCGCTGTAAGAATTATTCATATCACACTTAACATCATGCCATCTTTTGGAATAATTCGGACTAACTACACAATTCTCGTCAATGAAACCTTGTGGTTCACCTACAAATATTACACTCATGCAATGTATATACCGTATATTCAACTCTATATGAGTCTGTATTTCGTTACTGATTCACGATAACATAAACAACAATTTTCGTAGTGGTCTGGCATCATTGAGACTACAAGCATATACAATAAATCTTGTTTGAGTGGTTGCATCTTAGAATATGGTATACGTGATCATATCTATCACATTGGCTTTTTTTTCAGAAAATAAATTATATAAATAGAACATAATATTGCTATTTTCAAATATCACAAATGTATCAACCCGAGACAACGATAAAACCCCTAGAGGTCTACTCGAAGGATACTGTTGGTGGAAGGTTGATACATTGTGTCTTCTTGAAACAGTGATAGCATGTATACTTTATTATACACATTAAACATATGTTGTTGTTTTAGTTCTGTCGGTTTTTGATAAAGCCTGTGCTACCGTGATTGAAATTAATATCAGAACGATTAATTGCCATTGATTGTATTACACAAACAAAGTACTTGTAATTACTACTTATTATATAATAAAATCTTATATTGATTCTAATTTTAGTTAAACAAGTGCTCCTAAGAGTTGAAAATATCAAATTTTGATATTTATGTTTACCTAAATTGAAATCAATTATGTTTGCTTATTTGTAGACCTTTTCCAGTGGCATTTATGTAATTAGCAAAAACACAAAAATTAGTCACAAATCATAATTTGAGGGCAATAACATATTAAAAAGTCATCCAATGATTTCGGTCATATTAGAGAATTTTTGTATATCTTGTATTGCTGATCAGTTTGGTTGTTCAAAGTTTCTACCTATCTATTACATGTTAAATTTTGGCGAAAATTGGCCGAAACAGAAATATTAGTAAAAAGTCGTCACTTATGGGCAATAACTCCTCAAAGGGAGCATCCAATAGTTTTCGCCATATTGACGTTTTTTATAGATACTTGGTTTTTTTTCATGTAAAATGAGAATGAAGAATATAAATTGGTAATAAAAAGAATAAGAATAAAACGTTTTAAGGATTTAATAGAAAAACATGAGGCTATCAAAAACCATTAGTCGACGAAAAACAGACAATCTGATGGTCAAAAGAGATACGACGAAAAATCAAGCAACAATCTACAAAAACCTTTGCAGAAAAAAAACAATAGAACAGCACAAACTCCATTGAAAATACCGAATGTGAGCTCATAATTACAAGGTTTTCTGGAGAGATAATCAAGTTTCAGCTGGAAAATTTGCACCATTGTGATGTTCATGCCAAGTTAAATTGGGTAATAAATTATACACTGTCGCAATAATAGTTAACCGGAGTTCAAATCTCATATATTATTCAGGAAGATACAAATCAAAGTTATCAACAAACCTGATGAAATTGCATTTACTCCAAAAAAAAAGAATATAGGTGCGTCGACAGGGTAGGCATCTCCTGCCATGCATGCATCACCCGTCATGCGAATGACAAGTCGCTTTCGGTGATGTCACAATCGACAGAAAAATGTTGGGATTATTATTTTGATTTTGATTTGTGGACCATCTCCGTTGCCGTCTCTGTCAAAGGCTATCCAAAACCAAATTATTTTGGCATCTGGTAGAATCCTTAGCTTTTGAATATTGTATAAACTTGGAGCTGCATACGTTCTTAGATACTGTATCTATTAGGAGCTACTACTCCATGTGAGGAGCTAGTTAATTGAATGTTGCTACACAGATAAAGGATCTTTACAATAGGAAAAAGGATATACTCTCCTTTTAAGTTTATTTTAGTTTTTAGCTTGCCCACATTGTCTATCAAAGTGATATGATTGTTTCATTAGAAATATCAAGATATCAACGATGAAATCAAAAATCATCAGGAAAAGGATGGTAGACAACAGCAAAAGAAATTAAAACCGTGAGTGAACTCAAAAACTAGAGGCTCTCAAGAGCCTGTGTCGCTCACCTGATTCTACTTTGGTTTTGGAAATCATGTAAAAATAGATTAAAATCATAACAGATACCCTAATAATGAGTGAGGCCAAATTTGGTTTAATATTGGTCCTGTAATTTAATAAAAAATCCTGGTGGCCATCTTGAACAGTAAATCGGCAACAAAGTAGCAACACTTAATCAGCACCTCATAAGAAACATTTATGCCATGTTTTGGTTTCATTCCATTCAGTGCACCTCTAGAAGAAGCATTTGTATGTATTTCCCATAGGGTCTTATGTTAAAGGAAGTCCCCCAATTGGCGGCCATCATGGATGAAGGATCAGCTTCAAAGTAACAACACTTGGTCAGCACCTCAAAAGGAACATGCATGCCATGTTTGGTTTCATTCCATTCAGTGGTTCTTTAAAAGAAGACATTTGTATGTATTTCCCATAGGGTCCTATGTTAAACTAAGTCCACCGCTGGCGTCCATCTTGGATTATGGATCGGCTTCAAAGTAACAACACTCAGTCAGCACCTCATAAGAAACATTCATGCCATGTTTGGTTTCATTCCATTCAGTGGTTCTCTAAAAGAAGACATTTGTATGTATTTCCCATAGGGTCCTATGTTAAACTAAGTCCACCGCTGGCGGCCATCTTGGATGATGGATCCGCTACAAAGTAACAACACTTGGTCAGCACCTCATAAGGAACATTCATGCCATGTTTGGTTTCATTCCATTCAGTGGTTCTCTAAAAGAAGACATTTGTATGTATTTCCCATAGGGTCCTATGTTAAACTAAGTCCACCGCTGGCGGCCATCTTGGATGATGGATCCGCTACAAAGTAACAACACTTGGTCAGCACCTCATAAGGAACATTCATACCATGTTTGGTTTCATTCCATTCAGTGGTTCTCTAAAAGAAGACATTTGTATGTATTTCCCATAGGGTCCTATGTTAAACTAAGTCCCCCGCTGGCGTCCATCTTGGATTATGGATCGGCTTCAAAGTAACAACACTCGGTCAGCACCTCATAAGAAACATTCATGCCATGTTTGGTTTCATTCCATTCAGTGGTTCTCTAAAAGAAGACATTTGTATGTATTTCCTATAGGGTCCTATGTTAAACCAAGTCCACCGCTGGCGGCCATCTTGGATGATGGATCCGCTACAAAGTAACAACACTTGGTCAGCACCTCATAAGGAACATTCATGCCATGTTTGGTTTCATTGCATTCAGTGGTTCTCTAAAAGAAGACATTTGTATGTATTTCCCATAGGGTCCTATGTTAAACTAAGTCCACCGCTGGCGGCCATCTTGGACGATGGATCGGCTACAAAGTAACAACACTTGGTCAGCACCTCATAAGAAACATTCATGCCATGTTTGGTTTCATTCCATTCAGTGGTTCTCTAGAAGAAGTTCAAAATGTAAAAAGTTTACGCCGACGACGGACGACGCCGGACGACGACGGACGACGGACGACGGACGCCAAGTGATGAGAAAAGCTCACTTGGCCCTTCGGGCCAGGTGAGCTAAAAAGGATACCACCCGCCCTGCAATTTTTATAATTCCCCCTTTAACATGTATGACCGGGATAACATTCCTTTATGCACATCCGTAACAGTAGAAAGTTTCAATAATATCAGTCTATCCGTCAGGAGGAGTTGCGCTTAAGATTGTCTATTCATTATGCCAAATATATCTTGAGGCCATTGGTTTGATCTTTTATATACAAAAGACAGTTACAAAATCTAAAGTCTCAATCAGTAAAAACTAGAATAAACAGAAGTAAAATAATGCCAATAGGAAGTAGAAAATAACCGCTATGCAATTCCAATTACCATGACATCGGCATCGCATGCTCACTTTCATACCCGAAAAAATGCGCCAAGTGTCTTGCATTTACTGAACAAGCATAAAATCAAAATTAACATAAACACAAACATAAAAAACAGCACACAAAATTAAAAAAAACAGAATTCTAATTACATGTTTTTCTATATATATAAACATCAAAGTTTCATTTTTTTAGAATATACTTTTTCGGGATCTTCAGTTCCTATAGCGCTACATAAAATAGCAAAATTTACAAAGTTCAAACCATTCTATATAAGCGACTATATACTTGTTCATTTATGAGGGACTGCATGACAAACTCTATGACTTTATGGAAGGTTTTTTTATTTGATGCTTAGTGTATCAGAGAAAAAAATGAAATGCAATGCAGTTCTGATGGTCTTAGATATAAGAAAAAATTCTTTCATGCAGGTGAACAGCATTCTTAAAGATACTTACAATTGTAAAAGAATGCGTTTTCATATTTCGAATAGTTACACCCTTTTGTTAAGTTCAATATTATTCAATAAAACATTCTTATGTTAAAAGAAAAGGCAATATAGAACAAAATAAGCATTACGAACCCGACGAAACACAAATGTTCAAAAAGGAGTATTTGTTCCTTTAAATCCGATGATAAGCCATATCGATACCACAGCATTATACAGTTGCGGATTGATAAATGTGTATTGTCCAACCTTAAAAAATTTTCCAATTTAAATGTGCAAGTGACAAAGTTTGCAATAAAACGAGTTTTTAGGACATAGAATAGCCCAGACTATAACATATCAAATTGCAATCACATTTAAATTCAAAATAACAAAACAACAAAACACAGAAAAATCAAGTAAAGTGTGAAGAGAATATGCTTTTGATTTTATATGCAAATTTCATTTTATTGTGTGTCATGGCAAATATTTTTTTCATATATATGTTATATTAGTTAAGATGGACAGATAAATATGAAATTTACTGTTTTTATTAGGCTAAAAAAGTTAGGGATCATAGATTTATTCTTACGAGCAAGCTCCGAGCATGCTCGGAGGATGCTAGGAGCTTTTTAAGTAGGCTCTTTTCAGCAGTTTATGTGACAATAATTGTCATGATCCATTAAGATGTCAATCAAATCTACACCACTTCTATGATAAGGAAAGTAGAGCATTATAGAGGATGCTAGACCTTTTCCAGTCGCATTTATGTAATTAGCAAAAACACAAAAATTAGTCACAAATCATAATTTGAGGGCAATAACATATTAAAAATTCATCCAATGATTTCGGTCATATTAGAGAATTTTTGTATATCTTGTATTGCTGATCAGTTTGGTTGTTCAAAGCTTCTACCTATCTATTACATGTTAAATTTTGGCGAAAATTGGCCGAAACAGAAATGTTAGTAAAAAGTCGTCACTTATGGGCAATAACTCCTCAAAGGGATCATCCAATAGTTTTCGCCATATTCACGTTTTTTGTAGATACTTGTTTTTCCATGTAAAATAAGAATGAAGAATATAAATTGGTAATAAAAAGAATAAGAATAAAACGTTTTAAGGATTTAATAGAAAAACATGAGGCTATCAAAAACCATTAGTCGACGAAAAACAAACAATCTGATGGTCAAAAGAGATACGACGAAAAATCAAGCAACAATCTACAAAAACCTTTGCAGAAAAAAAACAATAGAACAGCACAAACTCCATTGAAAATACCGAAGGTGAGCTCATAATTACAAGGTTTTCTGGAGAGATAATCAAGTTTCAGCTGGAAAATTTGCACCATTGTGATGTTCATGCCAAGTTAAATTGGGTAATAAATTATACACTGTCGCAATAATAGTTAACCGGAGTTCAAATCTCATATATTATTCAGGAAGATGCAAATCAAAGTTATCAACAAACCTGATGAAATTACATTTACTCCCAAAAAAAAGAATATAGGTGCGTCGACAGGGTATGCATCTCCTGCCATGCATGCATCACCCGTCATGCGAATGACAAGTCGCTTTCGGTGATGTCACAATCGACAGAAAAATGTTGGGATTGTTATTTTGATTTTGATTTGTGGACCATCTCCGTTGCCGTCTCTGTCAAAGGTTATCCAAAACCAAATTATTTTGGCATCTGGTAGAATCCTTAGCTATTGAATATTGTATAAACTTGGAGCTGCATACGTTCTTAGATACTGTATCTACTAGGAGCTACTACTCTATATGAAGGAGCTAGTTAATTGAATGTTGCTACACAGATAAAGGATCTTTACAATAGGAAAAAGGATATACTCTCCTTTTAAGTTTATTTTAGTTTTTAGCTTGCCCACATTGTATATCAAAGTGATATGATTGTTTCATTAGAAATATCAAGATATCAACGATGCAATCAAAAATCATCAGTAAAAGGATGGTAGACAACAGCAAAAGAAATTAAAACCGTGAGTGAACTCGAAAAAAAGGATACCACCCGCCCTGCAATTTTTATAATTCCCCCTTTAACATGTATGACCGGGATAAGATTCCTTTATGCACATCCGTAACAGTAGAAAGTTTCAATAATATCAGTCTATCCGTCAGGAGGAGTTGCGCTTACAAGACATAATGACAGACAGAGAGACAGATGAACAGACGGACAGCATGATTTCTATATACCACCAATATTGGTTTGTGGGGGTTCAAAAATATGAAATGACATACATCAGTCATCAAAACACCGCATATAAAACTAATGATTTTGCAACATGGGTAGACCGTAACACTGTAAATAGGAATATACAATGCATGGGGACAATTGTCTATTCATTATGCCAAACATATCTTGAGGCCATTGGTTTGATCTTTTATATACAAAAGACAGTTACAAAATCTAAAGTCTCAATCAGTAAAAACTAGAATAAACAGAAGTAAAATAATGCCAATAGGAAGTAGAAAATAACCGCTATGCAATTCCAATTACCATGACATCGGCATCGCATGCTCACTTTCATACCCGAAAAAATGCGCCAAGTGTCTTGCATTTACTGAACAAGCATAAACTCAAAATTAACATAAACACAACATAAAAAACAGCACACAAAATTAAAAAAAAACAGAATTCTAATTACATGTTTTTCTATATATATAAACATCAAAGTTTCATTTTTTTAGAATATACTTTTTCGGGATCTTCAGTTCCTATAGCGCTACATAAAATAGCAAAATTTACAAAGTTCAAACCATTCTATATAAGCGACTATATACTTGTTCATTTATGAGGGACTGCATGACAAACTCTATGACTTTATGGAAGGTTTTTTTATTTGATGCTTAGTGTATCAGAGAAAAAAATTAAATGCAATGCAGTTCTGATGGTCTTAGATATAAGAAAAAATTCTTTCATGCAGGTGAACAGCATTCTTAAAGATACTTACAATTGTAAAAGAATGCGTTTTCATATTTTCGAATAGTTACACCCTTTTGTTAAGTTCAATATTATTCAATAAAACATTCTTATGTTAAAAGAAAAGGCAATATAGAACAAAATAAGCATTACGAACCCGACGAAACACAAATGTTCAAAAAGGAGTATTTGTTCCTTTAAATCCGATGATAAGCCATATCGATACCACAGCATTATACAGTTGCGGATTGATAAATGTGTATTGTCCAACCTTAAAAAATTTTCCAATTTAAATGTGCAAGTGACAAAGTTTGCAATAAAACGAGTGTTTAGGACATAGAATAGCCCAGACTATAACATATCAAATTGCAATCACATTTAAATTCAAAATAACAAAACAACAAAACACAGAAAAATCAAGTAAAGTGTGAAGAGAATATGCTTTTGATTTTATATGCAAATTTCATTTTATTGTGTGTCATGGCAAATATTTTTTTCAGATATATGTTATATTAGTTAAGATGGACAGATAAATATGAAATTTACTGTTTTTATTAGGCTAAAAAAGTTAGGGATCATAGATTTATTCTTACGAGCAAGCTCCGAACATGCTCGGAGGATGCTAGGAGCTTTTTAAGTAGGCTCTTTTTCAGCAGTTTATGTGACAATAATTTTCATGATCCATTAAGATGTCAATCAAATCTACACCACTTCTATGATAAGGAAAGTAGAGGATTATAGAGGAAGCTCCATAAACACCTGTGTAAACATCTGGTCTATTCAAATACAGTTTGCATGAAATTTTACAGAACTATAAAATAGATCAGAAATTCTTCAACAGTGCTGTGTAATGCTTGGAAAGAAATCTCAAGTCCCCACAAAAAGTAAAAGTCATTTAAATATTTTCTTATTATGTTTAATAAATATTCCTTTTTTTATAATACAAAAATTCTCAAATTTTATAATTAAATGATATGATTTAAAAATAATTTATATGATATAATATGTTACATAAAAGTTATCAAGACACAAACAAGTCATGTGGCGATACTAAACAAGTAATTGTTTTAGTCACTTTTATAAGTATTTTTTGTTTTTAAAAATTAATAACTCAATAGTTATTTAAAATGTCAAATAAAGCATGGACTAAATGTAGTTTTTAAGAATTTTTATATCATTTCATTTAATAATAAATAAACAAGTATTTATCCAATTTTAGATGAGTATAGAGAGGTTACTTTAGAAAATAATGACAAAAATATTACTTTTAAATTAATAAATTATTTTATACAACGTCAAAAAACTTAGTCCTTACAATTATTTAAGGAATATATGTAATTGCTTTTGATTAAGATTCAAATTATAAATAACTTCAAGTCTTAATTAAAGGTTCCATATCTAGGTATAACTGTCTGTCTCTAAGATTTTAAGGGGAAATGATATTTTAATAGCCCCAAGATGCCAATCTTTGACCAAGAAGTGTGGCATCAGAAAAGCAATTAGTGCTTGTTGAGGATTTAAATAGATTTACCAGTATATTTCATGGGGAAAATAACCAGATGTCTGTGAAAATTTGTTAAAGCTAGTAAAACCTGTATGAATGGACACCTATTAAAATAATATTAACAGAAGTTACTTATTCATGATATAGAAGTAATATTTGAAACAGCCTCGTTTTCAACATAACTTGTAAAGGTAATTTTGAAAATTACTTGTTTAAGTAATGCCCCTAACTAAACAATGGTAATGTTTTTTTTTTTAAATAGCAAACTAAGTTCTTTTATAGAAAATTATGGCTACTTTAAGAAAAGTTGTAATTCATTAATGGAATCCTGGTTTGAGGGGGTAATACCACCATTGTTTTCCCTCTAGTACGTCTCTCTTTACTTGGCATTTTTTTTTAATTGTGCAGATTTAGCTTTGTTTTAAATAAAAAAATACTTGGCATGAGTAAAATTATTTCCCCTATAAGTCTTTAATTGTCATGATTGTTATATTTCAAAAAAATGTGCAGAATTTATCTATGTTTTGAATAAAGTAATACTTGACATAAATAAATGTCCTGTACTACAGTGAAAATATAGCATAACTTTTCAGTGCATATAAGAAAGTAAACATCACCAGAAGTTAACCAATCAAATTCTCTCTCCCTTTTTTCCCTGTAGAATATAGTATATTTTTATTGCTTTGAAACACCCAAGAAACATGTTTATGACTCAAAAAAACTTTTCTGCAATGAAATGGAGGGTTAATTTCAAACAACTGTCAAATTAAATAGAATATGAAAAAAGATCAACCCTTTTTTGCATGAAACTGAATGTACTATGTTTTGGTAGTATGGTGTCTTTGATGACTTTTATATTTCATTTTATATAGTATAAATTTGAAATATATTTATATTTCAAATATACAATTTTAGTGTTTTTTTGTATAATATGTATTGAAAAAGAATGATAATTATTAAGAAAATGTTTTAAAATCATTTTCTTTCTGTGAAGACTGGATACCAAGCATTGTACAGTTATACTGAAGAATTTCTCATCTATTTTATAGTTTTGTAAAATTAATGCAAGATGTGTTTGCATAGACCAGATGTTTACACAGGTGCTAATGGAGCTTCCTCTATAATGCTCTACTTTACTTATTATAAAAGTGATATAGATTTGATTGACATTTTAATGAATCATGATAATTATTGTCACATAAACTGCTGAGAAGAGCCTACTTAAAAAGCTCCGAGCATCCTCCGAGCATGCTCGGAGCTTCCTCGTAAGAATAAATCTATGATCCCTTACTAAGCGTTTACCATGTTTACTGGATTAACGTATTTACTTTATTTCAGACGTTTCTTGAAAACCTCTTATTGGTATCAATCTTGATGAAATAAATAAGTTCATGTGTTTTATTGTAATGTCAAATCTATTAATTTATATTTTAAGTATATAACATACTTACCAGTATACCAGGCCACATTTGCAGAATCAAGTGTTGTGCCATCATTCCAAATCCATGTTCCTTTAGATTCATTAACGGTAAGTCCAATCCAAATTCCATACCATTCATCATTTCTGTTTACCCTGTTAATTGTATCAATTTTATGCCTTAATGTAAGACAACCTCTTAAAGTGTATGTTAACTACGTAATGCATAGGCATCGAAACAAGGAGAGGGCAAATGAACAGGTTTTTTTTCTCAACCTTTCCTTGCAAACAGTTCAAATACATGCTTTATAAAAAAAAAGCAGATGTGGTACGATTGGCAATCATACAACTATCTGTCAAAGACCAATGGACAAAGCTGTGCCTGCCAGTATTTTTTTTTTACAACTGAGTTAGACAGCTTAGATCAAATTATAATATAACCGACATAGATAATCGATGACAATCATGCTATAGCTTCCTATTTTGATATAAATTTGTGTTATTTATCACATAAATACTTTATAAGGTTGTATTATTTAACAATTTGTTTCTCAATTGCGTCGTTAAATGTCAAATTTGTATTGATATATTTTCATTGCATTTGAAGATTTATTTATATGGTACATGCTTGAAATTCATACAATGCCAAAACCCATACACCGGCTCCATATTTAGTTAATAAGTTTATTTCCATATATCATTTAAATTCTATGATGGAACATATTCTTTTTTCCAATACGAACTCTGATAAATATACTGAATGAAAATTACTCTAAATTTCTAGCGTCCGAAGAGCTTCCCTGTATTAACCTTCATCAGGAACGCTCAAACACAATATTGGAAAGCAAAGGATCTTTAAACACCTGCAACGTGAGAAGCTATATGACACAAAATAACATAAAAAGTATAGACAAATTCGACTACGGTCAACTTTCATGACTTTTCCGTAGGAAGTTTGAACCACAAATGCCATAAAATATCACGTATTACATATAAAGAATGTGAGCACAAGAATCCGTATGAAATTTCGGTCTCATAACAACTCGTTGACATAAATCAAGCTTGTTACTTTCTGAACCTCAGCTGTTTCATCGTTTTACTAGCTTTCATATGTTGATAATTTCACGACAGTTGTCATTTGCTGATAAAACAATCCTTCAGGAGCACCTTGTGTCATGTGGGAGCTCCTATTTTTGCGTTTAGAACATTTACGTGGCAATGTTTAATTTTTGACATATGCACCGATCAATGCTCTCATTTAAATATTGCTTGAGAAATGAAATCGTTTTATTGTTTGTTAAATTGTTGTGCTGAAATACTAACATAAATAGAACCAATTCACTGCACTAGAACTATTGTTCCTGGTTGTGTGAGTTTTGTCCCAAGTCATAAGCCTGTTATTCAGCAGTTGTCGTTGGTTGCTGTTTGTCATATATGGTTTTTTTTTCCTTATTGTTTAGGCATGAATCAGGCAATTGGATTTTTCTTTTTAGATGCTTCTAATTTTGTCATGCCTGAACCTTTTAAAGTTTACTATATGTAATGAGTTTTACTCCTTGTTGAATGCCCTTTCACATGGTACAGTACCTCATAGTTGTTTACACCCTCGTCCGTTGTCCTCTGGTTGATAGTAATGTCAATGGCAATTTTACCACATCTTCTGATTTATATTAAGCACTCAAAAATTTATTAGTCAGATGACTTTTGGGAAAGGCTCAATTTGAAAAATATAAATGCAATATAATTCACAGAAAGAAAGATCTTGTAAACATGACATAAGAACTTACTGTCGAAGCAGCGTTTTCATAATATTCTGTTCGTCGACTGTTTTTGGCATAATAACCTCGGCATTTTGATTATTACAGTATTTTCTTGTATTTAAAAAGTCAAACAATTGATTAGACACTTTATAACATTTCAATCCATGAGACTCCCAACCAATAGGACAGGTCAATTTACCTATAAAATCAAACAAATTATTTAAACACAATGTACTGTTATCGTATTGATTAATGTTCTATTTTGTTATTAGTTATTCCTGATTAGTTGTGTGTATTCTATATCAGATCATCTACATGAAACCAGAAGTCCGATCAATAGTCTAGAATGCATTTTAAATTTAAAAACTACTAATTCGCAAATAAACGATAATTTTACTTATGTATAGTGGCTAATACAAGTGAAACCTTGTTCCTAAGTAGCATTTTTTTTCTGTAGAGGATTTACTTCTATTATATTTCTAGTAGACAGTTTTAAATACGATGTAATTGTTTTGAGTCCTGTGCAATGGTATTTTGAAGAAATTGTTAGACTATAATCATATGTTAATCAAGTATCCAATATTTGCTACTTGGTCATGTTGGTACAAACCCAAAAGTGACATGTTCCTCTAATAAAAAATATAGGCTCTGAAGAGCCTGTGTCACTCACCTACATCTTAAAAAATGGCCACTTTTTGGTAAAAATCATCATTAGAGGGCAATAACTCTATAAAGAGTTAACCGATAATTTCAGTCCTGTTGACGTGTTTGTAGTCTTGTTCTGCTGATCAGTTTTGCTTTATAAAATTTCTATCTATCTTTTACAGTTTTCAAGATAACAGACAAAAACATGGTAAAATCATCATTTAAGGACAATAAATGTTATAAGGAGTTGACTGACGATTTGGGCCCTGTTAACTTATTACATTCTGTCTTACTGATAATTTTCCTATTTTGATTTCTGTCTTTCCATTATAGTTTCATGATAAAAAGCACAAATGCAAAAAAAAAATGGTAAAAAAATCATTTAAGGGCAATTACTGCTATAAAAGATCACCGACTATTTCGTCATTATTGACTTATTTGTAGATCACTCTTGTTGATTAGCTATTTAAAGTTTCTACTTATCTATTATACTTTTCAACACAATAGGCAAAACACATATAATTCATAAAACTCGTCATTTAAGAGCCATAATTTCTAGAATGAATCAACTAATGATTTAAACCATGTTTGACTTATTTGTAAATCTTGTCTTGCTGATCATTTTTGCTATTCAAAGTTTCTATCTTTCTATTATAGTTTTCACGTTAATTGACAAATACGCAAAAAAAATAGCAAAACTCGTCATAAAGGGCAATAACTCGAATAAAAAATTGACAGACGATTTTCGCCAAGTACTTATTTGTAGATCTTGTTTTGCTGGTCATGTTTGCTTTAAAAGTTTATCTCTATCTATTTAGGTTAATAGATTAAAGAAAAAAATGAAAAAAAAATATGGTAACATTCATCATTTAAGGGCAATAACTCCTTTAAATTGCAGTTTTACAGTGTTGATGTACTTAGGCAGAAAGTAGATCTCGTCATTCTTAATATTGATCGGGTCAGATTTTCCCTATCAATAGCGGTTTTCTAGATAATAAACAAAACTTGCATTTTACCCCTATGGTCTATGTTTAGCCATGTCGAGTTTTGATTGGAAGACATAGTCGTCGTACAGAATTTAGAAAAATCGATAACCAAAGGATGATTGTGGCCTAGTTTGGTTCAAATTGGTTTTGTAGTTTCAGAGGAGAAAATTTTCGTAAAAGTTAAGAGACGACAGACGACCACGACGGACGACGGACGCCAATTGGTGATAATAGCTCGCTTGACCCTTTGGACCAGGTGCGCTTACAAGAGTCTGCAAGTGTATCATTCAGATTCAACATTGTATGACGTATTTGATTGTCCCAATGAATTGACGATTCTTCTCCAAACCAATCATTTTAATCTTATTTGACATAATACATTGACACATGGTGACAAGGAGGAGGAGATTTTTGTAAACGTTAACGGAAGACAGACGACGACGGACGACGGACGCCAATTGATGGTATAAGCTCGCTTGGCCCTGTGGGTCAGGTGAGCTTACAAGAGTCTTCAAGTGTATTGTTAAGATTAAACATTGTATGACGTATTTGATTGTCCCAATGAATTGACGATTCTTCACCAAACCAATCATTTTAATCTTATTTGACATAATACATTGACACATGGTGGTAAGGAGCTCAGATCGAGTATAAGCTTCACTTGCATGAACACACAATGTATGCTAATATAAATATTGTTTAAATATTAATTCTTTTGTAAGTTGTCACCTGTATAATGGTTTCGCATCAAATATTCGATGATTGTATTGGCAATCAACATCTACTCGAATGCAACGGACATCAGGCGAATGCATCACCATTTGCGCCAATCAGCAATTCATTTGCGCCTAAACATGTTTTTTTTGTCATTTGCGCCAATTTTTGCAATGCTAACAGCATTCGTAGCATAAGTTTATTATTATTTCTATATTGTTAATATAGCTTATATCCGTAAAGTCTTCAATCTACAATCTGCTAACCACCGGAACGTGGATTTCTAGAAGGACCGATGAATTCATTTATTAAGTTTCTAAAACTATTTACACTCCCAATTAAAATTTTACTACGACTTTTTGTAAACAGGTAATTTAATGACGTCATAAATAAGTATCTTAATATTATTTATATAATTCCTTTCCTGCAGAGAGGTGGATTGCATTTGCGCAAAATTTTGAAAAATGAAGACTTTTATTTGCTCCATAAGATCACATTTTATTTGCACCAACAGATAAATACTCATTTTGCGCCATTTGTTCCGGTAACATAAATAAAGATTAAAGTTTCAACTTAGTTGAATACCAAATACGAGAGTATTTGTAAACAATATTTCTAAAGTACTGCGACCGTGAATTTTCCCTCTATCGTACCTCTGATACGCCTTTTTCTATTACCGATAAAGAGTTCCATCAATGATAACTGAATAATTATTTTTCTCGGTTTGTCCTGGTCTGCCAAAGATCCATCTTTTTGCATCAAAATAGATTAAATCAATGAGCTCTGTTAGAGTGTAATACGTGTCAATGTAATAAACGTGCATATAAACTCATTGAACACCACTTACTTTACTTTCAATTGCTTTCGTTTGAGCTTTCATGATGAAGGTAAATCTAGAAAAGCGTTTCGACGCACGCAATTTGTAAAGGTTTCATTTACAAGCAGTGGGTCGACCCCGAGCGTATCACCGATCAGTAGTCGGTTCTACGGTACTGTCATGATCTACAATATATGTATGCCCCCGCCGTAGCAGAGGGGGCATTAAGTGTTACCCATATCCGTCCGTCCTGTCCGTCTAATCTGTCTCGTCCGTCCCGAAATTAGTTTCCGTTCTCTAATTTTTGTTTGCCTCAACCAAATAATATAAAACTTATACACAATGCTTATTTTTACAACACACAGATCAAGTTCGAAATTGGGTGTCGTCATTTTTTCCGTTCATGAGTTATGTCCCTTTATAAACATAAAAATTGCGGAATTTTTCATTTCCGTTCTCTAACTTTAGTTTGCTTCAACCAAATATTATAAAACTTATACACAATGCTTATTACCACAAAACACAGATCGAGTTCGAAAATGGGTGGCGTCACTTTTACCGTTCATGAGTTATGCCCCTTTATAAACATATAAATTGCCGATTTTTTCGTTTCCGCCTCTAACTTTAGTTTGCCTCAACCAAATGTTATAAAACTTACACACAATGCTTATTACCACAAAACACAGATCAAGTTCGAAATTTGATGGCATCACTTTTACCATTCATGAGTTGTGCCCTTTATAAACATAAAAATTGCTGAGATTTTTGGTTTCCGTTTTCTAACTTTAGTTTGCCTCATCCAAATGTTATTACACCTATACACAATGCTTATTACCACAAAACACCGATCAAGTTCGAAATTGGGTGGCATCACTTTTACTTTTCTTGAGTTATGCCCATTTATAAATGGAAAAATTGCTAAATCTGTCGTTTCCGTTCTCTAACTTTAGCTTGCCTCAACCAAATGTTACGAAACTTATGCTTATAATCACAAAACAGTCTTAACTACGAGAATCCTGCATCTGTATGTGGAAGTTGACTCGTGCATATTTACAAGCGGGGGCATCTGTGGCCCATAAACACATTTTCCATTTATTTTTCTAAAAGTCCTCGTTGATGAATTAAGAAATTACTGAGAATCTATGGTTTCCAACTCCCTCCGTCAAAATTGACCTAAGACGAACATGGCTATTACTTTTAATGTCTCTTTTGGTTGTACAGCTCCTAACATTTCTGAGTATTTATAAATTCCAGGCTTTCAATTGTTTGGGTATGAACGTTCTTGATGAGGGTAAGTTCAGAAAAACTCTTCGGTCGCACGAAATTTGTAAAGTGTTCTTTACTTTTAATAGTACTGGATGCCCGGAACTGTTAGTCCACATGGTATCATCAGCTCAGTAGTCGATACTTCGTTACAGACATGATGTATAAACCTTTTTTTCTAAAAGTCCTCGTTGATGAATTAAGAAATTAATAATAAACTTAGGACCAAAATCCATAAGGAAAATTTCACCTTAGAAGAATTTGGCTATCTATATGTATGTCCCTTTTGGTCGTTTAGCTCCTAACGTTTCAACATATTCAAATATTTTGGATTTAGTGTTCCCATTTAAGTTAATTCGGACGCTAGAAATTTATAGATAAAGTGTTATATTCATTTACCTCGCGTCTTCGGATTAACCTATGCAACGTTTAATCATGTAAAAATAATGTGATCTTACCTTGTCGTTATAGAATTGCCCAAATTAAATGATTAAATTTGGCGCATATGAAAACTTTGTTTTGGAGCAAATGAAATTAATTTTTTTCTAAAATTTGCACAAATTCAAAACCGCATGTTACGAGTGATTATCGTTATTCGCGTACAGGTTTATGTGTGTATAATATGGTAAACCAAATATTCAGTATGATAAAACTTTGTTTCACAGCAAGAGGCAACACATATCAACAATAGACATGTGTATACACAATATGTCAACCATAAAATCGTCCTGAGGATGAATTGTAAATAATTTAAACTGCAACAATCAAAGATGTATACCCAATTCTCAAAAATATCAAAATATGACATACAAGTACTTTTTAATATATTTTTTAATACACTTTGAGATTTTTTTGTCTTAATATGTTCTGTGTTTGTTTGTATATTTTGATTTGTGTTTTGTTGGCCTTTTTGTTTTTTTGTGTTTTTTTTTTTTGTGGGGGGGAGGGGGAAGGTGCTTTAGTTTCAGGACTTGTTTGAAGAGAATATATAATGTTGAGTATCGCTATCATCTTATTAATTAGGATACAACCGAATCATAAGACCTCGTGGCGAAACGGTATATGTTATCTACTGTAAATAAATACTGTATTGTAATTTCACTCCTACAATGATATCGTAATATCTTTTTTAATATTTGATCTATTTTCATAATGGAATTTTATCATATTGAATGCGGCAAATCTCAATCCTACATTATTAGGTCTCTGCACCTTACCATTCTTATTTCTTTATCACTTTAAAACAAAACTTGTGCTGATCGTTCAGAATAATAAAAAAAAATAGATAGGAGAATGTACCAAGAAGGCTTTAGAAAATCATAAGTCGAAGAGGAACACACATCAGTATGTTCAAACGGAAATAAAGAAAAAGAAAAAACAACAATCCACACATCACTACCAATAAAAGAAACAATTGAGTAATAGGAACTCCGCTTTTTCATGTTTGAACTTAATATAAGGTGCTTCGGATGAATAAACAGATCCTAACCGTGATGTAGATCATGGGTATAAATTGCATTCGATAATGTAACGATAGACAAAAAAGGACGGGTTGTAGCTATTGGACATATCCGTTGTCCTATGTGGCACATACAGTCAGTAACTGTCGACATATTCATTATGCTGTCGGTAAAACTTTCAAAGCGATGAAATTCATTTTTACCAACAGGAACGCTTGATTCAATAAATACACTAGATACAACAATTCCCAAAGGTTTGATACAAAAGTACTTCTTCCTCTTACAATAAAGCTACGGGTCTAGAAAACGACATTCCTCCAAACTCATAGCATTTTCCCGGACATTGAAATGAAGAATGCAAAACTTTGGCGATCTTGATATAATTGACGATCGATGGAAAAAAACCGATGACTTCGAACCGAAAATACATAATTAACAACCGAAAATCCGTATCGTTATAATAACGTGCGAACATGTGTGTGGTTGCATGTAAAGACATGGAATGCGTGTACACGCCGTGTGATGAAAATAGCGCGTGTAAATAGTCAAAAATGAGTGTATTACAGGCGTACTAAATTATAAACCAGGTATTTTTATGAATATTTACCTGAAACAGCCTAGATTCATAAACGCTGTTCATTTGATGGTGCAAAATCCTTGATTTTAAGCTATTCCTAGACTTACTTTGATTCTTGACTGAATAAGACATTCAGGAAACAATGATTGAAAAGAAAAGATGAACGTATTTCATTATTCGTGAAATCAAAGACGATAATCAGACTAACAACACTTTAAGTCTAACACAACGCCGTCCATGAACAGTCACGCCTATTCCAACTGTTCATTCACTAGTTTGACAATATTGCAATCTTGCTGAACCACGATTAATCACATCTTCTCAGCACTGAAACTGTGTCTCTTGGACTGGTTCACAGGCTACAGAGTGAGGTTAAATAATAATCCTCTAACAATAAATACTTTTGATGAAAAAGAGATTTCAACTTTAAATATCTATACTTATATCATCATTTTACACAAATTGTCATCAGTTCTTTATTTTGTCTAAATTACCAGTTAGTATGCACAAAAACAAGTACCTTTGTAAATCGTATTGTTTAAAGCAAAGTCCGAATATGAATAAAAGGAGATGTAGGGGATACGTCAATTAGACAGCAGTCAAACGACTAAAATTACCGAAAGACTTCTAGAGGGCAACATATACAGTCTTCAAAGTATAAGTACCCTGCCACGTTCCTCCTATGTTTTTGTTAGATGTATTTCTATTTGTGTCCATCTAATGAATTAAGCCTTTTTCAACTGATTTTTATAGTTTGTTCTTATGTTGTACTGTTACACCACTGTCCCATGTTAGGGGGAGGGTTGGCGCCTTCAAACTAGTTTAACCCCGCCACATTCTTTGTGTGCCTGTCCCAAGTCAGGAGCCTGTATTTCAGTGGTTGTCGTTTGTTGCTGTTTCTCGTATTAGTTTTTTCGTTTGACGTTTTGTATGGTTTGGGCTTGTTTTGTGCCGTTGCACCACTATCCCAGGTTATGGGGATGGTTGTCCCTCCAAACTAGTTTAACCCCGCTACATTCTACTTGAGTCTGACTAAGTCAGGAGCCTGTAATTCAGTGGTAGTAGCTTGTTGCTGTGTAACATATTTGTTTTTCATTCATTATTTTGTACATAAATTAGGTCGTTAGTTTTCTCGTTTGAATTGTTTTACATTTGTCATTTCTGGGCCTTTGAGAGCTGACTATGCGGTATGGGCTTTGCTCATTGTTGAAGGCCGTACGGTGACCTGTAGTTGTTAATTTCTGTGTCATTTTGTATCTTATTGAGAGTTGTCTCATTGGCAATCATACCACATCTTCTAATTTTTATATTTAACAATACACAGGTGTTAAAACAATATTATCTCAAGCTGTTTATCGTTCCGAGTCAATAAAAGTTGTGAATACATTTTACAGAACAAACAAAGACCTGCCATTAAAACTTAATTCTCCAACTAGTAAAAAAAACATTAGAGTATGACATTGAACCACTGACGAAGTTCCTAGAGTCCATAATCGGTAAATTGAACAATCTCTGTTTCATATGACAGTACAAACAAACGCTAACTTTTTTTCTGTATTTCACTTCTGTCCATGGTGTTGTCTTTTGAAGACACTGCTGTTACCCTGGTAAAAAAACATTTTTCCGAGTAAAAGACTATTTTTACTTACATCACATTTTCTTGTGACACTTTAGCAAGGTGCTACTGCTGTCCATGAGGAGTCCAGATATATTCATATGTCAATACCCCATTCAACCCTTTGGGTGTAACCATACAAAGTACTATAACGTCTATTACCCTCCCCCTTCACACCCCTCCAGACGTTCTGGATCCGCTACTGCGATATTAAGATGTAATGCTCATATCGTATATAGAACATATGTAAGCCTATTACTCTAATATGATTCTGATTGCTAAAAAAATAATAGTCTGATAAACCGAAATTGGAATAAGCTAAATAGACTCGATTTTATAGTTTGTTCTCATGTTGTGCTGTTACACCACTGTCCCAAGTAAGGGGAGGGTTGGAGGCCCTCAAACATGTTTAACCCCGCAACATTCTGTATGTGCCTATCCCAAGTCAGGAGCCTGTAATTCAGTGGTTGTCATTTGTTTATGTATATCATATTTTTTGTTAATTGATTTGTACATAAATCAGGTTGTTAGTTTTCTCGTTTGATTATTTTACATTTGTCATGTCGAAGGTTAGTATAGCATCCTATTCGGTATTGGTTTTGATCATTGTTGAAGGCCGTACGGTGACCTATAGTTGCTAAATTCTACATCATTTCGGTCTCTGGTGGAAAGTTGTCTAATTGGCAATCATACCTTATCTTCTTAGAGTTATATTTATTAAAATGATGCATAAGTTATAACGATTCGCAGATTACTCTAAAACTAATGTAGTGTGATTGCCATTTTTAACCCTGTTCACTAAAGTCGGATGTGAACAACTATAGGTCATCGCAGGTTCTTCGAATTTAGCAAACCCCATACCGTATAACAAAATATAAACAATTCAAAAGAGAAAACTTACGGCTGAATTTTTTAAAGTTCATTTTTGCTGTTTGAGTAAGGGAAATGTTGATTTTCATATCCTAATGTAAACATCAAAAAATGCATTTCCTTTAGCTAGTAACCCATGTCAATTATTTTCTATATTTTTAAAGGCAGATTTGTTATTCGACCCAAAATCATTGAGGTTAATGTTATTTTTATTTATCAAATACAAAATGTCAAAGATTTATTCTAAATATCAACAATCTAAAAATTAAATACGTTTATTAACGGTTAATTTGGTTTTTGCCGTCATTAAATCCTCAAGTCCAATAAATAAATCCTTGTTGCACTTTCTAAAGTGTATTTACAAAAATGTATATACATAGTACATATCAGTACAAATAGTTTAATAGTTTATCTGTATTTTACATATTGTAATATTCTAGATATTTTGTCCACAGAAGTTCTATATAGATAAAAATCAGAGGTCAAAAGTGAAGACACCTATGATAAAAACAATTGTAAGAGAGGAATTCAATATGTTACATTGTGAGTGAAAGGAGAAAAAAATAAATGCAATCAATGTACTTACTTAGCTGTGAATTTATCAGCAGCTGGAACATAGAAATGACCAATAGTCTTACAAAATATAGCATCCTACAAGTATACAGACACAGCACATTTGACAATATGAACTGTTTTGAAGCTGAATCAGATATTGGTAATTTTAATTATTAAAATTAATTCATAATTGAATGTCCTTAGTCTTCGAATTCCACTTTTTTCCATCTAGGTGCACAGATCGATGTAGGTTACTAACTCAATAATTTAGACTGGTGTCAATATTTAACATCAACTTTTGAATTTTCAACAATCAATTTTGTTTATTCAAAATGTTATTTTCATTATTCGATTCATCACCCAATATTCAAATTTTCAAACATTCGATTTCAACATTCAAAATTTGTTTTCAATATCTAACATTCGTATTTCAGCATTCATTTTTCTTTTTTCAACTGTCAATATTCGTTTTTCACCTTTCAATATTCGTTTTCAACATTTAACATTCGGATTTTTGACATTTAATTTTCGACCTTCAACATTTGATTTTCAGCATCAATTATTCGTTTTCAACATTCAAAATTCAAATTTTGACATGCAATTTTCAGCATTCAACATTTCATTTCATCATTAAATCTTCGATTTCAACTGTCAACTATAATTTCAACATTCAACATTCCAATTCAATGATTGCAAATATTCGGTGACCAACATTCAACATTCAGCATTCCATTCGAAACTTCAACATTCAAAAATTGAACATTTAATTTTCAACATTCAACATTCGATTTTCAACATTCGACGTTTAATTTGTAACTTTTGATTTCAATATAAAACATTCAAATTTAAACTTAAAACCTTCGATTTTAACATTCGATTTCAACATTATACATTTTCATTTCCATTTTCGATTCTTCATATTTCAACATTTAATATTTGACTTTATTACTCAACATTTAAATTTGAAAAATTCGATTGTCATCACTTAACATTCAATTTTCAATATTCGATTTCAACCTCCTTTTTTCTAACATTCATACATTTTCCATATTCAACATCGAAATTCATCATTCAACATTCGTTTTTCGTCAGTCAAATCTCGTTTTCAACTTGCAACATTTAATTCTCAATATTCAATTTCCATCATTAAACATTCAATTTCAATATTCAACATTCATATCTCGCTTTTTGATTTTCACCATTCAACATTTAAATTTCAACATGTAACTTGTTGAAGCGGAGTGGGAATATTAAATGTGTAAAAAAGGTTACCAGATATGTGCAAATTATGTTTAATGGATCTAAATGTCATACCCACTGAGTAAAGCAAGCTTGTTGTCGTTGTCGTTTGTTGATGTGGTTCATAAGTGTTTCTCGTTTCTCGTTTTTTATATAGATTAGACCGTTGTTTTTCCGGTTTGAATGGTTTTACACTATTCATTTTGGGCCCTTTATAGCTTACTGTGCGGTGTGAGCCAAGGCTCTGTGTTGAAGACCGTACTTTGACCTATAATGGTTTACTTTTATAAATTGTGACTTGGATGGAGAGTTGTCTCATTGGCACTCATACCACATCTTCTTATATCTATTTACATATAATGAATTCTCAATAAGGGAATGGGGAATAAAATAGGAAAAGTAAATATTTCGGTATATGAACATGGATCTGAAATGTGTAGTAAAGGTGATTATAGATAGTGCAAAGTGGGATTTCTTGTTCCACTCTGTGATTAAAGTAATTTTCATCCTCATGTTAAACTTTACGACAAAAGAGATGATTTCAGTTTCCTAATTGTGAACTTTCCATTTCTATGTAGCAACATTCCAGCAGCGCCTGCATACGGAGTATATATCTCCCAATTGATATGATATTCCCGGGCTTGTATTTCCTATCATGATTTTCTTGATAGAGGGTTGCTGCTCACAAGGAAGCTATTAAACCAAGAGTTCCAAATGGTGAAGTTGAAATCATCCCTTCGTAAATTTTACGGACGCCATCACGAGTTGGTTGACCGTTATGGAATAACCGTTTCACAGATGATATCGGATATCTTCCATTGTCGTAATTACAATCTACTTCCTTTTTCACCACGAATGTGACCTACCGAATTAGACTATTTACCGGATTTGTAATATCATGAGCAACACGACGGGTGCTACATGTGGAGCATGATCTGCTTACCCTTCCGGAGCACCTGAGATCACCCCCAGTTTTTGGTGGGGTTCGTGTTACTTAGTCTTTAGTTTTCTATGTTGTGTCTTGTGTACTATTATGTGTCTGTTTGTCTTTTTAATTTTTAGCCATGGCGTTGTCAGTTTATTTTCGATCTATGAGTTTGACTGTCCCTCTGGTATTTTTATAGAATAAAATATTTAATGTTGAAAATTGAATGCAGAATGTTGACTGTTAAATATTTAGTATTGAATGATGAAAAGTTGAATTATATGAATGATGAAAGCGAGGTTGCAAATAGATATAACGATATTGGGTCATGCTTTTATATATGTATTTTTTAGCAGTACTCTTTAAACGGCACTACATAAATTTTACGTTCACCGTCACGATTTAATTGGCTCATACGACATGTCTGTGTCTATTGTACCGTCACGATTTAATTGCCTCATACGATATGTCTGTGTCTATTGTACCATCACAATTTAATTGGCTCATACGATATGTCTGTGTCTATTGTACCATCACAATTTAATTGGCTCATACGATATGTCTGTGTCTATTGTACCATCACGATTTAATTGGCTCATACGATATGTCTGGGTCTATTGTAACAATTGTGTCCTATTCCCGATTGTGACATTTTGACTGAGTGTAGATAAGCATGACGGGTGATCCATGCATAGCAGCAGACGCTTACCCTGTCGACACACCCGGTCTTCATCCTTTTCGAGTTCATGTGATTCCCTTTTTTTGTTTGCCACTTTGAATTTTTTCCTTAATCGATTTATGAGATTTGAACGACGGTAAACTACTGTTGCCTTAATTTGCGCATGTGTGTGTCAGTCAAGTGTGCAATTTTAAGTAGAACTTCAATTGAATGTTTCTGTTTCATGATTATCACCAAAATAAAAAAACAAACGGTAGGAGAGTAATTAGACGGACATGTCTCAAAATGACAAAAGACAAGAAGCAATTAAAAAAACATTTCGAAAACCAATTATAGATTGGACAAAAAGAACCAACCAAAAACATAAATTATAATATTATCAAGAGACAATGATGACAAATCGAATTTGCAACTGATTCTTGGCGACGGTATTTATCGCTTGCCATCTCGAAGAAAATTTGACAGTTTTGAATGTTTCACAAATTGAAAATGTGTAAATACAATATAAAATGTAAAAGACTTGTCAGCACTTCAAACATCCCTGTTAACAGAATGGGGGCGTCAAATCAATGTTCTTAGTAGAACGTGTGTAACGCTTTCGATATATTAAAAGGCTATACAACAACTCTTTGAATTTTGTATGTCATCTGGATTTAAAAGTGTCAACCGTTTAAAACAAACGTTGACAGATATAACGTTGTTTTGTACCAAAAAAATCTTCTTCGATAAAAAGTTCACTTTTTTTTATGAGATATCATACAAAACACGACTAAAGTATACCGATGTGTATAATAAATCTGAAACGCCGGTATAAACATAATACTAGTTACTGAAAATAGTGAAAATCGCATGAAATCCAACGTAGTAAACTAGTTTTCGGATTTGGAATATTATCCTGCATACACATCATCTGGTAGTGTTCCTCAGCTGTATTAAGTTTCAACATTCGTCTACCTGTTTACCAGTTGCGCGCAGTGGGTATAACACAATACTTTTAACTAAAGAACTTCCTTAAAACGATTCTATAGGTTCGGATGATATTTTAATTTTCATCTCTGCAAATTATTATATTGAATAATAGATAATTCAAACTTGTATGTAATTCAATGAAACAATATTATGAATGTGATATTATCTAGTATGTACTTTCCGCTGTTGGCCTTTTTTTATTTTTCTTCATGAATAAGCAACATTAATTTTCAATTTATATTAATGCTGATTTATATAAAAAATAAGGATATTTGCCATGTTTGTCAATGAGACAACTATCCAGCAAAGTTCAAATGAAGTTGATGTAAGCAATTATAGGCAACCGTACTGCCTTAAACAATGAGAAGGTTTCATATCGAATAGTCGGCTATAAAAGGCCCCGACATGACAAATATGAAACAATTCAATTGAGAAAACTAACGGTAAACTTAGTGCATTACGAGAAAGCCGGTGTATAATTTCTTATGCATAAACCAATATCATTTCTTGTTCATGAATTATGTGATTGCACAATTGTTTTAAAAACTAAGGAAGCAGTTCCCTCAGACAAAGCCTATCTTGGACGGATTTTCCTGTCCTGTTTAAGCATTTGATTTCATGTCCTCAACTGTCATTAGTTTTCGCTTAAGCGGAGTTGCCGAATGTTCTTCAACTTTTAAATCTTATGTGTCAAGCGGACTTGGTGAATGTTATCCGTCTTTTTAAACTTCAAGTTTCAAGTGTATCTGATGGAGGTTATTCCACTTGTCAACGGGTTTGACCTAAGATACAGGCTATACAAATATAGATTCACTTAAACATGAGCAAACTTGTTTTGAAAATAAATTTCCGATACAAATAGTAGTCAAATCTTCCTATATGGCACAATTTGTAAAACTGATTACAACACAAATAAATTTTTTCTCAGAATCAAGTTTTAAAAATATGAGAAATATCTATAAAATACGATCATATCACTTTTTTAGATAGCCTGTATTTCAATTTCATTAAAAATATATTATGTATATCTGATTCATACTGCTGGAAGAATCAATTGAAAATCTAGTTATATTTCAAATCAATCTCAAAAATAACATATCTTTTTTATAGTTTTGATTATTGTATGCTGTTACACAACTGTCCCAGTTAAGAGTGTGGGTTGAGAGTTCACAAACATTTTCCACCTCGCCACATTCTTCATGTTCCTCTCCTAAGTCAGCATCCTGTAGTTCTGTGGTTGTCGTTGGTTGCTGTCTGTCTTCTTTGGATTTATTTTCTATTTTGGAAGCATAATCAGAATGTTGGTTTCCTATTTTGTATTGTTTTAAATTTTATCATGCGACGAGGCCTTTTGTGCCTTACGGTACGGTATGGGTTTTGCTCGTTGTTGAATTCCGTACAGCGCCTAATAAGTGTTCACAGCCTCGTCATTTGGTCTCTAGTTGATAGTTTTCTCATTTGCAATTCTACCACATTTCATTATTTTTATATAGCTTGTTAATAATCGAGCTATTGTTAGATTGAGACCGATTTTCACATGTCAGCCTTTTAAAAAATTTACTTAAACAATTTATATTTGTCCAATAGGAAAGCATTTTATAGATTTGTTCTGTTACTAATAAAAGTTCCGAAATGTACACCAAATGATAATTCTAGAGTTAGGCGAAACTCCTTAATCAGTGTAGGACATGAGTCGTCGTTCTTTTATGTTGAATGGTAGAACAACCTATGAATTGGCTTTGAGAATCCGTTTTATTAATAAACATTAACAAATATTCTGTTTCAAGAAACTTCTTATCTTAAACATGAGTACAATTCGATGTCATCTATAAGTCCAACACAACATCTATACATAAATAAGAAAACATTTATTTTAGTGCAAAAAGCATATTACAATTAAACACAAGCTTTGTTGAACTTTTTTTTGATTTATAAAAAATAACTCACATTAAAACAATATCACATATAACTCTACAACATACACCGATCACCAAACAGCACTATGTGTCAGGAAGCAAAGTTAAAATATAAAGCTGGGAGTTATGCATTAGGTAGACAATTTCATCTTGAAATACTCATGTTCCAGGTGTTCAAAAAGAAATTGAGAGAACTTGCGAGGGGGACAATTTTAATAGAATTGTTTAAACTGCATTTATTGACGTATTACAAAATACATTGTCATATCAATGGTTAGAAGGGTACAGGTACATTATAAGCTTATGTTGCGGAAAGCACTTCTAACCTGTTGTTTTCGTCGTTATTCGTATTAAGAGGGAAAGATTACTGCGTACGTATTATCAGTTTTTTCAAGAATTTTCTTCAACAAAAGCAATATTACCCCGGTGGAGAACGCGCATTTATTACGAATACAGTTTTATTCCGACTGATGACAATGTGTTTGTTACAAGTTTTTATTATGCACCTGCATTTATTCATTTTTCTCCTTT
Source organism: Mytilus californianus (assembly GCF_021869535.1). Lineage (NCBI taxonomy): Eukaryota > Metazoa > Mollusca > Bivalvia > Mytilida > Mytilidae > Mytilus > Mytilus californianus. Next base: position 50,192,939 of record NW_026262745.1, on the reverse strand, counting down.
CTAAAATTGTCCGCGATGAATATGTCATAATAGGTAGTACGGTTATCTATTTGAAACCTGAATGCACTTTTGCACCAAATCATTGCAAAATGTTACACCAAAAAAATGTCATATTAATTCGAAGTTAGAATCTAGAATCCCTCGGTTGAACTGCCAAAAGAAAAAAGGATATCAAAATATTGATAACCTTTAACTAGCTCATATGGTAAATGTAAGTAATAGTAAAAGTTCAATGATAAGGTAATATTGATATTAAAAGACCTTCGAACAAAAAATTTGAACAGCCCTTTTTGTAAGGAGGTTTTTTAATGTCAATATTAACTTAATCCTTGAATTTTTACTGACTTACAAACCTTCAGAAACATAAAAAAGGTACACAAAAAACACATGCAGAAGCCTTATTCCCCTGAAATGGACGAGTCTAAATATAGTCCAAAAAATGAAAACAACACGTTATAAATTGCTGGCGTGCGAAGCGCTTTTCTGGATTTAACTTAATTAACAGTTACCTAATAGCATTGGAAATGGACCGATAAAATGGCAGTACATCATTTAATTATTTATTTATTATAAGTTTTTTTAGCATCAGAATAACACCATAGGCAATGATAAGATAGTTTTATAAAATTAAGGGGTAAATTCATATTTTTGAATTCCAACTTTTCAAAATAACGATTTTTTACTTTATAAATGAGTTAATCGTAACTCTATACAAACCTCATTTACAACTGACCAATGAATGTTCTGCATTAGATCTTTTTGTTAGATATATTTGATATTTTTAATCTGTCAGTAATCATGAAATAGATTCTTAAAGACCAGACCAAATGAAAACAGTAAGTAAACTCTTCCAACAATTAGTTATTCAAACCGCTTGTTTCACAACTTTTTAATCGAACAGACCTAGATGCATAATGTCCTTCACAGTATTTAGGTAAATGTCTATTTGGGTTTTAATTCCGTAATTTTCCTACGCTACGTAACATGCAAATGTTTCAAAAAATAAATGGAAAGAGAAAAATGATGAAAGAAATGTTAAAATTTACTCTTCAAAAATCAAATATAAAAATCAAATATATATAAAAAAAAACTGAAAACTGCTTGAGACAATTCTCAACTGAATACTAATGGTTATACGTTACTAAATGAAGCTGATTAATGGATTGCTCCCTAAATGTCCAGTGGCAAATATGTCATACATATTCACGACAAAATGCAACGTGGATCGACCGGAATCAAATGATAACAATTTTAGAATGACACTGTAATACGAAAGAGCGTTGACTATAGGTTAAACATAAGCCGTACTTAAGTAAAGTTGAACCATGATCAAAATCGTAAGTTATGTTAGTAGCTCTCCCTGATAATTTTCCATTGCAGACGAATGCCAAAAACAAAACGACATGAATTTACAATCAATAACGGCCACTATTAGTAAATGAGATATGGACTTATTTTGTAAATAACTTCCTATTACATCCAACAATTTCCGGCTTCGGACAGGTTTATATTTCCACTGAAATACCGTCTGATTATTGACCGAAGATAATCAACCAAAAGCACTTTGATTCTCTGCAATTGTAAATTATGGTATTTTGCTGGCTGTTTTGGACCCCCTGATTCTAAAGGGCGTGTCTAACTAGTCATGCCCGATTAACTTATAGTTAATAGAACCTCAACATAAAGACCTACACCGGGTTGATAAGTTCGAGGTAAAATAAGTAAATAAAAGAGATCTTTTATTTAATGAGATCGTCCAAGGTATCTTAGATAATTATTTTGCGTTTAATAACAATCAAAAATGCACTCACAGGTTTGTAATAATAATAAAAACCAAGGTATTATAGAAGATTTTGGTTTTTTATTCGTACGTATTTCACCCTTAATAAGATTAATCTTTAACTACCCTATTTTACTCATCTTTTTAAAAAGCCTAACAGTGACAAGAAAAACATATATGATTTTACAACGCCTTATGTACAAAATTGAAAATCCTATCAAATTGATTTCAACAAAACTCTTAAAGTTATCGATTCTTTTATACCTCTATTGAAGTATTATAGTGTTCATGGTTCCATTTCCTGGTTACTTTTTTCCAATTCTTTCTTCTAACGACCATATATTTTCCTAATGTTATTAATGTGCTGTCGAAACATTACTAGGTCTATGAATAAGACAGTTCCGAAAATGACAGAGATGAATACCGCACCAACAAAACCAATTGTATGAGATGACTTGCGTTCGTCTTTAGCCGATGTTAGTTTGCGGATAGTTGATGATAGCTCGGTTTTGTTTACTTTTAATTGTTCTTGAATCTGCCTGATGACTGGCTCTAACTCTTTCTTCAATTCCTCAATTGTTTGATTTTGCGGTAATTTTGACACCCAATATTCCAGTTTTCTTCTGTATTCACATCGGCAAGGACATATTTCCGTTGCTAGTATAGACAAAACAATTATCAAATAGTTTTAATTCAAAAAAGGCACAATTCATCAATTGATATATGTAAATGAAAACGCATAACAAACAGGGCGCGATTAACGTGTTTGTATGGGGGTATTTTGCCGTCTTTCATCGCAAATGATTAAAATTATTAGTAAATGAATGTGCTATAAAAAGCATATTTTGAAAGATTTTTTTTAATTTTTAATCCAATGAAAATCTGTGCCTTTGGGCAAACTGCAGATGTATTATGCGTGTTTAGAATCACTTGACCGTTAACACCACTGCAGGGTTGTCGAAAGGTAAAATTTAATTTGACGACGGAACTGTATGATATTGTTCACAAATGATGTGCTTCTTTAGTACAAAACTAGTTAAATTGTAAAATCAATATACGTACGACAATAAAATTGAGAATGGAAATGAAGAATGTGTCAAAGAGACAACAGCCCAACCATAGAGCAGACAACAGACAAATTCTCTTAAGATAATGTGTTCTATTCCACCTACCTGTGATGAAACAAAGTCGGGCTAGTATTTTCAGGGTTCAATTTCTTAATAAAAGGCTTATCATTGCAGTATCAAAAAGAAACTACTTTAACTGATATAGAACTGCATATTAAACAAATATTTGTAATAGTGTATAATTTTTGTATTGCCTTTGTGTCAGACAAAAATGGTTTGTCAATTCGTGTCGTATCATTCTTTATCACTAGATTTGACCCATCAACGGATATAAACAGGAGTAACACGATGGGTGTATCAAGTAGATCTGAGAGAGTTAACCTTCCGATGCGCCAAGATGTTTTGTGGATAACGGGGTAGTTTTCTTCGGTATGTATTGTCGACTGTTGATTCCTCTTTCGTCAATTATTTCATGTATTTCTGGTATGTATATGGTCAATTTTTTTGTATCACCGGTTTTGAATTGCACTTAAGGAACCTTCTTGTATTTTTTACATTATTCGTGACTAATTGTACACGTGTGCCAGACTTTGTCTTTTGAATTCTTTTTGTTTTGTATTGTACTTAGATTTTCCATTTGAGTTTGCCTTTCGAAAAAGTCATTTCGATGTCGTTCCTAGTTTTGCAGAATGAAGGTAACCCATTAAAATCACTTCAGACACACCAAACTTATTTCAAAGAACAAGGTATTACCAAAGTGACAATCAAAAGTCGAAGAGGAACCAACAAATCATCGCAAGAACGAAAATTGACTTCATGACGAACAAGTCAACAAACCACTATATAGAAAACTAAGGACTGAAAAAAACGGATTGATCTCCACTGCTCTAGAAGGGTAAGCAGATCCTGCACCACAAGTGAAACCAGTTGTGTTTTGCTCATGATAAGTACAAATTCGGTGATAAGTCTCATTCGGTGATGCCACAATCAAGAAATGTGGAAGCGATTGTTACTACAAGTGGAACATGCATGTGTCTATGGTTATCTGTAACATATTAAGTCCTTTACGATCAATCAAATCATTATCGCGTACAATAGATGACTTCAACTTTACTATTAGAAACCTTGATTAAATAGCCTCCGTGTCCGCAACAACCCTCTGTCAAGTAAATGATATCAGGAAACTCTAGCTCAGGAATATTGCATCAACTGGTAGATATATAAAATGTCATATTTTCATTTTCTAGTCCTGAGTCGATATCACTGCTGGTGGAGTAGAGTCCAGAAGTCAGTGATTCACAAGTGACAAACATTCCTTAAAATTTGCATTGTTTATTTTAAAATTATTAAGAATCTATGGTTCCAACTCCCTCAGGCAAAGTTGATCTAAAAGGGTTATGGAAATATCCCCTTGTTTTCGTATAGCTCGTACTTTTTATTTATCCATGGTGGTCGAATTTTTCGTTGTGAACGTTCCTGATGAAGGTACATCAAATAAAGCTCTTTGGATGCACCAATTTTATCAAATGTTATTTGTTTTTCTCTGTTCATATTATTTTCTTCTTTGATAGCAGTAAATGCTATTTGATACCTGAGATTTCAGAAAACAACGACCAACATTACTTAGTTTTTACATCTGGTGAACGTATAGTATTGTGGTGGGTGACCGAACATTTTTTGACAATATTCATGTAAGAGTTATTTTACTTTTCCGTGACATATATCGTTGACGTTACTTCAAAGTCGTTAGCATGGTTTGAAAGACTATTTTAAAACAATTAAATCAGTATAACATACAGGTATTTACAAAGAGTCTTGTGAGTATGGTTTCAAGTAATCCTGTGGCATTGGTAAAACTGCATTCGTAACTTCCTTGATCAGACCATTTAACAGAATTTAATATAAGATTTGGCAACGTCAAACCATTTGTATATTCAGACACTATCACACTTGTATCATTTACAGATCTGGTCCATTTAGTCTGTAGGTTACTGACGCCGCAAGTAAGATTGACGCTTTCACCCTCGTTGACTATCATATCTGTGAAATAACATGAACTTATGATACACTTGAATCCTGTAAATATGATATCTATGGTACAGCGTTTGTTAACCCGATAAAATGCATGTGTTTGCAAATACTCACAATTTAACATGTTTAATTTATACATTTGTTTCAAATTTAAATGTTCAAAATCATTAAAATGTGGAAGCAAGTTTCTTTAGCTTTAAATGGCTAAAATGGCCTTTTATAATATAGTTTTATGAAATAAAAACCAGCTGAACCAACGCCTCCTAAATGCCTTGTTGAATGAGTCACGTTAAGTGGTTCTTATTTTTGTATACATTGTCCTGAAGACGCCAATCTATTCGACGAAACATGTCAACCGATAAAAGTTGCAGGTTACTTTAGTGTTGCCAATTTACTTTTTCAAGGGGGTAGACTTGGAGTATGGGAGACAGCTCTTACAAATGTATCGGAAGTCATTTGTGCGTTTTAACCTTGCATTAAGTTGAAGCAGTGATCAAGCATTTATGTTGCTTTCATTTGGTTAGGAAAATGATGCAGGAGCATATAAGAAAATTGTACAAGGCTTACTCCAATAAGCATTAAATAAGGAAATCTGAATTACACTGTTTATCTTAAGATTCAAAAATCAAAAGCTGAGGGTAGGAAATTAAAATTCATGCATGAAATGGTTTAAATTAAAAGACTATGTACTGAGGAGTTTTAAGAACATTGGAATGACTCTTGAAATCATTGTGATAAAATCTTGAAAGGTGTGGGAAAAACTGAATTGGAAAACAATTGTATAGAAGTTATAAGGTTTTAGTGTTAAGCTATTGCCGTATTAGTTGATACTAAGTACTTAACTGTATGTCTTTAGTTTCAAACTAAAACGGCAATTTTCTAGAAGATATGATCTGAACATTCATCCTAGTACAAGCTAATGCTAACTAATAACCTACATAAGCACAAAGATTGTACCTAGATAGTGCCAACATAGTTTATTTTCACGTGGTAGATTAAATGTTCTGTCATTCATCCTGGTCAACCTACTGTAAAGAGCCTACCTATTGTATCAATTGTTTATTCAATATATTCCCGAATTGCATAAAATAACTGCGATTCGATGTTAAGCAAGAAACATTCAATCAATATTTTTTTAAAGTGACTATTGAAGGTGCAATGATGCGTATATGCAGATCCCATGCCTTGGCGGAGTGATCTGTGTTTCTTTTTTTCAAAAGTTTTAAACTTTTAAATATATTTTTTGTAGGTGTTGTATTGAGGGTTCAAACGAGCTATATTTCAATATGCTTAACAAAATGCTAGTGAAAATAAAGGTTAATAATTTGCATATTTCAAAAACAAAAAACAAACATTCCATATCATTTAAATACAGTCATATTAAAGAGCATGCATCGATTCTCAACAATAAGAGAAATGTGTGTTCTAGTGATCATAGATACACTCTTGAGCGTGAAAAACCTATTGAAAATCGAACTTGACTTGAATAGTATGGTCCATTTTATTGTGTTTACCATTTTACCATCATCCAACAAAATACAAAACATTTAAGAAACCAAGGGGCACAACTCTTTATCAGTAAAGTCAAATCCATGAAAATCACACCTCAACGAAAGTTCATGGTCTATGTCATCATGTTAAAAATTTTAAAGATTCTCAGTCTGGCAAGTAGTACTCCTAGCTTGTTATTACCTGGAAACAAATACACCTTTTTTATATAATAAAGGGAAACACCTCTTGAACGGTGAATACCATATACCGTAAAAATCGAACTAGACCTGTAATTAATAGTTCATGACATAATGTAAAACTCTGTAAAAGTTCTGTCAAATGGTACTCTAATTATCATCCGGAAATCAAAAAATTTCCTAAACGAGAATTTACACTCTGTTTGCTATTAACGGAGGTCTGTTGTTTGGGTGAATTTGTAAGCGTATAATGATTTGTATTCAGATACAAGCAGGTTTTTTGTTAGTATTGATTTCATTAAAAATTCAGATATATTATTAGATATCAATAAATAGAAAACTTATTTCTCAATAAAACATTGGCAATTCTATTGATTTACGTTGTGAAATATTATGAAATTTAGGTTCTAACTCTCTTAGGTAAAGTTTATCTTTGATGAATTTTGCTTTTCGTTTTATGTCTCTTTTTATGAAATAGATCTTAACGTTTTACTATTTTTATAAACATCCAATGGCTTGCAGATGTTTTGGTTTACGTGTTCTTGGTGAAGGTAAATCCACAAAAGCGCTTCGGACGCACGAAATGTATGAAGTGTATTTTCATTTATTATAGAAATGGGATATTTTAATGTTTGTTTCAGAAGCAGATTATTGATGTTTAACTTAAATCATTGTTTGCTACAGTGGTCATAACATTAATATAAATAGCCCATATATTTAATAAAAATAAAATAAATTTTGAGTAGTCTATGACACATTCAAATTGTTTTACATAACTATGTTCTATTGCATTGGTTAAACATTCTTGAAAGTGATAAAAACTGCACAGAAAATGGACACATTAGGCTAAATTTATTAAGATGTTATCATACATTAGCAGACAGCACAACTTCGAACCAAGCAAAACGTCTTGCATTCGTGCATTACCGAACTAATCATTCTGCTAATATATATTCTGATAGCTGAGATTTCCTGTTTTGATTAACACAAACAAAGTACTTTCCGAAAAATATGGAGAGCTTTTTATGTCGGTCTAAATGACATGTTTGTAGATTTAATACTTTTTGTTCAATTATTGATATTTTAAATGGCTTGCATGCTTAAGTTCAAATTGTTCTTATTTTGAATAAGTCCTATTTGTATTCAATAAGTATTTCTAGGTCGGTTTTTATAGGATTTTGTGTATTAAAGGCTTATCCAACTTTTTTGATTCGCATGCCACTTCTGAGTCATATTTAGACGGCGGTCTCCATGAACAATCGTATTCTTTTGTGAGTTTTATGGTACGATTAATTTTAATCATATGACAATAGCAATATAAGTGCTTTAAAAAATATGTTGTTGTAAATGGGAAATACCTTTTAGCTGACAAACTGCACTGTAATAATTACTTCCACTACATTCAACGTCATGCCATTTTTTTACTTCCTTATGAATAATTACACAATTCTCTACACTTCCCCCTCCTGGTTCATCTACAAAAATAACACACATGCAAATTAAATATCGTAAATACAGGTTTATATGGAACTGCAAAAGAGACTGTATTTAGTTTTTCAATACATAAAGTACTGTTTCGTAGTTGTCTGTCATCATTGAGACTATCAGCTAATTATACTAAATTTTGTTTCACGCGATCATACCTTTCATCTTTGGGTTTTATTCAGAAATAATTTTAATATGTTTTTGTAGGATCACCACGTTATTAGCTCGAGTCACCAATATTATCCCTAGATTATATTGTTTTAATGTTGATAAATTTTGAAATATTTAAAAAGAGTATATGTCATGTACATTAGTAACATACGTAAAACAATGGTTTTCTGTTCGGTATTTGAAAAACCTTTGCCAATGAGACAGAAGATACTAAGAAAACATTCAAAACCTCATAAATCGACGAAAAACTTTGAACGCAAAGGTAAAACACGATAAACGACGAAAAGGCAAAAAATTGATAGTTTCTACATCTAATTCACACCTCTCCTAGGTGGATTTGATTGCTGATGATGATTATTTAGAAAGAGCTTTTGTTGAGCATTTGGAAGATCCGGCAATGTAACGTTGTTTGTAAGAACAATTTAAGTATATAATACAGTAGATCTTTTGGTTAAAATTGCAACGGAACATAGAACAGACCTATAATTTGTTTTAGGATTTCCTGTATGGTAAATGCAGTTTGGGATGTTGAGTTTCCAAGTGATTGTTCAATACCTGATTTCGTTATCAATCAGTTTATGTAATGTGATTTACGGCTTTATCTGTAATGAAAACAACATTTTTGTCATGGAAGTAGGACAGGTGCTTAGCAACATTTGGGTCTTTAAAAGTAGATGTAGTATGTTTATTCCTATACCCATTCAATTTTATAATTTTTATTTGTATCATTATCGTCACATAATTTATCGATTGAGAATCAGTATATACGTCTTCGTTTCTCTCATAGCCTATAACGTACAGCCTATTGTCTGACACATAATCCTCGAAGAAATGTTATTAAATATTTTCAGGTCAGAAGAAATAACGTGGCAAGCCGGGTAATATATGAATGAGGAACTTGCACAAGTGCAATCAGAAGTTTTAAACTTTAAGATCCTGCAGCATTTGTTCGTAAATGAAAATTTTAGTCTCAATTTGTTTGGTATAGGTATAAGAAATGAACTTAAAAGAAAGGAGGTATATTCGATTGAACTAAGTAATGATGAAAGACATTTCTCACGTTGATTGCACTGAGACTTTTATTTGCAAAGGAAAGTTTAAGAAAGGATTGTGCAGCTCACAAGAAAGCTATTAAACCAAGATTTCCAAGTAGCGAAGTTGAAATCAACCCTGCGTAAATTTACGGACGCCATCACGAGTTGGTTGACCGTTATGGAATATCCGTTTTACAGATACTAGCAGATATGTTCCAAAGGTAGAAATCACATTCCCGTCTCCTTTTCCCGAATTTGACATAACGATTTAGACTTGTAACCTGGTTTGTACTAACATGAGCAACACGACGGGTGCCACACGTCGAGAAGGATCTGCTTATCGTTCCAGAGCACCTGCGATCATCCCCAGTTTTTGGTAGGGTTCGTGTTGCTCCGTTTTTAGTTTTCTATTTTGTGTTTTGTGTACCATTTTTGTCTGGTGGTCTTTTTTTTCATTTTTAGCCAAGGCGTTGTCAGTCAATTTTCGACTTATGAGTTTAATGTACATTTGGTATCTTTCGCCTGTCTTTCTCTTTTTCATCTCTTCCAATGCGACCCAGTCAAAAAAGTCTGTGTGAATATCCGAGATGATAGCTGTAAGTTTTTATTGTTGAATGGAATTTGTAACAATTCTTTCCAAATATACGTTGTGCAGAGAAAAAAGTTTTGAAAGAGTTAGTTTATATAGCTTCGGCTTCTGTAAAAATAGCAGAAGGTCATTAATACAGACACCATGGAGAGTAGGTGATGTATCATGACGATGACCATGACTGCGACTACGTCGAGGAGAAATATTCATAACATACACTGAGCTACAGAAATGACTAGATAGAATGCCTACACCATCGATATTTTTATTTCATCGCAGTTTCTGATTTTTGCAGTACAAAGAGGTGTTGCAAAATGAGGATTATTATTCCGTTGGTATATGTTTTCAATGTTGCGAACTCGCACTGAACGTATTGAATGAACTGAAAGATTAAAATGTTGGTAAACAATGTCATTTGCATTTATTGGTTATGTTTGGTCTATGGCTGCACATATGATTATAAAGCATTCCTTTCGTTTCACCGACATATACCAAGCCGCAAAGGTTACACTAATCTGTAGACGAGATTTGTTGATTATCAATTTAGATCATTATAGCTTCTAGTTGCAATATAGTTATGTTTAATTGCTAGTTAATTGGGCATCTTTTATTAAAATTCTACATGTTTTGCAGCTTTTGGTTTTACATTTTGAAATGGGACAGTTTTCTTTAGAGTCATTTATGACTAAAATGTTATGTAATTGAATTGTCCACTGCCGAGTGTGAAGATAATTGCTTTTGTCATAAGTATGATGATCTATTTGTGTCTTATTTGCGGTTTTTGTCATAATTGGTGCTCAGGAGACACTTGCCATTACAGATGACGCCGAGTCCATGATGACGTCTGTTGTTGACCCTGGTCGAAATTTCAAAGATCTAACAGCATACTGGGAAGCCGACGTCCGAGCCAGTATTCTGTCACATCTTCGTAGTTATATGTATTGTATGCTACTTTGCAGATGATGTCCTCGGGGACAAAATGTCACCATCAGAAACATCGACCAGTGGTTATAAAAGAGAGGCTGGATATACCAAAGGGATATTCAAACTCATAAGTCAGAAACGAACTAAAAATGACATGGCAACATCAGCGATACAAAACACAACATGGGAAACTAAAGATTGAAAACCTCTAAAAAATTGGGGACGATATCAGGTGCTACGGATTGGTAGGCAAATCCCACTCGGAAAATGTGAAGAGAACCTGCTCCCCATTTGATACCCGTCGTGTTGCTAATATCAGTACAAATTTGTTGATAAGTCTACGTCTTTATGTCAGATTGGAGAAAAAGAGGACGGGATTGTGGTTACGACAATTGGAACATATCCGTCGTCTAACTGTGCCTTAAATATGGTCAGCAGCAATAATAAGGAAGAATAAAGAGATTTTGAAATATGTTTTTTTCTTAGGTTTAGATTTTAACAAGTTTTCTCACATTAGGATTATATATTAAAGCATAAACTTGTTTTCTTCATTTCAAATAGTGACTGATTAAATTATTTCTTATATTTCGTTTTTGGTGAAAAGCATTTACAAGAATACTTGAAAAAACATGTGTTTTTATATGTTTAAGTCCAATATCATTTAATAAAACGGGTTGTTGTCTCTTAAACGTTTTCCCCGTTTCTATTGTCAACTTCATTTTATAATTAAAGGCAGTATAGAACTATTGCGACTTTTCTTATCGATAGCAATCTTCATGAAATTAATCTCCGATCCGGTGCTTTGGTGTAATTTCAACTCTTTAAATTTCATTTCAATTATGACGCATTCTTACTGCGTGGTTCAGTATTCCAGTCAGTATAGGCAGAATCTAGTTGTGTGCCATCATTCCAAATCCATGTTCCCTCATATTCATCATCGGTTAGTCCAACCCAAATTCCATTCCACTCACTATGGTTCTTAAACTTGACCCTTTTGATTGTAACGATTTTATGAATTAATATTATAAACCTCTTATTATATATATGTTTACATAATTCGAAGGCATCGAACAAACGAGAGGACAAGTGAAACGTTTTTTGTTTTAGTTTTTTGTTGTTCGTTAAAATCTCTTTCTACGCCAACAGTTTAAATGTAAAATAAAATAGAAATAACATAATATGTATGTAGTATGATTGTAATGAGACAACTATCTGAGAAAGACCAAAGGATCAGACTGGATATCAATATAACTGTTTTACATTTTTCAAGTTTTTTATTTTCTGAGCCTCACTGGCTTTCATTTGTTGATATTTTACGATAGTTGTAGTATATGGAAATGTGAAACGAAATTTTTAGGTGAGCTTAGTGTCATGTGGAAGTTCATGAGGGAGCTCGTCATTTGGTCTCTGGGTGTACGTTCTTTCAATGGCAATTATATTACATCTCCTTATTTATATTGAGCGCTAACAAATGTATGCGTAGGAAGACTTTTTTGGCAAGCTTACTTTTAAGATTTCATTTTGGTATGATTCATAGAATGAAAGCACTTGTTAAAAGGACAAAACAACTTACTGGTCAAGCAGCTTTTTCACTATTCTGTTTTCTTCTACTGTTTTCGGCATAATAACCTCAGCATTTTGATCATGACAGTAATTCTTTGCATTCAAAAAGTTAGAAACTTGATGAGACATTTTATAACATTTCAATCCATGAGATTCCCAAGCAGTAGGACAAACCAAAGTACCTATAAACATAAACGAACACAATGTACTGTTATCGTACTATCAATTGTACTATTTTGATGTTAGTCATTCCTGATTATTTGTGATTACTAGTATTCCATATTAGATCATGTACTGCAACCTTGATTTTAAATTCTGATCAATCGCCTAGGCCGCATTCCTAATTTATACGTAAATAAACGATACTTGTAATTATCATATCAGGAAAATATTAGTAAATTCTTGTTTTAATAGTTAAATATATGATATCGATTTTGTTCTCATTATTAGTTTTTCCCCTATCACACAAAAAGGGCATGGTAGCTTAATTGAAAAAGGGCATCTAGAGAGCGCAAAAATTTATAAAAAGGGCACCTACAGTGTATGGAAAATTAACAAAAAGGCACCTACAGTATGCTGGAAACAAGAAAGGCAATAAATTGTCATATTGCATTGGTAAAGTATGGACTGGCAGTTGTTGATGGAATTAGAACTCAAGATATAGCAAGTGTATTGTTTCAAAATAATATTGTATATGCATCTTTAAATAAAGATGAAAATCAACATTATTCCATCCGGGTAACAGCGAGGGATCAAAGATGTATGTATAGTACAAGCTATACATCTTTGTCAGACTTTGAAGGACTAATGCATAAATTTACTAGGCAGTAATTACATGATTTGACTGATGTGGCACTTAAATATGAAGATTAGGATATAATATCTGAAAATCTAGTTTAAAATTTCACTTCAATTATTTTCAGGGGACAGTTCTGATCAACAAAAGATGTGCCCCTTTGTTTAAAACAGGATTCACAGTATAAATGAACTTGTAGAACTTTGTAAGACTATAACCCTGCATAATCATTATCCTTATAAAACGTTTAGATCGATATTTAGAATTCATTTCCATAAAGTTGGAAACAAGGATTTGTACAAATTTTTATTGGAACGATTCTAATAACTGTAAATTGTAAATTAATCGAGAATTGATCACGTTTACTTTCGATTTACAAATGAAATGTAAACGGGAAGTGACAAGTAGATAATAGATTCAGAATGAATCCGGATTCATCTACGGATTGGTTCGTTTTTAAAAAAAGGCAGTAAATTATCATTTTTTTAATATGATTTGCTTAGTTAGAACTATATTTGTCTTTCCTATTTATTTTAAACTACCGGTAAATTTATTTCGTATTTTACATTTTAGAGTCTATAAATTCATAGGAAAACTTTCACGCATGCGCAGTATATCGTAAACAGTAAAGGAAGCACTTGTTTTGAATAAAGTTCTATCTTTTTGATTGAAATTGAACGATTTATACCAGAGATCACGACAATACGATCATTTGACGAAACTATGACAAACGAACTGCAAATTGTGATCGTTTTAGAAATATTGAAATTAAAAAGCGAACTGTCCAGGGGAAAACAATTTTCTTCAAATGACGAAACTACGACAAACGAACTGCACATTGTAGTCGTTGGCCTTGAGAAATATTGAAATTAAAATGCCAACTGACAGATTTCACTGGGGCTAATTATTATGGTGGTCAATTATGAGGTTTATTAATAATTAACGGATTATTGACCCATCCGATGGCGATAAGCGGATTAACTGTACTCACAACTTTATAACACTTGTTGTAAATGTTAATTAGCAAAAACATGCCAGAAACATGAAAACAGGAAGAAAGGGCATTTTTTGAGACAATTGCGTCACCCAATGAAGTGAAAAAAGGGCATGGCGTCATTTATTAACACAAAAAAGGGCATGGCGTCATTTATTAAGACAAAAAAGGGCATGGCGTCATTTATTAAGACAAAAAAGGGCATGGCGTCATTTAAATAGTGCATGGCGTCTATCCATGCTTGGGGGAAACACTATTGTAGAATGCTGTCACGTCTTCGTCATTTTGTCTCTATAAAAATGGAGAACACACATAGTTTTATGATGAAAACAAAAGCTGTATGTATTGTGTTTTAACCTTATTGATACTTTTACTAATCTCCCTCGATACCCTACTACCATCTTTTAGTGCTTAGCCCTTATGAAATTTATTAAGTGTTGATCTTATTTCATTTGATTGACCTATGCAACGTTTAATTATGAAAAATAAAAGACTTTTGTGATCTTATTTTGTGGTTATAAAATTGCACAAGTAGACTGTTTATTTTGACGCATATGCAAACATATTTTGTCGCAAATGAAAATATTTAAATCGGAACATATGCAATACACCCATTCCGATAACTTTTCATTATTCACGTATAGGTCTATGTAAGTATAGTATGGTAGGATAAATATAATATAAGCTCAAACTTTATTTGATAACAGGAGGAACCATCGAAGCTTGCCATTTCCGTATTAAGCATGTGCTTACCGAACATCATTCCACTGTCTTTATGCATTTCCATTTAAGATAATTAAAACTATTCAACAGTACCAGATATTTTAGGGATCAGGCAATTTGAATGATTTGATGTTGTCGGGGTCAAAAAATGTGATGCTTACTTTGAACTTTACTCAATTTGAGAAAAAAAATCATCTCAAAGTACAGGTTTACAATAACTTATTACCAATTCTATGAATAAAGCAAGATTTAATGCATGCGTTAATGAGACAGCAATATTTAAATAACATCTAGAGGAAAACATAAAAATTGTAAATGATATAACCAGACAAAATTAAAGATTTGAACACAATTCTCCAAACAAACAAAAATTCAAATATTACATACCAGTATATTTTTAATGTATAGGTTTTGGTTTTTTATTTCTAGTGGGGGGGGGGGGGGGGAGGGGGGGTGCTTCATTTGAAACTAAATCATTTTGTTTATCACTATCATTTTTGTTCATTTAGGTTATGACTTTAACAGTAGACCTCATGGCTAAGCGGTATATTCCGTCTTCTGTGCATTATTCTTTCATCCCCGAAATGATTTTCTCGTATCTTTTTACTATGGACCAATCTCGATCCCACATTTTTAGGTTTGGTTTGGTTCTTCACCTTACCATTTAGGTTTGGTTCTGCACTTTACCATTCTGTTTTTTTTTTTTTTTTTTTTGTCTCCTTAATGTGTCTTGGTCGTTTTAATCAATCAAAGTGGGAGGGGAGAACGTACCAAAAAAGGTTTTAAAATAGCTTCATCCGAATTACGGGTTCGAACTAAACATAAGATGCTACGGAAGGATACACAGTTCCTACCTGTAATGTAACTCATGGGTTTAATTCATATTCGACGGTGTGACAATAGACAAAAGTGGACGAATTGTGGCTATTGGACATGTCAGTTGTCCCACGTGGCACATAAATTATGTAGCAGAATCATAATGCTGTCTGTAGAATTGTAGAAAGGGATGAGATGCATCTTTACCACATGATACACTTTTTACAATAATTTCGAATTAATTCAACCAATGTTGAATGTACCTGGTGACAGAATGACACTTATTTGTTTTATTTACAACCAGACGGTGCTAGTTCTATTCTAGCAGTATGTAAATTAATGCGTTTTTTCTTGTTAGGTAAACATTTGGAAGGAAGAGATTTTTACATACCTTTTATAGTGTGCTTTTCATTATGAAATAATAAACTTTAATACTACATTATTGTTACTATCATGTTTAAAGACAAGGTCATGAAGGTGGGTATGAAGTATTTTTTGATATTTCTATTTTAGGGAATAAAATTATATATGTTTTGTAAAAAAAATGTTATTAAACTGTACTAAACTTGATCAATCCTGTTGCATTATCAAAGACTTAAACCTAGATGAATATATGATCCTCGCAAATAACTTTACTGTCTCATTATCTAAAGACTGAGACTTAGACGAATATATGATCCTCACAAATAGAAAAATAATGCAATGGAGTTTGGAACGGTTAGTAGCAATAGAATTGTAATTTTGTACTATTACTATTGTAATTTTATTATTTTTGATGTAGCCGAAAAGTTCGTCAGCATAGTAACTAATCTCTGGAAATAAAAATTATTATGCAATGACATGCCAAATGCGTGTAAAAATGCCTTTCGTGCTTTGTTTTCTCTGGAAATAATCCAATTGAATTTTGTTATAAATAATAAGTACAATTAATTAAGTATTTTCAATTTTTTAACTGTTATTATATTTCATTGTTTTGGATTGGCAGACATAGCTTGATACATATACAGTATTGGTTACATATTTGTGACAACATATCCCAATTACTAAGGAAAATTATGATTTGCAACAAAGTTTGAAAATAATTCTCAATGCTCACAGTCTTTTCATCGAGGGTATGTTTATTTGTATCTGGCAGGGATGGTGAAATGGGTTTAACTGATTGTAAACAACATCAATTTTCAGATTATATTGAGTTTTGAATGTCTAACTGTGTGACTTTTGACCAATCAAAATCGAAGTTAATGTAAATAAAGGCAAATTACAATATTGCAAAACCAACAAATTGTTAAGGCCGATGATCGGTTTCTTTTATTCACTTTTAAACATGTATGTGAAGTTAGCAGCCGGTTCGTTATTCGATATTCGATATTCAATATCCAACCGGCTGCTAGCAGTCGGTTGGATATTCAAAATTTAGTTGAAAAATCATAAAAAAAATTAGATACTTGATAACATTAAAAGCACGATTTTCATAGTTAAGAGGACTGATAAGACACGTAGGAAATTAATGACCTCTTCAAGCTGTCGTAAATTCTCGTTGTGCTCGAATATAAACCCTTTTCTAAGTTGCATATTTGTCTTTATGTAATATAGATTTTTATCAATAAAACAACTTCAAATATGTACTTTTATATATGATATTTCTTAACACAAAAGGAAAAACCTATAACTCTAGAAACTTTTAGAAATATAAATAGAAATATTTATGGAGAGCCCAAAAAAGAAATATAGTGAAAACCTACCTGAGACCGCTTAAATGAGGGTGAGACCCCCCTGGTCTTTCAATGTCCATAAAATTCAACTTAATCATAGACTTTGTATATGTAAAGGTTGTAGTAGAAGGATTTCCCAGAATAATGTCATCTTCGATATCTACGGAGGGCTTAGATTGTCACTTTTCAGCTAAAAATTGTCAAAATGTTAGGACAAAGGGCACAGGGCAATAGTGAGAGCTCCCTGATCTCTCAATCTGCCTAATATTTTGCAGACATTTAGTTAATAGGTAGATACAAACGTGACTAAAAGGAATTTGGGTACACTTCCTGTCTTCTATGTTTACGGAGCGCCCAAAGTGCCAGTTGGATATTCAAAATATATAGTGAAAACCTACCTTAGACCGCTTAAATGAGGATGAGACCCCCCTGGTCTTTCAATGTCCATAACATTCGACGAATTAATAGACTCTGTATAAATAAAGATTGTATTAAAAGGATTTACCAGAATAATGTCATCTTCAATATCTACGGAGGGCTTAGATTGTCACTCTTCAGCTAAACATTGTCAAAATTTCAGGACAAAGGGCACAGGGCAATGGTGAGAGCCCCCTGATCTCTCAATCTGCCTAATATTAAGCAGACAGTTAGTTAATAGGTACCAGTTGGATATTCAAAATATATAGCGAAAACCTACCCGAGACCGCTCAAATGACGGTGAGACCCCCCTGTTCTTTCAATGTCCATAAAATTCGACGAATTCATAGAATCTGTATAAATAAAGATTGTATCAAAAGGATTTTGAAGCCCTCCGTAGATATCGAAGATGACATTATTCTGGGAAATCCTTCTAATACAACCTTTACATATACTGAATATCCAACTGGCACTTTGGGCGCTCCGTAAACATGGAAGACAGGAAGTGTACCCAAATTCCCTTTAGTCACGTTTGTATCTGCCTATTAACTAAATGTCTGCATAATATTAGAAAGATTGAGAGATCAGGGGGCTCTCACCATTGCCCTGTGCCCTTTGTCCTGAAATTTTGACCATTTTTAGCTGAAAAGTGACAATCTAAGCCCTCCGTAGATATCGAAGATGAAATTATTCTGGAAAATCCTTTTGATACAATCTTTATTTGTACAGAGTCTATGAATTAATCGAATTTTATGGACATTGAAAGAACAGGGGGGTCTCACCGTCATTTAAGCGGTCTCGGATAGGTTTTCGCTATATATTTTGAATATCCAACTGGCACTTTTTTCTCTCCGTAAACATAGAAGACAGGACGTGTAACCAAATTCCTTTTAGTCACGTTTGTATCTACCTATTAACTAATTATCTGCCTAATATTAGGCAGATTGAGAGATCAGGTGGCTCTCACCATTGCCCTGTGCCCTTTGTCCTGAAATTTTGACAATTTTTAGCTGAAAAGTGACAATCTAAGCCCTCCGTAGATATCGAAGATGACATTATTCTGGGAAATCCTTTTGATACAATCTTTATTTATACAGAGTCTATGAATTCGTCGAATGTTATGGACATTGAAAGAACAGGGGGTCTCACCGTCATTTAAGCGGTCTAAGGTAGGTTTTCGCTATATATATTGAATATCCAACTGGCACTTTGGGCCCTCCGTAAACATAGAAGACAAGAAGTGTACCCAAATTCCTTTTCGTCACGTTTGTATCTACCTATTAACTAACTGTCTGCATAATATTAGGCAGATTGAGAGATCAGGTGGCTCTCACCATTGCCCTGTGTCTTTTGTCCTGAAATTTTGACAATTTTTAGCTCAAAAGTGACAATCTAAGCCCTCCGTAAATATCGAAGATGACATTATTCTGATAAATCCTTTTGATACAATCTTTATTTATACAGATTCTATGAATTCCTCGAATTTTATGGACATTGAAAGAACAGGGGGTCTCACCGTCATTTAAGCGGTCTCGGGTAGGTTTTCGCTATATATTTTGAATATCCAACTGGCACTTTGGGCCCTCCGTAAACATAGAAGACAAAAAGTGTACCCAAATTCCTTTTTGTCACGTTTGTATCTACCTGTTAACTAACTGTCTGCTGAATATTAGGCAGATTGCGACATCAGGTGGTACTCACCTTTGCCCTGTGCCCTTTGTCCTGAAATTTTGACAATTTTTAACTGAAAAGTGACAATCTAAGCCCTCCGTAGATATCGAAGATGACATTATTTTGGGAAATCCTTTTGATACAATCTTTATTTGTATCGAGTCTATGAATTTGTCGAATTTTATGGACATTGAAAGAACAGGGGGGTCTCACCGTCATTTAACCGGTCTAAGGTAGGTTTTCGCTATATATTTTGAATATCCAACTGGCACTTTCGGCCCTCCGTGAACATAGAAGACAAGAAGTGTACCCAAATTCCTTTTAGTCACGTATCTACCTATTAAGTAAATATCTGCCTAATATTAGGCAGATTGAGAGATCAGGGGGCTCTCCCCATTGCCCTGTGCCCTTTGTCCTGAAATTTTGACAATTTTTAGCTCAAAAGTGACAATCTAAGCCCTCCGTAGATATCGAAGATGACATTATTCTGGGAAATCCTTTTGATACAATCTTTATTTATACAGATTCTATAAATTCGTCGAATTTTATGGACATTAAAAAAACAGGGGGGTCTCATCGTCATTTAAGCGGTCTCGGGTAGGTTTTCGCTATATATTTTGAATATCCAACTGGCACATTGGTCCCTCCGTAAACATAGAAGACAGGATGTGTACCCAAATTCCTTTTAGTCACGTTTTTATCTACCTATTAACTAACTGTCTGCTTAATATTAGGCAGATTGAGACATCAGGTGGCTCTCACCATTGCCCTGTGCCCTTTGTCCTGAAATTTTGACAATTTTTAGCTCAAAAGTGACAATCTAAGCCCTCCGTAGATATCGAACATGACATTATTCTGAGAAATCCTTTTGATACAATCTTTATTTGTACAGAGTCTATGAATTCGTCGAATTTTATGGACATTGAAAGAAGAGGGTGGTCTCACCGTCATTTAAGCGGTCTAAGGTAGGTTTTCGCTATATATTTTGAATATCCAACTGGCACTTTTGGCCCTCCGTTAACATAGAAGACAAGAAGTGTACCCAAATTCCTTTTAGTCACGTTTGTATCTACCTGTTAACTAAATGTCTGCCTAATATTAGGCAGATTGAGAGATCAGGGGGCTCTCACCATTGCCCTGTGCCCTTTGTCCTGAAATTTTGACAATTTTTAGCTCAAAAGTGACAATCTAAGCCCTCCGTAGATATCGAAGATGACATTATTCTGAGAAATCCTTTTGATACAATCTTTATTTGTACAGAGTCTATAAATTCGTCGAATTTTATGGACATTGAAAGAACAGGGGGGTCTCACCGTCATTTAACCGGTCTAAGGTAGGTTTTCGCTATATATTTTGAATATCCAACTGGCACTTTTGGCCCTCCGTTAACATAGAAGACAAGAAGTGTACCCAAATTCCTTTTAGTCACGTTTGTATCTACCTGTTAACTAAATGTCTGCCTAATATTAGGCAGATTGAGAGATCAGGGGGCTCTCACCATTGCCCTGTGCCCTTTGTCCTGAAATTTTGACAATTTTTAGCTCAAAAGTGACAATCTAAGCCCTCCGTAGATATCGAAGATGACATTATTCTGAGAAATCCTTTTGATACAATCTTTATTTGTACAGAGTCTATAAATTCGTCGAATTTTATGGACATTGAAAGAACAGGGGGGTCTCACCGTCATTTAACCGGTCTAAGGTAGGTTTTCGCTATATATTTTGAATATCCAACTGGCACTTTTGGCCCTCCGTTAACATAGAAGACAAGAAGTGTACCCAAATTCCTTTTAGTCACGTTTGTATCTACCTGTTAACTAAATGTCTGCCTAATATTAGGCAGATTGAGAGATCAGGGGGCTCTCACCATTGCCCTGTGCCCTTTGTCCTGAAATTTTGACAATTTTTAGCTGAAAAGTGACAATCTAAGCCCTCCGTAGATATCGAAGATGACATTATTCTGAGAAATCCTTCTAATACAATCTTTATTTATACAGAGTCTATAAATTCGTCGAATTATATGGACATTGAAAGAACAGGGGGGGTCTCACCGTCATTTTAGCAGTCTCGGGTAGGTTTGTGCTATATATTTTGAATATCCAACTGGCACTTTGGGCCCTCCGTAAACATAGAAGATAGAAAGTCTACCCAAATTCCTTTTAGTCACGTTTGTATCTACCTATTAACTAACTGTCTGCTTAATATTAGGCAGATTGAGAGATCAGGGGGCTCTCACCATTGCCCTGTGCCCTTTGTCCTGAAATTTTGACAATTTTTAGCTGAAAAGTGACAATCTAAGCCCTCCGTAGATATCGAAGATGACATTATTCTGAGAAATCCTTTTGATGCAATCTTTATTTATACAGAGTCTATGAATTCGTTGAATTTTATGGACATTGAAAGAACAGGGGGGGTCTCACCGTCATTTAAGCGGTCTAAGGTCGATTTTCGCTATATATTTTGAATATCCAACTGGCACTTTCGGCCCTCCGTAAACATAGAAGACAAGAAGTGTACCCAAATTCCTTGTAGTCACGTTTGTATCTACCTTTTAACTAACTGTCTGCTTAATATTAGGCAGATTAAGAGATCAGGTGGCTCACACCATTGCCCTGTGGCCTTTGTCCTGAAATTTTGACAATTTTTAGATTAAAAGTGACAATCTAAGCCCTCCGTAGATATCGAAGATGACATTATTCTGGGAAATCCTTATGATACAATCTTTATTTATACAAAGTCTATGAATCTTCTTGACATTGAAACAACAGAGGGGTCTCACCGTCATTTAAGCGGTCTCAGGTAGGTTTTCACTATGTATTTCTTTTTTTTGGACTTTCCATATATATTTCTATTTATATTTCTAAATTTTTTCTAGAGTGATTGGTTTTTGTTTTTGTTTTAAGAAATATTAGATATAAAATTACAGTTTTGATGTCGTTTTATTGATAAAAATCTGTATTACATAAAGACAAATATGCAATTTACATAAGCATTGATAAGGGTTTATATTTGAGGACGACGAGAATTTTAGACAACTTGAAGGGGCCATAAAACGATTTCCTACGTATCTTTTTACTCCTTTCAACTTTAAAAATCATGCTTTTAATGTTATCAAATATTATATTTTTTATGATTTTCAACTAAATTTGAATATCGAACCGATTGCTAGCAGCCGGTTGGATATTGAATATCGAATATCGAATAACAAACCAGCTGCTAACTTCACATCCATACTTTAAACGCCCTATTTCCAAACGTTTTGATATAACGTACAAAAAGTACCTATTCCTCTTTAAAAATAGCTAGCAGTGTAGAAAGTGACCTCTTCCAACCCCTGGACATTTTTTCGAACACGAAAATAAAGATTGACAAACTGTGTATCAGAAACCACTCGCGTCCTTGATATAATCAACGATCAATGACAAAAACTGAGCATGTCGAACCGAAAGTAAATATAGCTAATACTAGTAACCGAATTGTTACAATAACGGAATGAGAATGTGTGAAATCGCTTTTAAAAACCTAGAAAGCGTGTACACCACGTGTGATGAGAATTGTGCGTGTTAACAGTTGAAAATTAGAATATAACATGTGTACTAAGAGAGAGGCGAAAGATACCAGATGGACATTTCAAGTCATAAGTCGAAAGTAATATAAACTAACAACGACATGGCTAAAAAACCAGACAAACAATAGTACACAAAACACAACATAGAAAACTAAAGACTGAGCAACACGAACCCCACCAAAAACTGGGGGTGACCTCAGGTGCTCAGGAAGGGTAAGCGGCTCATGCTCCACATGTGGCACCCGTCATAAATCATAAGCCAGGTATTTTTATAACTTTTAGCAAGAAACATCCATAACTCGACTTAATGAAAAATTTAGATATGAATGAATGAAAAAACTCCGATAATTTCCATACACAAGTCAATCCTATTGGTTTGTCCATACATAGTTGAAGCAAGTACCAGCCATGTTTATTTCCGACCCATTCTGTATGTGTTTGTTTAGAGTCAAGGGCCTGCAATGCAAGGCATGACTTTGTTGATGTATATCATATTTATTTTTCGTTTGTTTTTTTTTCATACATTAATCAGATCAGTTTTCTAGTTTGAATTGTTTTATATTTTTAATTCCGGTGCATTTTATAGCTTGTTATTCGATAAGGGTGCTCATTATTGCTGAATACCGTTTTGTGATTTATGTAGGAAAGTTATCTCATTTGCAATCATACCACATTTTCTTATTTTCATTATATTTCATTAAAAGATGCTTAAATTCTATGTTGTGTTTTGTGTACTGTTGTGTGTCTGTAGGTCTTTTTCTTTTTAAACCATGGCGTTGTCAGTTTATTTTCGACTTTGAATGTCCCTTTGGTATCTTTCTCCTGTCTTTTATAACGAATCGATAGATTAAAATTAAAATATACAAATGTAATATGATTGTCATTGATACACATGTTCATTCAAGGTTCAATGTGAAAAATTACAGGTTCTTATACTTAGAAAACGTGTTAAGATTTAAAGAGATGCGTACAAATCAAAAAGGAAAACTTACAGCTGATATTCTGATAGTTTATTTTCGTTATTTGCGTTTTTGATTTTCATTTTGTAATGTTAACAGCTAGAAGATACATGTTCTTTAGCTAGAAACCCTATGTCAATTATTTTCCATATTTAAGGGTAGATTGGTTATTCAACCTGTATTCATTGCGGTTATTATTATATGCATTAATGGAATGCATGTCAAAGTTTTGGTTCTGAACATCGACAATTTAGCAATTAAATACACGTTCACTAACGGTCAATTGCATTTTGCAGTATTAAAAAGGTCAAAACATTGAATCCCTGTTGAACTTTCTAAATTGTATTTATATATATAGTACATATTAGTACAAATGTTTTATCTGTATTTTACATATAGCAATATTCTAGATATTTTCTTATACATAAAGTTTTATACGATAAATGTTACCCTTTGTACGATTACCGCCCCGTTTGATGCAAATAATTTTGATCGTCGTTTTTAATAAATTACATTTTTATTGGAATCTTTTTCCTTGTTACTAATTCGCCTCCAAAAAAACGAGCAAGGTGTGTCCTGACATAAGTGTTCATGCACTCAGATATTTAGTCAGAGGGTGGTTTCTGTATTTGATATCCTCAGCTTTGATATACATCTATTGCGCTGATCACAATAGACATATAGTAGTATTCTAGATATTTTCTTATACATAAAGTTTTATATGAATAAAGATTTTCAGCCAAAGGCGAAGACATACAAGTTAAAAATGCAATTCTATTTCATTTTATTCAATATAGAGAAGAAATTAATATAGTAAATTACGTGTGAAACGAGAAAATAATTAATTCAAACAACACAATCAATGTACTTACTTAGCTGTGATCCTATCACCAGCTGGAACATAGAAATGACCAAGAGTCTTGCAAAATATAGCATCCTAAAAGTATACAGACACAGCACATGTTACTCATTTAGACACAACAATACGAACTGTCACAAAACTGAATCAGATATTGGGTATTTTAATTATTGAAATTTAATAACAGTAACATCTACTTTGACTTCGAGGTGCACAGATCGATGTTAGTCACTACTTCATCGAGTTAGACAATTATTAACATTCAACATTCACTTTGATCTAATTTAAATAGATATATTATAAGCAATGTCATTTTACGCAATATTTTAACATTGAACATCCTATTATAACATTCGACAAGATTCAACATTCGATTTTCGACTTTCGACAAGATTCAACATTCGATTTTCGACATTCTGCATTCTGCTCTATATTATTTATATCCATATTTATCCTCGGCGTTGTACTTTCAAGTAAAAATTCTTCAAGATGTAATTTTCTTCATTCATCATTCAATTTCATTTTTCAACATTCGCCTTTAAATTTTCAATATTAACCTTTAAAATTCAACATTCAACATTTGTTTTTCAGCATTAGACTCTCAACGTTTAGGTTTTTAATATTCGATTTACAAACTGCAATATTCGTTTTTATCATTCAACTATCAGCATTCGATTGCTAACGTTCAAATTTAAATTTTGAGCTTTCAACAATCACTATTCAATTCAACAGTACACCGTCGGTTTCAACATAAGCCTTCTATTTTAACATTAACTCTTCAATTCTAACTTACGATTGAATTTTTTTACATTCAACATACCATTTGCACAAATTCCCACGTTCGATTTTCAACATTCAACATTCAATTTCAACATTTAGTATTCCTCATTTTGCATATTCAATAAAGTATTTCTACACACAATTTATTCGTTTAACGAATGATCTGTCTGAATGGACGTCGGTTGTAACATAATGACTGAGTGTGAATTCGCATGCGGGTGATACATGCAAAGCAGGAGATGCTTATCATGTGGACTCATCTTTTTTCGCTCATTTGTTAGTACATGTACATACCTCAGTTTTGTTTGGATCCTTGATTTGTCTTCTTAATCGACTTAATGAGATTTTAACATACTTTTGCCTTTAATTGTACATGTGTGTGTTCGTATTGATTTGATGCAGTCACGTGTGTAATTTTAAGTGGAACGTCAAATGAATGTCTATGTACCATGATTAACTACAGAAAACAATAGGAGAGTAATCGAAGAACATGAGTGGTAGACGGACAGGCTTTATGAAGACAAAAAAAAAAGACGAAGCAGAAAAAATACAACATTGGAAAAACAATTACAAAACGGACAATTACAAAAGAATCCGCCAAAACATATAACATTATCAAGCGACTAAGATAACAAACCGAATTGGCATCTATTTAATAGCCAAGATACACGTTTCCCCATTTTAATATTTAACTTGAACGACAGATTTGTAATAATATATTATTGTATAAATGTTCCTTAAATATCCTTAAATAGCACTATAAACTATCGGATCAATAAAAAAATGTTAAAACTTGCTGCACGTACCATCTTTACAAAAAGTGGCAGTTTTAAATGTTTCCAATGAATCAAAATGAATAAATACAGCTATTAACTTTAAAAGACTAGTCAGTACTTCAAACATCCGTGTAATCAGAATGAGAACTTCAAATAAAATAGTCTAAGCAAAAGGTGTACGTGAAACGCTTTCGATACATCAAAGAACTATACAATATTGTATATGTAAAAATAGGACGGTATGCTATGACTGCCAAAGAGACAACTCTACATCCGAGACCGAATGACGTAGAAGTTAACAGCTATAGATCACCGTGCAGCCTTCAACAATAAGCAAAACCCGTATAGCACAGTCAGCGTTAAAAGGCCATGCAATGACAAATGTGAAACAATTTAAACGAGAAAACTAACAGTCTGATTTATGTAAAAACAATGAACGAAAAACTTATATAATATAGAGCAAAAAACGATAACAACTGCACTACAGGCTCCTGACTTTGGACAGGCATATACAGAAGTAGCGGGGTTAAACTATTTTGCTGGTGCCACTTCCTCCACCTAGCCTGTTGCAGTTGTGTAACAGTTCAACATAAGAACAATCTATAATCAAAGTGATCTGAAGTCACTGATGGAAAGATGGGAAGAATTGTGTGTTTAATTTCAATCATATATTGCTCTTCCATAACAGTAGTGATGGACAAGAAAAACATGTTATAGCACTATTGCATATTTGTTAGTTACATTGCTGCAGATATTTTAAAAAGATAATCAATTTTTCGGTGCATGAAATAGCTTAGAAGAGGCCAAAGCCAGTTGTCACTAATTTGCATAATAACTTCTTTAAAATTGCAATTTATTGTTTTTTTTTTTTAAAACAGAAAAAAAATACCTAAAAAGAAATTATTGCATTTTCTCAGTAAACCTTGGACCAATGGATAAAGAGACTTGAAACTAAGTTGTTTTTGTATCTCCCAAAATTTACATTTATCTTATTTTTTGTTAAATGCAGTGTAAATCAAAAGTTATATAAAGGTGAATGATTAAAATCTATCATCTGTATTCAATTTTATTAAAGTAATGCACACTTAATATTCATGTTAACCATATGTACAATGACACTGACCTATATAGATCAAGCATCTGTCTAATACTAATAAGGTCATAGTATTGTTTATTATGTGGTCTTTCATGTTATGTATAAGCTCAATTTATATAATTTGGACAATTATAATTGGCATTAAAGAGGAGGGGTCTATATACAATTCCAATTATTGCTCCACCCTTTGTGTTTAATTGTTCTCTGATCATGACAGTTTTCAATCATACTGATATTGTACCAATACTCTTACTTAATCAAAAAGACAAAACCAGCCAGTAAATTAAAAAAAGTAAAGTTTATTGTTCTTGAAAAAATGCTCTTTAATAAGATGTCACCATTTTTTACAGCACATTTCTGAATATGCACACATGCATGAAAATAAATGCAAACTATATGTCAGTGTGTATAGATTTAGTTACTGATTTAGTAGCAAATCTCATATCGCTACAAAGCAGAAAAGTAACTGGAAAACACAGCCCGGACTTGACAGGGTATTTATACATCCCTTCAACAAAAAAGACAAATCTGAGATTACTCGCAGTTACTGACAGCTAGTTCAAAGCTAATAATAACTAATGCCATCTGGATCTGACTAACAGATTAAAATGAACGATTGCAGATATAATGATGTTTTGAATTCATATCATCTTTTTAAAATACGTCATCTTTCTTTCTTAAATGTATTATATAAAACGCAAAGTATTACACGCATTTACGGACAAAGTCTGAAGTGCCGGTATAAAAACTAGTTACTGAAAATATTGAAAATTGCATGAAATTCACACGTAGTGAATTAATCATGATAGATAAGACCTGGATTAGAATTATGTACGCCAGACCCGCGTTTTGTATTTAAAAGACTCATCAGTGAGGCTCGAATAAAAAAAAGTTAGAAGGCTAAATAAAATACGAAGTTGAAGAGCATTGAGGACCCAAAATTCCGAAAGGTTTTGTCAAATACAGCTTAGGTAATCTATTTCTTGGGTAGAATATCCTTAATAACTTTGGGATACTAGCTTTTGAACCTGGAATGTTATCCTTCATGCACAGCATCAGGTCATTTTTGTTTTAACTGTATAAATATTTCATACGTCTGGCCGTTTAGGAGTTGCGCTTACAAGGTACATGGAAAGACAGAGAGACGGACGGACGGACAGGTTATTCAATTATACATTTACCCTAAACGTTGTTTGCAATGGATATGATAAAATAGACTTTTAACTCAAGAACTTCTCGATAACGATTTTATAATTACTGATGATCTTTTTTCCGTGCAGTTGTTATATTGGATTATAAATAATTCAAACTGTTATGTTATTCAATTAATGACTATTATTTGATGTAATATAATGTAAGCATGTTCAGCTGCTGATCTTTGACAGTTTTCCCTATGGATGAGAAAAGTTAATTTCAATTTCAATGTATGTTATGTTATTCAAATACTATATGAGTAAATCGATAAGACATACCTTGTTTATGAAATACGTTATTGTACAAATTGTTTTAAAACTAAGGAACGTTTCCCTCAAACAAAGCTGATATCGAATGGTTTTGGCTATCATGTTGCGGCTTTTCATCTGAATTCATTTGTTTTCGCCTTTTATATAGCTTGGCTTAGAATGTTATTCTACTTTTCAATTTTATGTGTCATTCGTACCCGGTGATTGTTATTCCATTTTTTAAACTTCAAGGTTCAAGTTGACATGACGAAGGTTATTCACTTTAATTCAATTCGATTAAACCTCGCGAATAGTATTCTTATTTTTCAAACTTTTTAAAATCTCGATTGAACCTTTTTTTTATGGGGGGGGGGGGAGGTGGTTCGAATTTCCAAAACTGCATACCAAACAAATATATACAAGGACGCTTGCATATTAGTTAAAGAAACTAAACAAGAGCATTCATCAAAATATTTTTCTATATTTGGCTCCGTTGCTGTTTTAACCTTATTTTTATGTTTGTTGTTAAGTGTGAGCTTCTGTTGACAACGTACGAACGTTAATATTCAATATTGTTGTCTGCAACAACTTGTAAACAATGAAATTAAAATCATGTACTAAACATAATAATATATTGTTTTATCCAAATTTGACCAAAAAACATTTTATCAAAAAGTCATAATATGGGAAATCAATTGTTTCTCCTGTCTGATGCATAAATTCCTTGCAGGAATAGATCACGTAAAGTACGTTCTAGGCATTGTTTTTACTCTCCCATATAACAATCAAAGCCTTAAAGGCTGTTAAAGCAATTGCTGCCTGGTAAATGTTTTCCTGACTTTTATTTTTCATCCGCATGTAAAAGAATTAAACCTGACAGGAGTATTATCTAGTGAGAAGTAAGGATGTTTTAACTTTATATCAATAAAAAGTATAATCACAAAAATATTGAACTCAGAGGAAAATTCAAAAAGGAAAGTCCCTAATCGAATGGCAAAATCAAGAGCTCAAACACATCAAACGAATGGATAACAACTGTCATATTCCTGACTTGGTACAGGCATTTTCTTATGTAGAAAATGGTAGATTAAACCTGGTTTTAAAGCTAGTTAAACCTCTCACTTGTATGACAGTTGCATCAAATTCCATAATAGTGACAACGATGTGTGAACAAAACAAACACAATAGGTAAAAATGTCAAAAATAGGGGTAAAAAAGCAACAGAAACCCCACCAAATACTGGGGGTGATCTCAGGTGCTCCGGAAGGGTACGCAGATTCTGCTCCATATGTGGCACCCGTTGTGTTGCTCATGTCATTACAAAGTCGGTAAAGAGTCTAAATCGGTAGGTCCATTCGTGAAAAGGGAACGAGATTGTAGTTACGACATTGGCACCCGTCGTGTTGCTTATGTTACTACAAAGTCGGTAAATAGTCTAATTCGGTAGGTCACATTCGTGAAAAGGGAACGGGATTGTAGATACGACATAAGGAACATATCCGATATCATCTGTGAAACGGATATTTCATAACGGTCAACCAACTCGTGATGGCGTCCGTAAAATTTACGAAGAGATGATTTCAATTGGAACTAAAAATGGAGAGGTCACAATTGGGAAGCTGAAATCATCTCTTTTGTCGTTAAGTTTTGTTTTCAGCCGACCCTCATTGTCAAAATAAAAGATAAAAGACTTATCCAGCAGAAAGATTTGTTTGCAATGTTTTACATTTCCTAGGTGGAAGACACGTTTACCCGGCTTACGGTAGAAGCAAACGTATAACTCCCGAAGAAATCATAATAGAATATCCCCTTGTAGAGTAGTTATTACTGAGCAATAATTTACAATCCATGCAACTGGTTTCATTATTTTCATTGCTTTAATTTTAATTTTAATTATATCATAATTGCTATGAATTTAACCATTCAGTTGATGATTTCAACTTTCGTGACGCGAATGTTCTACCATATTTTTGTATAATAAGAATCATTCATTCGTACATACTGATTAAAGATTTGGAAGATAGGACCTGCATCTGAAATTTTCATGAAATGTACGTTAACTGTCGATTAACCTGGGAACTGGTTTACGCTTTACTCCTTCATCACTAAGGCCAGGTTTTTATTTTAATTTGTTGGTTTACAGATTTTTCACATGAAAAAGCCCCGTCGGTCGGGGAAAAAAAAGAAAAAAATATCTTACAAGACATAAATATGTAAAAAAAATATATATTTCAGCTTACTAACAATATTTTGGTATAGTACTTTGTCATCATTTCTTAAATCTTAGTCCCAAGCATTATTGGGAATATACAATATGTGCCATCGTCATATAATTTCGAAAAAGGGTGTATCACGAACAAACATAAAATTAAATCGTAATTTCACGAACGAGCTCCACGTTGCTTTTTATCAACTTTCAGGAAACATGGTGAATAATGATCTTCAAGCACGAACACATGTGACATAAAATTGCAAACATGTCGTACGAAAATAAGACTTTACCGTGGCAAACACGAAGTAGACTCGTCCACTGGAAAGACGAGGATATCGGTTTCATCATTTGTCATGCATTTCCGTTTTTGCTATCCAATTGGACGAACTTTTTTTTTCAATCTATGAAACAAGAAAATTCCAAGGTCAGCTATGATTGTCTATTTTTAGATATGTAAACATAGAGAATTACAGGTATTCATTTTCAATTGCCTATAGAGGGTCATTGTGACAATTGACACTGTCATTATATCATTTGTTTACAGGGTGGAGTCTATCAATATCAACAGCAATAGCAATTAACAAACTGATTAAGGAAACCCTTAATAAATAACAGGGTCCGTAATTTCAAGGAAGTTTTCAAATTATGGTAAGAGTAATCAGAACGCGTACACTGTGCTACTTTTAATTTAAAACAAATAATGCGAGATAAGATTACATTACTTTAACGTGCGTAGTGATTCTACGATAATTTTATGAATGAACGATAATTTATGAATGAACAAGAGCAACTTGACCTCTTTCAAAAATAAACACGAATTAAACAACATAAAACCGTATAAGGGATACTTGAGGATCATAATTCATTCAAATTTTCTAATATTAAATCA
Source organism: Mytilus californianus (assembly GCF_021869535.1). Lineage (NCBI taxonomy): Eukaryota > Metazoa > Mollusca > Bivalvia > Mytilida > Mytilidae > Mytilus > Mytilus californianus. The sequence continues at coordinate 50,160,898 of NW_026262745.1, read as the reverse complement.
ACAACTGACATGATTGGACATTTTGTTGAAACAACTCAAGAACGAAATGACAGGTATAAAAATGCATTTTTCACTCGGACTTCTATGTTCTTTGATAGTCAAACGGTTGTCCCCTTAAATACACAAATACATCTACAAGAACATATGTTGAAACTCCTCAAACCCACTAATGTTTTTTCAACTGTTTCAACTAATGTATTTTATTAGTAAACATACATAGGAGTTTTAGAATGACGGACCAGGAATGTGCTCAAAAAACTTTGACTTGATCTGGGTCACAAAGATGGCTTTACGCCATAGCATGAAAGCAATTGCTTTAAAAACCATGACTTTACCAAAATATTTTCATATACCAAGTTTCAAGTTTCATCTTCTCATTAAATTAATTGCAAGTAATATGAAGGCGGTAATTGGGGATCTTTTGAGAATCCTCATTTGCTGCTGGTCGGTTATCAAATATAACGACTATAACTCAACAAAGTTCCTATTGGTCACTATGGAAAATTAAGGTTTTCAACTTCGATAATTTGAAATAAACTTCCTTGCAAAAAAAAAAACTCATCAAAGGTTCAAGGTTTATAATATTATATGCTAGACGAACGTTTCGTCTAAAAAAGACTCATCAGTAACGCTCAATTAAAAAAGTTGAAAGGCAAACAAAGGTTATGCCAAATACAGCTAAGGTAATCATTTCCTGGGGTAGAAAATCCGAAGTGTTTCAGAATATAAAGTTGTGTAAATAGTTAATTATAATTATGACAATTTCAATGATTAAACAGGTCAACACAGAATTGTTGACTACTGGGCTGCTACATTCTAATACCCTCGGGGAGGAAACCTGTACCGACAGTTGCATCGACCCTGTAGTTGTACAAAAACTCATCAAAGATACCACGCTTATAATGCCCTGTACTTTTGAAAATTCAATGTTTAAATCGGATTAGATACCAACTAAATCTACCAGAACGATGCTTAGTCATAGTTAAATTGGTTAATTATCATTTTACAGCAGCAGCTTCTTTTCAAAATCGATTTAAAAAAAATCTCTTCATTCTAACTAGATGACATTTTAAAGTTTTTTATGAAATATTCATAAACCTATCTATTTAAACATGTTAAACACGATGCATGACTGGCAGAAAAGCTGTGAAATGCGCACTTTATTTTCTTTATTCTGAATGATAACAAGAATAGTAAACTCTCATATTGATAGCAAGCTTGGTTTTCTGTATTATAATTGAAACCATTGTTACAACTCACTACAAACTGCTCAGAGTCTGAAAAGACCAGTTTTTGTGCTCGACCAGTAAAGTCGAGCACAGATTTTACTCGACTAGACTCGACATTGTCTCGACAGTACTTAACTGAACTTAACTGTACTCGACTTTGGTCTCGACTTAACTTAATAAGTCTGATTCAGTAATTGATGATCTTGGTGTAGTCTGAAATGGTCTCGACCAAGGCTAGACCTGTCTCGACCAATCTTGACCAGTCTCGACCTGTTTTTACCAGTCTCGACCTGTCTTGACTAGTCTTGACCTTCAGATTTAGTCTCGACTGGTCTGAATCAGCCCATCTAACTAAATTAAATATTGATCTTACAAAATTCCAGGTTATTTGGTAGTTGGTTCATTGCTGGGAAATAAAAGAAGTAAATTAATAGGTACAAAAGCAAGAATTTTCAGTTTTGATTTAATTCAGATAGTCATCTTTAATTATTTCTATAACTTTTTCAAATCAACTTGGATTTTCATAAAACTATACAGCTATCTCAATTAAACTTTGATCTTACAGAATCCCAGGTCGTTATGTAGTTTGGTGTATTGCTGTCAAATTTAAGAATTTAATTAACAGGTTAAAAAAAAGCTAGAATTTGCAGTTTCGAACTAAATTCAGATAGTCATCTTTACATTTTCTATAACTTTTTCAAATCAACTTGGATTTTCATCAAACTATACAGCTATCACAATTATATATTGATCTTATAGAAAGCCAGGTTGTTTGGTACTTTGGTTTATTGCTGTCAAATTTAAGGATTTAATTGATAGGTAAAAAAAACTAGAATTTTCAGTCGGACTGAATTCAGATAGTCAACTTTAAATTTTTTTATTACTTTTTCAAATTAACTTGGATTTTCATAAAACTATACAGCTATCTCAGTTGTATATTGATCTTTCTGAACTATAGGTTGTTATGTTGTTTGGCATATTGCTGTCATATTTAAGGATTTAATTAATCAATTAAAAAAAGCTAGAATTTTCAGTTTGGACTAAATTCAGATAGTCATCTTTAAATTTGTTTATAACTATTTCAAAGCAACTTAGATTTTCATCAAAATCTACAGCTATCTCCATTATATATTTATCCTGCAAAATACCAAGTTATTTGTTAATTTATTTTATTGTTGTCAAATTAAAATAATTCAGCCTTGTTTTACCTATTAACTAAGTCCTTAAATTTGACAGCAATACACCAACATACAAAACAACCTGACATTTTGTAAGATAAATATATAATAAGATAGCTGAAAAGTTTGATGAAAATCCAAGCTGATTTGAAAAAAGTTATAAAATTTTAAAAATGTCACCTTTGTTTTGTTAAAACAAGAATTTAATTTAATCATGATAACAGAACTTTCATAGGAATCCTTGATAACCTTTTAGAATAATTTTTGTCAAAATTAAAGACATGGCATACAAGAAGCACTTTAATAAGGTTTAATTACATCAGTATATGTGTGTTTTACAGGTAAAAAGAAAGCCCTATTTTTTCTTAAACTCGTGTATTACTTATCTAGTAAATTCAAAAGGACTTGCGATTTAAGTTAAACAGGATGTTGCAATTTTGAATGAATGTTATTTAGAATTTAATACTCTCTGACCAGGTTGTGATCTTTTTAATGAGTTTGCCCCAAGCAGGAGGTATTACTTAATACTTCACCACTAATCAGAAGAACAATTTTATTAATTTCTTTAATTTTTTATCCGCTTTTGATATATATTATATATTCTATATCCCAAATTATCATAATAGATATATTTCTAATATAAGGTTACGTGTGCGGGATTTTCTCGCTGCGTTGAAGACCCGTTGGTGGCCTTCATGTGTTGTCTGCTCTTTGGTCAGGTTGCTGTCTCATTGACATATTCCCCATTTCCATTCTCAATTTTATTAAACAATTTCAGTGATTTTGTTGGTTGATGTTTCCTCATTGAAAAGATAATTATATAACTATTGTATGTAACCATGAAACCTATGTAGTTTTTTTTAAGAATTTAGGAAAATTAGGTTTAAGAAAAAAAAACACATGCCAAATCATATAAGATATTTGATTTAACTATCTCTATTTGATAAATCTGAGAATCATGTTAGGATGTAAAAAGATATGTAAAAAATATCTTATTGTGGCTGTTGCCATGTCAGTTAAAGAGAAATTTATTTTAACCTTTAATTTTTTTAGTTCGCATTGAATTCTTATAGTCACCTTTAAATTTTTGTATAATATTTTCAAATCAGTATGGATTTTCATCAAACTTTTCAGCTACCTTTATTATATATTTATCTTACAGAATGTTAGGCTGTTTTGTATGTTAGTGCATTGCTGTCAAATTTAAGGACTTAGGTAATAGGTAAAACAGCTGAAATTTTCAGTTTTGACTGAATTCAGACAGATACTTATAATTAAAATATTTAAATTTGACAGTAATAAACCAAATTAACAAATAACCTGGTAATTTTTAAGATAATTATATAATGGAGATAGCTGTAGATTGTGATGAAAACCCAAGTTGTTTTGAAATAGTTATAAAAAAATTTTAAAGATAACTATCTGAATTTAGTCCAATCTGAAAATTCTAGCTTTTTTTACCTTGATTAATTAAATCCTTAAATTTGACAGCAATATGCCAGACAACATAACAACCTGGGAGTAAGTAAGATCAATATACAACTAAGATAGCTGTTTAGTTTTATGAAAATTCAAGTTAATTTGAAAAAGTAATAAACAAATTTAAAGTTGACTATCTGAATACAGTCCGACTGAAAATTGTAGCTTTTTTTACCTATTAATTAAATCCTTAAATTTGACAGCAATACACCTAACTACATAATGACCTTGGATTCAGTAAGATCAATGTATAATTGAGATAGCTGTAGAGTTTTGTACAAATCTAAGTTGTTTTGAAAAAGTTATAGAAATAATTAAAGATAACCATCTGAATTTAATCAAAACTGAAAATTCTTGCTGTTTTGACCTATAAATTGAATCCTTAAATTTGACAACAATACACCAAACAACATAACGACCTGGGATTCGGTAAGTTCAATGTATAATTGAGATAGCTGTATAGTTTTATGAAAATCAAAGTTGATTTGAAGAAGTTAAGAATTTAGAAAAAATAGGTTTAAGAAAAAAAAAACACATGCCAAACCATATAAGATAATATGATTTAACTATCTCTATTTGATAAATCTGAGAATCATGTTAGGATGTAAAAATCTGTTTTTATACATATCTTTATCTTATTGTGGCTGTTGCCATGTCAGTTAAAGAGAAATTTATTTTAACCTTTAATTTTTTCAGTTCGCATTGAATTTTTATAGTCACCTTTAAATTTTTGTATAATATTTTCAAATCAGTATGGATTTTCATCAATTTTTTCAGCTATCGTTATTATGTATTTATCTTACAGAATGCCAGGCTGTTTTGTTTTTTAGTGTATTGCTGTCAAATTTAAGGACTTAGGTAATAGTTAAGAAAAGCTGAAATTTTCAGTTTTGACTAAATTCAGACACTTATAACTTAAATATTTAAATTTGACAGTAATAAACCAAATTAACAATTAACCTGGTTTTTTTTAAGATAATTATATAATGGAGATAGCTGTAGATTTTGATGAAAACCCAAGTTGTTTTGAAATAGTTATAAAAAAAAGTTTCAAAGTCAATGAACCATGATGAGGGGTGAGGCTTTATAATCTCCATGGAAATAAGACTTGCAAATGCCAATAAATTTGCATACCAAATATCACTGACTTAACATTAACAGTTCATCTTAAACTGAACTAATTACAAACTAATACATATAAACTAAGCAAATGTTTCAAAGTCAATAGACCATGACTGAGGGGGCAGGGCCAAACATTCTCCATGGAAATGAGATGTACTAATTCTTATACAACTGAATACCAATTAACATTGGCCTACCACTAATGGTTCCCCTTGAACTGACCTAATCACAAACTAATACATGTAAACTAAGCACAATTTTCAAAGTCAATAGACCATGACTAAGGGAGCGGAGCCAAATAATCTCCATGGAAATGAGATATGCCAATGCTTATACAACTGCATACCAAATACCATTGACCTACCACTAGTGGTTCCCCATAAACTGACCTGATCACAAACTAACACATGTAAACTAAGCAAAAGTTCCAAAGTCAATAGACCATGACTGAGGAGCAGGGCCAAATAATCTCCATGGAAATGAAATGTGCCAATGCTTATACAACTGCATACAAAATATCAATGACCTGCCACTTGTGGTTCACCATAAACTAGACCTAATCACAAACTAATACGTTGTTGACGCTGCTGCCGCCGACGCCGGAAACAGCATACCTATGTCTCGCTATTTGACTCCGTCAAGGCGAGACAAAAACAATCAGATCTAAATGATAAAAATTAAAATTGAATAATTTCCTATGCTGTCCTGTCATACCATTTCCATACTTTTTGCCATCTCTTGTAACTGCTTTGAGAGATTCTACAAAAAAGTGCAAAATCAATCAAAAACTGTGTGAAAGAAAATGAAAAATACATAGAAAATAACTAAATATTGTCCAAAATATAAAATGTATTTGTAAAAGGCTTAGAAACAGGTAGAATGCATGACTTTGCCTAGCACTTCTATCCTGTTTCAAGCCGAGTACGAAAAATTATACATCAAGATATAATGTTTGTTTTTAAATTTATACTGCAACTTTAATAACTGTTTCAACTGACTTTGGTTTGGGTAAAAACATTAAATTTTGAATTTGAAGAGTATGATGTATAAAATTCTGCAAACCTGTGATCTTTATTGACTTAACAGAAGTTCTTATATTTGAAAAGGTAAGTCATTAAGTGAAACATATAAAAGAATTGAAATTTTATAAGTCAAAGTGCTTTCAATTAGACAGTTGTTCTTATATTTGACGAGGTAAACAACAAGGTTTGACAATATGTGTGTATATACAACGTGTACAAGTGCAGTAGTATCAATCACACTTGATACAATAAATCTCGATGGAAATGAGATGTGCTAATGCCAATACAACAGCATACCTAATAACATTGACATACAACCTTTGTTTTTTTCTTAAACTGACCTAATCAGAAAATAATTCATTATTGACACGGGACTCACACCGCCTCTAATGTTGCTGTCCAAAACAACATGGCTAAGTCTCTCTTTGTTACTTCCTTGAGGTGGGACAAAAACCATTGTTTTAAAGGTGGGGATGACAGTTTAGGAGAGGAGATGCATTGATTGATTTATGGATTGTCCAGTGGCAAATATAACATGCATATCAGGTCGGGGAAAATGTTAATGTCATGTTTATAGAAACCAAGGTTAGTTTTGGTACTATAAAAGCATTCACAGCATCAATTTTAATATGCTAGTTCGGATGGTAACAGTATAACTATAAAGGAGATATTTCACTCTAAATGACACATTATAATGACTCAGAGCTTACTTTGCTCTTTCTTAAATGTCAATTGTTTAAAGAAAAAGCAGCAAATACATATTATCTAGTCTTTGGTTTGACCTGGCTGGGATTAAAACCCATGACCTTCCAAACCTGAGGCAAGCAGACAACCAGGTGACTAATGAGGCTGTGCCTAGGAGTGAGGACAAATTGCAGTTAAAAAAATGGCTAAAACCTGGCAATAACTAAGTTAAGAAATTGAACTTGTCTAAAAAGGAATGAAGTTTACTGTTTTCAGATGAGACTATGTGCATTACCACTATGGGGAATGGTTCAATGCTATTTATCTAGAACTATACATTATATTGTAATAACTAATAAGATTACACACTCTGTAGGTATAAGTATCTAAACAGTTTTTATGGCTTTTAAAGACTTTTTATTTGAGAGGTGGAGATAGAAGGACTTAGGGATCATAAATGTATTCTTGCAAGGAAGATCCGATATAATGATTATAAATCAATTACCATATTTTGTATCCTTGATGACTTTTATGTATCATGTTATATAGTATAAACTATATTAATATCATCTAAATATAAATTTTAGTATTTTTTTTGTTAAAAAAAAAAGATTATTAATAAGAAAATGTTTTAAAAACGTTTACTTTTTGTAAAGACTTTATATTTCCTTCTTACTATTACACTGTACTCTTGAAGAATTTCTTATATTTTTTAAAGTTTGGAAAATATCATGCAGGATGTATTTGAATAGACCAGATGTTTACACAGGTGTGTAATGACCTTCCTCTATAACGCTTTACTTTCCGTTTTATAAAAGTGGTATAGATTTGATTGACATATTTGTAGACCTTTTCAACAATTGTCTACACCTACAGTTGAGAATGACTACGACAGGTGAGATATGGAGGGTCGTCTCAAAAATGAAATTTAAAAAAATATAATTGATCCCATATGATTATTTTGATTGCCAATGAGAACTATCCAACATGACGTGTATAAAAGCATTTGTTGTGTACCGTACCTTATTTTGTTTATTAAGTATTTGCTTATCAAATTTAAACTTTCTTTTGAATTGACTATGAGGAAAAGGAAGGACTTCAATGTTTCATTTCTTTTAGATGTCGAGTTGGAAAATGAAAAAAAAAACAAACAAAAAACAAACAAACCTGTATTATGTAGTAGATGTTTAATTAATCATTGTTTTATGTCTGACGACTAGGGCAGTACATGTTTTTTACAATATCTGTTAATTTTGGCTTCGGATGCCTCAACGTACTCATTACTTTATTTCTTTTTAATACACCAATTTAATGTTCAACTTGAAATCGATATTGAGCGACAATGCAATTTAACTTTTGTGTCTTTCTCTTTAAATTATCCGGCTTACTGTGCCGTCGCTAGACCTGCTCCCTTGCAACTAGATGCCGTAGCTGACCAGAGAGAGAGAAAGAAGCTGATTAATTGCCTCGCCCTAAATAACCTCATTCGCGAGAATCAGCTGGAGTACATTAAATTCACAACAACAATAGATACCAAGATTTTGAAAGGCCCTTGGTGTCTCTTCTGATTCAAATTCAGATTCAAATCGTATTTTTTTTTTTTTTTTTTTTCGTTTTCTTGCTATTTTTATGTCTTCCGCAGTAGGAAATAAAATCACACAATGCAACATATAAAACAGAATTTCAGATTGACACATGGTCTGTATTTTGGTTAAAGACCCCCATCCCCAACCCCAAAAAAGGGGAAAAAGGAAAATAAGTTACTATCTTTGATTGAATAAACAGGAAATAAATATGAGAGCGAAGCATAATTTCAAAATATTAAATTGTAAAAACTAAAAATTCTATCGTGACAAAAACTTACCAGTTGTAATGACTCACTTGTTCAGGAATTGTTTCATGCGTATAAAACATGCGGCGGGGTTTTACTAGTATAATTGGATCTAAACCTCCCCTATGTATGGTCAGAGATGAAATTTAAAAACCATTATGCATGGGAAAAAAAGAATATAAGGAAGAAAACCAAAGCTATGTCCTGAAAAGGGGCCGGGTAAGCAGTTTTCGCTTCTTACAAGACACACGAAGGTCATTTTTTGGGAACAGGGATGGGAATCTAAGACAAAGAGACAGGTTATGTTGTCTTTCGGGACACGGACAACCTATAACGGTCAATCAGTCCAAAAAGACACTGCAATCACAAGAAGCTATGTTGAGATATAAATATCATACGCATCACTGAAGAGACAATACTTGTCAAAATGCGCATGTGGCGCGGACTTAAAAATTTCATGCCGTTGATGTATCCAGTTCATTAAGGAAACACATCATCTTTAACATGGTATCTTGAAGCAGAGTAGTCCCTCGTAACTAAATTATCGATGTAGCCTTTTCCGTTGACCTTTAAACCAATAGGCGTTTACCCCTTCCAAAATTGAATGTGTACAACAAGTGACGTGAAGATCGGTTGAGAAACACAAACTCTAGCAGACGGACAGTCCTGTTATAATATAATAATGTGATAAGTGATTGCCAATGAGACAACTATCCACCAAAGTTGTAATGATGTGAATGTAAGCAATTATAGGCAACCGTACGGCCTTCAACAATGAGAAAAACCCATACCGAATAGTCGGCTATAAAAGGCCCCGACATGAAAAATATGAAACAATTCAATTGAGAAAACTAACAGCCTAATCTATATCAAAACAATTTAAGAAAAACAAATATGACAGACATGAACCAACGACAACCACTGAACTATAGGCTCCTGACTTGGGACAAGCAAATAAAGAATGTGGCAGGGTTAAACATTTTTGTGAGTGCTCAACCCTCACCTAACTTGGGACAATGGTGTAACAGCACAACATAAGAACCAACTATAAATATGTTCCTTCCACAAATTTCATAAATAGCATTACAAAAACGACAAAATATTCTGATCCCCAATTTGATGGAAAAAAATATTGTGGTCAAGCAGATGAAAAAAAAATATTTTGAATCCAGATTTTCCTCATACCTTATAGTGTTAAATTTTGAAAAAAAATAATTAGATTGATAGCGTCGAAAAACTAAAAAAAAATGTTCGCGTAACCCCCCTTAAAGTTAAATGGTTGCTCCCTAAATTCTAACATAAAATTTTACAAGATAAAAACTTAAAAAGGCAGATGACAATGTGACATAATTGCAGTAATTATTTCCTTGAAAGTTTAATAAATTCAACGTAAAATGTTGTATAAATACATGTAATTATAATATTAAACAAAAGAGAAAAGTATAATTCATATTTGTTTGAAATATGTTTTTTCGTCAAAATAGTGCAAAATCGATTAATCGAAGTTGTAAACGTAAAACTATTCATAATGATTTTTAATTTTGAGACGACCCCTTCATTTTACCTGTAAACTGTAGGTGTCATTAGTCGGTGTCGAGAGTTGTTGAAAAGGTCTAGTAGAACATGATAATCATTGTCACATAAACTGCTGAGAAGAGCCTGCTTAAAAAGCTCAGAGATTCCTCATAAGGATAAATCTATGCTCCCTTAGTGGACAGTAGTCAATGTATATAGCTATTTAAGCATGATAAGTGAGAAATAAGGATATAATATATTTAATTTGTTAGAATGTCAATGGTTTTTAAGATAATCAGGGAAAGAGAAGTCATTGATGGGAAAGTGCTCTAGTCACCAAGTAGAATGAGCCCTGGGCTTTTCAAGTTTTGAACTTAGATCAGTGGGAACTCATAGTAGAAATATTTCATGCATTTTCATAAAGATAAAATGTTAATACCAATATGTTTTGAATATACATTTTTTGTACTAGACCAACAAGCTCGAGCTTACAAGCTTAAGGTAACAGTCAACATGAAGACATATTACCTAATTCTGGCATATATATTTTTACTCCAAGCTGACCAGTACTTGCATTTACTACTTAAATCAAAATGGCTTTACAGAGAAGCATTTAATACCAATTTATAAATCTTAATTTGACCTGGTCAAAGATTAAACACATGCACACCGGAAAATAACACCAAGTCAGATTTGTTAAAAAGATCAATTAATTAATAGGATCTATATTTTGGATGAAGTTATTAAATAAAGTTTAATACCTTAAACTGTAGAATGGTCATTTCAAAGGCATGTGACGTTAGTTTTCCTGAGGTATTTGCTTCTTTTAAAGTCATGGAAACAAATGTTGAATTGAGATTCCTGCAGCCATCAGAGCTTACAGCAACACCTAATTTCCACTGCATATCTATTAGCTATTAAAAATAAAACAACTGATTAATATAAGAAATTCTAATTTTGCTAGAGATATATAGATTCCACCACTGCATCAAGTGTGTTACGGTTTTTCTCTACCCGGGACAGTTAAATTTTAAAATTAAAAACGTGAGGCTTGCCAAGCTTTTCAAATATTGAAAATTTAAATGTTGAGAGTGGAGAAATATCGTAAAAGACAAGATAAAGAGGTAGAATATGTTTCTCTAATGATTTTTAGACGATATCTAAACAAAGTGTATCCTTCCTTTTCAAAGATTTTCAGAAAGTTGCGTTCTTTATATGTGACGTCATCAGGCATGATCGCCTTTTGTCATGACGTCACAATAAGAAATTCAGACGAAATCAAGAATATTTGACTTCATTATTAAATTTCGACTTTGCCGAGAATAAAGTTTTCTATAGAGATGAGAAATATTTTTCTCACACCAATCGAGAAATGTGAAAATAGCATGAATATTATCGAAATTATTTTTTAATACATCAAAACATGTTTTTATATCCAAGATTCATTTTTAAAGATATGACTGTTTTTAAATCAAAATAGTCAAAAATAAATTGAACTATTATCATGATTTAAATAACATTCTTTTTTTTCAATTCCAACTTATGCTTTCCACACACACAATGTAATTTACAATTAGTAACACAGAGCGTAAGGATGTAGTCATTTCAGGTTTAGGAATTTTTGTCAGATGTTCAGATTCCTTGACTTTTTTTCCTATGATACAAGGTAAAATAGTTTGCCCCTTATTACCCACTTTTCATTTCAGAGACATGATAGAAGACTTCAATAACCGTGGTTGCATAAAATACTTCGCATACTAAAAATCCAGTTAAGTTTGATTCATGCAAAACAAATTTCTTGGTAGAGGGGTCTAAATACAGCACAAACAACATTTTCCAAAAGACCAAAAAAGTGAAAAAGTATATTCTAACAAAACGCATTTGACTAGCAGGTCGAACAACTGATGTTCTTAAACCCTGCTGACTGCCATTTGCGATTGCCAAATAAACGGATCACCAGATGTAACAAAATGGATCTTATAATAATTTATTACCAAACAGAAAACAATAAACTTGCGGAAAAGATGGTATACCGCAAACATGAGGTGCAAAAATTTGTACACCATATCCGGATTTCGACAATTAATGTCTCTTCAGTGATGTTAGGAATAGAAACGGTATTTGGAAGGCCATATAATTTACCTCAATTTAGGATAGACTCTTGAATTTTGAAAGAGTCGAAATAGGATGAACGGATCATATAAACCCACAGGCAAATATAATACAAGCCCAAACGAAAAAAATATAAACAAGTCTAAATTGAAAACAACGTTCAAACCTGTCATTGCGTTGGATAAAAACCGCAATTTTTATACGTGTGCATGCAAAACAATTTTTTTGCTAGAGGGGTCTAAATACAGCACAAACAACATTTTCCAAAAGACCAAAAAAGTGAAAAAGTATATTCTAGCAAAACGCATTTGACTAGCAGGTCGAACAACTGATGTTTTTAAACCCTGCTGACTGCCATTGGCGATTGCCAAATAAACGGATCACCAGATGTAACAAAATGGATCTTATAACAATTTATTACCAAACAGAAAACAATAAACTTGCGGAAAAGATGGTATACCGCAAACAAAAGTTGCAACAATTTGTACACCATATCCGGAATTCGACAATTAATGTCTCTTCAGTGATGTTAGGAATCGAAACGGTATTTGGAAAGCCATATAATTTACCTCAATTTAAGATATAACGCAATCTATTTGAAAAAGAGAATTTCTATCTTATTCTCTTTATTCAATGTTTTCTATTTGTATGACCAAAATATTCAAACAAACATTTAACTGGCATGATTGTAACACATATATTTGATGATGGCATCAAATAACACTACACAAACAAAAATCTCCAGATATGAACACGTTTTACTTAGTTGTATAAGAAACGAAGAAATTATTTGTGAACAAGTATTGGGTAAATTTCCCAAAAAGTTGATAACCAAGCAGATATCAATAGACTGGGGAAATTTACCCAAAAAAGATGATAACGAAAAAGAAATAAATAGAATGGGGAAATCTCCCTAAAACGAAGAAAACGAAAAAGAAATCAACAGAATGGGGAAATTTCGCCAAAAAGATGATAACCAACAAGAAATCAATACAAAGGGGAAATTTCCCAAAAAAGATGATAGCGAAAAAGAAATCAATGGATTGGAGTAATTTCCCCACAAAGTTGATAACCAAAAAGAAATCAGAAGACTGGGGAAATTTCCCCAAAAAGATGATAACGAAAACGAAATCACTAAAATAGGGAACTTTCCCCGCAAAGTTGATAACCAAAAAGAAAAAAATAAACTGGGGAAATTTCCCCAAAAATATTGTAACGAAAACGAAATCAATAGAATGGGGAAATTTCCACACACAGTTGATAACCAAAAAAATGTGTAGACTGGGGAATTTCCTCACAAAGATTATAACCAAATAGTTATCAGTAGACTAGAGAATTATTGCCACAGAGATGATAACCAAAATAAGTTCATAGGCTTGAAGAAAATCCCCATGCATTGCACAACGATTGCACATTCCGTTGTATAAAACAATGAGAAATATGTCGTCTATCAGATACTATAAGAAGAGAAAAGAGTGGGGAAACATTTTCAGCAGCAGATTACATAATTGAAAGGAGTCATTGGCTAGGGAAACATTCATGCTGATAAATTAAACAACAAACATCACAGATAGAGATGATACAGTATACGAATTGGGCTTATTTCCTCACACACTCTTGATTACTGTAATCATGAATATCGGGGCCTTTTATAGTCGACAATACGGTATAGTTTTTCTCATGTTGAAGGTCGTAAGGTTGCCTATAATTGCTAAAACTCACTTTATATGATCTTTGAGGAATAGTTGTCTCATTGACAATCATACCAGATCCCCTTACGTATGAATAGCTATAAATTACCTCGTATGTTTTAATCTGTTGGGGAGCCTCGGTGGACGAGTGGTCTAAGTAGTTCAACTATTGTATCACTAGCCATCAACACTGAGGTTTTGAATTCGAATCCCTCTCGTGCCCTGTGCGCTCGACTCCAATCTTAATCGACTACGATTGTCAGTTTTCCTATCGAAGGTATGTGGTTTTCTTCGGGCAATCCGGCTACCACCATCAATAAAAACTTACCGCCATGAAATAGCACAATAGTGTTGAAAGTGGCGTTCAGCACCAACAATTCAATCAATCAATCAATTTAATCTGGTGAATTTCCCCGCCCGTTTGAAAAAATTACACCCTATGGGAGACCATGAAAAAAAATTGACACATTTGAAGTGAGTTAATAATCTTGCATAATGTGGATTTATTTTCATCTATTCAACATTTACAGTAAATATTATAATTCGAACCAAATAAAACAGAGTTACTTAAATAGAAAATAAGTTCTTTCAGTTCAATTTATTGTTAATATTAACGGTTTTGTGAAAAAAAATGGTAGGATGAGACACTTTGCAAAAAAAAAAAGGCAGGATGACAATTTATGTAAAAAAAAGTCAGGATAAACTAATAAAAAAAAGACAATGATAGAGATAATAACTAAAAAAATGCAGAACAGTTTTTTTCATAATAGCACTCCCACCCCCCACCCCCACCCCCATTTGAATCGATTGCTAGCTCCCTAACTGTAAATAAGCTTGCTATATCTTTAGACGGTTAACTGCATTGAAAGTCTCAATGAAACGTGATTCTGATACTTTTCTGTTATCGTCATTCTGACGTTGATATCTATAAAATGAGAAGATTGTACTTGCATAGGGCAATTCACAGCTGAGGTTTACTGGAGAAAACAATCAGGGTGCTGTTCAGCTTAGTTTTTTTTTAAACAGGTTCAAAGTTGGGGTCGGACACCTTACCCGAAAAGTTAATGAAAAATTCCCTACGGCAACACTTTTGTCCGCACTAGGTCCAAACGAAAGCTGGGTAGCTGAGGTCTACTTGAGAAATAATCCAGGGTGTTATTCGGCTTAGTTTTTTTTTAAACAGGTCCAAAGTTGGGGCGGACACCCTACGCAACCCTTACCGAAAAGTTAAAAAAAAATCCCTACTGCAATACTTTAGTCCGCACTAGGTGCAAACGGAAACTGGGGACTAAGGCTTGCTTGACAAAAATTCAAAGGTGAGGTATAGCACGGAATTTTTTTGTTAAATAAATAATTGATAATTTCCTTGCACACCATACTTTTAGTACAAAAATATACCTTTCGTCCGATCAAAAGCTATTTCACACAATATCACAAAAATGATTTCTGATTGAAAAGTCAATTCCAAGTAACAAGCAATTTTGCCAGCACTTAAATAAATTCATAATTATTTACGATTCTATATACATTCAAAAGTGTTGACTATTACAAATTCAAAGCGTGTAGCACGCAGTTTGGTATACTATTGTCGTGAAATTAATGAACAGGAAATGAAATCTTAAAATTCATTTAATAGTGTCTTTGAATGTTTAATTATATATTTTTAAAACAGATAATTTAGTAGTTGTATTTTGATAAAAACGTTTTAAGTAAGTTTGAATCTTATGCAATTTTTGGGTTCATAGACATATCTGAAAACTGGCTGTTAGCGTTGTTGCTGCTAGCGAGTGGCTGATAGCTTGAGCCTGGTGTGCGAGGCATTAATACCTTAATAATGAGATTAATTGTGTATATATGTTGAAATTGATCTTATTGTGTCATGTTTTCAAAAAACCTACCTATAAAATTCAAACCTATTCATGTTATACTGTTTTCATAATATAACATCCAAAATCAGATATAATATAATTGATATTTTGTCTTACTAAGTCTGCTTATAAACCGTTCGTGCAACGGTTACTTGAAAGAATAATCGAGTACACACAATATTGTTCGCTATAAATACGAATTATATCCAAGTGAAAATAATGCCATGACGCAGCTAAAAATTCTATTTGTTGATTTTAATTCATAAAACGTACGTTGATATTAAGTGTATATATCAATTATTTTCGTTCAGAGACGACTCCCATTTCGTGCTACGTTTGGTACGGCATCAAATCGGGTATCCTCTATTAAAATTAGACCAAATGCTCCTGTGGAAATGTAGTAGAAGAGATGAAGACGTCTGCAGCTGTAAATTTTTGTGTTCACGATAATTCAAGATTTGATGGTTGTTTGTTATTCTATTCATCTAATTTCACTAAGCGTTGGTCATTTGACTTTCAAACAAGAATTGAATACAAAACGGTGTTGTCTGTTCACTTTTATTTGTATGCATTATAAATATCTAGTAAATAACACATCTTGTTGTGATAAACAAAGCAGTGGTTAAGTTTGACTGCAAGTAGAAGATATCGATTAAAAAGATGGTATGAATTATTCGGGTTATTTATATATTGTGCATAAAGCAGTGAAAAATAGTAATTACATGCTTTATTCAAAAATTAACACACTTGCATTTTCAAATTTAAAGATTGACGTATTTCACAACAATCTCATTTCATTTGCACCATAAAATGAAAAAATAAAACAAAAAGAAGGAGACTCATCAAACAAAAAGCTCTTTGTCGCTCATCTTGATCGCTGTATATCTTCAACAAAGGCAATCCTCCAACAACAAAATAATTCATTGCTTAAATCTCGTTTTGTGATTTTTTTCTGTTTCTCTTTATCGACTTTAGTTTTAGTCAAATAACGCAAAACATATCATGATGATAAAAGACTACATTTAAGGACAATTGTTCAATAAGAGTGAACATAAATTTCGAAACTGTTGACCTATTTCTAGTACTTTTACTGCTGACCACATTTTCCTACCAAAAATAGTTTTAGCCAAAATATAAAACAAATCGGTATAAGTCATCCTATAAGGAGTCGATTGAAAAATTTGATTGTTTTGAACATTTTGTCAATCAGAATTTGCTGATCATTTCACTGCTTAGACCTTCTCTCTAGCTACTATATATATATCTGAAATGGTTTTCGCAGAAATATTAAATAAATGGGGAATGTGTCCATAGGACACAGACGATACCTCGCTTGCATCTCATATAAATTTATAAAGGAACATAACTGAAGAACGGTAAAAGTGATGCTACCCAAATGTGTACTTGATATGAGTTTTGTGGTACACAATGTAATAACAATTGTGTATAAGTTTCATAACATTTGGTTGAGGCAAATGTCACAAATAGAAACTGGGTGTATCTTGTGACTGGGTAATGTGTTGGCCTGGAACCACACACACACAATAAACAATACGACTAGTCTGTACCGCCTCTGACTCTGGGACTAACTCTTGCAACAAAAGACGACTCTGGTTATCGCGATGTATAATTTAATAAGTTCAGCATGGAATCCAATTGTACAGAGTTGGAACTGCTCAGTGTAATACTAAATCCAATCTGCCACATCGAAATAATAAAACAGTTTATATAACAAACCAAAAATTACTTGAATAGACTTGACAAATATGTCTCTAAATGAGTGACATATTCAATTAAGGAATTACAGTAAAATTAGCACATAGATAATAATTAACAATAGAACATGCAGACTTATTTGTGGACTTAAACAATCTTAAATATATACGAATAATAGATCAATGGAAGTCAAATGTCGCTAATTGAAAAACAAATTAAAACATGAAATTAGATTAGCTTAATCTTCTAAACTTGACTTAAACCTTTCACAATAAAAATAACAAAACCCCTTAGTGAAATATTGTAAATATAACAAAAACAGTGATTTTACAAAATCTTTTACAAAATGTCCGAAAGGTCTCAAAATCAATTTTTGTCCATTTTACCACTGTAACAGAAACTTAAGTTAGAGAACGCAAACCAAAAATTCAGCACGTTTCCCATTTGTACAGGGCATAACTCTAGAACAATAGAGGTGACACCCCACAAATTCAAATTGATCTGTATATTGTATTAATAAGCAGTGTGTATAAGTTTCATAACATTTGGTAAAGGTTAACTTAATAGAGAACGGAAACGAAAAAATCAGCAATTTTTCAATTTGTAAAGGGCCATATCTCTTGAACGGTTAGAGTGACACCACCGAAATTCAAACTTGATCTGTGTTTTGTGGTAATAAGCATTGTGTACAAGTTTCATAGCATTTGGTTGAGGCAAACTAAAGTTAGAGAACGAAAACGAAAAACTCAGCATTTTTTCCATTTATAAAGGGGCATAACTCTAACTCTAGAATAATAAAAGTGACACCCCCAAAATTCAAACTTGACCTTTATTTTGTAGTAATAAGCATTTTGTATACGTTTCATAGCATTTGGTTGAGGAAAACTAATTTAAAAGTTAGAGAACGGAAACAAAAAAATTCAGCAATTTTTCCATTTGTTAAGGAGCATAACTCTAGAACAGTTAAAATGACGCCACCAAAATTCAAACTTGATCTGTATTTTGTCGTAATAAGCATTATGTTTATGTTTCATAATATTTGGTTGAGTCAATCTAAAGTTAGAGAACGGAAACCAACTTTGGGACGTATGGACGGACGTATGGACGGACGGATGTACGGACGGACGTACCGACGGACAAGGGTAAAACTTAATGCCCCCTCCGCTACGGCGGGGCCATAAAAATCGGTATAAATGATCATTAAAGGGCAATGCCAACTATAAGAAGTCAGGTGTGAATTTGATTATGTTGTCATGACAAGCTTTTCTTAAATCTGGTCTTCCTAATCAGTATTGCTGTTAAAAGTTTCTCTCTTTCTGATATCGTTTACAAGATGATAGTTGAAAAAGAAAGTCAAAAGGAAAATCTCATCATTTAAAGGTACTAATTCCCATAATCGTGTGACAATTTGTTGAAATAAATTGGCACTAGGTTGATCTAACCATTCTAAACATTTCTGCCAAGTCAGATGTTCTATCTACAGTCCAAAAAAAATAATGCAATGCCGCATTTACTTCCAACATGACGCTAAAAGTTTTAATACGACCCTATGACTTCTTATGGGAGTCATTACTTCCTTTCTTTCAAAAATAATATAAATGCTGCAGAAAAAAAGTAAAAATTCAATTTGTCATTAAAATTGAGATTTCTAATATGTACGTCTTGGTGTAATCATCTGTACCGGTTTGGAACCAACTTTTGATCCGAGTTATGTGATATCATAGCTTGATTTTAAGAGAACACACAGAACAAAATATAACAAGAGTGCACACGCTGAAATATCTCGCTTTCTTCTCTAACAATTGATATTATGTTGATAGTCCTAAATATAATGCTTAACTACAACTATCACACATACTCAACATAATCTAAGAAAATAAGGTCAGAGACACAAAACTGGTTATACTTGTACATCTTACAAGCATTCCATACAAACAATATATAAATGCTTTAAATATTATAGTTCACCCATTTTACATCCAAGAAAAAATCTTAACCAGGAAAACTTAACATTGACCTATGAACAATGGAAACTAGGCCAGGGTCGGATGAACCCTGTCAGACAGACATGTACACCTTAAAGTCATTCAATACACCAAATATAGATGACATTTTGCTTACAGTATTAGAAAAACAGACCAAAAACAAAAACTTAACATTGAGCAATGAACGGTAAAAATGTGGCCAAAGTAAAAAAAAACATACCAGACTGACATGTACATCGTTAAATATTTTTATACACCAAATATAGTTGACCTATTTCATACAGTATTAGAAAAAAACACACCAAAATACAAAACCTTACCTTTAACCACTGAATTATGAAAACGAGGTCAAGGTCAGATGACACCTGCCAGTTAGACATGTACACCTAACAATCATTCCATACACCAACTTTAGTCGACCTATTGCTTATAATATCTGAGATATGGACTTGACCACAAAAACTTAACCTTGTTCACTGATCCAGGAAATGAGCTCGGGGTCACTTGATAAAATTGAGAATGGAAATGGGGGATGTGTCAAGAGACAACAACCCGACCATAGAACAGACAACAGCAGAAGGTCACCAACAGGTCTTCAATGCAGCGATAAATTCCCGCACCCGGAGGCGTCCTTCAGCTGGCCCCTAAACAAATATATATAATAACTGTATGACGGGCATGAGGACCTTGCAAGGTACGCACATACAAATCAACTAGCTATTTGTTAGTGAAAAATACTTCATATTTTTGTCATTTTTAAATGGATATGTTACAAAGAAAATGTTTGACTAGACACAATAAGGAACAGGTATAGCAGTAACTATGCGTCTTTGAATAGTGGTGTCCTATGCTAGACATATGCATTTTGATGATCCATATTTCAAAAATGTCAACATTGTTTCATAAGATGAAAAAAAATCGGCATGTCAGTAATTCCTCGTCTTTGATTATATATCATTATGTTGACGAAAGCTATGAATATATGTCAATATACATGATATACACTTTCTTTTATCAAAAATTCCTCTGAACAAAAACAAATTGTCTATCGGAATTTTCTAACATTACGAATGATAATTTGTTGTGAAGATGTTTCACAAGATGCAAAATGGATCGGTATGGTGCTATGAAATTAATGTAATTTTTTTTTAATCCGTAATTTAGAAATGGCAATATATTTTACTTTGCTTTATCAACTTTTATTCTAGACAAAAACAAATTATTTATAGATTTTCGTACTTCACGAAATCAAATGTTAATTGCTATGAGGACAAATAGTACACATGTTGCAATAAAAAAAAATTGACCGTATATCTGTCCAACTGTCTTTTGTTTCTCCCTTTTCTATTTCAACAAATGATGTCTTTGATCACCGCTTGTAAGATTTATATTTATAAAACTTGTATAAAAGTTTCTTTTGTTTTCTCTTTTTTTTCAAATATGTATTTAGTAAATTTGAAAATAAGAAGATGTGGTACATGTATGATTGCCAATGAGACAACTCTCCACAATAGACCAAATGACGTAGAAGCTATCAAGTATAGGTAACTCTACAGCCTTCAACATTGAGCAAAACCCATACCACATAGTCAGCTATAAAATGACAAATGTAAAACAATTCAAACAAATATGCCTGTATGTGTTCATGTCAATCGCAATCCAGCTATCATTATACAATAGTTATGATTTTATTTGTGGAATTGAAACTTTGAGAAACAATTTTGTATTTGCTTTTTTTTTGTCCCAGCATTTTGAAACGTTCTCATTAAACGCTACAGGTTCATCACATAATTGCAGATGATTAATTTGTATTCAAAATACATATTTTAAGGTAGTTGGAAATTGAGATTATACATGTTGATCCCGTAATAGACACTCCATTCAACAAATAATTTAGTCAAACGTTTGTTTATTTGTCTTCCCAGCATGAACATATCTGATGACTAGAATAGTATAGATCATTGAAAAGAAATGAATATGACTTGCTGTGAACTATGGATTATAGACAAGGAATTGTATACTTAACGCATAAACATAAATTATTATTTGGAACTAATCGGTGGGACACTTAAGTCTACGTATGCATGGAGATCAAAACAGAATTTTCATAAAACTTGAGACGAGGCTTTGCTATTAAATAATTTATTCGTTTTTCCATATTATCATAATATATAGATATAAGAAGATAGGGTATGAGTCACAATTTGTAAAAGCCAGGAGGTTATAGTATCATATAACCTCCGTGGTAAAAGTAAACCATTATAGGTCAAAGTACGGCCTTCAACATGGTACCTTGGCTCACACCGAACATCATGCTATAAAAGGCCCCAAACAATGACTAGTGTTAAACCATTCAAACAGGAAAACTAACGGTCTAATATATATATATATATATAACAAGTCATTATAAAAATAATAAAATGTGGTACGATTGCTAATAAGACATATCTTCACAAAAGACAAAATAACACAGAGATTAACAACTATAGATCACCGTACGGCCTTCAACAATGAGTAAAACACGTATCGCATAGTTAGATATAAAAGGCCCCGAAATGACAAATGTAAAACAACTCAAACAAAAAAACTAGCAGCCTGATTTATGTACAAAATAATGAACGAAAAGCAACTATGATGTACAGCAACAAACGACAACCACTGAATTACAGGCTCCTGACTTAGGACAAGTACATACAGAATGTGGCAGGGTTAAACAAGTTTGAAGGCGCGCCAACCCTCCCCTAACCTGGGACAGTGGTGTAACAGTACAACATAAGAACGAACTATACAAATCAGTTGAAAATGACTCAACTCGAATGATCGAAACAAAGCAGAAATACATCTAACAAAAACAAGTGGACGTGGCAGGGTACTTATACATTCCCACAACAAAAAGACACTAAGTACAGATCTGAGAGTACTAGCAGTTACTGACAGCTAGTTCAAAGTCAATAATAACTGATAAAATCATGCATCAAAGACTAAAATATCAATCAGTTCACATCCAACTTGCAATGTATTTAGTGTAAAGATGTCATTATAAATGATTGTGCCTATGTATATAAAATCAATATTTAGTTTGATTTTAGTTTACTGATTACCAATACCAATAAAACAGTACTAAAAGATCTAGTTATAGCGTTGAATTGGTAACCTTTTAGAAAAAGTTTAATTTTAAAGTTTAAGTTTACCCGGATCGTATTGAAATGTATCTATATGCTCTGTAAACTACATATATATCTCTGTAAAAACTAGGGTGTGCTTTCCGATTAAAAATAAGTTTTTAACAAGTATAACCAAACTTCCAAACCAAATCTTAATATCTATAGACGTATTTAGTAAAGGTTTTAAATAATTTGCTAACGAAATCCTTGACTTAATAATTTACCAGTAATACATAGATTACGTTCATTTAAATCCGAAACGTCACAACAGACACAGGCATAGCGAACGAGTTGTGGTATATAAACACAGTAAGATGGCGCCAAAAAAACATCACCATCTCCAAAAAAAAAAGGAAAATCAACAATAAGGAACGAAGAATCGTCCCCTTTGTCGTATATTTTAGTACTTTGGTTCAGCCGGGGGTCGATCTGGATGAAAGGCCTACATTTTAAAATTAAGTGGTTGCTTAATTATATATCCTGCAAGCACCCTATACGTCAGTTAGAATTTTATTTTCTGTCTGTAGAAGTCTAGGTGACCATGATATTTCTATTCTCTAATAAACACTGTAGATGTACAATTGAAAGTCATTCGATTAATAATTTAATATCATACATCTTCAATTAATTTACAAGCAAATCAAAGTATTCTAAGATTTATAGATATAATAATTTGAATCAGCATTACACATAACTCCATATATTGAGAAATCCATCGTGAAAGAAGAGAAACATCTAGTTTGACCGGAATTATGTACAAATGTTTTGATAAACCTGATAACCGGATGGTTACATATACCACACTTAAGACCGAAATTATGGCTTTGAAGTAACGCAGGCTACAGTTTTGTAGTTATGTCATCATTAACACCAACTTGCAGTGCATGAAGTAAATCAACAACGTGTACCAAAATAATTTCTAAACATTTATGGAATTCTAAAATACAAATAAAGTATATTTTGTATATTCCTCAAAATTCAAGAGTCTATCCTAAATTGAGGTAAATTGTATGGCTTTCCAAATACCGTTTCGATTCCTAACATCACTGAAGAGACATTAATTGTCGAAATCCGGATATGGTGTACAAAACCTTTTGCACCTTTTGTTTGCGGTATATCATCTTTTCCGCAAGTTTATTGTTTTCTGTTTAGTATTAAATTTATAATTAAGATCCATTTATTACATCGGTGATCCGTTTATTTGGCAATCGCCAATGGCAGTCAGCAGTGTTTAAGAACATTTGTTGTTCGACCTGTTAGTCAAATGCGTTTTGTTAAAATATACTTTTTCACTTTTTTGGTCTTTTTGAAAATGTTGTTTGTGCTGTATTTAGACCCCTCTAACAAGAAATTTGTTTTGCATGCACACGTATAAAAATTGCGGTTTTTATCCAACGCAATCATAGGTTTGAACGTTGTTTTCAATTTAGACTTGTTTATATTTTTTCGTTTGGGCTTGTATTATATTTAGCTTCGGGTTTATATGCAAGTTTATTGTTTTCTGTTTAGTATTAAATTTATAATTAAGATCCATCTATTACATCGGTGATCCGTTTATTTGGCAATCGCCAATGGCAGTCAGCAGGGTTTAAGAATATTTGTTGTTCGACCTGCACACGTATAAAAATTGCGGTTTTTATCCAACGCAATCATAGGTTTGAACGTTGTTTTCAATTTAGACTTGTATATACGGTTTTTATCCAACGCAATCATAGGTTTGAACGTTGTTTTCAATTTAGACTTGTATATACGGTTTTTATCCAACGCAATCAAAGGTTTGAACGTTGTTTTCAATTTAGACTTGTATATATATTTTTATACGTGTGCATGCAAAACAAATTTCTTGTTAGAGGGGTCTAAATACAGCACAAACAACATTTTCCAAAAGATCAAAAAAGTGAAAAAGTATATTTTAACAAAACGCATTTGACTAACAGGTCGAACAACAAATGTTCTTAAACCCTGCTGACTACCATTGGCGATTGCCAAATAAACAGATCACCCGGTGTAATAAATGGATCTTAATTGTAAATTCAATACCAAACAGAAAACAATAAACTTGCGGAAAAGATGGTATACCGCAAACAAAAGGTGCAAAGAATTTTTGTACACCATATCCGGATTTCGACAATTAATGTCTCTTCAGTGATGTTGGGAATCGAAACGGTATTTGGAAGGCCATATAATTTACCTCAATTTAGGATAGACTCTTGAATTTTGAGGAGTCAAAATAGGATGAACGGATCATATAAACCCGGAGGCAAATATAATATAAGCCCAAACGAAAAAATATAAACAAGTCTAAATTGAAAACAACGTTCAAACCTATGATTGCGTTGAATAAAAACCGCAATTTTTATACGTGTGCATGCAAAACAAATTTCTTGTTAAAGGGGTCTAAATACAGCACAAACAACATTTTCCAAAAGATCAAAAAAGTGAAAAAGTATATTTTAACAAAACGCATTTGACTAACAGGTCGAACAACAAATGTTCTCAAACCCTGCTGACTGCCATTGGTGATTGCCAAATAAACGGATCACCCGGTGTAATAAATGGATATTAATTATAAATTCAATACCAAACAGAAAACAATAAACTTGCGGAAAAGATGGTATACCGCAAACAAAAGGTGCAAAGAATTTTTGTACACCATATCCGGATTTCGACAATTAATGTCTCTTCAGTGATGTTAGGAATCGAAACGGTATTTGGTAGGCCATATAATTTACCTCAATGTAGGATAGACTCTTGAATTTTGAGGAGTCAAAATAGGATGAACGGATCATATAAACCCGGAGACAATTATAATACAAGCCCAAACAAAAAAATATAAACAAGTCTAAATTGAAAACAACGTTCAAACCTATGATTGCGTTGGATAAAAACCGCAATTTTTATACGTGTGCATGCAAAACAAATTTCTTGTTAGAGGGGTCTAAATACAGCACAAACAACATTTTCCAAAAGATCAAAAAAATGAAAAAGTATATTTTAACAAAACGCATTTGACTAACAGGTCGAACAACAAATGTTCTTAAACCCTGCTGACTGCCATTGGCGATTGCCAAATAAACGGATCACCCGGTGTAATAAATGGATATTAATTATAAATTCAATACCAAACAGAAAACAATAAACATGCGGAAAAGATGGTATACCGCAAACAAAAGGTGCAAAGAATTTTTGTACACCATATCCGGATTTCGACAATTAATGTCTCTTCAGTGATGTTAGGAATCGAAACGGTATTTGGAAGGCCATATAATTTACCTCAATTTAGGATAGACTCTTGAATTTTGAGGAGTCAAAATAGGATGAACGGATCATATAAACCCGGAGGCAAATATAATACAAGCCCAAACGAAAAAATATAAACAAGTCTCAATTGAAAACAACGTTCAAACCTATGATTGCGTTGGATAAAAACCGCAATTTTTATACGTGTGCATGCAAAACAAATTTCTTGTTAGAGGGGTCTAAATACAGCACAAACAACATTTTCCAAAAGATCAAAAAAGTGAAAAAGTATATTTTAACAAAACGCATTTGACTAACAGGTCGAACAACAAATGTTCTTAAACACTGCTGACTGCCATTGGCGATTGCCAAATAAACGGATCACCCGGTGTAATAAATGGATCTTAATTATAAATTCAATACCAAACAGAAAACAATAAACTTGCGGAAAAGATTGTATACCGCAAACAAAAGGTGCAAAGAATTTTTGTACACCATATCCGGATTTCGACAATTAATGTCTCTTCAGTGATGTTAGGAATCGAAACGGTATTTGGAAGGCCATATAATTTACCTCAATTTAGGATAGACTCTTGAATTTTGAGGAGTCAAAATAGGTTGAACGGATCATATTAACCCGGAGGCAAATATAATACAAGCCCAAACGAAAAAATATAAACAAGTCTTAATTGAAAACAACGTTCAAACCTATGATTGCGTTGGATAAAAACCGCAATTTTTATACGCGTGCATGCAAAACAAATTTCTTGTTAGAGGGGTCTAAATACAGCACGAACAACATTTTCCAAAAGATCAAAAAAGTGAAAAAGTATATTTGAACAAAACGCATTTAACTAACAGGTCGAACAACAAATGTTCTTAAACCCTGCTGACTGCCATTGGCGATTGCCAAATCAACGGATCACCCGGTGTAATAAATGGATCTTAATTATAAATCAATACTAAACAGAAAACAATAAACTTGCGGATAAGATGGTATACCGCAAACAAAAGGTGCAAAGAATATATATATATATATATATATATATAGATTGCCTAACAATGTAATTTTAACACACTATTTAGTATGTAAATATAAGAATGTTTAAAATATTTACAAAATGATGAAAATAAACGCAATATTTCGCTAGACTAACTAGCTTTATCAAGCGTGCATCTATCCAGGTGAAATCGGATGTAGATGATAAGAAACTTTTGCAGCTCAATGTATATGTTGCACTTGAATTTAGCTGCCTTGAAAATAATACATAATTTGGATGAAGTTCAAGATTTTTACAAAATTGATAGTTGAAGTTAGCAACGTCCATTGGCCAATATTACAGGATAAAAAGGACGATGCTGTGTACTAAATTATTCTTTATCTTTCCTGTATCTTTTCTCATCTTTTTCGTTAAGACAATCAGGTTCTAAAGTGTGGAGTTGGTGGATCCAAAAATTTTCTCTTCTCCTTCTCGCCGTGGTGTCCCACTCGGTGTTGACTTCTATGATTTGGAAGGTAACATTATCAAAAGAATGTTTCGTTGAACGAAGATGTCTTGTGAGAGGACAGTTTTTGTTGGTTTTCTGTCCTCTCACATGACATCTTCGTTCAACGAAACATTCTTTTGATAATGTTACCTTCCAAATCATAGAAGTCAACACCGAGTGGGACACCACGGCGAGAAGGAGAAGAGAAAAATTTTTGGATCCACCAACTCCACACTTTAGAACCTGATGGTCTTAACGAAAAAGATGAGAAAAGATACAGGAAAGATAAAGAATAATTTAGTACACAGCATCGTCCTTTTTATCCTGTAATATTGGCCAATGGACGTTGCTAACTTCAACTATCAATTTTGTAAAAATCTTGAACTTCATCAAAATTATGTATTATTTTCAAGGCAGCTAAATTCAAGTGCAACATATACATTGAGCTGCAAAAGTTTCTTATCATCTACATCCGATTTCACCTGGATAGATGCACGCTTGATAAAGCTAGTTAGTCTAGCGAAATATTGCGTTTATTTTCATCATTTTGTAAATATTTTAAACATTCTTATATTTACATACTAAATAGTGTGTTAAAATTACATTGTTAGGCAATCTATAATTTTATTTGAGTAATTGAATTAATCTCTGTACTGATTAATCCACACTCCCATAGATTTGTATGTCATGTGCTGCTATTTATAGGCACTTATATATATATATATATATATATATATATATATACAACTCGTTTAAACATCAGCCCAACAATGTTAGATCTGTAAATTTGCTTACGCAAATATTTTGTTCTTTCCTCGCCGGGATTCGAACTCATGCTACTGAGATATCATGACACCAAATCGCCTACACTGTATCCGACGCGCTAGAACACACGACCACCTAGGCTTCACAAAAATAAAGCTTTCGGTGCCCGGGTGTTACCTTTCCTCGTCAGTTTTAATCTAGCGTCGTAATACAGTGATATATAAGGCATGAAGATGGAATTGTTACAGATCAGCTGAAATATCTATTGTAAAGGATCCTACAAATGAATGCAAGATACAGTCACAGAAATAATTATATTTATAAGTACGCCTGAACCAGTGACAACTCTACAACAGATTTATCCATCGGATCACCAGCAGTGATGATGATACATGGCTGTGTACATTCTGTATATACAACTCGTCTAAACACCAGCCCAACGATGTTAGATCTGGAAATGTCGGATACAGTGCAGGCGATTTTGTGTCACGATATCTCAGTAGCATGAGTTCGAATCCCGGCGAGGGAAGAACAAAAAATTTGCGTGAGCAAATTTACAGATCTAACATTGTTGGGCTGATGTTTAGACGAGTTGTATATACAGAATGTACACAGCCATGTATCACCATCACTGCTGGTGGTCCGATGGATAAATCTGTTCTCGAGTTGTAACTGGTTCAGATGTACTTATATATATATGTATATATAGATATAGATAGATAGAATCAGATGAGTCCCAAATGGTGTAATTAAAGTTTTAGTTTCGGTTTAGAATAAACCCATGATTGACATTTTGTACGCCAGACGCCAACAGAAGACTCTATAGAAACGAACGTCGTAACTTTACGTCAACAGTAAGTCATATAGGAAAATAATTTAAGGACACTCACCTAAAATGTTTGGAAAATCAATTGTAACAGTACTAGCAAAGAGCTTTCAATTATACATGTTTTCCAAACTAAATTAAAATGTAAAGAATTATATAGGAATCAGGCGATAATTGTTTTTACGTTTGCATCGTAACAAAGGTTTTGAACACTTTTTCGTATATTCATTTAACATTAATTTGTCAAAATATTTTTAAAAAAGCTGAAAGGGCATTTTCCACAATGAATGTTTTAATCTTAATACACACCATTACTCTTTTAAACAGGGAAGTATTTAAATTTAAAATATATTTGATTTCAAGTGTGTTTTCGTGGCGTCCTTGAACACTTCAAAATTAATGTTACATGACATATTAAATTAAATACTTTAGTAGCCATTTTTGGAAAATACGATACATTTTGTACATTTATGTCGCTTCTTTTTCACAACATACTTTAACTTTGAATTTAATTGATTATTTAACGACTGCGTTAGTTTTATTTTCTACCTTTATTTTGTGAGCAGGACTATACCTTTTTGCAAACATTATTATTCTTTTATTAAACTTTTTATGCCCCAACTACGATTGTCCGTCCGTCCGTCCGTCTGTCACGCTTCAGGTTAAAGTTTTTCGGTCAAGGTAGATTTTGATGAAGTTAAAGTCCAACCAACTTGAAACTTAGTACACATGTTCCCTATGATATGATCTTTCGAATTTTAATGCCAGATTAGAGTTTTGACCCCAATCTCACGGTCCAATGCACATAGAAAATGATAATGCGAGTGGGGCATCCGTGCACTATGAACACATTCTTGTTTGTTTATCAATTTATCTATTTACTTACTATTATTATCCTTTGTTGTTGTTTATAATAGAAAATTTAGAAGGGGTTCCGCGGAACACCGTGTCTTGCCTGCGATTGCCGCTGTCAGTGTTAAAGTGTAATGTTGACTTTAAAAGTGAGTCCATTTATCAGTAAAATACAGAATTAAAAAAAAATTCAAACTTTTTCTTAAGATGCTATTGTTTGGTCCTAAAGATGAGCTTCTGTACAAGTTTCATAACAATCCATTTAGGTTTACAAATTTATCGCTATCCCAGACTGTCTTTAAGTGTTAACTGTAAAAAATGAAGTCCATCTATCAGAAAAATACTAAAAATGAAAAAAAATATATTTTCAAAGTTTTGTTTCAGACATTATCTCTTAATCATTAAAAAGCTACTGCCAAAGTTTCATAAAACTCTATGAAGATGATGAAGGGTTGACAAAGTTATTGATGTCCAAAAAAACTTTAACCACAGACTGAATCTAAATGTTGACGCCACCGACGCCGTCGCCGACGACGGAATCAAGGACCGCTATGTCTCGCTTTCGCAAGCTCGACAAAAACAATGAAGACATTGAAGAAAGATAATACAGGGAACCAGTCTAATAAAATGCAATAATGCCTATCAACGTTTTTGTCCATTAATGACTTCTTCTTTTAATTCAGAAGAGTTATAGAGGAATAAATGTTTGAATTCACCGAATGGCCAATTGGCGTATAAAATACAATTATTATACGCGTTTCGGTACAAATTTCCTGTTTTATGTAGACATAAATTCGGCTTTGTGGAATCAAAATACCTTATTCTAAAACAAATTACTTGAAACTAATATTTTGTTTTTGATTGACAACATATTTTTATATGTCTGAATTGTTTTTTTCAACAAACATTGTCATGCATTCCCATGGAAGCCAAGTGTGCTCGTCTTTCCGCCATAATATTCCATTAATTAAACGGGGATATACCTAAGCTTTCATTGCCGACATATAAAGCTAACATTTTCTTTTAACTTCTTTTTCATCTTTAGAGATATGATGCCTTTTTATTGAATAATATAGGTCTGACGATTAATTTGGTCGCAGATGTCCATTGTTTCTTATTTTATCATACTGAACCTAATATTAGTTAACCTTACCGTGTGGGTTCTTGTTCATTGGTGAAGGCCACACAGTGAACTGTGATTGTTCAAATCCATGTCCTACCATTCTTCTTATTTCTATATTGTAATTATGATACAGCTTGGTATCGTTCATATCTAGACCCATACCTCGGCTTAGGCTCGGTCAAAACAACTTAAATAAAAAAAGTACTGCACTTTTCCCAAATATTCAAAGACTATATTTATGTTGAAAACATTTCTTCTAGTTGATACAACGCAGATCTTTTTTTTCATTTCGTTTATTTATTACGATTTATCAACCAACATGGGTGTAATGACTAAAACGCAACCCTGCATAAAGTGCAAATAATAGTGTTTTTTTGTTGTTTTTTTTTCCAAAAATTCTTTTTGAGTGGGGAAGATTCTTGAAATTTTCGCCTTTTTTAAATACAAATACCAAATGAAATATAGGAGGAGTAACACAGGTCTTCATTTCGTATATGCTCGCTTTGCACGGGGCAGATACTTTTTGTACTTTAAATGATTTTCGAAATTTTATAATAAAAGCAAATTTCAATTTAACAATATCCGTATGTTCCTGCAAAATCCGTTTGTACCGAATAACAAAGTCTTGCTACTTGCTAATTTGATACCCTCGGGACAATAGATCCTCCAGCAGAGGTATCGACGACCAAGTGGTAGTACTTGTAATGACAAGAGAAAGCTGAGCCCGGAAATTTAGATACGATTCGGGTAAACTTACCGATACTTTGAATAAACTTATTCTAAAAGGTTACCAATTCAACACTATGATAAGATCTTTAATATTGTTTTTATTGGTATTAATATTGATTTTGTTATCAGTAAATTAAAATCAAACTGAATATTATTTTTATATACATATGCACATTCATGGCTCTACAATCTGTCGATACCTGTAGCTTGACATTGCCAAAGGTCATGTTTTTTCTCTGACTGCTAATGACGTCTTTACACTAAATCCATTGGATGTTGGATGTGTACTGTTTGATATTTTAGTCTAGGATGCATGATTTTTTTTAATAGTTGTTATTGGCTTTGACCTTGCTATCAGTAACTACGAGTACTCTCAGATCTGGACTTAGTGTCTTTTTGTTGTGGGGATGTATAAGTACCCTGCCACGTCCACTCTGTGTTTTTTTAACTTTTTTTTTGTGCTTTGTATTGATCTGATGAGTTAAGCCCTTTTCAACTGATTTTTAGTTTGTTCATATGTACTGTTAAACCACTGTCCCAGGATAGGGTTTTGGGGTTGGGTGCCGGCTAACATGTTTAACCCCGCCACATGCTGTGTGTGCCTGTCCCCAGTCAGGAGCCTGTAATTCAGTGGTTGTCGTTTGATGCTGTATATCAGTATTAGTTTGTACATAAATCAAGCCGTTAATTTTCTCAATTGGGGTTGTTTTACATATGTCATTTTGGGTTTTTTTATAGCTGACTATGCGATATGAGTTTAAATCATTGTTGAAGGCCGTACGGTGACCTATAATAGTTGTTAATTTCTGTATCATTGAGTCTTTTGTGGAGAGTAGTCTCATTGGCAATCATACCACATCTTCTTATTTTTATACGTTGAGGTATTTTGTAATTTTTTTGTAAAATGTCGGTACAAATTGGAAATTAAAGATAGTCACAGTGGAGACAACATTTAAAATAAAAGCCCAGTTTGATTTTAGATTCGACATGGTATTGAAAATTCCAGATGAAATGTAAAGGATTTAAATTATGCAGGAATGTTCTTTGGATAGTTTCAAAGAAGTGTTATATAATAAGTTTGATCCCGATTTCGATGCAGTATACCTACATCGGGCCGATAAAGGACCAGATTGGTCTAAATATTCTAAGGATGGGAAATGAGGTATAAGAGGTATAAGACGTAAAGAACTTCCATGCAGTCTTTTACGACTGATCCATTTCTTCATTCACAAGTTTATAATGAGTTGAGAGTTCAACCACTCCTGAACTGTCTTTTTTTCAATTTTTAGAGATTTCAACGAAACTGCGCATAAGGTCAGAGCAGAACGCTATATATGAAGAAAATATTATGGATTAATTAGTCATACATTTATTTGATTCATCATAATTGAATCAACCTTTACGTGCAATTTTTTTTTTTCTTCAAAAATACCAAAATAGAATTTCAATATTTACACTTTTTAATTAAGAATAAAACATGTAACGGAATGTTGATACTTAATCAGAGTCGTCGTACACAGTTCAAAAATTCGAAACCCAAAGGATGATTGTGGCCTAGTTTGGTTCAAATTGGTTTGGTAGTTTCAGAGGAGAAGATTTTTGTGAAAGTTAACGGACTACAGACGACGGAGTACGACGGACGCAAATTGAAGATAATAGCTCGCTTGGCCCTGTGGGCCAGGTGAGCTTCCAAGAGTCTGCAAGTGTATTATTAACATTCCACATTCTTTGACGTATTTGCTAGTCCCAATGAATTGACAATTCTTCACCAAACCAATCATTTTAATCTTATTTGATATAATACATAGACACATGGTGACCAGGAGCTAAGATCGAGTATAAGCTTCACTTGCGTGAACACACAATATATGTTAGTAGAAATATTGTTTAATTATTAATCACTTTTTTTAGTTGTCACCTGTATAATGGTTTCTCATCAAATATTTGATGATTTTATTGGCAACCAAAATCTAATCGAATGCACCGAACATCAGGTGAATATATCACCATTTGCGCCAATCAGCAATTCATTGCACCAAAATATGAGTTTTATCATATGCGCCAATTTTTAAAATGCTAACAGCATTCGTAGCATAAGTTTATTTGTACTTCTTGATTTGGTTAATATAGCTTATACTAAAGTCCTCAAGTCTTCAAATGGTAAATCCTAGAAAAGCGTTTCGACGCACGCAATTTGTAAAAGTTTAGTTTCATTTACAAGCAGTGTGTCGACCCCGAGTGTATCATCTGATCAGTAGTCGGTGCTTCGGTACTGCCATGATCTACAATATATTTTTTCTAAAAGTCCTCGTTGATGAATTAAGAAATTACTGAGAATCTAAGGTTCCAACTCCCTCCGGCAAAATTGACCTAAGACGAACATTGCTATTACTTGTAATGTCTCTTTTTGGGTGTATAGCTTCTAATTTTACGGACGCCATCACGAGTTGGTTGACCGTTATGGAATAACCGTTTCACAGATGATATCGGATATGTTCCTCATATCGTAACTACAATACCCTTCCCTTTTCACGAATGTGACCTACCGAATTAGACTATTTACCGGATTTGTAATAACATAAGCAACACGAGGGGTGCCACATGTTGAGCAGGATCTGCTAACCTTTCCGGAGCACCTGAGATCACCCCCAGTTTTTGGTGGGGTTCGTGTTGCTTAGTCTTTAGTTTTCTATGTTGTGTCATCTGTACTATTATTTGTCTGTTTGTCTTTTTATGTTAGGCCATGGCGTTGTCAGTTTGTTTTCGATCTATGAGTTTGACTGTCCCTCTGTATCTTTCGTCCCTCTATTTCTTTCCTAACATTTCTTAGACCCCGTTCACACTAGGACATTTAGATCGATTTAAACTAGATCGGTTCACTTTAGATCGATTTAAGAGCCAATGTGAACGCGTTGAATCGATCTTCAATCGGTCTAAACTAAAACACCAAAAGAGGTATTTTAGTTTGAATCGATCTAAAGTGAACCAATCTTACTTTAAATGTGAACGCAGAGATCGGTTTAAACTAGTACGATTGAATCGAAAATAATGTATGCATATGTATAGCGGCACAACTATATCAATGGTTGTTTGTTTAACCCATATTTCTCTGTTAACAGACCTTTGTGTACATGCACGTAAAAACAAACTGAAAACATGTTGTCTTCGCAGTAGCATAAATTTGCGAAATCTGTGTCTTCTTTTTTTAGTTGATTTTTTTCTTTTCAGGAACCGCAGTATTTCGTCGTGTTGTAACTTCGTTGCTACAGTTTTTTGTTTCAAAATCAAAGAAAACTGCAAGAACACCAGTATCAAAATTTGAACTTGTGATTCAAGAGAAACAATAACTTCATCCAATTTTTTTTCCAAGTGTGTGTATCAGTGTATCAACACATCAATTTGATAAATTAGTTATATTTATACACAATGTTAACAGTTTTACGGGTAATAAGATCAGATCAATTTCATTTTTAATTGTAGTGTGAACGCACTGGTTCAGATTAGACCGATAGAGATCGTTATGATTAAAGATAATGTGAACGCTTACTGGTTTTATTTAGATCGATTCAAATTAGATCGATTAAAGAAAAATGCTAGTGTGAACGGGGTCTAAGTATTTACAAACCCCTGGATTTCAAATGTTTGGGTATGAACGTTCTTGATGAAGGTAAGTTCAGAAAAACTCTTCGGACGCACGAAATTTGTAAAGTGTTCTTTACTTTTAATAGTAATGGATGCTGGTGAACTGTTAGTCCGCATGGTATCATCAGCTCAGTAGTCAATACTTCGTTACTGACATGATGTATAAAACTTTTTGTCTAAAAGTCCTCGTTGATGAATTAAGAAATTAATAATAAACTTAGGTTCAAACTCCATAATGAACATTTCACCGTAGAAGAATTTGGCTATCTATGTGTATGTCCCTTTTGGTCGTTTAGCTCCTAACGTTTCAACATATTCAAATATTTTGGTTTTAGTGTTCCCGATGAAGTTAATTTGGACGCTAGAAATTTATAGATAGAGTGTTAAAGTATTATTTTCATTTACCTCGGGTCTTCGGATTAACCTAAGCAACGTTTAATCATGTAAAATAAATGTGATCTTACCTTGTGGTTATAAAATTTCTCAAATTAAATGTTTAAATTTGGCGCATATGAAAACTTTGTTTTGGCACAAATGAAATTAATTTTTTTCCTAAAATTAGCACAAAATTCAAAACCGCCTGTTCCGAGTGATTATCGTTATTCGCGTATAGGTTTATGTGTTTATAATATGGAAAACCAAATATTCAGTATGATTAAACTTTGTTTCACAGCAAGAGGCAACACACATCAACAATAGACATGTGTTTACACAACATGTCAACCATTTAATCGTCCTGAGTAAGAATTGTAAATAACTTAAACTGCAGCAATCAAAGATTGATACCCAATTCTCAAAAATTTTAAATATGACATACAAGCCTTTCAATATATTTTTAAAATAAGTTTTGAGATTTTGTTGTCTTAATATGTTCTGAGTTTGTTTGTTTGTTTTGTTTTGTGTTTTGTTGTTTTTTTTTTTTTTTTGGGGGGGGGGGGGACGGTGCTTTACTTTCAGGATTTGTTTGAAGAGAATATATAATGTTGAGTATCGCTACCATCTTTTTTTTATTAGGATACAACTGAACCATTAGACCTCGTGGCTAAGTGGTATACGTTATCTACTGTGCCGGCATTGTAATTTCAATCCTACAATGATATCCTAATATATTTTTTAATATTTTAACTATTTTCATCATGGACTTATTATTGTATTGATGGCGGCAAATCTCAATCCTACATTTTTTTTCTTTATTTCTTCAAAACAAAACTTGTGCTGATCGTTCAGAATAATAAAAAAATAGAGAGGAGAATTTACCAAGAAGGCTTTAGAAAATCATAAGTCGAAGAGGAACACACATCAGTATGTTCAAACGAAAATAAAGAAAAAGAAAAAAACAACAATCCACACAACACTACCAATAAAAGAAACAATTGAGTAATAGGAACTCCGGTTAAATTTCATGTTTGAAATTAATATAAGGTGCTTCGGATGAATAAACAGATCCTAACCGTGATGTAGCTCATGAGTAGAAGTTGCATTCGGTAATGTGACGATAGACAAAAAGGACGGGTTGTAGCTATGGGACATATCCGTTGTCCTATGTGGCACATACAGTCCGTAACTGTCGACATATTCATGATGCTGTCGGCAAAACTTTCAAAGCGATGAAATCATTTTCACCAACAGGAACGCTTGATAAAATAAATACACTAGAAACAACTATTCCCAAACGTTTGATACAAAAGTACCTCT
Organism: Mytilus californianus; assembly: GCF_021869535.1. Classification (NCBI taxonomy): domain Eukaryota; kingdom Metazoa; phylum Mollusca; class Bivalvia; order Mytilida; family Mytilidae; genus Mytilus; species Mytilus californianus. The sequence continues at coordinate 50,123,942 of NW_026262745.1, read as the reverse complement.
TCCTCTTACAATAGAGCTATGGGTCTAGAAAACGACCTTCCTCCAAACTCATGGCATTTTCCCGAACATCGAAATGAAGAATGCAAAACTTTGTCGATATTGATATAATTAACGATCGATGGAAAAAACTCATGACTTCAAACCGAAAATAAATAATTAACAACCGAAAATCCGTATCGTTACAATAACGTGCGAACATATGTGTGGTCGCATGTAAAGACATGGAATGCGTGTACACGCCGAGTGATTAAAATAGCGCGTGTAAATAGTTAAAAATGAGTGTATTACAGGCGTACTGAATTATAAACCAGGTATTTTTATGAATATCTATCTGAAACTGCCTAGATCTATAAACGCTGCGCATTTGATGGTACAAAATCCTTGATTTTGAGCAATTCCTAGACTTACTTTGATTCTCGACTGAATAAGACATTTTGGAAAGAATGAATAAACAAAAAGATGAACGTATTTCATTATTCGTGAAATCAAAGACGATAATCGTACTAACACAACACTTTAAGTCCAACACAACGCTGTCCATGAACAGTCACGCCTATTCCAACTGTTCATTCACTAGTTTGACAATATTGCAATCTTGCTGAACCACGATTAATCACATCTTCTCAGCACTGAAACAGTGTCTCTTGAACTGGTTGACGGGCTACAGAGTGAGGTTAAGAGATCACAAATAATCCTCTAACAATAAATACTTTTGATGAAAAAGAGATTTCAACTTTAAATTTCTATACATAGAGGGCAACATTAACAGTCTTCAAAGTATAAGTACCCTGCCACGTCACCTCTATGTTTTTGTTAGATGTATTTCTATTTGTATCCATCTGATGAGTTAAGCCGTTTTCAACTGATTTTGATAGTTTCTGTTACACCACTGTCCCAGGTTAGGGGGAGGGTTGGCGCCTTCAAACTAGTTTAACCCCGCCACTTTCTATGTGTGCCTGTCCCAAGTCAGGACCATGTATTTCGGTGGTTGTCATTTGTTGCTGTGTAACAAATTGGTTTTTCGTTCATTAGTTTGTACATAAATCGTTTGTGGCCTTTTCTCCTATTTCCTTTTTTTCGTTTGATGTTTTGTATGGTTTGGTCTTATTTTGTGCCGTTGCACTACTATTCCAGGTAAGGGGGATGGTTGTCGCCTCCAAACTATTTTAACCCCGCCACCTTCTGTTTGAGCCTGACTAAGTCAGGAGCCTGTAGTTCAGCGGTTGTCATTTGTTACTGTGTAACATATTGATTTTCGTTCATTAGTTTGTACATAAATTGTGTCGTTAGTTTTCTCGTTTGAATTGTTTTACATTTGCCATTTCTGGGCCTTTTAGAGCTGACTATGCGGTATGGGCTTTGCTCATTGTTGAAGGCCGTACGGTGACCTGTAGTTGTTGATTTCTGTTTCATATTTTTTTTCTTGTTGAGAGTTGTTTCATTGGCAATCATACCACATCTTCTAATTTTTATATTCAACAATAGACAGGTGTTAAAACAATATTATCTCAAGCTTTACATTGTTCCGAGTCTATAAAAGTTGTGAATAAATTTAACAGAACAAACAAAGACATGCCATTAAAACACAATTCTCCCACTAATAAAAAACATTAGGGTATGACATTGAACCACTGACGAAGTTCCTAAAATCCCTTATCGGTAAATTGAACAATCTCTTTTTTTTATGTGACAGTACAAACAAACGCTAACTTTTTTTCTGTTTTTAACTTCTGTCCATGGTGTTGTCTTTTGAAGACGCTGCTGTTACCCTGGTAAAAAAAACATTTTTCCGAGTAAAAGACTATTTTTACTTACATCACTTTTTTCTTGTGACACTTTAGCAAGGTGCTACTAATGTCCGTCAGGAGTCCAGAGATATTCATATGTCAATACCCCATTCAACCCTATGGGTGTATCCATACAAAGTTCTATAACGTCTATCACCCTCCCCCTTCACACCCCTCCAGACTTTCTGGATCCGCTGCTGCGATATTAACATGTAACGCTCATATACTATATAGAAAATATGTAAGCATATTACTTTAATATGATTGTGATTGCTAAAAAATATTGTCTGATAAACCGAAATTGGTATGAGCTAAATAGACTCGATAGTTTGTTCTTATGTTGTGCTCACTGTCCCATGCAAGGGGCGGGTTGGGCACCCTCAAACATGTTTAACCCCGCAACATTCTGTATGTGCCTATTCCAAGTCAGGAGCCTGCAATTCAGTGGTTGTCATTTGTTTATGTATATCATATTTTTTGTTAATTGATTTGTACATAAATCAGGCTGTTAGTTTTCTCGTTTGATTATTTCACATTTTTCAGGTCGAAGACTAGTAAAGCATCCTATTCGGTATTGGTTTTGATAATTGTTGAAGGCCGTACAAAATATAAACAATTCAAAAGAGAAAACTTACGGCTGAATTTGTTAAAGTTCATTTTCGATGTTTGAGTAAGGAAATGTTGATTTTCATATCATAATGTAAACATCTAAAAATGCATAACTTATCCTTTAGCTAGTAACCCATATCAATTATTTTCTATATTTTCAAAGGTAGATTTGTTATTCGACCTAAAATCATTGAGGTTAATGTTATTTTAATTAATAAAATTTCAAAATGTCAAAGCTTTATTCTAAATATCAACAATCTAAAAATTAAATACGTTTATTAACGGTTAACTGGGTTTTTGGCGTCATTAAATCCTCAGAAGTTCTATATAGATAAAAATCGGAGTTCAAAAGAGAAGACACCTATGATAAAAACAATTGTATTTCATTTTATTTAGTAAAGAGAGGAATTCAATATGTTACATTGTGAGTGAAAGGTGAAAATAATGAATGCAATCAATGTACTTACTTAGCTGTGATTCTATCAGCAGCTGGAACATAGAAATGAACAATAGTCTTACAAAATATAGCATCCTAGAAGTATACAGAAACAGCCCATTTGACAATATGAACTGTTTTGAAGCTGATTCAGATATATTGTAATTTTAATTATTGAAATTAATTGATAATTGAATGTACTTAGTCTTCGAATTCCACTTTTCCATCTAGGTGCACAGATCGATGTAGGTTACCAACTCAATAATTTTCACTGGTGTCAATATTCAACATCAACTTTCAAAATTTCAGCAATCAATTTTGTTTATTCAAAATGTTATTTTCATCATTCGATTCATCACCCAACATTCAAATTTTCAAACATTCGATTTTAACATTCAACATTTGATTTCAATATCTAACATTCGTTTTTGAACATTTATTTTTCTTTTTTTAACTTTCAATATTCGTTTTTCACCTTTCAATATTCGTTTTCAACATCTAACATTCAGATTTTGACATTTGATTTTCGACTTTCAACATTTTCAACATTCAAAATTCAAATTTTGACATGCAATTTTCAGCTTTCAACATTCTGTTTCATCATTAAATCTTCGATTTCAACTCTCGACTTTAATTTCAACATTAAACATTACAATTCAATGATTGCAAACATTCGATGACCAACATTCAACATTCAGCATTCCATTCGAAAATTCAACATTCAAATATTGATCATTTAATTTTCAACATTCAACATTCGACGTTTAATTTGTAACTTTCAACATTTTCTCTACAATACCCAATTTTTGATTTCAACATAAAACATTCAAGTTTAAACATAAAACCTTCGATTTTAACATTCGATTTCAAAACATTCGATTTCAACATAAAACATTCTATTTTACTGTAATAATTTTCATTTCCATTTTCGATTTTTGATATTTCAACATTTTACATTTGACTTTATTACTCAACATTTAAATTTGCAAAATTCGATTGTCATCATTTCACATTCAATTTTCAATATTCGGTTTCAACCTTCTTTTTTCTAACATTCATATATTTTCCATATTCAACATCGAACTTCAACTATCAAAATATTGGTTTTACGACATTAAATATCCGATTTCATCATTCAACATTCGTTTTTCATCATTCAAATCTCGTTTTCAACTTGCAACATTTAATTTCCAACATTCAATTTTCATCATTCAACATTCAATTTCAATATTCAACATTCAACTCTCTCTTCTAGTTTTCGATTTTCACCATTCAACATTTAAATTTCAACATGTAACATGTTGTAGCGGAGTGGGAATATCAATTGTGTAACAAAGGTTACCAGATATGTGCAAATTATGTTTAATAGTTCTAAATGTCATACCTGCTGAGTAAAGCAAGCTTACATATAACATTGTATAATGCATTCTAAATAAGGGAATGGGGTATGAAATAGGAAAAGTAAATATTTCGGTATATGAGCATGGATCTGAAATGTGTAGTAAAGATGATTATAGATAGGGCAAAGTGGGATTTCTTGTTCTACTCCGTGATTAAAGTAATTTTCATCCTCATGTTATAGAATAAAATATTTAATGTTGAAAATTGAATGTTGAATGTTGACTGTTGAATATTTATTGTTGAATAATGAAGTTGAATTATATGAATGATGAAACCTAGGTTGAAAATAGATACAACGACATTGGGTCATGCTTATATATGTGTATTTTCTTAGAAGAATAAACCATCTTGACACCAATTTGTTAAGCAGTACTCTTTAAACGGCACTACATAAATTTTACGTTCACCGTCACGATTTAATCGGCTCATACGATATGTCTGTGTCTATTTTACCGTCACGATTTAATTGGCTCATACGATATGTCTGTTCTATTGTACCGTCACGATTTAATTGGCTCATACGATATGTCTGTGTCTATTGAACCGTCACGATTTCATTGGCTCAAACGATATGTCTGTGTCTATTGTACCGTCACGATTTCATTGGCTCATACGATATGTCTGTGTCTATTGTACCGTCACGATTTAATTGGCTCATACGATATGTCTGTGTCTATTGTACCGTCACGATTTAATTGGCTCATACGATATGTCTGTGTCTATTGTACCATCACGATTTAATTGGTTCATACGATATGTCTGTGTCTATTGTACCATCACGATTTAATTGGCTCATACGATATGTCTGTGTCTATTGTACCGATTGTGTCCTATTCCAGATTGTGACATTTTGACTGAGTGTCGTTTAGCATGACGGGTGATCCGTGCATAGCAGTAGACGCTTACCCTGTCGACGCACCCGGTCTCGGTCCTTTTCGAGTTCATGTGATTCCCTCTTTTTCTTTTTTTTTTTGCCAATTGTCTTCTTAATCGATGCATGAGATTTGAACGACGGTAAACTCCTGTTGCCTTAATTTGCGCATGTGTGTGTCAGTCAAGTGTGCAATTTTAAGTAGAACTTCAATTGAATGTTTCTGTTTCATGATTATCATCAAAATGAAAAAAAGAAACGGTAGGAGAGTAATTAGACGTACATGTCTCAAAATGACAAAAGACAAGAAGCAATTTAAAAAAAACATTTCAGAAACCAATTAAAGATTGGACAAAAAGAACCAACCAAAAACATAAATTATAATATTATCAAGAGACAATGATGATAATTGGATTGGCAACTGTTTATTAACCAAGGTACGCGCATCTTTATTTTTAAGATTGAACTTGAAAAACTTAATTGAAGTATAAATGTTTTGATATCATAAAACCGGACCATGAAACTAGCTGATTAATAAACAAATGTTAAAAATTATATTTATCACGTGCCAGCTCGAAGAAAATTTAACAGTTTGTAATGTTTCGCGAATTGAAAAAGTGTAAATACAATATAAAATTTGAAATACTTGTCAGCACTTCAAACATCCCTGTTAACAGAATGGGGACGGCAAATCAATGTTCTTAGTAAAACGTGTGTAACACTTTCGATATATTAAAATGCTATACAACAACTCTTTGAATTTTGTATGCAATCTGGATTTAAACGTGTCAACCGTTTTTAAACAAACGTTGACAGATATAACGTTGTTTTGTACCTATAAAATCTTCTTCAATAAAAAGTTCACTTTTGTATGAGGTATCATATAAATTACGATTGAAGTACACCGATGTGTGGAATAAATTTGAAACGCCGGTGTAAACATAATACTAGTTATTGAAAATAGTGAAAATTGCATGAAATCCAAACGAAGTAAACTAGCTTTTGGATTTGGAATATTATCCTACATACACATCATCTGGTAGTGTTCCTCACCTGTATTTAGTTTCAACATTCGTCTACCTGTGTGCAGTGGGTATAATACAATACTTTTAACTTAAGAACTTCCTTAAAACGATTCTATAGGCTCGGATGCTATTTAATTTTCATCTGGGAAAATTATTATATTGAATAAGAAATAGTTCAAACTTGTATGTAATTCAATGAAATAATATTATGAATGTGATATTATCTATGTACTTTCCGCTGTTGGCCTTTTATTATTTTTCTTCATGAGTAAGCAACATTAATTTTCAATTTATATTAATGATGATTTATATAAAAATAAGGATATGTGCCATGATTGTCAATGAGACAACTATCCTCCAAATTTCAAATGAAGTTGATGTAAGCAATTATAGGCAACCGTACAGCCTTAAAAAATGAAGGCTATAAAAGGCCCAACCATGAAAAATATGAAACAACTCAATTGAGAAAACTAACGGTAAACTAAGTGCATTATGAGAAAGCCGGTGTATAATTTCTAATGCATAAACCAATATCATTTCTTGTTCATGAATTATGTGATTGCACAAATGTTTTAAAACTAAGGAAGCAGTTCCCTTGGACAAAGCCGATCTCGGACGGAGTTTCCTGTCCTGTTTAGGGATTTGATTTCATGTCCTCAACTGTCATTAGTTTTCGCTTAAGCGGAGTTGCCGAATGTTCTTCCACTTTTAAATCTTATGTGTCAAGCGGACTTAGAGAATGTTATCCGTCTTTTTAAACTTCAATTTTCAAGTGTATCTGATGGAGGTTATTCCACTTGTCAACGGGTTTGACCTAAGATACAGGCTATACAAATATAGATTCACTTAAACATGAGCATACTTGTTTTGAAAAATAAATTTCCGATACAAATAGTAGTCAAATCTTCCTATAAGGCACAATTAAAACTGATTACAACACAAATAAATTTTTTCTCAGAATCAAGTTTTAAAAATATGAGAAATATCTATAAAATACGATATCACTTGTCAAGATAGCCTGTATTTCAATTTCATAAAAAATATATTATGTATATCTGATTCATACTGCTGGAAGAATCAATTGAAAATCTAGTAATATTTCAAATCAATCTCAAAAATAACAATTTGTTTTATAGTTTTGGTTATTGTATGCTGTTACACAACTGTCCCAGTTAAAAGTGTGGGTTGAGTGTTCACAAAGATTTTCAACCCCGCCACATTCTTCATGTTCCTCTCCTAAGTCAGCATCCAGTAATTCAGTGGTTGTCGTTGGTTGCTGTCTGTCTTCTTTGGATTTATATTTTCTATTTTGGAAGCATAATCAGACTGTTGGTTTCCTATTTTGTATTGTTTTAAATTTTATCATGCGCCGAAGCCTTTTGTGGCTTACGGTACGGTATGGGTTTTGCTCATTGTTGAATTCCGTGCAGTGCCTAATAAGTGTTCACATCCTCGTCATTTGGTCTCTAGTTGATAGTTTTCTCATTTGCAATCATACCACATTTCATTATTTTTATATAGCTTGTTAATTATCGAGCTATTGTTAGATTGAGACCCATTTTCACATGTCAGCCTTATAAAAGATTTACTTAAACAATTTATATTTGTCCAATAGGAAAGCATTTTATAATTTATTTTGTTCTGTTCCTAATAAAAGTTCCGAAATGTACATCAAATGATAATTCTAGAGTTAGGCGAAACTCCTGGATCAGTGTAGGACATGAGTCATCGTTCTTTTATGTTGAATGGTAGAACAACCTATGAATTGGCTTTAAGAATCCGTTTTATTAATAAACATAAACAAATATTCTGTTTCAAGCGAAACTTCTTATCTTAAACATGAGTAAAATTAGATGTCACCTATAAGTCGAACACAAAATCTATACATATAGATGCTGACATGCGGTCTTCAACCTGACGAAAAAAGCAGAAAGACAGCATGATGGCAATGAACAATACTTAAGATGAAGAAGATAGAAAAGATAAAACAAAAGATGATAATAAGAAAACATTTATTTTAGTGCGAAAAGCATATTACAATTAAACACAAGCTTTGTTGAATTTTTTTTGGATTTATGAAAAATAACTCACATTAAAACAATATCACATATAACTCTACAACATACACCGATCACCAAACAGCACTATGTGTCAGGAAGTAAAGTTAAAATATGAAGCTGGGAGTTATGCATTAGGTAGAAAATATTCATGTTTCAGGTGTTCAAAAAGAAATTGAGAGAACCTGCGATGGGGACAATTTTAATAGAATTGTTTAAACTACATTTATTGACGTATGTTAAAAAATACATTGTCATATCAATGGTGGGAAGTGTACAGGTAGTACATTATAAGATTATGTTACTAAAAGCACCTCTAACCTGTTGTTATCGTCGCTATTCGTATTAGAGGTTTCTCAACATCTTACGAACGGACGAAACTCGACGAACGTATCGTTAGGGAGCTGTAATTTTATGCAGTAAAATTTTCTACCGATATTGCAGCGTGTTTAAAAACAACAGTACACAATTTTAATATTCATTTTGCAACCTTGTAATTTATTGTTGTGGTTAAACATTAGTGTTCCAATTGGTTTTGTGTTGTTGAATGTTGCGTAACCTTACGTTGAGTTTCGTTTATTTACATGTCGAATATACGTTCGATTTATCTCCCTTATCCATTTAAAAAGAACAATGTTTTTGATAGTCGTTGTTAAAAAAAAATCTGCGCATTTGGTTTGCATTTGACTGAATGATTGTTGGATGCTTTTTTATAAAACGTTCAGTGGCGAGTATTCCATGCATTTCACGACGATATTAACATCTGATAAAGGATTGAAAAGTGGTTGAGAGGACACAACCTTTATATTTAAATCTCCAACTCTGGACTCAAAGTCATATGAAACCTCAAATTAAAAAAAAAAATATGCATATGTTTTTTTATAACTAAATTGATAGTTTTCATTATAAAACTTGTGTACTTATACTTTTTTCTGAAGAAATTTTTTAAAATTGTCCACATTTAGAAGAAGTTTACTTTTTTTTAATTGCTTGCTTCCAGGAAGCAATTCGCCGACATATTTTCCATATGCAAGTGACCTTATCGTGACCCTCCTCGTAAAATTCCGGTGATCGCAATACGCATTGATCTGTCATTAAAACGAACTATTATCTGATCGTACATGGTATACACGTGCTCAATATCCATGCTTCTTTGTTGATTGTTTACTATAAGGTGACAATCGGTAAACTACGGCTTCAAAACACGACAATTAAGTAGCTGCCATATTTTCACATCATAACAGACAGAGAGAAAAAAAAATTGACGATTATACGATATGTTTGCGTAAAAAATGATAAAATCGTGTACAGAAGACTAAGTTTATGATATATACAAGAATTCAAGAATTGGATAAACATTATTTTTCACCAGTCACTCGTTTCATATGACTTTAACATCTCTAGCGCTCGACTTTAGATCTACAGCGCTAGACTTTACACCCCAGCGCGCTGGACTTTAAAAACCACAACTCTATATCTGCGTGAGACCAGCAGATCACTGTATTATAGAGATGTTTTGCGTGGATTTATTGGCCACACAGACTAATATATCAGCAGTGCATATGGCCTAAGCTAGTTCTTATAGTTCAAACAAAGTAGACTAATCTTTTCTTATCCTTAATAATTGTTGACAAATAATAAAGATTGAATTTTGAAAGTCACAGAGAAATGAAATTTGGTCACTTCATAAACAAATCAAAGGTGGCAAAAAAGGTCTAACACAAAAACTCGTTAACCATAACCCATTTTTCATATATTCTGATTGATATTAATACATGTATAAGTGTAAAACAACTTCGATAAATATATATATACATCTTGAATAAAAACGCATAAAGAGATAAGATGTCAGTGGTTTAAAACAGTTCAATTTCTTCATTTATCTCCACATTTATTCGATAGTATTCAATAATAAATATTGGTAACCACTCCTAACAGCAAGAAAAGGCGGTATTTTTTATGTATCTTTGATATATATGTCGTTAAAACCGCTATTTATTTATATGTATTTTAAAAGTATTTTGGGGGAGTCAGTTATATTGTAAGTAATATATAATAAGTATAGTTGTGTGTATTCTAATGGAAAGTATGAGTGCTACAGCACCAACATAACTGATAGAAATATTACAGGTATGGCTCCCACACTATGCTGCATAAATAAGTTTACAAAAACAAAATCATCTAAGTTTAACAACTTATTTTCCCTAACTCTTGAAATAGAAATAGTTCAATAAAAATGATGTAAGGTGAAGAACTGACCATTTGGATTTTATAGCTTTGAGGCAACAAAGTTATCTCGGACCCAAGGATTTTTTTTTTCAAATTAAAAACCGATTTTTTTTCTAGAGTCGTTCACTCCTAGATTAAATTTACCTCTTTTATGCGCAGGACTTTTTACCTTTGATCTGAGCCTAGATAAATTTCAAAAATGTTCATTGCCCCTCCAATCTCAACAAAAAAGGACACTAAGTCACTAAGTACACATCAGAGAGAACTCGCATTCAATATAATAATATGTCCACAACTCAAAATGGTTTAAAAGAACCCTGTATGCATATCTTAATGAAAGGAAGTGCACATCCGATAGTCCAAAATCATTCAATAAATGAGTGCTCCCTCTTTTCTCGTTACGGCAAGTTACGTCAAGTTAAGGCGATTTTCGTCCGTTCGTAAGATGTTGAGAAACCTCTAGTAAGAGGGAAAGATTACTGCGTACGTATTTTCAGTTTTTCAAAATTTTTCTTCAATAAAAGCAATATTACCCCGGTGGAGAACGCGCGTTTATTACGAATACAGTTTTATTCCGACTGATGACAATGTGTTTGTTACAAGTTTTTATTATGCACCTGCATTTATTCATTTTTCTCCTTTCTAAAATTGTCCGCGATGAATATGTCATAATAGGTAGTATAGTTATCTATTTGAAACTTGAATTCACTTTTGCACCAAATCATTGCAAAATGTTACACCAAAAAAATGTCATATCAACTCGAATTTAGAATCTAGAATCCCTCGGTTCAACTGCCAAAGGAAAAAGGGATATCAAAATATTGATTACCTTTAACTAGCTCATATGGTAAATGTAAGTAATAGTAAAAGTTCAGTGATAAGTTAATATTGATATTAAAAGACCTTCGAACAAAAAAGGGTGTTGAGATTCTCGAGCCGGAAGGGCGAGGGGATTTGAACAGCCCTTTTTGTAAGGAGGTCTTTTAATATTAATATTAACTTAATCATTGAATTTTTACTGACTTACAAACCTTCAGAAACATAAGAAAGGTACGCAAAAAACACATGCAGAAGCCTTATTCCCCCTGAATTGTACGAGATAAATATATTCCAAAACATGAAAACAACACGTTATAAATTTCATGCGTTCGAAGCGCTTTTCTGGGTTTAACTTAATTAACAGTTACCTAATAGCATTGGAAACGGACCGATTATATGGCAGTACATCATTTAATCATTTATTTATTATAAGTTTATTAGCATCAAAATAAAACCATAGGCAATTATAGGATACAGTAGTTTTATAAAATTAAGGAGTAAATTTATACTTTTGAATTCCAACTTTTCAAAATAACGATTTTTTACTTTAAAAATGAGTAAATCAAAACTCTATACAAACCCTATTACAACTGACCTATGAATGTTCTGCACCAGATCTTGTTATATATATTTGATATTTTTAATCTGTCAGTAATCATGAAATAGATTCTCAAAGACCAGACCAAATAAAAACAGTAAGTAAACTCATCCAACAATTAGTTATTCAAACAGCTTGTTTCACAACTTTTAATCGAACAAACCTAGATGCATAAGGTCCTTCAGAGTATTCAGGTAAATGTCTATTTGGGTTTTAATTCTGTAAATTTCCTACACTACGTAACATGCAAATGCAAAATGATTAATGTTGTTTGTTCAGTCCAATTAGCTAACAAATCGTGTTTTGTTTTTGTTTTTGTTTTTTATTATTTATATAAGAATAAAATTGTATTAAAAAAGCCTAAATAAATGTAACATCTTTAGAATCAAGTTATGCAGGTTTTAGTGGCTTTATCAAAACGTGTATAGATGAGATATTTTCGCAAGGTTGATCATCATTCTTGAATTGAAATACAATGTATCACATGAAAACAACCACTTTTATTTTAGTCGTCCGTTATTCCCTTTACACGTCTTAATGAAGCATAAACCCCTGGAAAAAAAAACATTTCACCTTTCTTAATTTTATAATCGCGGCCTGATCATATTACTGTTACCATGAATAACGATTCATGATATATGATTATGTCAGGCCGCGAGGTCGTTGGTTCGAACCCCAACAGGTCAAACTCGGTGTCAGAAATGTTTCCGTGTAGGGTGACTTTTCTTCCTGTGGACTGTTACCTTGTGAACTTAAACGTTAAAAATCCCGCTCAACGTTTCGGTCTAGTACAAAGCAGGGTTAATATTCGTGTTATATTCATAGTCCTGAATATGCATTTAATTTGCCGCTAGACGTTAAAGCAGCCATTCAATATCATCATATATTTTACCGTTACTATAAAGTTAAGTGTTTTTCTTCTAATGGTTAATATTACACCTTAATTTCCACTGATCGAAATTTTAAAAAGGCAGATGATTTTTTTTCAACCATACAATTTTGCCTTTTGGGATATCTTTGACAGTAAATAATATTAAATTAAATGTGACTGTTGGGTTATCTTTGACGGTAAATATTATTAAATTAACTCCGTTTTTGTTGGTCATGAGGCAATTTTGAGCTTATTATTCTGTATTGATATCTTTCTATAACAAAATACTGTATGTTGACTTTTGATGTTTTTATTTCTCTGTGTCGTTGGGTTACTGTCGCATTAATGTATACCTTTATCTCCATTTATTCAAAGCTAAAGGATTGACTTTGGTATAGAAATATTGGCATCTCTGGACTTCTCCCGTCCGAGTGTATACCCTTGCTAAAGGGGTGCGTCCGTTTGGCTGTTCGGATATATAAATACGCATTTACGTCTGGTCGAAATAGAGTTGTCGAATATTCGATAATATTCGATGCCTTGTGTAGTGATTTTCACACTATCTAAACGTTAAACTGAGAATCATTCGAATAACTCTTTGAGGGGGTAATACGATCTACGCACAAATTTAACGATTGAAATCTTTAAACAACAACAAACTTCAGCTAAATCTTCAAATAAGTCGCATGACTGATTTTAGCACATGTTTTGGGTCTTTCGATAAGACAATAAATGTAGATGAAGAAAATATTTTAACAACAAAACCGATCAGTAAGACTATATCTAAAAGATAAACAAAACGGCCAAAGTAAGTTGAATTCTTATATAAATTGTTGCCCAATAAAACATTTTTTATCTATTTTTGCTTTTATGACAACTTTATCAGATAAAATAAAAACTTGAAACGGCTAAGTTGAACGAGACTGCCATCGTGGTACGCGTCAATATATGAGTTATTGCCTCTCAACGAAGATTTTTTTTCTGTTCTACTCCCCTTCTCCTAGTTTGACTGGATAGGATACAATATAACCCCTGATGTGGACTACGTAATTCACCATGTTCATGTTTCAAAAAAGATATGGAAAGAGAAAAATGAGGAAAGAAATGCTAAAATTTACGCTTAAAAAATCAAATATAAAATCAAATGTATATAAAAAATTGGAAAACTGTTTGAGACAATTATCAACTGAATACTAATGGTTATACGTTACTAAATGAAGCTGATTAATGGATTGCTCCCTTAACGTCCAGTGGCAAATATGCCCTGCATATTCACGATGAAATGCAACGTGGATCGACCGGAATCAAATGATAGCAATTTTAGAGTGACACTGTAATAAAAAACAGCGTTGACTAGGGGTTAAATATAAGCCGTACTAAAGTAAAGTTGAACCATGATCAAAATCGTAAGTTAAGCTATTATCGCTCCCTGGTATTTTTCCATTGCAGACGAATGCCAAAAACAAAACGACATGAATTTACAATCAATAACGGCCACTATAAGTAAATGAGATATGGATTTATTTTGTAAATAACTTCCTATTACATCCAACAATTTCCGGCTTTGGACAGGTTTATATTTCTACTGAAATACCGTCTGATTATTGACCGAAGATAATCAACCAAAAGCACTTTGAATCTCTGAAATTGCAAATTATGGTATTTTGCTGGCTGTTTTTTCACGATCCTATTTTGGACCCCCTGATTCTAAGAGGGTGTGTCTAATTAGTCATGCCCGATTAACTTTTAGTTAATAGAACCTCAACTTAAAGACCTACACCGGGTTGATAAGTTCGAGATAAAATAAGTACATAAAAGAGATCCTTTATGGAATGAGATCGCCCAAGGTATCTTAGATAATTATTTTGCGTTGTATAACAATCAAAAATGCACTCACAGGTTTGTAATGATAATAAAAACCAAGACATTTTAGAAGATTTTGCTTTTTGTTTTTTGGGTTTTTTTTTCGTACGTATTTCATCCTTTCTAAGATTAATCTTTAACTACCCTATTTTACTCATCTTTTTAAAAAAGCATAACAGTGACAAGAAAAACATATATGATTTTACAACGCCTTATGTACAACATTAAAAGCTTATCAAATTGATTTCAACAAAACTCATAGAGTTATCGATTCTTTTATACCTCTTTTGAAATGTTATAGTGTTCATGATTCCTTTTCCTGGTTACTTTTTTTCAATTCTTTCTTTTAAAGACCACATATTTTCCTAATTTTATGAATGTGCTGTCGTAACATTACTAGGTCTATGAATAAGACACTTCCGAAAATGACAGAGATGAATACCGCACCAACAAAACCAATTGTATGAGATGACTTGCGTTCGTCTTTAGCCGTTGTTAGTTTGCGGATAGTTGATGAGAGTTCAGTTTTGTTTACTTTTAATTGATCTTGAATCTGCCTGATGACTGGCTCTAACTCTTTCTTCAATTCCTCAATTGTTTGATTTTGCGGTAATTTCGACTCCCAATATTCCAGTTTTCTTCTGTACTCACATCGGCAAGGACACATTTCCGTTGCTAGTATAAACAAAACGATTATCAAATAGTTTTAATTGAAAAAAGGCACAATTCATCAATTGATATATGTAGAATTAATATAAGGGACCAACGAAAACGCATAACAAACAGGGCGCGATTAACCTGTTTGGATGGGGGTATTTTGCCGTCTTTCATCGCAAATGATTAAAAATATTAGTAAATGAATGTGCTATAAAAAGTATATTTTGAAAGATTTTTTTAAATTTTTAATCCAATGAAAATATGTATAGCAACATGTGCCTTTGGGCAAACTGCAGATGTATTATGTGTGTTTAGTATCACTTGACCGATAACACCACTGCAGGGTTGTCGAAAGGTAAAAACTAATTTGACGACGGAACTGTATGGTATTGTTCACAAATGATTTGTTTCTTTAGTACAGAACTAGTTAAATTGTAAAATCAATAAACGTACGACAAATTCTCTTAAGATAATGTTTTCTTTTATACCTACCTGTGATGATACAACGTCGGGCTAGTATTTTCAGGGTTCAATTTCTTAATAAAAGGCTTATCATTTCAGTATTAAAATGAAACTAATTCAACTGATATAGAACAGCATATTAAACAAATATTTGTAATAATGTATAAATTTTGTAATGTCTTTGTGTCATGTATATGGTCAATCTTTTTGTATCACCGATTTTGAATTGCACTTAAGGAACCTTCTTGTATTTTTTACATTATCCGTGACTAATTGTACACGTGTGCCAGGCTTTGTCTATGGGATTTTTTTTGTTTTGTATTGTACCTAGATTTTCCAATTGAGTTTGCCTTTCAAAAAAGACATTTCGATGTCGTTCCTGGTTTTTTAGAATGAAGGTAACCCATGAAAATCCATTCAGACACATCAAACTTATTTCAAAGAACAAGGTATTACCAAAGTGACAATCATAAGTCAAAGAGGAACCAACAAATCATCGCAAAAAACAAGTCTACAAAACACTATATAGAAAACTAATGACTGAGAAAAAAGGGGTGATCTCCACTGATCTAAAAGGGTAAGCAGATCCTGCACCACAAGCGACACCCGTGTTGTTTTGCTCATGATAAGTATAAATTCGGTTATAAGTCTCATTGGGTAATGCCACAAGCGAGAAATGTGGAAGCGATTGTTACTACAAGTGGAACATGCATGTGTCTGTGGTAATCTGTAACAAATTAAGTCCATAACGATCGATCAAATCATTATCGCGTCCAATAAAGTTTCGAATAGATGACTTCAACTTTACTATTAGAAACCTCGGTTAAATAGCCTCTGTGTCAGCAGCAACCCTCTGTGAAGTAAATGATATCAGGAAACTCTAGCTCAGGGATATCGAATCAACTGGTAGATATATAAAATGTCATATTTTCATTTTCTAGTCCTGAGTCAATATCACTGCTAGTGGAGTAGAGCCCAGAAGTCAGTGATTCACAGATGACATGATTGTTAACATATATTCTTTAAAATTTGCCTTGTTTAATCTAAAATTATAAAGAAACTATAATTCCAACTCCCTCAGGAAAAGTTGATCCAAGAAGGTTATGCAAAGATTCCCTTGTTTTCATATAGCTCGTATTTTTTATTTATCCATGGTGGTCGAAGTTTTCGTTGTGAGCGTTCCTGATGAAGGTACATCAAATAAAGATCTTTGGATGCACCAATTTTATCAAGTGTTGTTTGTTTTTCTCTGTTCATATTATTTTCTTCCATAGTAGCAGTAAATGCTAATTTGAAAGCGTATTTTAAAACAATGAAATTAATTTAACATACAAGTATTTACGAAGAGTCTTCTGAGTATGGTTTCAAGTAATCCTGTGGCTTTGGTAAAACTGCATTCGTAACTTCCTTGGTCAGACCATTTAACAGAATCTAATACTAGATTTGGTAACGTCAAACCATTTGCATATTCAGACACTATCACACTTGTATCATTTACAGATCTGGTCCATTTAGTCTGTAGGTTACTGACGCCACAAGTAAGATTGACGCTTTCACCCTCGTTGACTATCATATCTGTGAAAGAACATGAACTTATGATACACTTGAATCCTGTGAATATGATATCTATGGTACAGCGTTTGTTAACCCGATAAAATGCATGTTTTTGCAAATACTCATAATTTAACATGTTTAATTTATACATTTGTTTCAAATTTAAATGTTCAAAACCATTAAAATGTGGAAGCAAGTTTCTTTAGCTTTAAATGGCTAAAATGGCCTTTTATAATATAATTTTATGAAATAAAAACAAGCTGAACCAACGCCTCCGAAATGCCCTGTTGAATGAGTCACGTTAAGTGGTTCTTATTTTTGTATACATTGTCCTAAAGACGCCAATCTATTCGACGAAACATGTCAACCGATAAAAGTTGCAGGTCACTTTAGTGTTGCCAATTTACTTTTTCAAGGGGGTAGACTTGGAGTATGGGAGACAGCTCTTACAAATGTATCGGAAGTCATTTGTGCGTTTTAACCTTGCATTAATTGAAGCAGTGATCAAGCATTTATGTTGCTTTCATTTGGTTAGGAAAATGATGCAGGAGCATATAAAAAAATTGTACAAGGCTTACTCCAATAAGCATTAAATAATGAAATCTGAATTACACTTTTTATCTGAAGATTCAAAAATCAAAAGCTGAGGAAGGAAATTAAAATTCATGAATGAAATGTTTTAAATAAAAAAGGCTATGTACTGAGGAGTTTTAAGAACATTGGAATGACTCTTGAAATCACTGTGATTAAATCTTGAAAGTGTTGGGGAAAATTGAATTGGAAAACAATTGTATAGAAGTCATAAAGTTTCAGTGTTAAGCTATTGCCGTATTGGTTGATATTATGTACTTAACTGTATGTCTTTAGTTTTCAAACTGAAACGGCAATATTCTAGAAGAGATGATCTGAACATTCATCCTAGTACAAGCTAATGCTAACTAATAACCTACATAAGCACAAAGATTGTACCTAGATAGCCAACATAGTGTAATTTTTCACGTGGTAGATTAAATGTTCTGCCATTCATCCTGGTCAACTTACTGTAAACAGCCTACCTATTGTATCAATTATTAATTCAATATATTCCCGAATTGCATAAAATAACAGCGATTCGATGTTGAGCAAGAAACATTCAATCAATATTTTTTTAAAGTGACTGTTGAAGGTGCAATAATGCGTTTATGTAAATTGTGGGCAATGGCAAAACGTGCAGTAGTATTGTTATTAGGTACATGTACATACTTTTATGTTACATATTGTTTGCACACACTATTATATTGTGTTGAAACTTTTCTCCCATAGTGTTATGCAGATCCCATGCCTTGGCGGAGTGATCTGTGTTTCTTTTTTTCAAAAGTTTCAAATTTTTAAATATATTGTTTGTAGGTGTTGTATTGAGGGTTCAAACGAGCTATATTTCAATATGCTAAACAAAATGCTAATAAAAATAAAGTTTAATAATTTGCATATTTCAAAAACAAAGAACAAACATTCCATATCATTTAAATCCCGTCAAATTAAAGAGCATGTATCGATTCTCAACAATAAGAGAATTGGGTGTTCTAGCGATCACAGATACACTCTTGAGCATGAAAAATCTATTAAAAATCGAACTTGACTAGAATAGTATGGTCCATTTTATTGTGTTTACCATTTTACCATCATCCAACAAAAAACAAAACATTTAAGGAACCAAAGGGGCACAACTCTTTATCAGGAGAGTCAAATCACACCTCAATGGTAGTTTATGGTCCATGTCATCGTGTTAAAATTTTAAAGATTCTCAGTCTGGCAAGGGGTACTCTTGTTATTACCTGAAAACAAATACACCTTTTTTATATAATAAAGGGACACACCTCTTGAACGGTGAATACCATATACCGTAAAAATCGAACTAGACCTGTAATTAAAGGTTCATGAATTTATGAAAAACTCTGTAAAAGTTCCGGAAATCAAAAAATTTCCTAAACGAGAATTTACACTCTGTTTGCTATTAATGGAGGTCTCTTGTTTGGGTGAATTTGTAAGCGTAGAATGATTTCTATTCAGATATATGCAGGTTTTTTCTAAGCATTGATTTCATTAAAAATTCAGATATATTATTAGATATCAATAAATAGAAAACTTATTTCTCAATAAAACATTGTCAATTCTATTGATTTACGTTGTTAAATTTTAGACATATTATGAAATTTAGGCTCTAACACCCTAAGGTAAGTTTACCGTTGATGATTTTTTTATTCTTTTTATGTCTCTTTTTATCAAATAGATCTTAACGTTTTACTATTTAAACTTCCAATGGCTTTCATATGTTTTGGTTTAAGTGTTCTTGATGAAGGTAAATCCACAAAAGCGCTTCGAACGCACGAAATGTATAAAGTGTATTTTCATTTATTTGAGAAATGGGATATATTGATTTTTGTTTCGGAAGCAAATTATGGATGTTAAACTTATATCATTGTTTACTAAGCGTTGATGTTGTCGTTTTGGTGTTGTGTTTGACATTGCCATAAAAGCGGGAGGTTTGGCATGCCACAAAACCAGGTTCAACCCACCATTTTTTTCTTAAAATGTCCTGTACCAAGTCAGGAAAATGGCCATTGTTATATTATAGTTCGTTTCTGTGTGTGTGTTACATTTTAATGTGGTGTTTTCGTTGTGTCGTTGTTCTCCTTTTATATTTGATGCGTTTTCCTCAGTTTTAGTTTGTAACCCGGATTTGTTTTTATCTCTATCGATTTATGAGTTTCGAACAGCGGTACACTACTGTTGCCTTTATTTACTACAGTGGTCATAAAATTAATCTAAATAGCCCATTTATTTAATGAAAATAAATTTAATTTTGAGTAGTCTATGACACATTCAAATTGTTTTACATAACTATGTTCTATTGCATTGATTAAACATTCTTGAAGGTGATAAAAAGTGCACAGAAAATTGACACATTAGGTTAAATTTATTAAGATTTAATCATAAATTAGCAGACAGCACAGCACAACTTCGAACCAAGCAAAACGTCTTGCATTCGTGCATTACCGAACTAATCATTCTGCTAATATATATTCTGATAGCTGAGATTCCCTTTTTTCATTTAAACAAATAAAGTTCTTTCCGAAAATTATGGGAAGCTTTTTATGTCGGTTTAAATGACTTTATTTATATTTTATACTTTTTGTTCAATTATTGATATTTTAAATGGCTTACATGTTAAACTTCAAATTGTTCTTATTTTGAATAGTTCGTACTTCTATTCAATAAGTATTTCTAGATCAGTTCTTTTACGGTTTTGTGTATTAATGGCTTATCAAACTTTTTTTATTCGCATGCCAGTTCTGAGTCATATGGAGACGGACCGAACGTCTGGTGGTCTCCGTGGAAAATCTTATTCTTTTGGTGATTTTTTATGGTTCTTTTAATTTCAATCATATGACCATAGCAAATATAAAAAAAAATTATGTTTTTTGTAAATTGAAAATACCTTTCAACTGACAGACTGCACTGTATTTATTACTTTTACCACATTTAATGTCATGCCATCTTCTTGTTGCCTTAGGAATAATTACACAATTCTCTGTATCGCCACCTCCTGGCTCTCCTACAAAAATAACACACATGCAAATTTAATACCGTAAATGCAGTTCTAAATGGAACTCCAAAGGAGACTGTATTTCGTAGGTGGTTTTCAAATACACAAAGTACTGTTTTGTAGTGGTCTGTCATCACAGTGACTATCAGCTTATATTTAATCTTGTTTTGCGAAATCATATCTTTCACATCGGCTTTGTTTAGGGACTTATCATTTTTTACCTGGGAAGGGGGGCTGGTCATTTTGAAATCAAACATATAAAATTTTCTTGATCCCCCCATAATATTTCACTATTTTTATTTGATCCCCCCTGTACAAACATTTAAAAAATGTGATCCCCCCCTCTATTAAACATTAACATGCCAAAATTTTTACATGCAAAACACTTACCGAGTTATTTCACAGAAATATTGCAAACATGAAATAGTCTTTTCTAATTTCCTATATTGGGCTATTAAAGAAAACTTGTTCCTAAGTAACTCTGTAAAAAATATACTAGTATATGTCCCTCTTTTGCGTAAACGTAAGTTTTACGTTAGGCCTTATAAAAACCTCCATTGAGTCGGTAAACTTTTATATGGAATAGTTCATGCTTTTAGCTTGAACAATTCAATTACTCATTTATTGTCTCGCCTTGACGGAGTCAAAAAGCGAGACAAAGGTATGCTGTTTCCGGCGTCGGCGGCGACGGCGGCGTCAACAATGTATTAGTTTGTGATTAGGTCTAGTTCATGGTGAACCACTAGTGGTAGGTCAATGATATTTGGTATGCTGTTGTATTAGCATTGGCACATCTCATTACCATAGAGATTATTTGGCCCAGCCCCCTCAGTCAAGGTCTATTGACTTTGAAACTTTTCATAGTTAATATGTATTAGTTTGTGATTAGGTCAGTTCAAGGGGAACCATTAGTGGTAGGCCAATGTTAATTGGTGTTCAGTTGTATAAGCATTAGCACATCTCACTTCCATGGAGAATATTTGGCCCCGTCCCCTCAGTCATGGTCTATTTACTTTGAAACTTTTCCTTAGTTTACATGTATTAGTTTGTGATAAGATTAGTTTAAGATGAACTGCTAATGTTAAGTCAATGATATTTGGTATGTAAATTTATTGGCATTTGCAAGTATCGTTTTCATAGAGATTATATAGCCCCACCTCTGATGGTTCATTGACTTTGAAACTTTTACATAGTTTACAAGTTAATGTTTGTGTTTAGGTTTGTTTATAATAAGTCAATGGTATTTGGAATGCAGTTGCATTAGCATTGGCACATCTCAATCCATGGAGATTGTTTAGCCATGTACCTTCAGTCATGGTTCATCGACTTTGAATATTTGCATAACTTACATGTTAAAGTATTGCTATTTTAATTTCAACATTTGGAAATTACAAAAAGGCGAGACATATCTCTGTGATAACAGTTTATTGTTACATTTCATTCATAAATGTGTGATATATCATCGTAACCCCAAAATTTTGTTTTATTAGCCTAAACAGGACAAATTTTGAGGGAATGAGAGGTCTAAATGGACCCAAATGGATCTTTTAATGAAAACAAAAAGGCACATTAGTGGTGTTCGTCATCTCAGAATCATCTGTTTAGACTTTTGTATCAAAATTCAACTGTTTGTATGCAGATTAGATGAATATTTGATCATTTATTGGAGAATTTATTGCCCTACACTATTTTCTTTTATGATGCGGCTTGATTTTAATTTTTTTACCAAATTTTTCACAAATCGCTTTAAATTTTAATTTATACTTAATTTCTCCCAAACTATTAAGCTGATTATAACAAAATGTGAGTGAAATACCGTATATCGGGTTTTTTTCGCGTCAGGTTTTTTTCGCGATATGATGACAAAATGGGCAGGTTTAATTTTCGCTGAGTGGGAAAATACACGCGAAAATATAACTGTATCGTATTGTTAAAAATACAAATATCCGTGTATATATGTGATTTATTTTAATTCTAATTTTACATAGATGCAAAGATCAACTTTTCAAAATAACGATTTTTTACTTTAAAAATGAGTAAATCAAAACTCT
This sequence comes from Mytilus californianus, assembly GCF_021869535.1. Taxonomy (NCBI): domain Eukaryota; kingdom Metazoa; phylum Mollusca; class Bivalvia; order Mytilida; family Mytilidae; genus Mytilus; species Mytilus californianus. The sequence goes on along the minus strand of NW_026262745.1, from coordinate 50,101,066 downwards.
ATACAAACCCTATTACAACTGACCTATGAATGTTCTGCACCAGATCTTGTTATATATATTTGATATTTTTAATCTGTCAGTAATCATGAAATAGATTCTCAAAGACCAGACCAAATAAAAACAGTAAGTAAACTCATCCAACAATTAGTTATTCAAACAGCTTGTTTCACAACTTTTAATCGAACAAACCTAGATGCATAAGGTCCTTCAGAGTATTCAGGTAAATGTCTATTTGGGTTTTAATTCTGTAAATTTCCTACACTACGTAACATGCAAATGCAAAATGATTAATGTTGTTTGTTCAGTCCAATTAGCTAACAAATCGTGTTTTGTTTTTGTTTTTGTTTTTTATTATTTATATAAGAATAAAATTGTATTAAAAAAGCCTAAATAAATGTAACATCTTTAGAATCAAGTTATGCAGGTTTTAGTGGCTTTATCAAAACGTGTATAGATGAGATATTTTCGCAAGGTTGATCATCATTCTTGAATTGAAATACAATGTATCACATGAAAACAACCACTTTTATTTTAGTCGTCCGTTATTCCCTTTACACGTCTTAATGAAGCATAAACCCCTGGAAAAAAAAACATTTCACCTTTCTTAATTTTATAATCGCGGCCTGATCATATTACTGTTACCATGAATAACGATTCATGATATATGATTATGTCAGGCCGCGAGGTCGTTGGTTCGAACCCCAACAGGTCAAACTCGGTGTCAGAAATGTTTCCGTGTAGGGTGACTTTTCTTCCTGTGGACTGTTACCTTGTGAACTTACACGTTAAAAATCCCGCTCAACGTTTCGGTCTAGTACGAAGCAGGGTTAATATTCGTGTTATATTCATAGTCCTGAATATGCATTTAATTTGCCGCTAGACGTTAAAGCAGCCATTCAATATCATCATATATTTTACCGTTACTATAAAGTGAAGTGTTTTTCTTCTAATGGTTAATATTACACCTTAATTTCCACTGATCGAAATTTTAAAAAGGCAGATGATTTTTTTTCAACCATACAATTTTGCCTTTTGGGATATCTTTGACAGTAAATAATATTAAATTAAATGTGACTGTTGGGTTATCTTTGACGGTAAATATTATTAAATTAACTCCGTTTTTGTTGGTCATGAGGCAATTTTGAGCTTATTATTCTGTATTGATATCTTTCTATAACAAAATACTGTATGTTGACTTTTGATGTTTTTATTTCTCTGTGTCGTTGGGTTACTGTCGCATTAATGTATACCTTTATATCCATTTATTCAAAGCTAAAGGATTGACTTTGGTATAGAAATATTGGCATCTCTGGACATGAATATGCATTTAATTTGCCGCTAGACGTTAAAGCAGCCATTCAATATCATCATATATTTTACCGTTACTATAAAGTGAAGTGTTTTTCTTCTAATGGTTAATATTACACCTTAATTTCCACTGATCGAAATTTTAAAAAGGCAGATGATTTTTTTTCAACCATACAATTTTGCCTTTTGGGATATCTTTGACAGTAAATAATATTAAATTAAATGTGACTGTTGGGTTATCTTTGACGGTAAATATTATTAAATTAACTCCGTTTTTGTTGGTCATGAGGCAATTTTGAGCTTATTATTCTGTATTGATATCTTTCTATAACAAAATACTGTATGTTGACTTTTGATGTTTTTATTTCTCTGTGTCGTTGGGTTACTGTCGCATTAATGTATACCTTTATATCCATTTATTCAAAGCTAAAGGATTGACTTTGGTATAGAAATATTGGCATCTCTGGACTTCTCCCGTCCGAGTGTATACCCTTGCTAAAGGGGTGCGTCCGTTTGGCTGTTCGGATATATAAATACGCATTTACGTCTGGTCGAAATAGAGTTGTCGAATATTCGATAATATTCGATGCCTTGTGTAGTGATTTTCACACTATCTAAACGTTAAACTGAGAATCATTCGAATAACTCTTTGAGGGGGTAATACGATCTACGCACAAATTTAACGATTGAAATCTTTAAACAACAACAAACTTCAGCTAAATCTTCAAATAAGTCGCATGACTGATTTTAGCACATGTTTTGGGTCTTTCGATAAGACAATAAATGTAGATGAAGAAAATATTTTAACAACAAAACCGATCAGTAAGACTATATCTAAAAGATAAACAAAACGGCCAAAGTAAGTTGAATTCTTATATAAATTGTTGCCCAATAAAACATTTTTTATCTATTTTTGCTTTTATGACAACTTTATCAGATAAAATAAAAACTTGAAACGGCTAAGTTGAACGAGACTGCCATCGTGGTACGCGTCAATATATGAGTTATTGCCTCTCAACGAAGATTTTTTTTCTGTTCTACTCCCCTTCTCCTAGTTTGACTGGATAGGATACAATATAACCCCTGATGTGGACTACGTAATTCACCATGTTCATGTTTCAAAAAAGATATGGAAAGAGAAAAATGAGGAAAGAAATGCTAAAATTTACGCTTAAAAAATCAAATATAAAATCAAATGTATATAAAAAATTGGAAAACTGTTTGAGACAATTATCAACTGAATACTAATGGTTATACGTTACTAAATGAAGCTGATTAATGGATTGCTCCCTTAACGTCCAGTGGCAAATATGCCCTGCATATTCACGATGAAATGCAACGTGGATCGACCGGAATCAAATGATAGCAATTTTAGAGTGACACTGTAATAAAAAACAGCGTTGACTAGGGGTTAAATATAAGCCGTACTAAAGTAAAGTTGAACCATGATCAAAATCGTAAGTTAAGCTATTATCGCTCCCTGGTATTTTTCCATTGCAGACGAATGCCAAAAACAAAACGACATGAATTTACAATCAATAACGGCCACTATAAGTAAATGAGATATGGATTTATTTTGTAAATAACTTCCTATTACATCCAACAATTTCCGGCTTTGGACAGGTTTATATTTCTACTGAAATACCGTCTGATTATTGACCGAAGATAATCAACCAAAAGCACTTTGAATCTCTGAATTTGCAAATTATGGTATTTTGCTGGCTGTTTTTTCACGATCCTATTTTGGACCCCCTGATTCTAAGAGGGTGTGTCTAATTAGTCATGCCCGATTAACTTTTAGTTAATAGAACCTCAACTTAAAGACCTACACCGGGTTGATAAGTTCGAGATAAAATAAGTACATAAAAGAGATCCTTTATGGAATGAGATCGCCCAAGGTATCTTAGATAATTATTTTGCGTTGTATAACAATCAAAAATGCACTCACAGGTTTGTAATAATAATAAAAACCAAGACATTTTAGAAGATTTTGCTTTTTGTTTTTTGGGGTTTTTTTTCGTACGTATTTCATCCTTTCTAAGATTAATCTTTAACTACCCTATTTTACTCATCTTTTTAAAAAAGCATAACAGTGACAAGAAAAACATATATGATTTTACAACACCTTATGTACAACATTAAAAGCTTATCAAATTGATTTCAACAAAACTCATAGAGTTATCGATTCTTTTATACCTCTTTTGAAATGTTATAGTGTTCATGATTCCTTTTCCTGGTTACTTTTTTTCAATTCTTTCTTTTAAAGACCACATATTTTCCTAATTTTATGAATGTGCTGTCGTAACATTACTAGGTCTATGAATAAGACACTTCCGAAAATGACAGAGATGAATACCGCACCAACAAAACCAATTGTATGAGATGACTTGCGTTCGTCTTTAGCCGTTGTTAGTTTGCGGATAGTTGATGAGAGTTCAGTTTTGTTTACTTTTAATTGATCTTGAATCTGCCTGATGACTGGCTCTAACTCTTTCTTCAATTCCTCAATTGTTTGATTTTGCGGTAATTTCGACTCCGAATATTCCAGTTTTCTTCTGTACTCACATCGGCAAGGACACATTTCCGTTGCTAGTATAAACAAAACGATTATCAAATAGTTTTAATTGAAAAAAGGCACAATTCATCAATTGATATATGTAGAATTAATATAAGGGACCAACGAAAACGCATAACAAACAGGGCGCGATTAACCTGTTTGGATGGGGGTATTTTGCCGTCTTTCATCGCAAATGATTAAAAATATTAGTAAATGAATGTGCTATAAAAAGTATATTTTGAAAGATTTTTTAAAATTTTTAATCCAATGAAAATATGTATAGCAACATGTGCCTTTGGGCAAACTGCAGATGTATTATGTGTGTTTAGTATCACTTGACCGATAACACCACTGCAGGGTTGTCGAAAGGTAAAAACTAATTTGACGACGGAACTGTATGGTATTGTTCACAAATGATTTGTTTCTTTAGTACAGAACTAGTTAAATTGTAAAATCAATAAACGTACGACAAATTCTCTTAAGATAATGTTTTCTTTTATACCTACCTGTGATGATACAACGTCGGGCTAGTATTTTCAGGGTTCAATTTCTTAATAAAAGGCTTATCATTTCAGTATTAAAATGAAACTAATTCAACTGATATAGAACAGCATATTAAACAAATATTTGTAATAATGTATAAATTTTGTAATGTCTTTGTGTCATGTATATGGTCAATCTTTTTGTATCACCGATTTTGAATTGCACTTAAGGAACCTTCTTGTATTTTTTACATTATCCGTGACTAATTGTACACGTGTGCCAGGCTTTGTCTATGGGATTTTTTTTGTTTTGTTTTGTACCTAGATTTTCCAATTGAGTTTGCCTTTCAAAAAAGACATTTCGATGTCGTTCCTGGTTTTTTAGAATGAAGGTAACCCATGAAAATCCATTCAGACACATCAAACTTATTTCAAAGAACAAGGTATTACCAAAGTGACAATCATAAGTCAAAGAGGAACCAACAAATCATCGCAAAAAACAAGTCTACAAAACACTATATAGAAAACTAATGACTGAGAAAAAAGGGGTGATCTCCACTGATCTAAAAGGGTAAGCAGATCCTGCACCACAAGCGACACCCGTGTTGTTTTGCTCATGATAAGTATAAATTCGGTTATAAGTCTCATTGGGTAATGCCACAAGCGAGAAATGTGGAAGCGATTGTTACTACAAGTGGCACATGCATGTGTTTGTGGTAATCTGTAACAAATTAAGTCCATAACGATCGATCAAATCATTATCGCGTCCAATAAAGTTTCGAATAGATGACTTCAACTTTACTATTAGAAACCTCGGTTAAATAGCCTCTGTGTCAGCAGCAACCCTCTGTGAAGTAAATGATATCAGGAAACTCTAGCTCAGGAATATCGAATCAACTGGTAGATATATAAAATGTCATATTTTCATTTTCTAGTCCTGAGTCAATATCACTGCTAGTGGAGTAGAGCCCAGAAGTCAGTGATTCACAGATGACATGATTGTTAACATATATTCTTTAAAATTTGCCTTGTTTAATCTAAAATTATAAAGAAACTATAATTCCAACTCCCTCAGGAAAAGTTGATCCAAGAAGGTTATGCAAAGATTCCCTTGTTTTCATATAGCTTGTATTTTTTACTTATCCATGGTGGTCGAAGTTTTCGTTGTGAGCGTTCCTGATGAAGGTACATCAAATAAAGATCTTTGGATGCACCAATTTTATCAAGTGTTGTTTGTTTTTCTCTGTTCATATTATTTTCTTCCATAGTAGCAGTAAATGCTAATTTGAAAGCGTATTTTAAAACAATGAAATTAATTTAACATACAAGTATTTACGAAGAGTCTTCTGAGTATGGTTTCAAGTAATCCTGTGGCTTTGGTAAAACTGCATTCGTAACTTCCTTGGTCAGACCATTTAACAGAATCTAATACTAGATTTGGTAACGTCAAACCATTTGCATATTCAGACACTATCACACTTGTATCATTTACAGATCTGGTCCATTTAGTCTGTAGGTTACTGACGCCACAAGTAAGATTGACGCTTTCACCCTCGTTGACTATCATATCTGTGAAAGAACATGAACTTATGATACACTTGAATCCTGTGAATATGATATCTATGGTACAGCGTTTGTTAACCCGATAAAATGCATGTTTTTGCAAATACTCATAATTTAACATGTTTAATTTATACATTTGTTTCAAATTTAAATGTTCAAAACCATTAAAATGTGGAAGCAAGTTTCTTTAGCTTTAAATGGCTAAAATGGCCTTTTATAATATAATTTTATGAAATAAAAACAAGCTGAACCAACGCCTCCGAAATGCCCTGTTGAATGAGTCACGTTAAGTGGTTCTTATTTTTGTATACATTGTCCTAAAGACGCCAATCTATTCGACGAAACATGTCAACCGATAAAAGTTGCAGGTCACTTTAGTGTTGCCAATTTACTTTTTCAAGGGGGTAGACTTGGAGTATGGGAGACAGCTCTTACAAATGTATCGGAAGTCATTTGTGCGTTTTAACCTTGCATTAATTGAAGCAGTGATCAAGCATTTATGTTGCTTTCATTTGGTTAGGAAAATGATGCAGGAGCATATAAAACAATTATACAAGGCTTACTCCAATAAGCATTAAATAATGAAATCTGAATTACACTTTTTATCTGAAGATTCAAAAATCAAAAGCTGAGGAAGGAAATTAAAATTCATGAATGAAATGTTTTAAATAAAAAAGGCTATGTACTGAGGAGTTTTAAGAACATTGGAATGACTCTTGAAATCATTGTGATTAAATCTTGAAAGGTTTGGGGAAAATTGAATTGGAAAACAATTGTATAGAAGTCATAAAGTTTCAGTGTTAAGCTATTGCCGTATTGGTTGATATTATGTACTTAACTGTATGTCTTTAGTTTTCAAACTGAAACGGCAATATTCTAGAAGAGATGATCTGAACAATTATCCTAGTACAAGCTAATGCTAACTAATAACCTACATAAGCACAAAGATTGTACCTAGATAGCCAACATAGTGTAATTTTTCACGTGGTAGATTAAATGTTCTGCCATTCATCCTGGTCAACTTACTGTAAACAGCCTACCTATTGTATCAATTATTAATTCAATATATTCCCGAATTGCATAAAATAACAGCGATTCGATGTTAAGCAAGAAACATTCAATCAATATTTTTTTAAAGTGACTGTTGAAGGTGCAATAATGCGTTTATGTAAATTGTGGGCAATGGCAAAACGTGCAGTAGTATTGTTATTAGGTACATGTACATACTTTTATGTTGCATATTGTTTACACACACTATTATATTGTGTTGAAACTTTTCTCCCATAGTGTTATGCAGATCCCATGCCTTGGCGAAGTGATCTGTGTTTCTTTTTTTTCAAAAGTTTCAAATTTTTAAATATATTGTTTGTAGGTGTTGTATTGAGGGTTCAAACGAGCTATATTTCAATATGCTAAACAAAATGCTAATAAAAATAAAGTTTAATAATTTGCATATTTCAAAAACAAAGAACAAACATTCCATATCATTTAAATCCCGTCAAATTAAAGAGCATGTATCGATTCTCAACAATAAGAGAATTGGGTGTTCTAGTGATCACAGATACACTCTTGAGCATGAAAAATCTATTAAAAATCGAACTTGACTAGAATAGTATGGTCCATTTTATTGTGTTTACCATTTTACCATCATCCAACAAAAAACAAAACATTTAAGGAACCAAAGGGGCACAACTCTTTATCAGGAGAGTCAAATCACACCTCAATGGTAGTTTATGGTCCATGTCATCGTGTTAAAATTTTAAAGATTCTCAGTCTGGCAGGGGGTACTCTTGTTATTACCTGAAAACAAATACACCTTTTTTATATAATAAAGGGACACACCTCTTGAACGGTGAATACCATATACCGTAAAAATCGAACTAGACCTGTAATTAAAGGTTCATGAATTTATGAAAAACTCTGTAAAAGTTCCGGAAATCAAAAAATTTCCTAAACGAGAATTTACACTCTGTTTGCTATTAATGGAGGTCTCTTGTTTGGGTGAATTTGTAAGCGTAGAATGATTTCTATTCAGATATATGCAGGTTTTTTCTAAGCATTGATTTCATTAAAAATTCAGATATATTATTAGATATCAATAAATAGAAAACTTATTTCTCAATAAAACATTGTCAATTCTATTGATTTACGTTGTTAAATTTTAGACATATTATGAAATTTAGGCTCTAACACCCTAAGGTAAGTTTACCGTTGATGATTTTTTTATTCTTTTTATGTCTCTTTTTATCAAATAGATCTTAACGTTTTACTATTTAAACTTCCAATGGCTTTCATATGTTTTGGTTTAAGTGTTCTTGATGAAGGTAAATCCACAAAAGCGCTTCGAACGCACGAAATGTATAAAGTGTATTTTCATTTATTTGAGAAATGGGATATATTGATTTTTGTTTCGGAAGCAAATTATGGATGTTAAACTTATATCATTGTTTACTAAGCGTTGATGTTGTCGTTTTGGTGTTGTGTTTGACATTGCCATAAAAGCGGGAGGTTTGGCATGCCACAAAACCAGGTTCAACCCACCATTTTTTTCTTAAAATGTCCTGTACCAAGTCAGGAAAATGGCCATTGTTATATTATAGTTCGTTTCTGTGTGTGTGTTACATTTTAATGTGGTGTTTTCGTTGTGTCGTTGTTCTCCTTTTATATTTGATGCGTTTTCCTCAGTTTTAGTTTGTAACCCGGATTTGTTTTTATCTCTATCGATTTATGAGTTTCGAACAGCGGTACACTACTGTTGCCTTTATTTACTACAGTGGTCATAAAATTAATCTAAATAGCCCATTTATTTAATGAAAATAAATTTAATTTTGAGTAGTCTATGACACATTCAAATTGTTTTACATAACTATGTTCTATTGCATTGATTAAACATTCTTGAAGGTGATAAAAAGTGCACAGAAAATTGACACATTAGGTTAAATTTATTAAGATTTAATCATAAATTAGCAGACAGCACAGCACAACTTCGAACCAAGCAAAACGTCTTGCATTCGTGCATTACCGAACTAATCATTCTGCTAATATATATTCTGATAGCTGAGATTCCCTTTTTTCATTTAAACAAATAAAGTTCTTTCCGAAAATTATGGGAAGCTTTTTATGTCGGTTTAAATGACTTTATTTATATTTTATACTTTTTGTTCAATTATTGATATTTTAAATGGCTTACATGTTAAACTTCAAATTGTTCTTATTTTGAATAGTTCGTACTTCTATTCAATAAGTATTTCTAGATCAGTTCTTTTACGGTTTTGTGTATTAATGGCTTATCAAACTTTTTTTATTCGCATGCCAGTTCTGAGTCATATGGAGACGGACCGAACGTCTGGTGGTCTCCGTGGAAAATCTTATTCTTTTGGTGATTTTTTATGGTTCTTTTAATTTCAATCATATGACCATAGCAAATATAAAAAAAAATTATGTATTTTGTAAATTGAAAATACCTTTCAACTGACAGACTGCACTGTATTTATTACTTTTACCACATTTAATGTCATGCCATCTTCTTGTTGCCTTAGGAATAATTACACAATTCTCTGTATCGCCACCTCCTGGCTCTCCTACAAAAATAACACACATGCAAATTTAATACCGTAAATGCAGTTCTAAATGGAACTCCAAAGGAGACTGTATTTCGTAGGTGGTTTTCAAATACACAAAGTACTGTTTTGTAGTGGTCTGTCATCACAGTGACTATCAGCTTATATTTAATCTTGTTTTGCGAAATCATATCTTTCACATCGGCTTTGTTTAGGGACTTATCATTTTTTACCTGGGAAGGGGGGCTGGTCATTTTGAAATCAAACATATAAAATTTTCTTGATCCCCCCATAATATTTCACTATTTTTATTTGATCCCCCCTGTACAAACATTTAAAAAATGTGATCCCCCCCCCCCTCTATTAAACATTAACATGCCAAAATTTTTACATGCAAAACACTTACCGAGTTATTTCACAGAAATATTGCAAACATGAAATAGTCTTTTCTAATTTCCTATATTGGGCTATTAAAGAAAACTTGTTCCTAAGTAACTCTGTAAAAAATATACTAGTATATGTCCCTCTTTTGCGTAAACGTAAGTTTTACGTTAGGCCTTATAAAAACCTCCATTGAGTCGGTAAACTTTTATATGGAATAGTTCATGCTTTTAGCTTGAACAATTCAATTACTCATTTATTGTCTCGCCTTGACGGAGTCAAAAAGCGAGACAAAGGTATGCTGTTTCCGGCGTCGGCGGCGACGGCGGCGTCAACAATGTATTAGTTTGTGATTAGGTCTAGTTCATGGTGAACCACTAGTGGTAGGTCAATGATATTTGGTATGCTGTTGTATTAGCATTGGCACATCTCATTACCATAGAGATTATTTGGCCCAGCCCCCTCAGTCAAGGTCTATTGACTTTGAAACTTTTCATAGTTAATATGTATTAGTTTGTGATTAGGTCAGTTCAAGGGGAACCATTAGTGGTAGGCCAATGTTAATTGGTGTTCAGTTGTATAAGCATTAGCACATCTCACTTCCATGGAGAATAGTTGGCCCCGTCCCATCAGTCATGGTCTATTTACTTTGAAACTTTTCCTTAGTTTACATGTATTAGTTTGTGATAAGATTAGTTTAAGATGAACTGCTAATGTTAAGTCAATGATATTTGGTATGTAAATTTATTGGCATTTGCAAGTATCGTTTTCATAGAGATTATATAGCCCCACCTCTGATGGTTCATTGACTTTGAAACTTTTACATAGTTTACAAGTTAATGTTTGTGTTTAGGTTTGTTTATAATAAGTCAATGGTATTTGGAATGCAGTTGCATTAGCATTGGCACATCTCAATCCATGGAGATTGTTTAGCCATGTACCTTCAGTCATGGTTCATCGACTTTGAATATTTGCATAACTTACATGTTAAAGTATTGCTATTTTAATTTCAACATTTGGAAATTACAAAAAGGCGAGACATATCTCTGTGATAACAGTTTATTGTTACATTTCATTCATAAATGTGTGATATATCATCGTAACCCCAAAATTTTGTTTTATTAGCCTAAACAGGACAAATTTTGAGGGAATGAGAGGTCTAAATGGACCCAAATGGATCTTTTAATGAAAACAAAAAGGCACATTAGTGGTGTTCGTCATCTCAGAATCATCTGTTTAGACTTTTGTATCAAAATTCAACTGTTTGTATGCAGATTAGATGAATATTTGATCATTTATTGGAGAATTTATTGCCCTACACTATTTTCTTTTATGATGCGGCTTCATTTTAATTTTTTTACCAAATTTTTCACAAATCGCTTTAAATTTTAATTTATACTTAATTTCTCCCAAACTATTAAGCTGATTATAACAAAATGTGAGTGAAATACCGTATATCGGGTTTTTTTCGCGTCAGGTTTTTTTCGCGATATGATGACAAAATGGGCAGGTTTGATTTTCGCTGAGTGGGAAAATACACGCGAAAATATAACTGTATCGTATTGTTAAAAATACAAATATCCGTGTATATATGTGATTTATTTTAATTCTAATTTTACATAGATGCAAAGATCTGCAAAATATTTCGGGTTATGACACCAATTAATAGATCGTCTCTAATTAACATTTGTTAACCTGTCACTGATTGTTGTGTTGATCAAAAGGTGTGCCATGTATTTTTAGTAATTTTAATTATTATATAAACAGATACCTTAATTAAGTATACACTTTCTTATGATCTACCAAACAACACAAAAGACTCGATAATCAACAGTTTAATGTATGAAACTTTCAAAAAACAATAAATCTGGGAATATGCAGTGAAATTTACGTGGGGTAAAATTTTCGCGTTTCTTAAGCTGCCGCCAACAAAGCGAAAATTAAACACACGCGAAAAAAACCCGATATACGGTATAACGACTGGATTATTCGGGTTATGAAGCACCAATGCATTTTATATGGGACAAAATGACACAAAAATGGCAGCTTCCTACATTACCTAAGTCATGTGATGTCTTACTTAATTGTCATGATATGAATGTTGGTAAAAATATATTTCCATTTGACTGTTGTAATCATCGGTTCTTCTTCCCATTTTGTATTTTGAAGTACATGTATGCAAACTACTCATTTCCATGTGCAAAAAATATTGATCCCCCACTTTGAATTTATAAAAAAATTTGAACCCCCTTTTCCACACACAGAAAAAAACTTGATCCCCCATTCTTTATCTGTAGTTGAAATTCCAAAAGAACATAGAAAAGACCTATGATTATTTAGGATTTCCTATATGGTAAATGTAGTTTGGATATATGTTGAGTTTCCAAGTGAATTTTCAATACCTTATTCCTTTATCAAGCAGTTTATGTGATGGGATTTACACACACACACAATGTTGTTTTTGGCTTTATGTTTGGAGACAACAACATATTTGTAATAATGGTAGCACCGGTGCTAAACAAATAAAAGCAGTATGCGTATTCATAGACCATGCATTTGAATAATTCTTAATTGTATCAATATCGTCACAGCCTCGATCCATTCGAAAAGAGTAGCCCATTGCCTAACATATAATCCTCGACTGAATCCATCAGTATTTTGAAGTTGTTTTTCCAATTGATGGCTCACGATATTTCGGCCCTGAACAACACAGTTCAAAGAGATTTGTTATTAAAGATTTGCTTGTCACAAGTAATAACGTGGTTAGCCGGGTGATATATGAATGAAGAACATTCACATGTGCAATCGGGAGTTTTAGATTTTAAGTCGTTAACATCAAGATCCTGCAACGCGTGATTGTTATTGAAAGTTTCATAAATCATCTTTTCTCTGTTTCATCTCTCCAATGTGACCCGATCTAAAACTTCTGTGACTGGCAACATCCAGAATTATAGCTGTAAATTTGTATTGTTTTGAATGAGGATTTGTAACAATTGTTTCCAAACATAAGTTGTACAGAGAATGAGGTTTTCAAAGAGTTAGTAAATAAATCTTCAGTTTCTATATTGATGCCAGAAGTTTATTAAATGAGACATCATGGAGAGTAGGTGGTGTATCATGACGATGACCATGACTGCAACTACGTCGAGGAGTTGACAATATTCATAACATACACAAAGCTACAGAAAGGACTAAACAGAATACCTATACCATCGTTTTCCCCATTGCAACAATATGGTGTCGCAGTTTCCAATTCTTGAATCCAGTATTCATCCTTTTGACTACAAAAACGTGTTGCAAGATGAGGATTGTTAACACCGTGGTATATTTTTTTCGATGTTGCGGACTCGCAGGCAATATAGAACAACAAATCCGACGGTAAACAGGATTGAACTCAGGTGCCCAAAAATGTAGTATTTGCTCTTTTAAAATTCGATGACTAGTCATATCGATGCCACGGCAGTATACAGTAGCTGACTGATACATCTGTTTTATCCAACCTTAGCAATTTCCGAATTTAAAGAACATCAGTTTTTAACATGTACTTAACCCTCATATGTATAATATTGACAATGCTTGTAATAGAACGAGTTTGAAGGACATCGAATATCCCAGACCATAGAATATCATATTGCAATAAAATTAACAATTTTCAATAACAAAATAAAAAAGTAAATTGTGAACATAATCTGTTTTTGATTTTGTAGAGAAATCTCATTTTATTTCATGGCATATACATTTTAAATTTATGTTATATATTATTTATAAAAATCCAATGCATATTTAAAGAGAGACGAAAGGAATCAAGGAAATACTAAAACTCATTTGTCAAAAAATAAACTGACAACACCATGGCAAAAAACGAAAAAGACCAAAAGATAACCAACAGTATACAAAACACAAGGAAGACAACTAAAGACCGAGAAACACGAACCCAATAAAATCGGGCGGTAATCCCAGGTGCTCCGGAAAGGGTAAACAGATTCTGATCCACATGTGGCACTCGTCATGTTGCTCCTGTAAGTACAAACCCGGTGATAAGTCCAATTAGCCGTCGTCATCTGTGAAACAGACATTCAACAACGGTCAACCAGCTAAAGGTGCTTTTTTAGTTAGACTTAAAAAAGATATTAAAAGTATCCTGTATTAACATATTAAGTTTATTTGAGACTTTTCTTTATAAAACTTCTCATCAATAGCAATCTTGATGAAATTAGTAAGCTTCGGTGCTTTTTTAATGTAATTTCAATGCTTTGAATTGTATTTTAATTAATATGGGTTTTTTTTCCGTTAAAATCCACATACATGTATCAGAACCACAGATGTATACTCATAAATGATAAATAACAAGAAATAGTAAAGTGCAATACCACACGACAGAGTTTAACAACCATTTAATAATATGCTTCATCTACAGAATACTTAACATCTCGATGATGTCCTTATATATATATATATATATATATATATATATATATATAGTGTCTAAAAATAGCAACAATCAACATTCAATCTATCTAGGCGTGGATCAGTTTGTAAATAAACTGATGCAGTTACTACATTAAATTATATAAGTGCCTAAGAATGTAACTTTAACACACTAATGAGTGTTATAAAATATTTTTTTAATTTTATAACACTCCTTAGTGTGTTAAAGTTACATTCTTAGGCACTTATATATATAAATATATTAAGATCCATTTTGTTAAATCTGGTGATCAATTTATTTGGCAATCGCCAATGGCAGTCAGCAGGGTTTAAGAACATCCGTTGTTCGACCTGTTAGTCAAATGCGTTTTGTTAAAATATACCTTTTCACTCTTTTGGTCTTTTGGAAAGTATATATATATATTAGTTTTGTCAAATTGAACAGTTTTGCCTAACCAGTTAATTTGATTATCTTTCGACCGATTAACCGGTTAACCGGTAGTTAAGTTGATAGTTAAAGACTTTGTCTACAGTACTCTACAAAAATACGGTTTCATGATACGATGAAATGAAGTTTGTTCTTAGCATTATAAAGCTTGACTTCCTGGTGAAGTTTTGATATTATTAATCCAATACTATACCATGTATACAGTGTCGATTGTAATAACTTCAGATTGAGAAGATGACAATCTTCTTGATCTCGGCGAATTGACAAAGGATGAAAATTCTGTGGAGTGTTTCAATTTGAGACGATTAAGCGTGTTACTCGTACCATCCAGTATATGCTAATTCCATTCACATAATTTGCATTTCCCCATTTTTGAGTCTGGATTTCGTTTAAAGTATAGCAAAGCCTTGGACGATGGAGGTGGTATATTAACGCAATTTTAAATTAAAAGCGAAAATATGAAGTAATTAGTAAAATTTAATCAGCTTATAATTGTTCAAAAACATGTATGATGATGTTATGATTTCCTTAGATCTTGCCCCAAGCTGATAGACAAGTTGTCTTTGTGCTAATTAATTTTGTAAAATTGGAATGTTTCCAAGGTAATTGAGATAACAATCAATATACTGGACAATTGATTTGTCAATTTAAGTATCAAGCCGATCGTTTAAAGATTCAAACAAAATTCAAATTAATGACTGCAATACACGTTCATATCGAATCTATCAAAATTTAAAAAAGGTCCGGTTAACCGGTTAGCGTTGTTGGTATTCGATATTCGGTCTTTCCGACGGCTAACAATACGGTTAACCGTTGATAACAATAATACATATATAAAAAAATTCAAGAGTCTAGCCTAACTTGAGGTTAATTATATGGCCTTCCAAATACCGTTTCGATTCCTAACATCACTGAAGAGACATAATTAATTGTCGAAATCTGGATATGGTGTACTAATTTTTGCACCTTTTGTTTGTGGTATACCATCTTTTCCGCAAGTTTATTGTTTTCTGTTTGGTATTAAATTAATAGTTAAGATCCATTTTGTTACATCTGGTGATCCGTTTATTTGACAATCGCCAATGGCAGTCAGCAGGGTTTAAGAACATACGTTGTTCGACCTGCTAGTCAAGTGCGTTTTGTTAAAATATACTTTTTCACTTTTTTTGTCTTTTGGAAAATGTTGTTTGTGCTGTAATTAGACCCGTCTACCAAGAAATTTGTTTTGCATGCACACGTATAAAAATTGCGGTTTTTATTCAACGCAATCATAGGTTTGAACGTTGTTTTCCATATAGACTTGTTTATATTTTTTCGTTTGGGCTTGTATTATATTTGCCTTCGGGTTTATATGATCCGTTCATCCTATTTCGACTCTTCAAAATTCAAGAGTCTATCCTAAATTGAGGTAAATTATATGGCCTTCCAAATACGGTTCCGATCCCTAACATCACTGAAGAGACATTAATTGTCGAAATCCGGAAATGGTGTACTACTTTTTGCACCTTTTGTTTGCGGTATACCATCTTTTCCGCAAGTTTATTGTTTTCTGTTTGGTATTAAATTAATAGTAAAGATTCATTTTGTTACATCCGGTGATCTGTTTATTTGACAATCGCCAATGGCAGTCAGTAGGGTTTAAGAACATCCGTTGTTCGACCTGCTAGTCAAATGCGTTTTGTTAGAATATACTTTTTCACTTTTTTTGGTCTTTTGGAAAATGTTGTTTCTGCTGTATTTAGACCCCTCTACAAAGAAATTTGTTTTGCATGCACACGTATAAAAATTGCGGTTTTTATCCACCGCAATCATAGGTTTGAACGTTGTTTTCAATTTAGACTTGTATATATATATATATATATATATATATATTAGGTCCGAGGACATAGTTATCCTCCTAGTCCCTAGTGTGGACAGTGTATAACTTGCAAATTTTTTTCATACACTTTCCAAATTATTTCTTTATATTTCATGCATGAAATATAAAGTAAGGGGATGAAATACATGTTAAAACAATTTGAGTGCTGAATCTTTATGTTTAGTAGTGATTTGATCCAGTCAAAGAAGGTAAAAAATTAGTATGTCTGAAGCTGTCAAACTGAATTTTAGACCCCCTTAACATAGAATTGTCAATATTTTGAGATAAAGCTGGTAGAATTTTCTATAATTTTTATATTATTTGTACCAATAGTAGTACACTACACTGTAAATATCTTTTTGAGATAGAGCAGGTGCGATTTTTTTAATTTGAATGTATTGTCTAAAAGAAATGCACTACGAAATAAATGTGTTCTCGAGCCATATATAATGCATTAACACAAACTTATGTAAAGCAAACCAATCTCTTAATGCATGATACAAAATCTTAAATAACATGTAGTATATAAAATTATCGTGACCGATCGAGTAGACCCTGTCGTGCCGAATGATTTAACTGCCAAATCACATAAAACCCATAAACCTAAAACGCCACCTATGGACAGACAATTCAGGAGAAAATAATTTCATTCTTATTCTTAAAATCAACCGACTGAAACTATATTTCTTCTTCCTTTAAAACCCATATATCAGAGCCACAGATTTATACTCAAGAATAATAAATAACAAGAAATAGTAAAGCGCAATACCACACAACAGAGCCAATGGCCGAAACACAAAGAACGGGAAAATATTGAAGCAAGTTCTATATATCATGCAATAAAAGAATTAGAAATTAATGGGACAAATCTATAATCCTAAATTTTTGGACACTTTAAGAAAAACATCTACCGTGCCTCTTAAAAAGACGGTCTAGTAAACCTACATAAGCACAAACACTAGTACCATGAGTACTTCCAGACCTTAAACTGTGCAACCAATATCACATAATCTCATGAACAAAATTCTTGAAAGCTGCAATAAAGAACTCCCGCATCCTCGATAATAGTGTATTCTCTTTACGTAAAACATAAACATCTTTATAATTGGTCGAATTTTGAAAAAATAAACTCATCAGAATCGCCAGAAATATCAGCTCATTGCAAATATAATTCCATATTTCTTACTGGACACTTATTTAAAATTTGTACTAGCAATTAATACTGAATTGCCATATCTGTATACATCTGTTTTACTATGCTAAATGGAATTGACATATAACAATCTAAAATAACTATATCACTTCTTCGAATATTAAGCAACTCAGAAACTCTTAAAAAACCGGCGAAAGCAGTAAAACACGCACAAATGATACGCTGATCTTATAAATTACCAAAAGAAAACATAGCTTCATGCATTTTATGCAGTAACTCTACCGAAATAGGTTCTGTTTTTATTCGTATGAGTAGCCAAGATACGATTCTCACATTCTAAAACGTTAATTACTTATGACGAATCTGTCGGTGAACATGATGAGGTAATAAGAGAATGTATCCACTTTAAAGAGTAAAACGCTTGCACAACTGGTCTAACAGTATTGCTCGACAGTGTCAAAGAAGCTAGATATATAGCAACGTATAACGCTTTCGCTGGTAAAATATCACCATTCTCAATTCCGTGCAATGTAGTCCAGTTCTACCACCATAGCAAAATCTGATGATATCCTTTTGTAGTAGAAACTGCTCGAGATACCGAAAGTAATTCTGGAAGTAAATTCACTGTACTAACTTGAAAGACAGGTAGATTCTGCAATTCTCCAGCACATTTCTGCAAAAATATATTTGTAATTGAAAGGAAACATTAATAATGAAAATTATTTAAAATTATAACAATCAGCTTAGTACTACGAATCTTAATTGTCGCTGTGATATCCGCAACAGTCATATCAATTCTCAACTCAAAATCTAAAAGAAATTATAATACTTATGAAGCTTATATTTTATATAAAGAGATCAAGAGAGATCTATAATGCATGCTCACATCAAACTGATCTAACTCGATAAAAAAAATCCAGCCTTAATGCTAACATACGAAAACTTAAATCAACATTGCCAAATATGGACTTCTTACTCTTACCAGCTATATAAGCATTTTTGTAAGTAGGAGGAGGATCTATGAAATTTGCCACCTCAGAAATCACCAGAAGGACTAGGCATTGGCCAATAACTGGCAGAGGGTAAGTCCTCAGAAATCACCAGAAGGACTAGGTATTGGCCAATAACTGGCAGAGGGTAAGTAAAGTAAAATTAAAGTACCAACAGCTTTACACTGCCGCGTATACATACATTGGCGAGGGATCAAAGAAACAGGTAGAACAAACAACCCGTTGATCCCTCGCTAGTCAACCAAGAAAGCGTCAACACCTGATGAATACAAATTCCAAAATCTGGAATAAAACACTTTCAATTTAAAGTTGTCATCAGAGGCAAACCAATCAACCTCATGAGGCCCTCAACGGGATTCAACTATCTGAAATACAAATTCAGATATTGCCCAATCATCTGAATCAATTATCCTACTAAGATAATCTGCTCTCTCATTCTCAGTACGTGGGATCCGTACCATATCAATATTAACATTGTGTTTAATACATGAGCTAAAAATGTCTTAAGCTAACTTTTGCAGTACTGATTTAGTGCTCCCTTTACTAAAAATACTAACACCATTTTGGTTGTCGGTAAACCATTTTATATTCTTGCCAGTTAAGAAGTTTATCAACGACACAAATACATTTTTCACTGCAACCAACTCCTCCCATGTGGAAATAGTAGAAACCTCGGATTCAAACCACGCACAGTGAGCAATATTATATGGGTTTTCCACAAAAAAACCACCGCTACTTGTATTGCTTGCAGCACTATAAACCATAGTCTGTCAAGAAACATCAGACTTAAAAGGTTTAACATTGGCTTCATGTAAATTAAACCTCCAAAAATTCATTTGATCAATACTGCCTACAGATAAATGTATGTAAATGTTCCATGAATGAATACTATTAATGTCAATAGCCAAATGTTTTGTCATTAAATAATTTTATACTATATTGCATATATCTGGAGAGTAAATATAATCTGTCTTACCAAAGAAACTACATTCTTTACAAATACTTTACCAATTTTGGTTAAAAACAAGTCAATGTCAGAAATGGTATTCATAATCTTGTCAATACGATTGACAGGAATAGTAAAAGCTCCTTTGTCTGCATCAATGTTAGTGCCTAAAAGGAGTAGGTCCGGTAAGGGCCGATTTTGGCCTCAAAATTCAGGTTCATTTGATGAAACATTTTGGACACTTTTTAAACACTTAAGTGTCTACTTCATTCGATTCAATTAGTTTAAGTGAAAGATTTGAACTGATTTAGTCATTAAAGACGCTCAAATTCAAGCTTAAATATGAAAAATCTATCAAATATGCCATAATATGTCACTTTTCAGATGGTTTTTGTCAAAAATGAAAGTGGCCGCATCCGTGTTCATTCTCAACCTTTATATATGTTATGTATTATCATCAAATACAACTTACATTTAAATATTAAGAATGAACACAAATGCGGCCACTTCCATTTCAGACGGAAACCGTCTAAAAATTAACCAAAATGCTAAAATTTCGAAGATTTCATTAATTTAGCATGACTTAATGATGCTAGTACCCGATACATGTACATTGTATTGTCAAAAACAGCCCATATTTATGTAACAGAAGTATTCTTCTTTCCAATAAATAGCTAAAAAATTACATTTTAACAATTTTGTAAAACTGCTATATTTTGGGGCCAAAAGGTGTTCTTACTGGGCCTACTCCTTTAACTATATATATATCTTTTTAAACCTGTATAGCCATTTAAGTACACAATTCCTCATCATCATAAAAACCCAGTCCGTCATCTAAATACATAATAATCTGCTTTCCTTTTACTTTCAATTTTTTAATAAGTGGTCTAGTTAGTTTCATAAAAATTTAACAAGCAGAACTAAAACCAAACGGTAATACTGAAAAAATTAAATATTTTTAACAGTGTTAAACTTCCATGCAAATCCTAGATATTTAGTATGAGGCGCGAAAATCGACATGGTGATATGCAGAATGAACGTCATATTTAAACATATATGAGTTGGCTTTAATATAATGTTTTGCAATACGCATATCTTCAATCTTAACACTCCATAAATGTCTGTTAATTTCTCTCAAATCTCATATTAAACGTCGTTCGTTGTTTGACTGAATAGGAATAGTTAAAGGATTTACAACAAAGGAAATATCTGACGCTTCTACAATTAAACCTCTATCTAATAAATCAATAATAGCCGATCTAACAAAATCTGCATTATTCAAAGCTGATAAATTATTTGACAAACAAATCGATAATGAATTTGAATCGAAAGGTAAAATATAACCACTTCTTAGAGTATCTATAATAAATTTACACGCACCAATATCTATCCAAAATTGAATGTTTTTGCTAAGTCTACTCTTAACAATAATATCAGATTGACCTTTAGTGCATTTTCAAAATAATAATTCGTTAAATTGCAATGTGATTATCTACAGGTGAAAGTTCAAGATCATTTAAAGAATACTCATCTTTCAATAATCCATTGTGGCCTGGATTGGGCAGCTTGTTTACTACTGTTGACGTTCGGACAGTTGGACCTGCAGTGTGTGTAGGACCCACAAGAGTAGCATTGTCCCTTCTGCATTTTTCCACAGCATTAAAACTTTGTTGAAGGGAAATTTCGTTGAACCAAGAATGCCGAGGAACGAAGTTTGGAACCTGTCCTAAAAGAGACTGATTGTTTGCCTTAGATTTTGAACCGGTTCCTTTATCCTGCTAAGCCTTTACTTTCATATTGCAGACATCTGTATTGTCAGCTCTGATAATTCAGCTTCAATCTCAGAATCCCAGCCTCCCTCAGAAGCAATTTTAATGAGCTTGTTACGATGCTTCATTTTAACTATGATAGATTATAAAAAATCTCGTGCATAACCTACGTTTCCATTGTCTATAGCCCACAAAGTCTGATCAAGATGCTACAAATTTTCAGTATTAAAGTTAAATTGGATCTTTTTACATTCGTATTTCCATTTATACGTAGCGTCTGTTTTAAGATTCGTAACCTTGGATTTCATCAACTGGTTGGCACTCTGCAACTCTTCTCTTAATCCACCAAATTTTAACATCAATAGTTGCCTCATTATCTTTACTCTGTTAGTTTACAGTAGTTAAAACAGATATCTGGTTCACCTTCATTGTCCATGATTAAATTCAAATACACTTAAATCGATAAACACAGCTTTTAAAATTAACGTGACCGATCAAGTAGACACTGTCGTGCCGAATGATTTAATCACAAAATCACATAAAACACATAAACCTAAAAAGCCACTTATGGGTAGACAATTCAGAAGAAAATAATTTCATTCGAATTCTTAAACTCAGCCGACTGAAATCATATAAACATACTTACTATAATCAGTATTCCAGTCATCATATGCAGAATCTAGTCTTGTGCCATCATTCCAAATCCATGTTCCCTCAGATTCATTATCGGTTAGTCCAATCCAAATTCCGTTCCATTGATTAGAATTGTTAAACTTTACCCTTTTGATTGTAAAGATTCTATGCATTAATATAATAAACCTTCATATAGTATATGTTTACATAATTCAGAGGCATCGAACAAAGGAAAGGACAAATGAAACTTGTTTGTTTAAATCAATTGCCTCGCTAACAGTTCAAAAATAGGTTCGATAAAATAAGACTGATGTGGTATGATTGCCATTGAGACAACTACTTGTGAAAGACCAATGGACAAGACTACATCTCATAACAACTAGTTGACTTTCTTCTAGTTTGTTTTTTTTTTTTTCTAACCTCAGCTGTTCGATCGTTTTACTTGCTTTCATTTGTTACGACAGTTGTAATATATGGACCTGAGAACCAAATCTTTTAGGGGCGCCTGGTGTCATGTAGATGTTCTTTGAATGACGATTCTATCACATCTTCTTATTTATATTGAACGCTAACAAATATATGAGTGGGATGACTTTTTTGAAAGGCTTTCTTTTGAAAATTTAATTTTGATATAACTCATAGAAAAGTATATATGACAAAACAACTTACTGTTGAAGCAGCGTTTTCATAATATTGTTTTCTTCTTCTGTTTTCGGCATGATAACCTCGGCATTTTGATCATGACAGTATTTCTTTGCATTCAAAAAGTTACAAAATTTATGATACATTTTATAACATTTTAATCCATGAGATTCCCAACCAGTAGGACAAGGCAAAGTACCTATAAACACAAACAAATTATTAAACATATTGTACTGTTATCGTACTGTTTCATTTTGAGGTTCGTCATTCCTGATTAATTGTGTATATTCCATATTAGATAATATACCTGCAACCTTGATCAATAGTCTAGGTCGCATTCTAAATTAAAATATTACTTATACGTAAATGAATGACACTTTTAATTATTTTATTAGTTAAATACCAGTAAATCCTTATTCCTAAGTGATAATTTTTTTCTGTCAGAGAATTTACTTATATCATTATTTCGGGAAGAAAGTTTTCAAACTGATGTAATTGTTTTAGTCCTGTGCATGGATATACATGTTATGTTTCTTTATTCTACATTGGCTAGAGGTATCGGGAGAGTGTTGAGATTTCACAAAACATGCTTAACCCTGCCGCATTTTGGCGCCTGTCCCAAGTCAGGAGCCTCTGGCCTTTGTTAATCTTGTATGTTTTTTTTTAATTTTAGTTCATTTATATGTTTTGGAGTTTAGTGTGACGTCAATTTTCACTGAACAAGTACACAATTTTATTTAGGGGCCAGCTGAGGACCATCTCCAGGTGCGGGATTTTCTTGCTGTGTCGAAGACCCATTGGTGGCCTTCGGCTGTTGTCTGCTCTTTGGTCGGGTTGTTGTCTCTTTGACATATTCCCCATTTCCATTCTCAATTTTATCTTCTAATAGAATAAGTGTCTGCAAGTGTATTACTGAGTATTCACATTGTGTAACGTATTTGATAATCCCAATCAATTGACGATACTTCACCAAACCAACATTTTTACCCTCACGTGACCTAATCCATTGACACATGGTGATAGGGACATCAGCTCGAATCAAATTTGACTTGCCAGAATATACATTGTATGCTAGTTAAAATATTATTTAAACATAAAGCAATGTTTCTAATGTTCACCCTTACACAGTTTCTCATCAAATATTTGTTGAGTTTATTGACATCCACCATCTAATCCTATGCTCCGAACATGAGGTGAATACATCAGAGATTTCAAAATATGTTTTCAATTTGTGCTAATCAGCAATCCGTTTTCTATAAAATATTTTCTTTTCATTTGGTCCAAATTTAATACAGCTCACATATTCGATATACAAGTCTAATATTAATTGTATTATTGATTTGGTTAATATAGCTTATAACCTGTTCACAACAGGTAGGTAGGAGTGGGATTTCTAGTACGCTAAATAAGTTTATTCATTAAGATCCTAAAACTATTTATTTCAAAATGACACTAACAAATATTGTTAACAGCTAACACATTGACTTTATATGTATATTTACATTTTTATAAAGTCCTTTTTAGTACAATGTAATATTTCATTTGCGCGATAAAATTACATTCGCCAAATAACCTTACTTATTTTCGCAATCTTTCAGGTACTAGTAACATTAATCGTGGTAATGAAGATTAATGGTTCAATGTAAGTTGTTTTCCAAACACGAGGCTCGTTTACGACATTTTGATGACAGGGGAAATAAGTCCGTATGTTTGTGACACCAGGTACATATTTCCCATTGTATTGAAGAAAAGAGACAAACATTTTACAGACCTTCTAAAATTCAAACTGACCTATTTTCCATGCATTCATCATTTATCGTCCGTTTTAAATGTTCATAAAACATGACCAAGTATTGTCAGACCAATTTAGAACATATTCACACTTTCGAGTGACCTTACAAAATTATCCTTTCCCTTTGTAATATTGAAACCTTAATAAGAACTCATTTTTTATAATGAAGCGTTAACTAGGTTAATAAAAGGAATGTATAACATAAGTAATGATCATTTCAATGGATGGAATGAAATAGCACTAACATAATTTTGTGAGGACAAAACGGATAAATTGTTCAAACATTGAGTTTTTCTTCTACTTCATGTAAAATTTAATACTTATATACCTTAAATTTCTTGATTTTAAAAAGCACACAATATAATATAAATCAACTTTTTGAAATTTGTATATTTTTTGATAATTATAAAACTCACTCTATAAATATTTGAATTACAACAATTCAACATCAGATGCTTACTTTTTATTGATGAATGTACATGAATTGTGTTTTTTTTTTTTGGAAAAAAATCCTTTGCTTTATATATCAGCAGTCTGACATTGTTTTTTTGAAAGAAAAAAAAATTGACTCGAATGTCTGCTATCAAACTTGAATAAAAGATTATTTTACCTACATCTTTGCCCCCATTTCATTTTTTTATTTTTTATATATATGTACCATGATAAACATTTGCAAAGTTCAAAATGTTTTTATAATTCTATTCTCTTTCATCGTTAACCAGTAGGCTATTTTCCCAAGGAAAATGCCTCAGGAGATTGTACACTTGTTAGTGTAGTTATTAAGAGTTCACTTTCATAATTAATCTACAATGTAAAGCATTTTATAGTGCATGGTAAGCCGGGGAAAAGAAGGGAAAAAACTGACTTTTCATTGGACGAGAAGGGATGAGTATGTTCTAATTCATTTTGCAAGATTACTTTACAGTCTTGCAAAACCACTACATACTGATTAGAAAACATTTTTTTTTAAATTTCGAGATACTCATTTTCTCATCTAAATGTATATTATGATGTAATAAAAATAGGTTAACTGTAATGTGTATTCTGATTCTTAACTTTGTCTTTATCTAATTGCATTATATTTGAAACTGCAAGTATCAAATCTCTTGTTCTCGATTTTGTAATATACTAGTCAACAAAAGTAACGATATACAAGTTTGAACTCCAATTTATCATAAAATATGATGAATAGGAAAAAATGTTAAATTATCCAATGAAAACCATTCATTTGCAAAGCAAATGCATATGAATAAAAGAATCTGACCAAACTGGAAAGTGCGAAAATACCGAGTTATTGAACACAGGGGTCAAATTTATTTTGCGGATAATGATGACAAAAGTCGGACCTTAATTTCGAAGATGAGAATTAAGTATTCAAATATCAGCAAAGGCATTCAAAATTTTAAGCAGACCATGTTTAAGTTTAAAGTTTTAAGTTCTTATATCGATTTTTAAATTATTGGGTGAAAATACGATTTTTGAAATAACAAAAATTGCAACCAAAAAATTCGCATATTTGCCTTAAATCTATGGTTTTGATCATAAAATAACACTCTGTAAATATAAGACCAATTGGGCAATTATTTACCTTGGTACAGTGTATCCAATTTTCATTATATATGATAAATATGTTGCCTTGTATCGTTTCTGTTGTTGACTAGTATATAAACTTTACTTAAGTCTGTAATTGAGTCTGAAACGTAAACCCAACAGTGGAAGAATTAGATTTTTATGCTGACAAACTTTTGTCCCTCAACTGGATTTGAACTCACACCTTTGATACACTAAAGCACTAATCGCAATATATTTATATTTTGGACATCTTATTAATAACGTTCAACTTGAGTCATTTCTGCAATTTTGACCTATGCTAGATTATTCTTCGCTTATTTGGCAAATTCATATTCTCCTTAGATATTTTCAATCATTTAGGTTTTGATAATACCATAACAGATATCATATTTGTCTCAGTTCCTGATGGTCACATGTACATGAGGGTATTCCAACAAGAATATACAATATATGTGGTTGTCGGGTAAATGCGGATTGCGGATTAAGAAGCTGGATGTCAAACTTGAATTAACAGACTAAGGCTAATTGAACACGGATATGTATTTTTTCTTCAACTATATGTTTATTCTCTATTCTTTATTTTCATTTAAACTAAGCTACATACGTTTTGTGACAAATTACAAAAAAAAACATCAGATGTATTTGAACGCATTTTGTAAATAAACAAATATAAGATCAGGAAAATATATCAAGTATTCCTTTAGAACGATTTTAATATAGGAACTTTTTTTTACTTGAAATTGTGTTTAAGGGTTTAAAATACAGTTACTTATTTTCTGATAAAAAAGTAAAATTTAGGGTATTATCATAATAATTCTTTATTTTATTTAAAATAAACATTTAACACTTTCTCTGATTAATTTGCACTTTTCATCGTGTTCATGATTGCAAATCCGGCACACCGTTTTTAAGGTATGTCTAAGGGATTATTTCCGAAAAAATAATTCACATTAGAACTTTGTTAACCCTCTAGGATTATTAAAAAATAGTTATTTTGATGAATACAAATAATTCATTGAAGTTTCGTATGCATATATCAGGATAAAAAATCCCGTCCAGCAATTTGGTCTAGTACATTTTGTAATACGCACACTGATTGTGTGTATCGCAACACATAATTTCTTCCTGAAAATGCAAGTCATATTATGAGTAAGATTGAATATTTTTTGCTTGCTGTAAAGTGCTGTGTATTATTTGCAAATTCAAAATGATAAGATTCAAACTATATGTTATGCAACTAAATCACCAATGACATGGAGAACACTTTTGCCTCTGCGTGTACATTTATAACGTTGGTTTTTTAATCATTCTAATTCCTTTTCGTCCGAGCTTTCATCGTGGGGGAATTATGCAGAATACAGGATTCATCCATCAAATATACATGAAGTACGTTACATTTGACTTTCAAATTGGTTCAAGATAATAAAAGGTGAACTGGTAGGTCTTGTGTGTATCATTCCCTAAGGATCGTTTTGGCTTTTTATCTCAAAACGGTATTATTTGATTTGCCTGAGCGTTTGGCGATTCTTCCTTTTTTTGATTTCATGAGGATAAATTCAGAAACGTGGAGTGAATTCGGAACGCTTTACGTTGATTATATAATGAAATGTATGTTTCAGAAATGTACACAAGTCTACATTCGGTTTTAACGCCCGTGGACACAGTAAAAGACGAAAACTGCATATGTACGTCTTTGTTCATATTTATATCATAATGAATGTTCTCCCCTAATAATGCATCTAATAATTGCCACTGAACGTCAAACAACCAACTATTAATTCATCCATCTTATCCTAAGATTGGTGATAATTTGTATATCAACTAAATGAAACAACTGTAGATTTACACTATAATAGTTAGAAGGCCGAAATTATTGATCACATAAATCACTCATTCACATCTCTACGTCACGATCCCCTCACAAAACAACACTTTATAAATTTCATGCATCCGTAATGCTTTTCTGGATTTACTTTCATCAGGAACGCTCAAAGCTGAATATTTGAAAGCCAAAGAATGTATAAAAAAAAGAAAAAAGTGAAGACCTATTTGCCCAATAATGGACTTACTTATATACATTCGCCACATTCTTTATGTGCCTGCCCAAAGTCATGAGCATGAATAGTTGTCACATTGGCAATCCTTCCACAACAGTATTTCAGCTGTGAAGATTTGTAAATCCTAAAATAAATCATATGTCCTTCGTGCAATGCCCGCGGGAAGTACAATTATTACTATAATACAATACAAACCATTATCAGAAAATCGGTATAAAAAAGTGTCTGCTATTATTAAAATCAAGTATAAAAAATAATTTTCCCTCTTTCGTATCTCTGATTTTTTTTTTTTTTTATATAAAAATGTCCATCAAAGATTACTGATTTATTATTTTTTTAGCTTTCCCACGGTTTGAAGAAGATCCATCTTACTGCATCAATGAGCTCTTCACTATGTTATATATGTAAATGTAATAAACGTGCAAATAAACTCGTTGCACTACTGGAACAATGCCCTGTAGATTGGCCGTGAATATGTCCGTAAAAATGCTGGTGATTTTTACAGTGTTTGTCACGGTTAATTTACGGTGGGCCGTGAAACTTATCCGTTACAATGCCGTGGAATGACTGTCGTGAAAAGGCTGTGAAAAGTTGGTGAAAAGGCCGTGAAGAGGTGCCACCTGAAAACTTGGGTGAAAAGACCGTAGAAACCCTGTGAAAAAAAATGTACACCGTGAAAAAGTCGTGATAATGCATTATGTGCCCATTGTGAAAAAACCGTGAAATGTAGATATAATACAGTATATGCCTTTATTTGTCATGAAAAGGCCGTGAAATGGTGCCAGCTGAAAACTTGGGTAAAGAGACCGTAGAAACCCTGTGATAAACAAAATTGTACACCGTGAAAAAGTCGTGATAAATTATGTGCCCATTGTGAAAATACCACGAAATGTACATCTACTACTGTGATAAACAGCCATTCACTGATTGTGAAAACTCCTGTAAAATGTTAAATGTATCTTTCAGGCCATAATTTAACAAAAAATTTAAATGCTGTTTCATTCAAGTGAAGTGAAATGCCTGAAAACCTAGTGTAAACATCTACAGACAACTTATTTAAGTACAATGCAAGTGAGACTATGAAAAACCATATTAAAATGCTGTATTTTTTTTAGTAATAATTGTGACAAAGAATAAAAATATTAATTTTAATAGAACTGTAGTAATTATGTAAAGAAAACATAAAAGCACACAAATGTCAATGTGATTAAGTAGCTACAGTCAGCTGTAACATGTATTGTAGAAATTTTGTACATCTCTTGGGACTGATTTTACCACTGCAGCAATATTTGTCTAATGTAATCCTTCACTTCACTGCCCTTTTGAATAACTATTTCAGAAAAACATTTATAGAAGTTCCTGTTAATTCCCAGGAAATACTTTTAACGGAAAAGCTCTTCTTTCCAACTGGATTCCTGGACTATTTTATATAAAGACTGCTATATCCTTTTGCTCTTCATTCCTAGAATAAATAAAGAAACATAACATATATTATACATGTGTATAAAAAAACTATTTATATATTCAAATTAATTTTTGGCATTTATGTACATACATGTACTTAAAACAGCTACAATATTATTCCATGCAATACAGGACTTCACGGTTAATGACCCCATATTGAACAGGGGCAGATTTTCGTACTGGAGGTGAAAATGGTATGAAAAATACTGAAAAACATCATTGAAACAGAACAGCCACTTGGAAACATGCATAGGTTTTCCCATATTTTCATACCATTTTCCAGAAAATCTGCCCCCTATCCAATATGGCATCATTACTTAACAAAGTTCTGTATTGTCAACTTATATTATTTTTTTTAGATTTTTTTAAAGACTTAAGACACTTTTAAGAAAGACTATTAAATTTAAAGGTTTCTTTGAAGTAATAATATGTATGGCTAAAGCCAAACTTGTCTAGACTAAATGGCCGTAATGAGTCACAGCTATTTATTTTACAGGGGGCCAGGGGCGTACCAACTTTTACTCAGTCTTTACGCTTAACCACAAGTCCTACGGCCATGGCTTGTACAATTGCTCGGGGGCTTGTTAAATTCTTCTCTACAAGCCAAAAGAAACCAACTAAAGTTTTCATAAAACTGAGCCTTGGGCTTGTGGACTAGAAAGTTTATCGTGAAGGCTGTTTACTGCAGGCACATTCGCCATACCAATTATTTTTTAAACACCTCATTGCCATACCAATTATTCTTATGATATGGCACAAACCCTTCTAGAAAGGACATTTTACCGTACAAATATTAAATACTTTCCCTGCTACGCCTCTGATTAATCCCTTTTGAACTCTGTGTCCCGACGGCCAAGTCAGAAAATACTTAAATAGCTCCCAACACATTCAAAGGGGGTTACGCCTCTGTCTCTGATTATCAAGTGAACTCCATTTCAGAGATACTTATGGCTTTTATAATCATTTCCAATTATCTATGTCTATGTCTACGTAGTGTACTGTACATAAATGTCTTTTTTTTATGTGGCCAGTGTGAGGAAAAAGGATCCGGTAAGTCTTAGAAAACATTAACCGATATGATTAAAGGAATCAAGTGCAACAGACTCAAATATAAGTGAATATATCACATGCATGTTTGCGCGGTTTCTGCAAATTCAGTGAAAATCAGTTCAATGGAAATGCTCACAAACGTCATCAACATTTTGGTGATATGATGCATAAATGAAAAAAATATTAATAACTTAACTTACCTCAAACTTGCTGTCACTCGTCTTGCATCTATAAAGTAAATATTAATCGACCATCGGCGTCTTTCCCAACCTTGCGGAAATGTTACAATTACTCTTAAAGAAACACAAATCCGGATACGGTCTGATATTCCGGGAAGTTCTCGTTTTTACATGTTTCGGTTCCAATTAAAATTAATGTTTACATTGTTTATAATAATGTACAGACGAGAAGCAAAATACTTTTCTTTGAATACAAAATATTTATTGACACAAAGTCATTAATTATAACAATGAATCGTTCCATTTAAAAGTCAGTTCTGTACAGTAGTATTGCATATAATAATATATAAACAGACATATATTAATAATGAAAAGTTTATAGGATATTTAGAAAAATGTGATTGGAAATAATTAAACCATATTACAATAATCACATGGGATGTTTTAAATCTGAATTAGGATAAGAAAAAATTGACATGAAAAAATATTACGACCTTTTCACTGGTTTCAACAACCATTGAAAAGGCCGTGATATTTTTTATTAAGCATGAAAGGACAAATTATCACGGCCTTTTCACGGGATATTGAAATTTCACGGTCTTTTTCTAACATCAAATATTTTTCACGGCCTTTTGAAATTTTTTTTTTACAAAAGTCACGGGGTATTTTCACGGGGTTTTCACGGCCCTGTGATATTTCACAGACATTTCACGGCCTTTTCATAGGCTGTTGTTGCAGTAGTGTTGAACACCATTTACCTTTCTTTCAAATGTTTGGCTTTGAGTGTTCATGATAAAGGTTAATCCAGAAAAGAGCACTGGACGCACGACATTTGTGTTATGTTATTTTCAGTGCTAGTAATGGGTCGTACCAATCCTGGTAGACTTTAGGTCTCCGATGATATTATGAGCTCAATAGTCGGTGCTCCGGTAGTGACATGATTAATTACTTATTTTTCTAAAAATATCGTTGATAATTTAAGAATAACTGAGAAAACTACAGTTCCAACTCCCTCGGGCAAAGTTGACCTTAGAAGAATATGGCTTTTCTTTTGATGTCCCATTTGATTACATAGCTCTAAACGTTCCACGTATTTATACATCACTGGCTTTCAAATGCTGGATTATTCCTAATGAAGATAAATCCGGAGAGCCCTTCAGACGCACGAAAATTAGTGTTGATGCATATAAAATTTATTTTTCGGGGTTTCGTTTGTACGTTAATCGGGTCGTTATGTTTCTAGCTTGAAATTTTTAAATTGGTCATGTCGCAGCATTTTATCATGTTTATAGCTTTTTTTGCCATGGGTTTTTTATTGTTGAATACCGTATGGTGACCTATGATGAAAAGTTATCTCATTTGCAATCATATCACATTTTCTTATTTTCATTACATTTGATAAAAGATGCATAAGTGTTGTCTACTCGTCAGATTAATATCAAAATAGGACAAATTACAGGTTACCGCATGTTCTTCAATATGAGCAAACTTGCTAACGTGTAACAAGATGTGTACAATTAAAAAAAGAAAATTTGCGGCTGATTTATTGGAATGTTTATTTTTTGTTAGGTGCGTTTTTGATTTTTGATAAACAATTAACATACTCCTTTAGCTAGTATCCCATATCAATTATGTTCCATATTTAAGGGCAGATTGGTTATTCATCCTGTATTAATTGCGGTTAATTGTTATTGTCATATATGGAATGCAAAATGTCTAAGTTTTGATTTTGAACATGGACATCTACCAATTGAATACACGTTTAAAAACCATTGTCAACGGTCAATTGCATTTTGCATTAATAAAACAGGTCAAAAGATTGGATCTTTGTTGCAATTTCTAAACTGTATTTGTACATATAGTATATATCAGTACAAATAGTTTATCTGTATTTTACATATAGTAATATTCTAGATATTTTTATACAGAAGTTCCATCTGATTAAAATTTGCAGCCAAAAGATAACACACATATGTTACAAAAGTTATTGTAATTCATTTTATGTAAAATAGAGGGAAACTTCATATTGTAAATTGCAAATGGAAGGAGACAATAATTAATGCACTCAACATGATTATTGAACTAACTTGGCTGTGATCCTATCACCAGCTGGAACATAGAAATTACCAACAGTGTTACAAAATATTGCATCCTAAAAGAATACAGAAACAACACATATTACTCATTTAGACACAAAAATACAAAGTGCTATTAAACTGAATCAGATATTGGAAATTTTAATTATTGAAATATAATGATAGTTACATCTATTCTGACTTTGAAGTGTAATTTCTCCGTATCGTTGCACAGATCGATGTTAGTAACTACCTCAATGATTAAGACAGACTTCAGCATTCAACATTCAATTTTACCTAGGTTTAATATATACGGATAAGATCTAATGTAATTTTCGTAACATTTTGGTATTCAATATCCTATTACAACATTCAAACAGATTCAATATTCGATTTTCAACGTTCTACATTATATTTTCAATATTCATATTCGTTTTTGGCATTTTACTGTCAAATTTTAAACATTCAACATTCGATTTCATTATTTCACATCAACATTAAAATTCTAATATTCAACAATTAATTTTTAACATTCAACATTTGATTTCATTATTTCACATCAACATTAAAATTCTAATATTCAACAGTTAATTTTCATAAGTCAACATTTATTCGATTTCTTTGTTCAACATCAACATTTAAATTTTCAACATTCAATTTTTATTATTCATATTTTATATTCTTCATTCGATTCATTATCCGACATTCAAAATGTTCAAACATAATAATTTAATCATTCAACATTTAACACTAAATATTTTGTTTGAACTTACGTGTTTTCGACATCAATTTTGATGATTTGATTTCAATATTATACATTTTTTTCAGCATTCTTTTTTCAACATTCAATGTTAACATTAATCCTTCAATTTCATAATTACAGGGGAATGTCAAATTCATGTTCACCGATTTGACTCAAATTCTCATATTTGATTTACAACATACTAAAACGTACATAGAAATTAAAAAATTACTAAAATAAACAATAAACAATGCATGGACTCGATAATATGTATCAGCATTTCGTGTCTATTTTAGTCTAGATATGAACATATTAACCTTTGAGATGAACTCCGAAGACTTCCGACGGTCATATAACCCGACATAAACATAAGTATAAACATAAATATAAATAGATAGCGAGAACGTGCAAGTGGATTTTTCTAGTTTTGATTTAATATTATAGGTTTAAAATATGTAAATCATTGTTTTTACCTGTATAAGATTGATTTTTGGTGGATCGAATCAGTCAACCAAATGGTTCACCCTTGTTTAACTTTTAATGTCGCTATTATTTTCCTTGTAATAGCTAAACACACATAGTAAATACGCAACCCATCTCTAATTAAGGGGTTGAATTAAAGGTCACATTTATACGGATTCAATGAGGTGAAAAAGTTAACTTGAAAGTCGATAATACATCGGCGATGCTTTTTAGCTTATTTAGACAAATTTGGACAAAACAGAATGCTTTTTTCAAATTTTCGCTTTTATTAATACTAAATCGTAGCTAATACCATTTAATCCTCAGTTTCAACCTACGATTACAATTACAACATTCAAAATTCCATTTGGACAAATTCCAACGTTCGATGTTCAACATTCAACATTTAGCAGTCGATTCAAACATTCAACATACAAATATTCAACCTTCAATTTTTAACATTCAACATTCAATTTTCATCATTCTAATTCAATATCAAACCTTCGATTTCGACATTAAACCTTCAATTTCAACATTAAAGCTTCGATTCTAACATTAAATCTTCGATTTCAACATTTGATTACATTCCATTTGAAAAATTTCCAAATATAGATTTTCAACATTCAACATTCAGCATTCAAATAGAAACTTCATCATTCAATGTTTAATATTCAATATTCTATTTTCAAGATTCAACATACTATTTTCAACATGCCACATGGGATTTTCAACTTTTTGAGCTTATTTTGACAAATATGGGCAGAAATGACTACTTATAACAATAATAATGAAATAAACTCTGTTTTTATTAGTACTTGATACGAAAAGAATCGTATTTTAAACTGTTGTCTAAATCGAAGCTTATACCCCTTTAAATCCTCGATTTCAAATTACGATTACTTTTTCAACATTCAACATTCAACATTCCATTTGAACAAATTCCAACGTTCAATTTTCAACATTCAACATTCAGCATTCGATTCGAAACTTCAACATTTAAATATTCAGTTTTTAACAGTCAACATTCAATTTTGAACATTCTATATTCAGCATTCTAATTATAACATTAAAGCTGCGATTTCAACATTAATTCTTCGATTTCAACTTTTGATTACAATTTCAACATTCAATATTCAGCATTCGATTCGAAACTTCAACATTTAAATATTCAACCTTCAATTTTTAACAGTCAACATTCAATTTTGAACATTCTATATTCAGCATTCTTATTATAACATTAAAGCTGCGATTTTAACATTAAAGCTGCGATTTTAACATTAAATCTTCGATTTCAACATTCGATTACATTCCATTTGAAAAATTTCCAAATATAGATTTTCAACATTCAACATTCAGCATTCGAATAGAAACTTCATCATTCAATGTTTAATATTCAATATTCTATTTTCAAGATTCAAGATTCTATTTGCAACATGCCACATGGGATTTTCAACTTTTTGAGCTTATTTTGACAAATATGGGCAGAAATGACAACTTACAACAATAATAATGAAATAAACTCTGCTTTTATTAGTACTTGATACAAAAAGAATCGTATTTTAAACTGTTGTCTAAATCGTAGCTAATACCCCTTTAAATCCTCGATTTCAAATTACGATTACTATTTTAACATTCAACATTCAACAATCCATTTGAACAAATTCCAACGTTCAATTTTCATCATTTAACATTGAGCATTCGAATCGAAACTTCAACATTTAAATATTCAACCTTCAATTTTTAACAGTCAACATTCAATTTTGAACATTCTATATTCAGCATTTTAATTATAACATTAAAGCTGCGATTTCAACATTAATTCTTCGATTTCAACTTTTGATTACAATTTCAACATTCAATATTCCATTTGAAAAAATTTCAATGTTTCATTTTCAACATTCAACATTCCGCATTCGAATCAAAACTTCAACATTCAATGTTTAACATTCAACATTCTTTTTTTTCAACATTAAAAATTATATTATCATTATTCCACATGGGATTTTCAGCTATCAACATTTTTTTATAATACACAATAGTCGATTTCAATATATACCATTCGTTTTCGACGTTCAACTTTGACATTTCATCTTTCAATTTTCAAAAAGGCAATATACAACGTTTGATCTCAATACACAATTTTCAACAACATTTGAGTATTATCATCAACATTCAACATTCGATTTATAGGTTTCATGACGTGTGAGAATTGGATATCGCTTAAAATCATCTAGAGTTTTTCGATTTCAATATAATAATAAACGAGCACGAGCCATCGGCGAATTTATTACTATTTAGACAAAATAACGAGAGTTGATATCAAAAAGTAAAATAACAAAAATACGGAACTCCAAGGAAATTTCAAAACGGAAAGTCCCTTATCAAATGGTAAAATCAAAAGCTCAAACACATCAAGCGAATGGAAAACGATATCTAATTCTCACGAGTTGTTACGTCTATGTCTCTGATAGTCAACACTCTCATTGTGTTAATTAAAAATTCCGCAAATCGTTGATCTAGTCTTTTGCACATACCAGTATGACGTAATATGTCTTGTTCCGGCGTCAGAAAATACTTAAATAGCTCCCGACACATTCAAAGGGGGTTACGCCTCTGTCTCTGATTATCAAGTGAACTCCATTTCAGAGATACTTATGGCTATTATAATCATTTCCAATTATCTATGTCTATGTCTACGTAGTGTACTGTACATAAATGTCTTTTTTTTATGTGGCCAGTGTGGGGAAAAAGGATCCGGTAAGTCTTAGAAAACATTAACCGATATGATTAAAGGAATCAAGTGCAACAGACTCAAATATAAGTGAATATATCACATGCATGTTTGCGCGGGTTCTGGAAATTCAGTGAAAATCTGTTCAATGGAAATGCTCACAAACGTCATCAACATTTTGGTGATATGATGCATAAATGAATAAAATATTAATAACTTAACTTACCTCAAACTTGCTGTCACTCGTTTTGCATCTATAAAGTAAATATTAATCGACCTTCGGCGTCTTTCCCAACCTTGCGGAAATGTTACAATTACTCTTAAAGAAACACGAATCCGGATACGGTCTGATATTCCGGGAAGTTCTCGTTTTTACATGTTTCGGTTCCAATTAAAATTAATGTTTACATTGTTTATAATAATGTACAGACGAGAAGCAAAATACTTTTCTTTAAATACAAAATATTTATTGGCACAAAGTCATTAATTATAACAATGAATGGTTCCATTTAAAAGTCAGTCCTGTACAGTAGTATTGCATATAATAATATATAAACAGACATATATTAATAATGAAAAGTTTATAGGATATTTAGAAAAATGTGAGTGGAAATAATTAGACCATATTACAATAATCACATGGGATGTTTTAAATCTGAATTAGGATAAGAAAAAATTGACATGAAAAAATATTACGACCTTTTCACTGATTTCAACAACCATTGAAAAGGCCGTGATATTTTTTATTAAGCATGAAAGGACAAATTATCACGGCCTTTTCACGGGATATTGAAATTTCACGGTCTTTTTCTAACATCAAACATTTTTCACGGCCTTTTGAAATTTTTTTTTTACAAAAGTCACGGGGTATTTTCACGGGGTTTTCACGGCCCTGTGATATTTCACAGACATTTCACGGCCTTTTCACGGGCTGTTGTTACCGTAGTGTTGAACACCATTTACCTTTCTTTCACATGTTTGGCTTTGAGTGTTCATGATAAAGGTTAATCCAGAAAAGAGCACTGGACGCACGACATTTGTGTTATGTTATTTTCAGTGCTAGTAATGGGTCGTACTAATCCTGGTAGACTTTAGGTCTCCGATGATATTATGAGCTCAATAGTCGGTGCTCCGGTAGTGACATGATTAATTACTTATTTTTCTAAAAATATCGTTGATAATTTAAGAATAACTGAGAAAACTACGGTTCCAACTCCCTCGGGCAAAGTTGACCTTAGAAGAATATGGCTTTTCTTTTGATGTCCCATTTGGTTACATAGCTCTAAATGTTCCACGTATTTATACATCACTGGCTTTCAAATGCTGGAGTATTCCTAATGAAGATAAATCCGGAGAGCCCTTCAGACGCACGAAAATTAGTGTTGATGCATATAAAATTTATTTTTCGGGGTTTCGTTTGTACGTTAATCGGGTCGTTATGTTTCTAGCTTGAAATTTTTAAATTGGTCATGTCGGAGCATTTTATCATGTTTATAGCTTTTTTTTTGCCATGGGTTTTTTATTGTTGAATACCGTATGGTGACCTATGATGAAAAGTTATCTCATTTGCAATCATATCACATTTTCTTATTTTCATTACATTTGATAAAAGATGCATAAGTGTTGTCTACTCCTCAGATTAATATCAAAATATGAAAAATTACAGGTTACCGTATGTTCTTCAATATGAGCAAACTTGCTAACGTGTAACAAGATGTGTACAATTAAAAAAAGAAAATTTGCGGCTGATTTATTGGAATGTTTATTTTTTGTTAGGTGCGTTTTTGATTTTTGATAAACAATTAACATACTCCTTTAGCTAGTAGCCCATATCAATTATGTTCCATATTTAAGGGCAGATTGGTTATTCATCCTGTATTAATTGCAGTTAATTGTTATTGTCATATATGGAATGCAAAATGTCTAAGTTTTGATTTTGAACATGGACATCTAACAATTGAATACACATTTGAAAACCATTGTGAACGGTCAATTGCATTTTGCATTAATAAAACAGGTCAAAAGATTGGATCCTTGTTGCAATTTCTAAACTGTATTTTTACATATAGTATATATCAGTACAAATAGTTTATCTGTATTTTACATAATTATAGTAATATTCTAGATATTTTTATACGGAAGTTCCATCTGATTAAAATTTGCAGCCAAAAGAGAACACACATATGTTACAAAAGTTATTGTAATTCATTTTATGTAAAATAGAGGGAAACTTCATATAATTGTAAATTGCAAATCAAAGGAGACAATAATTAATGCACTCAACATGATTATTGAACTTACTTGGCTGTGATCCTATCACCAGCTGGAACATAGAAATTACCAACAGTGTTACAAAATATTGCATTCTAAAAGAATACAGAAACAACACATATTACTCATTTAGACACAAAAATACGAAGTGCTATTAAACTGAATCAGATAATGGAAATTTTAATTATTGAAATATAATGATAGTTACATCTATTCTGACTTTGAAATGTAATTTCTCCGTATCGTTGCACATATCGATGTTAGTAACTACCTCAATGATTAAGACAGACTTCAGCATTCAACATTCAATTTTACCTAGGTTTAATATATACGGACAAGACCTCATGTAATTTTCGTAACATTTTGGTATTCAATATCCTATTACAACATTCAAACAGATTCAATACTCGAATTTTAACGTTCTACATTATATTTTCAATATTCATATTCGTTTTTGGCATTTTACTGTCAAATTTTAAACATTCAACATTCGATTTCATTATTTCACATCAACATTAAAAATTCTAATATTCAACAATTAATTTTTAACATTCAACATTTGATTTCATTATTTCACATCAACATTAAAATTCTAATATTCAACAATTATAATTTTCATAATTCAACAATTATAATTTTCATAATTCAACATTTATTCGATTTCTTTGTTCAACATCAACATTTAAATTTTCAACATTCAATTTTTATTATTCATCTTTTATATTCTTCATTCGATTCATTATCTGACATCCAAAATGTTCAAACATAGTAATTTAATCATTCAACATTTAACACTAAATATTTTGTTTGAACTTACGTGTTTTTGACATCCATTTTAATGATTTGATTTCAATATTATACATTTTTTTCAGCATTCTTTTTTCAACATTCAATGTTAACATTAATCCTTCAATTTCAAAGTTACAGGGGAATGTCAAATTCATGTTCACCGATTTGACTCAAATTCTCATATTTGATTTACAACATACTGAAACGTACATAGAAATTACAAAAAGTCTAAAATAAACAATAAACAATGCATGGACTCGATAATATGTATCAGCATTTCGTGTCTATTTTAGTCTAGATACGAACATATTAACCTTTGAGATGAACTCCGAAGACTTCCGACGGTCATATAACCCGACATAAACATAAGTATAAACATAAATATAAATAGAAAGCGAGAACGTGCAAGTGAATTTTTCTAGTTTTGATTTAATATTATAGGTTTAAAATATGTAAATCATCGTTTTTACCTGTATAAGATTGATTTTTGGTGGATCGAATCAGTCAACCAAATGGTTCACCCTTGTTTCACTTTTAATGTCGCTATTATTTTCCTTGTAATAGCTAAACACACATAGTAAATACGCAACCCATCTCTAATTAAGGGATTAAATTAAAGGTCACATTTATACGGATTCAATGAGGTGAAAAAGTTAACTTGAAAGTCGATAATACATCGGCGATGCTTTTTAGCTTATTTAGACAAATTTGGACAAAACACAATGCTTTTTTTCAAATTTTCGCTTTTATTAATACTAAATCGTAGCTAATACCATTTAATCCTCAGTTTCAACCTACGATTACAATAACAACATTCAAAATTCCATTTGGACAAATTCCAACGTTCGATGTTCAACATTCAACATTTAGCAGTCGATTCAAACATTCAACATACAAATATTCAACCTTCAATATTTAACATTCAATTTTCAGCATTCTGTATTCATCATTCTAATTCAATATCAAACCTTCGATTTCGACATTAAACCTTCAATTTTAACATTAAAGCTTCGATTCTAACATTAAATCTTCGATTTCAACATTCGATTACATTCCATTTGAAAAATTTCCAAATATAGATTTTCAACATTCAACATTCAGCATTCGAATAGAAACTTCATCATTCAATGTTTAATATTCAATATTCTATTATCAAGATTCAACATTCTATTTTCAACATGCCACATGGAATTTTCAACTTTTTGAGCTTATTTTGACAAATATGGGCAAAAATTACTACTTATAACAATAATAATGAAATAAACTCTGTTTTTATTAGTACTTGATACGAAAAGAATCGTATTTTAAACTGTTGTCTAAATCGAAGCTAATACCCATTTAAATCCCCGATTTAAAATTACGATAACTATTTCAACATTCAACATTCAACATTCCATTTGAACAAATTCCAACGTTCAATTTTCAACATTCAACATTCAGCATTCGATTCGAAACTTCAACATTTAAATAGTCAACCTTCAATTTTTAACAGTCAACATTCAATTTTGAACATTCTATATTCAGCATTTTAATTATAACATTAAAGCTGCGATTTCAACATTAATTCTTCGATTTCAAATTACGATTACTATTTCAACATTCAATATTCCATTTGAAAAAATTTCAATGTTTCATTTTCAAAATTCAACATTCCGCATTCAAATCAAAACTTCAACATTCAATGTTTTACATTCAACATTCTTTTTTCAACATTAAAAATTATATTATCATTATTCCACATGGGATTTTCAGCTATCAACATTTTTTTATAATACACAATAGTCGATTTCAATATATAACATTCGTTTTCGACGTTCAACTTTGACATTTTCATCTTTCAATTTTCAAAAAAGGCAATATACAACGTTTGAACTCAATACACAATTTTTAACAACATTTGAGTATTATCATCAACATTCAACATTCGATTTATAGGTTTCATGACGTGTGAGAATTGGATATCGCTTGAAATCATCTAGAGTTTTTCGATTTCAATATAATAATAAACGAGCACGAGCCATCGGCGAATTTATTACTATTTAGCCAAAATAACGACAGTTGATATCAAAAAGTAAAATAACAAAAATACGGAACTCCAAGGAAAATTAACTAGAGGCTCTCAAGAGCCTGTGTCGCTCACCTGATTCTACTTTGGTTTTGGAAATCATGTAAAAATAGATTAAAATCATAACAGATATCCTAATAATGAGTGAGGTCAAATTTGGTTTAATATTGGTCCTGTAATTTAATAAAAAAAATCCTGGTGGCCATCTTGAACAGTAGAATCGGCAACAAAGTAGCAACACTTAATCAGCACCTCATAAGAAACATTTATGCCATGTTTTGGTTTCATTCCATTCAGTGCACCTCTAGAAGAAGCATTTGTATGTATTTCCCATAGGGTCTTATGTTAAAGGAAGTCCCCCCAATTGGCGGCCATCATGGATGAAGGATCAGCTTTAAAGTAACAAAACTTAGTCAGCACCTCATAAGGAACATTCATGCCATGTTTGGTTTCAATCCATTCAGTATGTGGTTCTCTAAAAGAAGACATTTGTATGTATTGTCCATAGGGTCCTTTGTTAAACATTGTCCCCATCTGGCAGCCATCATGGATGAAGGATCAGCTTCAAAGTAGCAACACTTGGTCAGCACCTCAAAAGGAACATGCATGCCATGTTTGGTTTCATTCCATTCAATGGTTCTCTAAAAGAAAACATTTGTACGTATTTCTCATAGGGTCCTATGTTAAACTAAGTCCTCCGCTGGCGGCCATCTTAGATTATGGATCGGCTTCTTAGTAACAAAACTTGGTCAGCACCTCATAAGGAACATTCATGCCATGTTTGGTTTCATTCCATTCAGTGGTTCTCTAAAGGAAGACATTTGTATGTATTTCCCATAGGGTCCTATGTGAAACTAAGTCCTCCGCTGGCGGCCATCTTAGATTATGGATCGGTTTCTTAGTAACAAAACTCTGTCAGCATCTCATAAGAAACATTCATGCCATGTTTGGTTTCATTCCATTCAGTGGTTCTCTCAAAGAAGACATTTGTATGTATTTCCCATAGGGTCCAATGTTAAACTAAGTCCCCTGCTGGCGGCCATCTTGGATTATGGATCAGCTTCATAGTAACAACACTTGGTCAGCACCTCATAAGGAACATTCATGCCATGTTTGGTTTCATTCCATTCAGTAGTTCTCTAAAAGAAGACATTTGTATGTATTTCCCATAGGGTCCTATGTTAAACTAAGTCCTCCGCTGGCGGCCATCTTAGATTATGGATCGGCTTCTTAGTAACAAAACTCTGTCAGCATCTCATAAGAAACATTCATGCCATGTTTGGTTTCATTCCATTCAGTGGTTCTCTCAAAGAAGACATTTGTATGTATTTCCCATAGGGTCCAATGTTAAACTAAGTCCCCTGCTGGCGGCCATCTTGGATTATGGATCAGCTTCATAGTAACAACACTTGGTCAGCACCTCATAAGGAACATTCATGCCATGTTTGGTTTCATTCCATTCAGTAGTTCTCTAAAAGAAGACATTTGTATGTATTTCCCATAGGGTCCCATGTTAAACTAAGTCCCCCGCTGGC
This sequence comes from Mytilus californianus, assembly GCF_021869535.1. Lineage (NCBI taxonomy): Eukaryota > Metazoa > Mollusca > Bivalvia > Mytilida > Mytilidae > Mytilus > Mytilus californianus. The sequence continues at coordinate 50,057,544 of NW_026262745.1, read as the reverse complement.
GGCCATCTTGGATTATGGATCGGCTTCAAAGTAACAACACTTGGTCAGCACCTCATAAGGAACATTCATACCATGTTTGGTTTCATTCCATTCAGTGGTTCTCTAAAAGAAGACATTTGTATGTATTTCCCATAGGGTCCCATGTTAAACTAAGTCCCCCGCTGGCGGCCATCTTGGATTATGGATCGGCTTCAAAGTAACAACATTCGGTCAGCACCTCATAAGAAACATTCATGCCATGTTTGGTTTCATTCCATTCAGTGGTTCTCTAAAAGAAGACATTTGTATGTATTTCCCATAGGGTCCTATGTTAAACTAAGTCCCCCGCTGGCGGCCATCTTGGATGATGGATCCGCTACAAAGTAACAACACTTGGTCAGCACCTCATAAGGAACATTCATGCCATGTTTGGTTTCATTCCATTCAGTGGTTCTCTGGAAGAAGTTCAAAATGTAAAAAGTTAACGCCGACGACGGACGACGCCGGACGACGACGGACGACGGACGCCAAGTGATGAGAAAAGCTCACTTGGCCCTTCGGGCCAGGTGAGCTAAAAACGGAAAGTCCCTTATCAAATGGCAAAATCAAAAGCTCAAACACATCAAGCGAATGGAAAACGATATCCAATTCTCACGCGTTGTTAAGTCTATGTCTCTGAAAGTCAACACTCTCATTGTGTTAATTTAAAATTCCACAAATCGTTGATCTAGTCTTTTGCACATACCAGTATGACGTAATATGTTTTGTTCCGGCGTCAAATTAGAACATCAGACATTTTTAAAACTTTTTATAAGCTTCAGAATGTAATAAAAGTTAACAAAAGACAGATTTTCAGGTAAACATATTAGTGTTTTGTATATTATTAAAAAAATCACATATGTCCGTTACCATGAACGAAATGTACATCGTCTTAACCTCTGAAAGTAATCAATGACCTAACAAATAGCCAATCAAAATGTCGAAATATCGTCTCATGATGCTGGATAAGCCAATCAAATTAAAGCAGTTTTCGTGTCCCTTTTTAGTATCACACTTCGTGCAGTGTGATACGAGAAATAGCTCTTCATGTAAGGAACAGATAACAGGCCACAACCATAAGAGAAATTCTGTTTCAACCTTCGTTTTCTAACATTCGTGGTTTATCATTTAAATCTCGTTTTCAACATTCAACATTCAATTTCAATAGTCAACGTTCAATATTCATCATTCAAATCTCGTTTTCATTATTCAACTTTCGATGTTCATAATTTAGCATTTAAATTTCAACATAACTGGTATTGAAATGGTATTGGTTTACCTGGGACATAATATAGTATACTAGTCCCAGGCTTATGCACTATAAATGTTGATTAAATGCATTATGAGAAAGCCAAATTGTATAATTTATAGTGCATAAACCTGGAACTAGTATACTATATTATGTCCCAGATAAACCAATACCATTTCTTGTTCATAAAATATGTGATTGTACAATTATTCTTAAATAAAGGAAGCAGTTCCCTCAGCATGCTCAGACAAAGTCGATCTCAGACGGATTTGACTGTCTTGTTTAGACATTTGATTTCATGTCCTCGATCATCATTTGTTTTCGCTTGGGCGGAGTTGTCGAATGTCCTTCCACTTTTAAATCTTATGTGTCAAGCGGACCTGGTGAATGTTAAACGTCCTTATAAACTTTAAGTCTCAGTGGATCTGACGAGGTTATTCCACTTGTCAAACTTTTTGACAGGTTTGACCTAACGTATGGCTTTTCAGTGATAATAACAATCCTCTTCTAGATGTATTTTCTTTGACCAAGTTCCTTAAGTTAGCCTTACTTTTTTATGGTTCTCTTTAGTGACAAATATATGCAATGCAAGTAATATAAATAGTAAAAGATTTACAAGATACAGGCTATGAAAAAACGTGTTTCGAAAAATTAATTTTCGATACAGATATAGGCAATCCCGTAACAGTGTGGACGACACCAATACTTATGAAGCGAATCATTTACCTTTAACTTGTTTGTCATCGGCTATCGATAACAATGATATGACGCTCACACAGTCTGTCAGAGGACCTCCAGTGGGGATGTCAACAATCACTTGTTTCACATTGCGATACATAAAATTAAACTTTTTTCAACAAATTTAAAAGAAATTTGTTTTAAACATTCTTTTTATCATCACACCCAACAGTTTCATTTGAATAAACAATAAATTTGCAGAGCTAATATCATTAAATAATAGAAAAATATATAATATGTAAAACATTTCGATTTTTATTTTTAAAAAAAACTTCAAGTTTATGGGGTTATTTCACACAAAAAAATTATCTTGCAAAGGAAAAAAAACTCCCACGTTGGTAAAATTTAAGAATAACCTACCGTTTATTCAATAGACAAGATTTGTTTGTGAAAAGAGCTCAGGATAATGAAAAAAAAAGGTTCAGTCATTTAGAAGACTCGTACGGTCAGTTTGCTTTGGATATTCAAGTGCTAGTATATTAGACTACTCAATTGTCTCTATTTAAGTATATTTCTAAAGGTATATCTGAATAACAAAAAAGAATTTTCTAAGTGTATAATGCATTATGTAAAGGGGAAACCGGTACAGTTTGTTGGTAGCAAAACAGAAATTGAAAATGAATAAGTAAATCAACAATCAAAAGAAGTAACTAATTAACAAAAAAAACTATTAGTTTTCAATTTTTAGTCCATTTTACGGACATTTTACAATCGCTTTCCAAATTTTACTGGATTACTGAAAAGTTCATGTGACTCCCGTTTTCGGAACCTGAATGCATCACTTATATGTCTTTTGAGTTTTAATGTCTTTGTCAATTGGCTGCTAATTCGTGAACGAATACATTTAGTCTGTGTGTTCGTCTTTGTGGTTGTAGTTCGGGTATTTCGCTTTTTTTCGTGAATTTTCTTTGTATACATTCATATAATATTAGCGGCTATGAGTATTTAAAAAACTGTTTTCACATATATAGCAGTGAAGTGATTATTCGTGAATTTGAGCGTAAGACAACATATTTTGTATCATAAATGTAAACACAAATAAAAAAAAGGTATAAAGATCATTTTTTTCGGCTATGTGTTAAAAATTGCGTTGTATGTCATGCAGTTATAAACAACTGTAAACTTATAGTTGTCCGTCATGCATTTCAATTCATTCAGTGGATTGGTAGTTAAATCGCCCAGAAAAAAATGCATTATTTGTAAACTAACACTGATACATGCATGCATTGGCGGTAGCATTAGAATGCTAAATATTGCATATCCGTATAAGGAAATCAGATGCGGATCCAGGATTTTGAAAGGGGGAACTAGACAGCGTTAGGAGTGGGACAAGTAAAATGTCTATACATGCATTACCCATATATGAAGCTCCAAAAGGTGGGACAGCCCCACCCACCCCACCCCACTCAGTTAAATCCGCCTCTGGAAATGTCCCGACCTGTTAAATGCAGCAGTTGGTTCACAACAATCTAATTAAGAATTATAGGTACATTAAGTGTACTTACATTTTTTTAATCTATCCATGAATTAAATAATGTGTTCACAATATCTTTGTATAGAATAATTCAATAATTAAACAAAAGCCTCATATTTAACAGATTATTGTAACACATGGGTTATAACACTGCTACAAAAATTATTAGGTGCTACAGTTCATCAGCTCTCCGTTTATTATTTTAATCTGAGCATACAACTTGTTCTTTAAACATGGACACAAAAGAAGAAAAAGTGAGTTGGTCACTGAAAAACACATGTTCTCGGTACAGATCGTAGAAGTCCATCATGTATTGCAACTCATTCAATGGATTGGTCAATTCTCTAAGGCAACAAATATTACTTATTATGCAAACAAACAAATTTTAAAAGCGGGGATGTTAGTATGCCAATGAATGATAGTGTACCCGATTTGATTAAATGTATTTATATTTCGGAGGGATATGCATATTTTTAAGTGAGCTTTTCTCATCACTTGGCGTCCGTCGTCCGTCGTCGTCCGGCGTCGTCCGCGTTAACTTTTTACATTTTGAACTTCTTCCAGAGAACCACTGAATGGAATGAAACCAAACATGGCATGAATGTTCCTTATGAGGTGCTGACCAAGTGTTGTTACTTTGTAGCGGATCCATCATCCAAGATGGCCGCCAGCGGGGGACTTAGTTTAACATAGGACCCTATGGGAAATACATACAAATGTCTTCTTTTAGAGAACCACTGAATGGAATGAAACCAAACATGGCATGAATGTTTCTTATGAGGTGCTGACCGAATGTTGTTACTTTGAAGCCGATCCATAATCCAAGATGGCCGCCAGCGGGGGACTTAGTTTAACATGGGACCCTATGGGAAATACATACAAATGTCTTCTTTTAGAGAACCACTGAATGGAATGAAACCAAACATGGTATGAATGTTCCTTATGAGGTGCTGACCAAGTGTTGTTACTTTGAAGCCTCAATCATTCAGAAAAAAAAGGAACAAAATAATCAATTTCAATTAAGGATTTGGGACATAAAGAAATACGACACTGAGATTAAAAAATATTGTTCAACAATTAATTATATTAGGATATTGAATTTAAAGATTCCTAGCTATATCATAAAGTAAATGCAAATTGTATTAAGCTAGGTCCAAATACATGAAGCTTTTCACTGTCCTATATTTTGCAAATACGAAAAAGACCGTACGAAAGTTTGTTTTTTTTTTTAATTGCACCGAGATTTAAAGTTTATCATGCATTCGTTCCAAAAATGAATACTTTTAGACGAGATAAAATATGAAAATTACGAAGAGCTAAAAATGAATACACATTTGAGAAAACGACAATTGTAAAATCGCTTTGAAGTCCGAAAAGGGTTATTGCTAACACATTCATTTCTACTTTTGAAGCTAGTGAAAATGTATTTCAAATGAGCGCGCCAACGCATGGTCTCGACAGCACTGTTATGAATTTGATAATAATAGTCAAATCTTCTTATATAGCAAAATTAAAACTGATTACAACACAAATAAATTTTCTTTATTAGAAACAAGTTTAAAAAATAGGAGACATATTTATGAAATACGAACATGATATGTTTTTGAAAAATTAAAAGGCTGGTTTAAAAATAATAGAAGAGAAAAAAGGGTTTGCCAATTTTGTGGTTTAAATGAGTAGAAGATGAACCCTACTTCTTGTTCACCCGTCTCAAAATAAAACTGTACGTCTAGTTTTTGAGAAAAAAATATTCTATAATCTGATTCCATATCTTAATAATTTAGATAAAAAGACAAACTAATCAGAATAATATCTGTGCCTGAACATATGCATGGTGTCGCTCCATTTATTAAAAAGTGCACAGTACAACGGAAAGTGGACTCGTTAAATGTATATTTCACAACACATCTATGTAACTGGTAATTAAAAGTTTATTTCATTCTATTTGTATTGTATTCTTGCTCATGTTGTTTGTTAACTATTGTATGCAAATCAATCCTTCAGGGAATAAATGGCTAAAACATGTCAGCCAAAAGCCATCATATGGGAGTTCAAATGTTCTTCCTATCTGATATATAACGTCCTTGAAAAAATAATTCACGTAAAGTACTGCATATAAAAAAAAACAGGTGAAGGATACCAAATTAAAGAACATTCAAACTCATAAGTCGAAAATAAACTGACAACGCCATGGCTAAAAAAGAAAAAGACAAACAAACAAACAACAGTACACAAAACACAACATAGCAAACCAAAAACTGAGCAACATGGACCCCACTAAAAATTGGGGTGATCTCATGAGCTCCGGAAGGGTAAGCAGATCCTGGTCTACATGTGGTACCCGTCGTGTTGCTCATGTTAGTACAAATCCGGTGATAAGTCTAATTCGGTAGGTCACATTCGGGGAAAAGGGGAAAAGGGGACGGGATTGTAGTTACAATTGGAAAATATTTGTGAAACAGATACTCCCTAACGGTCAACCAACTCGTGATGGCGTCCGTTAAGATTTCAACCTCACCACTTGGAACTCTTGGTTTAATACCTCCCTTGTGAGCAGCAACCCTCTATCAAGGAAATATAAATCATTATTACTTTTCAATATGACGAAAGTCACTGTTATCAAACTATTCTGAATCGGTCAACTTTCAAGTTTCTTCTCCATAAATAAATGGCAAATATCATGAGTAATAACTGAGAACCCTTTTCGAAAATTCCTTTATTTGGTTCCGGTCGATTAGCAAATATAACAGCTATCATGCCACAAATGTTCCTATTGGTTACTATGGAAAATTCAGATTTTCAACTTCGATAACTTCTTCTTCTTTATAATTAAGCACTCCATCAACATACTGATGATAACGTGCCGGCCACTGATTTTTTCTATGCCGTGCGTGAGTGGGATCTAATTTCTATTTACAGTTAATTTATATTTGATGTGCGTCTCATTTATTTGATGTGTTTCCCTCAGTTTAAGTTTGTAACCCGGCTTTTTTTTCTCAATCGATTTATGAATTTCGACCAGCGGTATACTACTGTTGCCTTTATTTAAATATATACAAAATAAAATAAAAATTCCAACGAAATTCCTTTTTTCTGTTTTTGTACTTTACATTTTGGTTAAAACTATATACAGTATAGGTTTTATTTAGATGTTTAGATGATTGTTGATAACAGATATTGGAATCTGTTCTCGGACACAGTCAAGAGTACCGGTAGTACATTTTACTGCAGCTACAGGTAGAAGGTTCCATTGTAATATTGCTCTTAGGTAAAATGAATATTTGTATGAATCTTCAGTGGTCTGTATAGCTCGGTAAGAATAAATGTGTGAATGTTGCCTTGTTCTTGTGTCGGATTGGGTAAGTAGATCTGTCGGGTATATGGCTATAAGATGGTGTATGATTTTGTAGATGATGATGCATGTTCTTATTCGCCTTTTCTTGAGAGTTGTTATCTGAAGGACTGAGCACTTGTCTGGATGGAACGACATGAGCCAGTCCTTCTCCCATTTTGCTGCTGATGAAAGGTCTTCTTGCCGTTTTTGTCTGTCTTCTTTGTTTCGTATTGTTTTGTAAATTATGCGATCATCTGCAAATAATCTTAACTTACTGTGTTTGACGTTTGAATGCGTCTAAAGATATGCCTAGGGATAAACCATAGCGTTTCGAATAATTCAACATTTGTATACAACAGTTCATTTACAGAAAATGAAAGTAACAATGATATTTCATGTCACTACAAAAGTGCAGACTACTAGGCTGGTGATACCCTCTGGGACGAAACGTACACAAACACTGACATCGACCGAGTGGTTGTAATATCTCATAAAAAGGTTTTGGAACGCTAGACATGCGTCTCGTCGACATAGACTCAACACTGCTACTCGAAACAAATCAATTTATAGAAGGCCAAATCGGACACGAAATTGAAGAGCATTAAAACCCAAAAAATCAAAAAAAATGTGAAAGTCAGTTAGTCAGTTTCTTGTATATTCCTCCATTAATTGTGGAGCACTACCCATAGGGTATAATTGTAGCAACTATATACACCTTAAAACATAAGGAAACATTTAATTATATACATTATTTGTTTAGGGGCCAGCTGAAGGACGCCTCCGGGTGCGGGAATTTCTCGCTGCATTGAAGACCTGTTGGTGACCTTCTGCTGTTGTCTGTTCTATGGTCGGGTTGTTGTCTCTTTGACACATTCCCCATTTCCATTCTCAATTTTAATTATATACAGATGACTGAATTTAGGCAATAATAATTACTAAATAATTAATATTATAATTAATTCATAGGATTGTCATCATAAAATTTTAAAATAATATTCATAATGTGCTAAAGTTCATACGGCTAAGGCAATCTTTGCATGGGGTAATCACACCTTAGTGTTTCGAGTAATTCAACATTTTAAAAATAAATTATTTACAGAAAATGAACATAATAATATTTTCATGATAAAGTATAGCCTATTTCATAAGTTGATCTGCTTTGGTAATAACAATTTCTTTTTTAGTAATTAGAATTATACAATGAATGGCAAGAAAAGAGTTTTATAGTGTGTCTTTCTATGTTGTGATGTTACACTATTGTTTCAGAAAAAGGGTGAAGGTTTGGTACCATTAAAACGTTTAAACTCGCTGCATTTGTTTGCATCTGTCCTAAGTCAGGAATCTGATGTTTAGTAGTTGTCGTTTGTTGATGTGGTTCATAAGTGTTTCTCGTTTTTTATATAGATTAGACCGTTGGTTTTCCCGTTTGAATGGTTTTACACTAGTAATTTTTGGGGCCCTTTATAGCTTACTGTTCTATGTGAACCAAGGTTCGTTTTGAAGACCGTACTTTGACCTATAATAGTATACTTTTATAAATTTTGACTTGGATGGAGAGTTGTCTCATTGGCACTCATACCACATCTTCTTATATCTATTAAGTCAATTGATTTGTGTAGGATAAATGTTAAATATCTCCTTTAACTTGGGGATAAAGTATTTATAAAGTCTTTAATACTGTACTGCTCTTGCCAATTATTTGTTCCTTTGATTGAAGTTGATCTTAGATCAATTTTGCTATTCTTTTATGTCCCGTCTTTTAAGTTCTTCCTGTATTCAAGTTCAAGATACATCCTTGGCTTTCAGATATTTTGTTTTGAACCCTCCTGATGAAAGTTAATTTGATAATTTATAAAGTATTATTTTCATTTACTTTAGTTACAATTCATGGCTAAACTTTGTAAACATCAAATAATTATATAACTGCGTGCAAGTTTGATTTTTTTCTACAACTGCAGATATTAATAATACCCCATAACTCGGAAATGTAAAATCCAAAATTTATAAAAAAAAAACGAAAGGGAGCTCACATCAATAGATATAAACAATTCACCAAAGTTTTGTGCAAATTGGTTAAAGTCTTTTTGAGTTAATGTCCGACATGTTGACGACGGATGGACGGACGGACAGACGGACGGACGGACGGATGGACAGACGGACAACGGTATCCCATAATACGTCCTGTAAACGGGCGTATAAAAATTATTGAATGAATGAAAAGACATATACAAAAAAAATCTATAAATCTTAATAGTCGGTGTCATTTCTAAGATTTTGATGTGAGAATTTCAATCAGTAAATCTGCATACCAAAATAAATTTAATGACAAGCAGAATGACATTTTCTGATCCATGTACATTTTCTTTTCCTTAAGCTCTTAACGTTGCAGTGTATTTACACCTCCCTGTCTTTCAAGTTTTTAGGTTTGGGCGTTCCTGATGAAGGTAAATCCAGAAAACTGCATCTGACGTTAGTGTTATTAAGTGTTTATTTCATTTCGAGGTGATGTTAGGTTGTATTCTTCTTATGACAACTGCATCAGGGATATAGTTATCATGAGTTGGTCAAGACTTTCACTTCTCTTTATCACAAGTGTGAAGATTGATAAGGTATGTTTCTACTTTTGGGAACTTTTGAAAACGATGATTCACAAGTCTTTTTGAATGATGTTATTTGAAAAACAAAAAGGTTTTAGGACTATCCTTTAAGACATTCTTTTTGGCTTGATAGACTTTCTGTACAAAATATACCTTGGTCATAAGATAAGATCTTTTTTCCCGTACTTTGTACGATGCTGCTGTTTGAAATATATGAGTCAGTAGTCATGTAAAACAGCAAGATATTTCAGCCTGTAAAAATCAACTGTGAGCATTTTGTATACAGTCATGACAGTACTTTTAACAATTGCTTTGCTTGTACTATCCTTTTTTGATATCTATTAACTCAGGTTTAAAAGTTAAGGGCATATGATCTCGTTTAAAATGAGAGAAAGACAAGTTAAACCTATCAAATGTTCGCGTGTCAGTCTAAATGTCAGGAACATCATCAGTGGTTGTATCTTGTTCCATCTTAATGTTGTTTTTATCTTGTCATTTAGGGAATTTGGTAATGGCAGCAGATCTTTAAAATTTAAAAAACATGCATGCATTTATTTTTGTGATTTTTTAAGAATGGACAAAATTTGCGAGATTAATTATTGCGATTTTAGAAAAATCTGCATACCCATATATATGTATCAGATATCGGAATGTGAGTTCTTATCATTGCAATAGTCAGACAGTTGCATTATTTCAATTAATAATAAAATGTTCCGCTGGGCGCAGCTTCATACGACCGCAGAGGTCGAACCCTGAACAGTTTGGGCAAGTATGGACACAACATTCAACCTTGAAACAGCTCTGAATTTGGATTGTGATTAAATATTTGACACAGCATAGGTTTCTGACACAGAATGAATGTGGTCTAAGAACTTAAAAATTTTAATTTACCTATTCAAACCATATCATTATCATTTGCTTTTATATATAAATCAGAAATAACCAATTTAAAATGGAAAATTTTAAAGGAAAAAAAAGGAAAAAAAATTCCCCCTCCCCAAAATTTTTTGAACCCCCTTATGATTCAGCACCCCCAAACTCAATCTCAGCCTTCCCTTTGTGGTATGATACCTTGCAGTACAATTTAATAGAGATCCATACACTTGAACACAAGTTATTGTCTGGAAACTAGAAAAATGCTTGTTTTTTGGCCCCTTTTTGGCCCCAAATTCCTAAACAATTAGCGCAATTACCCCCAAACTCAAACCCAGCTTTCCCTTTGTGATAAGGAACCTTGTAGTACAATTTCATAAAGATCCATACACTTACACACAAGTTATTGTCCTGAAACTAGAAAAATCCTTGTTTTTAGCCCCTTTTTTTACTCTAATTCCTACAATTTTGAGGCAATTACCCCCATAATCAATCCCAGCCTTCCCTCTGTGGTATGGTACCTTGCAATACAATGTCAGAGAGATCCATACACTTGAACACAAGTAATTGTCATGAAACTAGAAAAATGCTTGTTTTTTGCCCCTTTTTGGCCCCTTATTCCTAAACGTTTTGGGCAATTACCCTTAAACTCAATTCCAGCTTTCCCTTTGTGAAATGGAACCTTGTAGTACAATGTCAGAGAGATCCATACACTTACACACAAGTTATGTCTGGAAGTTACAAAAATGCTACCGCAGAGGTCGAACCCTGAACAGTTGGGGCAAGTATGGACACAACATTCAAGCTTGATACAGCTCTGAATTTGGATTGTGATTAAATATTTGACACAGCATAGGTCTCTGACACAGAATGAATGTGGTCTAAGAACCTAAAAAATTTTAATTTACCCATTCAAACCATATCATTATTATTTGCTTTAATATATAAATCAGAAATAACCAATTTAAAATGGAAAATTTAAAAGAAAAAAAAAGGAAAAAAAAATCCCCCCCCCAAATTTTTTGAACCCCCTTATGATTCATCACCCCCAAACTCAATCCCAGCCTTCCCTTTGTGGTATGGTACCTTGCAGTACAATTTCAGAGAGATCCATACACTTGAACACAAAGTTATTGTCTGGAAACTAGAAAAATGCTTGTTTTTTGGCCCCAAATTCCTAAACGTTTAGGGCAATTACCCCCAAACTCAAACCCAGCTTTCCCTTTGTGATATGGAACCTTGTAGTACAATTTCATAAAGATCCATACACCTACACACAAGTTATTGTCCTGAAACTAGAAAAATGCTTGTTTTTTGCCCCTTTTTTGCCCCTAATTCCTAAAATTTTGAGGCAATTACCCCCATAATCAATCCCAGCCTTCCCTCTGTGGTTTGGTACCATGCAGTACAATTTCAGAGAGATCAATACACTTGAACACAAGTTATTGTCTTGAAACTAGAAAAATGCTTATTTTTGGTCCCTTTTTCCTAAACGTTTTGGGCAATTACCCCCAAACTCAAACCCAGCTTTCTTTTTGTGATATGGAACCTTGTAGTACAATTTCAGAAAGATCCATACACTTACACACAAGTTATTGTCATGAAACTAGAAACATGCTTGTTTTTTGCCCCTTTTTTGGCCCCTAATTCCTAAAATTTTGAGGCAATTACCCCCAAAATCAATCCCAGCATTCCCTTTGTGATATTGAACCTTGTGGTACAATGTCAGAGAGATCCATACACTAACACACAAGTTACGTCTGGAAGTTACAAAAATGCTTATTTTTGGCCCCTAATTCCTTAACTGTTGGTACCATAACCCCCAGAATCAATCCCAACCTTCCTTTTGTGGTATTGAACCTTATGGTAAAATTTTATAGAGATCCATTCACTTAAACTAAAATAAGAGTGCGAAAACCAATGTGTCTTCAGACGACGACGACGACGACGCCAACATCATACCAATATACGACTGCAAAATTTTTTTGCGTTCGTATAAAAAAACTCACAATAACTTCTGAATTTACAGTAGTCTTGTTTTTTAATTTGTTCACAAGTTTTCTAGATTCTGATTGATTTACATTTATTACAGACACTTTTCTCTTGATTAAAACATTATGTTGAACTGTCGGTGATTGCAAACCATTAATATATAAAGCCAATGATGTTTTGTTGTTTGAACAAATATTTATTAATGCCTTCTAAAAATGGAAGACTGAGTATCTTCCTTTTTTTACATTCTTCCTTTCTTCTTAAATATGACCCCTTGAATGTGTTCAGTTTTGTTATAAAAATGGAAATGGCAGAACTAAATAACAAACTAACTTGAATATATTCTTGTTCTTGTACAATTATGTGGGTGTTACTTAATACCAGTAGATCATAAGTGACAAATATGAATACAAAGAGCTGTGTTAATTAATATGATATGTCTAAATACCTTTATATCAAATATAATAAAAACAATCAGATCTAAATGATATAAATTAAAATTAAATAATGTCCTATGCAGTCATGTCATACCATTTCCATACTTTTTGCCATCTCTTGTAGCTGCTTTGAGAGATTCTGCAAAAAATGCAAAAAAGAAATCAAATATTTTGAAAAAGTCAGTCTGCACCTTGTCCATTAGTCTGATGCCCCAGACTAGTAAAATCTTATTTCGGAATAGTAAGTATTTGCTAAACTTTGTTTGGACACATAAAAAGAATGTCGAAATCTTGGTCTTTGGACAAGTAGTTGGAAAAGATTGCAGACTGAAAAGGCAATGTCTTTGTAGAAGAAAATGAAATACACATAAAGAATATTTATGCAATGTCCTACATATAAAAGTTATTTGTTCAAGGCTCGAAAACAGGTAGAATGCATGGATTTGCTGAGCATTTATATGCTGTTACAAGCCAAGTACAAAAAAAATTTATAAGACAATGTTTGGTTGCTATATTTATACTGCAACTGTTCCAAATGAAATATTTTCGATGCCCCAGACTAGTAAAATTTTATTCAGACTAGTAAATTTTTGCAAAACTTTGTTTAGACACAAGAGGAAAATGTCTGAATATTTGTCTTCAGACTAGTTGTTGGAAAAGATTTTGGTGCCGACTGGTTTTAAATCACTTTTTGTTGTGCAGATGTCTATTGTCCATGTATATCAATAGGATTCTCTACAAATTGCTTTACAGAGAAACATTAAATACGAATTCAGGAATATTAATTTCAGCTGGCAAGAAATTACAACCATAACCTACTTCCCATTACACAAGCTTACTACAAAGGAACCACCTTGGAAGGCAGATTTGTAAATGAGAGCAACAGATATTTATTTCAGACAAGAATATTTCATAAAGTCTGATACCTTGAACTGTGGAATGGTCATTTCAAAGGCATGTGATGTTAGTTTTCCTGAGGTATCTGCTACTTTTAAAGTCATGGAAACAAATGTTGAATTGAGATTCCTGCACCCATCAGAGCTTACAGCAACACCTAATTTCCACTGCATATCTATTAGCTAAAATAAAACAACTGAATAATATACGAAGTTCTAATTTTGCTAGAGATATTTTTTTTTTCTTTTACATCAAAACCTGTTCTTGTATCCAAGCTTCTTTTATAAACAAATGAAATTAAAGATATGACTGTATTTGATCTCAAAAACATTCAAAAATAAATTGAACTTTGATCAATGTTTTCAATGACATTCTTTTTTTTTAATTCCAACTTATGCTTTCGACACACACAAATGTAAATGTTATTGACAATGAGTAACACAGAGCTTAAAGTATAAGGCTGTCTGGTAACCTGTGATAATGGTGATATGAGGCATTCTTGTATGTTTGTACAACTTAGTGGTGGCAACTTTTATTGATAATTATCCTTTTATTACATTTTCACACATCCACAATATTACTGTTAATTCAGAAATAATTGAGTGCATATAGTATTGCGATTTTTTAGGTATGGACAAAAATTCAAGATTAATTATTGAGATTTCAGGAAAAGCTGCATAGAGATATATGTATCAGATATCAGACTAAGAGATCTTATTATAGTGATACATACCCAGTTGCATTATTCGAATTAATAAAAACCTTGCAATAACTTCTGAACTTACAGTACCTAAATTGTATACTCTTTTTCACTTTGACAATTTCTGAAATCACAAACATTTAAATTTGTAATAGGTTGAATGAAAAATAATTATCTAAATTCAGGGCAATGAATTCAACCATCAATTTTTTTAAGAAAAAAAAATATAATTGGTAAGTGTTGAAGACCCATTGGTGGCCTTGGGATGTTTTCTGCTCTTTGGTCGGGTTTTTGTCTCTTTGACACATTCCCTGTTTCCATTCTCAATTTTAAGATCTAAGAATATATAACAACACATAAATTACCTTTCCTACATCAAACATGGGAAATCTATGATCAGTCTTCAATACATCCCCCTACAAAATGGAGAGAAAAAATGTTAATTCTCATATTTGATTTTTTTATTTTCTGTTTTTAGAAATACATATATAAAAAAATGTCCATTCTTTTCATTATCAAAAATGCGTAAAACAGCATTTCTTTTCTATTTATTTACTTTAATTTTTTTTATCAGCGTAAAATAGGGTTTTCTTGTTATTTGTCTAAAATAGTCCAGTAATAAAGATACATCATGCATTATACTCCCAAATGCACTTTCATTTGTTTGGAGGATGGACAATACCTTTTCACAAATAAAGTCCAATAACTCCAGAAAATCATCAAATGAAAAAAGTTGTTACTTTTCTTGTTTATTTCATTTGCTTAGAGGGTGTAACTAATGTGGTGTTATATCCTGTGAACATTAACCCTCACCTTTTCAATTACTCAAAAAAGAAGCAATTCATAAATTTTCATAATCTAATGGTAACTCTTTCATTTATCTCTCTATTGTGTAAAAAAAAAATTGTGAAAATTTGTTGAGCCAAATTCACCTAGTAGATAACTACAGATGGATGAACACACACAAGTAAGTCATAATAGGTTCATTATTTGTATGACAGACCTGAAGTAAGGCTATTTAAAATTATGAAAGGAAGATAATTTATTGACACATTTTGAATCATTTTCAAAACTTATAAAGGAACATCAACCTCAAATCTGGTGGATGATCATTTAAAAACATACAATAATAATGTATACAATCAGTTTAACCCCGCCACATTCTATATGTGCCTGTCCCAATTCAGGAGCTTGTAATTGAGTGGTTGTTTGTTGCTCTTTATCATACTTGTTTTTGTCGTTTATTGTTTTGTATAGTGTGTTCTTGTTTTGTGCTGTTACACCACTATCCTAGGTTAGGGAAGGGTTTGACACCATCTAACTAGTTTAACCCCACCACATTCTGTATGTGCCTGTCCCAAGTCAGGAAGCTGTAATTCAGTGGTTGTCGTTTGTTGCTTTGTTACATATTTGTTTTTTGTTCATTATTTTGTACATAAATTGGGCCATTAGTTTTCTCGTTTGCATTGTTTTACATTTGTCATTTCGGGGCCTTTTATAGCTGACTATGCGGTATGAGTTTTGCTTATTGTTGAAGGCCATACGGTGACCTATAGTTGTTAATTTCTGTGTCATTTGGTCTATTGTGGCGGGTTGTCTCATTGGCAATCATACCACATCTTTTTATAATCAATCAAAACTATGTTTAATTTCATACAGGTCATAGCCAAACCTAAAGCTTTACATTTTTTTTTTAGTTGAGGCATTTTTATTCAATATCTTTGACTAATGTTACTGCCAGAAGTTAAACCTTTCAGACCTATTCTTATTGCCTTTTTCTATTTTCATTCGAAATTCTATCAATATATTGACAATCTACTACTGCTAATTAAGAATAATTAATTTTCTAATATTGATGATCTTTGAACATTTAATTGCATAAGCAGACATGCGCTCCCCTTAGAATAGAAACAGGCAGATATGAAAGAAAAGAAATACATGTAATAACATGTTTTTATTGTAATAATAGTATTGAAGATGAACTGCATGTTTTATTAAAATGTCCACTATACGAAGATCTTAGACACATATTGTTTTATGAAGCTGCAAATTTTAATGTTCTCAAACAAATATATATCATACATAATATGTATATTATCAAAACTGTATTTTAATATTGCTTGTATAGTCTCTCATAAATCTTTTAAGATTGGCATATACAATGTTAATGTAATGTTCTTGTTAACTGTTTTGTGTACCTGTATGAATATTTTATTGTGTAAATACATGTAATTGTATGTGGTGAGACTATCATATAATATTGAGTCTGAATCTGAAAATCTGTTTTTTCAGAACGACAAAGGAGTTGCATTTATCTTTTAGCAGTCCTTTTCTAATGAAAAGTAAGACATAACTGAAATATATCTTATCAAGAAGATTATTGTCCTTACATATTCTTTCCAATTACAAGCTATATTCTCAGAAGTTTCTTCTGTAAATTTCAAACTGGACAGAAGTTGCTTCTTCAAGCTGTCATGGTGAACTTTCAGTTTACTTGCAGATCTGAAATTATTAATAGAAATAACTGAGAATGATCATTGGTGTGAATTAAATGGTGTATATCTCAATAATACAGTAACCAAAAGATACCAAAATCTACGTGTCATTTTGCAGAGTCAGCAGGAATTATTCTATTTGCCAGGTATTCTGATTATGCCTTCTTGCCTTGGAAAATCAAAATGGGGGATTAAATCATACAAGAAAGTCAATTTCATGTGTTTCATTTGTGTGATAAAAACTTTTATGGTGAAACAAAATCTGCATTTAAAAGAGTAATTTCTAATGAAAAAAATACAGTGCTACATATAGTCCCCTTATCTTAAACGATTTCTTTAAATTGTAGCAAGGCAGACTAAGCTTAATAATATCACAGCATTTATGGTCCATGTGTGTGTAATTAACAAAAATAACGATAATTTTGAAAAGCTGTCACTATATCACCATATAATAGATATATCTTGCATATAAATTTATCTCTCATAAACGTGTATAATTTCTGTTGTCAAGGCTGCAGGTTTGGTCATATTTGAGAATAGATTTTACCTGTATCCTTTTGTATCTCATCAAAGATCTGTAAGCCCATAATCAACTTTCAAACGTATTTTGTAGAGTAGGACATGTTGCATGGCACAATTTCTGTCCCTATACATCTATACATGTCTGAATATACATGAAATAGTTGCCACTGAACATTGAGCAAACAAAATACAACTACTTATTTATGGTCTTTTTAAACATGGTATACCTGTAAATATATTTGAGTATGTGTAGGATACTTTGTAGATCTTTATCTTCAATATGAATGCTATTCTCTTCAAATTTCTGAAGAAAAAAATATTTGGTCATTAATAAAGACTCTTTTTAAAAATGTTGTTAACAGACTCTTAAAAAAGTTGAAGTATCAGACACAGGATGGTTAGATGCTCAATATTTACTGTCCTAAAACTGCATTGTGTGTCTGCAATGCATGTTTACACAGTTTTGGCTGCAGGATCCAAATTATTCGCATGTTAACTAATTATGTCTCTTTGGGTTGCTTACCTAATTTTGTCAATATAACGGAACAATCATCAACTGTCATACAAGTGGGAGGTTTAGCTAGCTATAAAACCAGGTTTTACCCACCATTTTCTTCTGAAAATGACTGTACCAAGTCTTTTCTATATTTTTCAGTACCGACTGAATAATTCATACTGAAATTGCAGTTTCTTTTACACACAATAACACAACAATGCTCAAGTCTAGAGTATAAAGATATAAGAAGATGTGGTATGAGTGCCAATGAGACAACTCTCCATCCAAGTCAAAATTTAAAAAAGTAAACCATTATAGGTCAAAGTACGGTCTTCAACACGGAGCCTTGGCTCACACCGAACAGTAAGCTATAAAGGGCCCCAAAAATTACTAGTGTAAAACCATTCAAACGGGAAAACCAACAGATAAATCTATATAAAAAACAAGAAACGAGAAACACTTATGAACCACATCAACAAACAACAACTACTGAACATCAGATTCCTGACTTAGGACAGGTGCAAACAAATGCAGCGGGTTTAAACGTTTTAATGGTACCAAACCTTCACCCTTTTTCTGAAACAATAGTGTAACATCACAACATAGAAAGACACACTATAAAATATCAACTGAAATAGCTTAACTCAATCAAAGGACATATTTACACCAATGAACATACAATGAACAAATAAATTTGACCTATGATACAATGCAAATACAAAATAAATAAACTAAGGGAAGAATAATAAAAGTAAAATGTTATATCGGTATGAAATGTTAAACAATTTAAGAAAAACAATATGCTCAAACAAAAATATCAGCCATTTGCAATTATTTTAAACACAGGTAAATGAAAATAATTTTGTTGTTAGGTATACGTGTACAGTTCCAATACAGCAAGGAAATATTTTTACAAAATAAATAATTTTGATGTTCATAGTACAAAGTGAAAATTTATAGTAATACCAAATACTTATCAAAGCTGGTATATAGACCAGATATAACCCTGAATAACATTAAATAACAAAAAAGCATTACAATTAGTAACAACAGGTCAAATAAACAAGAAAGTATGATTTGAGAGTACTCGCAGTAACTGACAGCTAGTTAAAAGCCAAAACAATTAATAATCAAAGAGCTGAAAGCTCTGAGGAAAAATGACGCCACTGTCTCTAATATTGTGATATTTTTTATGCAAGTCTTGATTTTCACATACCGTAATTAGTTTAACATTCCAACATGTCTCATAAGCATATAATTGATATTCGTATATGTGTGTGTTATGTGAAGATGACAACTGGCTGTTTTTTTAGTACAAATGTATAGGTCAAGACTACCTGAATGATCTACAGTATCCAATGACTACTGGCTGTTTTTTTCTATAAATAAATAGGTCAAGACTACCACAATGATCTACAATATCCAATGACTACTGGCTGTTCTTTTGTACTAATAAATAGGTCAAGACTATTTGAATGATCTACAATATCCAATGACTACTGGCTGTTCTTTTGTAAATATAAATAAAGACTACCTGAATGATCTAAAGTATTCTAAGTAATGTGATTTTTGTCTTGCAATTACATTTTTCTAAATCAAGAATATAGACTACTAGAATCCTTTTCAAACCAAATGATTATGAAGAGCCTGTTGTTATCAAGCTCTTGTACCCCACATACTCATTAAATAAGTTTCTAGTGACCTAGTTATTTCTGTTACTTGAAGCAAATTATATTTCTGTAGATTTAGACAATAGTATAATATTGTTTTACTAGTTTTATTTCACCTTGAAGATTAGACAAATAGGGATACTCCTTTGATTTTTTATTTCATGTCAGTCAGGTCGCTTTATATGAAACTTGAAACCACTTCTCTGCCATATTGTTATTTCATAACAACTCTGCCCTTGACCATGTTGACCCATGTAATTGATATTCATTCTTTAACCATATATCATAGTCAGTTAGTTTTTGATTTTGCACTCCCACACCACCTTTCAGGTCAAATGTCTGTCTCCATTTAAGTTAATGACATTGAACAATCATGGTATTAAACACAATTCCAATAGTGATAATGCTGTTATAGTAGGTCACCATATATTCAACTCAGGTAGCATTCCAGTTATTGAAATTTGTGTCAGATTAGAACAATGATCTAGACCTTTAGGAATGGATCTTACAATTTAATATGGAGCCATAGTATGGGACCCCTACACGGTAACAAAAAAAAAACAAGCTTGAAAAGATACAACGTCAAGCGGCAAAATCTATCACCAGAAATTACAAGTCAAGAGAGGATGGACGGGATACGTCTCTAAAATGCTTGCCTAACTGGAACTACAACAAGATCTCCAGACAAGACGAACAAGGAGTTGAAGCCAGAAGTTAATATTTATGTAAAAAGTAGTTGAGGGGCTGATTCCCGCTATTGAACCATACTGTCATTCTATAATATTATTGCGTAAGTATTTCTGTATTGTCCTTGTTATTGGTCCATGTCTTGGTGTATTGGTCTGAGGCGAAGCCGAAGGCCAATACTGCTGGCCGAGGACCAACAATAAGGCCAATACAGAAATACATGTAATAGTATCTTTATTAATTAACTACAGTGTTACAATATTTTTTTATTTCATTTCACAAGAGATAAACATTTTTACCTTGAAGTGGAACTATCCAAATCTCAGTTTCTTTTTATAAGATGCAATATCTAATGATTTGGTGCCGTTTCCATGCATCTTCAGCCTTTTCTCATCTGATGAATTTTTCTACCCTTTCCAGTCACTATAAAGTGTTACAACTTCAATTTAGACACAACACATAAATAGTAATTGGAAAGGTACTGCCATTGCATGAGTAATGCAAATATATTTTTAAAAAAAATAATGTAAGAGTTGAAATTGATACAACTATCCATAAGCCAATTGACCAAAGAACGAAGATTTGCGCAATTACAGAATGCATATGCCTGGTTCGGGTTTAAAAATAAAAGACCGTTTACAAAACATGAGAAGCGAAAGTGAACAGTAAAAATCGACATGATGAAATTATGAGGTCGTCAAGAAATGAACTTTGTGATAATTTACTCGTTCCCTAAACCTAAAATATTTCCATCGTCTACTTTCAACATGCTTTTCAAATGAATGGGACCGTCTTTAACCTAAAATATATGCCATACTGAACGTTTCAGCTTGTTTATGGTGAGTAAATAAAAACTGCGTCGTACAAACAACTGTTTACTTTCAGTTTGAGTTTATCGTGACTTACGATCTAAAAACTAGAGACGTTCCGAAATCCTGTTTTGGCCGGATCAGAACTCGGCCAATACGGAAAAAAATCTGTATTGGCCGAGTTGACATCTTATATTGCATATGCAGTTTTCATCATTTTAAGTACAATAACAGTGTAGTTAATTAATAATGATACAGTTACAGACTCTGCTGCTATAACTTTGTGAACAAAGATTCATACGCACCGCGTGGGTATAACCGTATTACTAATTTCCGATTATTAAAATCTTCGTAAATCTTGATAAAGACCAGTTTCTATCCAATGGATATCAAAATGATTCCGATTATTACTTTTTTAATGATTGTAAAGTTGAAATGGCATGAAAGGCTGACATTATTTAGGAGAACTATTTTGTCTAGCGATTGCTGATCATTGGAGGGTAAAAAGTCCAACACCATAACAAAACGGATCTATTTATCATGTATACATACCGATTGTTTACGATTGTAAGACATGTGCATAAAAGTGAAAGCTCAAATAAATATGAAAAATATAACAAAGGGATAGCTCCAAATACCATTTAATAACAAAAAAACATATGGACAGGTCAAGATATCTTTTTGGTAAATAAAATAACGTATGTAAACTGGTTCCCGTCCGACTACAACACTTTAACAAAGACTTTGTTCGAGTGTAGCGTAATACACGCAGATTCAAGTTAGTATGTAAAATAGTAAATATGAAACCGAGTGCGGTAGGCGGAGGCATAATCAACTTCCGTTAGTTCTGGTCAATGGTATCGGAAACATGCCGCTGATAGCGTCATTTTCCAATAAAAAATCATGCATCAAAGACTAAAATCAACTAAAACACATCCCAGGGATTTAGTATTTCAACGTCATGGACAGTCAAAGAAGACATGACTTGTGCAATGCCAAAAATAAATGTATCGACAGACAGTAAGATAGTTAGGAGTTTAACCTCTTTATAGATCAAAATGAACGTGGGTGTGTCTTATACATCCCGTTTGAAAAGAATACAAATTTAGTTATGTTTTAATTTGCTGATGACAAAATCGATATTAGTGCCAATGTAAACGATATTCAAAGATCTAATTACAACATTGGTAAGATAACCTTTACTAATAAGTTTGTTTAAAGGTTCGATGAGTTTACACGGATCACATAGTGATTTCCACGCTTTAAGTACAATATTACCGTAAAATTTAGGATGTGAAATACCAATTTTAATCAGTTTTCTACAGATACAGCCAAATTTACTAATCAAATCTTTGTATCTATGAAAGAATTTAGTAAAAGTTTTACGTAATTTATGGTAACGAAATCCCTGACTTAATAATTTACCAGTGATGCATTGATTACGTTCGTTAAAATCTATGACATCACTACACACACGGGCATAACGAACGAGTTGGGATACATAAACACTGTATGATGGAGCCAAAGGAACATCGCCTTCTAAAAAAGGAAAATTAACAATAGGGAATGAAAAGTCGTCTCTTTTGTCGTAAATTTTAGTATGGAGTTTTCCTTTAGAGATTGAAATGTCCAAATCCAGAAAAGGACAACTACTGCTGTTTATGTTAGATTTAGTTAAAGTAAGTTCTTTTGGGTAAATTTCTGTAGTATATTTAGAGAACTCTGGATTGTTTAACGAAAAAATATCATCTAGATAACGGAAGGTATTGTTGAAAGTATCAACCAAATGTAACAATGACATGTCTTTACTGAGTTTGGTCATATGCACATAAATGAAGTGGATGCGACAATTAGAATCTAGAAATTCCTATTCATCTAACATATAGGTTCATACAAAAAAAAACTTACTTCTCTTAGTGTTTCAACATCAATTGCTGGAATTTTTAACTGTACGAAAAATAAAACATCATGGCACTGAAAAATAAAAGTGAAAAGTTATTTTTCAATGGGAGACATCAAATTTTGTACCTTTATACTATTTCTTTAAAGTACATCAATCCTTCTTTGGTCACCATGAGCTTGAAGCCTTTGGTCTCCAATGCATAGCTTGTTAATTGGCAATCATACCCCATCTCCTTATTCTAATATTTATAATGTAAACAATTATTGCAAGGCTCCCCTGGTGATTTTCTGAAGGCTATGTTAAATACTCTATTGAACTTTCAAGATTAATTCTTTTTTTAATTCTTTTCCCTCATGGAAAAACTGTATGCTTATTAAAATACCTTCAACAAGCATGTTGAATTCTTTAAATTTTTTGTTTTCTGAATAATGATTTTGCACTTAGTCTTTTGTCATTTTCCTTTGGCTATGGTTTTGTCTGTAATTCCTCATAATCATCATTACAATCATTGAATTTTTTACAAATATTTCCTATATGACACTTTATCATATACAGATTGATTGATTGATTGGTGTTGAACACCACTTTCAACACTATTGTGCTCTTTTGTGGTGGTCAGTTTTTATTGGTGGAGGAAGTCGGAGTCCCCAGAAAAAACAACAGACTTTCAGTAGGAAAACTGACAATCCTAGTCAATTAAGATTGGAGTCGTGTGCACCTGCATATCATATACAGATAAACATAACATAATTAAATATTTTCTTATCTCTTTATCATGTTTATTATGGCCAGCTAATCAGCATAAGTCATGTAAGTACCATGCATTCAAACTTTTCACATTAAAAGATAAATTCTTTTTTTATGAAAATGTTCAAAATATTTCCGAAATGGATGGGATTTCTGTTCAGAATTTATTTTTTCTGTCCTAAAGTACTTACAATATCTGAGAAAACTTCAGTTGGTAGTCTGTTTAATATATCAATTGTGTGATCACATCCTAAAAGATAAGAATTACCATGTGTATTCATTGTTATTAAAAATGTGAAGTAAATTTCAGAAATTTAATTTCACTCCTTTGATGTGGAGATGTGAAAATGAAGAGACAATTCTCACTAAAAAAAAATTTGTGTATTTCTAAAACCAATTTTATTTATCATGATCATCATGATTATGATGATGTTTTAAAATAGTTAAATCGTATGTACTTATTATTCTGAACATCATTTTTTTTTTGCAACTGTGGTCATGGTGATGCCAAAATTCCAATGATTTATCATTCATTCTCATTATTGTTAACAAATATTATCCATAATAAATTCCATTGTTAAAGGCCAAGTGGGATATTGTTCTAAATAAAAATTATGTGGTTCTATTTCTGGCAATCTATATAATTGTAAAATTTTGAAAGTTCCCCAGGAGGCTTTATGGGCAGACAAAGCCCCCTAATAGAGCTACATACATGGTTAATTCATAAACTTTTTATATGATCTACTCCTATTGTTGCCTAGTTTGGGGGTACCGGTATACCCCCTTTTTTCAAAATCCTGGATCTGCATCTGGTTCCTATTTGTGACACCCACCCATCCCTGAAACCTTTCAGGACCCTCCCTTGTTGTCAAGTGTGCTAATACTGGCATGTAATACTCTTAAGGTGTAGACATAATGGGCGTTGACATTGGACTACTGCAGTGTCAGTATATAATTAAATTAGGCTGTCCCACTGATAACATTAGACACCTGTACATAACCAGCAGTCCTGACCTATGTACACCACGTGATGAATACAGGACAATCTTGTGACAATATTTGATTACCTATAATCTGATTAAGATAGTTATACGATTTTGTAACACTAATTGTGACGAAAACTTAAAGATAACAAAACTGTGATCAAAACCTTGTGGTAAATTCTGAAGAACTTCCGCCATAACCCGATTTTAAATCATAAATAGAGCATTTATGACTTCCGAATAAACAATTGGCAAAATGGATACAGTTCTGGATAAATATGGGATACTAGTTTGTTTTGTTATGGTATTTTTAGCAGGAACTTCGCTTGCAGGTCCTTGGCCAGCTCCATACAAGTAAGTTAATTCTAAAATCTGTATTGTAATCGGATATGGCCAGGTAAAATATACGGAAAAGATAACATGAAGATCAGGATCGGTGTGTTTTAATATCAATACAAACACTTCGGGCTCGGGGATCTCAACATTCCTTTAATTGTTCGAAGGTCTTTTAATGTCAATATTAACTTATCATTGAACTTTTACTGTTACTTATTTCAAAAATTAAAGAAAAAAACTTCTTCTTCTTCTTCTTCTTCTTCTTCTTCTTCTTCTTCTTCTTCTTCTTCACCGTATTTGCAGAGTCACCTCGTTAAAAATATATGCGTTTATTTTAAAAATAAATTTAATTTGATTCAATTTACCTTGTTAATATAGTTAAATGTTAATTGAATAAAACAAAGGTAAAATGGTAATTTCATGTATTTACACTGTACACATGTACATCCGTCTGACAAGAAATTATAAAACTTATATTATTTTAAAATGGATAAAACTCTTTGATGATAAGACTTTTGTTTGCTTTATCTGCATGCAGTTAAACATTTCCAGTTGCAATACTAAACGTTACATGGTTTCATAGTCTTGACTAATGGATATATATATAGAGAGAGACATTAATTGTCGAAATCCGGATATGGTGTACAAAAACCTTTGCACCTTTTGTTTGCGGTATATCATCTTTTCCGCAAGTTTATTGTTTTCTGTTTAGTATTAAATTTTTAATTAAGATCCATTTATTACATCGGTGATCCGTTTATTTGGCAATCGCCAATGGCAGTCAGCAGGGTTTAAGAACATTTGTTGTTCGACCTGTTAGTCAAATGCATTTTGTTAAAATATACTTTTTCACTTTTTTGGTCTTTTGGAAAATGTTGTTTGTGCTGTATTTAGACCCCTCTAACAAGAAATTTGTTTTGCATGCACACGTATAAAAATTGCGGTTTTTATCCAACGCAATCATAGGTTTGAACGTTGTTTTCAATTTAGACTTGTTTATATTTTTTCGTTTGGGCTTGTATTATATTTGCCTTCGGGTTTATATGATCCGTTCATCCTATTTTGACTCCTCAAAATTCAAGAGTCTATCCTAAATTGAGGTAAATTGTATGGCTTTCCAAATACCGTTTCGATTCCTAACGTACATCACTGAAGAGACATTAATTGTCGAAATCCGGATATGGTGTGCAAAAACCTTTGCACCTTTTGTTTGCGGTATATCATCTTTTCCGCAAGTTTATTGTTTTCTGTTTAGCATTAAATTTTTACTTAAGATGCATTTATTACATCGGTGATCCGTTTATTTGGCAATCGCCAATGGCAGTCAGCAGGGTTTAAGAACATTTGTTGTTCGACCTGTTAGTCAAATGCGTTTTGTTAAAATATACCTTTTTCACTTTTTTGGTCTTTTGGAAAATGTTGTTTGTGCTGTATTTAGACCCCTCTAACAAGAAATTTGTTTTGCATGCACACGTATAAAAATTGCGGTTTTTATCCAACGCAATCATAGGTTTGAACGTTGTTTTCAATTTAGACTTGTTTATATTTTTTCGTTTGGGCTTGTATTATATTTGCCTTCGGGTTTATATGATCCGTTCATCCTATTTTGACTCCTCAAAATTCAAGAGTCTATCCTAAATTGAGGTAAATTGTATGGCTTTCCAAATACCGTTTCGATTCCTAACATCACTGAAGAGACATTAATTGTCGAAATACGGATATGGACACGGTACAAAAACCTTTGCACCTTTTGTTTGCGGTATATCATCTTTTCCGCAAGTTTATTGTTTTCTGTTTAGTATTAAATTTTTAATTAAGATCCATTTATTACATCGGTGATCCGTTTATTTGGCAATCGCCAATGGCAGTCAGCAGGGTTTAAGAACATTTGTTGTTCGACCTGTAAGTCAAATGCGTTTTGTTAAAATATACTTTTTCACTTTTTTGGTCTTTTGGAAAATGTTGTTTGTGCTGTATTTAGACCCCTCTAACAAGAATTTTTTTTTGCATGCACACGTATAAAAATTGCGGTTTTTATCCAACGCAATCATAGGTTTGAACGTTGTTTTCAATTTAGACTTGTTTATTTTTTTTTTCATTTGGGCTTATATTATATTTGCCTTCGGGTTTATATGATCCGTTCATCCTATTTTGACTCCTCAAAATTCAAGAGTCTATCCTAAATTGAGGTAAATTGTATGGCTTTCCAAATACCGTTTCGATTCCTAACGTACATCACTGAAGAGACATTAATTGTCGAAATCCGGATATGGTGTACAAAAACCTTTGCACCTTTTGTTTGCGGTATATCATCTTTTCCGCAAGTTTATTATTTTCTGTTTAGTATTAAATTTTTAATTAAGATCCATTTATTACATCGGTGATCCGTTTATTTGGCAATCGCCAATGGCAGTCAGCAGGGTTTAAGAACATTTGTTGTTCGACCTGTTAGTTAAATGCGTTTTGTTAAAATATACTTTTTCACTTTTTTTGTCTTTTGGAAAATGTTGTTTGTGCTGTATTTAGACCCCTCTAACAAGAAATTTGTTTTGCATGCACACGTATAAAAATTGCGGTTTTTATCCAACGCAATCATAGGTTTGAACGTTGTTTTCAATTTAGACTTGTTTATATTTTTTCGTTTGGGCTTGTATTATATTTGCCTTTGGGTTTATATGATCCGTTCATCCTATTTTGACTCCTCAAAATTCAAGAGTCTATCCTAAATTGAGGTAAATTGTATGGCTTTCCAAATACCGTTTCGATTCCTAACATCACTGAAGAGACATTAATTGTCGAAATCCGGATATGGTGTACAAAAACCTTTGCACCTTTTGTTTGCGGTATATCATCTTTTCCGCAAGTTTATTGTTTTCTGTTTAGTATTAAATTTTTAATTAAGATCCATTTATTACATCGGTGATCCGTTTATTTGGCAATCGCCAATGGCAGTCAGCAGGGTTTAAGAACATTTGTTGTTCGACCTGTTAGTCAAATGCGTTTTGTTAAAATATACTTTTTCACTTTTTTGGTCTTTTGGAAAATGTTGTTTGTGCTGTATTTAGACCCCTCTAACAAGAAATTTGTTTTGCATGCACACGTATAAAAATTGCGGTTTTTATCCAACGCAATCATAGGTTTGAACGTTGTTTTCAATTTAGACTTGTTTATATATATATATATATATATAGGGCCTTATATATTGCGTAGGAACCCTCATTTTTTGAGTGAATTAAAATCTAATTTTTTTTTTTGAAATTTCAATAGTATTAAATTTAATCTTAAAAAAGTGAGTTTGAATGATCATGATGATTTCAAAATATAAGATTTAACTTAGAGAAGTCTAAAAGGAATAAAATGATTTGTATCTATTGTCTAGATGTAAGAGACATGGGGATATAGAGTTAACTTAGCTGGTTGCATAAAATACTTCGCATACTAAGAATCCAGTTAAGTGGTTTAAAATATGATAAAACATTATGTAGTCGTCGACTCTCATGACCGATAGCATCCAGAGGTCATTTCCGTGAATAAACAATAAGCTTTTTTTGACAGTACTTTAATTTTTTCTTCCGGCCCAGTTTTGTTTTTGGCATTATATTTATAGTTCGTAACTACATCGCACACGTGTAGTCTTCAACATTTTATAATGAACAAACTGTAGCATTGTCGATCGATCATCTTGCATAGAATTCCACTATAAAACTTGTGGGTTGTGGGCCGTTCGTTCGGAACTTAATTGCCACGATGGACGGTCACCTAAACATGCATAACGGGGGTGATGGTGTAGGCAAGTTATGATGAAGAACATCAACATAACCATTTTTCCTTTGAGAAGTTTAAGGTTTGTCAACTGTGTTATACAGAGTACAAGGATGAGTTTTTGTGTGATAACTGTTTAATAACTGTTCAGCATCATGAAATAGTTCAATTATAGATGTTGTAAAATTTCAAAACTTTGTGCCAGCTATAAGAAAGTCAGAAATATGTCACTAGCTAGGTATAAGTCCGAATAGTAAAACAGTTAAGGAGGCAATTGAAAATTAAAAATGTATGTTTAAGATGCCATGGAAAGATATATATGATAATAGAGTATGCCATATCAATCCAATGAAACGTACGCCTCAATCGTGTAATCATCGCAATTGACTTGTTAGTATGTATTATTCAAATTTTAATATGTTATATAATTCTAGACGCTATACTGTAAGACCTCAGTCGAACCCATACTGTAATGCAGGTGTCATTTCTTTCTGCCCGACGGGCGAGCCAGATAATATCATGCCCGAATTCAATCCCGGTGATGTCATAGAAATATATGCTCTGAAGAAACCCGTCTGGCAATTTAAATTTGGTGATGTCCTTGGAAAATTAGTAAGTTAATTTACATCATTTATCACATAAGTATATCTACTTTTCTATTTTCTCAACAACAAAATGGTGTACCTAAAATTCAGAATCAAAACATAGCTAATCTAAGTTGCAGTATTTGAAGTACCAGAGGCGACATAGCACAATCATGTTCATTGCAGTAAGAACAGCAGGATGCTTATTATATATTTTAAAGTTCAAGTCTAACCTTAACCAAGTTAACGTTGAAACTGAATTTCAATTATAAACGACTCGAACGTTGTTCAAGTCTTGTTAGATCTGTTTACAAATATGGAGTAAACTCTAATGTGAAACTAAAAAAATAAATGACTATTCTTAAAATATCGAATAAAGAAGATAGTGGGAGGGACTCGCTTGAAGAAAGAAATACATGATATGTTTTTTTTTTCTATAATCATCATAAATTTCTTGTCTGCTTTAAGTATTACATTTTGCATTCCAATCGGCCACCAAATAAGTCCTTGTTGACTAGTAACTGTTGCTGTAAAGTTGTTTTTTTTTGTTTTTTTTTTTGCCGCATGCAGAGAGAAGAACAAATTAAAATCATTTCAACTCTATCCACAAATTTTTTGATGTACATGATGTAAGACAGAACCGCATGTCCACATCGCAGCTACATATATCTCGCATTTCTGGGAAAAATTGATATCAATGCAAAACACTCTTCAGTAAGCGACTCAAACATGAAATGTGATATTTACTGTGATTATAGAAAAGTATTAACAATACGCATTCATGTAGTTTATTTGGTTTTACATCAATAAAATGTGTGGTTGGTTTCACTTTATCAATTTCAGAACATAATGCACGATGCTTTAGGATTTAAAAATGTAAACACTGGTATGAATTACACCATGGAATGGTATGAGCTATTTCAACTGATGAACTGTACGTTTGCACATGTGCTTAAAAATGAGACAATACAGTGGTGTAATCAAGGAGCTGTGTGCATCTACCCTGGAATCAAGGACAGATTGTGGTCGGAAAATGGAACATTAGCAAAAATAGCAACAACTACAGGTACTAAGCGTTCGAAAACAGGATTCTGTAGGATTAATATATAATGACAAGCAACCCCAAAACAATCTGTTTGCATATAGTTTCAGAGTAGAGATGTGTTACAGACTGTTTCTATGACAATAGCTATCGCAAAACAGTAGAGGTCTAGATTTAAAATGAAAGGAGCAGAAAAAAATCCGACTGAAATCACTAAGACACACATTTCTTACAGGGGAGAGGAGTTCGCCCTAATTCAAGGACTCGACACTGCAAACACTCACTTAAATAAAGTACCAGCATGAGCAAAATTGATTGTTGTTTGCATAACGTCCAGCAGTAAACAGTTCATATAAATAAGAAGATGTGGTATGAGTGCCAATGAAACAACTCTCCATCCAAGTCACAATGTATAAAAACTTTTTTTTAAAAGTAACCAATTATAGTTCAAAGTACGGCCTTCAATACGGAGCCTTGGCTCACATGCATGTTTGAGGCAAGAACAAATTAGCCAGAACTTTAATAGGTTGATCCTGCAAAGTGGGTCATACAGGATAAAGGACGGGAAATTAAGTCTAACATTGGAAAACCAGTGTATGTAGGACAGTGACAATCTTTGCTAGCTAAGGGTTATGATCCGCTCGCCTCCTCTTTCATGGGGCTGAATATTACGTCTTGGCTAGCAAAGATGGACAGGGGCGGATATTTACACAGAGTATTTTGTTTTAAACTTACTCTTTTATTCATTTAGTCAAAATGGTACAAAACATTCCCTATTAGTGCTGTCTAATAAATGTAATCGGTGATACAGTCAAATTGTGAGATGAACATCAAGGTAAATTTTAAAGTTACTGGAAAACTGTATTCTTAAGTTTACAAATTTCTTATTTTCAAAGCATAATAAGGACCAAAAGAGTGATAATTTATTGGCTGCTTCTCCGCTAAGCACGCGACATTAAGGAGAAAGAGCAAAGACTGGTCGGCTCGGAGTCAGAATAATGTGTCCGGGTAAGGTAACTTGTTTTCCTGCGGACTGTTACCTTGTGAACAAGCACGTTATAATTAAATCCGGCTCAGCGTGTCGGTCTAGTACAGAGCAGGGTTAATATTCATATTACATTAACATGTTCTCGTCCTGAATATGCATATTAATTTGCCTCTGGACGTTAATCAGCCATCCATCATCATCATCTGTATATTCGTATTCAGTATTTTGTATTTCTATATTCAGGATCAGTTTTCAATAGTTTTTCTGACTGGGTGCTTTGGGATAACAGGACTGGTCTGTTCTACGAAACATGGACTGTGAAAGATAAACCAGGTTTGTACTTAAATCATAGATAACAAATAGGTTCTGTAAATTCAGAAATTATAGCGAGGGTTTTATTAATGCGAATAACGCGACTACTTGAGTATCGCAATAATAAAAACTCGCATTCTGATATCAAAAACATATATCTGTATGTAGCTTTTCCAAAATTCGCATTTTTGGTAATTTTTCAAAAATCGCAAAAATAAATGCACGCAATAAATTCTGAATTTACAGTAGTCTCCATTCGATAAGAAATAAATTGCTTCGCCGAGCGCAGCTGGATTCGACTGCAGAGGTCCGACCCTGAACAGTTGGGACAAAGAATGGACACAATATTCGCGCTTGATACAGGTCTGAATTTGGATTGTAATTAAATATTTGAAACATAATAGGTTTCTGACACAGAATAACTGTAGTCAAACTTAGAATTGGTTATATGATTTGAATTTATATTCAATTTTTTGCGTTTGTGCAATACACTATGCTGTTGCGAATTGACCCCCCCCCCCCAAAAAAATAAATAAAAATTAACCCCCCCCCCCTTTCTTTGGCAAAAAAAAAAATTAATTTCTGAAATCTTAAATGAGAAAAAATTGTCCCCCCCACACAATTCCCCTCCCCCCATTTTTTCACACCCCCCCCCCCCCCCCCCACCCCTTTTTCCAGAAAAAAAACTCTTTCCCTCAAGATATGGTCATAATCTCAATTCAAATTTCCGATGGAGTTTGCAACCATAATTACCCATTTAAATACATAGTAACTTCTAAAAATAAATTGACAGCTAATCACCTCAAGACAATCCAACATTTCTTTATATATAATTTAAAAGCAGTGTAAAGGAGGTAATCCAAACATAACATTGTACTTTTTTTTAATTGTCCATTAACCAGGAAACCCTTGTTTTTCCACCTTTTTTGCCCCTAATTCCTTAACGGTTTGAGCCATAACCCCCCAAAGCCAATCCTAACCATCCCTTTGTGGTATGGAAACTTGTGGTATAATTTCAGAGAGATCCATACACCGTTCCACAAGTTATTGTCTGGAAACTAGAAAAATGCTTATTTTGGCCCCTAATTCCTGAACTGTTAGGACTATAACTCCCAAAATCATTCCCAACCTTCCTTTTGTGGTTATAAACCTTGTGTTTAAATTTCATAGATTTCTATTTACATTTACTAAAGTTATTGTCCAGAAACCAAATGTCTTCGGACGACACTGACGACGACGATGACGTGATACCAATATACGACCGCAAAATTTTTATAAAAATCTATTTTTTTCATAAATTCTAAAAATGAAACTCAAAGTAACATACAATAAATCAAGTCCATATTCTATTTTGATATTTTTTCATAAAA
The DNA here is from genome assembly GCF_021869535.1 of Mytilus californianus. NCBI lineage: Eukaryota > Metazoa > Mollusca > Bivalvia > Mytilida > Mytilidae > Mytilus > Mytilus californianus. The sequence continues at coordinate 50,024,529 of NW_026262745.1, read as the reverse complement.
AATAAAGAAGTTTCAATATTATGCTTGTAATCAAGTAAAACAGTTATGTGTTGCCCTAGAATTTATGAAGCATAACTTATTTGTTTAATAATATATACTAGCGGACGCATCTTATTTTTATTCTTTCCACCAACCCAATAGCTCTACTGGCATTATTGAAATTTGCGGTTATAAAATTTTGAAAATCATTTTAAATTTAGAAATGTATCTTCCCCATGCATAGCTGCGGAACCGTAACTCTTATGGTCCTTTTTATATTTTTTTTTATTTTGCAGTCCGCAAATACATGTAGTCAAAAAATAACATAAAGACCTAAGAGGTCTGCAAATAGTCAAAAAATAACATAAGGACCTAAGAGCTATGGTTCCGCAGCTGCCTCATGCACAACTCAGATTGCATGTCCCAGTTTGGCTTCACAGTGGGTCCTTTTTTTGGTTTTATCAGCTCTTAAACAGTGTAATAGGTTTTTGATTTACTTAAGCAACACTGAAAAAGACATAACATATTATAGTGCACATCTGGTGAAGTAAGATTGACACTGTCTTCTTGCATCAAATATAGATATATGTGGGACTGTTTCATTGATGTGAACCCTAAAACTTCTTTCATTCATATATGCTATGAATAGCAGAGGTAAGCGTAACATTACATATTGCTAGATAAGCCATCAAAGATATCATTTTTTTAGAAATTACTGCATGCAAGACCCATTGGTGGCCTGTGGCTGTTTTCTGCTCTTTGGTCGAGTGTTGTCTCTTTGACCCATTCCCCGTTTCCATTCTCCACTCTATTACTATCATAATATAAAATGTGAGATCATTTGAAACAATTCTCAATAATTTACTGTACATGTATTTCATTATTCAAATTTCACTTGGAATTTTTTGTTTTGTTTCAGATGGGAATACTTGGTTTCAGCCTTTTGACTGTGCTAGCTGGGTGATACGTGCCTTGGATGAATTTGGTCGACTTGGTGTCAGTTTTAATCAAAGTATTAATTTGAATTATACCAAAATTAATCTCTATTCTGCTCAACCAGAATATTTAGGAACTTCTGCAGAAGTGTTTGATAAAAATGCAAATAAAACAATGCAGACTTTTGCACAAAATATAGTGAAGTTTTACACTAAATTCCAGTCACAGAAAAAATGGGAAGAATTAGCTATAGAAATATTAGAAGATTTATATGATATATTTGAAAGAAATGATCCTTTCTTCTTGTACTACAATGATGCCTACTGGCGTCTCAATTTGACATCTCCAATAGCAAAACTGACTTATGAAGAAAGTCCTTTACCTAAACCAGGAAAGATAGATAACAAGTTATACTTTGAAAAACATTATCCATGAGTATATTACAGTAACAATGAAAATGTTTCACCAAAGAAATTCTGATTTCAGTATTTTGTAAATAGAAGCATATTTGATTGGTAAATAAAAGATTCTACAACGGAAGACAGGTTTTAAAGAATTATGTGGTGAAGTTTGAGATCTTCAATAAAGTAATATAAACAAATGATCCTACTTTTGTCTTTATTCATTTTTATACTTGAAACACAAAATTGCAATGTAGCAGATACAGCATATAATATAAAAGTATTTGAAAGAAATGATGAATATCAATTTTCACCAGGCTTATAGTTTGTTGACAAAGAGCAATTTCTGGGTTTAGAATATGTAATTTTACATATCAAATTCATAAAAAATATTCATTTCATTTGATTTGAAAATCAAAATGTGATTTCCAAAAAACAACCAATATCAGCACACAAATGACTAAATGTAATTCATAGTAGATAGTATTTCATGTAAATTGTTTGATTTTGTAGCACACTAATTATTATGCCATTTCTTATATAGTATTTTTAAACTCTGGGTATTCAAATGACAGTCTTTTTACACTGGACTTAAAGGTGATATCTCTCTTAAGCTGTAGTGTGTTTCTGTTAAACAGTTTCTTCTATGTGTTTTAACATACTGAGAAGCTTAATAGTTTTTCAAAATGGTTGACACGAGTATGAGTCTGGATGAGGGAATCTTTATTTCAGTATTCTTTAAATGTTTAGGCCATTTTTCTCTTTTCTATATTCATTTTGCCAATTACTCTCTAATCTTTTATATAAGCAGCCCAGTATTCATTATTCTTTATTACTTAGGCCCATTTTTCTGTGGTCTTGGTCCAAAATTATCTATTCTATAAATAATCCTCAAAAGTGTATTAGTGATTTTTAAGAGTTATGTCCCTTAATACCTAAAGTCTTTCTTCTCCAACTGTTTTTTATTTTTTGTGTATGTGCAATGAAAATAAAAATGGTGTCATAAAATCGTGTTAGGTTGTTGTAATTAATGAACTTCACAGTAAAGAATAAAACACAAATAATAAAATTGAGAATGGAAACGGGGAATGTGTCAAGGAGACAACAACCCGACCAAAAAGCAGAAAACAGCCTAAGGCCACCAATGGGTCTTCAACACAGCCAGAAAATCCTGCACCCGGAGGCGGGCTTCAGCTGGCTCCTGAACAAAAATGTGTACTAGTTCAGCGAAAATGGACGTCATACTAAACTCCGAAACATATAAATGAATCAAATAAAAAAAACATACAAGACTAAAGAAGGCCAGATGTTCCCGACTTGGGACAGGCGCAAAATGCGGCAGGGTTAAACATTTTTTGTGAGATCTCAACGCTCCCCCTATACCTTTAGCCAGTGTAGAATAAACAAACACACAGCAATAAGCACAGTAAAACTCATTTAAAAGAAGTCTGAGTCCGATATTAGAATAGGTAACAGAAGAAACTAAGCAAAATGACAATGATAACATAAATTTACAAAGGACTACTAGCAGTTACTGGCATGCCAGCTCTACACCTCAATTAAACTGATTGAAAGATTATGTCTTCATCATATGAAGTACATTAAATGTGTCCCAGAAATCTAGGTTTGACTGATTTTCATAATCGAAGTGCTGTTTCATTAGCATGATAAGTAAATTGAACACCTACAAGAAGAGTAATCAATATGTATGTGCCTTTACCAAGTCAGGCTTTCTGGTTTGACTAAGGTTTGTTTGTTGTGTGTATGTCTATCAATTGGTGGATAGTGTCGTAATGTCCAATATTTTTGGTACTTCCTGTTACATGTATATGTTTTATATATCAAAAACTTAAATTCCTTGACTTTTCATTAAAAATTTATTTATTTTTACTTATTTACAATAAAGTACACATATACAATAACAAGTACAAATTTATATATATGAAATAAATAAAATAACTTGGAAATGTCTAATTCAGATGACATTTAAACTAAACAAAGTATGTGAAGTCCAATTGCATCTGTTTGCTGGCAGCTCACACCTGGTTCTTTCATTCAAGATAGAATAGAAAGTCAAAAAGCCATTTGTTCAATCAAGTTTTCTCTTTGTATAGAGGACTGGTAAAAAATCTGTGATTGAAAACCAACCATAAAAATAATTTTAAGATTTTTTTCCCATTTTTACTATACTTTGTGCAGTTCCATATTTTTAGTTGTTTTTTTTTCATTATAAAATGGCAGTATTTTAAAAGCAGAATGAAAAATATTAAAGGAAACAATATAAAACTGCATGTTGAGTGAAATTGACTGGGAAATGATCATTTAAAGAATTATTTGAAATACATAACAAAAACCTATTCTAGCAATTGATATAACATAGTCGTGGATTTTGTATTGAAATTTCACTCAGAATTGCTTTATCAGCACCATTTACTCACTCAAACAACACAATCATATCACACATGCATTGGTCCCATTGAAATAGTGGTAAATGCTTCACAATATTTTTTTAAAATGATTTGAAAGTGAGATAAGTCAGATCTAACAATAGACACTAATGTCTCTAATATAAACTTGTCTTTTTCATGATTTTGAGGAATTCTTCTTGATTGATTTCACCGTCACCATCTCGGTCAGCTTCATCTATCATCTCCTATAATAAAATTCAGGACCAATTAAAATTCATCTAAACAGTATTGTTTTAATCTCACCCCAGGGTGAAAGTACCAAATTTTATAGGCTTCAGACACTTCCAAGACCAATAAAACTTATTCAGACACACATATGCAAGGTTTTTTTAGTCCCACTTTAGCAAAGGTTTACTGACAGACAGGAATAAGCCAACATTACCATATTTTTATAACCAATGGAGTTCATTTTCAATATAACTTCATATATATAGGTAATTTTGAAAAGTATCTTTTTTAAGTAATGTCAGTAATGCCCCTGACTGGTTGTGGTTAGGAGTGCTCACTTTCATATTCAACCATACCATATATGGAAATCCAAAACCAGGAGCCTGTAGTCAAGTGGTTGCCATTTATTACAATTAAACCATAATTGTTTTTTTTGTTAAATGTTATAAGCTTAAATCAGGTAGTGGTTTTCTCATTTGAATTGCTTTGAATATTGTAATCCTAAGACCTTTTATAGCTTACTTTATCACTTATGCATTCGTTTTGCTCATTGTTGAAGGCAGTGTGGCAACCTGTAGTTGTCTAAATCCTTGTTGTTGTGTCTTTGGTTGATTGTTGACTCATTGGCTTTCATACAAAATCTCCTTATTTTATGATATATTTGCCACTGGACATTAATGACAATAATCGTATGACAATGCTAATTACCTGTAATTCTTCATCTGTGAGATTTTCCCCTAATTCTTTTGCTACCCTTTTTAAGTTTCTGAATGAGATTTTGCCTGTCTCATCATCATCAAACAACCTGAAAGCTTTTAGAATTTCTTCTTTCACGTCTTTTTCACTCATTTTTTGTGTCATGATGGTGAGGAAATCATTGAAATCAATTGTACCTGAAAAAAAAATTGAAAAATAAAAAACCTAGAAATATGAATATTTTGTACCATACTTTGTGCATGTTGCAACAGAAGTTTAGCAACATCAGGGTTTTTTCCTAACAAAGGACTACTAGCAGTTACTGACATGCCAGCTCCAGACTTCAATTAAACTGATTGAAAGATTATGTCTTCATCATATGAAGTACATTAAATGTGTTCCAGAAATCTAGGTTTGACTGATTTTCATACTATTCTTCTAAAACCCTTTTACATATACCATACATGACTCATGGAATAAAAATGTTACAAAAAAGGTCAACAAAAATTGAAATATAAACTTCAGACTGGTAACTCAGATTTCTATTATATTCCATATATATACATAAATATAATACATAAGTTCACAGAAAAGAGTTTGGATATTTTTAAAAATCATTGAACAACTGTACCCATGTGTAGGCTCATCACTAGTCAGGGGTACTACTTGTACAAGTAATTTTTATTTACCTGAAGAAGTAAATATTAATATACTTATATAAGTAAATTTGTAGGATACTTATACAAGTGAATTTTATTTACTTGTATAGGTAAATTTTTTTTGGCTTAGTTATGTCCCTTAGACATTCAGATATTTTTACTTATACAAGTAAAAAAGTCATCCTATCTTCTTTTCTTGAATTCTTAGGACTTCTTTGCTCTAATAGAATTTTGAATTGTCTGTCCTTTGCAGATGTCTTTACTAATCATTTAAGTGTAATTTCATGGACAATGAAAATCTCATTTGTCTGTTATCTTCAGAACACTGCTCATTTACAAGCCCCCAAGGGGCAATTTTTGAAGGCCTTGCACAAATATTTAAGATCTTTGCGCAATCAGTTTCTTTGTTGAATTAATGAGATGAAACATTGAACTCTAATAAAAAATGTGGATAGTGTCCACATGTGGACACAGATGATGCCCCCGCTTGCATATCATATAGTTATAAAGGGACATAACTGAAGAACAGTAAAAGTGACGCTACCCAAATTTGAACTTGATCTGAGTTTTGTGTGTAAGTCTCATAACATTTGGTTGAGGCTAACTTAAGTAGAGAACAGAAACTAAAAATTCAGCAATTTTCTATTTTTAAAGGGGCATAACTCAATAATGGTTAAAGTGACACTACCCAAATTCAACTTGATCTGTGTTTTATCAGTGGAAGTCAAAATTAAACATTGCATTGTATAAAGCATTCATTGTAGTTGATTCAACTATAATCATGGACAAAGGAAGATAACTCCAATTTTAAAAATAACTTGATATTTAGAAGAAAATAAAAATTTTGCAATTTTTTCCATTTATAAAGGGGCATAACTCTAGAACGGTTAAAGTGACGCCACCAAAATTCATACTTGATCTGTGTTTTGTAGGTAATAAGCCTTGTGTATAAGTTTCATAACATTTGGTTGAGGCAAACTTAAGTTAGAGAACGGAAACTAAAAATTTTGCAATTTTTCCATTTATAAAGGGGCATAACTCTAGAACGGTTAAAATGATGCCACCAAAATTCAAACTTGATCTGTGTTTTGTGAAAATAAGCATTGTGTATAAGTTTCATAACATTTGGTTGAGGCAAACTCAAGTTAGAGAACGGAAACCAATTTTGGGACGTACGGACGGACGTACATACGTACGTACGTACAGACAAGGGTAAAACTTAATGCCCCCACCGCTACGGCGGGGGCATAAAAATTATGAGCTAACCTGAGAAAAATTGTTAAAGGCATGTTTTTACATCTCAAAACTTGAGAATTTTTGTGGGATTGTAAAAAAAAAATTACTTATACAAGTAAATTTTTAAGAAAATTAAGGGGAGATTATTCAAACATTATAATTAACTTATATAAGTTAATATAATTTACTTCTTCAAGTAAATAAAGATTACTTGTACAAGTAGTACCCCTGACTAAACGCAAAATATTTTTTCCCCAGTCTTAAAAGAAACTTTTTTCTTCTACTATATGTCATGTATGTACTTGAATTTTCCTGTCAGAATGTCTTTTTTTTATGTCAATCTGATAAAATACAGATCTTGTGTCTAAGCTTTGCTTACAAAATCTAAAATCACTCTGTTTTACTTTTTGTTATGGTAATTATTTCATCAGCCAATGAAATTTCAACCTTCAAATTTTTGAAGGTGTGTATAAATCAGACAAAACCAGAGGATTCTGAAAGTTCTTAAAACAGAAAGAATAGAATGTTTTCAGATCCTTGTAAGCAAATTAGGGGGATAATTATCAGAACTCTGAACTGAGATGATGTTATGTGTAGTCAGTGGTCCACATATGACTTTTAATCATGTTAATTATTAGGTATTATAAACAGCTTGGTACAAAATGTATAAATTACTAGCAGTAATTCACAGATTAAAAATAACGATGGAGTAAACCCTTCTTTATAATTAAAATAAATAAGAATTTGTTTTTATTTGATTGTACACACAGGTAAAAAGTACTTAGTAATAAACTATTCTGGATAGCATGTTAAATGATCAGAATTGATTTAGAATTAGAATAGGTATATATACTTGTTTAAGGGTTACACAGCTATTAAACAGGTGATTTCACCATGTTTATACAATTTAATTTGTGTTGCTGCCTTAATTAAACCAATTTCATATACTATAAGAAGTCAGATCATATGTGAAATGATGTGCTAACAAACCTGATCCATCTTTATCTATCTCTTGTATCATTTTCTTTATTTCTTCTTTCTTTGGTTCAAATCCTAATGCCCTCATGGCTACCTATAAGATAAAACACTTGTAATTTATTAGCTCCACTGCTTTCTACATTATGTATGTTAAATTCTGCAATTTCAAGCATTCGTAACTATTTTATCATAAGTTTAAATAAAGTGCCAGTTATTTGCTGTCAAAATTATACTGTATTCAGGCTTGTGCTGAATTATCTGTTGACACAGAGATATGTCTCACCTTTATGTAATTTTGATAATATATCATGTTTTATTTTATTTTCATGGATTCAGTTTATATCATGTTTTATTTTATTTCATGGATATTTGATTTTGATGTATTGCTGAGTGTGTATACATACATGCCTTCAGGAAATGTGTACTTTGTTGAACATTTAAATTTGGGGTTTATCTATACCCACGAAAATGAGTATCCCTTGAATAATAACTAACCCCATAAACTGCAGTATATTAAAGTAAGAAAATTGTCTGACTTCAAATAATTGATTCCTAAAATTTACATCATAATCTTTAGTTTACAGACCTACAAAAATATTACATATATACATGTATGATGCCTTATAATTAGTTACAAAATATACCAAGGTTTAAGACGTTGGAACCAGAAGCTCAAGATATTTGAAATAATTGAACGAATATTCAGACACAAGATGGAACATCTGTACAGTCTGCACCATTCGCCACTAGTCTGATGCCCCAGACTAGTAAAACTTTATTCAGATTAGTAAGTACTTGCAAAATTTTGTTTAGATACATAAGAAAAATAAGGGAATATTGGTCTTTGGACTAGTAGTCGGAAAAGAATTTGGTGCAGACTGTTTGTACATGCTGTATTTTACCTTTAATTCTTTGGCATCTATTGTTCCTGATCCATCTGTATCAAACAAATCAAAAGCTTCTCTAATTTCCTGTTTTTGTTCTTCTGTCAAATCTGGTTTGGCACCTCCCTTTTTTCTACCCCCTCCTGCTAGAGCTGTCTTTTTTCCGTAGCTAGACTACAAAAGATATAAATGTTTTCTAAGTTACCTTGTAAATAAACTCATCATGTTGCTATTTGAATTATCAAATGATTACAATATAAATAATTAATGTACCAGCAAAAAAATGTGTTAACATCATGAGGCTATATATAAATACATACATTGTACAAATGTTGTAAATAGAATTATATTATAATATAACATGTACAAGAAAAAAACCTTTAAACATTTGAACATTAGTTTTGTATGATTGTGATGTCATGTTTTGATTTATACACTCAGCAATATTCAAAATATGGCGAAACACAATAAATGATCAGTAAGTTAGGAATATGCATATATTTTTATAGGAATCTAATGTTTGCCAACAATGTTAAGTACAATGAAGTACACTTTATCATCCCCTTTTTTCTTTCTTTTATTTGTACATGTTCATTTCTTTAGTGTAAGGCATCTGTCATTTCAGATTTTCACAATAATTTTCCATCCTCAAACCAGGTCAAAAAGTGCTATAATTAGAAAATGATCATATTGGACATGTTGGATACGACCTCGAAAATATATATAAAAAAAAAACAAAAATGAAAATATCAGCATAAATTAAAAGCTTAAAATAATGTAGGGCTTTCAATAGAAGCCGGTAGCCTGCAGTTTTCTCCGTCTATAGCACGGAAATCAGCCGGCTACTTTGCCCCAAAGTGTATTGTTGAAAATCACAAAAAAATGTTTTAGAGAGGGATCGATATGTTGACAATAGTTTTATTTTCAACATTGTTGTGTTTAAAATGAAATTTCCTTGTTGTGCATTCGTATATGTGCGAACTGGATCGCTGTCAGTCTCTCCTTTAGAGTAATGCAACAATAGTAGTTACCAGTCAGGGGACTTACTTAAATGAATGATTTCTAAATCACTGATTCAAGCAACATTTTGTCCACAAATGTTGGAACTTCAATTTCCAACATTTTTCTTATGTGGCTGAACAAAGTTTAGCAAAAACTTATTAGTCAGAATAAAATTTCACTAGTCTGGGGCATCAGACTAGTGGCTAACGGTGCAGACTGATAGTTTACACTTGTCTTCAGCAGTGACATATAATAAGGCCAACCTTAAAAATATGTTTGTTTGCAGTTTTCCGACTGTACCTTCAGACTGCAGGGTCGGTAGGTAGGAAAAATATTTTATTTTATCAGCCAGAATAATGTTTAAACACCCATTTTAACACAAACCAAGTTTCTTTTGAAGAAAAAACATTTTAAAACAACAAACACTGAAAACCAGCATGAAATGAACAGGCATTTTCAGGTAAACACCTTTTTAGCCAAAACTGAAACTTAACATAGTGTCATTATACAATTTATGACATAAATGTATGGTATTATGAAATACTGGAACACTTATAAACAAGGAATGACTAGAATTGTTGTAAAGAAACATATTCACTGACAAATATGCATATTTACTAGAATGTTTTCTTGAGTAGAGAGAGAAAAATGTAGATATTAAAGATTCAAAGGAGTGTTAAAAACAAAAAAATCAACCATTGAATCTTCCTCAATTGAAAAAAAAGACAACTTAAAAAAAAAAAAATTAGACATCTGACTGTTATAAAGGTTATATTTGGAAAGATATGTTGATGCCAGGCTTTAATCAAAACAAACAAAAATCTTAAGACTAGCTTTGGGGTGAAATCCATAGCACCCCATTAAAAGTAAATGGTCTGTACTGAAATCAAATGCTTTGACTGCATAAAAAAATTGGCATCATAGCTCCTAGCTAAGGACATATTTCAATTCAATTCACACAGGCCTCACAGTTTGGGTATATTTAATATTGTAAGAGAGAGAAAAATTGCAATGAGTGGGACAGCCCCCCTTATCCTAAAGGAGCATACTCATTGCAATCGAAGATAGATTTGATACAGAGAGAATATATTTATTTCTTAAGCCAAATATTCATTTTCTCTACATCTTTGTGTAGTTTGTGTGGCTTCTTATTGATTTAAAATTTGAAACGCGTCCTTCCACCGTTCAGGCGTGTTTACATGTATCCATGAAGTCACGGAGGAATGGTTTCATCTTTATCGTCTTCACGACGATTTAAAGAAAATATGGCATACTTCAGGCTGCTGTCGAATTGTTGAACCACTGATATTGGTTCCATAAAGTCCGTCTCAAAAGATTCTGTATCCGATTTTTTTGAGACAGAAACGGTTATCGTGTCGGTTTTATGAATATCCGCTGCATCATCGTCAATGATATCATCGAAGGCATCATTCCGTGTGCAATTCTGCCTGAATCAGTATAAACAGTTTACTGTGAAACTTTTCTGTGTATTATTTGTCTTAAAATTGACAGAAGACGACAGAATAAAGTACTCCTCCATGTCTTCATGGATACAGTACAACCTGTGACTTCCTCTTAGTTATGTCCACCCTCTTGTATGGTCACCATCGAATGTTGGCCATTTACTGGGGTCATAAAACATAGGTTAATGTTATATCTAATTATGTTACCTGTTGAAATCAATCAGGGTTTAGGTTTTCAGCTTGTATGTTTCATTAAAATTTACCTGTACAGGTAACTCAGGTTTTTTCTCAAATTGACATATCACCTTTTCTTTAAAATGTAGAATAGAATGTTGTTTAAGACTTTGTTTATTCATATCATTTGTTGATTTTTCTGTCTTTAAATTTACATATTTTCCTTTTTTTTATAATGTCATTTTTTATGTTTTATTTGTTTTTTTTGGCTTCTTATTCTTTTAATTTCTTCTTGGAAAGAATCTTGAGTAGAAATGAAAAAAATTCAAAGATAAAAGTAAAGTTATTGACTAGCATTTGAAAACAAAACAGAGAATCCTTTAAATAATTATTTTTACAGTAAAAAAAAGTTATTGTACATGATGTACATGGTATTCAATTGTTTGTTTGCATTACTAAATGAATTATTATTAATTATAACTTATAATCATGCAAATGATATGTTTAAAGGAACCATGAAGCAAGTAATTTAACAAGCCTGTTTCTTAACTAATTAAAACTATCAATATCATGAATATCAATCCTTTTACAATAAATTTTGTTAACAAAGTTGTACAATCTATTTTCATGATTATTATTCAGGAAAACTAAAAATATCATTTATATGGTACATGTATAGGAATAAACTATCTTTGTTTATCTTTTATATTTTTCAAAATCTCAAAACTGGAGTTGTGCATGAAGAATCACTAGAGACTTAAATTTTCCAAATGGCTATCTAGTTATCATCAAATTTTGATATATATGCTATTCATAATGAAAAATCTTCTTATCTGTATATTGATCTGAATAAAGTAAATCTTATGAAAAGAAATTATTTAAAGAAAAAATTGTCTTGCTTTTTGAAATAATTGTAAACTTATCAAATATGTTATCTTCAGTTTGGCTAATTTTGTCAGTTAACAGGCAAAATTTGTCTCCAGAAAAAATAAAGTACACTTCTATATAGATTGTGACATTTTTATGGTCTATTAATTAAATCACTTTTTGTGTTCTGTGTATTATATTGTCTAAACTGCATGGCTGGCATATCCATGATACATATTCTTGGTATACATTTGCAAAGAATATTTCACTCAACTAGGGCCTTTTAGAGAAAGTTAATAATTGCAGGGACTTGAATGAATTAGATTCTTTAAAGCCCTTGATTAAAAATGAATTTTAAGAAAAAAAATAAGAATATTTTTGAAAATAAAATAAAAACTTATGATGAAAACAGTAAACTCAAATGCTTCACTCAGTAAAGAATTAGTGGTCATAATTTAGAAATAGAAAATGGTGGATAAAAGTTCCTATAAAGGATAGAATTGTTTGTAAAATTAACATAACAACTTAGAGATAATCTATTTGAAAATTGTTTACTTTCTCATAATTATGTCTCTGACTAGTTTATGAATAAAATCTTGAATCTTATGAATAAAATCTTGAATCTTATGAATAAAATCTTAACCAAGAACAAAAAGTAAAAGAAATGCTAAACCTCTATAACATGGAACATGTTTAAAATATTTTCTCCTTTATAAAAAAAAAGTCATTAGAACTGAAGGTAAAACCTAATTATTTTTTCCATGTGTTTTGATTTCTTATAAAATTGTTATTTCTTTGCATTATAATGATTGTTTTTGGTTTTTTTGTCAGAAACTTGATTAAATTGTAATATGTTTATATGACAACAAAAATATTATCAATTTTTTCTGTAATGAATATTTTGAATATACATGTATTTATTCAATAGAAAAATAATGAATTGCCCAAATTTTATTTAGAATAAGTCCTAAAGATCATCTTAAACATTTGTTTAACCATGTTAAATGCAGTAAGTATAAACAATTTTGATTTTAGAAAATTAATTTGAGAAACACCCGTTCAATGGAAAAAGGCAGGCGATGTGAAAGTTTGCATTATATTAGAAGATGATACTCATTTATTATTCACTTGCCAAAAAATACATGTAAAAAATAACTTTAATTAATAGAATTATTTAAAAGGTATAACATCAAAACAAACAGTCATGAGAAAATTTTTACCAAAAAAAAGTTAGGAAGCTATATGTTCAACTAGTTTTTTTATTTCATTTTATTTTAGAATTTTCTTGTCATAATCACAGTTATTAAATTTGACAAACACATATATTTTACCTGAGACACTTTACCTGTGAGTTATATAATTTTAACACTTCGATGCAGTCATGATTTCCCTTTATCACCCTTTTGTGTATTAATTAAGCAACAGGAGGTATAATGATGGACATTTAGGGCCATCATGGTGACCATATTTTTTATGGCCACCATTAATAAGGCCAACCTTAAAAATATGTTTGTTTGCAGTTTTCCGACTGTACCTTCAGACTGCAGGGTCGGTAGGTAGGAAAAATATTTTATTTTATCAGCCAGAATAAAGTTTAAACAAGTAGTTTAACACAAACAAAGTTTCTTGTGAAGAAAAAAAAATTTTAAAACAACAAACACTGAAAACCAACATGAAATGAACAGGCATTTTCAGGTTAACACCTTTTTAACCAAAACTGAAACTTAACATAGTGTCATTATACAATTTATGACATAAATTTATGGTATTATGAAATACTGGAACACTTATAAACAAGGAATGACTAGAATTGTTGTAAAGAAACATATTCACTGACATATATATGCATCTTTACTAGAAGTTTTCATGAGTAGAGTATTTGCATCAGAAAAATGTAGATATTAAAGATTCAAAAGACAATTTAGGAGTGTGTTAAAAAAAGATTGAATCTTCCTCAATTATAAAAAAAAGACAATTTAAAAAAAAATATATAAGACATCTGACATAAAGGTTATATTTGGAAAGATATGTTGATGCCAGGCTTTAATTAAAACAAACAAAAATCTTAAGTCTAGCTTTGGGGTGAAATTCATAGCACCCCATTAAAAGTAAATGGTCTGTACTGAAATGTTTGACTGCATAAAAAATTGGCATCATAGCTCCTAGCTAAGGACATATTTCAATTCAATTCACACAGGCCACACATTTTGGGTATATTTAATATTGTAAGAGAGAGAATAATTGCAATGAGTGGGACAGCCCCCCTTATCCTAAAGGAGCATACTCATTGCAATCGAAGATAGATTTGATACAGAGAGAATATATTTATTTCTCAAGCCAACCATTCATTTTCTCTACATCATGTACATCTTTGTGTAGTTAGTGTGGCTTCTTATTGATTTAACATTTCAAATGCGTCCTTCCACCGTACAGGCGTGTTTACAGTTATCCATGAAGTCACGGAGGAGTCTGTTTCCTCTTAGTCGTCTTCACAACGATTTAAAGAAAATATGGCATACTTCAAGATGCTGTCAAATTATTGAACCACTGATATTGGTTCCATAAAGTCAGTCTCAAAAGATTCTGTATCCGATTTGTTTGAGACAGAAACGGTTATCGTGTCGGTTTTATGAATATCCGCTGCATCATCGTCAATGATATCATCGAAGACATCATTCTGTGTGCAATTCTGCCTGAATCAGTATAAACAGTTTACTATGAAACTTTTCTGTGTATTATTTGTCTTAAACTTGACAGAAGACGACAGAATAAAGTACTCCTCCATGATAGGCCCAAGACCACAATTAATGATCCCGCTTACGAATATAGTTCCTTTTAATCAGAGTGTATTTTTTCTTAATTTTTTTTCTTTCCTTTCCTCACTCATTTCTTAGTTTTTTTTTGGTGGAAATAAAAGAAGAGAGGTGAAATAAACTTTTGGATGTTGTATTTAAACTGATTTTGATATGGAAAGAGTGATTAGGCCAGGTGCAAAAAGGTGATATTTACAGTTTTCAGAACATCTCTTGACTTGTCCATAGGGGTATGGATGTGTATTGGCTAAATTTGTGAGAGTCATTGGTTCAATCTTTCTGAATTTTGTATATATTTTTGGACTAGTTCTATACATTACACACACAAAAGATTTGACAAAAATGCATGGTGCAATTTTTTCAATGAAACAAAACGTTATAAAGAACTAATAGGGGAATTTAATTGTGGTCTGTGGCCATGACTTCGTGGATACCTGTAAACAATCTCCATGTGCTTTACCATTAAAAGGTCCGATGAACGCTTGACAGGAAGAGAAGAAAAACCGAACTTCAAACATGTAATTGACCTAGACTCGAAATCAATTCCGGAAACGACCCGAAATTCCTGATCGAGTCAATTGAAGTATTAAAAATAATTTCTTCAAATTAAAAGCAATAAAATTTTCACAGTCGGGCGGATTTTCGAAGGTCGGTCGGTAAACTGTAAACAAACAATATTTTAATTTAAGCCTAAGATAATGTCACAGGTAGTACTGTACCTGTAAACAATCTCCATGTGCTTTACCATTAAAGGGTCTGATGAACGCTTGACAGAAAGGGAAGAAAAACCAAACTTCAAACATGTAATTGACCTAGACTCGAAATCAATTCCGGAAACGACCCGAAATTCCGGATCGAGTAAATAGAAGTATTAAAAATAATTTCTTCAAATTAAAAGCAATAAAAGGTTCACAGTCGGGCGGATTTTCGAAGGTCGGTCGGTAAACTGCAAACAAACAATATTTTAATTTAAGCCTAAATTGTATCAAAAAATGTGTATTAACAAATACATAGAGAAAAAGGGGTCCTGACAGCTAAGATAAGAAAAAAGAATATTGCCACATCAATGAGTAACACATGACAATATACCCTATGGGTAGTGCTCGGTATCGGGTCTGTTCGCTCCCAATAGACGTTCGCCCCCTATTTTATTCAAATACTGGTTGAATTATTAGATGTTTTTAGATGTATTTATCAAAAAATTTTAATTTTCATTAATAATCAGGGTTGGCAAAGTAATATTCCGGGCGGGAAAACCTGGGGTTTCCCGGGCTGGGCAATACTCCTAGAAACGGGTAATACTGGGTAATATGATTTTTCAAGCTAATTTTTACTCAAAATAGCAAAGACTTGTTGTACATGTTGTAGTTTAATAGTATTATAGCTAAATATATACATTTTATACAGATAACCATTGAGAGTCATTCCTAAAGATTGAAAATTCAATTTCTTCCTTTCCTCCACTAATTCTATGTAGGCAGAATACAAGTTTTGGGCATTTCAGGATATCTTGTTAATTTCCAAGCTTGTTTCAATATTAAATCCAAGTTGAAAAAATGCATTTTATTGCAGTGTTTTATTGAATTGTAAATTTTAATTGTTATACAATCATATTGCTAAATTAACACCCTAAGGGGACAGACCATGAACACTTATAGAAATCAAAAGGCTGATTATTGTTATATAAACAAATATGTATTATAATCTGAATAATTACTTATTAATTAGTGATGTACATGATGTACATAAACATACATGTATGCTAAGACTTAGTAAACATTTTTAGTAATGAACAAAAAATGTTTAAAAGTAATTTTCCTTACACATGTTACATAGAATTGTTAATTCTTAATATTAATTATATTTATTAACATGATTAAAAAAACCAAATTGAATTCTTCGACTTTAATGTATTGCGTTTGTGATTAATCACTGAATCCTCTTTAAAATTCAGGCCAGTATTTCATATTACCCAGTAAAACTCGGTTTTCCCAGTATTTCCCACTGGGCTGGGCAATACTCATAAAACCCGGGTTTTTGCCAACCCTGTAATAATAAAAATTCTGGAATTTTTAAATGAAATATTTTTTTTTTGTGATTTGATGATTAATTATTAAATGTTTATTATGTATGAAACTGATTTGTTTTAAATTGGTATTGACAAAGACAAATTTAGTATTTTTTGTTGTGTTTGAAAATCATGATTGTTGTTATAACTAGCTTTGATGTAAATACTTCATGTACATTTTGTAGCTAGCTTGGTATGAGTAAACTCAATGAAGATTTGGTATCTTCTGCCTTTCTTTTTAATAAAAGTCTTAAGACTGTTAGATGAATGAACTTTGCCTTAATCAGTTAATCTTCATGACAATCTTTTATTCATGATTCATTTCTTCAAAATAATTAATAAAACGCTAAAGGAAACGTGTTTACGTTTTAAGAATGTCACTTTATTTTTAGGAAACAATAAAATAAAATTGTTTATAGCACTACCCTTATTTAAACACAATTAAAAATGTATTCAACACAAAACCAATAAAAAGGGTGCGAACGTGAACGGGAGAAAGAAGAAAACCATAAATATACCAGTTTTAATGCCCTATATCATATAGCTTTGTAAACTCTTTTCTACATGTTGAGAGTTTAATAACTTGAATAATTATTTGTTTTAAAAAATGCATATATGTTCTTCAATCTTGTTAAAAAGGTAAAACTGTTGCACATAGCAAGTTTACAGCCTTCTTCCTCTTTTACAAGCAACACCTGCATCATACAATATTTTTTTTACAGAAAGTGAAAAGTGGTTAATTGACACACACAAAATTACATTGTGCCGCTCATGCAAGCTCAGTCTTGCTCAAAATTAAGTTCATGTCTTGTTAGTCATTATTTTTGTCTCATAGATTTCTTATCATCTGTTCTTTTTTAACATGTTCGGAGATGAATATTATGGAAAGAAAAAAGGCAAAATAGTGTATAATATTGTCCATTTTATATAAATAACATACCATTATCTGTTTTTGTTGATCTTCGAAACGGGCAAGCGCTGATTTCCCGGATGTTACAACGAACTGAATTATTTTGAGAAATCTGATTGGTTTAAAATTTATGTAATTTAAGTTACAGGCGCGGTTCTTTTAAACGTAACAGTGCTATCCGTGTCGTAATGTTCTTACAAAGATCAGTGGCGGATCCAGAGGGGGGCGTAGAAGGCGTACGCCCCCTTTGCTTGCACTTTTTTTTTTTTTGGTAAAATTATTAATCAGACTAGACTTCGCGAACTTTGCCATTTCCCGTCTTTACTTATAAAAATATTTTTCGCTCGTATTTACTGTAATATATTATTGATTATGTCAAAGTCGTGTGATTCGCTACGGTGGAGTTGACCAGTACGTCGAAAAAAACGTCACTCAGTCATTTTGAAATTCAAATTACAGTAACACGTGCATTGCTCTAGGCTGAGGATGACAAGCATGACGCCTTCAAAGCGACAAAGTATTGAGCAAGAACGTACTG
Source organism: Mytilus californianus (assembly GCF_021869535.1). Lineage (NCBI taxonomy): Eukaryota > Metazoa > Mollusca > Bivalvia > Mytilida > Mytilidae > Mytilus > Mytilus californianus. Next base: position 50,006,289 of record NW_026262745.1, on the reverse strand, counting down.
ACTTCTATTTCACAATTCCACCCAACAGAAAGTAATACTCTATTACACTCTCATGAAAAAAAAAAGTTCCACAGCAATATTATTTACCTACGAAAACATGTTTAACCCCACACGCCCCAGCCCATTGATAACATTGCTGAATAGTGATCCCCAGTCAGTAAGCTCTAGATATAGATTTAAAGTCTAAGGTATACGGACGATTTGATTTGAGGGGGCAGTCTGAGATATTTAAGAGAAACATTTCTGACCCTAATTTTTGCCTTAAACAAAAATTCGGGCCGTATCTGGATTGAAAACAATAATCTTGTCCACTTTATTGCTATTAGAAAAAAATATTTTCAACAAAATTATTTAGCATTAAATGAACATGATGAATAAAAAACGGGCGTAATTTTTTTCTTTTTTTTGGGGGGGGGGGGGGGTTGCATGTGAATCCCATATCTGACCGGAATGTCTGTTTCGCCGAACTGATATACTGAATACTTTTTTCAAGGCCCGACTGCAACCTGCCTGCTGGGTGTGGCCTATATGTCTCCATGTGTCGACCGTTATTCACAACTTCATTGTCATTTCCAACTCATTCATAGCCTTTGGTTGATTTGGAACCCCTCACTTCCCTTGTTGGTTGAAACATTTCAACCAAACATTTGGATAAAAATTGCTTGTTTGTCTTTCTTCGTGTCGGTCGTATTGTAAATTTCATTGAATAGCCGTATATCTTGTTTACAACAAGAAATCTGTGAGGTTATGCTAACTAACCATACAACAAACGAGAATTTTCCATCTCCATTTTTTACTGACAAATCCCACATCAGATATATTAATTAGTACATAGTTTTGGATCCATCCAATCATTCTATAATAGACAATTAATGGAGAGAATACGGCACCAAAAATGTCCAACCCCTACACTTTAACTATAAAATGCATTTTTCACTTATTTTATGTTTTTTAGCCAAAAAAAAAGTCCAAAAAATTATTCGCCCCGCTCCGCTCGGCGAACTTTAATACTACGCCCCCTTTCCAAAATCCTGGATCCGCCCCTGAAGATAACGGAAGATGAGGGGCAGACAGGGTGAAGGTAGACAGGGAAGAATTGGTGGGAGAAAGGAGAAAAGGGGCGAGAGAAAGGAGAAAAAGGGGGGAGAAGGAGAGACAAGCGAGCAAATGAGAAAATGAGATAGTTTTTTTCAAAACATGATCATCTAAGATGAAAAAAAAAGAAATGAAACATGATAACACATTATCACTTTTTCGAATAATAAAACATAAATAACGATAAAGGTAAAACTGATAACATTGATTATCAATAATCAAAAAATCAACGGATGACAGCATAATTTACAGGGAAATAAAAACACAAGATGATTGCCATAAACTACAACTCGATCTAGACTCAGCAGCACGATGGGAATCAGAATGGCTCATGGCACTTCACCCTGATAAATGTACCAACCTTACTATCTCACAAAAGAAAAATAACTACAGGCACAATTACATCCTTCACAACCACATTCTCGAATCAGTAACATCTGTAAAATATCTCGGCATTACCCTACAATCTAATCTAAAGTGGAACAAGCATATAGACAATATAGTATCAAATGGGACTAGATCACTTGGTTTTTTAAAACGAAATTTAAAAGTTGCAAACACAGAAATAAAATCAAGAGCATACCAGGCACTAGTAAGACCCAAACTAGAATATAGTTGTAGTGTCTGGGACCCGCATATGAAAGACCAACAAATAAAATTAGAAAAGGTACAGAGAAGAGCAGCTCGATACGTACACAACAACTACGATTACACGAGCAGTGTCACACACATGTTAAATCAGTTAGAATGGCCACCACTAGCTGAGAGACGTTTAAAAACCAGACTTATTTTATTTTATAAAGTAATACACTATCTTGTAGCCATTCCATCGCATGTTTTTGAGCAAACAGAAAGCAGAACAAGACAAAACCATACACAGATATTCAGACATATCCAAACTTCCAAGGACACATACAAATGGTCATATTTCCCGCGGACTATCATACAATGGAATTTGCTACCTCAAACTATTATCGAAACCATCTCTGTTGACAGCTTCAGAGATCAGCTAACATCAGCTGTTCTCTCCAGCTTCAAATAAACAAGTTCGAACCAAAATATGTACATAAAAGTTATATTTTTAATTACAATCTGTATATACAAACACTTAAATAAATTGTTATTAAATATTTTTATGAATTGGTATAATTTTTCGTCAATCACGCATGCGCAACAACATGTATTCTTCAGTATTGAAGCCTTGTTGATCCAAAGAAGAAGAAATGAAATGCGGATTTTGATCATGTTTCGGCACATTCAGTGATCATGTTTCAACTTCGTTATTTATAAATTTAGCGTTCAACGTTCATGATTTCTGCTTTTCATTTAAACATGTTACACAGAAGAACAAGTGATCAGTATGCTGGAGTTTCTCATTGATGACCTATTTTGTTGAATTTGGAAGTAGAATTTTCCTGCAGGTTGTACACCTCTCCTGGTTGACCTTTCTTATTTTCATATTAGTTGGAGTTCCTTCAGACACTTGTAAAAAAAACAAGAAGATAAAAAAAGTCAGATCATTTAATTTCACACACAGTTATGTTGATGATATTCTTTCCATTACCAATCCAAACGTTTCTGATTTATTGATCAATTAATGTATCCTCCTGAACTAGAGATAAAGAAACCACAAATACAGCTCCCTCAGCCTTATTTCTAAACATTTACCTCGAATTTGACAACAGCGGTCATCTCAGTACCAGAATCTATGACAAATGAGACTATTTCAATTATGAAACGTCTCGTCCTTTTTCTCAAAAAGTTCATGGGAAAGTACCAAGACCTAATAGATAAATAGTCAGTGTCTACTTCACAAGTAATACAAGATGGTCTTGAGTTATAGATTCAAGGTGCTGAAGTTGTGTATCTATTCATTTACTTGACATTTTTTTCCTTTATTTGTCCTCGTGCTAATATGTTTCTTTTGGCGTGACTCGGTATTTATGCATCTCGCTATCTAATTTTTGACTCTGGGCGTTGCTGGTGCAGGTGCATCCTAAGGTGCAATTCGGACGCAAGCGGATTTTACAGTGTTGTTTTCGTTTTGTTTATCCTTGTATTTATGTTTTACTAAATTTGCACTTCAGCAAGAAAGCGCTTACTATATACGTTATGTGCTATCAACTACAACAACTTTTTTGTTGGCGTCTTTGTTAGATTAATTTGTAGGTTTCTTTGAATTTTTTAGTCAGTTGTGTTTTATGTCTGTTATGTATGTTTACACAGTTTTGTCTACTGGATCCCAATTATTGTCACAATAACATATTATATCTGTTTGAGTTGCTCATTTAATTTTGTCAATATAACGGAAGTATATATAAACAACTGGCATATATATATTCTTTTTTTTTTTGCTAATTTTCTCTCTTCTTTAAATTATTGCCCTTTATTCTTTACATTTTACCCATTATTTTCTATTTTGTAAACTCCATCCAGACCCTCATATATCAACACAAGAAGCCAAGTTTGGAAATGAAAATAACACTTTATAAATTGGGTACATACGACCTGAGATTACTATAACACAATGTGTAATAGTAATCTCAGATCAGAGGCGCTTTTCTGGACCTTCATCAGGACGCCCCAAAACTTGCAAAAGATGTATAACTTAGCATCTTATAGGGTACATGCAGGAAATAATCATTGTAGTTTTTGCAATAGCAACCTAACTTCGGGTAATCTCTATGGCAAGCCCTTTTACTATTTATTATAACTTCAAGATATCTCATATAATATATAAGATATGTTATATAGTATATAAGATATCTCATAAAATATATTAGATATCTTATATAATCTAGTTTTTATAAGATATCTTATAAACTTTATAAGATATCTTATATAATCTAGTTTTTATAAGATATCTTATAAACTTTATAAGATATCTTATATACTTTATAAGATATCTTCTAAGGTTTATAACATATCTTACAAGGTTTATTAGATATCTTGTATAATTTAGTTTTTATAAGATTTCTTATATAGTTTATAAGATATATTATATAGTTTAAAAGATATCTCATATAGTTTATATGAGATATCTTATAAAGTTAATTAGATATCTTGAAGTTAGAATACATAGTAAAACGACTTGCCATAAATCTCGGTTCTAACCTCTGCCCGATTGTACAATGTGATTAGAAGACATACATATAGTTCACCGATCGAGATAAAAAGAAGACGATCGAGGATTGAGGTATCAAATATCTAGTTTAACATGTTTAACACAGCCATATATTCATGTACCTGTCCTAAGTCAAGAGTTCTGTCAATGCTTATTCTATGTCATATGTTAAATTTTTTTTGTTAAAAGAAATGTGTTAAAGGCAGATCTTTTATTGTGTCTTTGTAATCTGTTCATAATTTTTATAGACTTTGGACGATTTATGCTAGACTCAAGCTAGCAGCCACTCGCTAGCAGCCACTCCGCTAGCAGCCAGTTTTCAGATATGTCTATAAACCCAAAAGTTGCATAAGATTCAAACTTACTAAAACGTTTTTATTTTATATTACCACTATAATATCTGTTTTAACTTCAATTTAGCCGTCGAAAACACTCTTCAATGAATTTGGAAATTTCATTTCCTGTTCCAATATTTTAAAAACAATAGTATGTCCTTTTTACATCGTGCAGGTGCTGCACGCTTTAAGACTTTACTTCAACTGTCAACACTGAAAACATCACATTATTTAAATGTTGGCCAAATTTTCTGTTTACATGGTATCGACTTGTCCATCAGAAAATTTTGTGCGATATTGTGTGAAATAGCTTTCCATATTCTCGGCATCCTGTAAAATAGTTCCTAAAAAGTAAAAATATTTCTACGCTTCAAGAATACAAAGTTGCGTTCGTACTTTAATACTTTCATGTCAGAAAAATCTGTTTTCGCAAATTATTCTCTTTCTGTAGCAGTGGGTATCGCTTAGTTTTCATGACAAGCAGGGTTTATTTTAAGTAATCAAAGTATGGTGTGCAAGGACGTTACTAATAAGCTATATTACCATTTTGAAATAAAAATCGTGCTATACCCCACCTGGATTTTTTAGTCAAGCACGCCTAAGGGTCCCAACTTTCATTTGCACCTAGTGTGGAAAAAAGTATTGCCGTAGGAAAATTTTTATTAACTTTGAAAGTTAGGGTAGGGTAGGGTGTCGGACCCCAACTTTGGACCAATTTTAAAAAAAATCCGTGCTATACCCCACCTGGATTTTTTAGTCAAGCACGCCTAAGGGTCCCAACTTTCATTTGCACCTAGTGTGGAAAAAAGTATTGCCGTAGGAAAATTTTTATTAACTTTGAAAGTTAGGGTAGGGTAGGGTGTCGGACCCCAACTTTGGACCAATTTTAAAAAAAATCCGTGCTATACCCCACCTGGATTTTTTAGTCAAGCACGCCTAAGGGTCCCAACTTTCATTTGCACCTAGTGTGGAAAAAAGTATTGCCGTAGGAAAATTTTTATTAACTTTGAAAGTTAGGGTAGGGTAGGGTGTCGGACCCCAACTTTGGACCAATTTTAAAAAAAATCCGTGCTATACCCCACCTGGATTTTTTAGTCAAGCACGCCTAAGGGTCCCAACTTTCATTTGCACCTAGTGTGGAAAAAAGTATTGCCGTAGGAAAATTTTTATTAACTTTGAAAGTTAGGGTAGGGTAGGGTGTCGGACCCCAACTTTGGACCAATTTTAAAAAAAATCCGTGCTATACCCCACCTGGATTTTTTAGTCAAGCACGCCTAAGGGTCCCAACTTTCATTTGCACCTAGTGTGGAAAAAAGTATTGCCGTAGGAAAATTTTTATTAACTTTGAAAGTTAGGGTAGGGTAGGGTGTCGGACCCCAACTTTGGACCAATTTTAAAAAAAATCCGTGCTATACCCCACCTGGATTTTTTAGTCAAGCACGCCTAAGGGTCCCAACTTTCATTTGCACCTAGTGTGGAAAAAAGTATTGCCGTAGGAAAATTTTTATTAACTTTGAAAGTTAGGGTAGGGTAGGGTGTCGGACCCCAACTTTGGACCAATTTTAAAAAAAATCCGTGCTATACCCCACCTGGATTTTTTAGTCAAGCACGCCTAAGGGTCCCAACTTTCATTTGCACCTAGTGTGGAAAAAAGTATTGCCGTAGGAAAATTTTTATTAACTTTGAAAGTTAGGGTAGGGTAGGGTGTCGGACCCCAACTTTGGACCAATTTTAAAAAAAATCCGTGCTATACCCCACCTGGATTTTTTAGTCAAGCACGCCTAAGGGTCCCAACTTTCATTTGCACCTAGTGTGGAAAAAAGTATTGCCGTAGGAAAATTTTTATTAACTTTGAAAGTTAGGGTAGGGTAGGGTGTCGGACCCCAACTTTGGACCAATTTTAAAAAAAATCCGTGCTATACCCCACCTGGATTTTTTAGTCAAGCACGCCTAAGGGTCCCAACTTTCATTTGCACCTAGTGTGGAAAAAAGTATTGCCGTAGGAAAATTTTTATTAACTTTGAAAGTTAGGGTAGGGTAGGGTGTCGGACCCCAACTTTGGACCAATTTTAAAAAAAATCCGTGCTATACCCCACCTGGATTTTTTAGTCAAGCACGCCTAAGGGTCCCAACTTTCATTTGCACCTAGTGTGGAAAAAAGTATTGCCGTAGGAAAATTTTTATTAACTTTGAAAGTTAGGGTAGGGTAGGGTGTCGGACCCCAACTTTGGACCAATTTTAAAAAAAATCCGTGCTATACCCCACCTGGATTTTTTAGTCAAGCACGCCTAAGGGTCCCAACTTTCATTTGCACCTAGTGTGGAAAAAAGTATTGCCGTAGGAAAATTTTTATTAACTTTGAAAGTTAGGGTAGGGTAGGGTGTCGGACCCCAACTTTGGACCAATTTTAAAAAAAATCCGTGCTATACCCCACCTGGATTTTTTAGTCAAGCACGCCTAAGGGTCCCAACTTTCATTTGCACCTAGTGTGGAAAAAAGTATTGCCGTAGGAAAATTTTTATTAACTTTGAAAGTTAGGGTAGGGTAGGGTGTCGGACCCCAACTTTGGACCAATTTTAAAAAAAATCCGTGCTATACCCCACCTGGATTTTTTAGTCAAGCACGCCTAAGGGTCCCAACTTTCATTTGCACCTAGTGTGGAAAAAAGTATTGCCGTAGGAAAATTTTTATTAACTTTGAAAGTTAGGGTAGGGTAGGGTGTCGGACCCCAACTTTGGACCAATTTTAAAAAAAATCCGTGCTATACCCCACCTGGATTTTTTAGTCAAGCACGCCTAAGGGTCCCAACTTTCATTTGCACCTAGTGTGGAAAAAAGTATTGCCGTAGGAAAATTTTTATTAACTTTGAAAGTTAGGGTAGGGTAGGGTGTCGGACCCCAACTTTGGACCAATTTTAAAAAAAATCCGTGCTATACCCCACCTGGATTTTTTAGTCAAGCACGCCTAAGGGTCCCAACTTTCATTTGCACCTAGTGTGGAAAAAAGTATTGCCGTAGGAAAATTTTTATTAACTTTGAAAGTTAGGGTAGGGTAGGGTGTCGGACCCCAACTTTGGACCAATTTTAAAAAAAATCCGTGCTATACCCCACCTGGATTTTTTAGTCAAGCACGCCTAAGGGTCCCAACTTTCATTTGCACCTAGTGTGGAAAAAAGTATTGCCGTAGGAAAATTTTTATTAACTTTGAAAGTTAGGGTAGGGTAGGGTGTCGGACCCCAACTTTGGACCAATTTTAAAAAAAATCCGTGCTATACCCCACCTGGATTTTTTAGTCAAGCACGCCTAAGGGTCCCAACTTTCATTTGCACCTAGTGTGGAAAAAAGTATTGCCGTAGGAAAATTTTTATTAACTTTGAAAGTTAGGGTAGGGTAGGGTGTCGGACCCCAACTTTGGACCAATTTTAAAAAAAATCCGTGCTATACCCCACCTGGATTTTTTAGTCAAGCACGCCTAAGGGTCCCAACTTTCATTTGCACCTAGTGTGGAAAAAAGTATTGCCGTAGGAAAATTTTTATTAACTTTGAAAGTTAGGGTAGGGTAGGGTGTCGGACCCCAACTTTGGACCAATTTTAAAAAAAATCCGTGCTATACCCCACCTGGATTTTTTAGTCAAGCACGCCTAAGGGTCCCAACTTTCATTTGCACCTAGTGTGGAAAAAAGTATTGCCGTAGGAAAATTTTTATTAACTTTGAAAGTTAGGGTAGGGTAGGGTGTCGGACCCCAACTTTGGACCAATTTTAAAAAAAATCCGTGCTATACCCCACCTGGATTTTTTAGTCAAGCACGCCTAAGGGTCCCAACTTTCATTTGCACCTAGTGTGGAAAAAAGTATTGCCGTAGGAAAATTTTTATTAACTTTGAAAGTTAGGGTAGGGTAGGGTGTCGGACCCCAACTTTGGACCAATTTTAAAAAAAATCCGTGCTATACCCCACCTGGATTTTTTAGTCAAGCACGCCTAAGGGTCCCAACTTTCATTTGCACCTAGTGTGGAAAAAAGTATTGCCGTAGGAAAATTTTTATTAACTTTGAAAGTTAGGGTAGGGTAGGGTGTCGGACCCCAACTTTGGACCAATTTTAAAAAAAATCCGTGCTATACCCCACCTGGATTTTTTAGTCAAGCACGCCTAAGGGTCCCAACTTTCATTTGCACCTAGTGTGGAAAAAAGTATTGCCGTAGGAAAATTTTTATTAACTTTGAAAGTTAGGGTAGGGTAGGGTGTCGGACCCCAACTTTGGACCAATTTTAAAAAAAATCCGTGCTATACCCCACCTGGATTTTTTAGTCAAGCACGCCTAAGGGTCCCAACTTTCATTTGCACCTAGTGTGGAAAAAAGTATTGCCGTAGGAAAATTTTTATTAACTTTGAAAGTTAGGGTAGGGTAGGGTGTCGGACCCCAACTTTGGACCAATTTTAAAAAAAATCCGTGCTATACCCCACCTGGATTTTTTAGTCAAGCACGCCTAAGGGTCCCAACTTTCATTTGCACCTAGTGTGGAAAAAAGTATTGCCGTAGGAAAATTTTTATTAACTTTGAAAGTTAGGGTAGGGTAGGGTGTCGGACCCCAACTTTGGACCAATTTTAAAAAAAATCCGTGCTATACCCCACCTGGATTTTTTAGTCAAGCACGCCTAAGGGTCCCAACTTTCATTTGCACCTAGTGTGGAAAAAAGTATTGCCGTAGGAAAATTTTTATTAACTTTGAAAGTTAGGGTAGGGTAGGGTGTCGGACCCCAACTTTGGACCAATTTTAAAAAAAATCCGTGCTATACCCCACCTGGATTTTTTAGTCAAGCACGCCTAAGGGTCCCAACTTTCATTTGCACCTAGTGTGGAAAAAAGTATTGCCGTAGGAAAATTTTTATTAACTTTGAAAGTTAGGGTAGGGTAGGGTGTCGGACCCCAACTTTGGACCAATTTTAAAAAAAATCCGTGCTATACCCCACCTGGATTTTTTAGTCAAGCACGCCTAAGGGTCCCAACTTTCATTTGCACCTAGTGTGGAAAAAAGTATTGCCGTAGGAAAATTTTTATTAACTTTGAAAGTTAGGGTAGGGTAGGGTGTCGGACCCCAACTTTGGACCAATTTTAAAAAAAATCCGTGCTATACCCCACCTGGATTTTTTAGTCAAGCACGCCTAAGGGTCCCAACTTTCATTTGCACCTAGTGTGGAAAAAAGTATTGCCGTAGGAAAATTTTTATTAACTTTGAAAGTTAGGGTAGGGTAGGGTGTCGGACCCCAACTTTGGACCAATTTTAAAAAAAATCCGTGCTATACCCCACCTGGATTTTTTAGTCAAGCACGCCTAAGGGTCCCAACTTTCATTTGCACCTAGTGTGGAAAAAAGTATTGCCGTAGGAAAATTTTTATTAACTTTGAAAGTTAGGGTAGGGTAGGGTGTCGGACCCCAACTTTGGACCAATTTTAAAAAAAATCCGTGCTATACCCCACCTGGATTTTTTAGTCAAGCACGCCTAAGGGTCCCAACTTTCATTTGCACCTAGTGTGGAAAAAAGTATTGCCGTAGGAAAATTTTTATTAACTTTGAAAGTTAGGGTAGGGTAGGGTGTCGGACCCCAACTTTGGACCAATTTTAAAAAAAATCCGTGCTATACCCCACCTGGATTTTTTAGTCAAGCACGCCTAAGGGTCCCAACTTTCATTTGCACCTAGTGTGGAAAAAAGTATTGCCGTAGGAAAATTTTTATTAACTTTGAAAGTTAGGGTAGGGTAGGGTGTCGGACCCCAACTTTGGACCAATTTTAAAAAAAATCCGTGCTATACCCCACCTGGATTTTTTAGTCAAGCACGCCTAAGGGTCCCAACTTTCATTTGCACCTAGTGTGGAAAAAAGTATTGCCGTAGGAAAATTTTTATTAACTTTGAAAGTTAGGGTAGGGTAGGGTGTCGGACCCCAACTTTGGACCAATTTTAAAAAAAATCCGTGCTATACCCCACCTGGATTTTTTAGTCAAGCACGCCTAAGGGTCCCAACTTTCATTTGCACCTAGTGTGGAAAAAAGTATTGCCGTAGGAAAATTTTTATTAACTTTGAAAGTTAGGGTAGGGTAGGGTGTCGGACCCCAACTTTGGACCAATTTTAAAAAAAATCCGTGCTATACCCCACCTGGATTTTTTAGTCAAGCACGCCTAAGGGTCCCAACTTTCATTTGCACCTAGTGTGGAAAAAAGTATTGCCGTAGGAAAATTTTTATTAACTTTGAAAGTTAGGGTAGGGTAGGGTGTCGGACCCCAACTTTGGACCAATTTTAAAAAAAATCCGTGCTATACCCCACCTGGATTTTTTAGTCAAGCACGCCTAAGGGTCCCAACTTTCATTTGCACCTAGTGTGGAAAAAAGTATTGCCGTAGGAAAATTTTTATTAACTTTGAAAGTTAGGGTAGGGTAGGGTGTCGGACCCCAACTTTGGACCAATTTTAAAAAAAATCCGTGCTATACCCCACCTGGATTTTTTAGTCAAGCACGCCTAAGGGTCCCAACTTTCATTTGCACCTAGTGTGGAAAAAAGTATTGCCGTAGGAAAATTTTTATTAACTTTGAAAGTTAGGGTAGGGTAGGGTGTCGGACCCCAACTTTGGACCAATTTTAAAAAAAATCCGTGCTATACCCCACCTGGATTTTTTAGTCAAGCACGCCTAAGGGTCCCAACTTTCATTTGCACCTAGTGTGGAAAAAAGTATTGCCGTAGGAAAATTTTTATTAACTTTGAAAGTTAGGGTAGGGTAGGGTGTCGGACCCCAACTTTGGACCAATTTTAAAAAAAATCCGTGCTATACCCCACCTGGATTTTTTAGTCAAGCACGCCTAAGGGTCCCAACTTTCATTTGCACCTAGTGTGGAAAAAAGTATTGCCGTAGGAAAATTTTTATTAACTTTGAAAGTTAGGGTAGGGTAGGGTGTCGGACCCCAACTTTGGACCAATTTTAAAAAAAATCCGTGCTATACCCCACCTGGATTTTTTAGTCAAGCACGCCTAAGGGTCCCAACTTTCATTTGCACCTAGTGTGGAAAAAAGTATTGCCGTAGGAAAATTTTTATTAACTTTGAAAGTTAGGGTAGGGTAGGGTGTCGGACCCCAACTTTGGACCAATTTTAAAAAAAATCCGTGCTATACCCCACCTGGATTTTTTAGTCAAGCACGCCTAAGGGTCCCAACTTTCATTTGCACCTAGTGTGGAAAAAAGTATTGCCGTAGGAAAATTTTTATTAACTTTGAAAGTTAGGGTAGGGTAGGGTGTCGGACCCCAACTTTGGACCAATTTTAAAAAAAATCCGTGCTATACCCCACCTGGATTTTTTAGTCAAGCACGCCTAAGGGTCCCAACTTTCATTTGCACCTAGTGTGGAAAAAAGTATTGCCGTAGGAAAATTTTTATTAACTTTGAAAGTTAGGGTAGGGTAGGGTGTCGGACCCCAACTTTGGACCAATTTTAAAAAAAATCCGTGCTATACCCCACCTGGATTTTTTAGTCAAGCACGCCTAAGGGTCCCAACTTTCATTTGCACCTAGTGTGGAAAAAAGTATTGCCGTAGGAAAATTTTTATTAACTTTGAAAGTTAGGGTAGGGTAGGGTGTCGGACCCCAACTTTGGACCAATTTTAAAAAAAATCCGTGCTATACCCCACCTGGATTTTTTAGTCAAGCACGCCTAAGGGTCCCAACTTTCATTTGCACCTAGTGTGGAAAAAAGTATTGCCGTAGGAAAATTTTTATTAACTTTGAAAGTTAGGGTAGGGTAGGGTGTCGGACCCCAACTTTGGACCAATTTTAAAAAAAATCCGTGCTATACCCCACCTGGATTTTTTAGTCAAGCACGCCTAAGGGTCCCAACTTTCATTTGCACCTAGTGTGGAAAAAAGTATTGCCGTAGGAAAATTTTTATTAACTTTGAAAGTTAGGGTAGGGTAGGGTGTCGGACCCCAACTTTGGACCAATTTTAAAAAAAATCCGTGCTATACCCCACCTGGATTTTTTAGTCAAGCACGCCTAAGGGTCCCAACTTTCATTTGCACCTAGTGTGGAAAAAAGTATTGCCGTAGGAAAATTTTTATTAACTTTGAAAGTTAGGGTAGGGTAGGGTGTCGGACCCCAACTTTGGACCAATTTTAAAAAAAATCCGTGCTATACCCCACCTGGATTTTTTAGTCAAGCACGCCTAAGGGTCCCAACTTTCATTTGCACCTAGTGTGGAAAAAAGTATTGCCGTAGGAAAATTTTTATTAACTTTGAAAGTTAGGGTAGGGTAGGGTGTCGGACCCCAACTTTGGACCAATTTTAAAAAAAATCCGTGCTATACCCCACCTGGATTTTTTAGTCAAGCACGCCTAAGGGTCCCAACTTTCATTTGCACCTAGTGTGGAAAAAAGTATTGCCGTAGGAAAATTTTTATTAACTTTGAAAGTTAGGGTAGGGTAGGGTGTCGGACCCCAACTTTGGACCAATTTTAAAAAAAATCCGTGCTATACCCCACCTGGATTTTTTAGTCAAGCACGCCTAAGGGTCCCAACTTTCATTTGCACCTAGTGTGGAAAAAAGTATTGCCGTAGGAAAATTTTTATTAACTTTGAAAGTTAGGGTAGGGTAGGGTGTCGGACCCCAACTTTGGACCAATTTTAAAAAAAATCCGTGCTATACCCCACCTGGATTTTTTAGTCAAGCACGCCTAAGGGTCCCAACTTTCATTTGCACCTAGTGTGGAAAAAAGTATTGCCGTAGGAAAATTTTTATTAACTTTGAAAGTTAGGGTAGGGTAGGGTGTCGGACCCCAACTTTGGACCAATTTTAAAAAAAATCCGTGCTATACCCCACCTGGATTTTTTAGTCAAGCACGCCTAAGGGTCCCAACTTTCATTTGCACCTAGTGTGGAAAAAAGTATTGCCGTAGGAAAATTTTTATTAACTTTGAAAGTTAGGGTAGGGTAGGGTGTCGGACCCCAACTTTGGACCAATTTTAAAAAAAATCCGTGCTATACCCCACCTGGATTTTTTAGTCAAGCACGCCTAAGGGTCCCAACTTTCATTTGCACCTAGTGTGGAAAAAAGTATTGCCGTAGGAAAATTTTTATTAACTTTGAAAGTTAGGGTAGGGTAGGGTGTCGGACCCCAACTTTGGACCAATTTTAAAAAAAATCCGTGCTATACCCCACCTGGATTTTTTAGTCAAGCACGCCTAAGGGTCCCAACTTTCATTTGCACCTAGTGTGGAAAAAAGTATTGCCGTAGGAAAATTTTTATTAACTTTGAAAGTTAGGGTAGGGTAGGGTGTCGGACCCCAACTTTGGACCAATTTTAAAAAAAATCCGTGCTATACCCCACCTGGATTTTTTAGTCAAGCACGCCTAAGGGTCCCAACTTTCATTTGCACCTAGTGTGGAAAAAAGTATTGCCGTAGGAAAATTTTTATTAACTTTGAAAGTTAGGGTAGGGTAGGGTGTCGGACCCCAACTTTGGACCAATTTTAAAAAAAATCCGTGCTATACCCCACCTGGATTTTTTAGTCAAGCACGCCTAAGGGTCCCAACTTTCATTTGCACCTAGTGTGGAAAAAAGTATTGCCGTAGGAAAATTTTTATTAACTTTGAAAGTTAGGGTAGGGTAGGGTGTCGGACCCCAACTTTGGACCAATTTTAAAAAAAATCCGTGCTATACCCCACCTGGATTTTTTAGTCAAGCACGCCTAAGGGTCCCAACTTTCATTTGCACCTAGTGTGGAAAAAAGTATTGCCGTAGGAAAATTTTTATTAACTTTGAAAGTTAGGGTAGGGTAGGGTGTCGGACCCCAACTTTGGACCAATTTTAAAAAAAATCCGTGCTATACCCCACCTGGATTTTTTAGTCAAGCACGCCTAAGGGTCCCAACTTTCATTTGCACCTAGTGTGGAAAAAAGTATTGCCGTAGGAAAATTTTTATTAACTTTGAAAGTTAGGGTAGGGTAGGGTGTCGGACCCCAACTTTGGACCAATTTTAAAAAAAATCCGTGCTATACCCCACCTGGATTTTTTAGTCAAGCACGCCTAAGGGTCCCAACTTTCATTTGCACCTAGTGTGGAAAAAAGTATTGCCGTAGGAAAATTTTTATTAACTTTGAAAGTTAGGGTAGGGTAGGGTGTCGGACCCCAACTTTGGACCAATTTTAAAAAAAATCCGTGCTATACCCCACCTGGATTTTTTAGTCAAGCACGCCTAAGGGTCCCAACTTTCATTTGCACCTAGTGTGGAAAAAAGTATTGCCGTAGGAAAATTTTTATTAACTTTGAAAGTTAGGGTAGGGTAGGGTGTCGGACCCCAACTTTGGACCAATTTTAAAAAAAATCCGTGCTATACCCCACCTGGATTTTTTAGTCAAGCACGCCTAAGGGTCCCAACTTTCATTTGCACCTAGTGTGGAAAAAAGTATTGCCGTAGGAAAATTTTTATTAACTTTGAAAGTTAGGGTAGGGTAGGGTGTCGGACCCCAACTTTGGACCAATTTTAAAAAAAATCCGTGCTATACCCCACCTGGATTTTTTAGTCAAGCACGCCTAAGGGTCCCAACTTTCATTTGCACCTAGTGTGGAAAAAAGTATTGCCGTAGGAAAATTTTTATTAACTTTGAAAGTTAGGGTAGGGTAGGGTGTCGGACCCCAACTTTGGACCAATTTTAAAAAAAATCCGTGCTATACCCCACCTGGATTTTTTAGTCAAGCACGCCTAAGGGTCCCAACTTTCATTTGCACCTAGTGTGGAAAAAAGTATTGCCGTAGGAAAATTTTTATTAACTTTGAAAGTTAGGGTAGGGTAGGGTGTCGGACCCCAACTTTGGACCAATTTTAAAAAAAATCCGTGCTATACCCCACCTGGATTTTTTAGTCAAGCACGCCTAAGGGTCCCAACTTTCATTTGCACCTAGTGTGGAAAAAAGTATTGCCGTAGGAAAATTTTTATTAACTTTGAAAGTTAGGGTAGGGTAGGGTGTCGGACCCCAACTTTGGACCAATTTTAAAAAAAATCCGTGCTATACCCCACCTGGATTTTTTAGTCAAGCACGCCTAAGGGTCCCAACTTTCATTTGCACCTAGTGTGGAAAAAAGTATTGCCGTAGGAAAATTTTTATTAACTTTGAAAGTTAGGGTAGGGTAGGGTGTCGGACCCCAACTTTGGACCAATTTTAAAAAAAATCCGTGCTATACCCCACCTGGATTTTTTAGTCAAGCACGCCTAAGGGTCCCAACTTTCATTTGCACCTAGTGTGGAAAAAAGTATTGCCGTAGGAAAATTTTTATTAACTTTGAAAGTTAGGGTAGGGTAGGGTGTCGGACCCCAACTTTGGACCAATTTTAAAAAAAATCCGTGCTATACCCCACCTGGATTTTTTAGTCAAGCACGCCTAAGGGTCCCAACTTTCATTTGCACCTAGTGTGGAAAAAAGTATTGCCGTAGGAAAATTTTTATTAACTTTGAAAGTTAGGGTAGGGTAGGGTGTCGGACCCCAACTTTGGACCAATTTTAAAAAAAATCCGTGCTATACCCCACCTGGATTTTTTAGTCAAGCACGCCTAAGGGTCCCAACTTTCATTTGCACCTAGTGTGGAAAAAAGTATTGCCGTAGGAAAATTTTTATTAACTTTGAAAGTTAGGGTAGGGTAGGGTGTCGGACCCCAACTTTGGACCAATTTTAAAAAAAATCCGTGCTATACCCCACCTGGATTTTTTAGTCAAGCACGCCTAAGGGTCCCAACTTTCATTTGCACCTAGTGTGGAAAAAAGTATTGCCGTAGGAAAATTTTTATTAACTTTGAAAGTTAGGGTAGGGTAGGGTGTCGGACCCCAACTTTGGACCAATTTTAAAAAAAATCCGTGCTATACCCCACCTGGATTTTTTAGTCAAGCACGCCTAAGGGTCCCAACTTTCATTTGCACCTAGTGTGGAAAAAAGTATTGCCGTAGGAAAATTTTTATTAACTTTGAAAGTTAGGGTAGGGTAGGGTGTCGGACCCCAACTTTGGACCAATTTTAAAAAAAATCCGTGCTATACCCCACCTGGATTTTTTAGTCAAGCACGCCTAAGGGTCCCAACTTTCATTTGCACCTAGTGTGGAAAAAAGTATTGCCGTAGGAAAATTTTTATTAACTTTGAAAGTTAGGGTAGGGTAGGGTGTCGGACCCCAACTTTGGACCAATTTTAAAAAAAATCCGTGCTATACCCCACCTGGATTTTTTAGTCAAGCACGCCTAAGGGTCCCAACTTTCATTTGCACCTAGTGTGGAAAAAAGTATTGCCGTAGGAAAATTTTTATTAACTTTGAAAGTTAGGGTAGGGTAGGGTGTCGGACCCCAACTTTGGACCAATTTTAAAAAAAATCCGTGCTATACCCCACCTGGATTTTTTAGTCAAGCACGCCTAAGGGTCCCAACTTTCATTTGCACCTAGTGTGGAAAAAAGTATTGCCGTAGGAAAATTTTTATTAACTTTGAAAGTTAGGGTAGGGTAGGGTGTCGGACCCCAACTTTGGACCAATTTTAAAAAAAATCCGTGCTATACCCCACCTGGATTTTTTAGTCAAGCACGCCTAAGGGTCCCAACTTTCATTTGCACCTAGTGTGGAAAAAAGTATTGCCGTAGGAAAATTTTTATTAACTTTGAAAGTTAGGGTAGGGTAGGGTGTCGGACCCCAACTTTGGACCAATTTTAAAAAAAATCCGTGCTATACCCCACCTGGATTTTTTAGTCAAGCACGCCTAAGGGTCCCAACTTTCATTTGCACCTAGTGTGGAAAAAAGTATTGCCGTAGGAAAATTTTTATTAACTTTGAAAGTTAGGGTAGGGTAGGGTGTCGGACCCCAACTTTGGACCAATTTTAAAAAAAATCCGTGCTATACCCCACCTGGATTTTTTAGTCAAGCACGCCTAAGGGTCCCAACTTTCATTTGCACCTAGTGTGGAAAAAAGTATTGCCGTAGGAAAATTTTTATTAACTTTGAAAGTTAGGGTAGGGTAGGGTGTCGGACCCCAACTTTGGACCAATTTTAAAAAAAATCCGTGCTATACCCCACCTGGATTTTTTAGTCAAGCACGCCTAAGGGTCCCAACTTTCATTTGCACCTAGTGTGGAAAAAAGTATTGCCGTAGGAAAATTTTTATTAACTTTGAAAGTTAGGGTAGGGTAGGGTGTCGGACCCCAACTTTGGACCAATTTTAAAAAAAATCCGTGCTATACCCCACCTGGATTTTTTAGTCAAGCACGCCTAAGGGTCCCAACTTTCATTTGCACCTAGTGTGGAAAAAAGTATTGCCGTAGGAAAATTTTTATTAACTTTGAAAGTTAGGGTAGGGTAGGGTGTCGGACCCCAACTTTGGACCAATTTTAAAAAAAATCCGTGCTATACCCCACCTGGATTTTTTAGTCAAGCACGCCTAAGGGTCCCAACTTTCATTTGCACCTAGTGTGGAAAAAAGTATTGCCGTAGGAAAATTTTTATTAACTTTGAAAGTTAGGGTAGGGTAGGGTGTCGGACCCCAACTTTGGACCAATTTTAAAAAAAATCCGTGCTATACCCCACCTGGATTTTTTAGTCAAGCACGCCTAAGGGTCCCAACTTTCATTTGCACCTAGTGTGGAAAAAAGTATTGCCGTAGGAAAATTTTTATTAACTTTGAAAGTTAGGGTAGGGTAGGGTGTCGGACCCCAACTTTGGACCAATTTTAAAAAAAATCCGTGCTATACCCCACCTGGATTTTTTAGTCAAGCACGCCTAAGGGTCCCAACTTTCATTTGCACCTAGTGTGGAAAAAAGTATTGCCGTAGGAAAATTTTTATTAACTTTGAAAGTTAGGGTAGGGTAGGGTGTCGGACCCCAACTTTGGACCAATTTTTAAAAAAATCCGTGCTATACCCCACCTGGATTTTTTAGTCAAGCACGCCTAAGGGTCCCAACTTTCATTTGCACCTAGTGTGGAAAAAAGTATTGCCGTAGGAAAATTTTTATTAACTTTGAAAGTTAGGGTAGGGTAGGGTGTCGGACCCCAACTTTGGACCAATTTTAAAAAAAATCCGTGCTATACCCCACCTGGATTTTTTAGTCAAGCACGCCTAAGGGTCCCAACTTTCATTTGCACCTAGTGTGGAAAAAAGTATTGCCGTAGGAAAATTTTTATTAACTTTGAAAGTTAGGGTAGGGTAGGGTGTCGGACCCCAACTTTGGACCAATTTTAAAAAAAATCCGTGCTATACCCCACCTGGATTTTTTAGTCAAGCACGCCTAAGGGTCCCAACTTTCATTTGCACCTAGTGTGGAAAAAAGTATTGCCGTAGGAAAATTTTTATTAACTTTGAAAGTTAGGGTAGGGTAGGGTGTCGGACCCCAACTTTGGACCAATTTTTAAAAAAATCCGTGCTATACCCCACCTGGATTTTTTAGTCAAGCACGCCTAAGGGTCCCAACTTTCATTTGCACCTAGTGTGGAAAAAAGTATTGCCGTAGGAAAATTTTTATTAACTTTGAAAGTTAGGGTAGGGTAGGGTGTCGGACCCCAACTTTGGACCAATTTTAAAAAAAATCCGTGCTATACCCCACCTGGATTTTTTAGTCAAGCACGCCTAAGGGTCCCAACTTTCATTTGCACCTAGTGTGGAAAAAAGTATTGCCGTAGGAAAATTTTTATTAACTTTGAAAGTTAGGGTAGGGTAGGGTGTCGGACCCCAACTTTGGACCAATTTTAAAAAAAATCCGTGCTATACCCCACCTGGATTTTTTAGTCAAGCACGCCTAAGGGTCCCAACTTTCATTTGCACCTAGTGTGGAAAAAAGTATTGCCGTAGGAAAATTTTTATTAACTTTGAAAGTTAGGGTAGGGTAGGGTGTCGGACCCCAACTTTGGACCAATTTTTAAAAAAATCCGTGCTATACCCCACCTGGATTTTTTAGTCAAGCACGCCTAAGGGTCCCAACTTTCATTTGCACCTAGTGTGGAAAAAAGTATTGCCGTAGGAAAATTTTTATTAACTTTGAAAGTTAGGGTAGGGTAGGGTGTCGGACCCCAACTTTGGACCAATTTTTAAAAAAATCCGTGCTATACCCCACCTGGATTTTTTAGTCAAGCACGCCTAAGGGTCCCAACTTTCATTTGCACCTAGTGTGGAAAAAAGTATTGCCGTAGGAAAATTTTTATTAACTTTGAAAGTTAGGGTAGGGTAGGGTGTCGGACCCCAACTTTGGACCAATTTTAAAAAAAATCCGTGCTATACCCCACCTGGATTTTTTAGTCAAGCACGCCTAAGGGTCCCAACTTTCATTTGCACCTAGTGTGGAAAAAAGTATTGCCGTAGGAAAATTTTTATTAACTTTGAAAGTTAGGGTAGGGTAGGGTGTCGGACCCCAACTTTGGACCAATTTTAAAAAAAATCCGTGCTATACCCCACCTGGATTTTTTAGTCAAGCACGCCTAAGGGTCCCAACTTTCATTTGCACCTAGTGTGGAAAAAAGTATTGCCGTAGGAAAATTTTTATTAACTTTGAAAGTTAGGGTAGGGTAGGGTGTCGGACCCCAACTTTGGACCAATTTTAAAAAAAATCCGTGCTATACCCCACCTGAAAATTTTGGGCAAGCAGGCCCAAGGTCTCTAACTTTGGTTTGCACCTAGTGGTAATGTAGGGGGTCATGACCAAAATTTGTACGTTTTCAAAACATTCTTTAAAGAGATACGACACTCTGGATTTTTTTATCAATTTGTTAATCATACGATACATACTTTCTAACCAGCACCATTGCTAAAGGTGAAAGTCTAGGGGAATTTTTTTTTATGGATATTGGACTGGATTTGATATTATTTAATACTCCTGATCATCATTCTACTCTTTACACTCTTTTTCATCTGACACTTCCTAGTCCTCTCCATTCGACTTCATTCGACTCATACCTGTCATTTGTAGTGTCAAGCTCCGCGGCAATATACGCCAGAAACTAATTTTCAGTATATTCAAGTCTCCATTCCAGTATAAAAACACTCTCCTGGAGACGTGAGGTATATAGTAGTTGTATGTACATGTGGTTGCGTAAATCTACTGCCGTCAAATCACGACTCCTTTCAAGAGTTTGTTAGAGGGTCAAAAGCAGTTCGTATTTATATCCATCTACATATCCATGTACGTATCTATATAGTTTGTAAAAATCTTTGCAAAGCCATATAATCTAGGTGTTTCAAACTTGTATCACCCAGTTCGTTGTATGCAAAATGTAAATAATACTTTATAAACGTTGATGATTTAATAATTTGGTGCTGTCTTAGGGTTAGATAAAAGTCAATTACCAATCCGCGTGATGCCGAATCAATTGGCCTGTAGTGTATGCCCTTATATTTTTACAGTTAGGGGTTTTTTGCTTGTGAGAGAGCTGTCTACATATTCCTTTGTCATGATTATTGTATTATTACTTTTACTGTATTTTTATCCTACCCCCTTCTATGGTTTTACTAAGAGTTCTTATATCTTCCTGTATTTGCCTTTTAATAGACCCGGGACACAGTTATCGTCCTTCTTTCGTTGTCTAGGAATATAGTCCTTAATGCGGACAGTGTTTTACATTTTGTTCATACACATTTCAATTTTATTTCCTTATATTTTATGCATAATATAGTAATATGGAGTTTAAATTACATGTATAAACAGTTTATAATAATTTTTATGTGTTGGTAAATTAGTGATCTGATCCAGTTTGAAAAGGTCAAAAATTAGTATGTCTAGATCTGAATCTGTCAGACAATATAACCTAAAATTGTCCTTAAATTGAGTGACAGTTTTTTACTTGTCTATAATTTTGATATATAATGTGTCCTAAAATTAATACACTTCACTGTACAAATATTTTTTGGAAAGAGCAGGTGCTAATTTTTGTTAAAATATTTTTGTTGTTTTCTGTTTTAGATAAATTCACTACGTCATAACTGTTTTCTCGGACCAATGTTTTTTATATGTCTGTCTTGTTTTACTGACGTCATTTTGTCGGGCTGTTCAATATAGTTTTTATAAGAATTCTTCGACTATTTTATAAATTGTTTATAAAGATATTCCGTTATTGTAACTCTTATTCAATGTTATGACTTTCGGCCTTATTTATTCTTCTCATTTCACTTCTAATGATTTATTTCGATTTGGAAGTATAAAATTCAGTTGAAAATGTCATTTCCAGTGTCAAATGATAGCTCATTGTTTGCTGATTCCAAAAATATATGGTTTCAATACATTTTGTTTGAAATAAGGGAGGTAATTTGTAACTTCCGGTGTCAAAAATGTCACTTCCGGTATTATTTGATAGTTTATTTGACACTACTTTCAAAAATATATTGTTATATATACTTTTACAAAAAAAATAGCCCCTTCCGGTTTACACAAGGTCACTTACGGTGTGCTTTTTCAAACTCATATGGCTCGTAACCTAATACAAAACGTCCTATGGCTTTATGATGTATAAATATGAATTTAAAGCAAAGGTCAAAATCTAGAACGTCAAATTTACCTATGACCTTGACCTCAACTTCAAGGTCATAAACCAAGGACCTCAAATCAAAAGACCCTAGGTTTTTAATATGTATGGTTAATGAGTTAAATCACTATACGCATAATTCTAAATATAAGAGGGAAGAAAACTCCCATTAAATGTCTACGCACACTTTCAACCAAAATTAATGAGTTATGAAATGTCGCAACTAACAATTGAGTAAAAATATTTTGTCAATATCTTATACAATTTCTGAAAAGAAGTGAAAATAAGCCAAAATCAAAATTTAGAATATGACCTTGACCTTCGACCTTGGCCTATTTTTTTTTTTTGGACCAAGGACCTTCAATTCAAAGACTTTAGGTCTCTATCACTTATAGTTTACCAGTTACAAATGCATATCACTTAAATCAAATACATAAGGGGAAACAACTCTCATATGGAGTCTCTGGAATGCTTCGGTCAAAACCAAACTCAACAACTTGAAGATATAGCGAGCAATTTGGTAAAATAAATTTTTCGGTTTCTTTTACGGTTATGAAGGAGTAGTGGCCGAAAGAAAAACAGTGTTTGGGGAGATAACTCCTACAAGAAAAAGTGTTCGGTTAAACAATATCTTATACCTTGACCTCAGTTTCAAGGTCATAAACCAAGGACGTCAAATCAAAAGACCCTAGGTCTTTAATACGTATGGTTAATGAGTTAAATCACTATACGCATAATTCTAAATATAAGAGGGGAGAAAACTCCCATTGAATGTCTACGCACATTTTCAACCAAAATTAATGAGTTATGAAATGTCGCAACTAACAATTTAGTAAAAATATTTTGTCAGTATCTTATACAATTTCTGAAAAGAAGTGAAAATAAGCCAAAATCAAAATTTAGAATATGACCTTGACCTTCGACCTTGACCTAATTTTTTTTTTGGACCAAGGACCTTCAATCCAAAGACTTTAGTTCTCTGTCACTTATAGTTTACCAGTTACAAATGCATATCACTTAAATCAAATGCATAAGGGGAAACAACTCTCATATGGCGTCTCCGGAATGCTTCGGTCAAAACCAAACTCAACAACTTGAAGATATAGTGAGCAATTTGGTAAAATAAATTTTTCGGTATCTTTTACGGTTATGAAGGAGTAGTGGCCACAAGAAAAACAGTGTTTGGGGAGATAACTCCTACAAGAAAAAGTGTTCGGTTAAACAATATCTTATACCTTGACCTCAGTTTCAAGGTCATAAACCAAGGACCTCAAATCAAAAGACCCTAGGTCTTTAATATGTATGGTTAATGAGTTAAATCACTATACGCATAATTCTAAATATAAGAGGGGAGAAAACTCCCATTGAATGTCTACGCACACTTTCAACCAAAATGTATGAGTTACGACATGTCGCAAATGACAATTCAAAGAAAATATGTCGTCAATATCTTGTACGGTTTGTGAAAAGAAGTCTGAATAAGCCAAAATCAAAAATTAGAATTTGACCTTGACCTTTGACCTTGACCTAATTTTCTTTTTTTTTGGATCAAGGACCTCGAATCTTAAGACCCTAGTTCTCTATCACTTATGTTTTACCAGTTACAAATGCAAATCACTTATTTCAAATGCATAAGGGGAAATAACTCTCATATGGAGTCTTCAGATCTCTTCGATTCAAATTATTCTCCATATCCTGAGGATATAATGAGCAATTTGGTTGAATAAATTTGTCGTAATCTTTAACGGTTCGATATCATATACCAAACATCAAATCGACATCTTGCGATATAACCAAACAGTGAAAGAAAAAAAATTAGGCGGAAGAAAAAAAAAATAATCAGAACAAAATCAATAGGTCTTTCCACGGAAAAGTGGAAAGACCTAATAATAATAATAATTAAAAACCAATTGTTCAGAGAACAATTGAAGGTCTTCCACTTCTTACAATTCATTTTGATATGAAAATATTAAAATACGGTTTAAAGTGTCATATACAGTGTCAAATGATACCTTTATGTACGCTGATTTCAAAAATATATGGTTTCTAAACAATTTTATTGAAATAAGGGAGATAATTTGTTATTTCCTGTCTGAAAAATGTCACTACCGGTATTATTTGATAGCTTACTTGACACTGATTCCAAAAATATATGGTTCTATATACTTTAACATCAAATAAGAACAAAACAAAGCTACTTCCAGTTTACACAAAGTCATTTCCGGTTGGATTTTCAAGCTCATGTAAATTGCAACCTAATGAAAAGAGTCCCATGGCTTTATCGTGTCTAAATATGAAGTTAAAGCAAAGGCCAAATTCTAGAACGTCAATTTCACCTTGACCATGAGCTCAATTTCAAGGTCATAAACCAAGGACCTTTAATCAAATTACCCTAGGTCTTTATTATACTTGGTAAATGAGTTATACCACCATACATGTAATTTTAAATATAAAAAGGGAGAAAACTCTCCTTTATGGTCAACGTACCCTTGCAATCAAAATTTACGTGTTACGACATGTCGCAACTAACAATTTAGTAAAAAAGATTTGTCGATATCTTATACAGTTTTTGGAAAGAAGTGAAAATAAGCCAAAATCAAAATTTAGAATATGACCTGGACCCTTGACCTTGACCTAATTTTCATTTTTTGGACCAAGGACCTCAAATCAAGAGACCCTAGGTCTCTATCACTTATCGTTTACCAGTTAGAAATGCATATCACTTATATCAAATGCAAAAGGGGGAAATAACTCTCTTATGGAGTCTCTGGATAGCTTCGATCCAAATGGTCATCCTATTCCTGAAGATGTAACGAGCAATTTGGTAAAATGAATTTGTCGTTAACTTTTACGGTTGCGAAGGAGTAGTGGCCACAAGAAAAACAGTGTTTGGTGAGATAACTCTTACAACGTAAAGTGTTCGGTTAAGCAGTGTTAGTTTCAAAAGCGTATAAACTGTACGATATCATATTCCAAATATATAAGCGACATCTTATAAAACAAGAACACAATGAAAGAAAAAAATTAGGCTGAAGAAAAAAAAATAATAATCAGAACAAAATCAATAGGTCTTTCCACGGAAAAGTGGAAAGACCTAATAATAATAATCAGAACAAAATCTAAAGGTCTTTCCACGGAAAGGTTGAAAGACCTAATAATCTGAACAAAATCAATAGGTCTTTCCACGGAAAAGTGGAAAGACCTAATAATAATAATCAGAACAAAATCTAAAGGTCTTTCCACGGAAAGGTTGAAAGACCTAATAATCTGAACAAAAGCAATAGGTCTTTCCACTGAAAAGTGGAAAGACCTAATAATCCTTCAAGGATATTCACGTGCTCTAAAAACCTCATTCCAAATATTAATTCAACCGCCGTCAATCGTAATTCCCCATCTAAATTTAGCACTTTTTCTAATTGTGTCAAAGGTGGCAATGCTGCTGCAGCAAGATTATTCAATAAAAATGCACGTGGATATCCACAAATATTTCCGTGCAATGCAAGAAAATGACAAACCTGATCTAGGTTATCTTCTGATAATACTGTAAGGTCAACAATGAACGGGAGAGCTTTTTCGCTTTCCTTTACCTGTGACATTACATGAAAAACCCAAAGCCTCATTTATCTGGTTACATGAACTAAGCCCAAAGTGTGGTATACAATATGTAGGACAAACAGGACGGGAATTTTTTAAACGAACACAGGAACATCGATACCGCTTCCTAAGAAATTCAAAAGTATAATTTACCAACATTTAGGTAAACACAACCACAATATTAAATTTATTAGATTTCAACCGCTCGAAACGATCCAGAAACAATTTGAAGATTCCCGTAAAATTATCGAACTGTCTTTGATTAAACGACTTCAAACAGCTTATCCCTTGGGTCTAAATGACAATATACTTGGACAAGGGAACATATCTACAACTTCTTCTATTGATATCATGAATATTATGGATAAGAGATGACGAAATAATAGGTCTCATGGCAAACGTATCAATCAAAATCAACGAATTAAACATCGAATAAATTATACAGTTGGTAATATCCTTTTTATATTTAAAAACAATGGTAGGCATCAATTATTATGTAAACTGGGTCAAATACCAATTAGTAAATTACATGATATTTTCAAGGAGTGTGAAACCATCTCTTTCTTCAGCCCGCTGTATGAATATTCGCGTATAATTACAGCTTTTTTGCCACCATAGGCTGTTTCCGCATATCGACAAACCTGAAGATCATAAACGTCATTTTCTAAAAATTAAATATATTAGCAGAGGTATTGATTGTATCAACTTATCTAGTATATTTAATGACTCTACCGTCCAAAACTTCATACCTCCCAATTTTGATAACACAGAACCACCTATTATTTTATACACATACAAAAAAACCAGCAGAAGTTTCATTTTTAATCATACGTCGGTAACTTCAGACGTCAATGTAGAAAATAATACTCTTTTAACTTGAAACTGTGAATCGTCGAAGTTTAGATATGTTCCCTATGGCCATGTTATTACGGGGGACCTCAATATCGTCCGGGACAGAGAGATTGGAAACAGTGTCGTCAGGTCACCAAAGATGCTCTTTCCTCGTTTTGTAAAAATTGGTGTAAACGGGAAAAATCTGATAAAAAATCTCTTGATTCTTATTTAAATAAATGTATGAATGTGGTAGATTATAAAATATCACATTTTGAAAATAGTTTAGAAGTGAATAATAGAGTACATTATACGTCTACTTCCAGAATAAGAAATAAACTTCAAGAACTTTCAAAGCGGTTTGTGTTTGTACCGGCCGACAAAGCAGCCAACAATGTGGTGGTGGTATGCCGTAAATACTACACGGACGTTCTTAAAAATGAAATTTTAAATTCATCTACATTCAAGTCCATGCGCCCCACAGAGAGTCATATAGTTAACAAACATATCATAACCACATCACAGCTTAAGCCTTCTTCTGAACATTTGAAAGTCCCTACTTTGTATTGGTTACATAAACTACACAAAAACCTAGTAAAATATCGTTTCATCTCGGCCTCTAATAAGTGTTCTACAACTTATCTTTCAGTGCTTTTAACAAGTTCCTTATCGACTATCAAAGAGCTTATCATAAACTATTGTAATAAAATATATGAAAATAGTGGAATTAACTATTTTTGGAGTGTAAAAAATTCTTTGGATGTTTTAGATAAATTACGTGCTTTTGATGGTCCTTTTGATTCTGTTGACAGTTTTGACTTTTCTACTCTTTACACTACACTTCCACACAATCTTATCAAACAAAAATTTGACTATTTAATTAAATGGTCGTTTGGTAAATCTGAATGCAAATATATTTGCTGCAACTCATTTAAAGCCTTCTTCTCTTATGAAAAAGGTAAATATGCTAGATATACTTACTGGGGGTGTGATGAGATGATTGAAGCTGTTAGTTTTCTTCTTGATAATATTTATGTACGTTTCGGCAACAAATTAAGTTTATCGACAGGTTGTAGGTATTCCTATGGGCACTAATTATGCGCCCCTTTAATAGCAGACTTGTTTTTGTACTGTTATGAATCACAGTTTATGACCAAAATCAGTAAAGACCCGTCTAAATTGCATTTAATTGATAAATTCAACAAAACTTACCGTTATCTTGATGATATTTTTTCGTTAAATAATCAAGAATTTTCTCAATATACTGCCGAAATTTACCCAAAGGAACTTACTTTAAATAAATCAAATTTAAACGGTAACAACTGTCCTTTCCTAGATTTAGATATTTCGGTTTTACACGGGAAACTCCACTCTAAAATTTACGACAATTTTTCGTTCCCTATTGTTAATTTTCCTTTTTTGGATGGTGATGTTCCTTTGACACCATCTTACGGTGTTTATATTTCACAACTCGTTCGCTATTCCCATGTCTGTTGTGACGTTTTTGATTTTAACGAACGTAATCTATGAATTACTGATAAATTATAAGCCAGGGATTTCGTTACCACAAATTACTTAAAACCTTTACTAAATTCTTCCACAGATATAAAGATTTGTTTTTGAAGTTTGGTTGTACCTGTAGAAAACTTATTTCAAATGGGATTGCACATCCTCATTTTTACGGCAATATTGTTTACCGTGCCCGGAAATTTGAAACGATCCTGGTAAACTTATCGATCCTTGAAATAAACTTATTCTAAAAGGTTACCAATTCAACACTGTAATTAGATCATTAAATATTGTTTTTATTGGTACTAATATTGATTTTGTTATCAGTAAACTAAAAGCAAACTAAATATTATTGTTATATACATATACACATTCATGGATCTACAACCTGTCGATACCTGTATCTTGGCATTGCACAAGGTCATGTTTTTCTCTGACTGTTTATGACGTCTTTACACTAAATCCATTGGATGTTTGATGTGTACAGATTGATAATTAGGTCTTAGATGCATGATTTTTTTTATTAGTTGTAAGTGGCTTTGAACTAGCTGTCAGTAAATGCGAGTACTCTCAGATTTGTACTTAGTGTCTTTTTGTTGTTTGGATGTATAAGTACCCAGCCACGTCCACTTGTATTTGTAGTATTTGTATTTTTATCCATCTGATGAGTTTACTGATGTTTATAGTTCGTTCTTATGTTGTACTGTTACACCACTGTCCCAGGTTAGGGGGAGGGTTGGGATCCCGCTAACATGTTTAACCCCGCCACATTCTGTATGTATGTGCCTGTCCTAAGTCAGGAGCCTGTAATTCGGTGGTTGTCGTTTGTTTATGTGTTACGTATTTGTTTTTCGTTCATTTTTTGTACATAAATTAGCCCGTTAGTTTTCTCGTTTGAATTGATTTACAATGTCATTTCGGGGCCTTTTATAGCTGACTGGGCGGTATGGGCTTTGCTCATTGTTGAAGGCCGTACGGTGACCTATAGTTGTTAATTTATGTGTCATTTGGTCTCTTGTGGAGAGTTGTCTCATTGGCAATCATACCACATCTTCTTTTTTATATATAGCTAATGAACATATTTTATAGGAGAAACTCGACGGGTGCCATATGTGGAGCAAGAGCTGCGTACCCTTCCAAAGCATCTGAGATCGCCCACGTGTTTCGATGGGTTCGTTTTTCTTCAGTCTTTAGTTTTCTGTGTTTTGTTTTGTGTACTGGTATAAGCCTTTTTGTCATAATTTGTTTTTTGCCGTGTCATTGTCAGTTTTTTGTTTTCGACTTGTGAGTTTAGATATAACTTTGGTATCTTTCGCCTCTTTTTTTAACACTTTCAAAGTGAGCAGACCTACCCTAGCAAAGAGAATAATGTCATGAAAAGATGACTGCGAATGTAACGGTGCCGGATCAAGGAGCCTAACAAGATTTTAAAAACCATATGAGTTCAATGAAAGGAACATAACCATAAGGATAATAGTGGACAGGCGAAAGCAAGAGTGCATTGTGAATAATCCTGCTCGCTATATCAAAGGAGTTAAAGTAGACACGACTACCCAGCTAACATGAGTACGCGACTACCGAGCTAGCTTCAATGCTAAAAGTGTAATGTTTTTAAGGATACTGGACTGAGGTAAAACTCGGATTGCAAAATATAACCCAGAAAAATTAGCCACACACTTTAATTTGCGAAGACTACATATATGAGAATAACACGAAGAATGGTCACCCAATCTTACTAGCCTTTACTGTGTCGAAAACAACCTTCATCGGCTGAGCAAAAGATAAATCTTTGGTATTCGATGGATTAATGATTCACAAAGAATATATATCTGCAAGAATTCATCAATGGTGTTTCCAGAAAGTAAAAAAAGTAATTGATTGTGATATCACGTTTTATGTTAAGGAGATGGATGAAGATATGTCAGCGAAAGAAGGGTAACCACTATGATTTTCCACTGGCTCCACAATATTTGCAAATTAACGGGGTCGAATCAAGAACCGGTAGCTAATCTTCAGAACAAGACAAAATATGTGAACTTAAAGAGGTATATGGCCCGGGGGTTGAAACTAAGAAGATGCAAAAAGTTATCATGTTCAACCAAATCCCGCAGTTGCAACCTTACATTGACAAGAAAATGAAAGTCCGAGCCGAACCTATGGCAACACTTAAAAAAGAATTCAATAGAATGATGAAAGTGTTTGCAAAAAGCATGGAAAATATCCGGAACCGTGTTGGTATCCTTAAAGCTTTAAAACATACAATCACTCCCTATATTTAACGAATGATTGGCTGTAATCCACATGACACGAACCAAGTTGGTATTTGACAAACCAATCTACCTAAGTTTTGCGATTTTGGACCTGCTTAAACATTGATGACTGATATAGAATAAGACTACCTCAAACCCCAATACGAAACGCGAGCCACAATCTGCTTTACACACAATACTAACAGTCTCAATTGCAATATTCAGACCACAGACATTTACAAATACATATATAAAAATGTGCATCAGTGGTACGAGATCTTCAATTACCCGACTGACTATAAATCCAAAGTTTAGACTAAGGTCAACAAGAACGCTTTTGGAATCTTTAATGAGCCGTCTGGCCAAACTAAGGTTTTCTCCACGTTGCCAATGGTATCAGAGATCAGGGTAGTCATTGCCTCTAAAATGCACTTATGCTCTAGACCCGTACGGATTTGTCACCATAGTGTGAGGGGTACCTGGTGTGTCACATAGTCCAAATAGTTATTGCCGACTAGCCAAACTTAAGACATTTTTAAGCCATGCTACTGGAGGTAGAGGAAGACTTTGCCTCTAAATGGTCTTTAGCCTAGCCGTTGCTTATTCTTCCCCGATATATCTTTGGACATTCGATATTTATCTTTCTAATATAGAGCTCAAAAATCTTCTTCACAAAGATCTTGGCCACATCTTACTTTCTGCATTGTACAATTTGTATAACAAGGTGGTTCTCCAGTTAACACTTTTTCGTCATAGCACTTAATGATATAGTAAATTCCAGACGGTGTGTGCCTCTGGTAGGGTTTGGTGTCTGTTTTGCAGTCAATCATTCGGCACCAGCGACTCATGATTTCTTCGCCGTGATCTCTTACTGTTCCTTGATTTGTTTTACAAAGTCTTGGATTTTTTTCTCTACGATTCCTCACAATTTTTTTGGCTTGACGTCCTCAGGAAAGCATTCAAAGTCTGCATACACTACGAAATAATTGAACCTTCATTGAACTCACATGGTTTTTAAAATCTTGTTAGGCCCCTTGATCCGGCATCTTTACATTCGCAGTTATCTTGTTTTTACCTTACTCTTTTTGCTAGGATAGGGTCACTTTGAAAGTGATTAAAAGAGAGGCGAAAGATACCAAAGGGATATATAAACCCACAAGTGGAAAACAAGCTGACAATGTCATCTTAAAAATCAAATCACGACGAAAAATTAAACAAGAATACAACGTAATGAATGTGTCATTCCGCCTTTCGCGCTCTTCAAAAAGTCCACATTTAGTTCCCTTTTCTCCAAAATCGTCAGTGGGTAGATCTTTTTTCTTTTCTAAACCATTCACATTGATGAATATATTCGGCTTTTTTTTTCTCAAACTTGGAAATATTCTTGAGATTCGCTTGGAAATCAATCCTTAAACTTTTCACCCATCGCTGGTACATGGTCACCTGGTCATCACTTTTAAGGTCTACCTACCCCTTCGTGGTGTATTGACGCCAAAACCGCCCACTTACGACATTGCTCGTCCCATGATGGCTTTATTGTCTGCCGAACATTATGTAAGACCTAGTATTGAGATCTGGCAATTGATCTATATTTGCCCGATATCAAATTTTATACTTATTCACTCTTTCAGTGACTTTTCTCTTTTATCCTAGGTCCAACTTGCAAATTTCTCTCCAAATTTATTATACATCATTTTCAAAGTTTTTCGCCTTTGTGAGTACTTTGTCTAGCAATTAATGTTTACTAAGGTTCCTTCTTGTCACCAACCATCTGTTCAATCATACAATGTAAAATCACATTTACTTTGTGCATTTTCGTTTTACCCCATTTATAATTTTCATTCTTTTGAAACTGGTGGTATTTTAAAATGTCTCTGGATTCATCTAGACTGTGTGTTTAATTGTCCTTGAGGCAAATAACCCATCAAAGGTTTTTTCCTAGGGTTTACTACTTTGAATTTCTCCTTCGATTGTTCTTCTGGTTTTCTCCACAACACTAATGCCCTAGACCCGAACGATTTGGTCAGCATAGGGTTAAGAAGGGGATATCTTGTATTGTCACGTAATCAAACTTAACTATTGCAGACTGTCCAAGACAAGAGATTCTCCAAGTTCACCATAGAACCTGACGTAAAAGAAGTGGAAATTGTCTCTAAAATGGCTTTTAGCACTTATAACCTTCACCCATACGAGCTTGTCAGCATAAGGGGTGGGAGGACTTGGTATGTCAGATAGTCCGACTTAACTATTACCGGATGGCCTAACTAAAAGATTCTCCAAGTTAACCATGATACCATACAATACGTTATTCTCTTTAATCCAATACTACCAGAGGAAGAGAGAGACATTGCTTCTTAGATGGTCTATAGCACTTATGACCTACATCCGTATGAGTTTGTCCACGTTGGCTACGAAACGAAAAATAGAAGAAGACATTGCCTCTAAAAATGGCACTTAACACTTATGCTCTTGACCCAAACGAGCATGTCAGCATTGGGTTAACAGGGAGAGAAAGGGTGCCTAGTATGTCAAATAGTGTGAGTAAACTATTGCCGGCTAGCCAAACTAAGAGATTCTCCACGTTGAACATGGTACCAGAGGAAGAGGTTTATATTGCCTCTAAAATGGCCCATACCACTAATGCCCTAGACCCTTACGAGTTTGTCAGCATTTGGGTAGTCCTGGTATCCTAGGATATCATATAGTCCGACTTAACTATTGCCGGCTCGTCAAACTAAGAGATTCTCCACGTTGGCCATGATACAAAAGGTAGAAGATATAGCCTCTAAAATGGCCCTCAGCACTTATGCCCTTGACCCTTACGAGCTTGTCACTATTGAGTGAGAGGTGGGGGTACCTGGTATGTAACATATACTGTTAACCAACTATTTTTCGCGAGCGATTTATTTTCGCGACTTTTGCGAGTAAAAAAATAACGCGAATATTAATCGCCGCGAATATGAAAAAATATTATCTATCCTTATTGAAATACATCAAATAGTTTAAAAATCGCGAAATTAAATCGTCGCGAAGTGGACTAGAATGGGCGAAACGCGAAATAGAGTATCCGCGAAAATAAGATGGTTTACAGTAGTCTGACTGGCAAAATTAAGAGATTCTTCACGTTTGCCTTGGTTCCAGAGGTAGAGGTAGATATTGAGGTAGATATTGCCTCTAAAATGGATCATTTCATTTATGCCCTAAACTCGTACGTCTTCGTCAGCATACGATAAAAAGGGGGGAACTGGTATGTCACATTCTAGTAGTCCTATTTGACTATTACCGGCTGACCAAGCTAAAAGATTATTCACGTTGACCGTGATACGAGATGAAGAGGTTTGCATTACCTCTAAAATTACCTATAGCACTTATGGCCTAGACCCGTATAAATTTTAGCATATGGTTAGGGGGCCTTGTATGTCTCATTGTCTAACTTAACTATTGGCCGCTGATCAAACTAAGAGATTCACCACTTTGGCCATGATAACAGAGATAGAAGAAAACTATTCCTCTAAAATGGCTTATAGGACTTATGCCTAGACCCGTACGTTTTTGCCAGCATGTGGGTGATCCTGGTATCCTAGTATGTCATATAGTCCGACCTAACTATTGCCGGCTAGCCAAATTAAGAGATTCTCCCCGTTGGCCATGATACAGAGGAAGAGGTAGATATTGCCTCTAAAACGGCTCATACCACTTATGCCCTAGACCTCTACGAGTTTGTCAGCATTAGATGGGGGAACTTTGTACTGTATGTCACATAGCCCGACTTAACTATTTCCAGATGGCCAAATTAAAAGATTCTCCACGTTAGCCATGGCCCCACATAATAATTTATTCTATTCAATCCAATACTACCAGAGGAAGAAGGCGACATTGCTTCTAAGATGGTCTATAACTCTTATGCCCTTCATCCGTATGAATTTGTCTACGTTGGCTACGATACAAAAGGTAGAGGAAGACATTGCCTCTATATATGGCACTTAGCAATTACGCCATTGACCCAAACGAGCTTGTCAGCATTGGGTTAACAGGGGAGGAGGGGTACCTTGATAACCTTTGATAACTATTTACACCACTGGGTCGATGCCGCTGCTGGTGGACGTTTTGTCCCCGAGGGTATCATCAGCCCAGTAGTAGATGAATATCAACTATATGGTCTTTTTTATATAAAATTTCCTTTACAAAACTTTGAATTTTTCGGAAAACTAAGGATTTTCTTATCCCAGGAATAGATTGAGTAAACTATTGCCGGCTATCCAAACTAAGAGATTATCCACGTTGATCATGATACCAGAGGAAGAGGTATATATTGCCTCTTAAATGGCTCATACTACTTATGCCCTAGACCCGTACGATTCGTCAGAATGTGGGTGGTCCTGGTATCCTAGTATATCATATAGTCCGACTTAACTATTGCCGGCTAGCCCAACTAAGAGATTCTTCACGTTGGCCATGGTACCAAAGGAAGAGGTAGATATAACCTCTAAAATGGCACATACCACTTATGCCCTAGACCCCTACGAGTTTGTCAGCATTAGGTGGGGGAACTTTGTATGTCACATAGTCCGACTTAACTATTGCCGGATGGCCAAATTAAAAGATTCTCTACGTTAGCTATGGTCTCATACAATAATGTATTCTCTTCAATCCAATGCTACTACAGGAAGATGGAGGCATTGCCTCTAAGATGGTCTATAGTACTTATGCCCTACACTCGTATGAGTTTGTCAGCATAGGATTTGGGATCCTGGCATGTCACATAGTCCGACTGAACTATTGCCGACTGGCTAAACTAAAAGATTCTCCACGTTGGCCATGATACAGGAGGTAGAAGAAGATATTGCCTCCTAAATTGTCCTTAGCACTTATGCCCTTGTCCCATACGAGGTTGTCGGCATTGGGTAAAGGGTTTGGGGAGGGAGGGGGGGGGGGGGGTTGTCACATAATCTGACTTAACCATTGCTGCGTGGTCAAACTAAGTGATTCTCAACAGTGGCCATGTTACCAGAGGTAGATGTAGACATTGCCTCTTCAATGGCTTGTTGCACGTATGCCCTTGACCCGTATGAGTTTGTTAGCATAGGGTGAAAGAAGGGAAACTGTTATGTCACATAGTCCAATTTAACTATTCTAAAAGATTATTCATAGGATTGGGGGTACCTGGTTTGTCGCATTGTCCAACTTTACTATTGTCGGCTTGTCAAACTAAGAGATTCTCCACGTTAACCATGATACCAGAGGTGGAAGAAGACATCTCCTCTAACATACCCCTTACACTTATGCCCTCGACCCATACAAGCTTGTCAATATTGAGTGAAGGAAGGGGGTACCTGGTTTTTTCACATAGTCTGATTTAACTAGTGCCGTCTGACAAAACTAAGAGAATTTCCACGTTGCTCATGGCACCGGAGGTAGAAGTGGAGATTGCCTCTAAAAATGGCTTATAGCACTTATGCTCTAGACCCGTACGATTTTGTCAGTGTAGGGCGAAATAGTCGGGTTGCCAGATATGTAACATTGTCCGACTTTACTATTGCCGGCTGACCAAACTAAGAGATTCGCCACGTTGGCCATGATAAAAGAGGTAAAAGAAAAATTGCTCCTGAAATGGCCCAAAGCACTTATGCTCTTGATCCATACGAGCTTGTCACTTTTGGGTAAAGGGAGGGGGTACCTGGTATGTCGAGATACTACGAAATTCTCCACGTGGGCTTTGGTTCCAGAGGTAGGGTAAATATTGCCTTTGAAATGAATCGGCTGATCAAACTAAGAGATTCACCACGTTGGTAATGATACAATACATTGCCTCTAAAATGGCCCATAGCATTTATGTCTAGACCTGTACGATTTTGTCAGATGGTGGTGGGGGTCCTGAACTTCTGATGTCACATTGTCGAACTTCACTATTGCCGGCTGATCAAACCTAGAGATTATTCACGTTGGCCATGGTACTAGATGTTGCCCGTTAAATTGGCTCATAGTACCTATATGCCCTAAACCCGTACGAGTTTGTCAGCATTGGGTGGGGGTACCTGGTCTTATCATAAGTCTGAGCTGTAAATATGGTCGAAAACGATTGTAAATAATATGAGTACTGTATAATTCTGAAAGTTGTTTAAAACCAGTAAAAAATGCCACGTCGGCATGTAAGAGAATTTAAAAAGAACCATTTTGTAATTTTAAATGGAATGTGTCTTTACTAAGAAGCATCTGTATATTGTATTTTTGGTTCAGCTTAATAATGTTTAAATATAAAAAGCTATTCATTGATGTGTCTATGGGCATTTTTTAGAATTTAACGAAAAATATTTGTAATTATCGGTTTACGTAAGCGTTCCCTTTATATAATTGATTAAGTAAACGCAGACCTCGAAGAAGACACCCACTGAGTTCAGAATTTATGATTATTTATAGCAATATAAAATATAATCAGCAAACATTATTAGCGCCCCGCCGAATGGCGGGTCGCCCTATAGTGATCAGTCTGTCCGTCCGTCTGTCCGTCTCTCCGTCCGTCACAAATTATGTCCGCTCTATATCTAGAGAACCGTTATGATTTCATACTTTATACTAGACATGTATGTTTACCAACACCAGAGGGTGTATCATAATGTTTGTACAACTTCCTATGTCAAAGGTCAAGGTCAAAAACTTTGGTTTCAATTGACAACCCCATGTCTTATGGTAAAGACCGTGTCTGCTCTATATCTAGAGAACCGTTATGATAAGTTTATACTTGACATGTATATTAACAAACACGAGAGGGTGTGGCATAATGTATGTACAACTTCATAGGTCAAAGGTCAAGGTCAAAAACTTTGGTTTTAGATGACAACCCCATCTCCTATGGTAAAGATACAAATTGTTTAATACACGTTATTCACAGTGGGGCCCACAGAGATGGATCACATCTCTATAATGTTTAGTTTTATTCTTATACACATATTTTAATCGAATTTTTCTTACAACAATGCATTGAACCAAGGTCATCTCATGCATATTATCGAAGGCTCATGAATATAATTGCAGGTTGGCCTCATTAATAGTAAGCGGCCGACTTTTGTCGCCGGTTAGCTTCACAATAGTCACTCATGTTTACCGGTTTCTATGCAGGCTTTCGATTTCGTACACAATAATTCTTTATTTTGGGTAGAATATTCATTTCATCCTGTTTTCGAAAGATAGGTTTTGTTCAGTTCTCACTCATTTCTTCTCTAGGCCAGCTTATTCATTTCATTACTCATTACCAGTTCTAACTAGCTAAAATTCCCCAACCGAATTAGAAATAAATAGTAGTCCCTTCCTTTTTTCTGATGATATTTGTCAGTGTTATAGCAATGAAAGCATAAAGGTGTTTATTTAATATGTTGCATATCTACTATCAATATATTATATAATGCATAAAATGTGTATAACTTACTTTAAGTATGTTCATGTACAAATAAAAAGAAATTCATTATAAAATTTCAATAAAAAATAAAGGAATATATTTCTGTTTTTTTTTCATTTTTCTATAAGATTAGTTTTTTTTTCTCTTTTAAAGATTAGTTTTTGTTCAAAATAATGAACGAAAAATAAACATGATATACAGCCGTAACAAACGGCAAC
Source organism: Mytilus californianus (assembly GCF_021869535.1). Taxonomy (NCBI): domain Eukaryota; kingdom Metazoa; phylum Mollusca; class Bivalvia; order Mytilida; family Mytilidae; genus Mytilus; species Mytilus californianus. The sequence goes on along the minus strand of NW_026262745.1, from coordinate 49,968,434 downwards.
CACTGAATAACAGGCGCCTGACTTGGGACAGGCACATACAGAATGGGGTTAAACATGTTTGGCGGTGGCCAACCCCTCCCCCCCCCCCCCTCCTTACCTGGGACAGTGGTGTAACGGTACAACATATGAACAAACTATACAAATTAGTTGAAAAGGGCTGAACTCATCAGATAGATACAAAACAAAAACACAGAGTGGACGTGGCAGGGTACTTATACATCCCCACAACAAAAAGACACTAAGTACAGATCTGAGAGTACTCGCAGTTACTGACGGCTAGTTCAAAGCCAATAACAACTAATAATAATAAAAAAAAAACAATTTGTGAGCACTCAACCCTACCCTAAAAAATCATGCAACTAAGACTAAAATACCAATCAGTACACATCCAACATCCAATGGATTTTGTGTAAAGACGTCATAAACAGTAAAAAAAAACACATGATCTTGTGCAATGCCAAGATACGGGTATCGACAGATTGTAGAGCCATGAGTATGCATATGTATATAAAAAATAATATTTAGTTTGATTTTAATTTACTGATAACAAAATCAATATTAATACCAATAAAAAATACTCAAAGATCTAATTACAGTGTTGAATTGGTAACCTTTTAGAATAAATCTATTTAAAGAATCGATAGGTTTACCCGGATCGTTTCTAAATTTCCGGGCTCGGTAAACAACATCTCCAATAGAATTAGGATGTGCTATCCCGTTTGAAATAAGTTTTCTACAGGTACAACCAAACTTTAAAACCAAATCTTTATATATATGGAAGAATTAAGTAAAGGTTTTAAGTAATTTGTGGTAACGAAATCCCTGACTTAACAATTTACCGGTAATACATGATAGATTACGTTCGTTGAAATTCAAACGTCACAGCAGACACGGGCAAAGCGAACGAGTTGTGGTAAATAAACACCGCAAGGTGGTTCCAAAGGCACGTCACCGTCCAAAAAAAGGAAAGTTAATAATAAGGAACGTAAAATCGTCCCATTGAACGTAAATTTTAGAGTATAGTTTCCCGTGTGAAACTGAAATATCTAAATCTAGGAAAGGACCGTAGTTACCAGCCATATTTATAGTAAATTCCTTTTGTATATTTCGACTGTAGCATACACTTACCCTTATTCATTTAACGTATTCGTCAATTTAATGAACGAGGTTAGTATGTAACGGCCTACCTTGACGACTGTTTCAACGGTACGTGTTGTTTAAATTATGAACATTCATAATAAATCTCATGAAATAGGCATAAAAGGAAACTGAAAATAGCTTAATTATATATAATTTCTGCAACTGTTTGTTACATGATCATTAATAGTCAATAAACAAATGCTTGACATCTTATGATACAATTATTTGTTGTTCTACGCATCAAAGAAAACTTAATATTTTAATTATTCTAAAGTAGTTAGTTCTAAAGGGAGGTAAATCTTATTTTTTGAAGATTTTAAATAAAAATTTTATTCCACATTTCCATGCTTTTTAGGGTTAAATTATTAAAGAAAAATGCTGCTTTAAATTGTGTTTTAAAAAGAAATTCCTTATTTCTCCACTCGTTCAGTGTTCTATATATTTTTTTATCTATTACTCACCCTTTCAACGTGCAGCGCGGTGTGCTAATAAAGTATACAAATGTCTTTTAATTCTTGATCAAGAAATGAAAATGTAAAAGTCAGTGGCGAATTCAGATTAGGCGTGGTGGGTGTATGCCACCATCTGCTTTAAAAGGAAAAATATCTTCTTTTTTCGGCATAAATTCGTTAAACAATTTTTTGCATCCCTCCGATCGGCGGTATATATATCGGTTTTTTGGCAATTAGCCTCCCCCTTTTTTTCTCTTCAAAAATGCTGGATCCACCCCTAGAACTCATGTATAGTGTCTTCGATTGTTAAATTAATAATGCGTTATATATAGTATAAAAAAAAAATTTGAGTCTTATGCAACTTTTGGGTTTATAGACATATCTGAAAACTGGCTGCTAGCGGAGTGGCTGCTAGCGAGTGGCTGCTAGCTTGAGCCTAGCACGATTTATAGAGCTTTAAATTACATATAGACGCATTATTGTTAAAGACTGTATGTTGCCTTATACGTCTTGACTATAAATGTCGTTGGGTTGCTGTCCTATTGACGTATACTCAACATCTCATTCTATTCATATCCGATAGTAAACTGAATGAGTGATAACCATACACGTGTTAACGTGATTTTTGGAACATAGTTAAGATTGAATCATTGATTGATTGGTGTTTAACGCCACAACAATATTGTGCTATTTCGTAGCGGTCAGTTTTTATTGGTGGAGGAAGCGGGAGTGCCCAGAGAGAACAACCGAACTTCGGTAGTAAAACTGACAATCCTAGTCAATCTAGATTGGAATCGAGTGCACCTGCCACGTGCGGGATTCGAACGTAGTTAAGACGTAACCCGTACAAGGGAAATTCTTATCCATTTTGATAACATCACTGCAGAAACATCGTCTTTTGTTAGAAGAATCGTCTCGAATTCAGAAGTTCGATTGGTCTATCCTTGGTTTTAGTATTTTCAAAGATTTAAAATTGCCGTTTCTTCAATTCACTACGAGGTACATGTATTTTGAACAAAGACTAATCAGCTAGAAGACAGATTAGCTAGGTCAAAAAATCATCACTATAATCCAAATTATAGTATAGTACATATGAAATTGACATGTTATCGACTTGATTATGTTAGTAATATTTGACACTGGACGTTAAGCAGAAATAAATCACATCACTGTAGTTAAAACACTCACGGTATTGAATGGCGAACTGTGAAATGTACGAACTATGAAATGTAAGCGCCTACACGCATATTTACTTAGAAAAATACATTATTTTTTAAACAAATAAAATAATCATTTTTGTCCTACAGTTTTGAATATATTTCATTTTTGAGAAAAAAAATCCGTTATAAAACACACTTTATGTTTAATCTTGGCATGTTTCATTATACTTTTATGAATATTAGGGATTAATAGTAATTTTCGGATACAAATCGTAAAAGAATTTACAAATCAAGTTATAAACCAAAACTGAGGGATTGGCATGAACTCCAAAAGGAACAAGACCGGTGGGTGCGTCGACAGAGTCAGCGTCTCCTACTATGCATACATCATGGATAAGATATAGTTTATCTCAAACCTAATGATAATTTCCATGTAGCGGATGTAAAGTTTTAAGGATTCGACCAACCTTTTACCATATTCAGTAACAATAACAGGCGTCGACGAGCTAGCTCTGCTTCATAAGAAGTCAAAGAAAAGTCTGAAGGAAAAGACGTGAAATGATTTCCGACATCCTTCTTTAAATAAAAAGTATATAGCTAGCATACAAATTGTTTCTTTTATACATTTTATTTCAAATAAAAAGACCAATCAATGTAACAACAGTGTTATAAATACCAAGGCCAACACTTCTTGATAATCCCAGCTGAACAGCAGCATCGACAAAGTAACTACTAGCAAGTTTGTCTAAAGCATCCATTCGACCGACGACGTTATCAATCACATCTATGAACTCATCGAGGTGAAATGTATGACCAGAGTACTCCTTCAGTAACTGTTCTGCTTTTCTTATGACTTGTCTGTTTGATGTAAGTTTCCTTGCAAGCAGTTCTAATCCTTCCTTTGTTAATTTGCTAACCAGAAATCTGAAATGGGAGAGTTGTATACCATATATGCTATTCTTAACAATTAATTACAGATGCAGAGGCTTGCAGACATTGAGGGGTAAAATGTTTACAATGTTCAACTCTTAAAGGCTGGGTTTCAACATTTCTATATCTTTGTCACCGGTGGACATGGGAAAGGACAACACATCATCATTCCGGGCCATACGTTATTATTAATTGACAGTTATGCTAACTGTATGGACTCATTTGACTTTTTCCATTCTGCAGATATTGGTGGCTGTTCTTGTTACCACCTATGTGTTGTTTTTACCTTTTTATAACACTATCATTTATATTTAATGGTATATCTTATTATGATTAGCCAGGGGCAGATCCAGGATTTTAAGTTAGGGGAGCGCAAACTTATATTTTCGCCACTCTCCGCTCGGCGAAATTATTTTTGAGGTAAAATTATCGAAATATTCTTTATTAAGCTCAGGACAACCCATGCTTTGCAAATTTTAGGGGGGGCACGCCCGCCACGCCACGCCCCGCCTGAATCCGCCCCTATTAGCATGCAGTAGCATATTGTCACAGTTCCTGTATACCACGGTTATATTAGTTTCTACAATAAACCCATTCACAGGACAACCATTGAAATTCCAAAATGTGGTCATATAGTTTGACGATTTTCCTTTTTCTGTTTTGATGAGCTTTTTTCAGGGATGCAATGATTGTTTATAATTAAGTTCACCTTTTTTCTTCTTTTTCCTTTAGCGGATTGGCCGACACTGCTCCGACGATTAACACTGTAACAATAAGTACGCTGAAGAAAAAATAATAAACCGTTACTTTTATAATAAATAAAAAAAAAATGAGCACTTTAAATTTACCAGTTCAGATTATATTTATTGTTTTCAAATGACAATCTATCCTACAAAACAAGAGATTTGGTGCAATAAAATAATTGTTTATATAAAAATAAGGAGGTGTGGTATGATTTTCACATAGAAAACGAGCCAGATACATTGCAAGACCAAAGGTCGAGGATGTAAACAACTACTACCAGACCAATATAGGTCCCCCTATATCCTTCAACAATGATAAATGTTTGCATATTTACTTAATACATTTCATACGGATTGCTCATATCCGAGATTCGTATATTGAAATAATAAAAAAATAATGATAATGACTATTTAACAAAATCGTTCCTTACTCACTGTGAAAGAAAATTTTAAATGTATATCTGATACGATAAAATATATTACTCTTTAGAAACGGCATATAACGTTCATTATATATATTGCATGGCTTCCAAAATTAAAATTGAACAAATTATTAATACATGCATGCGACTCTGATATGTCAACAATTTCTACACAGACTAATAACACACGAATCAATTGCGCACTGAAGGACGAATGAATAAAGTGCAGACACTAAAAGAGCTTGTTTGGTAGTTTGTTGATGTTTAACGCCACTTTCAGCTACACTGGATAAAGCATCGACCTTTGACAAGAAAACTTTTGGCTAGCAGTCCTTGTCAATAAAGATCATAGTCTGACATATCTCGCCACGAGCGAGGTTCGAATTGACACCTTCATACTAGTTCTTAAAAGGCTAGTAATCACTGTAGAAAAACTGCTTAGTACAATGGTAGACCTGGGGTGTGGGAGATAGCTCTAACAAATGTATTGGAAGTCATGTATGGGTTTTAACCCGACAGTTATCTAAACTTTATGTACTTTGCGCTTGGTTTACATTTGAGGATGTTGAGGAATGACCCTTTACACCATTCAGATCTTTGAAACTCGCCACTTAATGAATTTAACTGATTTTCTGTATGAACTTGACTGACTACAATTATCATTTAGATAATTCTATTTTCACTTTGTCACAAAAACAACTACAAGAAGAGAATTTTCAATTTTTCTAAAGCCAAATTATTTAAATATTTATAAATTTCAAACGGTCAGATTCCATTAGAAAATTTGATTTTAAAAACATATATAAAAATCATACCACATCTTCTAATTTATTGATTTTTTATCTAATATGTTAATTATTGTTGTAGCATTTTTTGTAGGAATTAAAAATTTTAAAAATTCTGGCAATATTGAAAAAAATGAATGCGATCAATCTGGAATTGTCCGAATTTTCGATATATTCATAAGTTTTCAACAATTGATTTACATCCATGCTTTACCGTGCATTTTCAGATTTACTTTAAAGTATGTTTCTAATACGCATTTAAACAGTCAGGGCTATTCCTATTGTGAACATTTGCAAAACACATAACTATGTATCCCTACTGGTGTTTTTGACTAGTTTCAACGGCCCGAAAAGCTGGATATATTCAATATGTACCCTACACATAAAATGCTCCGGTGAATTTTAACCAGATTTTCCAGGTAATGTATGGACCATTAACATTTCAATGAGTAAAACAATTATGGTGTTATCAAGGCCTACAAACTTTACAGCCTCGGTTTAAAAATATAACACATTTTAATAAATCCTATACTATTTTTACATAAAATTTCACTGTTATCAAACATATGCATGTGCAGTTGCTATTCCATTAGACTTTCCTCTCTGAATACTGTATTGGGAACATTCGCCGACGAGATTTTATTTGACATAACGAATAATTTAAACGACAGCTAAGATTCTATAAATAAAATTCTTACTTTCAGAAAAAGAAGAAAATTTTGACTTAAAATTTAACATTTCAATATTTCATATTAAGATTTTACTTAGTTGAAATTATTAAATTAATCAATTTATCTTCTTAAACGCTACATGCAGCTATATGTACTTACCCTACGACAATCATTTTCAAAATACACCTGTTTCTATTTCAAATTGCATAAACATCGTTACTAGTTCTTAAATACTGATTTTCTTATCAATACTGTTGGGAAAGTAACATCTAGAATAATATTTACGTAGATTTTATTTGTCAACCTTCACACTTTTTGACGCATGTAGTTGTTGTTATTAAGTTGAAATAGAAAAACTACAAAGTTTAATGAGGTTAATTGTACTATTTGTTTCGGTTTAGCGGTGTATTGTTCTTATTACATGTATGTTAGTGTATCATTTTCAACAACCGCCGTATTTCTTATCCTCACGAAGATGTTCCACGTACACGTAAAAATTGTTATAGTAAATGTATATATTTTAACTTCGTCTCAAATTTATCCAAACAATGTTAGATCTGCAAATTTTCTATAGCAAAATTTTGTTCTTCCCTCAGCGGGATTCAAACCCCTGCATCAGAGACCTCGTGGTAACACTTCCTAGACCACTCGACCAACTAGGCTATATATATATATATATTGTTTGTTATGTTTTTTGCAGTGTGCAAAGTTATCGTACAGTATTGATGGTAGTTGTATGCTTTTTCTTTGTATTTTTGGCATTTGTTTTGTGTTTTGTATTTGCATTTTAATTGTTTGTTGTTGTTTTGTTTGTGTTGTTGTTTTGTTAGTTTTTGTTTTGTTTTGTTTTGTTTCAGTGGAATTGGTAAGTAAGTTTTAGCTTCTGTTCTTCATTTTGGATTTAGAGTAGGATCCTTGCATGGGCTGCCTGAACAATTTCTATACCTAAACATTTTCTTGATGGCTAACAATAATACAGCCATTCCAGCATCAGTTATGTAAACACTTTCATAAAATAATGCAGATTTTTTTTATTATTCTGTTCTTTCATTATTCCACAATGTTGCAAGCACTTTCACATGAAACAGATAAGCAGTGTTAGAAATTGTCCTAGAGTTAATAATTGAAGAAGGTTTGATATCTCAAAATGTGTAAAGCAAACAAGTTCAGTGTAAATGTACTTACAAATCTTATCTTTAAAAAGTTCAGTGAAACTTCGAGTTTACTAGCAGTATTTCACCAAAATAACACATGTCTTGTGCATATTTAATGTTCGTACTTTTTTATTCACTACATCTAATTTCCAGTTATTAATTTATTGATTGCTATTAAGTGCACGTACAGTGACAAATACTTTATGAATATTCAGGACCAGAATTACAATAAACCTATTGGTAGGTAAAGTTGGTTGACCGGTATGAAGGGCGTGAGATTATTATGACATGGCCGCTTCATCTGACTGGTAGCTTTTATTTATGCTAATTAGTTGAAATGTACATGCTAACATCGGGCGGTGACGTCGTGTTCGAAAAGCTTCCAGTCAAATGAAGAGTCTTAACTTATATGAAAGGGAATGATTTTATATTTAGTCTTTGATAATGTTGATTTGTAGCGTGTAAGCAATTTGATTTGCAGTGAATTTACTTTCTGTTTGCCGATAATTTGAAATTTGAATCAATTATAGACAGCTGCGATACGGGGTCAAACCCGGCATTTATCTTGTTTCAACTATGACCTTTAGTGTCCCAAATAATATCAAATTGTTTGTTAATCGTTTCGTGGTTAGCATTCTCGCCCGGATAGCGCAAAAAGGTGGGGGTGTCATAGACTCGATCCCCGAATAGGTCAAATCTGAATTGTATCTGTGCACATTTAGGCAATAAAGTTTATCGACAGGTTGTACGCATTGCTATGGGCACACATTGCTCCCCTTTAATAGAAGACTTGTTCAATTATGGTTATGAATCACGGTTTATGGAAGAACTAAGTAAAGACTCGTCTAAATCTTGATGATTTTTTGTCGATAGATAATCAAAAATTCTCAAAATATATTTACCCAAAGGAAATTAATTCAAATAAATCAAATAAAACAGCAATAACTGTCCTTTCAGAGATTTGAATATAATTTCAATTTCACATATGAAACTCTTAACAAAAATTTACGAAAAAGAAACGATTTTTCGTTCGCTTTTTGTTAATTTTCTTTTTTTTTTTGGACGGTGGTGTTGTTTTGGCTGCAGCTTACGGTGATTTTACATCCCAACACCTTTGCTATGCCATTGTCTGAAGTGACGTTTTGGAATATCATAATCGTAATCTACGTATCACTGGTAAATTATTCTAGGATTTCGTTACCACAAATTACTTAAAACCTTTACTCAATTTCATAAATACAAAGATTTGGTTAAGAAGTTTAGCTTTTCCCATAGAAAACTTATGACAAACGGGATATTACATCCAAATTTTTACGGTACGTGATGTTGTTTATAGAGCCCATTTATTTAGATATTGATAAAATATTGATCATTCAAATAAACGTATTCTAAAATGTTATTAATTTATTACAGTAACTGTAGTTAGATCTTTGAACATGGTTTTTATCGGTACAAATATTAATTCTGTTATCGATAAATTAAAACATAAATGATGTTATTGCTATACAGCTATGAACATTCATGGTCCTTCATTCTGTCGATACATATATTTGGCATTGGGTGTTTATGACGTCTTTACACCAAATCCATTGGATGTGTACTGATTGATACTTAGAAGTCTTAGATACATGATAATTTTATAAGCTGTTATTGGCTGGAACTAGCTTCCGGTAAGTGCCAATCCTCTCATATCAGTACTTTGTGTCTTTAGTGTTTTGGTTTGTTGTTTTTGTGTTTTGTATCGATCTGACGAATAAAGCCATTTTCAACTGATTTTCACAGTTTGTTCTTTTGTTTGGGTTTTTACACCACTGTCCAATGTTAGGAGAGGGTTGAACATTTCTAACCTTGCCACATTCTTTATGTACCTGCCACAAGTAAAGAGCCTGTAAGTCAGTAGTTGTCGTTTGGTATTGTATATTATATTTGCTTTTCGTTTATTATATTGTATACATATCGAGACGTATTTTTTAGAATTGTCTTATATTTGTCATTTAGGTTACTTTCATAGTTTGTTATGGGTTTTTCTTATTTTTATATAGAAAATTACTGCTTCACCACAGCTTCAATGGGACTAATCGCAAAGACTGGTGGGCTCGAAGTCAGAATGTGTCTGTGTAGGACGAAATGCGTTCATGCAAACTGTTACCTTTTGTGAACAAGCACGTTGAAAATCCTGTTCAGAGTGTTGGTATTGTTCAAAGCATGGTTCATACTCATATCTCATTACCATGTGTTCAACAGTAGTGCATGTTATATTTGCCACTAAAGACGTAACACCAATCCATTATTTTCATCACAATGTGTGTGTGATACCCGGAGAATAAAACTAATTTTAATTACAATATTTCTATTTCAACTTTAATGCACATCCTTAGTGTTGAAAAACTGATTTTCTCATACAATTTGTTGGGATAATAACATCTATAATTCACGTCGATTTCAATTATCGATCTTCACTTTTTTACAAATGAATTGATGTAATAACGTTTAACAGGTTAATTAGGACACTACATCTGTTTCATGTCGTTGCTTTAGTGGTATCATGTTGTTGTACATGACAGTAATATAGTTGTGACCATTCAATCACACGTTGTGTTGCTTGTCATTAATGAGGCATTCCACACATTTTTATGGAATTCTTGTTTAGAAAAGAGTAAAACAACAAAAATACCGAACTCCAACTTAGTTTTCAGTGTAATAGTTGGTCTATTTAATTTTTAAAAGAAGAAAAAGGGAGTTAATGGGAATTAAAAACGTTTGTCGAAAATATATTTAGATTAGAATGATCATTGTCTTAATTGTATGAACGAACATCCTGACGAACTTTTCTATCCTATCATTTCCATAGCATCATACTATATCAGCCTTACGTCACACTTTTGTAAAATAAATGTTATCCCTAAAGTCAATTGTATCTATATATCGTTTGAATTTACCACATCTTGCATAGGCAAGTAATCAGAAATACTGAGATGGTCTTTGTGTGAACTATTGAATAAAATTGCATATCTCAAAACATGATTAGTGAACAGGTTCCTTGTATATGTACTTGTAATTGTTTTTCTAGTAATAGATAAAGGCAACAGTAGTATACCGCTGTTCAAAAGTCATAGATCGATTGAGAGAAAACAACTGCCATATTCCTGACTTGGTACAGGAGATTTTAAGAAAAAATGGTGGGTTGAACCTGGTTTTATGGCTAGCCAAACCTCCCGCTTATATGGCAATGTTAAAAATAGATGTTTGCTTGTTTGTTTAAAGTCTAGTTTTAAATATTTCATTTATATTCAGAACGACGGAGACGAAATCAATAATTAACGCAATAGGCTGGCCGAGATTAAGAGCGGGATATGCGACTACCAGGGGGAAATTAGTATATCATGGTTAGGGGTAGAATTTTTAACTTGCAACCAGCCACCGACGAACCCCTTATAAATTTGTTTCAAATGTTCTTTAACGTGAAGAAATTTCGGCTTCGGATTAAGTGCAACAATAACAAACGCCAATGCAACATACATAGAAAAGAACTATTTGATAACAACTGCCATATTCCTGACTTGGTACAGGAGATTTTAAGAAAAAATGGTGGGTTGAACCTGGTTTTATGGCTATCCAAACCTTCCGCTTATATGGCAATGTTAAAAATAGATGTTTGCTTGTTTGTTTAATGTCTAGTGTTAAATATTTCATGTATATTCAGAACGACAGAGACAAAATCAATAATTAACGCAATAGGCTGGCCGAGATTAAGAGCGGGATATGCGACTACCAGGGGGAAATTAGGATATCATGGTTAGGGGTAGAATTTTTAACTTGCAACCAGCCACCGACGAACCCCTTTGAAATTTGTTTCAAGTGTTCTTTAACGTGAAGAAATTTCGGCTTCGGATTAAACGTCCCCATCCGACCGGATGTGGCGGCAGATTTACACATTCCGCCTAATTTTAGAGAGTATTTTACTGTAGGAATGGGAGAAATCCGGTTGTCCGTATTTCCATACTGAAGTATACCTTTGAGAGATGCAGTCCAACATAACAGGACAACATTATTGAACAGAACGTGTCTTTTGAATCTTCAACATGCATGCTATTATTTTCTTCTATTTGATTTTGCAGTAAAAAATAAAATAACAAAAATACCGAATTCCAAGGAAAATTAAAACGAAAAGTATTCTAACAAATGGCAAAATAAACAGCTCAAACACATTACACGAATGCATATGGAAAACAACTGTCATATTCATGTTAATAAACAGTTAAATCCTTCTTCAAACTTAAAAAAGATTAATCTATGCACGTAAAATATTTCTAAACTATTTATTTAGGAGTAAAAGAAAAGACACATTCGAATTCTGTCCAAAGTGTTAATTGATTGACACTGGACGTTAAGCAACCAACTATCAATCAATTATTGTAAGCTATGTAAGCTGATACGATAACACCTTTCAGAATAGGTCATATTCCTGGAATCATCAATTTCGTCTTGTTCCTTTAATTGGAATAAGTCTTATCCAAAAGATACGAAACGTTCACATTCAAAAATGTTTCAAGGTTAACGATAAAAAGATTATTACAGTGCAGTATCTAGTTTGGATCATTAAACATTCATAACGTATCCAATAACTAATAAAGTCTTAAACTGAATTTCTTATACACTTTAAACTAAGATAAAACAAATATGGTATCATATAACATCATCATCATATAGCGGGCTTATTTTGGCAAGTGCTTCAAAACACTTGATGCAAATATTATTTGTAATTATTTTTTTAAAGTTTTCAATGGGATAACGGAAAAGACTACGTCATAAATCAAAATAATTGGACAAGTAAGGAAACGAATAGTTTTCTATAATCAGATTTCACCTTATGTATTGTTAAAACATTCATAAGCATCTGAACTGAAGAGATGTACTGGACTATATTTTACATTGTCGTTTATCTAGTATCTCACAGACTTGTAACAGGTAATGTGATTTTTTTTTTTTTTTTTTACATACAACACATTTACCGAATTATAATTTTTGACATGATACATTTGCAAACCTACATGGATTGCTTTAAAACTCGGACATGTCGGACAGAAGCTAATTTTCAAAATCAAGAAAAAGCATTTAAAGAAAACGTTGGATTTTTTTAAATGATAAATTGACTTTTTACAGTCAACATTACACTTTTACACTGACAGCAGCAATCACAGACACAGACACGAGACACAGAGTTCCACGGAACCCTTTAAGAGTATTTTTATTATAATACTGCTTACATTTCAAGTCGTCAATTCCGTTGCAATATATAACATTAAGTGTTTTTGTTTTTATTACACATTTTCAGTTGAATCATTCATATATTGCATCCAACATCTTCAACTTAGAAGGTGTCAAAAAACTGGATATGACGAATGATTGTAAAGAACTTTTTCTAAAATATCTTTCACAAAAACAAAAAAAAAACAATTACAAGGAGTTTTTGAGGTCATGCTAACATTTTGGAAAAGTTTATAATTGTATAAATACAACTTTTACTGTTTGCTAATGACAAAAAATAGTACTCGAAGACGGTATTTGTTTGAAGTACATGGATATAACGCAACCCTTAAGACATCGTCAATAAGATGTTTACCAGACCTACATATCACTATTTTCATGCTTTTATTTAAACCAAAATGTTCACAGTTATAACATAAACATTTTAAAACAAAAGTCTATAAAGGAATTGCGAGTAATTACAATTTTAAGTGAACTCTGTGATTTGTAGCCGCTCTCTACGTACATTCTTTACATTTATTAGTCAATTTTATTAATTTGTAATCGATTATATCGCTGAAAGTAAAAATTCTTCATATTTCATTATTTGTTATTGTCAGATGCAGTTGAACAAATTCTGAATGCATGCAAAATTTTACAAAAAAGCCAAATATTGCCAAATTACGTAATATACTCTTCCTTAAAGGAACTCTCTTTTTACATATATGGATCTGTAAATTCAGAAACTATTGCGAGGTTTTTATTAATGCGAATAATGCGACTAGGTGAATATCGCAATAATAAGAACTCGCAATTTAATAACTAAAACATAGATCTGTATGTAGTTTTTTCTGAAATCGCAATAATTAAACTCGTATTCTTGTCCATTTTTGAAAAATCGCAATAATAAATGCACGCAATAATTTCTGAATTTACAGTAATTTGTTTTACAATTCGCAATGGATATTTTCCTTGTATCATGTTGTTCAGGTCTATATCTTGTTGACGGTGATTGAGTACTTTAACCTAAGAGAGCGATAATTTTAGAGAAAAAAATACTAATAGACATATGCAACATTTTTCCCTACGCAACTTCCTTGTTTGGGAATTAAGAACGCATTATGTAAAAAAAAAAGATGTCTAATGGAATGGTATAAAGCAAAGTAAAGAGATAATGTCACCATTTCATTATGTGCTTTATGTTCTTCATAATGTCCACAGCACCTTTTTAATGGCCTTGTTTTAGTTTGAAACCCGGATTTGTTTTCTCTCAATCGATTTATGACTTTTGAACAGCGGTATATTACTGTTATTTATTTTACTGCCTTTATTTAACTAATTACTTGAAAATAACCAATAATGCAACTTTCGTCACAAAAACGAAAAGTAAGATTCAACTGTTTATTAACATGCAAAATTTTTCCAGATGCTTCAAAGGTTAGGCTTGTGGATGGAAAGTCCTTTCACGAAAATGGCGCTGATATTCATGAAGGACGCTTACAGGTTTTTCACAATAACGAATGGGGGAATGTCTGCGATGATGAAATCACTCAGACTTCAGCCGAAGTGGTTTGTGGAATGTTAGGATTTTACGGGTAAATATATAATAATCTTTATTCTATATATCTTTAAAGCATATTTAAATGCGAACGACTGGAATGTTACTAAACTTCCTGTGTTTGAAACATTAACTAGTTCTGGAAGTTCTCTGTTTACTTGGAACAAATTATTTGTTAGATTGTCTAGAATTACTGTTAATATTCATACTGCTTGAACAAGAAGATTCCAATTTCTTTTTTAATTTTTTATGTGGTAGTCTTTCGTCGATTGAAGGTCCTTTGGCATAAAAGTAACCATTTTATTACACTTCCATATGTACGTACGTATACGTGATTATCAGAAATTATATCTAGGCATATACATTTTCCACCCGAACTACTGGATCACTCGCCTATCACCACTGATGATGCGAGTTCCTTTTTTCTTTAGATTATAAACTCAACTTTCAGTGATTTAAAATAGATTTAGAATCTAAGGAAATATTGGAAATGAGAATACTACAGCGGTATTGCACTAAATTTGTTTATATTTCTCGAGTAGAATGTTACATTGCACGAGCTCGTATGTGCATTTGATATTCTACGAGGTATGATCTTAAGAATCATATTCATAACAACAACTAAAACGGTATTTACTTGGAAGTCTTGAAAAGGGTAAACACTAGTAAAAGTGAGGAAAGAAAGGACGGTATTGTGGTCAAATAAGTCAAGATAGCGCTTGTAAAATGTTTGATTAGACGATACTCACTATTATCAATACGAACTTTGGATTCATTTGAATATTTGTCAACTGAACCCTCTACTTATCAAGCTGTGAATGGAAAGACATTATTTGGAATATCCTACCACTTGTGATATATGTCGTGATGCTAGATTGCTCCGTGTTGAAGGCCGTACTTTGACCTATAATGGTTTACTTTTACAAATTGTGACTTGGAAGGAGAGTTGTCTCATTGGCACTCATACCACATCTTCGATGTACTGTATTTGGATCGTTAAAATGACATTTGTTGGGCACCGAATATTATTACACACTGTTCGTATGTATTATATTGTATTATCCTCCTAAATATAAGAGACTGCAATGTCGCGAATTTCCCAAGAAATGAAAGAGATATTCATGATACGATTTGCAGAACATTCTGAAGAAATGCAGTTGATTCGATAATTATAATGCAGTCATTATTTACTAACATAATGTGATAGCCTGTTATTTTATGTATTTTGTATATTTTTATATTCTTAGTATTTAGTATTAGTATATACTTGAATAAAGTTATATTGTAAGCTTATCAATTACATTTTGTAATTAAGGATTAGCATTGTGTATTATTCTATTTTAACTTATTGACATGGACTATTGACGGACGAATTCTCATATCATGTTTTGGTTAAGTCTGATTTCACTGTAGTTAGTACTTTATTTTCACGGTTGATTTGAGCGCTATCGTACATTTCTTCTATTGGTCAGTACTTTTGGCGGTTTAATTCCTTTGTTCTAGATCTTATGGGAAGACATCTTGTGGGCAACACCTATATATTTACCTGTCTGCAATTTAACAACTTAAAGAAATTAATATCTAAAATAACAATTCTGTGATTGGAAAGTTTCTTATATAAGGTCAGTCTTATTTTCCGTGATTGGAAAGTTTCTTATATAAGGTCAGTATTATTCTTTCTTTATTAATTTTGCAATAACTGTCCAAAAGTTCATATTTTACACGTATGCATGTTTAGATTGAATGTCGAGAACGAGTGTTAAATTTTATAACAAAAGAGATCGTAAATGTATTTAAAACATAAGAAGATTAGAATTTTACGATCAGATATAATAATACTTCATTAACCTATTTAAATCTGGTATAATAATTTAAAGATAAAACTTTACGTATAAAAATTGAATGAATGCACGTATCGAGCGGCCCGGTATGAATGCGTAATTTTTAAAGGTTAATCGAATTAAAGTAAATATATCTTAGAGCTAAAAATAGATATCTTGGTTTAATATTGATTTTTATAGTAAACATGAGTTTGTACTATAAACAATAAATAATGCTTAACAGAGATTTATAATAATCATTTTTCTTATACAGGTATATTTAAACCTTACCAAAGATGTAGTGTTTGTTTATATAATGGTTTATATGGAAATGTGCCACTTGCACGATATGTGAGGTAAGCTAAGTGTATTTGTATTCTCGTTTCGCTTAGCTTTAGTTTTTAATATTTGCTTTGCTATATTGTTACTTTTTGTGCTTATTTGCTTTTTGATTTAACCAAGCACGCAGCTTACGTTTGGTAAGAGTTCCATATGGCACCCCCACCATACTAAAAGAACCCAATAATGTATTGCAGTTTATTCCGTGGGGGTGCCATATGGAACTCTTTCCTTACGTTTTTGTGTAGTTTATGTTACCAACACAAGTAATAATTATAATAGACATTGGTATGAGACAGCATATGAGAACATGTACTATAATATCTAAGTCTAATTGGTTTAACTGTAATTGAGACAAGTAATGGCTATTGTATCCACAGTATATATTTTTGTGACTAGATACATAAGTATGCAGCTAAATAAGTTTGCATGATAATGAATTACGAACATTAGTTTTAGTTATTACTTAGTAAACAGATTTATCTATCTGTAACTTTTAAGTACATTTATATTTTACAGGGCTGTATTTACATATTCATATAGTTACTTCGTTTCGTCTGAATAAAAGTTGCAGAACCCTAGATTGAAGTTAGTTATTTATAACTAAAAGCCTGAGGAAAACCGGCTTTTACAATAACAATACCTGTATGATTTCTCTTCTTCTTTTGATCATTCCTGGTTTTGACTGAACTGGTCTAGCCCCAAAATAGAGCAACTCTGTTCATATTCCTCTCCTGTCTGTACACAAACTCTCACTGATGTATTCAGATACATTATGATTTTGATTAATTTCTTCTTACCCGTAACACTCTAAGTCACATAGCTTATTTTACATTGTTATAAACATCTGTGATCCTAGGCGAACAATAGAAAGTTATTCAATATTATCGCTAGAACAACAAACTTAAAGTACGATGCAAGTTATATAACTACACGATCATTTTAATAAGAAATTTAAAATTGAAGTTATTTGTAAGCGCCATCTATAGGTCGTATGTAAGTTGCAATTTTTTACATGTTATAACATGTACAGAAATATTGTACATGTTATAACTTGGACAATGCAAAAATAAAGTTATAACATGTACAATAGTACCTCGTACATGTTATAACTTGTACAAAATATTACTTGAAAATGGTTTTAACTTGTACATATTTGAAAATAAAGATATGATTCTAGTATTACAACACTTGTCATTAACCTCAATAATATTTTCATCATTTTTTTATTGATCATTCATGTTAGTGTGTTTTGTCCTTTTCGATACCGTTAATGAACAGATGAATAGTTTTTATTATTACTTTTAAAACACACATGTTGTCAATAAAATTCTCACCTGATGAATTATAATTGTGAGTTTCAACTCAGAAGGCAATATGAATGTACTTTCATACAAGTTGATACTTAAGATGCAAGTGGATAGCCAGGATAGATTTTACAATGCAATCATTGATATGTGGAGGAAAAATTCATCTGCAAAGAACACTTTGTTTTTAAAACGAGATGATAGAAATGTTGATAAGGAGTGTTAAGCAGGCAAAAAATGCAACTAAACCTACTATCAAAGAAAGAGACCCTCTAAAGCAGTACGTTAGATGTGTCTGAAGTCCCAAATAAGTGATATGAGTCTGAGTGAGATAGAGAGCGAGTTATAATTGAGTAGAGGGCAAGGTTTAAAGCATTGTCAATGTAAGTAAGGCAATTGTAAGTCTGGTAGGTGTGAATGTAGAAGAATGAAAGTTGTGTGCAACTCTAGATGTCACATGTCTATGTCTTGTAGCAACAAGTAAAGAAAACTCGTTTGTAAAATGTATGAAAATGTAGTATTTTATCCATGCTGTAAATAATGCACCTTTCTTTTGCTTTTGATAATTAATCTTTATCATTCGAAGACGGCTTTATTTGAATTTATTTTCAATTTTTCTGCAGGTAAAAAAACATTGTTAAGCAATATTTTGTACATGTTATAACATGAACAAGTTACTATTGTACATTTTATAACTTGTATTTTTGCATTATCCAAAATTTAACATGTACAATATTTCTATATATGTTATAACATGTACAAAATCGCAACTTGTACTTGTAACGACCCTTCCGGAGCACCTGAGATCACCCCCAGTTTTTGGTGGGGTTCGTGTTGCTTAGTCTTTGGTTTTCTATGTTGTGTCATCTGTACTATTATTTTTCTGTTTGTCTTTTTATTTTTGGCCATGGCGCTGTCAGTTTGTTTTCGATCTATGAGTTTGACTGTCCCTCTGGTATCTTTCGTCCTTCTTTTGTACACGACATATATGTATAATCTAATTCTTTTGTTTTCTGAATTAAGAATCATGCATCAATAATAAGTTATAAAATGAAAGGAAGTCTGACTATCTGGACCATGTGTTGTTCGTTATTGTCTGTATTGGCTAGTACTTATGCTGTTTTCATGTTAGTCCAATGTACACGTATGTGTTGTCTGATGTGCTGTCTATTTTTTTTGGGGGGTGATTTTTTGTTATTCTCTAGTATAACCTGTACTATATTTCTATTATATGACAGTAATGCAAATGAAATACTTACTACCTTCAAGAATGGTAATAAATGAATACTCCTTGATAATGTTGAGTGTGATGGATGGGAAACAGATATTATGAATTGTATACATGACGGATGGGGAGCACATGACTGCTCTCACGAAGAGGACGTCGGAGTTAGATGCGCGGTAAATGTTTTCAATGTTATTTCTCTTCACTATACTTTATAAATAAGACTCTTTATCGTTTAAGTATTCCAGTTGTACATGAACCGTGATCAATGATGATAAATAGTTAATCATGTTTCATTGAATTATAATTATCACCGGATTTGTACTTACATGACCAACACAAACGGTGCCATATGCGGAGCAGGATCTGCTAACACTTCCGGAGCATGTGAAATCACTCCGGTGGTTCGTGTTGCGGAGTCTTTACTTTTCTATGTTATGTTTTATATGCTATTTTTTTTTCGTTTTTTGCCATGCCATTGTCGGTTTATTTTCAACTTATGAGTTTGAATGTACCTTTTTTGATTAATAAATCGTTTTGGAGAAGTTAAGAGGACTATGACAATAGACATTTGTATGATTTTTTTTATTACTTTAGTGAGGATGAATGGGATATAATTGCCATTATATCAAAGGTTTTACTTTGATCAATGCCAGTTAAAATCAATATTATGTTGCAGAACAAAATTGGAGGTTAAGCAAGTCTACAGAAGGGTTTGTTGAGATTCACATAAATGATTCTTATATACCAGTATGCTACACAAATTATTCAGAAGAAATGATTTGCCAATCACTTGGTTTAGTAGGAAGGTAATCCATATTACTAAAGTTAACCGAATTTGTAAGACATAATGGAACGAACGGACAAGAAGTTAATCTAAAAGAGAGAAAAATATTTCACTGAAATACGTAACAAGAATTATCAAAGGAATTGTTCTTTTTTTTCCTTCTTAAAAATTGACTTCATCATCTTTCATCCCTCACAATAATTTTAAGGGTCCACGAATGTCAAATTCTCTGGTTTGTTTTATATTTTTTTATTGGCAATCTTCAAATATCTCTATCAAGTTGGTACATGATAGTAATCTATAAATTACAAATAAAACCACCGTAGTATATTATGTTGCCCGACAGAGAAAGTGGATATTCGAAGCCAGGTATTGGTTACACTTATGAAGAGTGCACATTCTTATAAAAGTACATGTATAATCCTGTGTACAATTAAAATTGATGTTCATTAAATATCTGATGTCTACATGGTGAACATAACAATTATCTATGATTTTATTCTTTTCAGCATAAGATTGTAGGAGTCGTCCCGGCCTCTTCAAAAGTTCGACAGTTTGTGGACATAAGTTGTACTGGCAACGAAACGATTTTATCACAGTGCACTAGGACGATTATTGAATATGGTGTATGTAAAAACTGGGCTAAACGCTTTTAAATGTAAGCTTAATTATTGTAGACATTAATAGAAACTTGTTAAGGGTCAAGTAATGCTATGTAATACGGCATTGTATATACTCTTTATTGCTCAGATGTATGATTCTATCTGAAGATTTACAGCCTAAGAAATAGACTGCCAACATCTAGATATCACTTAAAATTGAGAACACAAACTAAGAAAGAACGGGACAGCGTTATACATTTTATACAATTGAAATTAGTTTCTGATAAAAAAAATAAGGGTGTACCGATGATAACAAAATTAAAAAAACATCATAATACTTTTACGTAGATTAACTTTGTCTTGTTTCAGGTCATCAAGTCTGTAGTCTGCACTTCTGAGTTGACTGAAATATCATTGATATTTTTCATTTCCTGTAAAAAGTACTGTTGATAATATATTGAATTATTCAAAACACTAAGGTTTTGCCCCGCATGTCATATCTTTCCTTATCGAATAAGGCCCAAATTTCGGAATGTTCTGTTTTAGTACTATTCAACTTCGTTTCGTTTTTTAATTTAGCATTCCAACTGCTTTGATTCGAGCGCCATTAATGTGTCTTATGAAGTCGAAAAGCCAAGCATTGTTTTATTTGTGTTTTAAAATATCGGTGTATGTTAGCAACAGGGATTTCTACATAAATATGTTATTTGGCCTACGAAAGAACTTTTTAAGAACTACGTAATGTATACGTAAACGCATCATAGATACAAAATTTTGTACGTCAGACGTGTGTTTTGTGACTGAAAAGACTCACAAGTGACGCTCGAATAAAAAAAAGTTAAAAGGTCGAGTTATAGATAGGATTTTGAATATTGTTATGCATGTTATGCACCAATTGATTTTGTCACAACGTGAGCCATTTTGACGGAAATGAAGAAAAGTGTTGAGTTTATTCAGGTTTTTTTTCGTCATATTGAAACATTATGCAAAGTCAGGAAGCAACACTATAGGATAAGATGTGGTATAGGAGTATAAATTAAAAATGATAGAATTTGTTCATACTTTGCTTAAACGTAGTATATATTGTGATATGTTCAAAAATACAATAAAAATCATTGGTCACCGAGCTTTTTCTCAAGCTACAGGTTGTGAAAAAATGACACATTTTGTATGGATTATACAGGAAAAAAAAACATCATTATGTGAATAGAAGCTAAACTAAATGATAGAATTGTAAAATGAAAAACGAGAAGATAGCTTTTAGAAAATGCTTTCAGAATATCAAAAGAAAAGATAGGATCACCGAATGTTTTTTCCTGCTAAAACATAAAATATGTACTTAGTTGGTGTGAGTTGTTTACTACGTACTGTATTCCATCCAATTATCATGGTTGCTTGTAAGGCTTTCAATACATTAGGAAGTACTTTATTGATTGTCCACGAAGTGATCGATTCGAAGTTTAATTCAAGAATATTATTGGAACCGACTTTAATAATTTCTGGTCAAAAACCTTTGACATTATACATTTTCACTTCATTGCACTATTCATTTCATTGTGAACATCTGCTTTTTATCTATTGCACCTTTATCAGGTTTAAAGCAGAAACTTATAAATGGTACCACATCTTACAATGGACGATTAGAGATTTATCATGAGGGAAGAAAGGGAACTGTTTGTGATAATGGATTTGGCGATAATGAAGCATCTATGTAGATTGTAGATATTTAGGACTCTCTTGGTGAGTAATGTTCATATTTTCTTATGTATCACCTTTGGGAAGCCTTCCTCCCTGTACCTTGTATGACGATAATGACCAAAAGCTAACCCGAAGTTCAGACGCTGATATTAATCTGAATGATTTCATGACAGCAGATTAGTATTTTGACTGGATTTCAGCAATTTTACTTTATTTTAAGTACGGTATAGTTTATGAAAGATGGTGTAAAAATTAAAATAACAAAAATACCGATAATTTCACAAAGAGAATAATCATGGCATAAAACTGATTTTTTTAAAACTGAACCAACAGGTAAAGCAAAGACTGAAGTAAAATAATGAAAACACATGATCCAAGAAAAATTCAAAACGGAAAGTCCCGTATCAAATGGCAAAATCCAAAGCTCAAACACATCAAACGAATTGAAAACAACCGTCATATTCCTGACTTGGTACATGCGTTTCCTTATGTAGAAAATAGTGGATTAAAACTGGTTTTATAGCTAGCTAAACCTCTCACTTGTATGACAGTCGCATATAATTCTATTACATTGGTTTTAAGTCCTTTTCTCAAATTATTTTGTATTGTACTTTATTTCATGTGTTTCTGATCAATATTAGAAGTTGGAGGGTAATGAACTCATAAGACTAGTTTAGTCTAAACTGTAAACATGTTCATGGTCATGATAAGGATTGACGTACTGTATAGATACACGTGTATTGAATATGGATTCCGAACACCAAAAAAATACGGAATTCAACTTTGGTAATCGAAAGGGCGAGCACTTCTGTTTCGCTAGTAGCATCTGTTTGATTGATATTAACAAGTTTAACTATGGCTATATCTCGTATTCGATAGTGTCATGTACGACAAAACGTACCGTCAATTATGAGTCTTTTACGAGTTAAAATCTACTTCATACTTCTTATTGTTCTTTAAAAATTTTAG
Organism: Mytilus californianus; assembly: GCF_021869535.1. NCBI lineage: Eukaryota > Metazoa > Mollusca > Bivalvia > Mytilida > Mytilidae > Mytilus > Mytilus californianus. The sequence goes on along the minus strand of NW_026262745.1, from coordinate 49,945,425 downwards.
GAATGGACGTTTTTCCTATGAGTTTAAGGATTGGTACGAAGGTTCAAATTATCTATTGGACGACATTGACTGCACCGGAAAGGAGTAATTCATTACATGACGGTATGTTATATCGAAATTAATATACAATTTATTCAGTTCATGAATACAGTTAAAATATGATATTTCATGGATACATTTTCCAAGATTTCTTAAAAAAATATTTCAATCAGTACATTTATCGTAGGCTTTCAGATGAAATGGATCTTACATTGGTAGGTGGAAACAACGCAAATGAAGGTATAGCTCAGATTTTGTTGGGAAAACAAAGAACAAATATATGTTGTTTGAGTTTTGACCATGAGGACCATTTGTCTTTTGTCGAGAATTAAACGGCGATTGCAGTTAGGATTTTGTTGAACTAAACTTTTATATAACTTCTATTTTTTTCCGTCGACACTTAGGTTTCCATGCGTAAAATGTAGTTATACTGCAATGTATTTATATGTTCAAAACAGGTTAGAACAGTTTTGAAACTGGTTCTTGTTGTTTTTTTAATATATATGGGTAATATGCACGTGAAATCTTTTTGGCAGTTTAAAGTTTGTGACTCTGTTATACAATATCAAGAAATTATTAAGCTGTCAGTTGATCAAGGTGATAACAGTAACTGCAACGTACAGTTCACCGTTTATCGTCATATTTATGAATACACGCATCATATATAAGAAAATAGGATGTGCTATCTTGTTTTAATCAGAATTATGCAGGTACCGCTTAATTTCCATAACAGATTACCTTAACAATATCAATGAAAAGATACTAGTAAAGGTAATTTGTGATAACGGAATCCTTATCAAAAAATAATTTACCAATTATGCATAGTTTACATTATATGTTTTAGAAATGTTATAGTAGTATCAGGGAATAAATACAGATCATCAACAGAATACATTTACCAGGAGGCTTTCCACTGGAATGGTAGTGAAGCAAAGCTTATAAACTGTCCTCGCTACTCCATTAAATGCCCAAGTGGTTCTAAAGTAGCGGTTGTCTGTGGTATATTATATATGTTTTACATGTTTTTTAAATGATTAATCAGATTGAATATAATCTGAGTCAACGGATTTTAGGTCCACGTTCCGGTCAGTGTGGTGTGTGCTTATTTTTTCATCCCACATAACGCCTTCCTTTAATACGGAATTTACAATATTATAGGTGCATGCCAGAGAATACCATATTTCTAAACCTCAATCATCCCTTTGGGGTTATATATTATATACATATAAATCACATTCTACCTATCTACCAGGACTAAAAATTTACTTGCAATTGGTAAATCTTCTAATACATGAATATTTATTCTCATTCACAACAATGTACAATAGCCTTACTATGATTTCCTTGATCGTTTGCCATGTGTGTATAAAGCATTCATCAAACTAAAGCGTAAACAGGAGTTCCAGGAAGGATATCTTGCACAATTTAATGAAATTTAATTTGTGCTTACATTTTTTACTTTTAAAACAGCAAAGACCTACATGTCTGTAGAAGCATAATTAGGTCAAGTGGAGCTTATTTTTGTAACGATCTTACACCAACAAGAATGTTCCCCTGAAAATTGAATAAAGACATACAATTGAGAATGGAAATTGGGAATGTGTCAAAGAGGCAACAACCCGACCAAAGAGCAGAAAAAAGCTGAAGGCCACCAATGGGTCTTCAAAACAGCGATAAAATCCCGCACCCAGAGGCGGGCTTCAGCTGGCATATCATATACATGTCATATAAAACATCAAGTCCTTTACAAAATTATAGAAAACAAAATATGTTAAATGATACTGCTGGCATACAAACACTGACAGTTGATTGTTAAAAATTATTTATATCAATATTTTTTATTATTATTATTATTAACCTTGTGTCTTCAATGAAAATTAATTGATGTTATTTTTTATAAAGATTAAACAGAACAATTTATCTTGATAATGAATGAATGAATTGATGCATGAAACAACGCAAATGAAAGTATAGCTCAGATTTTGTTGGGAAAACAAAGAATATATTTAATAAATGCATTTCTTTTTATCATAGATCCAACACTTCCTTCGGTGACGTTAGAAGTTCCATCTCCTTTGATAGTTAACGAACCTGTGAACTTGACATGCACTGCCACTGGCGGAAGTCCATATCCAAATATTTGGTGGAGCTGTTGTAATGATAATAACCAAACACATGTAATTTTATCTGAGAATCAGATCAAATCAGTTTTAGAAATTATTCCCTCGCGGAGATGTAATGGAGCAACATGTACGTGTTTTGTTCATGACACAGAGACTTCATTTCCGGAAATTCAAAAAGCAGAAAAACTTGTAGTATACTGTAAGTGTAGTTATAAAATATAAATATATGCACTTTTTGATATCAAAAACAAACTAAAGCTTTTTTTTACGCGTATTGCATCATTCCTTTTAAAGCAAACAATATTTATAAACCTTAACTGTTATACAAATCGTCTCCTTTTATTAATATTTATGCTTGTGTATATCGCTTAAAGCATTAGGAAGTCAAGGCCCTAGGAGTGAGGAGCGGCTTTACTCAAGAATATACATAAAAATTGATATTGTGTAATTCAACTTTTAAATATTTTTTGGGTCAAAGCACAATCAACATAATAGGTAAATCAAGTGTACAGTCAAAATGCTACTTTGTCAAAAATTATCTCCCCAATATACCACTTATTTATTTCAATCATGAAAATGGAAGCCATGGAAGGGGAGATCAGCTGTCATTGAGCTCTTGAAAAACTATAACTATTCGCATGTCATCATTACGATCATTACTTGAAAGTTCTATTGCAAAAGACAAATGTATTTACAAGATATTGAAATACATTCACGGTTTTTAAAGGCTTTTTATCAACTTAAAAGTATCGTCTGATTGGTTATCATGTGGAATTTTTAAAAGTTCAATTAAACACTGAAAAAATTTATTTGAATATTTGGCCTTCTTTTGCATTAGGGGTCCATTTACTTTAGGTTTGGATTTATTTATAATTAGGTTTTTAGTTTAGGGGGTTTTCTAAGTTAGGTTAAAGTTCAAAGGGTTAGTGATAGTGTTTGGGTAAGGGATGGTTTAGTATAGCTATATGAGGTTTGGAACCCCGAAAGTAAAGGAAGGCCGACTATTTTGTGGAAGGGCTGAGTAGAAAGTTTCAGATGATTATTGAAGATTGTTTCCATCTCCTTCAAAAAGTAAATACATTATAATAGAAAAAGAATAGGACCACGTGAATGCATACGTTATCTCAGGAAGATATTAATTCGGGCGGGACACTAGACCTTTGTGGGTCCAAAGCGTTTTTTCGATTTACCTTCAAAGGGAACACACAAACCCTAAAACACTCAAAAGTCCACGATGTATACTATAATTTTAAAAACATAGTTAAAACTAGGTTTTACATCCTACTATGAACTACTAGATTGCTTATTTGAGCATTTTTCCTTAAATCTTTTTTTTTTGTGATAATTTTTCATATAATGTTACTGACTTGAGATAGAAATTATTGCTAGAAACTAAGGACACACATGTCGTTGTCAATGTAAACATTAACGACGTCATAGGAAAAATAACGATCAACAGATTATCAATGGTCTTTCAAATTTGAGGATGTTTCTCGGCCACATCAGTTAACAGATTTTTTGACGAGAAACACCCACTTGTTTGAAAAACCATTGATAATTCATAAAATAATTTTCCTGACATTTCTTGCTGATTACACTGTAACAGAGACTTTGTACAAAGCAAACATATGCATGAACATCTTGAATGGTCTTCTTCTACTGTCCATGGCGTTAAAACACTAAATCCCTAGGATGTTTTCTGATTGATTTTTTGTCTCTGGTACAAGATTTTTTATTATTAATTGTTTTTGGTTTTTAACTACCTTTCAGTAACTACGAGTACTCACAAATGGTACTTTCTTTTAATTTGACCTATTTACACAATTTCTAATGCAGTATTGTAGTTTAATGTTTACTTATTTTGTGTTATATCTCGTCTCACTATTTTTAACATGTACCATCATTGATAAGTATTAAGTATTACGATACATTTTCACTTCTGTTCTCGTACTATGAACAACAAATTTATTTTGTAAAAAATATTTTGATACTCGTAACAACAAAATTATTATATCTAAAGTTACCTGTGTACTTTATTCTATTCAACGCCATTTTGCCCTAGGTTATAGTTGTCTTTTTGACATGTTTTTTCATAATGTATTTTTATTGTGCCATAGATCAAATTTATTCGTTTCGTGTATGTCTACTTGTTTTTGTTAATATTCCTTTTTGATCAAGTTAAGCCATTTCAATTGATATTTTATAGTGTGTCTTTCTATGTTGTAATGTTATACTACTGTTACATGTTAGGGTGAAGGTTGGCACCTGTTACTTTGCTTATTCAATGGGCTTTGGGGTATCACAATAGCAATGCCTAAAACAGTTTACCAAATTGTAGTTTGAATTCTTCTCCCACAAACTGATCAACTGGTAAAATATTTTAACAAATTCCTTAAGTGAATGGTTGTTAGTATGAAGTGAGTGCTGTGAGATAAAAAATAATACTTACCATCCAGCTTCAGTTAGTTGATGTCTTTGTCATGAATTTCAAACAAAATAAAGACTTACTATAATATGAGTCACTGATTTAGAAAGTCCAACTTTGACATGAAAACTTCTATCATAAATAGATTTTATAAATAAATAGTTCAAAACATTGGTTTGTAAGTCTATAATTTATAGCTCTCTTTTTCAACAGCAAGTTAGTGCGTAATTGTAATTTGGATATTTTTTTTTCTAAAGCAATTACTAATCTGTTGCTATTAAAGGGAAATAATTTACTTTACTGTAAAATCAGCAAAATTTTGTTCCGTCTGACAAATATCAACTTCTTTCATTTTAAGATTTGTTTGTAACATCATTTCCATGATTATTAAACTATTACCCTCTGTTCTGAAAAGAACACTGAAATTTATTTTTAAGATGATTAAAATTTTGAAAACAAAACTATTAAAACATATTATGGAACACAAAGTTCTATAAATCATACATATTCCTCTGTTAATTAAGAAGGTATCACCACCTCAGTAATCAGCAATTCTGTATTGACATGATTTGTTATTGATATGAATTGTTCAAAGTACTAATGATTTTCTCACGGGGGGGTCTCTTCCTATATGAAGGTATATACATATGTGCCGCTGGAATGGGTCCCTTTTTTGATACGTCAAATATATCAATGGGGTGCAATTTAACCGAGGAAATATATCAATAGGTAGTAATTGACCAATTGTGATATATCAATGGGTCATAATTTTTCAGTTTGTTGTGCAACGATCTTCACTTAATGGGTTATGATTTCGCTGTGAAATATAGGTATAGGTAGGGATCTCACAATTATTCCAAATATGAATGGGGGTGTTTTATAAATCCCAGCTGCACAACTGTACCCAAAATCCCATGTTGAGACCCCACCCCCCGTGGATTTTCTACCACCGAGGATAAGATAAGTTATAAGCAGTATTTGTCAAATCCTTTCGTAATTTTGAGTCATCAATGCTCTTCAACTTCGTACAAATTTGGCATTTCATTTTTTTTATTCAAGTCGTATTGATGAATCTTTTGTAGGCAAAATCATAAGCCTGGTATATTTGATTAAATTTTTAATATACAATAACTCAATAAAAATTATTTCCCTTTAATGCCAGCAGATCAGTAATTTTTATAGAAAATATTATCGAAATCACAATTACACAATAACTTCCTCTTAGAAAACAAAGCTATACAATATTGACCTACAAAACAATGTTTTGAACTATTTATTTATAAAATCTATTTATGATAGAAGTTGACATGTCAAAGTTAGACCTTCTAAATCAGTGACTCATATTATAGTAAGTCATTATTTTGTTTGAAATTCATGACAAAGACATCAACTAACTGAAGCTGGATGGTAAGTATTACTTTTAATTTCACAGCACTCACTTCATACTAACAACCTTTTATTTAAGCGATTTGTTAAAATGTTTTACCAGTTGATCATTTTGTGGGTGAAGAATTCAAACTGCAATTTGGTGAACTGTTTTAGCCATTGCTGTTGTGATACCCCAAAGCCAACTGAATAAACACAGTAAAACGTTTCAACCCGCTGCATTTGTTTGCACCTGTCCTTAGTCAGGATACCTTTTTTCAGTGGTTGTCGTTTGTTGATGTGGTTCAGACGTGTTTCGCCTTTCTCGTTTTTTTTTTTTTATAGATAAGACTATTGGTTTTCCTGTTTGAATTTTTTTACACTAGTAATTTTGGGGCCCTTTATAGCTTGCTGTTCGGTGTGAGCCAAGGCTCCGTGTTGAAGGCCGTACTTTGACCTATAATGGTTGATTTTTACACATTGTGACTTGGATGGAGAGTTGTCTCATTGGCACTCATACCACATCATCTTATTTCTATTAACCAAAACGCAACTACATCGTGTCGATATTATAAGCATTCATTGATATGTTGTGTATTACTAGCCAATCTTTAAGCTTGTCTCACCCCCTTTTTCTGTACTTACATTAACCTTGTTAACGTGACATATAATGACGAAACGTCTTTCAATCAATGCAGTAAATGATGTATCATTGTTAAATTAAACATCTCGATAAATATTACATTTTGAATACATATTGATGGACAAAATAAATTTATATTGATATTTAGATCCTGTCAGAGATGATTTAAGTGTAACAGCGCCAACTCTTATTGAACATCAACCTGGCATATTGACCTGTGAGGTTTCTGACGGAAATCCTTTGCCAGACGATTGGTGGACATGCAGTGGAATACCTTATGATAATGTTACATCGTATGTCACACACAATTCATCTACTTCGACCTTGTATTTGACACCCACTGCTGATTACCACAATACAACGTGTACCTGTATCGGGAGGCAAATCAACACAACGTTTGAAGAAATGTCTGAACCCACAGTGTTGCATGTTTTATGTGAGTTCCTATTATGGTGCTGGGTACATATACAAACATATCGGGTATATTTACACCTCCATTTATATGTTCACACTCTCTGAATGTATGCTCCGCCTTATATCGGACGACATAGATCTTACAGCGCTGTCTTTGACCTTTTGCTGTTTTTATATCATTAGTTGGTTAGAAATCCCTCCGAATCTTGAATCATATACTCATAAAAGCAACAATTATCATATTGTCATCCTGAATGCTCTAAAATAGGCATGTAAGACGACACAGTTAAGATTTAAACCATGCAACACAAAGTTAAAAATATAAAACATGTACACGTATCTTAGAGTTATTTGTTTAACAATACCGTTTGTCAGTGGAGGATGATAACCTTAAGGAAGAATTCCGCGGTGCGTGTTCATACATCAGATATCAAATGACCGATGATACTCTGTCGAAGCAACTGACAACTTTAATTTAAAAATGAAAAAAAACATGCAATATATCGTGTTGCATCATTTCTTAGATCAAAATTCAGATTTTCCTTAAGACATTATGCATTTGTGTTACAATGAAAAAACAATGATTTGAAAATATCCGAATTAGTCTCAACATAGGGCCGAGGCGAACTACATTATCTGATACTTATAACATGGTGTTCGTTAATCGCCCGATAGGTGCAATAAATGATAACAACAAGTAGTAGTACCATAATTTCCTCTTACATATGCGAAATGTGTCTTTCATTTAGAAAGTAATGAAGAATATGTCATGCCGGTATCTATTCCAGTAAATGAAATATAAGTACAACACTGTATGAATTCTTATAGATTTTTAGATCGTGATTTTCTTATTGTAAAAATTAAAACAACACGTTGATAATTTCATGTGTCCGAAGCGCTTTTCTGGATTTATCTTCATCATGAACGCTCAAAGCAAAATATTTGAAAGTCAAGAATGTATAAGAACCATAACAGTTGAGGAGCTATATGACCAAAAGAACCTAAAAAATAGCCAAATCAATCTAAGGTCAATTTTCCCGAGGGAGTTGAAACCATAGTTTCTTTATAATTTCAAAATTTATAAACGGACAATTTCAGAAAAAAAATTGTTATAAATCATGTCAGTACCGAAGTACTGAGGACTGAGCTGATGATAACCTCGGGTACTGATAGATCACCAGCAGAGGTATCGACCCAGTGCTGTAAAAAAATAAACACAACACGTTAATAATTTCATGCGTGTGAAGCGCTTCAAAAAAGAGAGAAAAGATACCAACAAGACCAAAGGGGCATGCACTATAAAAAGTCAATGAATAACCGACAAATCAATTAAAACACATACGAAAAGTCGACAACCAACAGCATACAAAAGCACAACATACAAAACTAAATATTGAGCTCACCAAAAACTAGGGATAATCTTAGATGCTCCAGAAGGGAAGCCAGATCATGCTCTATCTGTGGCACTAGTTGTGTTGATCTTTGTAAGTTCAAATTCGGTGATAAAACTCGTTCGTTCTGAGGAAAGAGAACGAACAGTGGTTACGACAATTGGAACATATATTTGATGATCAGTGACACATATTACATAACGGTCAACAAATTCATGATGGCTCGCTTGTTTGTTGAAAAATACGCCTTTCAAACGTTAAACATATGCTGTCAACAAAAACAAGAGGCAACATATTCATGATATTTGCAACTACTTTAGACATTTGTTTGTATTAAAACAAAGTTGAACTAATGTTTTTAATCTGCCTTCATATGTTAATTGAGAAGTAATTATTTGCTGAATTATAATAAAAATATTCCTAGCATTTTAATACGATAGGCTTCTGACGAATTTCTGTTGTCAGACATTTAGTTTTATTTTATAAATTTTGATTTTGCAGTTATTTTTTTCTAGGTAGGTGAAATTGGCTTTAATTTAGCCACTCTGTCATTCCAACATGGGTTTTGTGTATTGTTGCAGGCCGTATAATGACCTATAGTTGCTTAAATTCACGCTGAAAAGTTTTATCATTGGCAATTATACCACATGTCCTTAATCAACATTGTTTCGTGCCAGCAGATATTGGGCTCATATTTAATAGATAAATGAATAACGATCAGATACAGTTCGAATATGCCTTATCTTTCCTTTGACTTAGATTGATAGCAGTTGCCGCACTATAAAAGTGAATGAAAAGTGCACTTTTTGTTATCGTGAATGAAAATGTGAGTAGGGGTTTTGGATTGTACTCGTAACGTGTATTTAAAGTTTTCGTACTGCATGCTTTTTTTGAAAATTCAATGAAAGCTGTATAAGTCATGTCTATTTGTCTTCTCTGCATATATTAAGTTTTTTTGTCATATTTTTATCCGTACAGGAACATTTGCAATGCGTTCAAGGTGGTATAAACTTTAATTAAATCAATAAATAATGTAGTTACAATTGCTTTGTCCGCTTCTTTCTCTTTTTGTCTGCAGATATTTAGCTGATATTTGGGGTTTAAGTTGTATACTGATCAGGTATTTACTCAATTTGCTATCGATCCTGTACATCTTTTTGTAGAAGGAATTACAGTCATTAACATTAAAGTTATCTGTACTTTTTTCTAATATTTACTGTTTGCAAAATTATAAATTATTCTAAATAATAAGGATGTTCTTGTCCCAGGCAGAAAATCCTGGCCGTGTTAGGCGCAACTTTTTGGAAGTTTTGGTCCTCGGTGCTCATCAGCTTTGTACTTGTTTTGGCTTTCAAACTTTATTTATCTGAGCGTCACTGCTTAGTCTTGTGTGGACGAGACGCACGTCTGGCGTATTGAATTTTAAGCCTAGTACCTTATGCTAGCTATTATTCGTGTGTTTCTTTGTCCTATATATTCTCCCATTTATTTGTATTGTGGTCCTGTCATGTGATGTTGTCGTTTTGGTGTTGTGTTTGACGTTGCCATAAAAGCGGGAGGTTTGGCATGCCACAAAACCAGGTTCAACCCACCATTTTTTTCTTAAAATGTCCTGTACCAAGTCAGGAAAATGGCCATTGTTATATTATAGTTCGTTTCTGTGTGTGTTACATTTTAATGTTGTGTTTTTGTTGTGTCGTTGTTCTCCTCTTATATTTGATGCGTTTCCCTCAGTTTTAGTTTGTAACCCGGATTTGTTTTTATCTCTATCGATTTATGAGTTTCGAACAGTGGTATACTACTGTTGCCTTTATTTATATTTATTACTAGACGGTAACTGAAAAACACTAAAATAATATAATGGTTAATGCGTTCTTGTCGTAACTGTAGGGGCCTCGGTGGCCGAATGGCCTAAGTAGTTACTACTGTAATCACTAGCAAGTCAACACTGAGGTTGTGAGTTCGTACCCCGCTCGTGCGGGTGCACTCGACTGCAATCTTTATTGACTAGGATTGTCAGTTTTCCTATTGAAGGTCGGTGGTTTTCTCCGGCACTCCGGCTTCCTCCACCAATAAAAACTGGCCGCCACGAAATAGCCCAAAAGCGGTGCTTAAAAGTGGCGTTAAAACACCAAAAATCAAATCAAAATCGAAACTGTATATTACTAGTATCTTATTTGATTATAATTGTTTCTGTGAAAAAAAGAGGTGGAAGATACCAAAGGTACATTCTGTACTCAATAGTCGAGATAAACTAACAACGCCAAGGCGAAAAAACTAGAATCAACGGAAACACTATCAAATCCGGCAGTGCAGCATTGTTCAAATGGGGCTTCCGTTTGGCTGTTCAGATGTTTATATACTCAGCCACGTCCAACTGGAATCAATGTAATAATTGCTTTTCAATAAAGGTTGACACATTTGTTTATAAACTACATAAAAAGACAATCAGATACCATAATGTAAATGTGACAGATGTGTTTATATAAAGTAGATACAATGGAGACGCGTTAGTTCGTTAAAAAGATACCACGAACCCGCAGGATGAGTGTACACTTTTTTACGATCAAACGCTTATCCATTGTGTATATCATTTATACGATTGTTGAGTTTTTTTTTTTCTTCAAAATTACAGTTCTATCATTCATTAGGCCCAATTATCAGTGAGTTTGAATAACCACCTTATTATGTTGAAAGATTCAAAGGAAACAATCAATAATTAAAAAGTATACAGGTAGTGGGTTTTAATCATGAAATAATATTAGAAAACAAAATTGCATGCACTTTCATCATACTGTACTCAAATTTTCATTTAATTGTTATAAACCTGACTGATCATTATCCGTAATTTACAAATAAGGAATATCGATTTGCGAATATTCATGTGTTACGATTTGTATTAAAACAGTTGAATTCACCATATATGCATAAACATGGACAAATTGAACGTAATAATTTCTTTTTGTGAAATAACCAATAATAACCCAAAAATAAATGTGAAATCCGTTCATATTACAACAATATCCACAATAAAACACAAATTAAGGAACAAATACATAAAAAAAAAGGAAAACAGGGATTCGAACCTAAACTGACCCAAGAAAACTCTACTAACTTTGAGTTTACAACTCATTCATCTAAACTTCACGGCTACCAAATTATGCTATACTATTGTCTATTTTATGTAATATACTAGAAAACACCCACGACATCGCGGTCCGTGACTAAATTTAAATACCTATGCCTTATCTTTAGCCAGGATTTTTAGTATTCGTGTTGTCATTTGATAATGGCATGCTGATTACTTGTATAAGGTGCCCATTTTTCTCTGCTTTCAAAATCTTTCTGTTTGAACCCGTCTTAAATCTATCTACACCATGGGAAAACTCTAAAAGAGAACCAAAATGATTGTATAATGTTTACTCTATTATTATGTGTATTTTTAACCGTGAAATAAGTCGGTCCATTAAAATATTAAACCAACCGAATTTTTATTGATTTATCACTGCACTATAGTGGCTAATTGTCTGATTAACAATCAATCCACATTTCCTTATTTATACTTAAAAATCAAGTGTTTCAAGTTGAGTACTTCTTTACAAGTGTTTTATTTCTATGGAAGATCATAAATCAAATGCATATGACAGATTAAGTGCCAATCACTGTAACTTAGACAAAATGATACTGTAACTGCGTAATACTATACGAATTGTACTATTTCCAGATTACTTGTAAACGCCATTGATATTTCATAGGTTCGTAAAATAAAAGTACTTATTATACTCGAGTGATACTCTAAAATTCGATCAGATCAACAGATGGTCTGGTTTTGTTTTTAGAAATAAAAAAAATTGCATTTAATTGAAGATTAGAAGATACTGGGTCTTAATATATAAAGAATAGATAATGAGAGACTTTTTTTAAAACCCGACTGTTACGATCATGCATGGTTGTTTTCATACAGCAAAAGGAAAAGTTATTTTGCATTTTTCTTTTTATTTCTCTACATGCAATTCTCAATGCCTTTACAGTAAAAAGTAAATGACAACTTTGCACAATTTTAAAGTCAATTAAGGGTTGCTGAAATAAGTTTTTAAAGAGCTATAGTGGTTATAAATATATAAATCTATGTGGTAAAAAGATTATTTATTAATGATTTAATCATGCTGAGTTTCGTTTCTTATTGTTCAGTACAAGTTTAGATTATTTGTCCGTTACGTATACACTATAAGACTTTCTTTAATAATATGTATTAAAAACCAATTATTCCGGCGTTTTAAGTGCCACTGTGAGTCAAAAAATGAAATTAGGCACATTTTGAGATGAGTTAGCGTCATTAATATTTAAATGTGAGTCATAGTTCTACCTAAGATATACTTTGCTTCGACATGTATCATACAAAGATGTTGATAAAATCATTTTAAATAAAAACTGTCACTATTGATATGTTTTAGACACGATACTTACATTTTAACTGACATTTTTTGCACTTTCATTTTCTTAAAAGAATCATGATATTTAAATTTATTGAATATCAAATGTGTTAGAAATTTGACACTTTAGTGCAAGAATGTCAGTAAAGTATTGCGTCTTAAACATGTCAAAAGTGACCGTTTGTTTCACGTGAAAAAGATTTAACTTCAAAGATGACTTAAAACGTCACTCATAATAAAATGAAAACAGGTGACCGCGATAAACAAAATATGTATAAAAAACTAAAGAATACTGATAAATAATTTCATATTGCACCTTTTTAAAATCTTTTTAAAAGTTGAGCTATAAATGTGGAACTCTGAATCTTTGGTATGAACAAAACGTAAAGATATTTCAACATGAATTCCAAATTATTTAAAAGCCTAAAAAATTTCCTGTTACATTATAAAGTGTAATCGCAGTCCATAAACTGCCATACATATCATATATATTTGCATTCATTGATTACAAACATTTTAAAAATCTTTACAATATAACATATTAAAAGTTCAAAGGAGACATATAATGCAGGTGTTCTGAATATTTTCTTCACTTTTCGTTACAGTTTTGCACTCAAGGCAAAACCAACTATTCTGCGAATATAGGTTCGTTTTCACACGTTTGGCTTCCAGTCGGTTGATATGCGGCATTAACATAACTATAACCGATTTTCTCTGCTAATGTTCGTTTTTTCTTTAATTTGAAGACGATGAATATGACGATACAAATAACTGTTAGGCCGATAATTCCACTGACAATTGACGATACATGTACCGAAGTCAGTCCAGGCGAATCATCTGAAAATACGGGAAACCGATTACATACTGCTCCTCACATTGAATTAATTACATTTTTTTCTTATTTTTTAGAATAAACACACCAGCTTAATCCTTTCTGATTTTCATTATCATGAAGTATTTTTTAATATTAGAGAATGAAAGACATTACACATTGAAAGGACATAAACTGTCATATGGTATAATGTTTCTGGAGTTTGCCTAAGAAATCCGTCAATAAATGTTATATATTATGTATCAACATCCGGTTATTTGAATTATGAAGCCCATTATGTCCACTTGTTTATTCCGCGTTATTGTAAATAGCAAGCGGTATATGCTATGCTCATTTACAAATTTAAATGTCGAGTTTGAGAGGAAACTGTATGGGTTTTTTTTATTGCTCGGTGTAATTAATAAACGCACGATTCCTTCAAGAGAGGCCAAAGATACCAAAAGGGACATTCAAACTCATAAGTCGAAAATAAAATGACAACGCCAAGGCTGAAAAAGAAAAAGGTAAACAGACAAACAACAGTACACAAAACACAACATAGAAAACTAAAGACTGAGCAAGTAAACACAAATATTTAAAAATTGTTAGAACACAAACCAAAAAGATCTTAACATTTGCATGAGCTTAAAATTATTTTAAGGTACAGTAGATCAATTGATATTTTGTGGATAACATTTTTCGTGGATTTGTGAAAAGTTGTATTTTCGTAGAATTTTCATTTCGTGATTTTGCCAAAGTCAGCTTACAAATCTATAGAAAATTTCTACTCAGTTGAAAATTTTAATTCGTGGTTCACCTATAGTTAAGAGATGTACGAAAATTAGTATCCAACGAATACTAATGAATCTACAATAATTACCCATATCCCTGTGTGTGTTATTGTATGTATATGACTTGTCAGTTGTAACTTCATTTTGTTGTGTAAGATATAACTCTTCCTTGGATTCATTAGCCTTTGTTACTAAAACAGAATATGAATGCTGAACATTAATACATTTTGTTCATAAAGAAGACGGCATCACATCAGTTTTATAGTTAGATTGCATATTAGAAAATTTTAGATATCTGACATACGTAATTTATATATGTTATTCATACAATCAATAAAATATAAATAGGGTTAGCAGGAATAAAAATGATACTGCTCAGTTTAATAGACCTCCACAACCACGAATACACGACTCTGCTGAAAACAAAACAGATAAGCAACAACGTAGAAAGCACAACAAAGTCTGATTGACGAATGCAATTAAACAATTTTTGACGCAACCAACGTGCATGCCGGCATCAACACGCCAAAGTATCGCTTCCTCTAGTCGTGAAGGCGAGAGAAAACTATATACAAGTCGAGAAGGTGTCATCGTTTGTGTTGTTGACGTATTGACTGTCAGTTGTAAATGATTCTTCATTAGATCCAGTGCTGAGAGAAGTTGCGAAAGTGTAAAAACAAGTAACTGGGATAAAAAAATGAACTGACCAATATTAAATTACTTTTTATGTCAGTTGCATAGTTTTCAGTCACAGATTCTACGATTATGTTTTCATTTGTAGTATTCGTTTGATGAACCGTCGTTCCCTTGACAGTGCTTAATTCACCTTCTGTAGGCTGGTCTTGTGTTCCATTGTTTAATCCTAAATGTGATAAATTCATTTTTGTTTATATCATTGACTAATAGTATAAAGGAAATGCTCATTTTTCTAATAGATGAAGCATTTCACAGTCATGGTGCTGGTATCTAATCCCGAATGACAACTTTACTCTTGTTTATCTACATTTCATTGTATTATAAAATAAAATGTATAGATTTGTCTATATATGAATAAAGGTGTGAGATATTTTGGTATATATTATACGAGTGGGCACATAATTCCAATGACCAATCATATTCATTGATACATCACATAAATATAGCTACAAAATATTCGACAATAACTGACTTACGCAATTGTTTAAAGTATGCATATGACCGATGACACATACTGCCATTTAGACATCAACTTTGAATAACTTATGTTATTTGTAATTTAGACTTTATCTATGACATAAACGGTACCAATTTTTCTGCACCAGATGCGCATTTCGACAATCAATGTCTCTTCAGTGATGCTCGAGGCCAAAATATTTGAAAATCCAAAGCTTATTAAAAAGATGAAGAGCTATTAACCAAAAAGGACAAAAAAGTATAGCCAAAGCCGGGCAAGGAATCAGAGCTTTGCATGAGGGAGATACATTTCTTTCTTAATTTTAAATAATTTTGAGAATTTTGTAACAGCAAATTTTAATAACACAAAATCCGTATTTTAAAGATTGGGCTGGTAATACCCTCGGAGACTATCAGTCCTTTTTTACAGTCCACCAGCAGAGGCATCGACCCAGTGGTAATAATAACATAATAGCATAAACGGTACCAATTGTTCTGCACCAGATGCGCATTTCGACAATCAATGTCTCTTCAGTGATGCTCGAGGCAAAAATATTTGAAAATCCAAAGCTTATTAAAATTTTAATAACACAAAATCCGTATTTTCATACCAGTACCGAAGAACTGGCTACTGGACTGTCAAACAAATTTGTCGATGGGTACTTTACGATCTGATAGGACGGAATGAATAAAAGAAGATGTTGGACATTCTTCATTGAGACAGTTAAAAAAATTATAAAGACAACCAAAACGTCAACAGAAGGTCAATTTCCAGCTTCAGCAAAATACCGGTTTCTAAACAATGTGCCAATTTCTATACCGATTGGGGTTAGAAAACCCCTGTCTAGTAAAGCTACAAACAACTTAAACTAAAACTTTCAAAAATCTGCCATCTGCAACAAATTATCCAAAAATGAAAGATAAGAAATTAAAAGATAATTAAGATTACACATCTTCTGACAGACAGTCAAATTCATGATTAATTTTTCTTTCGTTTTTTTACCTGCATATCCTTCAGTCGCAGATTTGGTTTTTGTGTCTTTATTTGTAGTATACGATTGAAGAGTTGTCGTTTGCTTTACAGTGCTATATCCACCTTCTGTAGACTGATCTTTTGTTTCATTGTTTAATCCTTAATGAGATAAATTCATTGTTTTTATATATCATTAACTAATACTATAAAGGAAATGTTCAGTTCTTATGAAATGAAGGACAATGACCAAAAATTCGAAGAATAACTGACTGACATAATTTTGTTATATTTTAATTAATATCAAATGTGTTAGAAATTTGACACTTTAGTGCAAGAATGTCAGTAAAGTATTGCGTCTTAAACATGTCAAAAGTGACCGTTTGTTTCACGTGAAAAAGATTTAACTTCAAAGATGACTTAAAACGTCACTCATAATAAAATGAAAACAGGTGACCGCGATAAACAAAATATGTATAAAAAACTAAAGTCAAATTCATGATTAATTTTTCTTTCGTTTTTTTACCTGCATATCCTTCAGTCGCAGATTTGGTTTTTGTGTCTTTATTTGTAGTATACGATTGAAGAGTTGTCGTTTGCTTTACAGTGCTATATCCACCTTCTGTAGACTGATCTTTTGTTTCATTGTTTAATCCTTAATGAGATAAATTCATTGTTTTTATATATCATTAACTAATACTATAAAGGAAATGTTCAGTTCTTATGAAATGAAGGACAATGACCAAAAATTCGAAGAATAACTGACTGACATAATTTTGTTATATTTTAATTAATATCAAATGTGTTAGAAATTTGACACTTTAGTGCAAGAATGTCAGTAAAGTATTGCGTCTTAAACATGTCAAAAGTGACCGTTTGTTTCACGTGAAAAAGATTTAACTTCAAAGATGACTTAAAACGTCACTCATAATAAAATGAAAACAGGTGACCGCGATAAACAAAATATGTATAAAAAACTAAAGAATACTGATAAATAATTTCATATTGAACCTTTTTAAAATCTTTTTAAAAGTTGAGCTATAAATGTGGAACTCTGAATCTTTGGTATGAACAAAACGTAAAGATATTTCAACATGAATTCCAAATTATTTAAAAGCCTAAAAAATTTCCTGTTACATTATAAAGTGTAATCGCAGTCCATAAACTGCCATACATATCATATATATTTGCATTCATTGATTACAAACATTTTAAAAATCTTTACAATATAACATATTAAAAGTTCAAAGGAGACATATAATGCAGGTGTTCTGAATATTTTCTTCACTTTTCGTTACAGTTTTGCACTCAAGGCAAAACCAACTATTCTGCGAATATAGGTTCGTTTTCACACGTTTGGCTTCCAGTCGGTTGATATGCGGCATTAACATAACTATAACCGATTTTCTCTGCTAATGTTCGTTTTTTCTTTAATTTGAAGACGATGAATATGACGATACAAATAACTGTTAGGCCGATAATTCCACTGACAATTGACGATACATGTACCGAAGTCAGTCCAGGCGAATCATCTGAAAATACGGGAAACCGATTACATACTGCTCCTCACATTGAATTAATTACATTTTTTTCTTATTTTTTAGAATAAACACACCAGCTTAATCCTTTCTGATTTTCATTATCATGAAGTATTTTTTAATATTAGAGAATGAAAGACATTACACATTGAAAGGACATAAACTGTCATATGGTATAATGTTTCTGGAGTTTGCCTAAGAAATCCGTCAATAAATGTTATATATTATGTATCAACATCCGGTTATTTGAATTATGAAGCCCATTATGTCCACTTGTTTATTCCGCGTTATTGTAAATAGCAAGCGGTATATGCTATGCTCATTTACAAATTTAAATGTCGAGTTTGAGAGGAAACTGTATGGGTTTTTTTTATTGCTCGGTGTAATTAATAAACGCACGATTCCGTCAAGAGAGGCCAAAGATACCAAAAGGGACATTCAAACTCATAAGTCGAAAATAAAATGACAACGCCAAGGCTGAAAAAGAAAAAGGTAAACAGACAAACAACAGTACACAAAACACAACATAGAAAACTAAAGACTGAGCAAGTAAACACAAATATTTAAAAATTGTTAGAACACAAACCAAAAAGATCTTAACATTTGCATGAGCTTAAAATTATTTTAAGGTACAGTAGATCAATTGATATTTTGTGGATAACATTTTTCGTGGATTTGTGAAAAGTTGTATTTTCGTAGAATTTTCATTTCGTGATTTTGCCAAAGTCAGCTTACAAATCTATAGAAAATTTCTACTCAGTTGAAAATTTTAATTCGTGGTTCACCTATAGTTAAGAGATGTACGAAAATTAGTATCCAACGAATACTAATGAATCTACAATAATTACCCATATCCCTGTGTGTGTTATTGTATGTATATGACTTGTCAGTTGTAACTTCATTTTGTTGTGTAAGATATAACTCTTCCTTGGATTCATTAGCCTTTGTTACTAAAACAGAATATGAATGCTGAACATTAATACATTTTGTTCATAAAGAAGACGGCATCACATCAGTTTTATAGTTAGATTGCATATTAGAAAATTTTAGATATCTGACATACGTAATTTATATATGTTATTCATACAATCAATAAAATATAAATAGGGTTAGCAGGAATAAAAATGATACTGCTCAGTTCAATAGACCTCCACAACCACGAATACACGACTCTGCTGAAAACAAAACAGATAAGCAACAACGTAGAAAGCACAACAAAGTCTGATTGACGAATGCAATTAAACAATTTTTGACGCAACCAACGTGCATGCCGGCATCAACACGCCAAAGTATCGCTTCCTCTAGTCGTGAAGGCGAGAGAAAACTATATACAAGTCGAGAAGGTGTCATCGTTTGTGTTGTTGACGTATTGACTGTCAGTTGTAAATGATTCTTCATTAGATCCAGTGCTGAGAGAAGTTGCGAAAGTGTAAAAACAAGTAACTGGGATAAAAAAATGAACTGACCAATATTAAATTACTTTTTATGTCAGTTGCATAGTTTTCAGTCACAGATTCTACGATTATGTTTTCATTTGTAGTATGCGTTTGATGAACCGTCGTTCCCTTGACAGTGCTTAATTCACCTTCTGTAGGCTGGTCTTGTGTTCCATTGTTTAATCCTAAATGTGATAAATTCATTTTTGTTTATATCATTGACTAATAGTATAAAGGAAATGCTCATTTTTCTAATAGATGAAGCATTTCACAGTCATGGTGCTGGTATCTAATCCCGAATGACAACTTTACTCTTGTTTATCTACATTTCATTGTATTATAAAATAAAATGTATAGATTTGTCTATATATGAATAAAGGTGTGAGATATTTTGGTATATATTATACGAGTGGGCACATAATTCCAATGACCAATCATATTCATTGATACATCACATAAATATAGCTACAAAATATTCGACAATAACTGACTTACGCAATTGTTTAAAGTATGCATATGACCGATGACACATACTGCCATTTAGACATCAACTTTGAATAACTTATGTTATTTGTAATTTAGACTTTATCTATGACATAAACGGTACCAATTTTTCTGCACCAGATGCGCATTTCGACAATCAATGTCTCTTCAGTGATGCTCGAGGCCAAAATATTTGAAAATCCAAAGCTTATTAAAAAGATGAAGAGCTATTAACCAAAAAGGACAAAAAAGTATAGCCAAAGCCGGGCAAGGAATCAGAGCTTTGCATGAGGGAGATACATTTCTTTCTTAATTTTAAATAATTTTGAGAATTTTGTAACAGCAAATTTTAATAACACAAAATCCGTATTTTAAAGATTGGGCTGGTAATACCCTCGGAGACTATCAGTCCTTTTTTACAGTCCACCAGCAGAGGCATCGACCCAGTGGTAATAATAACATAATAGCATAAACGGTACCAATTGTTCTGCACCAGATGCGCATTTCGACAATCAATGTCTCTTCAGTGATGCTCGAGGCAAAAATATTTGAAAATCCAAAGCTTATTAAAATTTTAATAACACAAAATCCGTATTTTCATACCAGTACCGAAGAACTGGCTACTGGACTGTCAAACAAATTTGTCGATGGGTACTTTACGATCTGATAGGACGGAATGAATAAAAGAAGATGTTGGACATTCTTCATTGAGACAGTTAAAAAAATTATAAAGACAACCAAAACGTCAACAGAAGGTCAATTTCCAGCTTCAGCAAAATACCGGTTTCTAAACAATGTGCCAATTTCTATACCGATTGGGGTTAGAAAACCCCTGTCTAGTAAAGCTACAAACAACTTAAACTAAAACTTTCAAAAATCTGCCATCTGCAACAAATTATCCAAAAATGAAAGATAAGAAATTAAAAGATAATTAAGATTACACATCTTCTGACAGACAGTCAAATTCATGATTAATTTTTCTTTCGTTTTTTTACCTGCATATCCTTCAGTCGCAGATTTGGTTTTTGTGTCTTTATTTGTAGTATACGATTGAAGAGTTGTCGTTTGCTTTACAGTGCTATATCCACCTTCTGTAGACTGATCTTTTGTTTCATTGTTTAATCCTTAATGAGATAAATTCATTGTTTTTATATATCATTAACTAATACTATAAAGGAAATGTTCAGTTCTTATGAAATGAAGGACAATGATCAAAAATTCGAAGAATAACTGACTGACATAATTTTGTAAAGTACAATCTGGTTAATTAACCAAACAAGTACACAGACTGCCATTCAGACTTCGATATTGAATAAGCAGTGATATTCCGAAATTGAACTTTCACCATAACTGATTGTCACACAAATCTATCGTTTGTGGCTTCTCAATATGTTCGGAAAGTATGAATATATGGAGATGTGGATTACATAAATACAAACAGGACAAATTCTTTACTTTAGAATAAATTAGCATTAGATACCAAAATAACAACCAAAAGCAACTACGAACAAAATAACACGGAAACAATATTATGCCTTTTCTTATAGCAAGCCCATAGTATATGACTGATGTTATTAAATCTTGCAATCATACAATCATAGCGCATATAAAATTTCCCGATTTTGACAATCAGATGTGCCTTTCTGAAGAGGAACAAGTTGAATTTAGAATTCTGAAACATTCTCAAGATCTTAAAAGGTTAAAATTACGCGTTCTTAATTTTATTGTTGATATTACTTGATTTATTTTACTTGACTAGGCGGGGTTTAACCGGTTCGCTTATCATAGACCAGTCCATCTATAAGACAGGTGTTTTGGGATAAACTCATCAATGGAGTATCCAGTTATGGTCATTGATCCGGTTAAAGTATTTAAACACTATATATGTATTTGCAAACTAAATAGTGAGACCCAGTCGTTGATTTTCTTGTAAAACGAAGTTTAAGAATATGTAAAAATTGTCAGATTTTGGAAATTGCCAATGGTACTTCGACCTTATTGATTTCATTTATTGTTTTCGTAAATTTTTAAATTTTAAACTATTTTATTCGTCCCATATCATACATTCAATTCTTTTGTATATCTGTTTGGTGACACTGATAGGTGATCACAAATCAGTAATAGTAATTATAACGGAAACACCCCCATCACACACATCTTCAAATAGACTGTCCTTTTGCAAATTAAAACGTAAGCTCCGCCCGATCAGTTGAAAAAACATTGGTACTACAAACGTATCAAAAATACCAGTCTTATAATTTCTTATACGACAGGCTTGCGTTTTGTCTACATAAGACTCATCAGTGGCGCTCGAATCAAAACATTTTGAAGGCCAAATCAAATTCCATGATATTGTAAACGGAGGTGCACTTGATGTAGATTCAAAATAAATTGATTGATTGTTCTTTGTTAAACAATGTAAGAAAAAAAGAAATAAACATAATAAGTAATTGAGAGATAAAAACAGAACACTCGAATTTAAATTCAATTATTGTTTCTGTTATTTCACCTGCATAGCCTTCAGTCTCATATTTGGTCTTTATGTTTTCATTTGTAGTATATGATCGAACAGTTTTCGTTTCTTTTACAGTACTATCTCCTAAATCTTTAGTTTCATTATTAAATCCTAAAAGAGATAAATTCATAAATAAAATGAAAGAAATGTTCAGTTGTTTGGAATGAAGCAAAATTTGCAAAAACTTATATGTACGAGAAAAAAAATATTCATCAAACTGATGAACC
The DNA here is from genome assembly GCF_021869535.1 of Mytilus californianus. Classification (NCBI taxonomy): domain Eukaryota; kingdom Metazoa; phylum Mollusca; class Bivalvia; order Mytilida; family Mytilidae; genus Mytilus; species Mytilus californianus. The sequence goes on along the minus strand of NW_026262745.1, from coordinate 49,922,669 downwards.
AAACAATTCAAGTATTTGACCGTCTTTTAGTCTACGACATGGAATGATCTGGTGAAATAACTAAATTGGGCTTTAACCTTAATTGACTGTTATAAGATTTGTCGTTTAGCGCTTTACGATATTTTTTAAAAATGTGAATAAAATTGGATGTTGGGGACACGCCAATAAAACAGTAACTCAATAACACAAACGAGATAAAGAGAAGGGCAACATCCCAATTCAACAAAACACCGTTTTGTACACAATATATCAAGTTCTATATAGACATTTTACCACTAAAACAACACAAACTCTATATTTTTCATAACCTGAGCATTTGTTATATTATATAGTTATGTTTGATAATCTTAATTGTATGCTTCTTATTTGATATTACAGACATGGTATATAATTTTTCTTAATATGTAAAATTGTATGTATATTACTAACAAATACAAACAACTGCATAAATATGTTATTTATTAATGTAAACGAGGCTGGGATAAAGAACCAATACTTGATGTTTTTGAACTAACAAATGTACAGATTTCAATAAAATATGATAAATTAAAAACAAAGTTCTGTATAGACAGAGTTTGAAAAGATGTAACCAACTGAAATATATTTCTTTAAATCTGTAATATACAACCAATTATCAAACAAGGACATGTAAACAGATTAAAATGAAATAAGATTCCCTTTTACGATGTTTGTAACTTTGGACTGCCTCATCTTTTGATCTTTTCCTCGAATCTGACATGATTGACACCGATTGATGACTTTGAATCTATGACCAGCGTGATGATTCCGGCTTTCCAATCGCCAACTTCCCATTTATAAGAGGAAACATACATGTACCCTCTACCTGATCGTATTGTGTGAACATCTTGCAATTGCTACATAACGCTCGTGCATGTCTCCGTTATTGTGACTGCACTTACAAGGATGTACTCCTATCACAAAAATTTCTTAAACAGAGCTATTAGGAAGAAGGAATGGAATTGAAACTTCACAATTGTTACGATCACCATCACGAATTGTTTCTGTCATAAATAATTTGCGACGATTTGTCTTTAGATAACAATATATTAGTAGTTGTCTGGTCTGTAAACTTACGGATTGTTTCCCAGTCCAAATTATAACATTTTGACGAAGTGTATAACGGCTTGGCGGATGACGTATGCACAGCAGGGGTCGCTTATATCTTCAACGCAATAGGCTTCGCTCTTTTTTGAATTATGTTAACGCTGTTATCAACTTTAATTTGTATTTTTAAATACTGTTTAGCTACTGTCACATTTTGACAAGGACATCAATATAGAAGGCGGTTATTAATCTTCTTTTTTAAAATTGTCAATTCTAGCCGTTTGCATCTCGAAGATGGGACTATACAAATACACATAAACAGCAATAACGAATCAATAATAACAAAAAAAACAACTCAACTCTATAATAAGATTGCAATAGACAATAACATAACACAACCACAAACAAAGTTCTGTAGATTCATTTTTTTTTGTGGATGAGGGAATGATTGTGTTTTCGTCAATATTTGATTTCATGGTTTTGGCAAATATCTGCCTACAATTTAATGGAAAGGGATTGACTTGTATATATTGACATGTTCACGAAAATTGGTATCCCACGAATAATAATGAAGTTGCAGTAATAGGGAAACGGTTTTTTTATTCGTTTTGGAAAACAAGCGTAAGCCCTATTTGAAAGTAATTAAACTGATGACATACACAATGTCATAATTTTGTCGAATGAAGAAACTGAGTTCAGAGTTAAGATCGTACTTAGCCCATGAAAAGCAGACTTAAAGTGATTGTTGATAACATTGTAAACGGACATGTTTTTAATGCAAATGAAATATATATATTGATTGATTGTACTTTTCTGAACAAAGATGCAAGAAATGACAACAGAATAGAAAACAATCTGAGAGAAAAGTACAGATAGTCCAATTTCAAGTTACCTTTAGTTTCTGTTGTTTCACCTGCATAGCCATCAGTCACATGTTTGGCTTTAATGTCTGCATGTGTAGTAATTGTTTGGTGAATTGTCGTTTCCTTACCAATGCTCACTTTACCTTCTATAAAATGATCTTGTGTCTCGTTGTTTAAGCCTAAAAGAGTTTGTAAGCCTAAAAGAGTTTAGTTCATTCTTTAAATACACAATTAGTTAAAAGTATAGACAATCGGTATTTATCTCAAATAACGACTTTTCTTTGTCCAAAACGTGAAGAAGTTAGACAAATTGCATGGTCGAGTAAATAGATGTGTAGAAGATTTTATATATGAATTAAGTATTTAAATATGTAAGATATTTTTATATAAACTGAAGAAAACAAAAAAACTCAAAGAAGTGAATATCAAAAATTATTCCAAGATTTGAAATTACATCAAACACCCTTTGACAAAGTTTCTAATTTGGAACTGCTTCATAATCTAATATATTTCATGTTACTGAAACAGATGGACGGGTATCTATGACAATTATGTATAAGATGGAATAAATGGTGACATTCTCTGGTTTGATTTAAACCTTAACATATAGCGCTCCACCTGTTTAGGTCTTATACATCCTTGGCTTTCAAATGTTTTGGTTTGAGCGTGCCTGTAATAAAGGCAAATCCATCAAAGCGCTTCAAAAGCAAGAATAAAGATTTTTTTTCAAAGATCTGCAATCCGCATGAAATTATCAAAATAAGAAACACTGAAACAGAAGATTTAATATGACACCAGACATCCTTTGCCGAAGTTTTTGACTTGGGACTGTTTCATAATTTGATATGTTTCTTATAATTGAAACATATGGCCATCTTCAAACTAGCATTTATGACAAAGGTGACGATTTCAGCTTTCCAATTGTCAACTTCCCATTTTTGTTTAGTTGTCTGATCTGTATCATTACCGATAATGTCTTATTCATGTTATTCTCGCTTTTTACACTTTGACTGAGTATAGTTTCGTTTGATGGGGAAGTATCAAAATAAGAAACAGAAGATTTAAAATGACACCAGACATCTTTTGCCGACGTTTTTGACTTGATACGCCTGCTTCATAATTTGATTTGTTCTTTATAATTGAAACATATGGTCATCTTCAAACTAGCATTTATGACAAAGGTGATGATTTCAGCTTTCCAATTGTCAACTTCCCATTTTTGTTTTGTTGTCTGATCTGTAACATTACCGATAATGTCTTATTCATGTTATTCTCGCTTTTTACACTTTGACTGAGTATAGTTTCGTATGACGGGGAAGTATGCAGAGTATGATGTGCCTATCATGTCGACGCACCACGTCTCGTTCCGGTCACTCAGTTTCCAGTTTTACTTCGATTTGTATGTTTTTAATAAATTGATAAAATTTAAACATCGTTCAACTCATGTTGCCTCAAATTTTAATCAACATTATACAGATGTGGGGGTTAAACTTTTTCAAATTGTCCACCTTTTTATCCCGGCGTTAAGATTAAAAGCGATATACATAAAACATGTAATAGAAATCAAGAATAACAGGAAAATACTCAACACTAAAAAAAGGTTGCAATACATAAAACAAAACAAAATCATAGGGAAACGGTATTATGTCGTTTCTAGAAGCAAACTCAAGCTCAAAAGAAAATGAAAGGATATGGAGTAAATGTACATGGGACAAAATCGCACACAATACATAGAAAACATAGAAAATTGTCAATGAACAGGGTTTTTAGTCCTGTTCTTTATCTTGACAGTTGATGTAGGGTCTTCAACAATGAACGAATCATGCATACCCTACAACAAGGTCAGCATTTAATGAATTTAACTGTTTAAATATACGGGTTGTCACAATCGATTGTTGTTATTGAAGAAGCTGAGTTCAGAATTCTGAAATGGCCCCCAAGATCGATATAGGTCAAAAGGAAGAGTTCTAACATTTCCTGTTGATAACATTGTAAACGTACGTGTTTTACTCCAAATCAAAGATCGCCTGATTGATTGCTGGTTCTGTAGTAACCAAAGACGAAAAAAGAAAAGAGAAAGGAGAGAAAAAACAGTCTTATTCAAATTATCTTTTTTTCAGTAATTTCACCTGGATAGCCTTTAGTTACAGATCTGGTTTGTATGTCTTCATGTTTAGTATAAGTTTTGTTGATTGTTGTTTCCTCGAGAGTGCTTAATTCTTCTTCCACGTATTGATCTTTTGTTTCATCGTTTACTCCTATAAGAGATCAATTTATCATTTCAATATATCTTTGATAAATTGTATAAAAGGAATGTTCATCAAACTATGGAATAGTCTATGTCCCGGTATCTTTTCTGAAATGAGGTATTTTCTTTGTATAGCACGTGAATGAAGTTAGCTAACTTGCATTGTCAAGTAAATACGGGCGTAGAACTTTTTATATATGAACAAAACAAGATGTGATTTATGTTATATAGTACACTCTCCAAGTCGGTATATTGTGTAGGGTCAACTATATTCATTGACGAAACACATGTTGATAGTCAAAATGACTCGAATAATAAATGACTGATGTTTCTGTTTGAGTTATGTAACACAAACATGTACACAATTTGCTATTAACTCATCGACTTGGAATGATAAGAGATATTTTATATTGAACTGAACACATTATTGACTTCGATGCACATTGGAAGTTTTGCGCTTTACAATCTGTTCGAAAAGTATGGATACAGGAGATATGAGGTACCAGTCAGTGAGATAAAATGACAACAGAAGGTAAGCATAAAGCTGCAACAAAACACAGGTTTCTTTACAATATATTAAGCTCTATATCAGCAGGGTTTAAAAAGCTGTGAACAAATTAAACTGAAACTTTCAAACATCTGTCATCCGCAATTTATTTTCAAAATAAGAAAATTTGAAGATTTGATATGACATAAGATACGTTTTTTCGTAGGTCATTTTCAACCTAATCCTCTTTTTATCTTGGAAAGGGAATTAAAAAGGTACATAAAACATTCAATGAAAAATCAGTATGAACAGGAAAACATTAATTTCTAGAATAAGATATTAAAACATGTAAAACATAAATAAAGCGAAAACTTATGTACAAAACAATAAAAAGGAAACTGTATCATGTCGTTTCTGAAAGCGTTTAACTGCTGGCTGACCTTAAATCATGTCACCCTTTACTCTCAATGCAAATGTGACAATCAGATATATGTTTGTTTGTTGCTGAAAAAGCAGAACTCCTAATTCTGAATTGGCCTTGTTGCATGTAAATATACTCAATAGATGACAAGAAATGCCAAAAATATAATTAAGACCACGCCAACCAAAACAAATGACAGTGGTAGGGTAAAAAAGGTCAATACTACAAGAAATACAACAGCTATTTGTTGAATACTACTGCTTAATAAAAAAATAAAAAACAACAATTCTATCAGGTTTTATGAAGTTTCATATCTATAATAAGAAACTAAGAAACATTTATTTGTGTGTTATTTCTATCTTCCAGATCACATCAATCAAAACCATGCAAATGGGTCTATACCCTAATAGAAGTATACAATTTTTTTCACCTTCCTGAATAGTTCGTAAAAGAGACAGATTAACATAAACACTTGTTGCTTGTTTCTGATATATTTATATATATATTGTAATTTTTATATTTCAAAATAAAATATTGTTTACACTATTAGTTCTTAATTTTTTATCAACAGGAGAATACTTCGATCAACAAAATTGTTTCAGAATGTTCTTCCGTCTTTCCCAATCTGTTCAGATTTTTCTCAATTCCGGACTATACTAAAATTTGGCCTATAACAAAGTCAGCCTCGCAAACTTGCCTATCACAGAATTAGCATATAAAAAATTTGGACAATTAGACGTATTTATAGAAGATTATAAAAATGATATTATTTTACTTTATTTGAAGATATAAAAATGAATTTGAATTAATAATTAATTTCTATTCGGTATACAAATATTTGTAATACTCCCAAAATAATTAACAACTGTATCATGACAGACTTTGTTGCAATTGAATAATGAGATTTCCAATGGCAGTAAGTGTAACTGTCAGCAGAACAGAAGTAAACATATCGCGACAATGTTATTTCGACTTAATGCTTAAAGGATATATTCTGTTTAAAGATACAAAATTATACATTCAGTATAAATTTTATTTGAATAATTATTGTTAAGGGAATGCAGCTGAAATAATAGATTGTGTGTACCGCTGTTCTTTAAAATACTAGTAGTCTGATTTTCTTTTAAGCCGATTTATTCATTTTGCCGTCAAATTGCCGTCGGTGAAGTATAGGGGTTAAGGAGTTTAGAGTTTTAAATCCAGTATAATTCAAAGTTAACAATGGATCTGACAAATGCACATTTATTTTTGTTTTATAAGTTATATACTTATCGCGGCAGCTATAAATATTTACGAGCTGATTTATATAAGTTTTCAGTGTTTTCGTTTCTGAGGAGAACACCGTTTTTCTCTGCATACTGAGTTCAACAGCCGGGTTTTGTTCAAGTTAACAAATCAATAAGAACTAGAAACTTTTTATGAAACATACTTGGGAAATCTCAGAGAACATGTTCTAACATTAACACATGTTGTTTATATAACAAACCAAAGAATGTCGTTTGCCCTAAATGTCTGTCAAGAGCTAACATTTTGATTTCTAAATTGCCCTTCATTTAGGTATAAAGGGATATTTTGTGGTATAGATCTGTGGTCTGTAAAACAGTTGAAGTTAATTACTCTTCCACATAGTCCTATTATTGTATCTATTGATATACTTCATGAATGATCTTCTTCCTTTTGATCGGAGATTATAGAAATATTCGCGGTACTTTTATTTTTGCAATTCAATTCTTATCACCATAAAAGTAGAATGTGTCTGAGGACACGAATGACCCCGCTGAAGCTTGCTTATAACATGTGAAAATACTTTTGGGACGGAAGGAAGGACGGACGGAAAGACGGATAGAAGGGTAACAATAAATGACCCCATCGCCTAGCGGCGGGGGCATAAAAATAGCGAAAATAAACTCAAGACAAATTTTCCTGTTTACAGAAGTGTATTTTTGATAACTTTCCTGATCCAGCTGGCATTTTCAGACATTCCCACCAAAAAATGTTTGAACATTAACATATATGTTAGTTGAAGATGTAAAAAGCGGAAGCGTTCGTATTTTGTATCTTTTCTTGGAGGAGATCAAAAGACACACTGACGCATCGTATTGGTCTACCAATTTATGATGGTGACCGTAAAATGTGTCGATTTCAGTCGTTCTTCCTAATAACACTGTTGGAGCAGGTTTTGTGTAAGGAGCGCTCATTTAAATGAAGTCGTATAGTGTAATCACGCACAAGCGTAACGTTTTAATGTAGATATGAAAATGCTGTATGATAGGGTTAGGGTTTAAATTTTTCAAATATTTTTGTATCGCACACCTCTAAAGAGACATTAATTGTCGAAACGTGCATCTGGTGCAGTTACTTTGATAACGTTTATGTTGTTACTTCAACTGTGTTGTAACATCTTCTGACAGATTTTTAGTCCCCAAAAGCATCACCAACCCAGTGGCTTAGTACGTCGGTACTGGCAAGAAAATACGGATATTGTTCTATTAAAGTTTACAAATTATGAAGCAAAGGAAACAGTTCTCATGCATTGGTATATATTCCTTTTCTGAGATTGTTTTCGGACTTTCACAGCTCTTCAATATAAGGGTTTTGATTTTCAAATAATTGGCCTCGAGCATCATTGATGAGACAACGATTGTCCAAATGCAAATCTGATGCAGTAATTCAGAGACAAAGAGGCTGTGAAATGTCTAACATCTCTTCATGATAAGTATGTTGTTGTTCCTGCGGACAAAGCTTCAAATAATATTGTCTTTGAATGTAAATCGTATTACTACCACTGTCTTGTAAAAGAATTCGGAATAAATGAGCACTCAGGTAATCCCACATACAAAAACATATCATTTGACAAGGATGAGATTTAGCGAATCATAAGTCCTTCATGGTTTCAATGAACAACAAATCGGAGGACTTACCTTCTTTGTATTGGATACTTAAACTAAATTCCGTACGAACAACGGTACATTGCCGGCTTATCTGCATGTTCCACTAAAGAATTGTCCATTAGATTGACTAAAATTCTGTCCGCAGTGAAAGAGGGTCTTCTGAAATATTGTAAATCTGTTTACTCGCGTAGTGGTATTAACCATATGTGGATTCTTAAAAACTCTAAAGAACTTCTGGATAATTTTAAATCTCGGTCTTTTTCTGAAATTAGTTTTATCAAAACTTTTGATTTTTCAACCTTGTATACCACCATTCCCCATGTGAAATTGAAAAACCGTCTAAAAGAAATAATCCAAAATGCTTTTCAACATAAAAATGGTAGCATACGCTAACAATTTATTACTTTGGGATACCATAAGGCATATTTTGTTAATAGTGAACAAAAGGGTAAAACATGCTACACAGAGAAACAAGTGATCAGTATGCTGGAGTTTCTAATTGACAACATATTATATCTTCTTACTTTCATATGAATCGGAGTTCCTTCAGACACCTGTCAAAAACAAGAGGATCAAAGGAGCCAGGTTGTTGAATTTCACTTTCAGATATATTGATGATGTTCTTTCCATTAACAATCCAACTTTTCTGATTGGGTTCCATTAATATATCCCCCAGAACTAGAAACAAAAGAAACAACAGACACGGCTTCCTCCGCCTCATTTTTAGACTTATACCTCGAAATCGACATACACAGTCATCTCAGTACCAGATTCTATGCCAAACGAAACGATTTTAATTTTGAAATTATCAATTTCCCCCACATCAGTAGCAATATACCAACTTCACCTGCATATGGGATAACATTATTCGGTATTCAAGAGCTTGCACCTCCTACTCAGACTTTGTAAAACGTCACCAGTGTCTGAGCAGAAAGTTGACGAACCAGGGGTATGTCAAAGAACGTCTCGTCCTTTTTCTAAACAAGTTCATCGGAAGGTACCAAGACGTTGTTGATAAATATTCCGTATCAACTTCACAAATAATACACGATGGTATAGATTCTGCGTGCTGACGTTGTTTATCATCTTAATAACGTGTTATAGTATTCTTTTATTTGTCTTTATTAATATTACTTTTACTTGTAAGTCTGTTTTTTTGTGATATTCATTTGACGTGACTCTGTACTTATGTATCCCGTCATACTTTGAACGACAAAATTATTTTATTTTATTAATATTACTTTTACTGTTAAGTCTGTTTTTGTGATATTCATTTGACGTGACTCTGTACTTAAGTATCCCGTCATACTTTGAACGACAAAATCATTTTATATCTTCCTGTGTGACGTCAAACGCGCAATTCAACGCCAGTACTTAAAACCTTCCATCCTTTATGGGTGAATTTACATAGATAAATAAAATCGTATAATAAAAAAGAAAAATGAGGATGTTAAATTTGATGTATGCCTTTTTGTGCTTTTTTGTTACATTTGTTTGTTTAATAGTGATTAAGATGATAATAAAATGTTGACTGCTGTACCCCTATTTTTGACATTTTTATCTAATGTGTCTGTTTGTTTTGTTCACGCATCGTTGTCAATATAATGGAATTTGATGCGACTGTCATACAAGTGAGAGGTTTAGCGAGCTATAAAACAAGGTTCAATCCACCATTTTCTACACAAGAAAATGCCTGTACCAAGTCAGGAATATGACAGTTGTTATCAATTGGTTTGATTGGTTTGAGCTTTTGATTTTGTCATTTGATTAGGGAATTTCCTTTTTGAATTTTCCTCGGAGTTCAGTATTTTTGTGATTATACTTGAGGCAGAGGAAGCCGTGTCTGTTGTTTCTTTAATTTCTAGTTCTAGTGGATATATTAATCAGAAAAGTTTGGATTGTTAAAAGAAGGAATATCATCAATATATCTGAATGTGATATTAAATGATCTGGCTTCTGCAATCTTATTGTTTTTGACAAGTGTCTGCAGGAACTCCGACTCATATGAAAATAAGAAGAGGTCGACAGTTCGTTCCCATAGGAATGCCGACAATTTATTGAAATAGTCTACCTCCAAATTCAACAAATATGTTGTCAATAAGAAACTCCAGCATACTGATCACTCGTTCTTCTGTAAAGCATGTTTTACCTTTCTGTTCACTATCAACAAAATATGCCGTATGGTATCCTAAAGTAATAAATGTATAACGTATGCTACCATTTTTATGTTGAAAAGCATTGTGGATTATTTCTTTTAGACGATTTGTCAATTTCACATGGTGGTATTTAGGGTTGAAAAATCAAAAGTTTTGATAGAACTAATTTCAGAGAAAGATTGAGAATTAAATTATCCAGAAGTACTTTAGAGTTTTTTAGAATCCACATATGGTTAATACCACTACGCGAGTAAACAGTTTCACTGTATTTAAGAAGCCCCTATTTCACTGCGGACATAATTTTTGTCAATCTAATGGACAGTTCTTTCGTCGAACATGACACCCATTCTGACAAAGTGTCCAGTTCAACTTCTTCTCGTTTAGTCCATGCTCTGGTGTAGTTCTCAATGGAATCCATAATTATTTTGAATTTATAGTTCCAATTGATGTGTTGGGGTTCTCTAAATTTAGGACCATGAGATATCACCATTCGGAGATGTTCATGTGTTGCAAAGGATTTCGATAAGCATCAGAAAATGTTTCAATAGCAGATTTATGTGGCTAGGTAAACTAAGTCATCGCTGTTGTATTTCATTGTTTACAGAACCAACGTTTAGAATAGCAAAATATTGAAATTCTTCATTCCTTCAATAATCATGCTAGTTGTATATGCAATTAAATGTAATCTTTTCTTGACTTTTTAGTGCTTAAATGTTAATTGCAATGTCATAACAGTCACATTTGTACCTAAAATGACAATATGTACTCTATATTATGAGAAAATCAAATATAGGCCAATGCCATAAATACAAAGGTATTTCATCTACACCAACTTGCTTGTTTGCGACTTCTATAAGCATAATATACAAAATCTCAAAATAAGGCTTTTTTATACAGTTTTTAATTAAATTCAAGAAGTCCGACGCTCAATAGCAAATATGTACAAGAAGCAACAATTATGAAAAAAAATATATCATATATAACAAACTTATACCGTATGAACCAGACCTGTGGTTAATTGAAATGAAATCTTAATTTCCTGTCATTATTCACAAGTAAAATAGAAATTAAAAATTAAGTGTAATTGGTCATATTTCAATCACAAGGAATTAAAAGTAATGAGTTATAAGCTATATTTTCGTGTAATTGTGCTTTGCTTTTTTATGACTTTCAAATAAATTGGAGTATTTGCTTTGAAGTTTAATGCATGACTTGCTTCTCTTATGTACTTACATAATTATACAAACTGTAATTTCCTTGTTTCATTCAGAATTTACTTCATACTTTGATTTCTTTTATATTTTAATTGGACATAATTATTGTTTAAGGCAATTAAAACATAATTTGGCTAAATATTACAAAGTTTAATAATATGTTTGATAGTCTTTCTTTTTTCGTTTTCTTTACATTAAAAAAAACAAGATTATAAACATACTAATTTATTGCAAAAATATTATAATACTAGTTGGATCACATATCATGATATAATAAGGTCTTCAGCACAAACATTATTGACATGCAGATGCAAAATAATTAATAACATTTCAAAATTGTAAAATAAGTATGTAATTGAAATGTAATCAACTGCTTTTTCATGTAATTGACCCCAGGTCTGTTGTGAACAGCTGAATGTGCTGTCATAAGACAAAATTAGAAATACTAAGACAAACATGATAAAATAAGATATATATATGTATAATACTTCTTTCATTTTTGTAATCAAGAACCCGAGAACGTAGCCTTATTAAACCTTCTCCTTTGTCATATAGTATGTTTGACAATAAAAAAAAACAATAAAAATTAAATGCATAAAATTTTTCACATTAATTGTTCCTTTGCTATTTGTCCTCTATATAACAATTTCTATGGTAGTTAAATTTTGATCACGATTCACTTGCATTTCCTTGATTCATTCTCCTGTGCTCGTTGAATCATCTGGAAAAATAAGAATTATTGAAACAAAAAGACGCAGGAGAAATCTCAAAATGATATTGGATTATTAAGGCTATTTTCAATAGTCGAATTGCAATCATACAAAGTCAGTGATAGGTATAATATACTGAGGGCTTTATTTGAGCATTTGGATTCCGTTTGAAGTATGATGCAACTTTTTGTTAATAAAGTACTTTATTGTGATTTTTGTTCTTTTTTAAAATCATGTTATGGCTTCTCTTACCAAAAGAGACGATGCATAAGATAGAAAATAAATATAAAGAGTATAGAATCGTTTTTTTTTCTCAAAAAATAAAGGAATAATCTATTTTAAATTGTGAGAAATAATTATAAACCAATGTCATACAACACATTGCCAATCTATCATAAATTCAGAGAACATAAAACATTAGTTTTGTAAATGGATTTCATGTCCTAATCCTGAATACAATTCACGTTGAACAAAAATGGATCACTTTCAGCACCGCAATATACGAAACCCTCTTTAAACGATGACTTTGAGATTTTTACATGACACTAGTAGACATGCCTATTGTTAATACTGTAAGCTTACTCATTTTCGCGGATTCTTTTGTCACACCAAGCTCTTTTAAGCAGACGTCGCGACAATTTAATTTCGCGATTTTCAATTAACTTGATGTCGTTAAGAAAAGATGCAAGTTTTACATATTCGAAACGATTTATATACGTGTTTTAACTCTGGGTTGGTTTACAGTATATACTTATATTCATGTAAAGATATGAATGTTTAAAATCACTTACGTGTTACACGAAGAACCAATGACTGTGAAATTTCGTTGAAATTTGTTCCAGGCTGGCTTACAACACATGTACATCGCTTGCCTTCATGAGCTGCAGTTGGAATAAATGACATTAGTGCTAAGACGGCGTCTGGTGATCTTATTGAAAAAAAATTTTGCAATTCGCCATCACAAAACCATTTTGCATCTGGTTTTGGATTACCACCTGCAACCCGGCAAATGAGATAAGATCGGAGTCCAGCCAAAAGGTCAGTGGAAGACACTGTCATCTCATTAACTGAATCTGTAGTACAGAAAAAAATAAGATGTGTAAACTTAATGCATTATCAAAAGATATTTCCACGAAACAGTGGAAAGACCTAATTATAAAAATATGTTCATCGGAGCTCTGGACAAACTTGCTACTACTTGTAACTACTTCTTTTTCAAGTTTCTGAGAAGCTTTGATATACAATATAAAATAGAGAAGTTACGAATGTCCTGTTGATATAAATAAAAAGAAATGAAAGACTCATTGGTGATTTTCTAAAATATCTGTGTTGATGCAGGTACAATGCATATAAATGGGACACCAAAAGTTCATGTTCATTTCTAATGATATCCAAATAATAGTGTATGCATATAAACTAATAAAACAATGATGTTAACGGATAGTCTCGACTAGCAACTCATAGGTCGTGAAGAGACGATTAGGCATACACAACCTCTCGTTTCTTCAAAGAACACGACACTTGTATGCTCATAGTACACATTAAGTAGTTTTTAATGCGCTTTTAAAGGTATGACCGAGGAGCTTTTATATATCATTATTGGTTTTGGTTTTTCTGGATCGCACTTTACCCATTACGCATAGTTCGCAGCTGCATCCATCATAAACCTGACTTTTTTCAAGTTGATGGACTGAGGAACCTGACATTTCGACCCTTTGTTTAAGAACACTCTCAATGTTACCTTGTTTATTTTTAATGTATCCTTGTCCTGAATTTGTAAGAATATTTTCTGCTAAACGTAGAGCAAACACCAACTAATCGATTACAATTCTCTGGTGACAAAGATGTATTTGAACATGAGCGTTATAAGTAAATTTCTATATGATATCATTTTATCTTTTTATAAATCTTTTGCATGCTTGAAATATTGGCATCAGATGCTAAATTATAATTGCAACCGTACTGTATTAGTGAATAGCAATTTCGATTTCATTAACATTTGTATTGACTCCAAATACTTGTTTTAAACAGATTCAAAGGCAAGTCTCTATATCAGGGAGCGTTAAACATTATGAGGGGCACTGTACAACTTAAGACGGAGAATAAATCCTAAAGTGTTATATTTACCTTATATTTCAAAATGTGATTTGGTTTGATTGCCAATGAGAAACCTATCCATCAAGGTTCAAATGACTTGGATATAAGCAATTATAGGTCATTATAAAAACTGTATATGTAAAAAAAATAATAAGTTACTCACATAACACATGCAACACTGATGTTTTGGAAATTTCTTCAAATGTTGTGTTATTTTGCTTCCCGATGCAGGTACACGTTTTATTATGGTAATCGGCAGTTGGCGTCATATACAAGATTGAAGTAGATGAATTATGTGTGATAATCGATGTAACATTATCATATGGTATTCCACTACATGTCCACCAAATATCTGGCAAAGGATTTCCGTCAGAAGCCTCACATGTCAAAATGTCTGGTTGATGTTCAATCAGAATTGGCACTGTTACATTTAAATCAACTCTTACTGGATCTGAAATTAAAAAAAGTCGTATTTCTATAAAACTTGTGTGTTATAACCTTCTTTATGTCGAGGCGTTTGTAGAAATATAAAAAATAGGCTAGCGTTTTACTTTGAATACTAGTACTTATAATTGGTTTTCTTCAAGATTTCTGTGTATATCGACTAATTTTATTGTAAACACACAAAAGAAAATCACTGTCGCCCTGTAATGTAATTTTTATTTGTTCTGTTGTGTAATATATTACATAGCAGAAGGGTTACTCATCTCGATACGCCTGCATACGGAGTATATATCTCCCAATTGATACGATATTCCCGGGCTTGTGTTTCCTATCATGATTTCCTTGATAGATGATTGCTGCTCACAAGGAAGCTATTTAACCAAGAGTTCCAAATTGTGAAAGTAAAATCATCCCTTCGTAAATTTTACGGACGCCATCACTAGTTGGTTGGCCGTTATGGAATAACCGTTTCACAGATGATATCGGATATGTTCCTTATGTCGTAACTACAATACCCTTTCCTTTTCACGAATGTGACCTACCGAATTACACTATTTACCGGATTTGTAATAACATAAGCAACACGACGGGTGCCACATGTGAAGCAGGATCTGCTTACCCTTCCGGAGCACCTGAGATCACCCCCAGTATTTGGTGGGGTTCGTGTTGCTTAGTCTTTAGTTTTCTATGTTGTGTCATCTGTACTATTATTTGTCTGTTTGTCTTTTTATTTTTGGCCATGGCGTTGTCAGTTTGTTTTCGATCTATGAGTTTGACTTTACCTCTGTAATCTTTCGTCTCTCTCGATAGAATTCATTGCAGTTAATGTTAATCTTAACTTGTTTCAAATGAGAATGAAAAAATCAAAACATTACAGGAAAATATTGTAAGATGAAATGATTGTACTGTTAATTACTTTTAATGATTTGTATTTGTCTTCTACAACTTTTAAAATGTTTAACATTTAGAACACATGTGTTGCTGAGTTGGCACTATCCTACTAGATATATCTGATTCATTGGAAACACAACTGCTTTTACAATAGATAGATAAGATTTATGAATGGCAAAATTTTGGTAGGTAACCTAGTTTAGGATAGGAATCCCTGGGTTGCATTTATTAGTCTGATAAGGAGCAACGTGTTTTAGATAAGAATCTTTAAGGTTCAAATAACTTTCAATATGTTTTCTCTTACATTTTAGCATCTTTATAATTATCGTAATATATAGACAAAAAAATATGTAGTAGATAATTTAAATTTAGGTATCCTATCAGTAAAAGAAAGATAAATAGGTTTAATACATATTGATTCTGTTAACTTTTTGTTAGTATATTCAAAACTGTTAGGCATAATGTAGTACCAATATAAAGGCAATCGTTGGTTATAATAAAAAAAATTATTGATTTCAAAGAGGAGTAATGGTTGAACTTTAGCTTTTGAATGTATAAATATGTTAATTTTCCTATATCTTAATGTTTACACATGCGGAAATAGCCGTGATTGCATACGCGTTGGTGACGAAGGATACAACGGATAATTGCTATTGACCTTGCAGCCGGAATAAAAATGTTTGTTTATGTTTAAGCTCGAGACATATATTGTTTTAATTAGACGGATTATAATTTATATCATTTTTTCACCAGTTGTTATGTTAAACTTTATCAAATATAGTTATTTATATATATATTTACAGTACCTTGTTTTAGTTTTATTTAGTTTAAGTATCTGATGGTTAGTTATCTCATTGGCAATCATAACACATCTCTTAATTTTATATTCTTATAAGAGTTATTGCTCTTAAACAATCATTTGTTAACCAATTGTAGTGGGTAAACCTTTTATCAAAGAATCAATACTACGCATGAAAAATACATATAGAGAGAACTACATAAACTGGAAACAGTAAAAGTGATCATCCGGTCAAGATAACACAAAATGTCGTAATGACTAAAATTAACTAATGATTATTTTTTTGAGTTATATATTGCTATTTTACAACTATGCTATAAATGATGGCTTATTAGCAAACAATTTCAAGCAATTTATTTTTACTTTAAGGAATTTGTATTAAGTCCTTGAAGAATTTATTCATAATAAATTGAATCGTAAAATCTTTAAAATATATTTTGTTAATTAACCATGTACGCAACCATGTAAATACTTTTCATGATTTAAATGATAAAAAATAGACAAGAAATTAACTTTAGTATGTGTACAAGATAGAGATACTAAAATGTACTATTACAGTGTGTACAAGTTGATCACACATACAAAATTTCGTGACATAATTCATAGACACCTGTCTATGGATTTAGGTCTTATTTTGACCTCAACGTGTCATTTGGTTTTTTGTGTGTTTGGTTACATTAACCCTACATCTCTGTTTATTCATATCATATATTTATGAGAAAAATGTCAGCCTAAGAAAACTAATCGACGCCCCTGTGTATAAACAACCTATTTTTTTAATATATAACATGTATAAAGCATCTTTTCCATCTGATATTTAAATGTATGAGTCATCTGAAAACTTACAATACACTACAAGGTTTTCTGCTTTTTGAATTTCGGGAAACGTCGTCTCATTATGATGAACAAAACATGTACATGTTTCTGCATTACACTCCCTTGAAGGCATAAATTCTAAAACTGACATGACCTGATTCTCAGACAATATCACATTTGTAGCGTTGTCATTATTACAACAGTTCCACCAAATATCAGGCACTGGACTACCGCCGGTGGCAGAGCATGTTATGTTCGCAGGTTCATTAACTATCATAGGAGATGGTACTTCTAACTTCACTGAAGAAGGTGTTGGATCTAGGGATATATAAAGTAGTTTTACAATTGATTTTTATACAGCATCTACATAAACAAATGCATGCAAATGTCATAAGCAACCTTCCCTATTAACAAAATTCTGAAACCATATGATGGTTTTCAATTCGATAAAATAACAAAAAGAAATTTATCAAAAATAAGACATGTAAATAATGAAAATTAAATGGGAGAATTCTTTTTGTCATATCACATATATCATTATATTTACAATTTTGGATTTTTTTTTCTTTAAATATATAAGCATCTATGTAGAAAATGTAAATACAACAAAACCGTTTAGAATTGCAAGAAAAGATGCATCAAAATTGAAAACAAATGAATAATAATGTTGTTAAGACCAGTAAGGGACAAATGAAGTTTGAATTAAAACTAAGTGTTGGCATCATAGTTACAATAAATTCAATTGCTTAAGACTAGATAACTTTCCTTTAGTTTTCATTCGGCACAATTCTGTACCAGAGTATACCTGAGGTTAGACAAATTAACGCCCTAGCTGTATAGATCAAAATATGTTACAATTTTGGATTGTTTTCTTTAAATATATAAGCATGTAAGTAGAAAATGTAAATGCAACAAACCCATTTAGAATTGCAAGAAAAGATGCATTAAAATTGAAAACAAATGAATAATAATATAGTTAAGACCAATTAGGGACAAATGAAGTATGAATTAAAACTAAGTGTTGGCATCACAGTTACAATAAATTCAATTGCTTAAGACTAGAGAAATTTCTATTATTTTTCATTCGGCACAATTCTGAACCAGAGTATACCTGAGGTTATAGATGGTTGATGCTTACAAGGAAGCTACTAAACCAAGAGTTCTAAGTTGTGAAGTTAAAATTATCCCTTCGACAATTTTACGGACGTCATCACGAGTTTGGGTTGGCCGTTATGAAATATTTGCTTCACAACTGACAACGGTAATGTTACAATTGTCGTAACCACAACCCGTCCTCTTTACTACGAATGCGACCTACCAAATTAGACTTCTCACCGGTTATGTACTTACATGAGCAACACAACTGGTGCCACAGGTGGAGCATGATCTACTTACCCTTCCGGAGTACCTAAGATCACCCCCCCCCCCCCCCCCCCCCGGTTTTCAAATCTGTTTCGTGTTACTCGGTCTTTAGTTTTTTATGTTGGGTTTTGTATACTGTTTGTCTATTGGTCGTTTTTCATTTTCAGCAATGGCATTGTCAGTTTGTTTTCGTCTTATGATTTGTAATATACATTTGGTATCTTTCGCATCTTTTACGGTTCAAAAATTTCCTAGAATTATTTTTACGATATGGAAATACACATTACTTGGGTGCTATATTTATGTTGCAAAACACTGTTACATGGTGGCTTATTTTTACTGAGGACTATAATGAGTTTACAAAATACGTATTTTTAACGCACCGACATTAATTTTTATGTCTATTCTGTCATTGCATGCTTTCCTGGATCAGACATATATAGAAAATTAAAAACAGTTTCTTGAGTAACATTCCTTGACGTCTCTTGCAGTATTGCGATCATTTAGTGCAGCCACTGGTGCTGGTCCGGGTCAAAGTATAGAAACACCCTACTGTGTTGAATTGCAGTCATTGCATAATGTACAAGTAGAAATTTATATTCTGTACTATACATTTTCTATTATTGTAAAGATGTATGTATCAGGTAGTTTGTCTACATTTTCTATATGTCATAAGCGAGTTGAGTCCATGAATGGAATAATCGAATGTTTGATGTGATTAAATTATTGGTTCTAGGTAGTCATCAATACATTGTTGGATAAAGTGACTGATTGTTGATGTTTAATGCAACTTTCAGCACTATTAACTATATCGTGGCGATCATTCTTTATTGGTTGAGGAAGCCAGACGCAGAAATACTGACAATCATAGTCAATTACGAGTGTAAGAATGGAGTCGAACGCACCTGCCAAGTGCGGGTTTTAAACTCGCAACCTCAGTTTGACAGGCTAGTGATAAAGTTGATGAACTAATTTGACCTCGAAAAAAACATGTCAATATATGAAAATATATACTATACCACAGACGATAGCTGCTTTAGAGTCACTTGGACATCTTACAGAGAAGCGAGGACAGTGTACAAGCTTTGTTTCATTACCAGTACAGTGGAAAGTTTCTTGGTATATGTCATCTGATGATGTATTGTATGTATGCCTTGATACTACTATAACATGTCTTCAAGAGATAAAAGTACATGGTATGAACTAGAAATAGGACTGTCACTCGGCTTCTTTCGACAAGCAATAAACGTAGGTAGTAATTTCAATTTCGAAGAAATTCGATTTGATATTAATTTTCGATATAAATTAAATATTTAAAATGTTTAAGTTACACGTCCCCGAAAAATTGCGATACTATAAACAACTTTCATATATTTGGGAAGTTTAGCTAGCTATAAAACCTGGTTTAATCCACCATTTTTTTCGGTAAAATTGAGAATATTATAATAAGTTATTTTCCAATCATTCCATTGGTTGATGAAGTGTAACGTTTGATTTTGTCCGTGTGTATGGACTACCCCTTTTTGAATTTACCTTGGAGTTTGGTTTTTTTGTTTTACTTTTTATCGTAAAATACGCTTTAAAAGTCACTGACAGGACATGATGAAAATCAATTCAAAGACAAAGTGCTCTCCTTACCTGTATGAGAATTGGGCAATTGTTCCCTTGCCTATCCCTTGTCCGAAGCTTATTGAATTGAACACAATAATGTTTTACCTAAAAGGTTTGGAATAAAGCAATAGCAAATCCACAGGCAATTCCATAATGCAGTTAATCCGCTTTGCTTTAATTATATTTAAAAAAAATGATAATGGTAAAAACCGAATAGTGAGGTCTTGTGTAAAATTGATCTGGGATTTTTAACATATATTGTAACAGTTATATTTTACACCATTTTTGTGTATAAGGAGAATACAAGTTTTGTTCCTGTTTAAGATTTCAAGCAATATACAAATGATATAATAGCTAATTAATAAATAACTGAAATGACTTACCGGTAATTACTGTTTAATTCCCGACAAAAGACGATTGCATCTTTTTTGTCGAATCCCAAGCTGCATATATTGATTCTTTGCTTCCACAACATAATCTGAGCGATTCCTTCATTAGGCTTATTTCCACCTTCAAGTGTTAGAGCCATCTCATCTGGTGAGCCTTTAATAGATTAACAGTTAGAAATATAAAAAGAATTGATTAACGTATATTCGTCAATTAAACACAACGAAGCGACACAGAAAAACAAGACATAAAGAGGTCAACAACAATAATAATTGTGTAGCTTAACCCCCCCCCCTTTCCCCAAACAAAGGTTTGTGAAGGCATATACAAGAGACTTTTAAATATCCAAGACTGCTAATACAATAATCTACGACTCTGGCATTATGACAAGTAAATCTCCCAATATTGTGATCCCTTCCAATTTCTTCCATTAAATATGAAAACGCCGTTAACTATGCAAAAATTTAACAGCATATTTCCATATCTAATTCTATCTTTATCCATACTAACACGGTTTATTAGGATGGACAGAATCGAATTTTACTAGGAAAAAAAGCACATTAGGAACAACTGAGGAAACAGAGAGGCGAAAGATACTAAAGGGACATTCAAACTCATAAGTCGAAAATAAATTGACATCGTCATGGCTAAAAAAGAAAAATACCAACAGAAGTCACAGGAACATACGCATGTAGCAGGATTACACAATTTGTTAGACCTCTAATCCCCTCTTTAATATATGGATTGATAGACTGTTGCTTGTCTAACGTCTAGTGACGAATATTACATACATATCCAGGTTCAGACAAAACCAGCAATCAAGCAGCCAGCAGATTTATTATAAAATGGTCACTTCATTATGGTAGCGTCCGTAAAACTTACAAAGATATATCTTTAACTTATCCATTTATAATCTTTTGTTTAATAGATGCTTAGTTCAAAATCATCCTCTATCGTGGAATCTACGATGGGATGGGCAAGACGTACAATAGCGTAAGAATTGTGTAAAACTTACCCCTATCACGTGTATCATCTGTATAGAATGTTGCGTTATAGAAATTGGAATCTCAGTATTAGAAAATTTGAATCATCTATATCTCTCGTTAGCCGATTTGTCAACCGGCCGTCGCATAGTTTACGCTTTTTTTTAAAGTTTAGATATAAAGTAAACCTGACTGCTTATGGGGAAACTTTAATTTCAAGTTCATTGGAATGGATGCATTCACAACAGTTACCAAATTTTGACTGAACAAACAATGCTGAAACTAAGTTAAGAAATAATACTAGCTTTTTTTTCATTATTTCTGAATAGCCTATGTATAAATTCAACGAGACAAGCATAGTTGAATCCAATAAGAAAGCCTGCTGTCTGTTGAAAAACAAGCTCTCCAAACGTATCAAATATAGTTTGTACAAGAAAGTGAATCTTTTTTAATTGCATCAGAGCGATTGTTCTTGCTGTGATAGATTTACTGCATATCGCCATCTTTGATTGTAAAATAGCTGTACACAATCGGTTTAGTAATAAAGAAAAATAACTGATTTATTGCATTATTCAGACCGTTTTAACAAATACCAAATATTTGTTTGTGTTCGATTCAATTTTTCAACTTAGCTATATAAGGGGACGGGGGGGGGGGGGGGGGGGGGGGGGGGGGGGGTAACTCTTTTAGCTTTTAGTAAATTTTTTATAAGGGAATAATAATTCAATTTTAATTATTTTACTTGAAGCAAGAAAAAAGGTTCGGTGACACTATTTTTATTTTTTCTTCAATGGATATAAGAAGATGTGGTATGAGTGCCAATGAGACAATCTCCATCCAAGTCAAAATTTATAAAAGTAAACCATTATAGGTCAAAGTACGGTCTTCAACACGGAGCCTTGGCTCACACCGAACAGCTGAAGCATATATAAATCCTATCTTCTCATTTTTTATTTAAAAATTCTATCTCATAGATTTCCTTTTATTTACAAAAAAGTGTTTTTCATGGAAAATCTATGCAAAATAAGGCAATTTTGCATGCCTTGTAGCTTTAAAAAAAACACGGTGACCCTTACTTTTTATCATTTCTTAAAAAAAGCATGGTAAAATGTCAAAGTATAAGAAAATTCTTTATGAGGTAAGATATACTGATGATCCGCCTTAGACAAAGTTTTATTTTTCCTTCCTAAAACAATATAATTAGCAATATAACAGCGTTCGTACAAACATGTATGTAATATAGGTAGCCAGATGCTAGTGCTTTGGTTGATATTCAAAGACACATATCCGATGGTATTTTCTTAAGTTTCGTTTGAGTATATGGTAGGTTTTCATATGCATTGTCAATACATAATTTCAGTAACAATTAGTTTAATCATGAAGCATATTGTCTTCAAGAAAAAAGAATATTGTTACGCTCTTTTTCAGTGGCATAAACATATCTCTTATAGATGTAGGACAAGTATTTTGCAACATTTGGATCTTTGAAAATAATTGTAGCACGAGTGTTTATTAGTTCGTTTTTTTAATATTCTGTTCTATAATATTGTCCACAATTCTTTATCAATTCGATTTTTTGGAGGTACTTGATGAGAATGAGATGCACCGGTAAAAAAAATATATATAGAAATATGCTGTTAAATTTTTGCAAAGGTAACGGCGTTCTCATATTTAATGGCACAATGTGGAGAGGGATCACAATATTGGGAGATTTTCTTGTCGTAATGCTAAAGTCGTAGATAATTATCAGCAGTCTTTGACTTTTGTAATCGTTTAAGGAATTTGAAGTTTTAGATTCATATAAATTAAAAACAGATGTTCATAACCCACTCATCTTTACTTTTTGTTGTAATAAAAACTTGGTAATTGACCATGCAGAAAATGTTGATTGTTACATTAGCAATAATAGTTATGGCTGTTGGTATCTCTGTAACGATATAATGCATTGGCTTTACGAAAATAAATATATATAATAAAGGTGAGAGGTTTGTTTTGTCCATTGTCTGTTATGGCATAATCAATAATGATTAGATTTCGCAATTACTTACTATAATTTGTTTTTAAAAAAAATCATTAAATAAAAACAACCCAGTTCAACTTTGTTTCTCGTTTGTCGTTTATGGCTCAAAATTCAAAAAATGGTTCATGTCTTCTTAAAGTTAAACCGTGTTTTAGATCTACAAATGATTGAATGTGAAACTAACCTGAATTATAAACAATTTATCTCTTAAGCAATTTTAAATATTTGATTTTATGAATGCTATAAATTAAAAGGAAAACGTGTTTAGCTTTTTAGGAATCACGTGAAACAAAAATAAACGCTCATAAAAGCTGCAAAACCATATTTTATGGATTGTGATTGTCAAAGTACGACCGTGGATGTAAATGAAGATACTAGATTATTCAAGACAATCTGTTGCATGTATTTCTTCTCAGAATTTGTGTAAATTTATAACAAATGCATGTGCTTACATTGAATACCAACATCTTCTCTATGCGTGGTGTCACAGTTGTAAGTATTCCAGGACGTGTGTCTGCATTTTAATATACTTGACTCTCGTCCGGTACAGACAATGTCGTCTAGTAGGTAGTTTGAACCACTCCAATCTTTAAACTCGTAGGAAAAACGTCCATTCCTGAAGTGTTGCAATGACAAGGATTAAGAGTTTAAAGTTCTTGGCCAGTAAGGTCCAATTAAACGGGTTATTTTTTTTTCTCGTTAATGGCATGACTTGATATATGATTTGTATTTGTCGTAGGCAATGCAACGTTGCCGCTAGAGAGCATAACTGCTTATCCATTTGCACACCTAACCTAAGTCGGGTTATTGCTGCTAAATCGTTAGATTTTGGATTATTTCACTTTTTGGAATAATTATGATATTTCCGAATCTCAAACCTACTTTTAAGTCCATAATCTGAAAAAATAACATAATTGGTGCAAGAACAACGTACTATAATAATCCGTATTGATAAAGATTCGTGTATAAAAAAAAACAAGAACAACCAATACTGTGTTTAAAAAATGACCAAAAGTAATTAAAAGCTCAAAGAAGTCATCTTGGTAATATAAAATCATCAGATCAACTTCATCAAAAGACATAATTTTATGATATTTTAATGGTTCTTATGAGAATATAGAACCTTACTAACCAAGATAGTTCTAAATATCTGCAAACTATAGATGCCTCATTATCTCCAAATCCGTCATCACAAACAGTTCCCCATTGTCCGCCATGATAAAGTTCTAATCGTCCACTATAAGATGTATTACCGTGTGACAGTCTCTGGCCAAAGCCTGAAAGGTACAACATATGAAAAGGACAAGAATCTTTAAGTATGAAACGAATTTTTCTTAAAGTTATTTCATTATACTGTACAAAATCAGAAGAACTGTGAGCTTTTGCTCACTATAAGTATCCTCGCTTTTAGTTTTTGGTATTCAGTTGAAAAGAAAAGAATCTAATAAACACGGTAATGCATGCTTATATGATGCCTGGTAACATATTTAAATAAGCTCTTATTTATAGTTCCAGAGAACAATTTGACGACTTTACATAAATGGCCATAATGTTTGAATATATAAACATTCAGTAAATAGGATGTTGATGAGCGATGAATCTGAAAACGTGTCACACGGTATAGCATGAATTGATTCCCTGTAATTTTCAGGAAGTATTTGTTAAACACTACGTTGATGAACAATTAATCTGATACCGCATCGCACTGTACAGCATGCTGACTTAAAGTCAACAAATTTCAGGAAGCTTTGATTTAATGTTTCTGAGAAAAATGCTACCGAAATATCATGGGACGGTCGGACATACGGACGGGCAGGCAGTGGTGAAACAGTGAACCGCTGCTCTCACGGAGCGGGAGTAAAATTATAGATTGCTTAGATTTTCTAAAGAAGAGGATTTGTTACCAGCAAGTATACTGCATCTAAAGAATCGTTTCAAAGATTTATATTTGTGTTTGGGTATTCATTGTAGCAACCTACAAATAAGCATCATTAATCAATAATTGTACTCCTAGATTGCAAATACAGGTCATAAATTGAGTTGAAATCTATCGATATCACATACAAAAGAGGATTAAGATACTGAGGGGACTTAATCAATATAATCACAATAAATTACTGAAAAACCGGTTGAAGTCATTACCAACACTTTAGTACATGAATCATACTGTCCCGTTTTAGTTTGGCGTTTGTGGTCCATTTTTTTCAGATTTTTAATGTCGACAATCTATAACATATTAATCTTCACATGAGATGATGAATCTGAACAATATAAAGGTTAATAATTTACTTTACTTTACTGTGGTTATGTGCAATTGTATGGTATAGTTATTTTTCCCAAATAGTGACTAGATAAATTACGTTTCATTTATAGTTGAAGATAACTTTAAATGAATTCACTATTAGTGGAAGATCACATATTGTATACTTGAATATGCATGTCTACTTTGAGGCAATAGAAGTTTCCGGATACTCAAATTTCATAAATCCATTAGGAATATACAAAACAACAAATCTCACATCTATAAGCATTCGATCTAGCCATGCAATCACCCACTAAATGATTCGTTTTTGTGCACAATGATAACAGCTGTTTGTTTCCTATACAGTTTAAATCCACAAAGCCTCGAGCTTCCTGGGTTGAAGAAATGACATTGGGAACAAGATCTTTGATGAAAAAAAGGGGGTTGGGATTATTGAATAATTGAAAACTGAGTTATTTAAAGACTGCTTCGTGCATGCATTATTTCAGTAATATTTTGATTTTTTTTATGGGTCCATCCTGTTATCGTATTTAAGACAAATTTGAACACAATCCGAATTAGTTTTAAAATAGTCTACAGAAAACATTAACTACCACATTTGTCAGCGAAATTCAGTTAACTTGATTAATGTTTATTACCTTTTAAAACCAAGTATTTCGCAAATTTTTTCTTCAACAAGATGTGTGTTGCACACTTGAACGTAGGAGTTGCTCATGTTAAACATAACAACAAAATCTTCTTTAAAACTGCTTATACTCCACATCTGCTCTGTAAAATATTTTTGATTACAAATAATTTTAATGTATCAATTCAATCAGAACTATTATGATGACGCTGATATTACCCATAAAGATAAAACGTCTTACCAGTTGTTATGGTACTTAATCTCCCCATTGCGAATTGATATGACGAAAAACTATGAATATACGTTTCCTTTCAATACAAAATGGAAAAATTTAGAAATTGTTTGAACTAATAATTTGTCAATATTATAACGAAAAGACAAAACAAAGAGGCAGATAAAATTTACCACATCGAACGCCGACGTCCTGCTCGTGAGTGCAGTCATGTTCACGCCAGTTTAAACGTGGACAATCTAGTATGTCCTTCTCTGATCCAATACATTCAACCTGGTCAAGAGCTATAGGCTTATTTCCATAACGGTAAGTTAATAGCATCTTCGCATTACTGGAAAACAAAGATTTACAGCACAAATAAAAGATGAAAAATCTTCATGCATTATGTTTGTATATCTGGAGTAGTACTTGAAATAATAATAAATAATACTGTCAGGTACTCTGGATTGTTGTTTATTTGCATTCTTTCATAATCTGATTATTGAATGGTGTTTGTATATTGGCAAAGCAAATGCTAAGTAAATGTGTAAGTTTATTGATTGATGAAATCATGCTTAGGGAGCTACCATTTGATTTTTATTAGGGGGGGGGGGGCTAGGATGAAATTTGAAACAAATAGGCAGGATAGGAGTTTTGAGTAAACAAAAAGGCAGGATGAGACACTTTGCAAAAAAAAAAAGGCAGGATGGCAATTTATGTAAAAAAAAGTCAGGATAAACTAAAAAATGCAAGACCGAATCGAGTGAAAAATAAAAAGGTAGGACAGAGATTACAACTAAAAAAAAATACAGGACAAAATTTTTCATCCTAGCCTAAATTTCAATTTTTAAAAGACAAATATACCTCCCAGTAGGAACTACCTAACACAATTTTGACGCTGATTACCGTCTATACTTATGACCTGTAAACTTTTTTCTAAACTGGGTGTATGAATCAATTCAATGTAGAAAATAGTCCAAAAAAGTCTTAGTACATGCAACGAAAGAATTACTATGAAGTCGGTAGAAAGTGTCAACGGAAATTACTTTCAATTTTCCTTTTTATGTACTAACATTCAAGCATCGCCAGGGTATGGAATATTTTTTTCCCCAAGTAAAAAGTTATCCTAAGTCATTATTTCCCTATCAGAATGTAAATTGTGATGTTTGCAGTGTACAAAAAACTACTGAATTCAGAAGTATTATTTACAAAATCTGAAGTAGTCTCTTCGAAAGTTAAAAACTTATTGCCGTGGTGTAGCCAAGCGTGCTGAAAGTGACGTTAAACACAAAACAATCCATCAATCAACATGACTGGATGACAGTTACGTAAAGTCTTTGTCACAGATGACCAAGAATATGTCATATCAAGCATATGTTCAGAAACTAATCGATACAGACACGTTACACCTCTGATTATGACGACAGGTAACCTTTTTGTTATGGGCTGTCTCAAAAAGATCGCAGGTAGTTACATCAATCTTATCTATTATAAAACATTTATCTATTTCAATTATTTGTCCTGCTATTACTTTCTGTTCAGTCGAATAGAAATGCCCAATGCTCAAAATATTCTTTTTGAAATATTCAGGAAAATAGGATACTTAAAAAGAAAAACAAAAATAGGAACGTGCAAAGGATTTTATACGACAGACGGGTAGGGACATTATGTTGTTGAAAATAACATTTCAAACTTGATATTTCTTATTTCCAACTTGACATTTCTCAGTTCCAAGTTGACATTACCCCATTGTCATCTTGACATTTCTCCCCTCCAACTTGACCCTTTTTGATATTTACACAGAAACAGAAAGGAAAAAGAGAGAGGAGAAAACGAAGAGTTACCGTACTTTGAAAAATAAGTATCATATTGGAAATCAACCACTTCACAATTTCAAAGCCCATGAATTTTGATAGACAAAAAGTATCAATCTAAAAATTATCGCATTTACTGAAAGCTAGATAAATATTCCACTTGAAAATAATTAGAACATGTTTCCCAGACATCAATATCAATCTATCCACCTCTAATGGATTTAGTATAAGAACATTAAAAGCAGTCTTAGAAACTCACGATCTTATGTACTGCAAAAAGTGCAAAATAGTCTAAATCATTGTATTTCAATTAACTATTGATAATAGAACGCAAATGAGAGTAGGTAATATTATTTTGTAATAATTTCAACTTCAACATGAAATTCAAATTTCATTTTAAAACGTTTGCCAAACAATAAAAGATATTGCAAAGATTTGAGTGAATAGAATATCAAATGCACTCAAAAGTTCGTCCAATGGTCGAATGTAATATTCTTTTCTATTCTGTCAACATTCACCAATGTTATAAAAATAAGGAGATCAACAAAGTTCAAATGAAGTGGATGTAAGCAATTATAGGCAACCGTACGGTCTTAGTTCAATAACCAACTCTCATTCGCAGTTACTTTCAAGTCCTTTTGAGTATTTTTCGGTAAAACCAATAGTTGTAAATTAACACTGCATTTATATCCTGAGAAAAATTGATTATACAAGAACTAATCACAGTTCATATAAGTGGAGAACATGTTGACCAAAAAGAGTCTAGTATATGTTTAATGAGGAGAAATTCACATTGCTCGATAGAATATATGACAATCAGCTATATGTGACCCGCCATTACATTTCCAGGCTTATGGCGGTAAACGTCATAATGAGAAAACGTCGATGTAAAGTCACGTAACGAAATCGGGGCACCTGTTATTGAATGTCTAATTGTATCATGCGGTAACAAAATTTCCTTTTTTAGTGACTTGAGAAAATTTTAATTTTATATCAAGATATACAAAACAAGTAGATCTTTTACAAAAACATAATAATCTAAGTAAAAGTCCGATCTATAATCGCGTTCTAAATTAACACAATTTATCTTTTAGATTTAATTGCGTAAATCACTTTCTCCTGAATCATGTTTTCGATTATACAAAATGGTTTAAATTATATCACCATTCCTGGATATTATTTAGAAAAATTAAGTACCGAAAAATTATAACTTTCCCGAATCAGATTGCAGCATGAACACTAAGTTTTTGGATTAATTCTCATTGTTTCACATTATAAGGGAAAATATGAATGAACATATGTATGGACATATACCGGTACATGTAAATCAAGCAAGATATACCTGCCAATTAGGACCCTAATAGTGTCTAACCCCATGTTTATTCCTAGTTTTTTAATTTTATCTGTGACTGTCTAAGAACTACATAAACAACATGTATGTGTTGTTTAAAGTTTTCTTACATCCCGTTCACCTACATGTCCTAATATTGTTGATCATGCTGTTTGATTTTTCAACTTACTCTGCATTAACAGATCTTTTATTTGATCACTTTGTCAGGATACATATACAAAATGTATTCACCAATAAGACAATAGATGATAATAAGAAAACATATTAAATAATACAAAGCTCCTTGATGGGTTATTATATATCTTGTTATTCACTTTCTTAGCATTGATGTAGTTTTCCTTACGAAAGAAAGTTTCAAGTTATTATTACTTTGATTGCAGATTCCAGTACATTGTTGCTATGACAACCGAATTAAAATTCTTCGGTTATTTAGTTATCAAAGCTACAATAACATTTTGATTACTGAAATAAAGACCTTAATCCCACCCCCCCGAAAAAAAATACAACAAAAATACAACAAACAGATGAACATACATGTAACAAATTGAAAAATAAATCAAAATTTTTGATTAAATCAAAACTAACAAAAATGACCATAATTCTGTTATTTTGAAGAATCTAGCAAAACAATTTGCTGGGGTGTTTTGAATGTATGTATACTTCATAAAAATGCAAAAAAAACTCATTTTGACCCTGGTACTTCCATTAGCCTGAAAATATCATGTCTGGTCACATATATGGACATTGGGAATTATTGGAACAAGCGAATTTATTTTGCATCCCGGTTATTATTAAAAAAGGAATAAATTTTCCAGACGGTTTTTACATATATTTTATATCTGGTTTGTAAGAGGCAGTTTTGCTATGATTAACTGCTGCTCTCGAAAATATTTAAACATCAAAAATGTTTCACTTAGACAACGAACTGCACAGAATTAATCAAATTATGTTTCAAATATATATAAGAATACAATAGAGATAATATTTATATTTACCTTTCAAACCCCAACATTCGACAAACCACTCTAGCTGACAAATCTGAGAACTCATCATCGCAGACATTGCCCCATTCGTGTTGGTTATACACCTCCAAGCGTCCATCAATGATATCAACGCCATTTTCGTGAAGGGATCTCCCATCCACAAGCCTAACTTTTGATGCATCTGTAAATCATAATTTTTTTAATTAAGCGATAGAAACATCTTGCTTTTTTCATGGAAATTGGAAGAACATGTATTTTAAATTCGATCGTAATTGATCAAAATTATAAAGGGAAACTATTTGAAAAAAAAGTTTTCGCTTGTAAATATCTTATTTCAAGTGAAGTTACGAACCATTTATATCAGCAAAAAGTAAAGATTTATGTTTACTTATATGGAATTGTAAAATAAAAGGCTGGCTTTGAATGAATTATTCGGGTTTTTCTTTTTACTATGTGGGTGGGGGAATGGGGATTGAGAGATCTTTGATGGTTCAATGCCATTTGATCAGGTTCTTTAATAAGACCACATCAACTAGTCGACGGTACCCCATATTATTAATTCTCTGTCTGTCTGTCTGTCACATTTATAACGTATGATGAGTCAAAATTACATCATCTAATTTCAATTATTTATAGGCACAGTGTTTATATATATTAAATTAAGGAGATGTGGTATGATTGACAATGAGACAACTATCGACTTGATTTCAAATAAGTGGATATAAGTAAGTATAGGTCACCGTACGATCTTTAACAATGACAAAGAGAAAAAGCCACACCGTATCCTGATTCGGGACTGGCAAAGAATATGACTGGGTTAAGCATGTGTGTGACGTTTCATTTTTAGCCATTGCGTTGTAAGTTTATTTTCGACTTACACGTCTGTCATAATTTAACACCTCACATATAAGATATTTAATGTAATTAAACCATTGCCGTGACGTCAGCCTATTCTTTCACCGTGGATTATTTTCCTAAAATCAACCATTTCTTAATCTGTTGCTGAAATGAACACACTAAATTATATTCAATTGTTTCCTTTGTGTGCTTAATTTTATTAAGTTTGAATTAGCTAATTTACTGATTTCTGTTCACTTAAACACTTACTTTTTTTTTAATTTTCATTTGCTTCCTCTGGGAATCCAACCTACTCCTTGAAGTCTTTAATCTTTGACTGATGTAAAACACATCGAAGATACCTCTAGGCTACCAATGGGTTGTAATTAAGATGTTTTAATTTATATATATATCCAGGTATCACTACATTAATCTTAAGATATGATACACACAGGACTTGCACCTTTATGTACATATGTAAAAGAGAAGCGAAATTGAATTATTTAGTGAGAGAACATCATCTATATAGCGTAAAGTAAAGTAAAAGGAAGTTCCTGATTGAAGTCAGCCTC
The DNA here is from genome assembly GCF_021869535.1 of Mytilus californianus. NCBI lineage: Eukaryota > Metazoa > Mollusca > Bivalvia > Mytilida > Mytilidae > Mytilus > Mytilus californianus. The sequence continues at coordinate 49,890,548 of NW_026262745.1, read as the reverse complement.
ATATGAATTAAGGAACAAGTCGGCAAGATGAGGGGCACAGTTTTTTCCCATGGGAATGCCGATTATTTTTTGAAAAATACGTCCTCCAAACGTAACAAATATGTTGTCAATCAAGAAATCAAGCATCTTGATAATGTCAGTTTCGGAGAATTTTTTGTTGGAATCAGATTGATTTTTTACAAAGTAGGAATTATCCCTCCCTAAGACAAAATATTTGTATCTACGTTGGCCATTCTTTTTTATGAAACAAAGCAGGACCAACTCTTTCAATTTGTCTTTTAGTTTGAAATTGGGAATACTTGTGTAAAGTATAAAAAAGTCAAATGTTCTAATACTATTGCAAGATGAAAGAGTCTTAGATTGTATGTTCTCTAAAAGATCTTTGGATTTTTTTAGAATCCACATCTGATTCACGCCACTTCTATGCAGTTTCGCAATAACTTTGAAGCCCAGCTTTGATTACTGATAAATATGATGCAAAAGATGACCTATTGTATAAGTTGGTTGCCGCGAGGTTAAGATGAAGGAATTGTAAGGTCAAGAAGAGGCGAACGATACCAAAGGGACATTCAAGTTCAGAAGTTGAAAATAAACTAAAAACGTCATGGCTAAAAACAGACAAACAGACAAACAACAGTGCACAAAACATAACACAGAAAACTGAAGACTGAGAAACACGAACCCCACCAATAACGGGGGTGTTCATGAGTGCTCAAGAAGGGTAAGCCGATCGTGTACCACATCTGGCACTCGTCGTGTTGCTCATATAAGTGCAAACCCGGTGACAAGTCTAATTCGGTAGTTTACATTCGGAGAAAAGGGGAATGGATTGTAGTCACGACAATTGGAACAGAAACCAAATCGTGATGGCGTCCGTAAAATTTTCGAAGGGATGATTTCAACTTCACCACTTTGAACTCTTGGTTTAATAGCTTCCTTGTATGCAGCAACCCTATATCATGATAGAAAAAAAACAAGCCATGAAATATCGTATCAACTGGGAGATATATATATATTGTATGCAGGCGCTGCTGGAATGTTGCTACATAGAAATGGAAAGGTCGCCATTGGGAAATTGAGATCATCTCTTTTGTCGTAAAGTTTTGTATTAAACCGACCCTCATTCAAAGTAAGAAGTAGAGATTTGTCAGATAGGATCGAATCTCTGTTTTCTCTTTGTTGTTCTTTTTTTTATTTGGTGTGTTAATGTTGAAATATTTTGCAATTATAACGGATTTCCCCGTTTATTTTTTGTTTATTGTTGGCTAAATGAAGAATACAAAAAGAAAATGATAGTAATCAGTTTGTTAATTTTTTATGAATATAGGGTGATTTCATCTATTTCAATACACCAAAAATTCGTTTATGTATCATATATTTTGTTAATAAAAGATAATATTCAGACTAGTGATAAGTAAATGAAATATTTTCAGTAGAATATACTGAAAGTGCATACGATTTTGTTTCAAATATCATTTCATGACTAAAATCTACTACCTATATACTTCTAATTATTTATTGATTTTTTTATCATTCAAGATAATTAGGTGATTATTTGAACTCAATGATAATATTGCATTTAATTATTAAAAGAACTGAATTTAGAAAAGACGTTTCAACAATTGTTTGAATAAAAGACACAATGGATAAACGCTTATCCATTGTATACATTGGCTAGAGGTATAGGGGGAGGGTTGAGATCTCATAAACATGTTTAACCCCGCCGCATTTTTGCGCCTGTCCCAAGTCAGGAGCCTCTAGCCTTTGTTAGTCTTGTTTTATTTTTAATTTTAGTTTCTTGTGTACAATTTGGAGTTCAGTATGGCGTTCATTATCACTGAACTAGTATATATATTTGTTTAGGAGCCAGCTGAAGGACGCCTCCGGGTGCGGGAATTTCTCGCTGCATTGAAGAACTGTTGGTGACCTTCTGCTGTTGTCTGTTCTATGGTCGGGTTGTTGCCTCTTTGACACATTCCCCATTTCCATTCTCAATTTTACATTTATGAAAAACGGATACAAATCGTATGGTTGTGCCCAAAAATGTTGCATAGCCAGAATCGTGGACAGGCAAAACCATTTTAAAACATTGAATGATATAATCAACCACTATTTCGACCAACAGAAAGTACAATATCAGCATTTAAAAAACTTTGCAGGGTTTAATGTTTTCATTTTGGCTTATTGATGAATGTGATTTATAATGAATATGTTATATTTTGCAATCAAAACTATTTTGAAACATTATAATTTAATGTATTTTTTTCAATATGGATCTTTGATTTATACCATTCAATTTTATTGTTGGCGCAAATGAAATATATAATTTTGGTGCAAATGAAAAAAAAAATGGTTTGCGGCGCAAATGAAAGATTTTATTGGCGCAAATAAAATGCTAATTGGCGCAAAAGCACAGTAACAATTTGCATCATGTGAAAATTGAGAAAAGATGTGTATCCCACTTAACCCTTGGATTTTTCATCAACCTACTTTCACTATTGAATGAACTTAAATATCAAATAAGTTAAGTCTGAAATACACTTCTGAGGACCGCATAACTTTTTTAATAGTATGTTTTTTAGTTCATACCTTTCCTGTAGTAAGCAAAATAGCTCGTTTTCAATACAGATATTTTTTTTTGAATTACACTACTATTTCACCAGTAACAGGATCATATCGCATGCACATAAATTGACCATATTCGACTTAGACTTCCTTTTTCATGTGTGTCATACTTATTTCTAAGTCCTTTAAAGTCTACGGCTCATAATAACAGGACACTAGCAATACTGTAAATTCAGAAATAATTGCGATGTTTTTATTATTGCGAAAAATGCGACAGGGTTATAATCGCATTAATTTAAACTCGCATTTTGATATTTTTTATATGAATTAAACAGGATTTTTCTCAATATCGCAAAAATTAAAATTGCATTTTAGTCTAAAATGACAAAATCGCAATAATAAATGCATGCAATAATTTCTGAGTTTACAGTAGTTTAGAATGGAAAAAAAAGATAATCAGCATTTTCATCACTTATCGTGAATAATGCGCATATTTGCACACAATCATGACGTTATAACATTGTAAATCTCGTCTGATTCATTTGGATTTCTTGATTTTAGAATTTTTTCATATCATGAGATTGTTTTGAATTGTTCTTAAAAACTTAATTTTCCTGGGCCATAATAGACTTTAATGCTACTCCTTCGCATTGATTACTGACACGTTTAACAGATACTTTACTAAATTCGTATATAAAACATTTAAATCATAACATTACCTGTTAATAGTCTGGTAAAACAATAACAGAGAATATATAATAAAATCCAGCCCATCTTTCTTGCACCGACGTCTGAAAATGTACTTCAGCTACAAGTTTAAATAAGATCATATTCGAAAACTTTCTGTCGTAAAAATAGCTGAATGATTCTTATCAATTAAGTGGTCTAATATGTTATCCCATTAAAGCAATTAAAAACGAAGTATTCACATGACATGCGTATCAAGTGTATTGAATGCAGTATCACTGACCTTTAAAACCAACAAACAAATACGAAGATGATTCAAGAAAATTCCATAATTATTTTCTTAAAAATACAGAAAGATTATATCAAGACTGAACAAAAGTTTCTTATTATTAATTTGATTATACAAAAAACTCGGCAACTCTCGGAACCGTGAATAGAGAGAATGGTTTGAGTCAAGGGGGGCATTTATGTGTACTCGCCAAGATACATGTAGGTGGTCAGTCTGATTTTAGGACTGACCACAGTATTTAATTTGGCTGTCTCTTTTGAATAAACGATAATGATGACCCCCTTGGTCCTATAATCTTACCTTTTAATTACCAAAAGTTACCAAGCTTTAGAATCAGTTAGCCTCGTGCGCGTTTCGTCTGCTTTAGACTTGCCAGCGGCCACAGATACAGAAAGATTACTAGTATATCAAGTCATTAAGTTCAAGACTAAAAAAGGTACTTATTGTTGATTTGATTTTCGTAATACAAAAATCTCGGCAACTCGCGGAACGGGGAACAGGGAAAAGGGTTTGAGTCAAAGGGGCATTTATTCGTACTCAACCAAGGAACATGTAGGTGGCCAGTCTGGTTTTAGGACTGATCACAGCATTCAATATGCCTGTATCTTTTGAACAAACGATAATAATGACCCCTTGGTTGTATAATCTTACTTTTTAATTACAAAAAGGTACCAAGTTTTAAAATCAGTACGCCTCCTGTGCGTTTTGTCTGCTTAAGACTCGCTAGCGGCCACAAATCAAACCACTTCGAAGGCAAAATCAATATAGTAGTTGAAATATATAAAAAAATCAAAATCTCCAAAAAATGATAAATCTGACAAAGGCTATCTAAGCTTAGGGTCCGACAACCTCATTGTACGAATGATTTTTGTAGAGCTTGCGACATTAATGTCGCGAAAGCGAGACATATCGATCCTGAATTCCGTCAGCGGCCGCGTCGACGTCAGCATCGTCAACAGTCAGGTTCAGTCTGTGATAAAAGTTTTTAAGACATCAAGAACTTTGTCAAACTTTTTAAGGAATTTTATGAAAATTGTACAGAAGTTTGTTTATGACCAAACACACAGTATCCAGAGCAATATTTTGAAAAAGTTTATTTTCATTTTTCCGTATTTAAATCCAAGCAAAACACCGATTTGCAGCATGTGAAAATTGAGACATTGTGTAACCCATTCAACCTATGAGGTCTTTCATCAATCTTCATTCACTATTGAATTAACTTAAACATTAAAATATCTAAGTCTGAATTTCAATTCTGAGGACCGCTTAACTTTTTTTAAATAATGTGTTAATAAGTTCATACGTTTTTTGTAGTAAGAAGAATATCTTGTTTTCAATAGAGATAATTAATTCTAAATTGCACTGCTATTTTACCAGTAATAGGATCATACCGCATGTACAAGTGACATTATTCGACCTAGACTTCCTTTTTGATGTATGTCACGTTTATTTTACTGTCCTATAAACTTTACGACTCATTATGATATAATTCTTATATGATTTGCATATTTACAGATACTCAAGTCGGATTGGTCCGTTAGAAGCTTTTGCTTTGGTTTATACTTCGATAAACCATGTTGTCGAAACTTATTTTGTAACCTTCACTGTGATCTGTTCATGCGCGATACTCATGCATGGGATCCAGGAGTTCTAAGCAAATTGAGATTAAAAAACAAATATATGACTTTTTTTAACGCATAACAAAAAGAAATTATGTTTTAAAGCAAACCATGGCGTCATACGAATGAAAACTCTCAAATTGATGATTATTCCGGCCTTCTTTTACTTTATGGGTCCCAACCCATATAGAGCTATACTTAACTATCCTTAACCCTAAACCTTACCCTAACCCATACCTTAACCTAATATTAGCTCTAACCCTAAAACCTAACCCTAACCTAGAACATCCCTATACTTAACCATAACCATGAATGAACCCTAACTCTAAAGTATAGGGACCCTTAAAGTAATAGAAGGCCATTATTCCGTTACTTGTACTTCAAATTCAGATAATATCTCATTAAAATGAAGTTTTTGAGGTAGGTGTTATTTTATTTTAGATTCTATAGCATTAATCGAACAGTTATGAATGTCACACAGTCAGTATGGCGGCTAACTCCTTAGTTACGACATTCAATTGTGCATTTAATGTTAAATAGTAGCCAATAAACAAAACATTGTTGATTAAAAAACGTTTGGCTTAAGAATTATAAGGATTAAACACAATTTTTCTAGAGGTTATTGATGTGTAAACTGGGCCGCTTACTCACAAACTTTACATACTTTTATTCAGTTTATGAGTTAATTGCCCCAGTTTACACACCAATAACCTCTAGAAAAAGTGTGTTTAATCCTATAATCACACTAGCAACAGTTGAGACTGCAAAAGAAAAAAAATAATCAAAAATTAAATATACGGATGAAAAACAATAATTGAAAAATGTATCTATTTTTATTGCTTAGAAACAGAGAAATAAATTGATAGGTTGCTTTACAGTGTGTTGTTTTTAAACTCGCACAAATAGTATTTTTCTTTATTCCACAATGCAATCATTGTGTGCATGTACTTGTTTAAAATGCTTATCATTGCACTTAGGCGAACAAGTACTGTGTTGTAGTACCGGATATTGTATATGTGGACGTGACATCGTTGTTGTTATCAAAGAGTCACTTCTTTGTGAACCTGTGTAAGGTCATATTAATCGTTTTATTATATCTTTTTAAAAAATTTATATATAATAAATAATAAATAAACAATCTTTACATGTATCTGGAAAATCTAATAAGGATTTATACAGAGAAATATTTGAGCATTTACGTTCTTTAGTACATAGTACTACTTCGTAATACATACTAATGAATTATAAAACAAACAAATAAAAAGTCGAAGAATACATGGAATGGGGGTATCTAAGATTTTTGCAAATACATTACTTTTTCGTCTACTAAAAACATTTTCTCAAATAATAAATTATAAAAAATATCACATAGGCGCAAAAGAAATGCCTAGATTTTGGAAAAACAACAGCTACGCTTGTTCCGGCTTTATTGTGTTAAATAACAAAAATGAGTCTAATTTGATGAATCATTTATATATATGTCATAAATTCATCATTACTGAGGGCGTTTGTCAATTTTCGTTTTTTCATCAGCAAAATTACTGTTTTATGGCTCACTGCGAAGTTCAGTTTCGAATATTTAGCTGCAATATATCCTCAAGTATATGGTTCAGGAAAACAAGTGATTTTTATAGCAAACTTGCTACCAGAAAACAAGACTCTTTTACTTTAAACCAGTAATATTTAGTAGTAAGTATGTCATAAAAAGTATTAGACCGAGATAAAAATTGTCTACCTGGGAGAATTTAAGCATTTTTTCAACGTTTAAAGAGCTGCGATTTTTTCACTGAGAACTGCTGAAAAGAACGGAATTGCTCTTGAAACTTACAAAATATTATTTACGAAACTTTCCATTTTAGCATAACAAGAAATTAAATTCTGTATACAATGTTATATCCTGTTCAACAGATTAAAGACAAAATGTACATTAGTCTTATCTTGTTGGTGAAATTGAGTTCTTTTGTTTCCGTTTTGAATTAAAATTGACTTTAGTAAATAGACAAACAAAACGTAAACACTTGATGTTATTCATTTTATCTTAACACATTAGCATAATACTTTGTAGCAAGTGACTCGCAAATCTTAAATTGCCAAGCAACTAGAACACTGAAAGGGTCGCGCCCATACAGGTTCAATATTGATTGTGCTACAGGAATTACTTTGACTTATATTGTACATGTTTGTTAATCCATGTAGATAACAAATGTACCAAGCTTTTAAATCAGTAAACCAATTGCGCGATTCGTCTGCTTAAGACTCGCCAAATGGCCACAATTCAGACCAGTTCAAAGGAAAAATCAATAATGTAGTTGGTTGAAATACATTGATGAAACAAAATTTCCTAAAAATGACAAATCTGACAGACTGTTTATGCCTTGTGTAATACCTCAGTGTTACGAATGATTTTTGTCGCGCCTGAGACATTTATGTCGCAAAAGCGAGACATAGCGATCCTAAAGTCAGTCGGCGGCGGCGGGCGTCGTCAACATTTTCATTTTCATTTTCCGTATTTTACTGATAAATGGACTTATTTTTTTCACAGTTATCATTCAGATTCAGTCTAAGGTTAAAGTTTTTCAGTCAACAATAACTTTGTCAAACATTCATGAAATTTTATGAAACTTGGACAGAAGCTTGTCTATGACCAAAGATTGTAACAAGAGCAAATGTTTTTAAAATATTTATTCAAATGTATTATCTGATAATTGGACTTTTTTTTTACAGTAAACAAGTAGATACAGTCTAGGGTTAAAGTTTGTTAAACATCAATTATTTTGTCAAAACTTTATAGAATTTTGTCAGAGTTTTTATGATTAAAAGATGAAGTCTCAAGCATTTGCTTGATTGCCGACCGGAGACTACAGGTTATTTATTGCAAAATGCTGTTAATATTAATTGCTGTTAATATTAATATAATTAAATGTTCATCTCAGATGGCATAGAGTACATAACCTATCTGGCTGTTGACATTTATTATGTATGAAGAATATCTTGACTGACAATCAAAAATACAAGCAATATACGGATTGGTTCAATTTGAAAATTGATACAAGAAATTGCTTCAACTTGATATTCTATCAATCTGTGCGATTATTCAGATTTATACCAGTTCTTTTCTTTTTGAATTGATTTTTGTCATACTGCTACACTTGACAGGAGATTTTACAGTATCTTAAATGTTGCTGTAGAAATCAAATCAAGACGGGCAGATGGGAAGATGGACAGACATGCAGACGGTATATGAGGTCGAATTCATTATTACCCACTTTCACGAAACGCAGGGTACAAAACAATTATAGAAAAAAATATATGGCTATATACAAATGTTAAAAGGTATATTTTTGAGAGAAAGTGACCGCGACTTGGACTATAGGACTGTCGGATCAACAGGCTGTCGGATGTTTGGACTGTCCGACTATAGGATTGTTGGATAAAAGGACTGTCGGAATATAGGGTTGTTGGATTAAAGGTCTGTCGGACCATAGGACTGTCGGACCACCACATACTACTTTTTTTTGCACTGAGGCGTTCGATGTTTTCTTTTCTGATGCCAAATGTTACGGGAACGTCTGTGATATGTACATTTTGTTTTGGTAAAATTAATTATGAGCCATGGCCTTACCCAAAAAGATATTTGACCCGCATTTACATCTTAAATTTACAGAAAGCTTCTTTTAGCAAAATATCTTGATAGGTTAGACCTTCATTCATTTCGAGATGATAATGATATGATCTAAAAATGAAGATATGCTGACATTTTTTAGCATTTTTGTATTTATTTCTAGAAGTTTTCATCCTTCTTTTGGAAAAAATAATTTACTCTCAAATATGCAGGATAGAGCGTTCAATTGTCACCACAACAGCTCAGCTTGTTTGCAGTTTGTCGCTTTCTCGCATTACCATACAACGGCAACAAACATGCAGACAGATAAATTGTACAGTGTGGCATTGACCGGAGAATCAATATGGATGATTTGATTTGATATAGTCGGACATGACATACTGTATGATTTATATATAACAAAAAGATAATATCAAATTTCCACCAAAACACTTTATTTGTATTGATAAAAACATCATGCGACTCAAAAACATTCCTAATTTACTTTCTGTACACGTAATCGTTAATAAAATCAATCATTTATATTTCTCAAACTCTAGTCAACTTATTCATCACGGGTTTCCTGTTCTCCTTTTTTCTGAATCACAGTAATTCCGGTATGCAAATTTTCTATTTCAGTATACTCATGTTTAGTCTCAGTAGGATTCGTCACCTGTGCTTGGTATGGATGGAGATAACATGAAAACCTTTTATTTTCATCTGAAATAGTTGAATTGTCCATCTTTGAGTCATAGTGATGAATATCTACCTCCGTTGATATAATTGGTTGATACGGGTTCAGGTAACCTTCGTTAACATCCTCTCTGATTGAAGTACTGTTGTCATCATCTTCGACAGAATCAAAATCGTTTTCTTCATTTGTAGGAAATTTTATATCGCATAGCAAACTGTCATCAATTTCTTCATAATCATTTTCACCAGTGTTCTTTTCATCTTTTATCATGTGAACGACATGCTTTTCCTGAAGATTGTCCTTGTCGCCATCTTTTGGTTTTGCATTGTCTAATGTTGTCTTTTTTCTTGTCTTTTTGTAACAGATGTAAGTTATCAAAGTGAAAACAACAATTACAAGAAGACCCGTACTTCCAATATAAATAAATCTTTCTTTTTTCTGAAACCCTGGAAAATAATATTGACAGATGACTTTACATGTATAAAGAAAAATAAATCTTTCTGTATTCTGAAACCCTGAAAAATAAGATTTAGACAGATGACTGTACATGTATAAAGGAGATGTTAGGTATACGTCAATGAAACAGCAAGTCATACAACATAATAAACTGTAAACAGGTATATGTATTGCCTGTGTGGCCCGTTTATCACAAACTAAAATACAGTCTTGTTTACGCTTCCGCAATCGCCGCCACCGGAAATATCACACCTAAATCTCTGTCACCATGTGGTTCTTAATTCAAATTTAACTAAAGACATATGTAAAATTTGTATCAAGCTCTGCAAAAGCCTTTGAGTTTTTGTCTGGATAATAGTTATAGTTCGTTTATTATATAAAGTATACTGTTTATTACCATAAAGTAGCTATTCTTAACTGGACGTAATGTCTCTATTTTATTGCACATTTGTTAGAGTTATCAAACCATTCACAATATATAGCTCAGCTTTATAAAACACGATTGTTTAAAAACAGACGGAAAATACCAAAGGGACATTCAAAACTCATAAATTAATTTCAGAAAATTCAAGCCCAAGCGTTTAAAAAGAGCGCCGAGATTCCGCAGGGAAATTTACAAGGACAAAAGTTGAATATCTGATGTATGGCTTGTAAATTTCGCTGCAGAATCTCGGCGCTCTTTAATGATACAATACTCAGCGGCGGATTCCCGTAGGAGGCGTAGAAGGCGTACGTCCCCGCTTTGATTGGAAAATATATATCATTTATATTTCATTTTATCATAGCATTAAATCGTTTAAAACAAATTCACCTCGCTCCACTCGGCCAGTAGTATCGCTTCCATTTTATGTAGTTACGTCCCCTTCAAAAAATCTGGATCTTTCCCTGATAATAGCTTGCATTTTGGTGCAGCTTTTGATATGTTATATTCTGCTTGTTAATTTTCTTCAGCACCAAAAGTTGCAATTTTTACATGCATGCGACTACTGTATTGGAGGAACTTAAATGGGTAAAAATATCGATACTGTTGTTTTGGTAAACATTGTTAAACGTTAGTATTAGCCTATTCAAGTGCCAGCTGAGAAATTAACTTAGTCCATCACAAAGTTGCAATTTTAATTGAATACCGATTTCTTTAGCATTTTAAAACTCATATATCTTGCTTTGAAAAAAAACCTTCACCCCCCACCCCCACCACCCCTGTTTTTGCTGTTTAGGTAACATTTAAAAAGAAATAAAGAAATATGTTCTTAGGTTCGGCTGCAAACACACTTACCAATTTCTGAATCGTGAGTTATCCAAGGTACTGCAAAAAAAAAAATTATATATATGACCAAAAGCAATTTAAAAAATTACCAACACATTACAAAGTTAACTTTGACTGAGAGACTGTTTATTTTTTTTCAGCCAAAATTCATTTTTAATTAGTTATTTTTTTACCGTTTTTACCTTTATATGTCTCCAGACATCCTTGCTAATTTTATTTTTTTGGAGTGTAAAATTATACATGGTGTTATAACCTTCTAAAAACAAACAAACGACCATGTATGTTTCATTGTTCATATAAATTTTAATATTAACAGATCACTGACAAAATAACTTATATTTTTAAAAGTTTTATGCCAATGGCATGTATTTGATCAGTTACCTTAGATTTGGGGAATACGTTAATGAGATAGCACTTCATAACTTACTGGCATTTTATCAATATTAATTGAATCCAATCATTATGAAAAGGTTTACACGTAAACACTTGAAAAACACTTGTGTAGTTTCAATTTAACCTGAATAAATAAATGAATGACTTAAAACATTTAATTTTATGACAGTTAGATAAGTACACAGAATAGCATATTTCCGGAAACATCAATATATATCACTTATAACAGTCAATTACCTCAATACGATCTTTGATTTTTCAAGGAAGTAGTGCTTTTAATGTCATTTCATTTATTTCCGGGAAACTAAAACATAACATCGGTAAAAAAATTTAGAATTTTATTTTAACAATTGACCTGGAAGTTTCAAATTCCAATAGGTAAATTTTTGTACTTTCTGGTGAAGTTAAGTAATTGATGATATTTCGGATTTTAAACCAATTTGGTATGCTTTTAGAACTTGTTGAACTGCATCTGAATATCGCACTAATGTTATCGAAGTAACTTTTAAAATTACCTATACAAGTAATGTTGAAAACGAGGCTATTTTAAATATTACTTAAAGAAGTAACTTTTCTAAATATTATTGCGTGAACCCCCTGAGGGGTTCACGCTTATATATTGGCGAGTTTTGGATGTGTCTATGCGCCACTCGATATCTCTCGGCCGGAAGTCGGAATAAAATTCTCGGAACGTCTCGAAAGTTTTTGATCATTTATACAGGTAGTTATCTATGTCTTTGATACGGTCCCTCTATGGCTTGGCTACTAAGTGACATTACACCATCAAAGTAAATTGGAAAGTAAACAATAAGGCTAGGATGCAGTCAATAAATCGTTTAAATATAAGAACCTTTTTGCCTTTTCACAAAACTTATGTGTTTTTAATAATGTGAATGTTTCTAAGCGCTTTGGTGTGAAATTTTCTAAACAAGTATTATGACAACGCAATTATATTTGTTTTAAGATGACCCCTGTACACTGTGTGTATCTAGGTCAATTATAACGTGGTATTGTGCATTGTCATGATAACATGTATACTAATTATGTCTGAAGATTTAACCATGTGTGTATTTTCATAATAGACTAAGGAGAGAACATTCTGGTTTGAATGTGTATATTAGATCGGAAAACATAAAGATAATATTATTATCAAAAGTATTCAATTTAATTAATTCAATAGAAATCAAAGAAATATATACAAATTATATACTGTATTTCAGGCATGGGGTAATGCAAATTTGTAATTGTAATGCATGGTAATACATTACATTTTTCCAAGTAATTGCATGTAATGTGTAATGCAGCAATTTGTGCATTACATGTAATTGTAATATAATGCATTACTTTAGCAAAAAGTTGTGTAATTTCATGCATTACATGGCATTACATGTCATTACTTTTTTCACATATTACATCTTTAACATATTGTTTGAGTTTTAACTAAACCAAATTTAAGATTTCTTGATTAACTAAGAATATATTAATCATTAGAATATATTCTTTATTTCATCTTATTTCTTACATTTTCCTGCATAAAAAGATTGATATATATATGAAAAGCATAGCTGTATTGTTGTCATAAGATCAAAGAATATCTTTGATTTGCTTAAATAAAAGATAATTAAACTTTGTTATAAAACACTAATTAGTTTGTTTAACAATCAATATTTTCACCATTTAGACAATTGTTCATTAATTAAGGTCTATTTTATTTTAGAATTAGGGAAGTAATTCACAGTAATTAAATATTTCGTTTAAAATTAAAAAAAAACAACAAAAAATATATTTATAAAAGTAAAGTCAACATTAAGTTAAAATAATTAAAAATTGTAAAGTCAAATTAAATAGACTTTTTATATGTATACTTATATTCAATTCATGGAACAGTTACTGCATATGCTTGAATCTTTTGTGACTTCTAGTTGTTTTTCAAAATGTTTAATTTTTCTATTCACTAATAAAATTTTCAAATGTAATGTGTAATTCAAGGCATTACTTTGCAAAAGTAACTGTAATATAATGCATTACTTTGATAAATGCATGTAATTGTAATTGTAATATAATGCATGGTTTGGTCAAAGTAATTGTAATATAATGCATTACATTGTAATGTAATTCGCCCCATGCCTGCTGTATTTATGTTTCTGTAGAAACTAAATATTAAATTGAAGTCAGAATATTTTCAGAGTTGCAATTAAGAAATAAGTATTTATATGACAAGATACTCTGCTTTGGTATTTTCAAATATTCATTTGTAAATGAAACATGCATAATAATTAGATCTGAATAAATCCTTGCATCATACAAAAAAAAATGTTGATAAACAATAATAATTATATTTCTACGTTAATTATTTCCTACCGTTTTAGTAAGGTTTTATAAGTAATTGTTATTTATTTTTTTTGTATTGTAATATATCCATAAAACGGAAAGTAAGATAAATTAATTAAATATTTAAATTTTAAACGGTCGTGAATAAAAATACTTGTGTGTTTTCAATTTACAAAGATTTTAAATCCTTGCAGCTCACAAAAAAACGTAATAATAATTTACAATAATCATAACACAATTTAATTAAGTACTATCATAATGTTAATTGTTTTGTACTGTTTTAGTATGGATTTATGGCTTTGCTTATATTTTGTATAGTAATCTATTCATATAGTGGAATTGTAGAATTTAAAAATAGATTCATTTGATAAAAAAAATGTCCGTCTGTAAAGACATGACGTTGTGTTTATTGATACTACATGTATATAAAAATTTTCGGAAAAAAATTACTAACAGGAACGTAAACTATGTTTATTATAAAATTTCAATTCTATTTTTGTTTGTTTGTTTTAATAGTTTAACCTTATAACATCTACATATTTGTACTATGGTACGGTTTTGAAAATTGTATTCACTGTGTTGCCCAACTATCCTACACGTCTTGATTCATTCACATTATCAAACGCACACTATCGGTTTGCGTTCTCAAAAATTCAAATAATACTAATTTCACTCGTGAATGCGCATTTTCGTTTTTCTTATCTACATTTAGGACACGGCTGTAAGAGATTGACATGTGACTTTCATGCACGGTCATCATTACTTACGGTATTCTGACCTCTAGCTGTTTCTCTTTTGTTTCTTTTTTGAGTCACTGTCCTATAATAAACTTTGAACATTTTGAAAAGCTAAGGATTGTCTACCCAAGGAATAGATTCCTTAACTTTGTAATTTATTTGGCCTTTTAACTTTTTTCGTTTGAGTGTCACTGATGCTTTTTGTAGTCTGGCGTCTGGCGAACATCATTTTAATTCTGGTATCTTTTTATATCTACATACCTTTTTATATTAATTGGTTATTTTGAGGGTATGTACAGGTATTCATAGAATTTCTGAATAAGATATATTCTTCGGCAAAACCAAGTTTCCCTGTAGAATATTTGAATTGATTTAAGTAAAATCAGGAAATCCTTAAAATTTGAGATGTTTTATTAGACCAAATATAGACTCTTTATAAGATGTCCCAATCAGTTGCATGCCACAGGTTTCATTGCACAAGGAAATTGGACTTTAGATATATCTATACAATTAACGTCGACCATGAGTACAGAGAGCTTCAATAGCGAGTTGAGAACATGAAGGTCCATGCAGGAAGCAAAATATAAAGATATGATAGATAAAATAAATGCATGCAGAATTCCAGATTATAAAGCAAACTGAATGCATAAGTTTATATTGCGATTGGTTTGTAGAAATTGGGATTTGCAAAAGGGTTATCATCAGGGAAATTATGTACATTCCCAAGTACTAAATGAAATAGTCCAGCTTTAAAATGTATATTCAAATAGTAGATGTAAATATGCACTTTCAACTGACTTTTTCTAATCACAGTCAATTATTTCAATTCAAAAGCAAACACAAATTCAGCAACAAACTTTTGGTGACCCGGCAGTCAGCGGTCTTAGGTTCACGTATTGCTTTTCTTTTTTTTAAAGAAAGCAACTTGTTTTTATAGGTGTCCATTCATAAAGATTTAACTAGTTTCAACAAATTTTCACAGTCATCTGGTTATTGCGTGAACCCCCTGAGGGGGTTCACGTCTATATATTGGCGAGTTTTGGAAGCTTCTTGGGCCATTCCATATCCTCGGAAACAAGATTCTCGGAACGTCTCGAAAAGTTTTCGATCATTTATACAGGTAGTTGTTTATGTCTTTGATACGGTCCCTCTATAGATAGGCTACCACGTGACATTGTAAAGTTCAACATTCGAAGTTCATCTGCAGATCGTAATATTAAAAAAAATAAAAACTAGATTGCAGTAAAACATCATTTAGATATTGACACCTATTTGCCTTTTGGCAGATCGTATACTTTTTTAATAATACGAAATAATCAGAATGTTTATTAAATATCAAGTATAATGATAACACAGATATATAATTCATGCTTTGAGACGGTCCCTGGGCACGTTGTGTGTGTAGTATTTAATACAACGTGCTATTGTGTATTGAGCATTGTGACAATAAACCTGGGAATGGTAAACTAATGTCTCAGAATAAACTGATTATTTCTAAACGTTTACCACGTGACATTATGTAAAAGCAAGCTTGAAGAAAATTAACAAAACGATATTTCTGTTATAAATATTTATCTTAGGTCGAAAAGCATAATTATAAATAGACAAAACGATATTTCTGTCAAAATATTTAAATATACATACACTTAAAGACCAAGAAAATATTCATTAACATTATTAAGTTTAAACTATGACTTAATTTGTCATTATTAATAGAATATAATGTATAATGTAATATTATGTCCGACATGTCTGGTTACAGTGAATACATTATGAAAATTCTATGCAACATATGAGCACAAATTATCAGGGATGCGTACACATAAGTTAGTTAAATATAAATTTTAGTGAATGAAAAAAATAGTTCACAACGATTTTAAATCCTTGCATCTCACAAAAAAACGTCGTAAATATTTTACAATAATCATTTAAATACTTCGTTAATTATTCAATTTCGTTTTAGTACGGTTTTATAAGTATCTGCTTATATTTTGTATAGCAATATATTCATTTAATGGAAATATATAGACTTGAAGAAGAGATTGATTTAATAAATAAAATGTCCATCAGTAAATACTTGATGTTTATTTTTATTGATATTATATTTTCAAAATTTCGGAAATGATTCATTAGCAGGAATGTATGTTGATTAAATTTCAATTCTTTTTGTTTTGTTTTTAATAGTTTGATCTTATAGTATTCAATCTTTTCCATATGGTGCGATTTTGAAAATTGTGTATTTATTGTGTTGACCAGCTATCATACACCCGTCTTGGTTTATTTACATTATATTACATCCTTTTGCGTTTACACAAATTTCGGATTAAATGCCCATGAATCCGTAGTCAAAACACTTGAGGTAGGTAGTTTGATATCCGAATTCAACTAACATTAGATATGAGCCTAAAATGAATATACGTGATGACGCAAATACCGCGTATTATAATCCAGAGTATCAGTGCGTATGCTTTCCAATTACTATGCTTGCGCTGCGCAAGAAAACCACGTGCATGCATAAATATTAATTTCACTCGCGGACTGTAAATTTTTGCCTTTCTTATCTAAATTCAGGACACGGCAGTAAGAGCTGGACATGTGACGTTGAATCATGGTCATCATAAGTTAAGGTATTCTGACATCTAGCTGTTTCTCTTTACTTTTTCTTTTTTCGAGTGACTGTCTTATTATAATCTTTGAAATGTTCGAAATACTAAAGATTTTCTTCCCAAGGAATAAATAGATTACCGCAGATGTATTTGGCAAAACCTTTGTTTTGAAATTTTGGGTCTTCGTACTTTATATGACCTTTTTAACATTTTTTATTCGAGCGTCACTTGTGAGTCTTTTGAAGACGAAATGCGCGTCTGGCGTACAACATTTTAATCCTGGTATCTATACAATTTTATATATCTACATAGGGTACATATTTTTTTTAAACTAATTGGTTTTTATGAGAGCATATTCAGGTATTCATAAAAATTCTTCAGAACTAAGTTTTTTCTTATAGAATATTTGGATTGATTAAAGTAACTTCAGGAAATCTTTAAAATTTGAGATGTTTTAAAAGACCAAAATAATTGTCGGTATATAAGAGGTCCCAAAAACAATATACAAACCGTCTTTTAAGTTGCATGCCACAGAGTTACACTTCACATGGAAATTAGACTTTCTGTTTCTCTATATACAGAATATATCATGAGTAAAGACGTAAGCTTCGATAATGATTATAAGAATAATTTAAGCCAGCGTGGAAACAAAATATGAAGATATGACAGATAAATAAATACATCCAGATTATTTTAGCAAACTGAGTGCTTAAATTTATATTGCGATTGGTCTGTGCATTGCTTTACCCATTCAGTTTGCAGAAACTAAGAATTGAATAGGACTAGGAATTTGTATGTATATTAAATACGAAGAAAAGCTTCTGTACACTCCCAAGTAATCAAGCCTAAAATGTAAATTCATATAGTATACACTTTTCTGTTTATAACTAAAATCCAACAGTGCTTTTAATTGAATTGTGTAAGAATCTACACACAATTACATATTTTCAATAAAGGTGTTTTAACATCATCAGTACCTTATTCTATTCAGTCAATTATTTCAAATCTAAAGCCAAAAAAATCAGCAACATGTTTTTGGTCAGCTGTCCCGGGTTCACGTATTGCTTTTCTTTTTTTAAAGAAAGCAACTTGTTTTTCCCATGAAATATAAAAACCAATCCTCCTGAAACACTAATTGCCTTTCTGACGCACTTAATTTTCATACCGACGCTTCTGGGTCAAAGATTGCTCTCTTGGGACTATTAAAATATAATTTTCCTTGAAAATCTTGAAAGTAGACAGATATAAATAGATATAATCTTGTGATTCAATTAAGACTTGGAGTTATTTATAATTTGTAACCCAAAAAAAATTACATATGTTCCTTAAATAATTGTAATTTTTAATTCTTTCAAAGAAGTATAAAATAACTTATTCAAGTAATATTTTTGTCATTATTTTTATAGTAACCTTTTATCCCTGTACTCCTCTCAAATTAATAATTCTTAATTTTATGTAATAAAATGATGTAAAAATTCATTAAAACTACATGTAATCCATGCTTCTATTGAAATTTAAAATTACCTTTATAAGTAACTAAAAAAAAAATAACTTGTTTAAGTAACGCCCCTGGCTGATGATAAAACATTCATGCTTCCAGATATAACAATTGTGAAAAAGAGTTATAAATTTATAAATTGCAAAAAAAAAGAGCCATAAAAAGGATTTTTTCTCCTAAATCGCGATTTCTCGAAATTCTGTCTTTAAGCATTGGAAAGAATGACATTCCAGTTTTGAAATATCATATCATATCATGCAAAGTATAGTTGTTACCGGTTTTTTTCTGCCTTATTCAACAAAGTAAGAGTTTTATATGAAAGGTGTCTTCCTCCTATTCCCACTTTTTAAAAATACTATTCCTTCTATTCCCACATGCAAATAACAATAGATGTTTTGATAAATAGTTTGTTTTTATAACAATCAAGGTTAATTAGAATGTCACCTAAGATTTACCTGTATTTTTTTTTTAAAACATAACATATTTGGTACACTGTTTATGTATAATACCTTGTTTATTTCTTTTTTCGTCGAAGAAATATTTAAAAATAAAGAATAATTATGATAAATAGATTGGAGTAAGATTTATTTTAAAATTTTTGAATTTGTAACCTTAAAGAATTGTCTGCTCTACAAATAAATCATGATATAAATAATATTATAACCAAGTATAATCTTAAGATGTGGAATAAAAGTATACTCTTAAAATATAATTACTTGGACCAATAATCAAAGATGTAAAATAATGGGTGAAAACTGTTAACTTTACTTCAAAGCATGAGCAGTCAGATTTGATTAATTTTAATTGACTGAGTTAGAGTTTGGTGATGCAGCCTCCCACCTTCTTCACGTGGAATAGATTGATAAACTTTAATAGACTTGTATACAGTGATTGTCTAATGTATGTGCTACAATGTGTGATTTGATTTAGTGCTGTTGTATAATTTGTGTTATATTATGCTTGATTGAATCTACAGTTGAATTTGTGTTATAAAAGAAATAAAATAATTTACTTATATTTGTTTTAATTTCTTTCATATTTATTTTGTTTAAAAAAAAACAGAATTCATACAGATGCAAAAATAACTTATTACCTGTCCTAATAAAGAAAAAACACTGGTCAATTAACAGTTGATTAAAAAATGTTTGTACAGTATAATCCTTTGTTTGCACAAGTTTTCCCCCTATTCCCACATGAAATATTAACTTTTCTTACCAGATTTATAAAAAGTGGGAATAGAGGGAATGAACCATATGAAAAAAAAACCATTAAAAATACGACGTCTTGGCTTGATGTGTCACGTGATATAACGCTACCATTTTTCACTTTTATGTATATGCTTTCTTCTTACAATAAGAATCCAGTGAACCAATATCATCACAACAGAAATGGTCATACAAATAGCATGTTCTTACTAAGAAAATTCATTTATAAATCTTTAGGTGTTGGGTTTTATTTTCACAAAGAGGAAGGGCCAATTTCAAATTTTCTGAATTTGTTTCACACAAAGGCCATTTAAAAAAAATCTGAAAAAATAAAAATCTGTTTGATGAAATCCCTTGTGGATTTAGAAGTTTTTATTCCACTTACATATACCTGCCTTATTAATCTCTTCGATTATATAAAAGTTTAAATATCAATTGGCCAGTAAAGATCAGTAAACCGGTATTATGATGATCGATCTTCGAATATAGTCTTGTAATAATTGGTTAGAATTAGGTCTCACGAAAAATTAAATGAATACCCAATTGCACAGATTTTTTTTCGTTTAAAACCCCGCCAATGCAAAAAAAAACACGAAATATTCTTTCTTACTTGATACTGTACTATGAGGATAGGACGGAGGCACACAACCTTGCACATTGTCACATCTGAAATATATCGTATATTTAACATATTTACAAAGTAAATGTACCTCAGCTAAGTTAATCTCGAAAGGCAAGTTATAAAACAAATTGAATCACACGAACGCCAGATGCAGGGAGACCAAGAGCGTCAATAGAGTACAAAACTTGTCAAAGATATCAGGCTTATAATTTAGTACACCAGACGCCCATTTCGTCTACACTGTGTATGACATTCATCAGTAGTACTAAAACAAAAGTAGTAAGCCAAATCAATTACTAAGTTGAAAAGTGAAGAACATAACAAAAAAGGTATAATGTTAAATTGACATCTTTAAAAGAACCACAAATTTTCATTAGTGAGTCAAGAAACTAGAACACTGTGGAGATTGCCCAATTTACGCATAATCAACTTATTAAGTTGTAATTTTAGTCGTTCGTACTATAATATTCTGGATTAGATTTGAGTTTAGAGTAAACATAATTTGTTATACCTCATAATTAAATATATCGAAACATGTATTGCTAACTAGTTATCGACACGTATGGTCCTACATCCTGTTGATTTTGGATTTACACATGGTCTGCTTTTTCATACTGCTTAATATGATGTCTTTACACGATATCCGTTAGATTTGTCCGCAAAGTGACCTGTAGTTGTTCAAATGTTTGCCCTTTGGTCTGGGATGGATATTTTCCTCATTGGCAATCATACGACATCTCCTTCTTTCTATAAACGTACTTACATAACACATGCATACCGGAACACTTACACACCCACACAAAAAAAAAAACGGAAAAAGGACATAGAAATAGCTAGATAGGCATACACATATATTTACTAATAGATAGATGGACGACCAATTACCAAACTGGGCCATGTTATTATGCTTTTAAATGTACCTTTCTTTTTCTTTACAGTAACATTTTTCGAAGCATCTGTATCCGAAAAAGTTCTCAGGACATTTTTTACACTCGTCTCGTAGATAATTAGAAGTCAAACCGATTGGACACGCTAAAACATAAAAAGGAATCTGTCTAAATACTCATTGTATTACTCACAAGACAAATATGAATTATTATTATTATTTATTATTGTATATTTATTTTTTGTACATATTTAGATACCTACACAGGTAAAATATCTTTTGAAAAGGATGTTTTACGGACGTATAGTACCACAGACGTAAAACGTCCGTTGGTTCCTATCCGTAATACGTCACGCCGTATTCATCCGTAACAAGTCCATAATACATATTGTTATATTTCGTCAATTTTACGGACTTTAAAATAACAGTGACATAGCTCAGTATAACCACTGTGTATGAAACACAAGTATAATATATATACATGTTCCGGACCATATGAGTATTTGGACCATACGCGTATCGTTATGACCATATGCTTATAGTCATATGGTCCGACCATATGGTCGGACCATATTGATATTATACTCGTTTGGTTATTAACGAGCGGGACCATATGAGTATTTAGACCATATAGAGTCACAAGTTTCTAACAGAATTCCTTAATCTTTTACATAGAATGTCTGAATCTTGATGTATGTGTTATCTTGCCTTCACTAGAGTCAATTGAACTAATTTGTCGTCCGTTAGTGAAACAACGGATGTTTGGGGTACGGATATTTTTTTTAAATTTTTTTTTAGTGTATGAATTTTCATTTCAAAAACAAATTTCCTATAGGAGCAAAAACACTTTAAATAGCTAAAAACAATAAGAAAGATTTATGAAATTTTAATTTAATAATAACAAAATAAAACACCGAAATAAATTGGAAAAATAAGAAAAAGGGGTCAATGAGTTAAGCAGTTGGCTTCTTGTTTAACAGTTCATTTAGATATTTCTTGAAGGTATTTTCCAAAATCGGCATATTACGCTTCGTAAGGACAAATCCATAATGACCATGTAAAAACTATTTTACTGTAATTCTTGCTCGTAAGTAAAATCAAAGTACTGAAGATCGGATGACCACAAGTTCTTGGGGATGGTCAAAAGCACATGTCTCAGAAAAAAACAACATATCTCTTTACCTGAAACTGAGGTTAATGTACAGAGATATATTTTTTCTGAGACAAGTTCGTGCGTGGATGATGAATAAATGACAGGAAATTCAACTTCACCGTAATAACTATTATATTGTAGTGATACAAATCAGTGTACACTGATTTGTTGTTATATATTATATTAAAATAGCAGTTACATATATATTTGCATCCATTTGTATATCATTCTATTCTTCTATTCTAATAATAGTGCAATGCAAGTGCATGGTGGACACTTTTCTGTAAAAATTCTATTTTTCTAAGATTGGATACGAGTAGGCATTCATATTTTCCCGCAAAAACAATTACAGAGTTACCGGTCCTTGCCGGTATTGTCGCAAAACGTTCTTTGAGATATTCTTCCGCAATGCTTTAACACAATTTTTCGGTACGTGTGCATTTATATTATCAATGATTTTTTACTTATATATATATATCTAACTACAAAAAAAATTCATATTATTAATTTATGTTGTAAAGAAAAATATTTTTATCAGTATTCATTGAAGAGATGTATTTATATCAAACGATAAGGAATGTTATTTTGCACTCGTTTATGTGCGCATATTTATCATGTTTATAGATCGGTTACAAACCCAAAACTAATTTACATAATGGAAATCTAGGCGATAGCAATACATCGGAATGACCTCAAGGTCATCGCGATGTAAAAATCATTTTATTTCATTTATAATGTGACAATAATTACCAAATGATTCAATGAGTCAAAATTTAATTTTTTCAAACTCTTAATATGTTACACCTATTCAACGTTCGTCATATTAATTATCGTGACCATACGCTTATGGTTCAAATACTAATATGATCCGGAACATATATATATTATTTAAAGTTGGGTAATTCTTTCTATCTTTAGACAATGAGAGAGACATAAAATATTGTTTAGTTGCGTTTTTTATTCCTCTGGTTGTTCTCATACAACTTTGTCCTGGCGAATACTCTTCTACCTTTTGTCACAGGTTTGTAATATTTGATTTGAATGTGTATTACTAAAAGACAGTGTTGTGTATATCCCCATGATCTTCATTTGTCCTTGACTTTTGACCTTAAGGTAAAAATACTTCATTTTTTTCCAATTTTTTATCCGTAACATAACTTTTTGAATCCTTTGACATATGCTTTTGACTATTGGTACATGAGTTCAACCCATAAATACGATGAGTCGCA
The DNA here is from genome assembly GCF_021869535.1 of Mytilus californianus. Taxonomy (NCBI): domain Eukaryota; kingdom Metazoa; phylum Mollusca; class Bivalvia; order Mytilida; family Mytilidae; genus Mytilus; species Mytilus californianus. Next base: position 49,866,710 of record NW_026262745.1, on the reverse strand, counting down.
TAGCATGGAAAATTACCTCTGACTTTGATCTTTGTTAATGTCAATGTAGGTACATGTACATAATATGCTATTCCAAATTGTTACTTAATATCAAATATGGGATAAAAAGTTATTTTTTGGAGAAACCTTTCTTTTCGTGTTTGGATTTCAACAAAAAATATATATTATTTAATGGGAATCTATGTGTGATTGTACATTTGAATGGACATCTTATATACAAGTCTAAATTGAAAACAACGTTCAAACCTATGATTGCGTTGGATAAAAACCGCAATTTTTATACGTGTGCATGCAAAACAAATTTCTTGTTAGAGGGGTCTACAGCACAAACAACATTTTCCAAAATACCAAAAAAGTGAAAAAGTATATTTCAACAAAACGCATTTGACTAACAGGTCGAACAACAAATGTTCTTAAACCCTGCTGACTGCCATTGGCGATTGCCATATAAACGGATCACCGATGTAATAAATGGATCTTAATTATAAATTTAATACTAAACAGAAAACAATAAACTTGCGGAAAAGATGATATACCGCAAACAAAAGGTGCAAAGGTTTTTGTACACCATATCCGGATTTCGACAATTAATGTCTCTTCAGTGATGTTAGGAATCGAAATGGTTTTTGGAAAGCCATACAATTTACCTCAATTTAGGATAGACTCTTGAATTTTGAAAGAGTCAAAATAGGATGAACGGATCATATAAACCCGAAGACAAATATAATTCAAGCCCAAACGAAAAAATATAAACAAGTCTAAATTGAAAACAACGTTCAACCCTATGATTGCGTTGGATATATATATATAAAGTGCCTAGAAAATCAACCTAACGATGTTAGAGTAGATCTGTTTCTTTACTTCCTCCCCGAGCGGGGCTGGAACCTGTACTGTTTATTTCTGCAGATCTACTCTAACATCGTTAGGTTGATTTCTAGGCACTTTATACATATTCTAACGCCTGGTATTTCTTAATCATAAGAAATCCAAAGAAAAAAGTATAATTTGCAGTTGTCACTACCCATAGGCAGACATATATATAGCAAATTTACAGATCTAACATTGTTGGGCTGATGTTTAGACGAGTTGTATATATATAGATTCTACCACTGCATCGAGTGTGATACGATATTTATCCACTCGAGACAGTTAAATTTTCAAATTTAACTGTCGAGAGTGGATAAATATCGTATTACACGAGATTTGGTGGTGGAATCTGTTTCTCTAATGATTTTCAAACAATACGCAGGCAAATTTATTCCTTCTTTTCGAATGATCTGCAGAAAGATGTGTTCTTTCTATGTGACGTCATCAGGCATGGTCGCCTTTTTTCATGCCGTCACAATAGGAGATTCAGAGGAAAGCAAGAAAATTCGACGTCATAATCGGATTTTAACCATGAAGAACTGAGATCAAACAAACCACACGTTGATTAATTTGTTTTTATACAATGGGTGCAGAAAGGGATAAAATGACGAAGTATTAGAGAAATATATATATATAAACAAGTCTAAATTGAGAACAACGTTCAAGCCTATGATTGCGTTGGATAAAAACCGCAATTTTAATACGTGTGCATGCAAAACAAATTTCTTGTTAGAGGGGTCCAAATACAGCACAAACAACATTTTCCAAAAGACCAAAAAAGTGAAAAAGTATATTTGAACAAAATATATATATATATAGCAATCATAGGTTTGTTCTATCCTATGATTGCGTTGGATAAAAACCGCAATTTTTACACGTGTGCATGTAAAACAAATTTCTTGGTAGAGGGGTCTAAATACAGCACAAACAACATTTTCCAAAAAGACCAAATGAGTGAAAAAGTATATTTTAACAAAACGCATTTGACTAGCAGGTCGAACAACTGATGTTCTTAAACCCTGCTGGCTGCCATTGGCGATTGCCAAATAAACGGATCACCGATGTAATAAATGGATCTCAATCATAAATTTAATACTAAACAGAAAATAATAAACTTGCGGAAAAGATGGTATACCGCAAACAAATGATGCAAAGGTTTTTGTACACCATATCCGGATTTCGACAATTAATGTCTCTTCAGTGATGTTAGGAATCGAAACGGTATTTTAAAGGCCATATAATTTACCTCAATTTAGGATAGACTCTTGAATTTTGAAAGAGTCAAAATAGGATGAACGGATCATATAAACCCGAAGGCAAATATAATACAAGCCCAAACGAAAAAATATAAACAAGTCTAAATTGAAAACAACGTTCTATCCTATGATTGCGTTGGATAAAAACCGCAATTTTTATACGTGTGCATGTAAAACAAATTTCTTGGTAGAGGGGTCTAAATACAGCACAAACAACATTTTCCAAAAAGACCAAATGAGTGAAAAAGTATATTTTAACAAAACGCATTTGACTAGCAGGTCGAACAACTGATGTTCTTAAACCCTGCTGACTGCCATTGGCGATTGCAAAATAAACGGATCACCGATGTAATAAATGGATCTCAATCATAAATTCAATACTAAACTGAAAATAATAAACTTGCGGAAAAGATGGTATACCGCAAACAAATGGTGCAAAGGGTTTTGTACACCATATCCGGATTTCGACAATTAATGTCTCTTCAGTGATGTTACGAATCGAAACGGTATTTGGAAGGCCATATAATTTACCTCAATTTGGGATAGACTCTTGAATTTTGAAAGAGTCAAAATAGGATGAACGGATCATATAAACCCGAAGGCAAATATAATACAAGCCCAAACGAAAAAATATAAACAAGTCTAAATTGAAAACAACGTTCTATCCTATGATTGCGTTGGATAAAAACCGCAATTTTTATACGTGTGCATGTAAAACAAATTTCTTGGTAGAGGGGTCTAAATACAGCACAAACAATATTTTCCAAAAAGACCAAATGAGTGAAAAAGTATATTTTAACAAAAGGCATTTGACTAGCAGGTCGAACAACTGATGTTCTTAAACCCTGCTGACTGCCATTGGCGATTGCCAAATAAACGGATCACCGATGTAATAAATGGATCTCAATCATAAATTTAATACTAAACAGAAAATAATAAACTTGCGGAAAAGATGGTATACCGCAAACAAATGATGCAAAGGCTTTTGTACACCATATCCGGATTTCGACAATTAATGTCTCTTCAGTGATGTTAGGAATCGAAACGATATTTGGAAGGCCATATAATTTACCTCAATTTAGGATAGACTCTTGAATTTTGAAAGAGTCAAAATAGGATGAACGGATCATATAAACCCGAAGGCAAATATAATACAAGCCCAAACGAAAAAATATAAACAAGTCTAAATTGAAAACAACGTTCTATCCTATGATTGCGTTGGATAAAAACCGCAATTTTTATACGTGTGCATGTAAAACAAATTTCTTGGTAGAGGGGTCTAAATACAGCACAAACAACATTTTCCAAAAAGACCAAATGAGTGAAAAAGTATATTTTAACAAAACGCATTTGACTAGCAGGTCGAACAACTGATGTTCTTAAACCCTGCTGACTGCCATTGGCGATTGCCAAATAAACGGATCACCGATGTAATAAATGGATCTCAATCATAAATTTAATACTAAACAGAAAATAATAAACTTGCGGAAAAGATGGTATACCGCAAACAAATGGTGCAAAGGTTTTTGTACACCATATCCGGATTTCGACAATTAATGTCTCTTCAGTGATGTTAGGAATCGAAACGGTATTTGGAAGGCCATATAATTTACCTCAATTTAGGATAGACTCTTGAATTTTGAAAGAGTCAAAATAGGATGAACGGATCATATAAACCCGAAGGCAAATATAATACAAGCCCAAACGAAAAAATATAAACAAGTCTAAATTGAAAACAACGTTCTATCCTATGATTGCGTTGGATAAAAACCGCAATTTTTATACGTGTGCATGTAAAACAAATTTCTTGGTAGAGAGGTCTAAATACAGCACAAACAACATTTTCCAAAAAGACCAAATGAGTGAAAATATATATTTTTAACAAAACGCATTTGACTAGCAGGTCGAACAACTGATGTTCTTAAACCCTGCTGACTGCCATTGGCGATTGCCAAATAAACGGATCACCGATGTAATAAATGGATCTCAATCATAAATTTAATACTAAACAGAAAATAATAAACTTGCGGAAAAGATGGTATACCGCAAACAAATGGTGCAAAGGTTTTTGTACACCATATCCGGATTTCGTCAATTAATGTCTCTTCAGTGATGTTAGGAATCGAAACGGTATTTGGAAGGCCATATAATTTACCTCAATTTAGAAAAGACTCTTGAATTTTAAAGAGTCGAAATAGGATGAACGGATCATATAAACCCGAAGGCAAATATAATACAAGCCCAAACGAAAAAATATAAACAAGTCTAAATTGAAAACAACGTTCTATCCTATGATTGCGTTGGATAAAAACCGCAATTTTTATACGTGTGCATGTAAAACAAATTTCTTGGTAGAGGGGTCTAAATACAGCACAAACAACATTTTCCAAAAAAAACAAATGAGTGAAAAAGTATATTTTAACAAAACGCATTTGACTAACAGGTCGAACAACTGATGTTCTTAAACCCTGCTGACTGCCATTGGCGATTGCCAAATAAATTGATCACCAGATCTATCAAAATGGATCTTAATATTAGTTTAATACCAAACAGTAAACAATAAACTTGTGGAAAAGATGGTATACCACAAACATGAGGTGCAAAAATTTGTACACCATATCCGGATTTCGACAATTAATGTCTCTTCAGTGATGTTAGGGATCGAAACGGTATTTGGAAGGCCATATAATTTACCTCAATTTAGGATAGACTCTTGAATTTTGAAAGAGTCAAAATAGGATGAACGGATCATATAAACCCGAAGGCAAATATAATACAAGCCCAAACGAAAAAATATATAAAAGTCTAAATTGAAAACAACGTTCAAACCTATAATTGCGTTGGATAAAAAGCGCAATTTTTATACGTGTGGATGTAAAACAAATTTCGTGGTAGAGGGGTCTAAATACAGAACAAACAACAATTTCCAAAAGACCAAAAAAAGTGAAAAAGTATATTTTAACAAAACGCATTTGACTAACAGGTCGAACAACTGATGTTCTTAAACCCTGCTGACTGCCATTGGCGATTGCCAAATAAATTGATCACCAGATCTATCAAAATGGATCTTAATATTAATTTAATTCCAAACAGTAAACAATAAACTTGTGGAAAAGATGGTATACCACAAACATGAGGTGCAAAAATTTGTACACCATATCCGGATTTCGACAATTAATGTCTCTTCAGTGATGTTAGGGATCGAAACGGTATTTGGAAGGCCATATAATTTATCTCAATTTAGGAACGACTCTTGAATTTTAAAGAGTCGAAATAGGATGAACGGATCATATAAACCCGAAGGAAAATATAATACAAGCCCAAACGAAAAAATATATAAAAGTCTAAATTGAAAACAACATTCAAACCTATGATTGCGTTGGATAAAAACCGCAATTTTTATACGTGTGCATGTAAAACAAATTTCGTGGTAGAGGGGTCTAAATACAGCACAAACAACAATTTCCAAAAGACCAAAAAAAGTGAAAAAGTATATTTTAACAAAACGCTTTTGACTAACATATATATATATATATTTTATATAAATTTAGACTTGTTTATATTTTTTCGTTTGGGCTTGTATTATATTTGCCTTCGGGTTTATATGATCCGTTCATCCTATTTTGACTCTTCAAAATTCAAGAGTCTATCCTAAATTGAGGTAAATTGTATGGCTTTCCAAATACCGTTTCGATTCCTAACATCACTGAAGAGACATTAATTGTCGAAATCCGGATATGGTGTACAAAAACCTTTGCACCTTTTGTTTGCGGTATAACATCTTTTCCGCAAGTTTATTGTTTTCTGTTTAATATTAAATTTATATTTAAGATCCATTTATTACATCGGTGATCCGTTTATTTGGCCATCGCCAATGGCAGTCAGCAGGGTTTAAGAACATTTGTTGTTCGACCTGTTAGTCAAATGCGTTTTGTTAAAATATACTTTTTCACTCATTTGGTCTTTTGGGAAATGTTGTTTGTGCTGTATTTAGACCCCTCTAACAAGAAATTTGTTTTGCATGCACACGTATAAAAATTGCGGTTTTTATCCAACGCAATCATAGGTTTGAACGTTGTTTTCAATTTAGCCTTGTTTATATTTTTTCGTTTGGGCTTGTATTATATTTCCCTTCGGGTTTATATGATTCGTTCATCCTATTTTGACTCTTCAAAATTCAAGAGTCTATGCTAAATTGAGGTAAATTGTATGGCTTTCCAAATACCGTTTCGATTCCTAACATCACTGAAGAGACATTAATTGTCGAAATCCGGATATGGTGTACAAAAACCTTTGCACCTTTTGTTTGCGGTATAACATCATTTCCGCAAGTTTATTGTTTTCTGTTTAATATTAAATTTATATTTAAGATCCATTTATTACATCGGTGATCCGTTTATTTGGCCATCGCCAATGGCAGTCAGCAGGGTTTAAGAACATTTGTTGTTCGACCTGTTAGTCAAATGCGTTTTGTTAAAATATACTTTTTCACTCTTTTGGTCTTTTGGAAAATGTTGTTTGTGCTGTATTTAGACCCCTCTAACAAGAAATTTGTTTTGCATGCACACGTATAAAAATTGCGGTTTTTATCCAACGCAATCATAGGTTTGAACGTTGCTTTCAATTTAGACTTGTTTATATTTTTTCGTTTGGGCTTGTATTATATTTGCCTTCGGGTTTATATGATCCGTTCATCCTATTTTGACTCTTCAAAATTCAAGAGTCTATCCTAAATTGAGGTATATTGTATGGCTTTCCAAATACCGTTTCGATTCCTAACATCACTGAAGAGACATTAATTGTCGAAATCCAGATATGGTGTACAAAAACCTTTGCACCTTTTGTTTGCGGTATAACATCTTTTCCGCAAGTTTATTGTTTTCTGTTTAATATTAAATTTATATTTAAGATCAATTTATTACATCGGTGATCCGTTTATTTGGCAATCGCCAATGGCAGTCAGCAGGGTTTAAGAACATTTGTTGTTCGACCTGTAAGTCAAATGCGTTTTGTTAAAATATACTTTTTCACTCTTTTGGTCTTTTGGAAAATGTTGTTTGTGTTGTATTTAGACCCCTCTAACAAGAAATTTGTTTTGCATGCACACGTATAAAAATTGCGGTTTTTATCCAACGCAATCATAGGTTTGAACGTTGTTTTCAATTTAGACTTGTATATATATATATATATATATTTTCTTTAATTCTTCGTCAATTTATCCCTTTCTGCACCCATTGTATAAAAAAAATTTAATCAACGTGTGGTTCGTTTGATCTCAGTTCTTCATTGGTTAAAATCCGATTATGACGTCGAATTTACTTGCTTTCCTCTGAATTTCCTATTGTGACGGCATGAAAAAAGGCGACCATGCCTGATGACGTCACATAGAAAGAACACATCTTTTTACAGATCATTCGAAAAGACGGAATAAGTTTGCCTGCATATTGTTTTAAAATCATTAGAGAAACAGATTCCACCACCAAATCTCGTGTAATACGATATTTATCCACTCTCGACAGTTAAATTTTAAATATTTAAAACGCTCGGCGAGCCTCGCGTTTTAAATTTGAAAATTTAACTGTCTCGAGTGGATAGATATCGTATCACACTCGATGCAGTGGTAGAATCTATATATAGATATATATATATATTTAAGGAATGACTGTAATATTTTTTCTGTCTATGAAGAAATAACATCAAAAATGTGGTGCACACTGAATAACCCGCGTATGTTATTTCAAATAGACAGACAAAATATTACATTCATTCCTTATAATTTAATTCTAAATTCCGTTTAATGTGGTACATAACACTACAGGGATATAACTCTGTAAAAATCAGCTGAAAGTTTTAATCACGTTCTATTGTTAAGGCAATATTAAGCTTCTCAATGATCAAAATTAGTGTTTGTCAAACTGCTATATATCCAATGAAATTTTTCCAATAAAGTGTGTGGTTCAAGTTTTTTGAAATTTTTATATTTTGGTCAAAGGGTCAAAGTAAATATTTTGTCAAAATTTTATGAAAATTAAACGAGCTTAACCTAAAAGCCGGAGTAAATCATGAAAAAACGTTGATGACGTTACGGTCCCATGACAAAATTATGTCTATGAGCTGATAGACAAAACACTGTCAGCCTATGATGCTACCTTGTTTGCTTTTGATACAGGTAGGAACGAGACATTTACACATATTTGACAAGACTATGACCAATAAGGTATCACCCCGTGGTATCAGCTGCCTTTATGAAACCATAATGCTTTCCTATTTGCTGCTGACACAGGATTGCCCGTAGATATGCTTATCTTTTTTTTTTGGGGGGGGGGGGGGGGGGGGGGGGGGGGGGGGCTTGTTGATTATGTGTGTATCTAAACTAATTATGTGCTATAAATATATGGATATCTATTTTTGGCTGTTTGTTTGTTATCTATATCAACCACACTTGCATTATAATGCATTATATATTTAAAAGTATAGGTTCTTTATCTATATAATACTTTAAGAACTTAAAATTGTACTTTACTTTGTTTTTTGTTCATATTGTTTGTATTGTATTGTAAAAAATTATTGATTTTGTAATGTTTATGCCCTTTGGTGCCCATAATTGGAAATAAAATTGTCGTCTTCTTGTCTTCTTCTATAGGTATAGCTACATTCCTTAATTTTTCCTGATGAAAAAAATTGTGTTAAAAACTCAGTTTCTGTTAAGAGATGCTAACATCCACATCCACTTCACTTGAACTTTGGTGGATAGTTGTCTCATTGGCAATCACACCACATCTCATAATTGTTATATTTAAGTAAATATCATAATGTTTAAAATTTGCTAGGATTTCAATGAAAATCGAAAATCAATAACTCAGCTGATAGTGTTAAAATAAAAATATGTATATGGATTTGTATTTTTGATATATGTAGCCTATGTCAACGCATCCATTAAAAAATGTAATTTTAAGATTTACAATAAACTGAAAAATATACTAAGCAATTTTTATTACACAAGGTCTACCAATAAGATCTTCTTGCATCATCAATGTAAAACATGTTCTCACTTCTCATGAATTAGTCATTCCTGGAGATATACAAAAAAACTTCTTAATATTTGTATTTTCTTCTTTTGCATATGTTTAAAGGCAAGTTAACCCGGCCACATATTCATATCCCTGTAGTAGGTCAGGAACCGCGTCAGTGGTATATCATATATCAAAGTGTATATTTATTTGGAATATGTTGGTTTTGACATCACATCTCGATTGTTTCTGTTTAGTCTATTCAAACTTTTATAGATTTATGACAATTTAGAGCTTGTCGTATTGTATAGACACCTGTCTATTGTCGAAGACTGTATGTTGCCCTTTATATTGTAACGTGTACACAGGTTAAGTGTGTTTTTTTCTATTTTAGAATATGTTCGTTACCAATTATTTGATACTGGATCCTAAATGTTCTATTTACAAAGTATCGAACGAGTAAACTTTATTCATAAATGGACATCAATGAACTAAAATATGTACAAATGCTCTTTGCGTTCTCTAATGAACAATCTATGACTATTCTACTGGTACAAATTCAAATTTGTCCTTGGTCAGGAACAAACATGTCCTTTTGGTACAATTATTTATTCTACAAGTTAACACACTTGTCCAATACGGTATAACTTGTACATGTCCGTGTTTCTAACAGGTACAAACCTGTTCTTTATAACACTTAATGTAATAGTATCTATTATATGTAAGAGACAACGATCTCGAATATCAACGTACCATAAAATCAGGTCTTAGCTTTTGTTTTTCTTCTTTTTTTTTTGGGTGGGTGGGGGGGGGGGGGGGGGGGGGGGGGGCTTATCGCGTACATACATGTCTTTTCTATCAACTTCAATATGTAAGTACTCTGTGGATGGTCGAAAACTATCTTTTCTACCTCGTGACTTTGTTGCTGTACCGTTTACTTTCCTGTCGTGCTTGGTGGTGGTCCAGCCTCGATACCTTTAAGGCATGCGGGATCTTTGTGTAGATCTTTGGGTAGATCTCTACATTCGGTTGATGTGGTTTCCGGTAATTCATGTACTTCCACAACTCCCATTTTGGTTGGAGCGGGTTCACCTATCTCCTCTGGGTTTGATGAAGTTTCATCCGTATCGGACTTCTTCTTCTGTATGAAAGCTTTAAGGCGGCGAGTTTTTCTCTCTGTCCGTGCTTTCGATGAGCTCTTTTTCTTTGTCGTCTCTCTTTTAGTTGTAACATTTCCTAATGGCGGCCATATAACTGTTAGAGTGTACTGTCCATTCCTTCTGGTTAAAGTCCAGTCGGCTTATGTACTTTCCACTACAGCTAGTACCGATGTAACATCATCGGGTAGAGATAGAGTAGGTTCTTTGCATGATTCATGTGAAGTCATTTCACCATATTACGAGACATCATAAACACGTTTGTCCAGGTGAAAATATACTCACTGTCTCAATATCAGGTCTTCGTCTTCGTAGATTTATGACAAATGACAATGAGCAAGGAATCGCTCCTGCTCATATACCACAATGGTAGCCGTACCATTCTTGAAGGAGGGGTGTTCTTCTAAAGTGCCTAATTTCTCGTATTAGAGTTTTATTTGAAACACCCCTTCACATTTGACCTGATTAATAAATGGAAGTTTAATTTAAATTTTGATTTACAAAGGAACTATATCCAAGTGTATATCTAAAATAAAGAAGTTGTTCGCCCAACCTTTTGTTAATTTAAGGACAAATAACATATTTTAAGATGGCAGTTGATCATAAAAATTGTGTATAAAGTTTCTGCAAGTCATAGAAACACATAATTGTTTTCATGACGTGTCTTCAACTTAGAATTTTGCACCATCTCCAAAACCAGAGTGATCACATATATAAAATATCAATTGAAATGGCTTTACTCGATCAAAAAGACATACACAAAAACAAGTAAGTATACACTAAACGAATAAGTTTGATCTATGACACAATATAAATAAAAAAAAGATGTATTGATGTCTAAAAGACAACTTTAACCTTGGACAAAATGGCGTTAAATAAAGTAAAGTACACAGGTATATTTAAATGTAATAATTTTGTTGTAAGGAGTACAGAAACATTTTTTACAAAATAAATTTGTTGTTCACAGTACGAGTACAGAAGTGAAAATTTATCGTCATACTAAATACTTATCAACGGTGGTACATATTAAAAATAGTAAGACGAGATATAACACTTTTAGTCAACTTATAAATGGGATACAGGATTAAAACACACTTTACACGTATTTCTTGACTGTACAATATTTACAATATGTGAAACAAATATAAAAAGACTCTGAAAAGCACATGTGAAGATCATGCGATTTACATATATCGTTCTATATGACATTTACATTTATTGGTACATTAGGCATGGTACCTTTACTATGAGACAGCAAACCAGTAACACAAAAACCCAAAAGATAAGTACATGCTATATTTGCAGGGCAGTATAACCCTTAATTCATGACGGAATATTTTCTTTTCCACCGTTGATGCACGTTGACGTATCAGTATCTGATGTTACAATTTATAAGATAAATAGTTGGCAATTTAATGAAAATAAAACATATTTATACAGCCGTAAAGCGAATGTTTGAGAAACGTCCGTAAAACGGATGTTTTAGAACTTCTGTAATACGTAAGACGTGGTACTCTAAGTCGGTAAAGCGTCCGTGATACGTCAAAAGCTATTTTACCTGTGTATTATAGGTACATTTGTGTAACCATTTGAAATGAATCGATACCCAATCGCTGTGGTAGTTCAGGTATACTCTCCACAAAGTGAGTTTTACAAAGTTTACTATATGGGAGAATATATTCGGATGCTGGACTGACACTAGTAGTACAGGTAAAAACTCTTCAAAAATATTGAACGTACAGTATATGAGGTAATTAAATAAAGGGGAAATTAAAAGGCATGTTTGTGAATGAATGACAGCACAAACCTTCACATTTTCCTTTCTTAAGGATGTAGTCCGAGCAACAATAATACAGTGTCGACGTCCTCGATTCTAACCTACAAGTAACATAAAAAAAGTATATAATGCATATTGTTCATTTACAAAAGTAATTTATACATGTTTTAGTTTAATATATCATAGGAAATATGAGAAATTAGTTTATGCAGGTAGCCAGAATGCAGTCTAACGCGACTGCTGTACGAAAGTTTGAATTCATGGATTGGTATAGATGTCATTATATTGACTGCTTTGTCTATTTAAAAAAAATCGTTTGCAATATTTAGTATTGTTATTTTAATTGTATAAAATTTATTAACATTTTGTTTTCACAAGGCTCGTTAGACATGCGATTTCTACAAACACAATGATTTTTTTCACTGCCACCTCTTCTAAAAGTGAATTTTTTTTTTCAGTAAGTCCTGGATGATTCGAGTTCCAACATACATTGTTACATAACAGAATACGAGTTTCGTAGTTTAAATCGAATCTTAAGTTATAATGAGTAACACGACGGGTCGCAACTAGTGGAGCATTGATTGCTTACCCTCCTGGAGCACTCGAGTTCATCTCGGTTTTTCTTTTGTTAGGTCCGTGTTGCTCAATCTGTAGTTTTCAGATTTTAATAAGTGATATTGTGGAATGTTATTTGTTCTTTCCTTTTTTTTTTTCTTGTGTTTGTCTGTCATGGTTTAGTCTGTGTTCAAAGATTTGTAGTTTTATAATTGTCCCTGTATAATCTTCTACCTTGATTTAAGCTGCAGTCATCACCGACAAGATGCTTTTTGTTGATATATTTATCTTACTCATACATGTTACTAGATAAGAAATTGATAACTCGTTTCATGTATATCATGCCTGTTTTAAGAATATGAACAGAATACCGTTTAAGGGAGCTTTCCAGCTACTTGTTTTTAAAGTTTAGATTTGTTGTTTTCATGTTTACTTAATATTAGTAATTCTGATGTGGAACCAAAAACACATTGGGAAGTTTATATGCAATTCAAAATTTAAAGTCACAGAATTTACAGGATATATGCAAGACATAGTAAACATAATATGGGACAAAGAAATTAAGGTTAAACAATTAATGTCCTCTCCTTGTGTATTGTAGTAAAATACAACAAATCTGATAAGTTAAAACAGTCTTTATGTAACTGGTTTGATTGATTGGATTTTTTGTTGTAAAATCCGGAATGAGATACATTAACTATTATCATATTTATAAAATTTTACATGTGTTCATTTCATATTTCGATTATGGTAGAAGATTGTTCAAATCCGGTAAATAAACTTCGTACACTGTATTACCAAAAAGAACTTCAATGGATTTATCTAAGGTATGGGCGCGGAATGATTTTAATTTTAATTGTAATGGTAATGATTTTGTTGTAACTTGTTATACTGATATAGATAGGTGTTTTAACAATTTATGTGATTGATGGTAGGTATTTTAGCTTGCACCGCGAATTTCATGTTATCGACGATTGTGTAGCGGCAACACTACCACAGGCTTACTATTAGACGAGATAAAAAATGGATACAAATACCGCGCTGATAATGATACAAGATTTAAACGTGAACCTTCTCAAAGTACAAATGCACTGAAAGGTATTGGGGAGTAGCAAAAGTTCTTAGCAAATAAAAAATAGTTTTTTTCATAGACTCTGAATTTTAAGATGTAGGTGGGTATTTTGACGTGTTGTTATTTAAACCAAGGGGGAACAAGCGGTATATTTGAATTACTAAGCAAATCACACTTCGGTTTTTTTTGTAAATGTTCTATTGTTGAATCCAAAGAAAATCAATAAAACAAAGTTACACATGGAAGTCGGTGCGTTACGTTTGCGCGAAAAAAAAATCTACGTTTGCACGAAATTTGCCTGTTGAAAACTCAGGTAAATTTACAGGTAAATTCGCGCAAACGTAATGCATGTCATGTTCAAATTCCCGCAAATGTAGGTCGGTCATGGAAGTCCATAAAACAATAACGACACAGTCCGCTGGATTTTGTAGCAATACGGGGACCGTATTCCATCGTTTGAAAATCTTCCCTGTCCACACTTTCTAAAAGTCCCATTGTATAACAAATTTTGAATTGCTCTAATAATTCAAATAACACTAATTAATATCAATTTAACATCTGATCGTAATTCTTAACTTAGACTATTCACAAGTATTCAGCTAAATCCTTTATATCACAATGATATTTCCTGCTCTTTAACTTCTATTTTACTTCGTTCTGAACATGAATGAATTATTTGCCACTGGACTATAAGCAACGAACAATCAATCAACCTATTTTACTACTTAAATTTCAAGCAAATTACCAAGTATGGATTTGGTCTTTTGTGGAGAGTTGTCTCATTGCCATTCACAAACTTTCTCCTTAATTTTATAGAAGAAAAAGAGAAACAAAATGAAAAGTTAGGAAATAAAATTATAAAAATTTAAACCATGCACAACAACTTAATAGATTACTATCATGAGTATGAATTTCTAATAGTTTTTGTTGTTTGTTTAAGAAATACAAAAAGTTTATCAAAAAGGTGAAAGGGGTAATTGGAATATTTTTGGCTGCAGGTCAATAAATTGTACGGCACTCTGAATAGTTTGTCTCTCTACAAATCCAACACACAATTCATAGATTTCGCATTTCTAAGATATGATCGATGCATGTCTCCACAATGTTCTGACAATCCTAAATGCATTAAAATGTTTTATGATTCTTTAGAACCGATATATTATATTGTAAATGACTGAAAATAAATACCTTATTTGTTTGCTACAAACATCGGCTTTAGAATTGCTCTTATTGAATGCGAGTGGCAAGTAGAATGACAGAACACATCGCCAATCCATCCTGCATGAATAAGGAAACAAAATTTAACGGAAATATTGTGAGATGAAATTATTATCGACTGGAGTGCTTCAAAAGGAAATTATAGTACTTGTGTTTAATCGTATCATCGACTTAAAATCAAATCTATTGGTTAATACGTTCTTGAAATTCTGTAAATGGAGACTGGATGGCTGAAGATGTAGTTTGGCGCTTTGAGTATTTCTACTGGTTCATATTGATTAATCAATCCTTTTTAAATTGAACGTGAATTCCCAAAACAATTACGTATGAACAGCTCTAAATGATTTACTTCAAAACAATTAGTTGTTTTAGGTCACCTGGCGAAAAAAGACCTGTGTGAGTTATGCCATCATTTGACGTCCGTCGTCCGTTAACTTTTACTAAAATCCTCTCTTCTGAAACTAATGGACCAATTCACGCAAACCAAACTTGACCACAGTAAACCCTGTTGTATTCAGTTTAAGACAATGTGTCCAATGGTCACGCCTACCAACCAACATATGAGTAAAATGCTTCTTCTCGGCCATAAAGTTTACCGACAGGTTGCAGGTATTCCTATGGGCACCCATTACGCCCCTTCGATAACAGACTTGTTCTTGTACTGTTATGAATCACAGTTTATGACAAAAAGTCAGTAAAGACCCGTCTAAATTGCATTTAATTGATAAGTTCAACAACACTTACCGTTATCTTTTCGTTAAATAATCAAGAATTTTCAAAATATACTGCCGAAATTTACCCAAAGGAACTTCCTTTAAATAAATCAAATATAAATTGTAATAACTGTCCTTTTCTAGATTTAGATATTTCAGTTTTACACGGGAATCTATACTTTAATTTACGACAAAAGGGACGAATTTATTAATTTTCCTTTTTTTCCTATGTCTGTGTCAGTTGTGACGTTTTCGATTTCAATGAACGTAATCTATGAAGTTCTGGTAAATTTTTAAGTCCGGTATTTCGCTACCTCAAATTACTTGAAATATTTACTAAATTCTTCCATAGATATCAATATTTGGTTTGGAAGTTTGGTTGTACCTGTGAAAAACTGAGGTTGAACGGGAAAGCACATCCTAATTTTTACGGAGATGATGTTTACGGAGCCCGAAAATTTAGATACGATCCAGGTTAATTTGTCGATTATTTAAATACACTTTTTATAAAAGGTTATCAATTCAACACTATCATTTGGTCTTTAAATATTGGATTTTTTGGTATTAATATTGATTTTGTTATCAGTAAATTAAAATCAAACTTAAGAAATATCATTTGTATAAACATATGCACATTCATGGCTCTACAATCTGTCGATACCTGTGTCTTGGCATTGCACAAGTTCATGTTTTCTCTGACTGTTAATGACGTCTGAACACTAAATCCTTTAGATGTTAGATGTGTATACGTACTGATTGATATTTTAGTCTTGATGCATGATTTTTTATTAGGTTTTATTAGTTTTGAACTAGCTGTCAGTAACTGCGAGTACTCTCAGATCTGTACTTAGTTAGATATAATAAGATGTGGTATGAGTGCCAATGAGACAACTCTTAGTGTCTTTTTATTGTGAGGTTGAATAAGTACCCTGCCACATCCACTATATGTTTTTGTTAGATGAATTTCTACTTTGTATCCATTTGATGAGGTAACCCCTTTTCTAGTTTGAATTGTTTTACATTTGTAATTTCAGAGCCTTTTATAGCTGACTATGAGTTATGGGTTTTATTCATTGTTGAAGGCCGTACGGTGACTTATAGTTGTTAATTTCTGTGTCATTTGGTCTCTTGTGGAGAGTTGTCCCATTGGCAATCAAACCACATCTTCTTATTTTTATACTGCATGACCAAAACTGTCAGACTACTTTTTATTCAATAATGACGATTTTTCCATTTTTTCCAATTAATGTTAATTATCCGGAAAAAATAATAGAAAGAGGGACAACCGAAATGATTATAAGACAAGATTTACAAATGAAGTAAACTAGTTGTAGTTGTAAGTTGACTTCTTATAGGAGTTATTGTCCTTTGATGACTACGGTTACCCTTCTCCAACGCTCTTGGCTATAACATGAATATAAAATGAAAAATGAAATAAATAGAAGGAGATTGGCGAAAAAAAAATTATCAGCAAGACAAGCTCTTCAAATAAGTTAAAATAGGCAAATACTTCAGTCAACTCCTTTTTTTGTCTTTTACTGAACCCCACCCCCCACCCCTTTCCCTCCCCATTCCCAATTTTTAGTTTTTGGTGGTTATCTTGAAAACTTTGATGGATAAAGGGACACTTTTCATAGCAAAAGATGGAAAGATATTAAGATTTCTATATAAGTCAAATCGATGAAGTCGTCAGTTGACAACTTATAGGAGGTATTACCATTAAATGACGATGTTTACCTTTTTTTTTGCGTATTTGTCTTTACATTGATCAGCACAACTTTACATTGATCAGCGCAACTCTACATTGATCAGCACATCAATAAGATCTTCAGATAAGTTTAAATTACAATAATGTTCAGTCGACAGCTTATAGCAATTGTTACCAATCTAAAAAAAATATTAATAAATTTGGTTTTGGCTTTAATCTTGAAAGCGACAGTAAAAAGGTAGAAACTTTTGACAGCAAAATGGTCAACTAGAAAAGATGTAAAAATTAGTCAACGTGGATGAAATCATCAGTGACCCCTTTAAGGAGTTATTGCCCCCTCAAGGAAGTTGGTTATCCATTTTTGTGTCTTTGGGTATATGCAAAGAAGCAAGAGAGAAACATAAAACATCAAAATTATCGGCCGGACAAAATCTACAAATGAGTCTAAATAACAAAACATTAATATCCTTTAATTAAAGATTCTTTTTAACCAATTTAAATGTTTTCCCAAATACATTGAAAACTTTTATTATGTCAAATCTTAATGATAGAGAAATAACATTCACCGATGTGTTTTGCAGTTGGTGATATATATGTAAGGGTTAGACAGGAGACAATTAGTAATTCGCTATTGTAATATATCTAATCACTATTGTAATAGATTTTTGTAAAGATCTTGAGTGTAACCCGGCGGGTCTCACATGTAGAAAAGAAACTGCTTGCCCTTCCAGAGCACATAATTGCACCTTGGCTTCGATTTTTTATGGGATTCGTGTTGTGTTGCTCAATCTTAGACTAAGTGCTCTGAGTACTAGCCTAGCTGTTTTCAGCGAGACAAGATATTGGCCCCCGTTTTTTCAAAATGGTGCATGTAAATCAAGGGAGCACGATGTAAGCCTTTTCATCTCGGAGAGTTTTGAAAATCTGAGTAATGACAAATGTGGGAAATGAAACAAGAGGAAATCGTCCAAATTTTAAACACAATTATTAATGGGATGCAAGAGTTGTCTAAGAAACATGCAAATAAGATGATCAAAATCTTTATAATTTTGTTATACAGAACTGACAGAAACTTCTTTTTTAAATACATTTTGGCGTTTGAAGGATACAAAAGTTATTCTAGATTGTATAAAAAACCTTTAGATAAATTATGAGACATTATATATTACAACAGAAAAAAAGTTAAACAAATTAGTAAGACAAAAATTTAGAAATGTACCATAAAAGGATATAGATAGCATCTTGGAAACAGAAAAAAAACAATATCATGAAGAATTATCGAAATCCGTATAAATACTTTCTGAGACGTAACAGAAATTCTGATGCTAGATTAAATATAACTCATAAGGAAATTGTTTGAATACTTTACAAGGAAATTATATTGAAATAAATCATCGTTTTTTTTTTCCATGATAATAACGTTATTGGTCAATTTAACTCTGATATATACTTAATCATGAAATGTATAACAAATGAGGAAGTTATAATTGCACTTAGGGGATTAAAAAATAGGAAATTTTGGACTCTTTTGTATAGTTGTCTCACAAACAATCGTACCACATCTCCTTATTTTGTGTTTGTCGCTATGTTTGATAGGTCATGTGATCCGACTGAAATATATGATTAAAGATGATTTTGACTGTTATACATGTATGTATATGACCTTATATTCATAATGGAATCAGAATCTTGATAACAAGGTTGAGACAAACTTCATACTTACTGTGATTAGTGGAATTTGACTGTTTAACTAGTTAAAACTAATGTTATGATTTTAATAAGTCAAGTATATAATTATATATATATATCTTTATCCTCAACACCAAATACATAGGTACAGAGAAGACATGTAATATAATACATTAAATACACAAACATAAATGTACAATATATACACCAACAACAACAAAAAACAAAAAGAATTTATTCAGGAGGACACACTTGCTTGTTTATAATTCGTATAAACTTACATAAATTTATAAGATCTGTCCTATTTGTAGACGACATAATTTCAGTAAATAGTATAATAAAGTAGAATTCTCAAAAACTACAATGATTAATTCATTAATTATTAATTATATAGTTTGCTTGACCAAAGAATATAGGTATTTGGCAACGTTATTTAAACCGTCACAAATCTTTTTATAATACAGTTAAACATATGTGTAAAAAAGCATCAAAAGCAATGTTTTTCATTAGAAATCTTTCATTCTGATGAACTTAAACATTATCCACATTTGAAACTGTTGGAAAGTTGTTTGAAACCTATACTTCTATATTGCAGTGAAAAATTGGCACTTAATATGCTAGATAGAGTCAATTCTAGTTTCTTTAAATCCCAATTTAGATTTGAAAAAATTCTTGGTGTTAATAAAATCTGCAGTTTTAGCAAAACACATCATGTTTAATATTGCTATTGATGCTATTTGGTGAATGCAGTAGTAAAAACAAGAATGTGTCCATAGTACACGGATGACCCACTCGATCTATTATTTTCTGTGTTCAGTGGACCGTGAAATTGGGGTCAAAACTATAATTTGGCATTAATATAAGAAAGATCATATCATAGGGAACATGTGTACTAAGTTTCAAGTTGATTGGACTTGAACTTCATCAAAAACTACCATGACCACAAACTTTAACCTGAAGCGGGTGAGACGGACGAACGAATGAACGGACGCACAGATAGAAAAACATAATGCCCCTAGGTGTAGCATAAAAAAAACTATGCTTTTGTTCAATAGTAACGACTGGGGTCAAGAAATATGGTCATCCCTGAACTTCTACCTTCTTGCAGTAAGAGAGGTGTCCATTTGGCTCTGCAGGATGTATAAATACACAGCCACATCTGATCGGAATGAAGACGTTAAATCAGATTCCTCGTGTAAGGAGAATGCCAGGCTCTTCCGTGTTAAGAACTCTTGGAGCGACTGTGGGGGTCCATAGGTGGTCTGTTACAAGGCAAAATGTCTGTTCCTATCCAACACGCTTTCATCAATATATAGTGGCAGTGTAAATTGCTCGTCCTTAATTCCTGTAGACCAACCTTGCATGACCTACATAATGCACGGCCTATTGATTTAATTGTTATTCTCCTCCTTTATTTATGCATGAAATCTTTACCACTGGACTTTCAACCAACAAAATTCAATCAATCTAATGTTAATAAAATTGAGAATGGAACTGGGGAATGTTTCAAAGAGACAACAACCCGACCAAAGAGTGCATTT
This sequence comes from Mytilus californianus, assembly GCF_021869535.1. Lineage (NCBI taxonomy): Eukaryota > Metazoa > Mollusca > Bivalvia > Mytilida > Mytilidae > Mytilus > Mytilus californianus. Next base: position 49,846,147 of record NW_026262745.1, on the reverse strand, counting down.
TTGTTGCAATTGTGCATTATCTTATGTTATGGTTTTGGTCTCTTATAAAAAGCAAGACCAATACCGGGTCTGGACCTGCGTCGCTGCATGCAATTGAGATTGCATGTTAACCTGAGCATAACTGATATAAAAAAAACAAATTTTAAAACTATTCACTTCAAAAGGAGCAAAGACAAGTCTGACAAAAAATGTCCATGTACAATGAGTGTTGTAAATTTCAAACCATCGACAAACTGGAAGTGGCTATACGGCAGATGTAAAAACGGCTTACCTGCTACATCTCAACAGTATCAAGGCGCATACCAAAAATTAAATTATTCCCTTCCATTGAAGCCAAGAAAAGTTTGACAAAAATTTTCCATGTACAATTAGTGTTGTAAAATATCAAACTATCGGAAAACAGAAAGTGGCTACATGACAGATGTAAAAATTGCTTACGCACTAGAACGCAACATTTTCAAGCTATAGACCCAAATATTATATCATTCCCTATCATAGAAGCCAAGAAAACTTTTACAAAACATTTCCTTGTTCAATGAGTGTTGTAAAATTTCAAACTATCGTTAATAAGGCATTAACTGTCAAATTTTTGTTCACCAAGTTCACATGAATACGGATTCAATGAGATCGTATTATTCACTTGCAAGTGAATAATTAATCAACGATTTTTCTTGGCTTATTTTGACAAAATTGATGCAAACTGGCTGCTAAAAGCGAATTATTATTTCACTATTTCACTTTCAATATTGATTAAAAAAATGTGGTAAACTCGGTAGAACTCAACATATCAAGATGCACACCAAGTATTAAATCATTCCCTTTTATAAAAGCCAAAAAAAGTTTGACGAAAGTTTTCGTTGTACAATGAGTGCTGTAAAGTTTCTAAGTACTCGCTATAACTTAACATAATCAAGCTGGAAAATTCTCTTTAATATAAACCAAAAACAATTTGACGAACGTTTTCTTTCGGACGGATGAAAAGACAGGCGGACAGAGTTGAGCGGTTCCTAGGCGTGCTTGTGCCTTCGGCGACGCAGGTAAAAAGAGGCGGAAGGTACCAAGAGGACATTCAAAGCTCATAAGTCGGGATAAACTAACAAAGACATGGCAAAAGACAAAAAATGACGAACAAGTCCAGCATTACAGCCTTGCTAAAGTTGGATGTCATTTCGGCTGTGCGGGGTGTATAAATACTAAGCCATATCCTGCCGGAATGAAGTTCATATAATGACTTTCATAAGTGCATTTCAATAAAAGTCATCATTGACACATTTGTGTGTGAATTTCTTCATAATTCAGCACTCCATCAAAATACTGATAATGTCATGTCGGGAATTACTTATAAGACAATATTTTGATGAGATACCATAATATTAATTTGACGGACATGGTTATATTTATCTAAACGGGATAACTATTTATTCAAGAACTCATATATTTATAAATAGAATATCTTATTATTTAGCTAGAATAACATTAGAAGTTGAATAAATATTAATTGTACGAGGTTTATTAGCAAACATTTTGGGACGTTTTGAAATTTCTTAATTAAGTGTGTATTCAACCTTAATTCAATTTATTTTAGAAGTTTTAACACAAATTTATCATAACTCTATAGGCTTTTTATATGCGAAAATCTGGGTGTGTACGCATAAGTTGAAGTTTTGCAGATTTGAAAGGTAAACGGAGAACTCCAGATCTAAATTATTAACTTGTATATGAAATGCATATATACTTTGAATGTGAATCAAGTGAAGGTTAACAAATCTGGAAAGAAAACATTCGTGAAGCAATTTCAATTGTTAATCATATCCAAATAAACAATTTTGGTGAAATCCACTTAACCTTTTGATATGTTTAACAAGAAGATAAAAAGCTCGACACAATAGGCATTATTCTTAATACTACTATCTTACAAAGAAGACATGTAATAAAGACATTTTTAAATATTATCAAACACTTCACCGTTCAATATCGGTACAGACTGATAACTTTAATTTACTCAACGACAAGAATTTGTTTGCATATATATAGAAGAAATTCCTATCTATGGTCTACCGTTTTTAAATACCCTCTGTCTAATTTGGTCATTAATAAAACAATTGTAAACATGTATTTGAAATGTATACAATAAGGCCGTGACGCGATCGGATATTTTAACTTGGTTGAGCAAATTACAACGAAGTTATAACAAGAGTAGCGAACCAAGACGCTAGTTTATATCATGTTCCGTTACACACTAGACAATCATTTGAACAAGCATATGGAATAAATGAAATGGTATGTAATTTTTATAAATATATTTGTTTGTTTTTAAAACGGGTAATACTAAAAGTGTACATTTTTCGATGTTTTATTCCTTATACTATTTCTTTCGTAACTTTATTTTTTTTATTTAAAAAAAAACCACGACTTATCAGAATATAATACACAGTCATTAAAAAATGCCATGCTAAACCAAAAATAAAACAATAACAGTAATACCAATGATTACAATAAGAAATCATATTTTTCTTTATAAATATCTATTGTGACGGATAATGTCTTAATGTTTATGTATTTATACATTCTTTTGGTCTTTTTCCATCGCGACCTTTTTGTAATTAACAATGTGTTATGAGTTAAATGTTGTCTAAAATACCTTTTTTTTGCCTTCTTGCATATATCGGAAATGGAGTAAACCACTCATCAAAGTTACCAGGGCTGATATGCATAAAACTACTTAAGATTTGTTCCGAACGGACGGATTTTTCTACATGTCCTACGATATATTAGTACTATACGATTGGATATCTTAACTTAAGTGGTTTTATGCATATTAGCCCAGGCTTTTATAATTTTTTACGCCAGACTCTAGTTTCGTCTGCAAAAGACTCGTTTGTAACGCTCGAATCAAATTTATTGAGACCAAATCAAGAACGAATTTGAAAAGTATTGAGGACCATCATTCCGTAAACGGTTCCCGAATAATGGAAACCGCAAAAAATCTAAATGTCAGTGGAGTGGAAAAAGAGATGAAATTGACTCATTTTAATTGTAAGACGGGTGTTCATAGATGGCGTTGGCAAAAAAAAGTATGCAATATGTCAACTATAAACCCCTCAATAGTTTTGCAAAGGTTTCAGAAAATGACAGTATTTTTAAATCCCTCAACGCAAAACGCTAGGTGGGAGTGAATTTAAAAATCCATCATAATTTACACTCCGAACGCGCGTTTTGTCTACAAAAGACTGATCATTGACGCTAGAATAAAAATCAGTTGATTTATAAATACGACCATATCAATGATATTTCATGTCAACACAGTGGCGCTGACTACTGGGCTAGTGAGAGTAAGTGACTGTTTATTTATTCATCCCTCAAAGCCACACAGCAGGTGACGGTGTATGTATAATACATACAATACATCCCCCAAATCCACACAGTAGGTGACGGTGTATGTATACATACAATTTACATTCCTCAAAGCCACACAGTAGGTGACGGTGTATGTAAACATACAATACATCCCCCAAAGCCACACAGTATGTGACGGTGTATGTATACATACAATACATCCCCAAAGACACACAGTATGTGACGGTGTATGTATACATACAATACATCCCCCAAAGCCACACAGTAGGTGACGGTGTATGTATACATACAATACATCCCCAAAGCCACACAGTAGGTGACGGTGTATGTATACATACAATACATCCCCCAAATCCACACAGTAGGTGACGGTGTATGTTTACATACAATACATCCTCAAAGCCACACAGTAGATGACGGTGTATGTATACATACAATACATCTCCCAAAGCCACACAGTATGTGACGGTGTATGTATACATACAATACATCCCCCAAAGCCACACAGTATGTGACGGTGTATGTATACATACAATACATCCCTCAAAGCCACACAGTAGGTGACGGTGTATGTACGTTTCTCGTTTTTTATATAGATTAGACCGTTGGTTTTCCTGTTTGAATGGCGTTTTGTCTACAAAAGACTCATCATTGACGCTAGAATAAAAATCAGTTGATTTATAAATACGACCATATCAATGATATTTCATGTCAACACAGTGGCGCTGACTACTGGGCTAGTGAGAGTAAGTGACTGTTTATTTATTCATCCCTCAAAGCCACACAGCAGGTGACGGTGTATGTATAATACATACAATACATCCCCCAAAGCCACACAGTAGGTGACGGTGTATGTATACATACAATACATCCCTCAAAGCCACACAGTAGGTGACGGTGTATGTATACATACAATACATCCCCAAAGCCACACAGTAGGTGACGGTGTATGTTTACATACAATACATCCCCCAAAGCCACACAGTAGGTGACGGTGTATGTATATATACAATACATCCCCCAAAGCCAAGGGAAGGGGTCAGACACATTTTGAAACGCTGTCTGACTCGTCACATTTCATTGTATATGCAAGCAAGTTTTCAAAGTTATAGAGTTAAAACGGAACCGTTCGCATATTTTTTTTTCTTTCCATGAATGAAGTAATACTAAATCTTATAGTTGATCGATGCCAGCATCTATTCTTAAGAAGATACCCTGGTTCACTCTAGACCCACACATTAATTCGGAATTTTACCGTGGTAATTCACATGGTGACAGTCCGCATATTAACCTACCTGGACAAATTATTCTAACTTCGAGCCAATCCGCATTTGCCATGACCCTAAATGCCGCAATCAGACGTCCGACCTCCCGCACTAGAGATGAGCATGCTTATAACGAGGGTGTCTCTTTCATTGATGGATCCTATAATGTTACTCAAACTGCAAACAAATTCTACTTTTCATAACTATAGTTTGTTCTTTAAAAAGAGAGGCGAAAGATACAAAAGGGATATTCAAACTCGTCAAAAACAAACTGGTACCATGGCAAAAAACGAAAAACGACCAGAAGACAAACAATAGTACACAAAACACTAAAGACAGAGCATCACGACCACTGTAAATTACCAAAAAAAAAATGAAATCGATAATCAAACGTTTGTGATTCTTTAACAAAATAAAGTTATTTTCAATTTTTCGCTGTGTGAAGCTATTTTATAATTTAAAAGTACTGATTTAAATCAATGAAAGCTTGAATAGTATGCGATACGCTATATGATAAGCTTGTCTCATTTGGTAATTTAATCAAAATAGATAGACACAAGGTTTACTTTCAATTACGTGTCATTTTCTTGATAATGTTGCTTTGTTTAGATATTGAAAACTCCCAAAAGTTACTGCATGCCTTTTGTCACCTGCATACAATATTACAATTTTTATGTTCATTGAAAATGCTGACAACTATTATTCATCTATTATGTAACAAGTGCAAAAATCTTATCACCTTATTATTTTGTTTATGATACATGTACAAAAAGTAGACCTTGAACAAACGCACAGTCAGTCATGGTATCATCAATATTGAAATACATTTTCCTTTAAACTCAACTTTAAAAAGAGGGAGCATATCTTTTTTTTTACTAGCCAAACTAGTATTAAACTAACGTCTCGTTTAACCACGTAATGGATTTCTAACTAAACAGCAGTAATGGCCAGTATAAATTCAATAGCATGCTTATGCAACATAATACTTTTATGGGTAGATAATTGTCAAATTATGCTAGTATAAAAGAAACTACACGATTTTGCTTTTACGTGCTTTAAACATGTCATTTGTTATAATTAATTAACGGTGTGAATTTTTCAAGGTTGAAAAGGTCTTTGATCTTCAATACCCAATTATAATAAAATAAAAAGTCGTAATAGTTTGTTTTCGATTTACCCACGACCTAAATAATTATGGAGTTGATTATTTACTCTAAGTAGGATAATAGTTCGTAGATTCTGTTTTCTTGTTCAATCATCAATTATGATTGATTCATTAACTGTTAATTGCATATAACGTTTAGTAGCAAATATGCCATGCATATTCAGCATATTCAGGACGAGAACAAATCATTGAGTAAATCCAACCCGGTTCAGAAACCGGGACGAAGGGCGGGAAATTCATTCTACCACTGGAAAATGAAAATGTTGTTGGATAGGCAAATATACCTTCCAAGCCCTATAAGGACTACTCAAAGTGTTGTTGCAAATTAACCACACAGAGAGCGTGGCAGTCTCAATACATGAAGCAAAGAATTTAACGTAATTTCATTCTAAGCGGACGTGGATGCGTATTTATAACATCCCGCATAGCCTTATTAACATGTGTTTTCAAGTTTATTTCGAACACATTCTGACTCTATATTTTTTGTGTATTCGTTGTATTCTGAATTCTCTTCAGTCTTATTTTTTTATTTTGTATACTTTATTCTGTCAATGTTCGGGTTTTTTGTACAATGTTTGGTTTTTTCTAAGCAAATTGCTAAATTTTATACTCTTTATCTATTTCTGTATTCTGTGCACATTCTTGAATTCAAAATTCTCTTCAACTTAGTAACGCAGATTATTTGCTGACGTTCTAAGTCTAGTCTTACGGCGTTGAGTATGTGAAACCAATAAACGTAGCTGATTTTAATATACTAGTAGTCTTATCTCTTGACAATGTCAAAAGTTTGAATCTACGAAATAATTGAATTAGGTAATCAATAATGTCAGAAAATATCGTGTAGTCGCAAAATGGGGATGATTTATTATTTCATTCGTCCGAGGTAACCACTTATTAGATGACGATAAAGATAATACATTGGTGGTTAAGGAAGTTCTTGTTTTTTCTAACTTTTTGTCAGATATTTGGAATCCTCTAATTTTATCAATGTACAATGATGTAGTGCCAAGAAAATTTTGTCCTGCCAACCCCTACTTTCTTTCTATTATTATTACACATAGTTTAAAAGGCCATTTTTGAAAATCTTATAGAATCCTTGAAATTTTTTCATAGTTTTTATAAGAAAAAAGGTGCTAATGATAAATTTACGAAAGATCTAGAGAGAATCATTGCCCGCCAAATTTTCAATTGATTGTATCTCAAAAACTTTTTACGTGCTGTTTCACAATGTAACAGTCCACCGGTAGACATGTCATCCTACTCTGACCCCGGGCCGACCTGTCTTTCCTCTTACTTCTTGAAAATAGAAAATGAAAGGATATGGAGTAAATTTACATGGGACAAAATCGCACACAATACATAGAAAACATGGAAAATTATCAATGAACAGGGCTTTTATTCCTGTTCTTCGTCTTGGCAGTTGATGTAGGGTCTTCAACAATGAACGAATCATTCATACCCTACAACAAGGTCCTGCTTAATGGAAAAGCAGTAAATGCCAGTTATTATGACTTTTGTTCGAACCGGCCGTTGATCGAATCCACGAGCTCCCGCACTCAATGTGTAAAAACAACACATGTATAGCTTTTAATAAATACTTTACAAATGCAGATTTAACAGATTTTGTTACAAAATCCACAAAAACCAGATCAGTTCATACATTCAACGGTCAATCTGAATCATGATCATATTTACACAGCATACGTTATCTTGATTTTGACAGGATGACAATAAAACCAAACCGGCTACAATACAACTTAACAATCAACAGAAGGGGGACCTCCGACAAGCTTTTGATCTGTTTGATGCTGATGGTTCTGGGACTATCGATGGAAGTGAATTAAAGGTAAGAGAAAAAAAAACATTCTTACAAAAAAGCCTTGAATTTTTAAAGTTAGAAGTTGTAACGTGCACAATGGTTACCTATATAAACATATAGAAATTAGATCATTAGAACTTATATCTAACTTTATAACATCGTTAGGATGTGTAGTTATCGGTTGTAAGCAAGGAATCTCCGATTCGGGTATTTTACATTGTCATAACGATTTACCAAATAACCATACAAAAGTGCATACAGATCGCTATACATAAAGTTCGAATAGACACATGGTTATTTTTATGCCCCAGTAACTGTTTCCAATTGCAGTCAAACTTGTCCTCACTTCATTCCGATCGGCCGACATAACAGAACCTTTATATTGTTTTAATTGTTAATGTGTTCTCGTCATGAATATGCATGCAATATTTTGAAATGGACTTTAAGTAAGCAATATTTAATCAATAAATCTACATATGCTGTATAATTACTATGATAACTTTAAATTTGATACGGATTCCTCAACTGTGCATAGAAAAAATGATGAATTGTGTATCTCATTGTATGAGAAAAAAGAGGCAGAAATATACCAAGGGGATATTCAAAACTCATAAGTCGAAAAGAAACTGACAATTATGTGAGTGCTTTTCATTACTTAAACAGTATTGATGGTTTCGCGGGTAGACCAAGAATAAGTTCGTAGTGCATAGATTCTTTATAACGTTAACGCAGCACACATGGTGCATTAAATATCATTTAAAGCTGCAAATTATGAGTTTAACATATATTTAAAATTAGTGAAAGGTTATTGCTTAATATTATGATTTTTGTTATAAGTTTTTTTTTTTAACTATTTCCCTTAATACAATACGGTAACTGTTTTTTCAGATAGCACTTAGAGCGTTGGGCTTCGAACCAACAAAAGAAGAATTAAAGCGATTGGTGGCGGAATGTGACAAAGACGGTAATGATAGTTTTTTTCTTTAATAATTTTGATAATTTTGTAAATTAAAAAAAAAAACTTTCCCTCTCCCTCAAGCAAAATATTGCTATTTTGGAAAGTCCCTTTTGTATTATGTTGTTTCTATTACATTGCATTCGTAAATCTTTGATCTTTTAAACTCACGGGACAGGATTCGTTAGATTCTGCTTAAATGAATCCAACTACTACATGTATGTGCATTTTCCCACCAATCATTGAAATATTTTAAACTAATTTGAATAGTATGTCAATACATGCAACATTTTGGGTTAGTTGAGTTGTGAAATATAGTAATCCATGCATGATTTTTTCTGTACAACAGTATAAGAGACCACGCAAATCAACAACAACCGCTTCCTCCTAAAAAAGACTTTTAAACAAAAACAAAAAAAAACAACAAAAAAACATGGTCTAGAGGCAAACTTTGTACAAATAAAACACGTGTGGTTGAACATGGAAATAAGTATTCTTAAAATATATTTGCAGGCCTTCTGGACTTCAACGACTTTCTGAAAATAATGTCCGACAAAATGACCGGTCCAGATACAAAAGAAGACATGTTAAAGGCATTTGATCTGTTTGATTATGAAGAAAATGGTAAAATAGCAAAACATAATGTTATGCAAATAGCTGATGAGCTTGGACTTACTCAGACAGAGAAAAGAGCGAAAGAGCAGGGATTAGATCTACCTATAACAGAATGGGAAGTAGATGTATGTATTAAATATGAAACAGCATGTTATAAATCTCATGCGTCCGAAGCGCTTGTTTGGATTATCTTCATCAGGAACGCTCAAAGCCGAATATTTGAAAGCCAAGGATGTATAAAAACCGAAACAGTTAAAGAGCTACTAATATATGACCTAAAAGGGCCTATAAATTTCACTTTATGAATGGGGTACATAAGGAAAATATGTGGATACACATAAATGTATCGGTTATTGGACGTATAAGATGTTGTGTTCTAAATTCATTGTTGTTGGTTGCTTAAGGTCCAGTGGCAAATATTTCATGCATGTTTAGGAGGAGAAAAAATAAACAATACATGCAATAGAAAGGTCTTTTAGACGGGCCGGGTCGACTGGTATGAAGGGCGGGAATCTTGGACTGCTACTGGAAAATGAGGTTCAATTGGATAAATTTTACTGCTGGTCGGATAAAGATCAAGTGACCGTATTTTTATTAGATGCATCCAAAACTCTATTCTGGATTTACCTTCATCAGGAACGTTCAAAGCAAAGAGGTTTAGAGCAAATGATGAGGGTCAATGATGTATAAGTTCTTGAAAACGTGAGGACCAAGTAGAACCTAAAAAGAATAGACAGATCCATTTTATGCCAACTTTGTCTGGTAGTGGTACTATATCTTTATATATACACAAACACTAAATTTGGAATCAAAGAGGAACGTCTCAAAAATAAATCATTCCATTCTGAGAAACTGAAGAAAAAAAAATGTAACCCAACGCTGGCTAGTCGATCTCGTCACGCTTCTCTTACGAGAGAAAGGTAGAACATTTCATACATAAAATATATGTGAGGCTGCAAATAAATGCTACAACAAACCAAAATACATAGACATTTCAAGTCTTATAAGTTTATAGCGCTATAAACACAATGTAGAACGCATTCCAGTCGTCTGGCATATATTTCTGTCCCAAAAACATCTATGATACGAGGCCCTGTGGTTAGACGGATTTTTAGGAATGCCTTACAAGGTACATGTGAATTGAAAATTTCCCGAGAAAAATACTTACTTTATTAAATAAAACTACGTCAAATGAATACTAAATGGTATTTTTTTTTCTCAGGAAATGGTCGATGGTGCTGACAGAAACAGAGATGGTCTAGTTAGTAAACAAGAATTTTTGAAAATTTTAAAGACAGAAAAAAATTAAATTAACTTTGTTCTATTTCATTTTTTATTTTATTTGTAAGTGGTACATTATAAAAGTTAGAAAATATTGTATTGCATGATAAGAATGAATGGAGGAGGTTGCTTTCTATGCAATATCCACTGTTTTCAATATGTTTGTTCCACCTTGATGATTTGCGTATGGTGACGCATATATTTTGCAGACCCAATTTGGCCATGGCTGTTGTGTTTTATCTTATATGTAGTCAGTCTGCTTTGTTTCTCTTAGGAGGTGAAATTTTTGGGGTATGAATTCATCTGCAAGTCCGTCTCCAAATGTTGCAATCCGTTTAGGTCGTTTTGTAGGGTGTCAGTAGGATTCCCCTAATTTCTTATTTGATGGTACAGAATAATGATCGTCTGCAAAAGGGCGTGCATTTCCAATGTCTACAATTGTTGACGTTCCAACCTCCATATACACGACAAAGTTCGGATTTAATTCAATCTTTTGTAATGGAGTTCTGAGGTTTACTAGTTTCATTTACCACTTGTAAAACGAGAAGTAATGAGAAAAAAAGTTAAATGATATCCCCGGTCCTTGCCAAAGTCCATGATTTGCCAAGGGAAACTCCAAAATTTATTCGGATCAAAAACAAAATAGAAGGATCACATTGACATTATACTGTTAGGTTCTGAGAAGGTTTCACTAAATTCTAATAAGGGTGTAGGAAAAGTATGTACCGTAGTGTGCAGATATGACAAAGTCCATGTCATGCCAAAGTAACCCAAAAACCATTCACAAGAAGGAATAAAATAGGAGTACATCATTTGAGTTTGTGTTGATACAAAAGTGGGACGGACGGACGAACAAAGAACGGACTCCTCTATCACTATGTACCTCCCTCCTTCTGAATTGGAGGTTAGAATAACAATTCTGATTACGGTTTATTATTATCTGAGGTTGAAATACTAGTAATTGATCATGTCAGTTGGTCTGCAGCATCTCAATAATACAAGGACAATTTGTTATAAGCATTGTTTCAATTGGCTGTGATAAGGTTTTGTAAATTTTAACAAAACGCAATGAAAAAGTCTATAAGGAGGACTGAAAAGTATGCAAAATTAAATTTAAGAAATGTACATGTATTATTAGTTACATAGTGTGCTAGTGACCTAATACGATATATATGGGGACAGTAAATTCCATTCCATATGGAATTTACTGACCCCATATATATCGTATTAGGTCACTAGCACACTATGTAACGAATTTATTTTACCGACTATCTTAATATGTGATATTCAGACGAGTGGCCTATCAAAGTGATCAAGTCTTCAATACCGTTAGAATTAAGAACCTACTTCCATTGGTCTATACAAAAACAAATACCAACAATAACAACTTGTTAGCTTTAAATGTGTTTTATGAATTTATTTCAATCGTTCATCATCAATTTCGTCGTCTGTTGAAACCTTTAAGATTTTTCCTCAACACCGTGTTGTTTTTATACAGGGACGTAACACCACTACTAACCGTGTATTGAAATAAATTAAGCCCCGCCTACTAACCCAATATGGAATATACACGGTCTCCACGCGGTTGCTTTTAACCAATCATATTCCTAGAAATGTATAGGAGGTAAAATAATTAATATATATCGTATTAGGTCACTAGCACAATATGTAACTAATAGTATTCAATCAATACAAAATAGATAAATCTGTTGCAAAGTTAACTTGAGAAGAAGTCCTTTGTTCAATTTAAAAGAGTAAAAAACCTTCTTTTGCTTGGATACCTTTTGTGGTCTGCTTTATGTCCATGTTTGTTATTGCTTCTTAACATCCATCGGCGGAAATCACTTGCATATTTGGGACAATAACATGTAATATAAGATATGAATATACCCGGTACCCAGCTATGTCTAGACTGACACACTGAGTATATTGATTTGAATGGCACAGATAGCTATGGCTGTGTAAGTTAGTGATGAATAATAAAAGTTTCTCTCTCCGCAAATCAAAGTGGATTACTCATCTTCCAGTAAGGTGCTGTTTTTTAGACATTAATTCCAAATTTTCTCCCTTCCGTTAATTCCAGCAATGACCATTCTTGATGATTTCCAATAGAGCACCTGATCTCACTCAGAGCTGGAATTTATATATTTTTTTCTGTCACAATATTAATATTTTTGTCTCAGCTGTCTAAATTTATGTAATTTATGTTAATGTGAATAATGCTTGCTATGTTGGTCCTCTTCAATTTAGGATTTTGAGGAGAAAGATATATGTAAGCATTTAAATACAAAATTCCTACATGCATTATCTACATATGTATGGTGCTAGAGACTGTCTTGAACTTGCAGGTAGGTGTTAACTTTTGCACCTTGTTGGAAGCCTCACTGTGACTGAGATAAGAAAAAACATCTTTACAAACACTTTTCCTTTGCTTTTGTTTCTGTCCAGTACTTGTAGGAATTTTGTATCACGAATAAATACACTCTATTTCTTTATTTTCATTATATGTCATATTGTTTGGGACTTTATAGTAGAATTGAAATCTAAGTGTCCAAAATCGACACCATTGTGGAATTAAGCAGAATCATTCTGCAGTACATATAAATCAGTTCTCAGAAACAGTTTCAAGTTTACTGTATTTATTTTCATCTTTTTTATTTCTTTGGTATTTCAGAGAGTTTATTTGAAGTTTATATGGGGTTAATGCCTCCGAGTTGCACCTTCTCTATATTGCTGGAGACAATAAACAAACATACCTACTTCTGCAGACAAGAGTGCACACACTGAAATGTCTCGCCTTCTTTACTAATCATTGATATTATGTTGATAGTCCTAAATATAAAGCTTTATTACAACTGTCACATAAACTTAACATTAACCAAGTAAACTAAACATTGACCAATGAACCATGAAAATGAGGTCAAGGTCAGATGAACCATGCTAGGCAGGCATGTACAGCTAACAATTCTTCCATACAACAAATATAGTTGACCTATTGCTTATAGTTTAAGAAAAACAGACCAAAACACAAAAACTTAACACTGAGCAATGAACCTTGAAAATGAGGTCAAGGTAAAAAAAAACCTGCGTGACTGACAAATAGATCATAAAATATTTCCATACACCAAATATAGTTGAACTATTGCATATAGTATTAGAAAACTAGAGGCTCTCAAGAGCCTGTGTCGCTCACCTGACTCTACTTTGGTTTTAGAAATCATGTAAAGATAGATAAAAATCATAACAGATACCCAAATAATGATTGAGGCCAAATTTTGATTAATATTGGTCCCGTTATTTAATAAAATATCCTGGTGGCCATCTTGAACAGTAAATCGGCAACAAAGTAGCAACACTTGGTCAGCACTTCATAAGGAACATTCATGCCATGTTTGGTTTCATTCCATTCAGTGGTACTCTAAAAGAAGACATTTGTATGTATTTCCCATAGGGTCCTATGTTAAACTAAGCCCCCCCCCCCTAGCGGCCATCTTGGATGATGGATCGACTGCAAAGTAACAACACTTGGTCAGCAACTCATAAGGAACATTCATGCCATGTTTGGTTCAATTCCATTCAGTGGTTCTCTAAAAGAAGACAATTGTATGTATTTCCCATAGGGTCCTATGTTAAACTAAGTCCCCCGCTGTCGGCCATCTTGGATGATGGATCGGCTGCAAAGTAACAACACTTGGTCAACATCTCATAAGGAACATTCATGCCATGTTTGGTTCCATTCCATTTATTGTTTCTCTAAAAGAAGACATTTTTATGTATTTCCCAAAGGGTCCTATGTAAAACTAAGTCCCCCGCTGGGGGCCATCTTGGATGATGGATCAGCTACAAAGTAACAACACTTGGTCAGCATCTCATAAGGAAGATTCATGCCATGTTTGGTTTCATTCCATTCAGTGGTTCACTAAAAGAAGACATTTGTATGTATTTCCCATAGGGTCCTATGTTCAACTAAGTCCCCCGCTGGCGGCCATCTTGGATGATGGATCGGCTTCAAAGTAACAACACTTGGTCAGAACCTCATAAGGAACATTCATGCCATGTTTGGTTTCATTCCATTCAGTGGTTCTCTAAAAGAAGACATTTGTATGTATTTCCCATAGGGTCCTATGTTAAACTAAGTCCCCCGCTGGCGGCCATCTTGGATGATGGACCGACTGCAAAGTAACAACACTTGGTCAGCATCTCATACGGAACATTCATGCCATGTTTGGTTCCATTCCATTCAGTGGTTCTCTAAAAGAAGACATTTTTATGTATTTCCCATAGGGTCCTATGTTAAACTAAGTCCCCCGCTGGCGGCCATCTTGGATGATGGATCGGCTACAAAGTAACAACACTTGGTCAGCACCTCATAAGGAACATTCATGCCATGTTTGGTTTCATTCCATTCAGTGGTTCTCTAAAAGAAGACATTTGTATGTATTTCCCATAGGGTCCTATGTTAAACTAAGTTCCCCGATGGCAGCCATCTTAGATGATGGATCGGCTACAAAGTAACAACACATGGTCAACACCTCATAAGGAACATTCATGCCATGTTTGGTTTTATTCCATTCAGTGGTTCTCTAAAAGAAGTCATTTGTATGCATTTCCCATAGGGTCCTATGTTAAACTAAGTCCCCCGCTGGCGGCCATCTTGGATGATGGATCGGCTACAAAGTAACAACACTTGGTGAGCACCTCATAAGGAACATTCATGCCATGTTATGTTTTATTCCATTCAGTGGTTCTCTAAAAGAAGTCATTTGTATGCATTTCCCATAGGGTCCTATGTTAAACTTAGTCCCCCGCTGGCGGCCATCTTGGATGATGGATCGGCTACAAAGTAACAACACTTGGTCAGCACCTCATAAGGAACATTCATACCATGTTTGGTTTCATTCCATTCAGTGGTTCTCTAGAAGAAGTTCAAAATGTAAAAAACAACCAAAACTTAACCTTGTTCACTGATCCATGAAATGAGGTCGAGGTCAAGTGAAAACTGTCTGACGGGCATGAGGACCTTGCAAGGTACGCACATACCAAATATAGTTATCCTATTACTCATAATAAGAGAGAATTTAACATTACAAAAAATCTTAACTTTTTTTTCAAGTAGTCACTGAACCATGAAAATGGGTTCAAGGACAATGGACATATGACAGACGGAAACTTCATATCATAAGGCATCTATATACAAAGTATGAAGCATCCAGGTCTTCTACCTTCTGAAATATTAAGCTTTTAAGAAGTTATTTAACGCCGCAGGCTCGACAAAAACTGGCATTCTGGAGTCGGTTTCACAAAATAACTTAAGACTAAGATTGATGGTAAGTATACTGAATTGTTCACGACTTACGACCAATCTTAGTCGTAAGTTTTTTGTGAAACCTACTCTTGATACCGGATACATATAAATGTATGCATCTTTTCCTGAAATCGCAGTAATTAATCTCACTTTTTTTTCCATTCTTCAAAAATCGCAATAATAAATGCTTGCATTAATTTCTAAATTTACAGTTAACAAGCCTGCAGCAGGCAAGAACATTTAACTCAGTGTGACTCAAACCTTAGTTTTATTTATTTATGCTTATGTTAAACGTCTATAACAGGGGGATTACTGATATTTTTTACCTAGAAAGTTTGTGTTCTTTTGAAATATAGCGTGCATTTGTCTTAAGCTATTTGTTGAATTTAGCTTCATCAGGAATACTCAAACCTAAGCATTTGAAAAAAAAGATAATAAACTCATTGGGGGCAAGGGAGTAAATAAATAATGAAACAAGTACAAGATAATTCGCTTTTATATAACAACTGTTTTGTGGCAATCATGACTGCATGAATATATACTAACATAAGCAAATAAACTGGCTTTATAGTATTCTAAAAATAGATTGAAGAGCTAAAAATAACACTGTAAACCATAATATTATCTACCATTAAATATTAACCTATGCTATTGTAAAAACAAACTGAAAAAATATAAATCCTAAAATACTTTTTTCAAACTGAAAAACTTTCGCAACTTGAATGAAAAAATTCTCACATGCATTTTACGTAAAGAAAAGGTGATTTTCAGTTAGACTACAATAAAATAAAATTTAATTATGAAACAGTCATTACATAAAGAGACATCTCATTAGAAGTCTCGCTTTGCTCTATACAAATTTCAATCTTTAGTATCCGAAAACTGCCATTGTTATTTCATTTCTCAAAGAAATTTGAACACAACAATAAAATAATTATAAAAATAACAGATGAAAAGTAAAATAACAAATATATCAAAAGTAACAGCCCAAAATGACTAGCAGTTATACAAAAATATTAATTACTATTTATTATTGATGATGTTGTCATACAAACTTTGGAATGATGCATTGGAATGCAGCTGTAGTGACAAGGTGTGTCACAACCTGTAGAAAATTATGATTCTGTCAGCATTACAAAAATCTTTACATTCTAACTCTCCTTGTAATGTCCATGTGACATATTAAATCACCCTTGATGTAAGGAATGACCTTTTATGATGACCTTACAGCAACTTTCAAGATGGAGAACTGCAAAACAGCACCTTCTCTATTTAATATACCCATCAGGCATGATACCCTTCCCTTTCTTACAATATTGAATCCAAATCTAATTTTGAATATTATTTTGTGCAAAACTTTCCTCCTTTTTGACTTCTATAATCATTGTTTTTTCTAATCGAACAATACTATTCCATAAATCTACTTGTTTGATTTAATTTTGTTTGGTGTTTAACACCACTTTCAGCACTATTGGCTATTTCGTGGTGGTCAGTTTTTATTGATGGAGAAAGCAAGAATGTCCCGAGAGAACCATTGACCTTCAACAAGAAAACTGACAATCCTAGTCAATTAAGATTGGAGTCAAACGCACCTTCCATGTGTGGGGTTGGAACTCAAAACGTCAGTGTTGACAGGCTAGTGATATGTGTGGGGTTGGAACTCACAACCTCAGTGTTGACCGGCTTGTGATACAGTAGTTGAACTACTTAGATCACTCGGCCACTGATGGCCCCCTATATGTTTGAACAGGAACTTCAAATAAAATTCTTTCCAAATAAAAATGCAAACTGGCCAGGATGAGACATTATTCACACTTGATGTAACATTCTACATAGAATGATATACACAATACTTAATGTCATGTACTACTCTTTTCACATCAAGATTTCTACTGAATAACTTACATTTGAAACATTTCAATACCAGATTATCTGTTAGTAACTTATGTGTAAATCATTACAATTTGTCATTGTAAACGTAACTATCTTTTGATTTGATTAAAGCATGGTTTTCCCAAAATTTAACTACACTTCTCAGGTTCGGCTCATTTATTATCAGATTTAAAAATTCAAAAAAGCTTATATTTACAACACTAAAGAGTTATCCAATGACCTCCTTACAATCATAGTATAGTTTAATATATACATTTGTATGTGTTAATAAATGGTCCTCATACGCGAAGTATGTTGTAGGTGTCAACTTTACAAAACTTTTTTTTCTGACGGAAAATTTGTTGTAACCAATTTCTGGTAGTTATTCATTATATTCAATCTTACTTTATGCTATTAATAAATGTGTTAAATATTTTTGCAATCAACATTCAATAAATCCAACCATTAAGTAATAAATTGGGTAATTCAACATGTCAGGCAGCTTGAGCACTCTGTTTTGTAAATATGTATTGATGTTTTGACAATAGTGGTCAAATTTTACAGACCAACCTACTAATTGTAGTGAAAATATGTTGAAAAGGGGAGAAATAGGGATATTTTTCACAAAAAAAACGGAGATTTGACCTCCCTGTGAGAAGACCGATAATCTGAGGAAGATTCCTAAATTTTAAGAAAATATTTGAATATAAAAAAGATGATGTGGTATGATTGCCAATGAGACAACTCTCCACAAGAGACCAAATGACACAGAAATTAACAACTATAGGTCACTGTACAGCCTTCAACAATGAGCAAAGCCAATATTTGGAAAGTTAACACCCATGTTTATAAAGAAATCAATAGACAGACAAATTATAATAAAAACAACCCCTTTTACTGACTAAATAAAATAAGCACTAGTTATATCTTTAAATAGATTTAGTACAATTTAATTATGTTATAAAATAAAAGCATAAAGGGCAGTGACTGATGACTATACATAGCAATTTCTTTGTAAGTATTTAATAGCACCATCTTTTGCTTAAGGTACAAATTTAAAGATCTTTGTCAGAATTTTATTTCATTTCTTATATCTTTAACCAGTTGTATATCACAATTAAAAGTTTATGAAAAAATTGATACTATTTATATTAAGAATCACTTGAAAATCTGTGTTTTAATTACAAATGATTTTGAAATTTTTTATTTAATCATGTTAATAGGGTTTTTTTTTTTATTAATAAGGATTAATAAAAAGTTTGAAGTCATTCTTTCAACAAACATTTTCAAGACCCCAACCACTCATAAAATAAAAAGTTTCATTTTACTTAAAATTCTTGCAAAATTCAGAGGAAAATGCAATCACACATATTTAATTTATTTGAATCCCTCCCATCCACCCATCACCCGGTAAATTTTGGAACAGTCCTTAATGAAGAATGAGATATAACAGCCTGGTCACCAACCAAGAAATTTTGTGACAAGACTGAGAAACAGGAAGGGATAATATTTTATATGACCTTTGAACCCTGATATATTTGCTAGAAATATTCAAATCATAGGAAAACAAACCTGCCATTCAAAGCATGTAATTTAGTTTAAAAATGATATGTAGTATTTTAATCTGAAGGCCTTTAATGCGTAATTATTTGATAGAATGTAAGAAATTGGACATATTGGTAGAAAGTTATTTTTTGTTTGTTTAAATTTGACTTTATTCAACGTTAAATTGCTATGCATTTAAATAAATAATTGATGCCCAACACTTGTGTAGTATAGCACCTTTAATGTTTTGTCAAATCTATGACCTTGAAATACACTTCAAAATGATGATGCAATTAGGTTAAGTTAAAACAAAAACAAAAAAAAACAGGCAAATGAAACCTGAATCTTTACTTGGAATGTTAAAAATATTAATATGCCATTAGTTAATGAAATCAAACTATTAGTAAGTTTCTGAGATAAGCAAAAATGTTTAAACCTAGAAGACCTTTTCATCAAATACAAAGTCATTCTCTAATTATTTTGGCAATAACATATATAAAATCTAGGACTTATTTTGATTAATAATACTGCTTTCCAAAAACTTCAAATCAAATTTGAGGGGTAGTGAGACTTGTATGATTTTATATATGACTCTGAGATTAAAGTTTTGGTCAAAAGCAGAAAACCACAAATTATAGGAAAACAGTATTCATATTCTACAAAATAAGCGATATACATGTAGAACAGTGAGCTATGTAAAATGTTCATTTATATATATATACTATTTGTTTTGTTGCAATATATACAAATTTACAGTACTTATTTACAAAAATAAAATTTATATGCAATATATATACATTCAAAATAATGAAACATATTCAGATAATTGAAGCTAAATGAAGATGAATAATGTCTATTTTTGGAAGTCCAACCATACCTGCCAAGCTTTTTTGAAGGGCCACACTTTATAAAAGGAATAAAATACCACTCAAAATAATGATAGTCTGGCCATACCATTCAACCATAAAGCATTTTACAGCCATCAACCAACATCTTTAAAACATATCCTTCAGGAAATTATGTCATTCTAGCCTACCAACTATTTTTACCAATTAATTTCTCATTTACTGTGCAATGATACATCTGTTATACCTTTTTTGTCTATATGCATCGTAAATTCTTTTTATTTCTGAAATATTGTATTCATAAGTTTTTTTTTACTGAAACTAGATATAAATGCTTATTTTATGAAACTGTAATATTCTGTAAACCATGGAATCCTGACTGCTGGATGATGAACCACATGAAAACTTAAATTTGGCAGGTATGTCAAAGAATTCTAAATGATAAAAAAAATCCTATGTCTATGACTAAATGCTAATTACTTTAAAAAAATTGATTACATTTTATACTGGTTATCTCCACATTTGGAGAAATCAATAATATAATGAATTCAGTGTTGTTTTCATTTGATTATTGTAATATATGTATGTAAATTTAGTCAGTATTTCCTTTCTCAAAAGGGAGACAATTCAATTTGTTATCTCCCCTTGATAACATAATGTACATGGTGGTCAAGGTCACACAAAAATAATTTGAAGATTCTCAATTTTGTAAATCTTGAAAAGACCTGCACCAAATTTTTCTTTCTAATTTCTCTTTTTAAAAATAAGATTTCTCTATTTTTCAATTTGTCAATTTCTGCCATTTCTGCAAGTGCAGGTCCATATTCTTCTGTATACTTATCCACTTAGCATAACTTCCAGTCATTTTTATCTGCTACATCTTATCAAAATGCAAAACCAGCTAAATGGCTTTCCTCACTGTAAAACTATTGAGTATTGAATTCACAGACAAAAAAATCAAGATTGCTTACATTTAAGTTTACATAGAGCAGATTTTAACAATTCACGAAAAAAACCTCTAATCTATTTTTTTGGTGACAGGCAAGTGAGAATCTTTTTTATTAATTTGACTGTGTCTAACTGACTATCTGCACTGCATCTCAGATGAATAAATATCCCTTACAATATGGTACAGAACATGAAGCAAACATAAAATATTTATACAGTGTTAGCATATATGTTAGTTTCAGTTATAGAACTCAAGTCACATGGCTACAGGCAAAACCATGTGTCCTAGTAGTAAAAAATATCACAGTCTTTGTTGTAGTATTTATACACCATAGACAGAAAATAATGATGGATGAATTCTATGCTCATGCCATAATGATATTTATTCCCTTCTAAACATTTACAGTAAGTCTGGGTTTTCCTATAGACTTAAACATTTACTATGTGGTGTTAAAAAAAACTTATATCATTTTAAAAGCATATGTCTCAATCAATATATATTGTAAACAATAGATAGATCTATCAAAAGTTATCAAAACTATTGATTAGTCATCATAATTATTCTAATGCATTCATAAAACTGTAAATATAGGAGTATATGTAGATTTTGTAAATTTTAATCTTTAAGAAAGCAAGTGATGCAGTTTACTTATAAGCAAGAAAAACAGGTTACATCTACTTGCATTCATATCACTTAAAACCAGGTGTTGTTTCTTAAATAAAAACCACTTAAACTGGTCATACTTTACTCTTAACCACTAAAACTGGTCAAACATTACTCTTAAACTGGTTATATGTTACTCTTAATCTCTTAAACTGGTCATTTGTTTAATACTCTTAACCACTTAAAGTGGTCAAAGATTACTCTTAAGCACTTAAACTGTTCAAACATTACTATTTACCATTTCAACTGGTAAAATGTTACTCTTAACCAATTAAACTGGTCATACATAACTTTTAACCACTTAAACTGGCCATACATTACTCTTAACCACTTAAACTGGTCAAACAATACTCTAATTCACATAAACTGGACATATGGTACTCTTAACCACTTAAACTGGTTATACGTTACTCTTAACCACTTAAACTGGTCATATGTTACTCTTAACCACTTAAAATGGCCATACATTACACCTAACCACCTAAACTGGTCATACGTTACTCATAACCACAAAAAGTGGTCAAACATTACTCTTAACCACTTAAACTGGTCATAAGAGATACCAATGATTACTAAATAAAACTCCTTTTAAGAACCATAAATAATGTGCATGGCACAAATTCAGGACATACGCTATGTTGAGATTCAGTAAGGCAATTTTAAATAACACCAGGGACTGGTGCAAGAAATGAAAGAAGTGTCAACCAAACACTCCAACTGGTTGAGAGTTTGAAATGTAAAAGAAACTGATTATTTCTTTTTTTTTTTTTGGTGCATAAAAATGCAAAGACCAACCATCCTTTTGATTAATGAATAGTTTGATGGAAGACCGAGACATATATCATTTTGACTCTTAACTTTATGGCATGAGCAAGCATTATGACTATATGATAACAATAAAATGTCTATGCAGTCATAAGTACAACGAATGCAAATATGAACAGAAATAAGATACTTTTCACAAAGCTTTAAGCCGAGCCAGCAGTTTTTCAGCATCACTCTCTTCATTATCAATGGACGACTGTTTTGTTTTTGAATTGCGCCTTTCCCCCGCCTTTTCATGATTATAATTTGTATCCCTTTCTATATCCACTTTGTCTTTTTCTTTGTTTTGAGACGAAGCTGTATTGGGGTCATCAAAACTAATTTCTGTTAATGTTGTATTATCCAGGTTGAAGAGATTCTGTCGAGATCTAGATCGAGAGAGTTGAGCACGTCTTTCAGCTAAAAATATAATTAAAATTTATAAATAAATGACTACATACAAATATAAGTACACAAATATTGATTTCATAATTCAAAATTATAGTAAGAATTCACATCACACCTACCATAAGCCAATGTTATATGGAAACAAAATGATTCCTAGTTCCTGAGAAAATTTCATACATGGCCATTTTGTATAAGGATATATAGGTATTTCTGAAAAAGCAGGAAGTTGATAAGCAATGTGTGCGATAACACATCACACAGTATAGCCTACTCCCATGAAGCTTGATGCCTTTCAGGAAGCTCTTATTTGAAGTTTTCGATGAAGCTTGATGCCATATATATTAGGAAGCTGCGACTTATACAGTTGCTGATAAAAATGTGAGGACAATTACAAATATGTGCATCAATTAATTTATTTTTGAAGATATAATTTTTATCGGCAAGCAGAAAGAAGAACATCGAAGGATCACATTTCACATAGCATTGCAAAACTAGATAAAGCTTGTAACCATACACAATTTAAAAGAAGCATTGTCTAGTAGTTCTTGACTAAAAGGTAACAGAAATGGGTTATGGGTTATGGGTAGACAGATGAAGGTAAATCAATTAACCCATCTTTTGGAGCAGGACTTACAATTATTGCAATGACTTTTGTAATTGAAATTTTTGACCATGTATTAGAATAAGATACAATTAAATAAATGCATTGTTATTAATAATCAATCTTCGTAAAAGGTTTCGAATTAGAACAAGTTGTGTATTCAACACTGCTAATTAATTACTGAAATAAAAAATAATTCACATTTCTATCAATCTTGATATGTAAATGAGCTTAACATTACATACGGTACCTATGTTATATTCATCAAAATATATGTCCATGACTTACATATTAATGATCCTCTTTTGCATAATAAAATTAGTTAATTTAATGTTTCAGCACACTACAAAAAGTATTATTTACAATTTTTTTTCTACTGGGAAGCCAAATTGACATGAACCCATAATACATGCTCAATTCTGACAAGTTTCACAAAAAAGTTTTCTATTATGACTTATTAAAGTATTTTTTATGATCGACTGACTAACACATTACAAGTAAACAATGTTTGTTTTTTTCTTTTATGCATATATACAACAATTTACAAGCATATAATTGTAGTTGTAAGCCGGTCATAACAAATTTACAATATAAACTATCATGCAGCATTTACATACAAGCATAAATGATGAATGAAATGGTGTCTCCCTCCTCTTCTTACCCAATTCTACACTCCCATAAAGCACTGAACCTTATATATGAGGGTAGAAATGCCCTTTACCGTCAAGCGTCAAACATCAAACATTCTATTTTGGATAATGTAAGTATCAACTGAGCCTTAATTATTTATCGCCATTCGTCAAATCTAATTTTGCAGGTAACTTTTGCGTCAAATGGAATAAAATGTTTATCGTTAACATTATTTTAACAAATATTTTACTTTTGTTCTTCATGTGGGGTACCCCATTCCTACCCACATATATATTTAAAAAACAACAATATTACTTCACTGGAAATTGTTTTCCTTCATATTCAACTTTCAATTAAACAGACAAATATGCTTTAATGCAAAATTAAAAAAAAAATAGAAACAAGGACCATAACTCTGCACAAAATCATCAGTCCGGAACAAAATTTGAACTTGAACTAGTACACATTTTTATTTAGGGGCCAGCTGAGGACCACCACTGGGTGCGGGATTTTCTCGCTGCATTGAAGGCCCATTGTGGCCTTCGGCTGTTATCTGCTCTTTGGCCAGGTTGTTGTCTCTTTGACAAATTCCCCATTTCCATTCTCAATTTTATTGATCTGTGACATGTCATGATAAAGCATATATATATATACCAATAAGCATTCTGTGAGTATTGCATGGCAATACATAGTCCCCTACTGGTTAAAAATTCATTGTATTGGAACAAAATTCTAACTTGATCTATAACTTGTCATGGTGTAAACTAAATAACAAATACCAAGTCAATATCTTCAAGCCTGACGAAAAAAAGTGTTGAAAATTGATTATTTGAGTGAATTTTCTGATTATTTGAGTGAATTTTCTAAGTCCAAGGACCATAACTCTGCACAAAATCATCAGACCGGAACAAAATTTGGACTTGATCTGTAACTTGTCATGATCAAACAATACACCAAATATCAAATCAATATCTTCAGGCTCGAAGAAAAAAAGTGTGGAAAACTGATTTACCGGACTGACAGATGGACAGACAGACAGACAGACAGATTGCAAACCTAAAGTCCCCTTTGACTTTGTCGGTAGGGGACTAAAATTTATTATTTTTTAGACAAATGGAATTATGGGAAATATTTTTTAGAAATGAGTGGGTCAAAGGTCAGATATTTATCATACACTGGATATTTTAGATTAATCCTGTTAGTCATCTGTATGCTGTATATTATGTCACGATTACCTCAATGTTCAATACGTGCTAACAGACTTGGACGTCTATTGTAACATGCTGCAATCATATATCAACTTTTTTCACAAAATTACCAACAAAAAAACCCCAAACTTTTAAATCTACATTCCTATGTTATAGATACAAAATTAAAGTGACACTACCCAAATTCAACTTGATCTGTGTTTTATCAGTGGAAGTCAAAATTACACATTGCATTGTATAAAGTATTGATTGTAGTTGATTCAACTATTTAGATTAAATTTTTCCATTTATAAAGGGACATAACTCTAGAACGGTTAAAGTGACGCCACCAAAATTTGATCTGTGTTTTGTGTTTTGTGGTAATAAGCATTGTGTATAAGTTTCATAACATTTGGTTTAGGCAAACTTAAGTAAGAGAACGGAAACTAAAAATTTTGCAATTTTTCCATTTATAAAGGGGTATAACTCTAGAACGGTTAAAGTGACGCCACCAAAATTCTAGCTTGATCTGTGTTATTTGGTAATAAGCATTGTGTATAAGTTTCATAACATTTGGTTGAGGCAAACTCAAGTTAGAGAACGGAAACCAATTTTGGGACGTACACATGTAGGGATGGACAAGGGTAAAACTTAATGCCCCCACCATTACGGCGGGGGCATAAAAAAAGGACAATTCTCACTCACAAAAAAAAAATAAATTTAAAAATTAAAAAAAAAACAAACAAACAAAAAATGCTAAAAATTAAAAAAAAATATTCAGGTTTACCATTTTCTAGTCTCCATAAAAAAAATAATAGAACTGAGTACACAGAATATATGGGTTTCATAGCAAAATGTTTCCCATATTTTCATGCAGAGATTTTCATTACATATAATAAATACTCTGGTATTGCTTGAATCCCTGAAACATCAAAAAAGGTAAAAATATTTTCTGTATGTAAATATTTTACATAACAATCTTGGGGAATACACAACAAAAAAATAATAACGATAAAAGTCAAAGCAATGAAACCAAATGAATGCAGCACAACCCAATACAACAGCTATTTATAAATCACTCCCTCTACAATGCTAGACAACATTTAACAGACCATGCATGGCAATGTATTGAGAAACAAACCAGTATGACGATGAGCCATGCACGATTTTACCACCGTGGTCGTCTAATCCATCACCGTTGACGAGGGGTTTATCGTGCCACACACGAGAACGAGACAAGTTGGAAAATCTATCTGCTAGTCAGTAAGAGAAAATAAAATAAATTGTCAGAGGAAAAAATTTAACCACAATTAGTAGGAAGTTTAAACTTATCGCATTTCTGGTATATAGTTCTAAGGTGAATATACCTTTTTCTTCTAAGATTGAAAATTCTTATTTTGAACATTTTACATAATCAGAAAAATAATCAACATTAAAGACAACAACACTCAACTACCGTAAATTAATTGTTTTTTTGGTCGACATGTTTTGCCATCAAGATTGTGTCTTCAATATTAAAGGAAAATAAATACAAGTTTATTGCACACAATTATACCTCTAATTATAGCATTATAGCTGTCAAAAAAGGTATATTCAAACATAGAACTTATATTCAGAATAGCTTTAATTCAATTATAAAAAAAAGATACAAATGCAAAAATATCCAAGTTTGCAAAAATCCCACATATCTACAAATCCTTTAAAACTCTACAAAAAGCGACCCTCCAATACTTTGCCTCACCTCAATGTATCTGTCTTTGATTATGCAGGTACTGTTTATTCACTTTCCCTGGGTTTATGACATATGATGCATTAAAAGCAGTTGGATATCATTTGATCAATTTTGATATTTAAATATCCCAAAACCATGGGTTCGGTCCAATGTCTTTTTACAAGTGAAGATCATTTCAAATTTTGAAAAAATGCAATATTTCTGAATTAATTTAAATTTGTTATTTATTTTTATAAAAAACTTTGAAATACTATTTTCTCCTCAAAAGAAGCACAATAAATGTATATAATATACAAAACTTGTATGTCAAAAATACTTAAAAATTATCTTAAAGGTTTTGAAAAAAACATATCAAGCTTCTCTATAACATTTCTTGTATTTTCAAATTTTTTTGGGGTATTTTCCCGAATAGTTTTTTACTACCTTCATTGCCATGAAAACTTGAGAACGTGTCTATGTTTCATTATCTTTTAAATTTTTAAAAACTTTTCAGCTCAAATAAAGCCCTTCCCCCTGTCCTATAAAACTTTGCATAAGGCAAACTTCATAATTATTTCAATTTATAAATCTATGATTACATAACCAAATTTTTACTAAATAAACCTCTAAGAATTATATAAATTAATAAAATATTATTAAAGAAATGATCTTCTTATGTTAAGAACAGGTATAAGGAATTCATATCCAAACCACTCTAGTATTACCATGATTTATCTCACGGGAGTATCCTGTTCAATGAAGCATGAAAAAAGCGAAGTGCATGATCAGCTTGAAAGTATGTATACTGTGCATCTACTAGTACAAATATATTATATTAAAGCCAAGTCGTCTCTACTAAATAAAGACATATATCTATAAAGCTTATAATGTGTATTGATCACTGTGAACACATTTAATTAAAGGATAACAGTATGGTTTTCTCCAATGGTAGTAATTTATTGTTGTTTTATTACGGTCTGTTTATCAATTGTTCAGATGATGTTTCCCTTTCATTGTTCATGTCAAGAATGTAAATGATATATAATAAACAAAAGCCTTGGAGAGCATAATTTAGGTCTTTATCTATGGGAAGATCTAACTGAATCCAATTTTTATTTTGTGCCACTATTCATAACCTTTTGAAGAATAAAGTACGTTTATATCAAAATGATCTTCAGTATCAAGTATCAGGCAGACGTAAACTATTTGGAATCCACCCAGGCAGACTGAACGTTTATATCTCCTTAAAAGCCTACAGAAAAGAAGAATTAGGAAGAGTACAATCTAAGGGCGAGTCTTTCCTTGTCTAATGCCTGTACTTCATCACATTTTGACCGAAAGAACTTGATAAATTCATACTACCAACAAAATCTGAACTGACTCATCGAATATCAAAGCTGGAAAACTGTAGGTCAGAGACCTTCAAGACACCAGACCTCTGTAAAGGAGATAATCTCCACTAAAGGTATTGTTAATGTTGTAAGTGGTAAGAACCTATGGTATTTGCCTAAAGTCTTCTTGACACCAAACCTTGACAAAGGTCACCATGACCTATACACCGTAGACATTGTAATGGAACATATCAATGAACTTGAAAACTATAACAGTCAGAGACAAATTAAATGCTGGCAAATGTTTGGGATATCAAATCTTTTGTTTCTGCTGTTATTCATCAATTGTTTTAGTAATGATAATTTTGCTATTCTGTTTTAATGTTTTATTGGAAAATCTTACTAGAGACAGCCAAAAAGAAATGGCCCTATTTCAAGTCATACAATAATGTCTATTTTCTGAATGGAATGCTATTATGGCTGCAAAGTAGAATCTATTTATTTCAAAAGGCAAGTGACATTACATTTGAAATCCTAATCCCATGAAACTGTTTAGGAATTTTCTATTCAAACAATACTTCTCATCTGAGACCAGAACCTAGAAGTCAATACTATAGAAAGTGAACAATGACATATTGCTTTTCTGAAACTTCCATTTATATTTAATGGAACAGCCTTTAATCAAAAACAAAGATAATAAATATCACAAGTGAAGTGAGAAAAGATCTTTGATATATACAATAGGCAAACTAGTACATGTATATGAATATGTGTAGTAATAATACCACTGAAGATGAATATCATTTTGTTTCAGAATGTATTAAAGATAAAGATAATTATATGTAGAGAGAATATAGTAACAGCTTTTGCTGCAGACACCCAAAAGATTTTAAATATTAATATAATAATTATCTATTCATATCAGAGATTTATCTCTTGAAGGAAAATACTTTTACATGAACAATTCATCAATTTTAAAATATACATTTCATGCTCCATAAAATTAGCATATTATTTGAATACATGTATACCTATAGCTCTGTAACAGTTATTTTGGGACGCCTCGCTTTTGGATTGAAAAAAAAATATGCAGCTGGTTAAAACTATAAAACTACACATTCATTTAAGACATTAGTCTCTGAATTTTGAATTCCTAAGAACAATAACTGTCCATAATGCTTTTGATTTTCAGTATTTCAGTATTAGGAAAAAATATTCTATTTCAATGCTAAAGCACACTAATAATATTGTAAAAGAGTGTTTATAGTCAAAAGCAGTTCACTCTGTTACAAAAATTACTTTAAATTAGAAAGCATGCAAAAAAAAAATTGTTTTGTTTAGTTCCTAACAAATGTAATTTCATGGTAATTTTTTTAAAACAAATATATGCAGTGATGGTGGTGCTGAGGTGAAAAGGGGAGGGAATCACTGAAGCTTTCCACTTCTTCTTTAGAAATAAAAATCCCATCCCCCACATACCGATAATGTTTTTTTTCATTCAAATGACTGGGACAATAAAAATTTTACTTTCTATTGCATCTGAATTTAAGAAAAAAAAAAGGTTTGATGAATGACCACAATGAATTTCCATCCATATAAAACTAAGTGTTAGCAATAGAAAGGGGGCTTGTCACTGCACATTTAATGGTATTTGTGTTGAAAACCATCTGTGACTTTGTGATTAAAAACAGCATGAGAATCCTGATCCTTTGCTTATGATTTTCTCAAAATGTCGTTTTGTGTCATGAATAAAGTCTTTTTTTCCATTCAACTACCATCTACATATACTTGACCTATTAGGTCAAACTACTGATTCTACCTACCACCCTCCCTCAAAATCAATTCTTCTTGCAGACTTTCATATGTAAATTTTTTTTTTTAAATTGAAAGATTCAAACATTTAGTTTACACTGTTTTTGAGTGAAAAAAGAAACTAGCAGGAGCTTAAGAGATGAGAAACATCAATCAAGAAATGTTTAACATTTAAAAACAACTCAGTTCCTAAAAACAAATGACTATTTCAATGACATTACCTCCTGCCGCTCTAGGCGTCCTTTGTTTTCGGTCACGTTTTTCTCTGACATTATTAAAGGCGGAACCAGTCTTCAAGGCTTCTAACAAATTATCCATAACACCTTCCTGGTCTCCTTCTGCAAGCAAAACAAATATCTGGTTGTAGTATAAAACAATAGTCAAAGTATAATATAATCATTTTTCCAGTTGCAATAGAATACAACTTTGAATCGAAAAATCAGCTGATATTTTCTTCAATGTTTTGTCTACAAATAGTTAATGATTATAATTTAATAAGATCTACCAAAATTTTGCCATTTTATTCTAATTATGAGACACACAATTATTTTTATCATTTGCCCATGACAATAGATAAAATAGCTAGGTTGGAATAAGGTTTATAAGGTAACACTCTTTTAAGTTGTTTGCCTGTGTATTTTCTAAAAATCATTCAAGGAACACTATCTACCACATATACTTGACAGTTATACATAAAATATTCAAAATGCTGACTTGAAATTTTTAAAATCTAACATTCTCAAATGAAGAAATATCATATCTTAGTAGAATCTGTATCTACTAGGCTTCTGTAACCAGATATCTAAATCACAGTGACCATATCAAAGAAAATTTGTTATAGTTTGGTTGGCATGTATACCTTACTGTTGATTCATTTATTTTCTAGGGTACCAATTTTTCATGGATAAAGGAAAAATTGTATTTTTGTGGATATTTGATGGTGTGGTTTTAATATTTATTTTTAGCTTATAGAAAATTTGTACTTCATCAAACATTTAAATTTGTGGTTCACTTGTACCCATGTAGTCAACAAAAATTGGTATCCAACAAATAATAATGAATTCGCAGAAATACATCATGTCTTAAGACTGCCATATAAAATGATAACGGCCAAGATAATTTTTTTTATTGACAATTTCAATTATACCCATAGTCATGTCCACAATAGCCTTCTTTCTAGCCATCTTGGCTGCTTTATCTTTCTGTGCTCTATCCTTTGCTTCCTTCGCTCGTCTGATCTTCTCTTCTGTTTCTCTCATCTTAGCATTCTCCTTCATTGCATTCTGAAAAAAAGAGGTAATATTAACTAAAATTTGCATGATAAAAGGAAGCTTAGTAGTTGCCAATCACTACTTACAAAGCCAATAGAAAAATTGAAATTCGTTGAAAATTTGAATTTGTGGTTCACCTGTACACACAAAACCCACAAAAATTGGTATCCAACGAATAATAATGAATCCACAGTAATTCAAATTTCTTTTCAAGGACACTTGATACATTACTACTTACACTAAAGCTATCTCGGAATGCTTTTAAATCCTGGAAGAACTCTTCAAAACTGTATTTCTTGATATCAAATGCGTAGAACTTTCCCATTTCCTTGTACAAAGATTCCATCTTTTTCTGCATACCACTTAATACATCAGCCTGGTCTTTTGCTGATGTTATAAAGGAGTAAGAATAGTCAAGGAAAAATCTGTGGTATTTCAAGACATTGCATTCTATTTTATAACCTTGAATTTAAATGTGTTCATCCATGCCTCATGAGATAGAATTGTACCAAGCATAATGAAGACCTAGTTTAATAAGCACTAAAAAGGTGTTAAATACAAATGTAGACACAGATAGACAGACTTATGTACCAGCTTACATCTACATCATTTGGACCCTGGAGAATAGTTGCATCATTGGCAATCGTATCACATCTCCTAACTTAACATAGTTGAAGAACAATTCTTAGAACAAATACAACTGAATAATTGAATAATAAATCTTGTTAAGCATTTATAGCTAATAAAATTGAGAATGGAAATGGGGAATGTGTCAAAGAGACAACAACCCGACCAAAGAGCAGAAAACAGCCCAAGGCCACCAATGGGTCTTCAACACAGCGAGAAAATCCGGCACCCTGAGGCAGGCTTTAGGTGGCTTAATATACATGTAGTTAAGGATATGTTCATAACTTCAGCAAAGCGATCCCCATCCACATTAGATTTACTGATATTCTTTATATCAGTTTCTAACTGTTTTAACTGTTTCTCCATACTCTTCAGATTCTTTTGCACTGTTTCTTCTGAGACTGAAAAAAGAGAAACATTATTTTTTGAAGCAAGATGATAGATACTGATTGGTGTAAGACATTCTGCAATAAAAATAATATGTTTATCTTATACAGCAAGATATTCAGTGAATATAATGTTGTCACCCTGCAAACATCAAAAGAAAATCAAATGCTGTGACATATGCTTATTTTAAGCACTAAAATAAAAGAGAAATATGTTTCATTCAACAAAACTCTTTATTGCTTTTAATCAATGGGGTATATTAACCCATGAAAAAGTAATATCATCCTCTACTTAAGGTTGTACGATCTTTAAGTATTCATAATGATAGGTTTCATAACGAGTGAGAATTGGATATTGCTGGTTATTATACTTCATTTTAATGCCAGATTTTGATAGGCTAATACAAGGGAGATAATTCACTCTATCCCATTGCTCAGCAGGAGACAATTTGTTGAATGTCACCCTCTCTTGCAGACCAGTCACAAATTGATAATTAAAAGGACAACGAATAGAATTTACATATTAAATAATTTTAAAGACAATGCATAGAAATTCTACTGCTGCAATGAATAACACTATAGCAAGTGTTATATACCTGCATGTTGTATGGTGGTATGTATTTTTGTAGTTGTTGGGAGAGTTGTATCCCTTTATTTAATAATATAATTTTGTGATGTGATGTAAACAGTTTCTCATGGCATGTGTTGTTGTTGTATTCAAGCTATTAGTTTAGCAAAATGAGGAAGCATGTATATGTCGCCCCACATTCGTAATACAACTCAAATTTAAAAATTGTAGAATTCATTATGGTAATGAATTATCATACGTAAATGATTGTAACTGTTAAATTCTTAAAAGTTACTAACCTCTAGCTGCCTTATCTAAATGTGTAAATTCATCTAAAAATCCCACTAAATCTGGGTATTTTTGCTCCACAATGTTGGCTAAGAAATGTACCAGTGTTGTTTTACCATCTTGAGCTTTAGTATTTGCCAACTGAAAAACATATAATTAAACAGCATTCTTTATTATATTTTTTTGTAATATTGATTCATCTTGACGCTAATTCCTATTCCTTTCAAACATAAATACTTTCTTGAGTTTTGTTTTTGAGCAGAAGTACTTTTCATATTTTCATCCAAGAAAGTAAGGTTATATTGAATTTCCATCTTCAATCATGCTTATTCCAAAAATTTGAGAGAATTTAGATTTGGCTGATCTAATTATTTGTCAGTTCATCATTCCAACATTGCTTTTTTTCATCATATGCATTTATAACAGATCTATCATGTTTAGAAGATGCAGAAATATTTTTAAAAAAATTATAAAATTTTACCAAAATATTGTTTATTTGTTGATCCACAAATGCATTTACACAAAAACTCTTTGTATTAAAATACATTTCATAAAAGAAATAAATCCACAAAATCTATGAAAACAACAAATGAATAACAGAAATATATATGATTTAAAAGAAATTCATTGAAGAAATCAAGTTTGTAAACATTAATACTTAACTTACCTTGGGAAGAAAGCTTATTTCAAATCCTACAGACTGAGCATTTCTAGATCCAGCATTGAGAAAGTTTCCCATTAACAATATAAGTTCTAACAACTTTGAGAATTTAGTACTATTCTTAACTTCTTCACAGGCCTCTATTGCTGATACTAAATTCTAAAATGTAAAAGGAAATATAAAATGTACCGTAGATACTCGCCTAATAGTCGATCCTACTATAAGTCGGGGTCCCTTTTCAGCTCCAAATTCTAAGGATTTAGTCTTGACCCTCGTATAAGTCGGACAAAATTTGGGCATTTTTTTTCAGCTGACAGTAACTGAACGCCGGTAAAACCAATGCAAATCCAGGAATAATATTCATTTCTGCATTAATGTTTGTTTGGTTTGAATTTAGTTGATGCTCATCATGATAATTTATATTGCTGTTAATAATAAAGATGTATTCATTTCTCTTGTTTTGTTCACTGTTCAAATGTTAGATTAGCCATGTGTTGTTTACATAATGCATCAATGATTTTGTAGGGTATGACTAACAACCTATTGTTTGAGAAAAGCGAATATAAACCAATATGAACCTGAAAAATTTAAAGTCAATCAACACTTGTTGAAAATATTTTTCACAGCATACATAACTCGGTGTTAAATGAGCATGTACACTTCATAATTCTTATTATATTGTGATGATTAAAGGATTAAAAAAATTAAGTGAAGCTAATCAATATATTAAAATAACTAACTCCAACTCATTAGTGTCATCTGTTTACCTATCACTGATAGTTTTCACACCTTTAGTGAATACAACTCTTTGTCTCTTAATTGGGGTTATCAATGGATTATATTGGCTTGTCAATCAATTTTGTAATTTTTGTTTACCTGAGACACTATAATGAATAATATTTTGATTTTGGGAATGAATCTTAAAATTATTTTTTGATTATTATATGATTTATAAGCATTGAATTGATATCATGATATCACAATAATGACACAATAACTCCGCTGAAAACATCCTTTCACATATTTGGTACATTGTTATCTCCTTTTCATTTTTGGTTCTTGGCTCTTCTTTTGGGTTTATAGGAAAACCATGTGACCATGAAAATCAATACACAAACCGGAAACAGTAGAATTTCAACACGAATTTGCAGAAAATGTTTACCAAAGAACAAATAAAACACAAAGACAGTATTGAAGTCATTTGTTTTCAACAAAAACTTTTTATTTATTGATTTATGTAGGTTTGGCAATCAAAAACGTAGTTTTGACCAGGAAATTCACTCCTGACCACTTTTCTCAAGCTTGGATTTTTCCTCTGGTCGCTAGATCTCGTCTATTAGTCGGCCCCCCTCTCTGGATTATGAATTTTACTCCCAATTTTCCGACTAATAAGCGAGTAGGAACGGTATGTTAATTATAAAGAAATATTTCAGCCATATTCTAAAAGACACCAAGAAGTTTTATTTTGTAAATAATATCACAATTATGCTGTATATTTATATCATTCATGTATATACATGTTGTTTTAGTTGTTGTCATCTCTTGTAAATCTGTACAGATTGGCTTATGCATAAATAAATGTGGATAGTGTCCACATGTGGACACAGATGATGCCCCCGCTTGCATATCATATAGTTATAAAGGGACATAACTGAAGAACGGTTAAAGTGACGCCACCAAAATTCAAATTTGATCTGTGTTTTGTGGTAATAAGCATTGTGTATAAGTTTCATAACTTTTGGTTGAGGCAAACTTAAGTTAGAGAACGGAAACTAAAATATTTACAATTTTTCCATTTATAAAGGGGCATAACTCTAGAACGATTTAAGTGACGCCTCCAAAATTCAAACTTGATCTGTGTTTTGTCGTAATAAGCATTGTGTATAAGTTTCATAATATTTGGTTGAGGCAAACTCAAGTTAGAGAACGGAAACCAATTTTGGGACATACGTACGTACAGAAGGACAAGGGTAAAACTTAATGCCCCCACCACAACGGCGGGGGCATAAAAAATGTATCTTTCATGATTGTATTGTATAATTGTATGCATAAGGTGAGACGTAAATAAAATATTGAATTGAATACTGCTATTTTTTCGTAAAAATAATGAGATGTGGTATAATCGCCTATGAGGCAACGATACATCAGAGATCAATGATGTTTTTATATAAGTAATTCATTATATAAAGGAGAAGGTTCAGGAAGGTCTTACATTGGCCAGAATTTTTTTTTTTTTTTAATCTGGCTAAAATACTACAAATTTTTACAAGGAAATAGTTAAATATGATAATACTAGCATTACAAAATAACTTCTCAAATTATGACCCCTTAATTGTGCATTATTTATGGTGAAACATCAATTTTTTTCATAATTTCTAACAGTTTTTTGCCCCCACCACTGAATCAGAAAATTGTTGTGTCTAGGGATTCATTATAAATATTTGGCTTCTTTCAGTAAGAAATTTTTGAATTGAAGGTGGAGGCCAAGGTTTTTCTGAAGCAATGAGGTCCAAAAAATATTCAAAATGTGGTCACTTTTGAGCATATAATATACTGTTATGAAGAGATTTGTTTTACTTAGCATGACAAGATTTTGAAACTGACCCTTTAAGAATCATAGTGCAGCCTTTTTCGATATTTTATGATAAAGTTGAAATCCAAAGCAAAATTTTGGCTAACCTTGTCCTTAAGTGGATGTGCTTTCACCTCATTAGAAGATGAAAATACAAGAGGCTGTCAGATTGACAGAAAAAAACAGGTATGAAAATGATATTTGCAAATCTGGACCCCCAAACAGGATCAAGTGAAAAAAAATAAATGAATTTTTGTTGGGTTCAGAAATGGAAAGGCCAAAATCAATCTAAGTATCACTTTCCCTACTGAAAGGTCTACAACTCAACAATGATAAAAGCTAAAATTGTGAAAATTGAACATGGCCTTCATTTAGGCACAGGAAACAACATATTTAAAATTTTAAAAAGATTTTGTCCAGGAGTTTTCAAGTAATTGCAAGGACAACGCTCTAAGTATCACGTTTTGCTACTTAAAGGTCTACTTTAACAGACTTAAAGGTCTAACTTGACCTTCATTTAGTCACAGAAAACAACAAATCTAAATTGGAAAAGATTTCTTCAAAGCGGTTTCAAGTTATTACATAGACACTGTTTGGGAGTCCCAGTTGCCTGCCGGACCGCCCTGCCACCTGCCATACATCACCAAATCAATAAACAATATTTTCCTTTAAAAAGCGTTTTCAAGTTATTGCAAGGACAACGCTCTTAGTATCACTTTTCGCTACTTAAAGGTCTACTTTGACAGACTTAAAGGTCATTGGCAATCATATCACATCTCCATATATCATCTATTTAGTGAAAACTGTTGATAAGTATGCTTAACTTTTAAAAAAAATTTATTATAGCTTTATCACAATGAAAAAATAATATAATGGAAAAAATTTGCACAATAAAAAGTTAATTCAATGAATTCAAAAATAAGTCAGTTTTCTATTAATTTAGTACATTAAAACTTATTTTTATTTTCACAATTTTATCAAGTTTCACTTTCTTTTCATCATTTTCTAATGCCAAATACATCAAATTAGAACTAATGCCCCTTATTCAATTGATTTATACCATATGTTGAATGTGTACATATGACATGCAGAAGAAACTTACTGGTTTAATATCTTGCACCATGTCTGGAAACTGCATTTTAAACAACATGGAATTTAATCTAGGTGAAATTCTCTTTATACTACACATCTGTAATAAAGATATACATGTATAACTCATATAACTGACTTGAAAATGTTGACTGAAAATTACTGTTATAAAACTTGCACAGATGTGAAATTAAGGAATTTAAAGAGAAAACAGGCGTGACATATCACAGTAAATATCTTTTGTGTCAAATAAAATGTGAACAAAATGCCCAGTACTCTTTTGGAAAAAGACCTTGATCCAACCCTGTCTGCAGGGATTGAAGTTAAAATTTTGGCATGGTAGCCCACAGCTTTAATTTTGTAGCCCACATATTAATTCCTATACAAGAAAAGCAGAAATTTAAGTAGCCCACACCAAATTTTAGGGGCCATTGGCGAGTGGGCCCCTGCTAATTTCAAACCCTGCTGTCTAAACAAAAACATCTGCAAGAACAAAACATTTGAAGGTTTATACTTCATAAATATGCCTTTTAAGGAATAAATATATTTATATAAACAAAAACATCTGCAAAGAACAAAGCATTTGAAGGTTTATACTTTATACATACGCCTTTAAGGAAATATATAATATAAATATAGATCTCATTTTAGACAGGATCAAGTGGTTTCTACACATAATTGAATAGGAAAAAAGACAAAATAGGAAAAAAATTACTATTTGGAAAAGTTTTTCATACATATCATTTTAAAATCATTTACAAACTAGATGTGTAATTTTGGCAAAAATCAGCGGAGCAGAACCAAACATAAACTTGATCTGTAACTCATCATAGTAGACTCACAGACTAAAAATCAGCTCATTATGTGAAGGCGTTTATAAAAAAATTCTATATAACTGTTATTTTCACAAAGTTTTCAAAGTCCAAAGCCTGTAATTTTGGAAAAAATCAGCGGTGCGGAACTTAACGTATACCTGATCTGTAACTAATCATAGTAGATACTAAATATCAACTCAATATGGGAAGATGTTTAGCAAAAAGTCTGTATAACTGTTGGTTGCGGAATGATGGAATGACAGATAAGGGTGAAACTAAGTGGCCCTGACCTAAGTTGGCGAGGCCATAAAAATCTATCTGGAAAACTCTTGCTTCCTTAATTTCAAAATTACACCTTTTCAATGTCTTGGAGGGTATGACTTAAACAAAGGATATGCTAGATTGATTGATAAACAAATTAGCATTGGAAAATTGTATATGCCGAAATTATATTTTGTAAGAAGGCCTCGATGTGACTTCCAGATGAAGAACAGCAATAAAAGAAATATTCTCTTGTTTTGTGTTTTGTCAAATGCATGTAAAGATTTTTTTCTGTCATAAACTTATTTTCCTACATCCCTTATATTCTATTGTATTTCTTATTATGAGACAATATCTCAAGTACATTTATGTCACTTCTTTGTGCATTTATGTCATATCTATGTACATTTATGCCACATGTCTTTGTATATTTATGTCATGTCTTTGTACATGTATGTCATGTCTTTGTATATTTATGTCATGTCTTTGAACATTTATGTCACATTTTTGTACATTTATATTATGTCTTTGTACAGTTATGTCATGTCTTTGTATATTTATCTCACATCTTTGTACATTTATGATATGTCTTTGGACATTGATGTCATGTCTTTGTATATTTATGTCACATTTTTGTACATTTATGATATATCTTTGTACATTTATGTCATGTCTTTGTATATTTATGTCATGTCTTTATACATTTATGTCACATTTTTGTACATTTATGTTATGTCTTTGTACATTTATGTCATGTCTTTGTATATTTATGTCACATTTTTGTACATTTATGATATGTCTTTGTACATTGATGTCATGTCTTTGTATATTTATGTCACATTTTTGTACATTTATGATATGTCTATGTACATTGATGTCATGTCTTTGTATTTTATGCCACATTTTGTAAATTTATATTAGGACTGTTCCATTAAAACATACATTGTACCCAGGGAAGGCACTTTGAAAATAGAGTGACCACCCATAGAAGAGTCCTGCATACATTTAAACCAGTACAACACAATATTTCATACCCACCCATAGTGGCAAATTTAAGTTGCCTTCCCTGGGTCCCATGTATGTTTTTATGGAACAGCCCTTATGTCTTTGTACATTAATGTCACATCTTTGTATGTTTATGTCATGTCTTGGTACATTTATGTCATGTTTTTGTACATTTATGACATGTCTTTGTAAATTTATGTCATGTCATGTTTGCTATATTTATGTCATTTATTCGTACACATTAATGTCATGTCTTTTCTCATTACACAACATATGCCTCTTTATAACTCACAGTGACAGAAAACTGTTCTGGTTCAGATAAATCTTTGTACTGATCTTCTAATTTCTCTAATTTTTTCATCTGTTCAGGCTCTGGCATATATCGTATCAAACTTTCTAATATGGAAGACGACAATTTTTCTTCATCAACTTCTATAATTCTTCGCTTGATTTCTGGATATGGGACCTTGATGGATCCTAATAAAATAGCTGAAAAAATAATAAGAAATGCTGCAATCCATTTAGTAACAATCACTTTTCAGAAATCATGGGAAGTGCAGAATCTGTAGAGTGAATTGAAAATTTGCAGTTTTTTGGCTTTCCTTTTATTCCTACAGAAAAGTTGGATGAAAAACCTTCATGAGTGCCTTTGATAAAAGAAACAAAAATGGTATTTGTTAGTCAAATATATATATACATGCACATTTTTTTCCCTATCATTTCTTATTTCTTTTCTTAACAATGGCAGCCATCTTGTTTGGTGGGCTAAAATACGTCTGCAAAGGAATAATTCTAAAACCATTACATCAGTAATCGATTTTTCAAGATTATACATTATTTTAGGAAATAGCTAGTTCTTAGTTTTAGTCCTATATTTCATTTTAAGTAATGTTGACTATGCTGGGTTTTTTAAAAAAAAAACACAAAGTATCAACAGACAAAAGTTTTAGGCCTAATATTTGACTATAAAGCCTCAGTAATCCAGACAATTTTTAATAAATCAAAACACATCCAGCATTGATTAGTTAATTTCATTATAATGATTGTCAGCAAAACAAATATCGTTTTTCAGAATGATTGTTTTGTGTAAAACATTTTTGTAATAAACAGCTGCGCCATGAGCGCATGATACGCTCGTCGTCTTGTGTGTGAATTTTATGCAATAAGCATAAATAGTTTCTGACATACGGCGTGACATGCCAAAAAACCCTTTTTTTTTTTTACAAAAAACTCAATATCTCTAAAACAAAATTTTGAATCAAAACCAAAAAGTATCCAGATCTTTAGATTAATATAACTAAGAAGTGTGTAAAATTTTAAGCAATGATCATAAATCGTTTTTGAGATACAGCGCGACATGTGAAAACCCCCCCTTTAAAAAAAAAAAAAATCAATATCTCAAAAATAAAATTTTGAATCAAAACCAAAAAGTATACAGATCTTTAGATTAATATAACTAAGAAGTGTGTAAAATTTTAAGCAATAATCATAAATCGTTTTTGAGATACGGTGC
This sequence comes from Mytilus californianus, assembly GCF_021869535.1. NCBI lineage: Eukaryota > Metazoa > Mollusca > Bivalvia > Mytilida > Mytilidae > Mytilus > Mytilus californianus. Next base: position 49,804,971 of record NW_026262745.1, on the reverse strand, counting down.
GACATGTGAAAAACCCCTCCCCTTTTTTTACAAAATACTTAATAACTCAAAAATAAAATTTTGAATCATCACCAAAAAGTATACAGATCTTAAGGTTAATATAACTAAGAAGTGTGTAAAGTTTTAAGCAATAATCGTAAACTGTTTTTGAGATACGGCGCGACATGTGAAAAAACCCTCCCCCTTTTTAAACAAAATACTCAATATCTCTAAAATAAAATTTTGAATCATCACCAAAAAGTATACAGATCTTATGATTAATATAACTAAGAAGTGTGTAAAGTTTAAAGCAATAATCATAAATTGTTTCTGAGATACGGCGCGACATGTGAAAAAAAACACACACCTGTTTTAGTTACTAAGTCCCGTAACTCAAAAAGTTTTAATCTAATTTTCACCAAAAAGTATACAGATCGTTTGACCATCATAAGAAACAACTATGTTAAGTTTCATGAAATTTGGATAAGTCATTCTCAAGTTACGGTGCAACATGTTTACGCCGGACAGACAGACGGACAGACAGACGGACAGACGGACAGACAGACGGACGGACGCCGGACATTTGTATACCATAATACGTCCCGTCAAAAATTTGACGGGCGTATAAAAAAAGAAAAGAAAAAAAAGTGAATTAAAAAAAAAAAATGTTTACTTTCATAATACCAGCTACTTCATAATTCTGAAAATTTCAAGTCGCAAAAACAAATTTTTAGAATGCAAAGGAGGAATTACACGACTAGGTAGAACTAAAAATCATAAAGGGCTTACACAAATTCTGAGCAGCTTTAGGATCCAGCACTTTCAACTCTTTAGCCTTTTTTGTAGGTTTCTTGTCTGCTGTTTCTGAGGTATTCAAATTCTTTGCTTAAAAAAAATAATATTAAAAATATTAAAACAAATCTTTTCAACAAGCTATGGGTAAAAAACCTTAAGAATTTCTACCATTTTTGTAACTTTTAGTGATTTTCAAACTTGTTTTAATATCACTTATATATTGTCATTTTATTAAAAGATCTTCTACCCAAATCTAACCTTAAAATTTTATGCTTGGAGAAAAACCAGGCATGCTTTTGTATTTAAAAATGCTGGTCATATATAGAAATGCTACAAATCTATTATTTTTTTTGTATATAAAGATCAGTAATTTGTAAATGCATGTCAAATATATACATTTTTCCGAAAAAATTTCATCCAAGAGCATTTCTGCATAAACTCATAACAATAAAAAATGTGTAATTTTACTTGAAAAGAAAGCAATTTGTAAAGGTATGAAAAATAAAGAACTTTATATTTACACTTAAAACATTCTAACCTTTAGCTTGTACTCCAAAATTTTCAATAAGACCTTGAAATAAAGATTCATCCTCAAACTGATCTTCATGAACTTGGACCCAAAATGAATCTTTTTCCAATTTTTTAGCTTGTACCTAAAATTATTATATATGCATCAGTAATTAACAATAATCAAATGTAAACATTGAAAAGTAATTATATTCCATGCAGTGTAAAAAATATCATACAGCCTCTATCATCATCTTTTTAGAAATTTCAATAAAATCTAGTGCATAAATTGTTTGTGTAGAAATCTTAATATAAACAGGAACAAGAAATCACATCCTTCTTTTCATGGGGATGTCGTTTTATAGAGCTTGTACTTTTCGTATAAACTTATTGGTCCTTTAAATAAAATTATTGAAATAGTTGAAATTTGGCTTGAACTAGATTTCAGTTACCAATGGTTACTGCAAGTACTCTTAAATCGCTACTTTGTGTTTTTTTTTTTTCTTTTTGCTAGTCGTTTTTGTGCCTAAAAAATAACTGATGAGTTAAGCCTTTTGTAATTTTTGACGGTTTGATTTTATGTTGTGCTGTTTCACCACTGTCCCAGGATAGGTGTGGGATTTGAGCACTAACAAACATGTTTAACCACGCCACATTTATTATTTTACTTTCCCAAGCCATGTGATTGTAGGTTTGCTGTCTGTCATAACTGCTTCTTTGTTTAATGTTATTAGCTTATATCAGGATGTCTGTTTTTATGTAGTGTACGGTGCCCTGCACTTTTTTCATATCCTTGCCTTTGATTTTTGGTGGACAGTTGTCACATTGGCAATCTTACCACATCTCCTTATTTTTATTGAATGGCAATGGCAATCTTACCACATCTCCTTATTTTCATTGAATGGCAAAGTGAAGTAGTTTTAATTTGAACAACGATATTACAGTGAGTCAACACCTTTACAAAAAAATACTTTCTTTGTTGAATTAACAAAAGAAGGCTTTAATAATAATTGTTGTGAAATAATTAAACAATTGATTAAATTGCATTATGTAAAATTTGCAAAACCTCACATACTAAAACATCCTCTCACATCTGGTACCAGTAAAATCTTAATACTATATTTAGAACTTTCATATTGAAATTTTACCTGATTCCAGTTGAGTCTTTTGGTCTGCATTGGAGGTTGGTATTTCTTCTTTTTTATACCATATGGAAGACTAGTTGATGGTGCTGCAGGTGGACTCATGAATCCTGGTGGCGGAGGAGGTGCCCCTGGAAATCCTGGACCTCCTGGCGGTGGAGGAGGGGGTGGTATTCCCCCACCTGGTGGTGGTGGAGGAGGAGGGGGAGGAGGACCACCACCAAACCCTGGTGGTGGAGGTGGTGGGGGAGGAGGAGGGGGAGGTCCTCCACCCCCTGGTGGTGGTGGGGGTGGCGGAGGTGGAGGTGGAATTGCCCCACCTTCTGGTGGTGCTGGCGGCCCTCCTCCTCCCCCAGCTGCTCCTGTAGACTGGATCTGAGCACCAATACCCAGTTTTATCTGGAAAGAAAAGAAAATCAATCTAATCATTTAAGCAGGTAAATAGATACACACATATTTGAAATAAACAAGATCAGTAGTGAATCGAATTAATATTCATACCTTCTTAACAAAAAAATAACTTTTAAATCTTCCTAAATACACAGATAACACCATTTTCATAGTTGTTTATCAATTTTTCTGTTCTTTATCTACCTTGTTTATTGTAAGCTATGGCTCTTTGTCTTGCAGGTAAAATATCTTATAGTCGTATTCAGGGTAAATGACTGTTTCTTTATTTCCTAGTTTACAGAACAGTCAAATATTCCTTTGTTAATTTATTGGCCTGCATTTCTCTTAATAATTCTTTTAAATATTCAGAATTTGAATACAACTGAAAAAAAATCCTTTTTATTTCTTACTCTAAAGTAAAAGAAGTTTTGTTTTCATAGAGTATTAATAAACTATCGTTCATTTTACAAACTACATGCAGGTTAAAAATTATATGATATAATTAAATCCATTAAACTTATGACTTATATGTTATGTCTTGTTCATTCTGAGTTATTTTCATAGTATAAAATTTTATTTTAAGAAATATCTAAATTTCAAACTTGAAAAAGCTACAAACCAAAAAAATCCACACATCATACTTTTCTCACTACAAAGACTACCAAACCACATATTCACTGCATACCTTTCACCCTTTTATATGTATTACACAAAATACATTGATCCTAGTTAACCTTCATGTCATGATGCATAAGAGTAAGAATTGAAATAAGAATTTTAAGTGGAAGTTTAGGTTGAAATTATCTGACAACTAGGAATATCTAAAATTTCAAAAGTTGTGAAAAGGCATTTAATAATAGATATGTGTGGATTAAAGAAAGCAAAAAAGATGAATGTATTTCATATTTTCTTGTTTCTGTGACAATTTGCACAGAAGTAGGTCATCACATTGAAAATTTTTTCTCATCATTCCAAAAAAAGCTTGAATCCATTTTATGTAACAAATTAGTTTGTTAGGATTTCAAACACAAAATAATAATAAAAAAAAAATTAATACACAATTAGCATAATAATGTGACCTACCATTTTTTCAGTATGTTTAACCTAATCCGAGTTTATAACAAAACTGCATGTGACTTTTTTATTATCTGTGCAGGGAGATAACCCAGAATTCAGAATAGTCATCTTATGGAAGCAGATTAGTGTTTATGCTTAGTGTTTCAAGACAAAATCACCACCTCCAAATTCTAGAGCTACAATTTATTTAAGCAAGGAACTGTGTTAAGGATTCTATAGTCCTGGCTTATCATACAGCTTAATTAACAAAACAAATAATAAGTGTCTAAATTTAACTCTTTATCTTTTATATATTACAAAGGCGTTTTTTTTTTGTCCATTATATATATCTATAAATAGTCTTGTTGTGTTTATATAACAGGATAATGATAAAAATCAGTACCTGAAAAAATTTATTAATAATATTTCTCTCATGGTAAAACTTGTTTATGAAAATCTTGATAACCTGTGTAAACTGACCTCTTATCTTCATACAGGTAGTTTAACACACTTGATGTTGTATTGTACGAATGTATAGTTAACATAAATATAAGTTGCAAAAAGATTTAGTTTTGAGGGTTTCAATGTAGACAGAAGTCATATACATTGTATGTATATAAAATTAATATATGAGACGCAAAATTAGAAAATACAAAATGATTGATGTCCATGATGTTTAATAGCTTAAAAAGATTTTAAAAGAACAGACAACTCTACTTTTTACAAATTTTCTTGCAGTATGTAATTTTATTGTTGTAACAGGTATCATGAAAAAACCTTAGATCTAATGCAATCAGAAGGGTGTGAATAGGACTAGAATAAACCAACTGACTCTACCTGTTTCATATGAGCAATTTTGACTTTTTAAAGCAAATAATGTCCAAATATTAACTGAGAAATAAAATTAAGAATTTGCAAGAAAAGTTGCATAAGAAAGAGGAGTCTTGCTGACAAGCATGATTGAATGAATTTCTACCATGAAATATGTGACCACTCGATACCTGATCTTGACCAGCTGGCATGCTATCCATAGTACTAAAGCCTGACTTATTGCCAGTCGCAGTAATCATTAAGAACATTTTTTCCTGTCAAATCAGAATTTAATAGCTGCTTAAAAAATTCTTGAGGAACCAAATAATGAATAAAAAATTGGTAGTGAAAGTGGACAGCAGTCACCAGTGTTGAAAATTGATTCACAATTCAGCTTGCCTTTTATAACAACTTTATTTGAGCACTCAGACACATACATGAATATCTGCAAATATTTTGTACATCTTTATTTGTAGATGACTTATCCCGAAGCAATTTTCACATTAATAAAAACTTCACAAACATTTCTAAATTAAAGTAGGTCTTACAAAATTCAGGTAACATTTGAATGTTGTAAAAAATATGTAGTCAGTAAAAGCATTCTGGGTATACACAGTAATACAACACAAATGGAGTTTACACACATGTAAAATCCAGGCTGAAATGTCTATCCAATTGTGTGCATTGTCTTCATTGCCCTCTATATACATACATGTGAAAATTAAAAACAGAAAAATAAGGGGTATAAGACAGCAACCCAGTGACACAAAAAAAAACCCAAAAGAAATAAAAAGGTCTATATGAATATGGAATTACAAAGAACCTTACAGCATACCCCCTTTCATGTGTTCATCGATTTTCTTGCAACTTAGCAGTTCAATTTGCATTTTATCAAGAGTTTTTCATATGTAAAAATTAACCCTACTTGGTCAAATTTGGATTTTTTTCAAATATGAATATATTAACACAGATACAAAATCATGTAATAAATCACTTTGAACTTGGGTACAATAGAAAGTGCTGAATGTGAAAAAAGAATCTGCATCAATAAGTTGGTTTACCATATCAAGAATGTTTCAATCACTACAGTATTGGGACAAAAGTAATTTATTTTTCCATATTTCCCCCATATGTTTTATATAAATCAATTGAATTTCACAAAATGATGTGGTATATCATGATACAGATTTATCAAAAAAAAGTTAATAAAGTTAAAAAGAACAAATAAAGTACACAATGCCTTACTTTTTCTTTCATAACAGTGAGCTCATCCTCATATTTCTTCACTTTTTCCTCCAATGTCATTGCTTTAGCTTCTGATTCCTGTTTAGCAGTAATAGCCGTCTCCAATTTTGAACTTATTTCTACAATGCTGACTTCTGCATCTTCTACTCTTGATTTTTCATGTAATGAACCTGTTTAAAGAAAAAAGGAAAGAATATTTTTAAAGATAATTTACATGTTAGAATATATCAGAAGAGTGAAAGAATCTATGATTTTTGTACCAGAATATAAAAGTACTTTGACTTTTCATCCATATTGAATAAACTAGTGCTTATGTTGTTACACCACAGTTCCAAGAAAGGTGAAGGAGGTTTGAGCGCTCAAAAACAATTTAAACCTCGTCACATTCCTAATGTATCTGTCCTAAGTTAGAAGCAGCCTTTAATCCTGTGGTTGTGTTTGGCTGTTGTCTGACATACTGTGGATTCATTCATTTTCATGGGGACCAATTTCCATGGATTGAAGAAAAATTATATTTTCATGGTAACTTGATTTCATGTTTTGCCAAAGTTTCCATACAAGCCTATAGGAAATTCATACTTTGTTGAACATTTAAATTCGTGAATTGCCTCAAACAATGAAATTAATGAAAATAAGAATCCGAACTAATAATAATGAATCCACAGTGATCGTTTTTTTAGCATAAATCAGGCCATTGAGTTTTCTCTTATAAATTGATTTTGTCATCCTTTTATAGCTTACTATAAGGTTTGGATTTTGCTCATTGTTGAAGATGGTACAGTGACATATATCTATTTTCATCTTAATCCTGAAGTTTCTTATGGATAGTTCTTTTCTTACTTCTACAGTACTAAATTAGCATTAAAGATGTGTGTTTTATTGTCTTGAATTGATATTGTAAAGTACTTGTTTCTGTGCATTTTTTCTGTGACGTTTTCTATATCAAAAACCTAACTGCAATTGTCAGTGTTTTAACACTGTTTTCTATCCACTTTTAAAGAATTTATGTTGGTGTCAAATCTATATGGTAGTTTCTGTAAATTCAATCACAACTTGATAAAGATTCAAAGTTAAAGCAAAGTATGGATATCTGTCAGCCATTGAAGACTGTATCATGTGTATAATGACCTACAAATGTCAAAGTTTTGTTGTATTGTTCTGGGGTTATTTGTTATCTCTCTTACTTCATGTGTACTTTATTTGTTCTTTTTAACTTTATTTATTCGAGCGTCACAGATGAGTCTTTTGTAGACAAAACGCACATCTGGGGTACACAATTTTAAGCCTGGTATCTATGATGAGTTTATTAACATTTATTCAACATCCACTTTAATTAATATGTTAAGATTTTCTATTGTAATGAATTTTAATAATAAATGTGAAGTACAAGATAAAACCATTTCAAAACAATTCCTTGAAAACAAAGACAGCAATTATTAATCAAATGCTTACCTGTTGTCCATATCAAGTTACCATCAGAGATAATGTTTATTCAATTATGTATCAGGTCAAAAAGAATATAAAATTACAGCTTACAGTAAAACTTACTAAGTAAAGGTTCTACATCAATATCAAATCGCTTTGTGTGTCTGAAATCTGGGTCTGTTCCATTCTTATGTAAAACTATCTGTGTTATACATTCTTCTATTAACTTATAATATTGAGGTCTGAAAAGGTCAAAAGTACATAATAAGTTAGTATTTGTTGACTGTTAGTGTTTCAACCAAACCATGCATACTGTGGATTCATTTATTTTCGTGGGTACCAATTTTCGTGGATATTTGATTTCGTGGTTTTATCAATGTCTACATACAAGACAATAGAAGATTTGTAATTTGTTGAACATTTAAATTCGTGGTTTACCTATACCCACGAAACCCACAAAAATTGATATCCAATGAATAATAATGAATCCACAGTACATTAAAGGCTATTTCCAAATTCATTATATGAGGCAGTGGAAGACACCTTATATTAATAATTCAGGGGAAAAGGGTTTGAAACAAAATTTTCACACAATGACCCATTAAATTTTTGACGCCTACACACCCAACTTACATTAAATTTGGAAAAGTCCTAACCAAATTTCTGTCAACCGATAAGTTTGATATGAATTTTATCTTTATTTACTTTAATAATTGAAACAGGATGCATTGCATGCTATCACTCACTGGTATGGCAAATCCAGATGAAGGTATTAAGAACCTATTACTTGCTGTGAAAAATGTGATGAAAATTTCATATACAATGTATGTGCATGAAATTATCAGCATATCAGTTTTAGACAAACATGAGTTAGGGTTGAACATAAAAACAAGAATGTGTCCATAGTACACGGATGCCCCACTCGCACTATCATTTTCTATGTTCAGTGGACTGTGAAATTGGGGTCAAAACTCTAATTTGGCATTAAAATTAGAAAGATCATATCATAGGGAACATGTGTACTAAGTTCCAAGTTGATTGGACTTCAACTTCATCAAAAACAACCTTGACCAAAAACTTTAACCTGAAACGGGACAGACGGACGAACGGACGCACAGACTGAAAAAATATAATGCCCCTCTACTATCGTAGGTGGGGCATAAAAATGATAATGTGTTAACAATTGGCCGTTTCAGAATCTAAAGAACTATGGGTAATTTTATTGTTCGTACCCCATTGGTTGAATTTCAATTGTTATGGACCTTTTTAACCAATCACGACACTTTGGTGTACACTTTTGAAAATAATACCCAGAATGCATTAGATTCCTAAACGGCAAATTGTGAATTAATTCAGTTGTCTGCCATTTCTGTTTTGCAAAATACCCTTAGCTTGATGAAATATATAAAAATGAATTTTCACTGATTTCGAAGATGTTAATTCTGTTTATTTTTTGTCAAGTCACAGTTAGCTTCAGAGTTTATTTAACTACTTACCTAGCATAGGCATCATCCCGTACAATTAATAAATGCTGTAATATGGATAAAAAGTAAGGTTCTGATATTGTGTCTTTTGTCGAATTATAAACCAGGTCAAAACACTGGCGTGGATCTCTAAGATATGGTTAAGAATAAATAATCATTTGTGAGACTACAATTTTGAATGATTGCTGTTTGCTTAAAGTACATATGTTGTAATACAAAATAAACATTAATTCTGTAATAAACACCTTCACAGCACCTTATATCCAACAAAATTAAGCCTGTAATTACTATACAATAAAATAACAATTTTTCAGCTTCCTTTTATTTTTTCAATGAAATCAGTTAACTCAATGATGAAGGGCTCTCAAAGGATTTGCATGTAACATCATTTTAAATTTTGAACAGAACCCTTGCCTAAGGTGTGAACCATGAAGGTATATATGTAACAAACCATAGCACTGCATAATTTAACAAGCGAGAAGAAAAAAAGTATGGAAAACTGATTTGCAAGACTGATGGACGGACGGAGAGACCGACCGACCGACCAACCGACCAACTGACCGACCAACAGACAGACAGACAGACAGACAGACAGACAGACAGACAGACAGACAGACAGACAGAGTGCAAACCTATAGTCCCCTTCGACTTTGTTGGGGGACTTATTAACTAATGAAATTGAAATTGCTTGTTAAGAAGCTGAAACTTTATCAAACTAAACGTAACTTACAAATACATTTGTTTGATTTGTAGTACAGCTATCATTATTTGCATTATTGGTTGGTAAATCTTTGTCTTTTGAACCCTAAGGCTTACCCCCATCCAACCCCTTATTACTGTTATGACATAACTAAAGATGGACAAGCAATATCAGGGGAACAAAAGATCATGCACAACAATATCAGGTGAACAGTAAACTGGAACCTAGCGTTGTATTTCTATTCTAGCAGTTAATAATTGAAAGGTGGTCAGTATACAGCTATATAAGGTAAACATTAAACTGGTACCTAATAATTCTTTTTCTATCCTACCAGTAAATAACTGAAGTGTTCAGTATACAGCAATATCCAGTTTTTGCTGACATGCAGGTATATTATAAGGGTAACATACAATATGGTATCAAGGATACTCTAGCTCAATATGAGCATTATCATAACGATGAATAAATTCATCTAAATCTTCTTCCTTATGGTCATGGAAAATTCTTAAATGTGTCTGTAATTCTTCATCTTGCTGAGTATCTAATGACTGAAATTAGAAGACAAAATATAAATGAGACCGAATAAAAATACTCTGATTAAAATGGAAATAACACTTGATAAATTTTATGGGTTCTGGTTAGCTGTCTAAATGATGTATACACCTCATAAACTGTGTTTAAAAATACAATGAAAAGTAGTTATCTATTACAGAAAGCATATGTGGTTGTTCTGTTGGCATCCTCTAAAACTATCCTTTTTTAAAACTTTACAGAGGATTGATATTGAAGTGCTTCATTGTATGCAATTTGTTTAAACTTCAATACAATATTTACTGTAAATTCAGAAATAATTGCGTGCATTTATTATTGCCAATCCTTAACCTCTGGCAAAAATGCAGAATCTATTTAATGTGATTGCAAATATTTCATGAAGGAGTATCACTAGTGAAACTATGAATGTGAAAGTTTATTACTGCAAACCTGATGCTGTCACATTTTTCGCATTAATAAAAACATCGCAATAATTTCTGAATTTACAGTAAGCAGACAACAGAAACTTGTTCAACACTCACCACAACAAAAATGACCTTGTTATGTTAACCTTTTATAAGATAAAAACTTCCAAAGGTATCTATAAATATGGTGTAGCTTTTATCAGGGCTTTACCAATCAAATAAATGTAGGAGGCTAGGATTAGAACTCTTATTTTTGAAAGTGGGACGTTTAAAGATGTAGTGTATGTCCATTTGATATATGCAAAATTACTTTACAAACCCTGTTCAGATCACGGCTATTCCAGAATTAATTGTAGGAAGGGGGATTGTAAGGCACCTAAAGTTAATAATATAAGGTTTGTGGGATTTCAAACAAGTTTTCACTATAGTCCATCAAAATTGAATGAGTGGTAGTTTGAGAAAAAGTACCATCCATCCCACCATACATCTAATTTTGGAATAGCGTTAAAATCTAAGAATACAAACCCCAATCAGATCTATCATGCCTGTCCTCATTATTTCATTCCGTAAATGCAGTCTGAAATCTAAGTCATCTGGCGTACTGACAATAGCATTGACTAGTTGAATGTTGGCCACTTGCATGGGTTGGTTGTCCCGCATACCTAAACCCATGATTATTGGCACAAATCTATCTCGCCCTCGAATCTCACCACATACTGTTATACCCTCCAATACTTTTTCATGGCTGCAAAGAATTAGAATTAGAACTTGTCAATTTCATAGAGACCTAAAATAAGCCAATGATTAAGTGAAACAATACTACAAAATTATATTAATTCCGGTTGAAGATATTTAATATATCCTAATATCTCTATTAAAGTAACATAGTTCTATAGCCCTTCTACAGTTATGTATAATAGCACTGGGACACCAACCTTTACATGAGTAAATAGCCTCTTGAATGATTTATCTAAAAAAATTCTAATTCAGGAATTATCCATGTTTTTTTTTAAATGAATTGAACAATTAAAAAAGAATATATTCTGACTTACACTGTTTATTTATGCTTACAGCAATAAGTTCTATGCCTTGGAGATATTAAGCAAACAACAATCAATTAATCAAACAATCTTATGCCTGGAACATTACACCAGATTTCGTTTAAACTGAAGGATAAATGTCAATGCCTATCAACATTCTGGTATTAGTCATTAAACCTCAGGAATAAATCAATACATATGATGTAATCTTGTTGCTGCTAACCTATACATATGAATCAGCAATGCTCTAATAGTCCATATAACCTACCCATCTGGAGGTACTATACATATAGCAGCTAGAAGTCTGACAGCCTCTAACATTGTATTAGGGTCTGAGGGATCTACTGTTCTTGATAATATAGTTAAGGCTTCTTCATGTCCTATCATTTGCATCAAACCAAACTGAAAATAGAGATATATTTATAACAGATCCATTTTCTGTCAGAAATAAAAACATTGATGTATAAGATAGAATAAAACTTGCAATTCAAAACAGGTATTTTTTATTTAAGCTTTTTTGTTAAATACATTTTTTGTGTGTATTATTTTGACAATGTGATTGTTTCTAGAGCTAAAAAACAGAACTGATTGTATCAAAAATACTTCTGAAAATGTCTGATTTCAATTTTAAATAATATGTCACCCAAATCACATATTCATAACAACTGAAAATAGAAAAGTATTTTTATTTCTCCTTGAACAGAAAACTATGGATTCATTTATTTCATGGGACACTAACTTTTGTGAATTTTGTGGGACACAGCAAACCAAAAAATTTTGAATTAAACGAAAAATAATCACAAGTTTTTATTGTTATAAATGAATAAATTGAAAACATGATACAGTTTCAATATTGTTAATTGATTTACTGCATATTTCTCTAAGAATTTTTTGTATCGAGCAGGAGTTTTAATAGAAAATACTTTTCAGATCCTTGTGTTGAGTGAGTTTTGAACGCTGCCATTTATTTCTGATTTTTTGCAAATAAATTATCATAAAAGGAGAATATCTCCATGGAACACAGATGCCCCGTCCCAGCTTCTAAACTGAATATGCAAGAGTGATGAAATAGTGAATTCAGCAATTTATCCATTTAAAAATGGACATTACTAGAGAACAGAAAAAGTGACACCACCCAAATTCCAACATGATCTGTGTTTGGTGGTTATAAGCACTGTGTATAAGTTTCATAACAATTGGTTTAGGCAAAGTAATGTTAGAACACAGAACCTAATTTCAGAATGTACAGACGGAAAGATGAATGTATAGACAGACAAGGGTAAACCTCAAAGCAACTTAAACATTGGACTTGGAACAGATAAAAGTATATCTTGATAATTTTGTTCATATCAGGAATTACCTTATTGTTCATAAATGCTTTGAGACATCTCACAGCCTCATATGTACTTCTTCTCTCTGTTTTTCTGCAAAATAAAAAAGCAAATGAAAATAACAAACTATCCTCTACAAGTCTTTTAGTCATTTGGATTGTAGATTTGCGGTCTCCTTGTAGTATACCTAACTTCAGATTAAATTATTTACAAATAAAAAACACTAGATTTTTACAAACTTTTCTTGCTATTCTTAGGTTTTATTATTGCATGTCTTGCTCTGTTAAATTTATTTCTTGATTCAAGGCAATTTGTTTCCTTTCTAATGAACATTTTTTTTATTTTGTGATGGTGACTATCATTTTGAATTGTTACTTACAAAATATAAATGAACAAATTTTTTTGGTACCATTTGATCATTCAATAATCATAATGAACAAGTGAAATATTAAAGTCTTAAGTTGACAAAATATTTATGATAAACAACTTTTAATACAAAACATTAACCAGCTGACACTGCATGGATGAACAGACTGTCAAACAGACTTGACAACATAATGCCCCCTTCTATTGAAGGCTAGGCCTGAACATGTTGAATGGTGAACCTGAAGTTTTTGGCCTGGTTGACACTTACAGAAGCAAAGTACTGCAAACCAACTTATATACTTTTTTTTCCCGTTAAGCCCTTTCAAGCTAGCCTTGCAGCGATTCATTCTCCTGATTTTCGAATATTCTTGGGTGTAGTAATGTAAGGGAAGACGCCAAATAATACATATTGGAGGCTGATTTATATTCACAATAGTTTTCTAATCGCAAAAGGGAAAAAAATAAAATGCTTGCAAAAATTAGTTTGTATACAGTATGTAGCCATTTTAAACAAGCTACTTACGAATCACAGCAGTAAGTTAAATTCCGTAAAATTCCATTTAAACCTCCAACACCAAACTCTTGTACCCAACTGTAAATATAAAGAACATCAGCATGAATTAGATATTTCCATGAAAGTATTTAATGAAAAGATTTTTTCCATACTTATTTCCATATCACTTATTTTTACATGTAAGATTTTTGCTTTTTTTCAGTTGGTTTATAGGTACTGATCTATTCAACTTTACTGCTGTAAACATTTTCATTTTTTTTTAATTTACAACATATAAAGGTAAATTTAAAAAAAAACTTCATTCATGGTATTGAGATTTCCTTTCAGCATGTTCAGCATGTTTAGCATGTATTTTCTTCCAGGTCCAATAAACGTACATTTTTTTTCAAGTTTTATATATCCTCTTCTCAAAGGTATATTCAATGCATTCTAAACACAAACAGTAATATATGAATGTATCTTGGAATTATTTTTTAGACATAATGATAAGATTTTAGATATGAAATCATAAACATTTCTACCATGTGATCACAAACGTATAAACATAATAAAATCTGATGATGTGTTATTCTGAGATAAATTGCACTGCATAGAAAACAGTAGATATTAAATTATGTGTTAGCAGAACCAGTAATGGGAGAGGACGTCTGTAATGTTGTTTTAACATGCGTCCCATCCCTATTGATAATCTAGCATATAAAATATGTTTAAACTATTCTAATTAAATCAACAATACCACATTACCTTACAGGATTGCTTGTTAATGATACTCGTAAAGATTCCAATAATTTTAATCGTTTATCTCCCTTGACTTCAGGATTCCGTAATTCTGCAATAAAACTGGCTGGTGTATCAAGGTTTCCTGGTCCCACAATCTGAAAAGTCAATATAATAATGTCAAAATCATCAAAATACAATTTGTCATGTATTTTATGTTCAATTACATTGTTTACCAATTTGAAAGGATTTGGTTGGGCGATCCTTTAATTATGATCCAGACACTAAACATTCTGTATGGGCCTGTCCCAAGTCAGGATCCTGTAATTCAGTGGTTGTGGTTTGTTACTTTGTTACCGTAATCAGCCTTCACACTGGTACAATATCCCCACCCCGCTTCTCTCCACAGAATTCAGGTGAAAAAAACTTTTTGTAACTGATTGAAAACATCTAATGAAACTCCATTAATTTCAAATCGTGTTTTATCGTTTACGGTATTTTCAAGGTAAAACCAGTTTACCATCATCAATTAGAAGTTGAAAATACTTCTAAATGATTCATAGGAACACTTCACGAGTGTGAAAATAAGTCAAAACCATAAAAAACAAGAATGTGTCCATAGTACATGGATGCCCCACTCGCACTATCATTTTCTATGTTCAGTGGACCGTGAAATTGGGGTCAAAACTCTAAATTAGGATTCAAAATTAAAAAGATCATATCATAGGGAACATGTGAACTAAGGTTCAAGTTGATTGGACTTCAACTTCATCAAAAACTACCTTGACCAAAAACTTTAACCTGAACCGGGACAGACAGACAGACTGACGGACGAACGGACGCACAGACCAAAAACATAATGCCCATAAATGGGGCATAAAAAAATTGACAAACTTGTGTTTATTTCAAGCGGAATTTCGAATAGCACATGTAAATCGATAATAAATACGGTGAGAGTGTATGGAAAATCTGTACTTATTAGTAGAATACAAATTTCAAAGCAAAAAAGTTCCATCCTTAAGTAAAATAATGTTTAAAATATCCATCACATTAATGTTTGAAGGATCTTCAGCTAAAACAAAACACATGTGTCAGTATGAAACACCAAACCAGAACGAATAACCGATTAAGTTTTGTAGTTTATATATCATAAGCTAGTTCCCAGCTGACTTATAGTACACTTTTTTAGTTCCGTTAAAATCAAGCGGATTTCAGTTTATTTTATGCAATGCAGTGAAATGAAATGAGAAATTAGTAATGAAGCATTTCATTTTGAAATTTATCAGTTAATATTAGACATGTTAGATTGTGAATAAAAATTGCATATTTATATGGATTAGGTAAACAATTAGTTTTGAAAACAATAAGAGCGACCTCTGCAATTTCAATAACAAACATGGCGGAACGTAACAAACCTCACAAAATCGAGTTTTTCTCTTATTTCTTGCTTATCGTACTCTATAATCTGCACCCCTGTCTAGTAGGTTCAATTTTTGGAGAATAAAACCGTGGACTATATAAGCCTGAATTCTGTACTGTATATATCATATTTGTTTTTCTTTCTGACATTGTTATGTACATACATCAGGCCATTGGTTTTCTTATTTGAATTGTTTTACATATTGTTATGTCAGGCCTTTTTTCAGCTTGCAATGGAATGTACGTGAGTTTTGCAAATTGTTTGAAGACCCTATGGTGAGCAATAGTGGCTAATAATATCCATGTCATTTGGTCTCTGGTGGATAGTTATCTCATTGGCAATCATACCAAATCTTTTCATCTAATATCAAAAGAAATCAAATTTTTAAGTTAACTAAAGGGCATAACTCATGAACTGAAAATTTAAAATACCATAAAAAAGGAAATTGACTTGTATATTTTGATACATGACATTGTGTTCTTTTGGAAAGGTTCTATTGAATTGCTTAAACTATGAGTTATAAGATCTATGTTGCGTCTTTGATAGCCAATGGTTAAGATTTGTTTTTCTCCTCCTTTCTTTAAAAGTTTCCCAGCGTAAGGAAATGACGAAGTAGTCCTTGGCTTGTGAGAATAACAGATGTTTTGGCTACTTACAGTGTGGTGTCATGTTAATACCTATGGACACAAAGAACTAACTGGAACTGTACTTTCTTACTGGTATAAATAAAGGCAACAGTTGTACACCGCTGTCCGAAAATCATAAATCGACCGAGGGAAAACAAATCTGGGCCACAAACCAAAACCGAGGGAAACACATCAACCACAAGAAGAAAACAACGAAACAACAGAACTCTCAAAGGGCAACAAAAAACAACAATACAACATTCATAGAAACGAACTATTAAATAACAACTGCCATATTCATGACTTGGTACAGGACATTTTAAGAAAAAATGGTGGGTTGAACCTGGTTTTGTGGCTAGCCAAACCTCCGCGCTTTATGGCAATGTTAATTATATCGTTAAAATGACATCATTACATGACGGGAACAGAGTACAAATAAATGCAAAAACACCAAAGACAGAGAAATACATAAATAATTAATATTATAGTACATTTCGACATGTTAACCACAGAATAACAACGAATAACTAAAATAATTTAGGACAGTACACAAAAACAGCTTAATAAAATTACGAAGTGTGTGTCTGTAACACGAATGGATCAACGCCACAAAAAGTAACGTCACAGGTAAATTTCTAAAACACAAATTAGACATGTAAGGATGAACAATAAAAGACATATACAAACAGTGAACACAAAACACTAACACTTTAAGACAATATGACCAGAGAGATAACCAGGATTAATACCAGATCCTCATGATCCTCATAGGAAAAAAACATAGCCTGTAGCTATTAAATAATTTGACTTTTTCCTGAACTTTTGAACATACCTTGACAGACTGGTGCATACCAAGCATAGAACGTTTCTGGAATATGTCTTTCTTTCTGAGTGGGGCTTTCTTTTCTTCAGACAAATTCATGTCATCCTGAAAATATATACAGTGTAATTGTAATTATAGCAATTATCAAATACAGACTCATCACATTTTTATAATAAATCTAGTATGCTGTCATCTAATAATGGAAACTTATTTGTCCTGAGATTGTCTTTGCAGATCAAACAAAACTAGAGGTTCTAAAGAGCCTGTGTCGCTCACCTAGGTCTATGTGCATTATCATCAATGGACTCTCTTTCCAACATTGTAGACAAGAATAGAATTCATGACAAAAAAATTTTTGTTGATTTTGTATTGCTGATCATTTTGTCTGTTTAGTTTCTCTCTATCTTCTGTAATTTTTGCTCAAAACACAAAAAGAGGGTTAAAAAAAATCCTCATTTAGTGGCAATCACTCCTATGAAGAGTGACAGTCTACTAACTATATCGTCAAAATTTGACTTGTTTGTGGATCTTGCCTTGCTGATCTTATTTGGTTTTTAAAGTTTCTATCCATCTATTATAATTTTTAAAATATAAGGCAAAATGCAAAAAATTGGTAAAAATCATCATTAAAGGGCAATAACTTATTTTTGCTTCTTTAAATTTTTATCTATCTATTATAATTTTTTTAAGATATAAGGCAAAAACGCAAAAAAAATGGGAAAAATCGTTATCAAAGGGAAATAACTATAGTAAGGAGTCGACCATGTTAGACTTATTTGTAGAACTTGTCTTGCTGATCATTTTTGCGTTTTAAAGTTACTCTCTATCTATTATAGTTCTCAAGATAATAGGCAAAAATGAAAAAAAAATGGTAAAATTTGTCATTTAAGGGCTATATCTCCTGTAAGAAGACGTCTGACAGTTTTGACATATATGGACAATTGGTAGAGCTCAACATTCTGAACATTTCTGGTCCTGTCAGAATTTTTCTTTATAAAGGTTTTCAAAACAATAGACAAAACTTGCATTTAACCACTATGTTCTATTTTTAGCCATGTCTGCCATCTTGGTTGGCGGGCTGGGTCATCGGACACATATTTTAAACTAGATATCCCAATGATGATCGTGGCCAAATTTGGTCCAGTAGTTTCAGAGAAGAAGATTTTTGTAAAAGTTAACAAAGACAGACGCCAAGTGATGAGAAAAGCTCACTTGGTCCTTTGGGCCAGGTGAGCTAAAACTGAAGGTACATAATGTACATTTAAAAAGAAGTACAAGACATATCAAATGATTAACAAGAATATCAATGACATATTATATTTCAACAACTTGCTGACTAGATGTATGCATATCTTTTTTCATTGACAGAGAAAACACTATATTTGATAGTTATCTAGTTTCTGGTAAAATAAGCTATATGTTGCTAACTGTGCTGCTCTCTTAAACAAAGCCATCAGGCCAATACAAACTGATCCCCCCCCCCCCCCCCCCAAGCTATATTAAAACCACTAAACATGCAAATAGGGAGGGATTCAAAATTCTGTAAATATATATTCATTGTTAGTTGAAACTGATGTTACAACTGTATCCCAATTTATTAGGATGTAACACATGAACATTTTTTTTTTCTTTTCCGGTAAATGATACATGGCTACCGTTACTTTTTACTGTATTGATCATAGCTGAAATATTTTTATCCTGACTCTGCTGTGCATCAATTTTTTGTTTACAAATATTTTTATGATCAGCCATGCAGAAAGTTTCACCTTTCCTCAGGTGTAAAAAGTTATACTCCAGGTAATCAAAATTCTATGTAATATAGCACCTCTACACCTTACAAAACTTGACAAGGTAATTGATATTGTGTGTACTGGAAAATACATCTTATATTGAACTAGTGGACCTTCAGGTTAATATCCAACATTACCAGGGTCTTGGTATGAAAGAACTACATAATAATCTGTCTTTATGATGTCAGGAACACTTTTTTACGCCTTTAGGTGTTTGTTTATATGGTATTCTAGACCAAAATAAGATATATATATATATATAATCATATCTAATGTTTAACTTTCAATATATCCTTGAACATGATGAACAGAAATGTGAAAGTTCAATTGTCTACTTAACAGTGATATTTTAGTTACTGTATCAACCCATAATGTCATGAATGTACTTTCAAAATATAGTACACTTTATTGTATGACCAATTAGAATTAATGAATAGTACATCATAACTCCTAAAACAGTACATTCATAATATCAAATTATAAAAATAAGAAGATGTGGTATGATTGCCAATGAGACAACTCTCCACACGGACTAAATAACACAGAAATTAACAACTATAGTTCACCCTACGGCCTTTAACAATGAGTAAAACCCATACCGCATAGTCAGCTATAAAATGACAAATGTTAAACAATTTAAACGAGAAAACTAATGGCCTGATTTATGTACAAAATAATGAACGAAAAACAAATATGATATACAGCAACAAACACCAACCAATGAAGACCACTTTCAACATTGAGCCTGGTTTTTTTTCTCTCCTAAATGCATGAAATGCCAGTCTCTTGAGTAAATCCCTTTTCGACTTTACAGTTTGTTCTTATGTTGTGCTGTTACACCACTGTCCTGTGTTACGTGGAGTGGAGGGATGAACGCTTACAAACATGTCATCTCAAGTAAGGATCCTCAGCATGTAATTCAGTGTAATTTAATATTATAAGATTAAACCGTAATAAACGAGGCCATTTATAGTTTTTTCTCTTTTGAATTGTTTCACATTTGTTTCCCAGGACCTTTCATTGCTTACAATAGACTGTATGGGTTTTACTCATTGTTGAAGGCAACTTGTAGTTGATAACATCCTTGTCCTTTGGTCTCTGATTGATAATTGTCTTCTATTTGTTATATTGTATTGTGAGGTTGCCTTCTCTTTGATGTTTATCCTGTATTTCTTTTTTTTATATGGTTGAGTGATACATAACTGTTATATGATTTAGAGATGATATAAAGAACTGTGGCTTTTAGAATAACATCCTTGTAACACAAATCACAATATTATTTGATCTTATTTAAAGTTGTAGAGTTTTTTTTTCAAATTAAAACTTCTCTAATACGTCAAACTGATTTTAATTCTTTTATCTTAAGGAAGTTCTTTCCAAAAATTGTTTAAAATATTTGACATTTTACAGTCTTAATGACATAGGTGAACACATTTACTTCAAAATATGTTATCAACCTTAAGCAATTATAAATACAAAAGACATGCTTTGATTAAAGAGCATGTTTATAAAACTAAGAGATAAGATGGAAGATGATTTAGAACATGAAGCACAGATAGAAACAAGATAAAAAAAAATAAAATCTTCAGTTTATTCAATGCAAATAAAATTGTGGAAAGAAAAGAATGGTTGATTAATTGATAGTTGCTTAAAATCCAATGCAGATACATATTTCAAACAAACAAAAAAAGTAATACAGTTGAAATGAAGAGAGAATAAAATGCTCCGCAGGGCGCAGCTTGATACGACCGCAGAGGTCGAACCCTGAACAGTTGGGGCAAGTATGGACACAACATTCAAGCTTGATACAGCTCTGAATTTGGATTGTGATTAAATATTTGACACAGCATAGGTGTCTGACACAGAATGAATGTGGTCTAAGAACTTAAAAATTTTAAATTGAACATTCACCTATTATGGTCCAATATCCAAAATCTAAATACATGGTTAGATTCAGCATATCAAAGAACCCCAAGAATTAATTTTTGATGAAATCAAACAAAGTTTAATTTTGAACCCTTTTGACCTCAATGTGGACAAAGTTGATAACGGGGCCCAAAAATCAAAAATCTAAATACATGGTTAGATTCAGCATATCAAAGAACCCCATATATTCAATTTTTGTTGAAATCAAACAAAGTTTAATTTTGGACCCCGATTTGGACCAACTTGAAAACTGGGCCCATAATAAAAAATCTAAATACATGTTTAGATTCAGCATATCAAAGAACCCTAAGAATTCAATTTTTGTTAAAATCAAACTAAGTTTAATTTTGGACCCTTTGGACCTTAATGTAGACCAATTTGAAAACGGAACCAAAAATTAAGAATCTAAATACACAGTTAGATTCGGCATATCAAAGAACCCCAATAATTCAATTTTTGATGAAATCAAACAAAGTTTAATTTTGGACCCTTTGGACCTCAATGTGGACCAATTTAAAAACGGGGCCCAAAATCCAAAAACTAAATACACGGTTAGATTCAGCATATTAAAGAACCCCAAGAATTCAAGAATAAAACCCCATTGAAATTGGTCAAGAAATAAGCAATTTATATGAAGTATCTTCTTTTGCACAATACTGTGCAATTAAATATTTCTTGCTATTGCGCAATACTGTACAATTGACAATTTCTTGCTATTGCGCAATATTGTGCTATTGGATATTTCTTGCTATTGCGCAATACTGTGCAATTGAAGATTTCTTGCTATTGTGCAATACTGTGCAATTGAAAATTTCTTGCTATTGCACAATACTTATTATATAATAATTTACACATCCTGTTTGGTGTGTATCTCCTACCATATCATTATTATTTGCTTTTAAATATAAATCCGAAATAACCAACTTAAAATGGAAAATTTTAAAAAAAGAAAAAAAAGGAAAAAAAAAATCCCCCCCCAAATTTTTTGAACCCCCTTATGATTCATCACCCCCAAACTCAATCCCAGCCTTCCCTTTGTGGTATGGTACCTTGCAGTACAATTTCAGAGAGATCCATACACTTGAACACAAGTTATTGTCTGGAAACTAGAAAAATGTGTTTTTTGGCCCCTTTTTGGCCCCAAATTCCTATACGTTTTGGGCAATTACCCCAAAACTCAAACCCAGCTTTCCCTTTGTGATATGGAACCTTGTAGTACAATTTCCGAAAGATCCATACACTTACACACAAGTTATTGTCCTGAAACTAGAAAAATGCTTGTTTTTTGCCTCTTTTTGGCCCCTAATTCCTAAAATATTGACGCAATTACCCCCATCATCAATCCCAGCCTTTCCCTTAGTGGATGATACCTTGTAATACAATTTCAGTGAGATCCATACACTTGCACACAAGTTATTGTCCTGAAACTATGCTTATTTTTGGCCCCTTTTTGGCCCCCAATTCCTAAACGTTTCCGCAATTACCCCCAAACTCAATTCCAGCTTTCCCTTTGTGATATGGAACCTTGTAGTACAATTTCAGAAAGATCCATACACTTACACACAAGTTATTGTCATGAAACTAGAAAAATGCTTGTTTTTTGCCCCTTTTTTGGCCCCTCATTCCTAAAATTTTGAGGCAATTACCCCCAAATCAATCCCAGCATTTCTTTTGTGATATGGAACCTTGTGGTACAATGTCAGAGAGATCCATACACTAACACACAAGTTATGTCTGGAAGTTACAAAAATGCTTATTTTCGGCCCCTTTTTGGACCCTAATCCCTTTACTGTTGGTACCATAACCCCCAAAATCAATCCCTACCTTCCTTTTGTGGTATTGAACCTTGTGGTAAAATTTCATAAAGATTCATTCACTTAAACTAAAGTTAGAGTGCGAAAACCAATGTGTCTTCGGACGACGCAGGACGACAACGACCACGCCAACGTCATACCAATTTACGACCACAAAAATTTTTTTGCGGTCGTATAAAAATTAGAAATGAAGAAAAATGAAAATTGTCAGAGAAAATTACACAGGCAAATTTGGTGGTAGATAAATAAATTGGTGTTTTATACTTTCTGCAAGTCATTTACACATCTATGGTTATAAGTTATGCCTTTAATTCAGAATTCTTTGCCATCTTAGAATCCAGAGTACTGGCATACAGTTGTCATTGTATTGCTTAAAAATAATGCATTTTGCCAAAGCCAAATATATTGGATGATAAAGATCAAATTAAAATTAGTTTTATAAAGTAGTAAAGGAAGGCTGTTTAATTCTGTAATCTGTAGACATGCAAGTATTTGGGGATCAAATTCGTATATCATATATCAGTATTATACAGAAATTGTGTATTTAAATTACCGCTATAGTTTGTTACGTAATATACAACAATTGGATTTGTTATCATTTAAGCTGTCAAATTGTTACTGTTATACGTTTTTTATTTACAGTATTGTAAGCTGTACAATGCTCTTCTTGTCCCATGATTCAGAAAATTAAAAATGGTTTCAAGGTATACCTGATGTCCCTCAATTTGCTTGATTAACCTTACATATTAATAAAAAGAGATATCAAAGTGGATTTTACTTGAAGAATGATAAGGAATGAAATGTGATCAATAAGAAATTAGAGAAATGAAGTTGGATGTAAACCTTTATAGGAATCAATGAGGCCTATGATAGATCAGAGGGTCAACTTTTTATGGAAATAGTTGTACTGTCTTTAAGCATGACCTTACACCAAGTCATATGATTGAAGGTCATTTACTTTTTAAAAATCAACCCAAAAATGTGTCTAAGGGAGTTTAAAAGTCTTAAAGTATACAGACCTACACTTAATACTGTGACATACATTTTATACAAAAACATAAAATGTAGGTCAAAGTGACCTAATTTTACCAGAGCCTGCAATATTCCCCATGATGTATCCTTATTCCAATGTAATTGAAGGTCACTTGGAGTCTGAAATCTAAAGTCTCATGCAAAATTCATCAACACGATCAAAGTAAGTCCGCCTTTCAAAGAATTTATTGTTTAAAAGTAGACATGGCCTATATATATGTCACTGAGATAGCATATCATTATCAATGCACAATAAAAAGAAATCTAGAGGTCAACTTAACTTCTTTGTGTTCTTTTAGGTAAACTTTCATTTCAACTTCAATCCTAGTGACTTTTCAAAAAACAAAATTTGAGGACAATGAAGAAATTTCAATATTGAAAAAACACAGACTATAAACAACATTATCAAAGAATAAAATGGAAGTTTATATTGATACCATAATATTATCCCATGGCCCCAATCCAAATTTCTTCTTCCCTTTCTTTCATAATATTGAATTTTGATATTTCTTTTGAATGTATTTTTTTTTAAATTTCCTCCAAAATCCTAAATAAATTGTTGAGTAACTTTGTAAAATAATGGTACAATTGATAAAGCAAAATTCTGATGCAATATAGATCTGCAATTTAAATCTTTCTGCAATTGTTGACTTCTTTCTGATTCATTAAAACTTATAAATTAGATAATACCACAGGAGCTTATATAAAACCGTCAACACTTTTTACAGGAAATTAATATTGCCTAACTTCAAATAGCCTATAACTGGGAGATCAATCATTTTGTATTTTAACATCTGCCAATAATATTTATGTAAGGAAACTGCTATTATCATCAGAGCCATTATTTATAACACACACAAAGGGTGGAGTTCTATTGTGCATGCATCTATTTCTTCCTCATAATTTTTTTTTAATATTGCTTTCATTTTTTTTACAATAGCTGCTACTTCAAGCATACATCTGACAAAAATAAACGAATAACTTCCTTAAATCGTATAAATCATTAATCTAGTATATTACAGATATAGTAAATCACATCCTACATTTTTCTAATTAATTTAATTCCTGCAAAAAGTTACCTAAAACTAGAGCAATCTACAATTTTTCTATAAATCTCCAGTACATAAAACCCACACAGTCCCAGTAATACAATACAACACCTTGAGGATTAATTTCTTTATAGTCACTAGTGCTTAATAGCTCATCTTGTCTATAAAAATTTCCAATCAACTCATTTTGAAAAATCAACATGTTCAGAAAATATTCAGCCAGAGTTAATCCAAATTTTGCTACCAATCAAAATTCTCAAAAGTTTGGCTGAGAGGCTGTTGTAGTTTATACTCCATACACATGATAAATATTGAAATTTTTTACTCTCAACATGCTAAAAATCTTAATGAATGTTTAACTAGAATTTGTCTATAAAACACTCGGAGGACAATTGAGAAATTGTCATGACATTTGACTCTTTTATTGTTTACCATGTTTACAGCAGCGGAGAAATGATGATCAAATTATATACAAATCCCCATTTTGAAGTACATGTACATGTAGTTATAAATCTATTTCTGTTAAACATTTAAGTGCCAATCTGCCCAAGAATCAGGCAGTGGTGAAAACATGACAAACAAAAACCCACTCAAGTTGACATTAATCTATGTTCAAAATGTATAATGGTGCATGAATATAACATTCATTTCCTTGTCCTGTTCTGGTAATTCAAGATATAATATGGTTGAAAAGCACTAGAAATTAAAAAATTAAGGGGAGCTAACAGCGTAATTTGCTATCAATCTAACCAAAATTTATCTAGAGATCTCTCGAACTACTAGTCACGCAGAAAAGAAAGACCTACCATTTCTAACTCAGGATGAGGGTAACTTCAAAATAGTATGGTTAGGTCGGTGGTTTTTTTTCGGCCATATTTTGATTTTTTTCAAAATTGCCTGATTCTTACAAAGACTGGCATTTAATTTGTTATTTTCTATTCCCTCATAGATGGAGTCATTTTTACTTGGCTATGTTGAAAGAAGCAACAAAAGATCACTTCAATATATTCAACTAAAGAACGTTCTTTTGTCTTCCTGACATCCTCAGCATTTTCTCAACATATGTAAGTAATTACTTTCACAAGAGGACAAGAATTGGAAAGGATTATACAATCTCTCTATAGACTAAGCATTATAATTACATAATGCTGATTCTTTGTTAATTACTTTGAAATCTTTCAGGCAATTCTAGCAATATATAAAATGTCACATTAAAAAAAGATCTGTGTAGTAATGAAACTCGTCTGGGTAAAATTCAATCAACCCTCTAAACCATGTGAAAAGTTTCTACATTCTTTCATTTGTCCCCAAACATAAATAAAATCCTAACAAGTATTTCTCTTATATTCATTTCATATTATGGAGATATTGAATAAAAGGAGGAAATAGTACTTTTATTGACCAATTTATATAATAAAAATTACCTTGTAACACAGTTGTTACAAAAAGTACCATTAATTGTACTTAAAATTTTTTGCAATAATCTCTAATGATTTCCTTATTTTTGTGGCTTTTTTTTGCCAACTACATAAATTTCTACTTTTAATTCTTTTCAAGTGTTAATTCGTTCGCATGGGAATGGACATACAAGTTTTCAAATTTTATTATATATTTCACATTTTCATTTTTCTTCTATTTATCACCGTAGAAATGTTTCCTAAAGGTCTCGGTAGAAAAACAACTATTTTGAAAATGTCACTTTCTTTACGAATTGAACACACATGACAGCTTAAATACTAATAAAACAATTCATGAAGGTTGGTATTTCAATTAGTGCAGTTATGTGGTATTTGATGCCATTGAATTCAACAGTTCCTTTCCTTAAAATTAATTTCCTTATAAGCAATATATCTTATTCTTAAAGATATATTTAGAAAAACAAAATGAAATATAGACTGGTTAAAAATTTTAAAAATCTGTGATATGGCCAGGGAAAATAACTTTTGCTTGAACTTTGTTTAATTCTTGGTTAATAAACTTCTGCAAATCAACAACTTTTAATACTTTTTTACCAAGAGAACAAAAACAGATGTTCCCAGAAAATGATTTTTCTAATAAGTCTCCTAATGCAAAGCATCAAGTTCTAATAGTGATAGCAACATACATATATACATGTATATTAGTACCCTTTTTTTACCAATTTACATTCTGTCTCCCATCAATCAATCCACTTGCCTGCCAGACATGGGTCAGTATTTTTATTTTAATTTGAATTCATTATTTTGACACATGTGACTTCAATACTTATTGTGTGTTTGTCATATTAAGTTTAGGAAATAGACTTTCACAAAGTTGGGTTCAAAGATATTTTGGAATTTGCAATTCAAAAACAGCATTTCAGTCAACCAAATCAGCAATAAACTGTAAACTGAAAGCATATATATATATATATATGTATACATTGCTCAAGGTCGTAGGGTTGACTATAATTGATAACGTCCACTTTATTTGAACTTTGGTGGATAGTTGTCTCATTGGCAAATGGCAATCATACCGCATATCATTATTTATATATATTATAAAACCAGAGTAGAAATAAAGAGGTCAACATGCAAGTGCAGTTTTCATTAACAGACAAGTTTGTCAAGCTATTAATGTCTAAGAGTCAAGTGTAGCAATGTTGTTAATGAAATGAACAAAGACTACCAACGATCATTGCCAAAGATCTGCATGCAGTCTACATACAGTTAATATCGTTTGCGTTATTTATGATGTCAGAAGTTGGCTATTACGACTGATGTCATTAACATATACTGAAAGTGTGAAATCTATTAAACAAGGGAAAATAAACACAGAGCTAAATATGATCAATAAAAAACAAAAGTGATGAAATTGACAACATATCACGATATAGTTACAATCCAACTATTAGAGAATAATGTGAATTCAATTTCATTCTGGGTATACCAAATTTTGTGGTATTCATGGGTATTGGTGAACCTCAAATTTAATTGTTCAATAGAGTAAACTTTTTCTACAGACTTGTGTAAAACCATGATATCAAATATCAATCAAAACACAATTTTTCCTCAATCCACAGAGCAAGATACCAATGACAATAAATGTCCTTATTATTAATATTCCTGTACAGTTGTTCAGTAAAGAAGATGATACAATAACAGTGCTACCTGGATTTATTTTTCACTGATATTCTAACTTTTAATTAACTTTTGACTTTGTAATGAAACTCTGTCTGCAGTATTAAAGTTGAGATGATAAGACATATTAAATAGGTATTTCATGAGTCGTTATGATGATTCCTAATATGTTGTCTAAGAGGTGAGTTTGAAACACAAACATTACATACAGAAAAAGTTACTGAGATTTCTGTTTTTAATTTGCAAATAATTGAATACATCCAAGAACCAGCAAGATAATGCATTACAGAAACTGACTGTATGCAAGAAAACACCTCTTATTCATTATATGTACATGGTTTCTTGTATTTCTTGATTTGTTTGTACTTTCAAACGTTACTTGTTTGCAATTTATAGAACAGAAATTCATTGAATCCCTTCTTTTTGCATTAAAAAATCCCATAAATGTTAAAAAATCTAAAACATAAAAGGGCTGGGTAGTTATTCCACATCTAACACACATATAAAAACTATTTTTATATGACCTTTTCCTACCTCATTTCAAAGGTTTATCAAAAACCCTCATAAATATTCCTTAAAATAGCATCTTCTAAGGATCATATGGTTTTGAGCTATTAATGCTCTTGTTTGTTGATTAAACTATTTAATATGAATAAAAAGATGTGAGGTATATACTTCAAGTTCAAAGAGACACCAACTGATCAAAACTAACAACCAAAAGATATATAGATGTCTACATACACAATACATGCATGTTTGATAATAGTAAATTTTGAACAAAAAACACTTGATAAGCAACAAATTATAACTTCAAATAACATGAATAATGACATTCTTTAAATTATTTAATTTATTGAAATAAAATTAAATGGACAATCACGATTTGTCATTTCTTACTCTATGTATGTGTATTGTAGGTCTACATAAGAGATGTTATCTGTTGAATATGTAAATTTCATTTATCAAAAACCTTTTAGCTACCATGATGATGTGAACAGATTGCCAATTACAAGCCAAGCCTTTTAACAAGTTCATAATGACAATAGGTCTGATCAATAATCAATTTACTGGACATTTTGTGTATTAACCATATTTACATTATTTCAATATTTTATATGATTTATATTTCATATACGAAGTTTTCACCATTGCATAACATTTTACCATTGTTTGTATTGTCGTAAATACTAGAAATAATTTAGAATTTGACTTTAAATGGTCCTTGAATAGACCTTGACCATTTTACTTGTTCAAAATTTGTTTTTCTTCATTTTTTTGTAACAATGCAAACAGAAGGTGTTAAATGTCAATTTATTTTATATTAGACATAAAAAAATCTATTGTTTCTTCACCTCATATTTCAAATACATGTATGTAATCATACATGAAAAAATCATTGCAAATAAAAGGAGATGTAAGGTATTTGTAAGTCAACCATTAAAGGCAACCAAATAACAATCAGTGAAAAAAAAGACAAATCACTTCTGTTTTGTACAGCAACATAATATTTCCTTAAGAATGTAACCAAAAATAATTGTGTCATTTCCCATTTGTGCACTAGTATAATATCTCTTTCAACTTTTAAATACATTATTGAACAGAAGTAAAACCTGATGTTCTCTGCATTTAAAATTCTTTGTACTACAATAAAATTTTGTTATTGTCTGAATATTGGTGAATATTTATAAGGAATATTACATTAACCAATATTCCAATGTGACAGTCATGACAGTGTTTATTCCTTGAGATATTAACCTTTATATGACAATATTTTGCTTAAAGCTTATCGAAAAACCATAAAAAATGAGGTCAAGGTTAGATGAATATGAATAGATTGAAGGACATGCACATTTATATATAATATTGAGTAAATAGTCCTAAGGAAGAAGATCTTCTACTTAAAACTTGTAAACCTAATCACAAAAAAAATACAGAACATTAACCATTAAAATAAGGTCAAGGTCAGATACCCCATTCAAATGAACATGTTCATTTAAAAATGATTCTTTAAACACCAGGCTTCAAAATTTCCACACACTGGTTCATCCTGACATTAATGGTGTCACCAAGCAATCAAGGACCATAACTCCTTGAAGCATAGTGAAAAACATTAAAGATGACTTCCAATTTGTCATGAAAAACAGAATATCAAAGTTTGAAATTGATTGGTTGAACAGTTCATGAGTTATTACACAGAATGACATAAAGTGTTCACTTTCAATCAATTAAAAGACCATGTTATCCAATATTGAACTTGATCTCAATTTTGTCATGAGAAACAACACATCAAAATTTGAGAAAAATTTGTTGAATGGTTTTCAAGTTAATGCACCAAATAATTCATTAACATCTACCCTTCCATTAGCCCTCCCTATATTTTACAAGCATGTACCTTATATACCACATTGCCTCACATTCTCATTAAGAAAAAATTCACACACCTAATTAAATGGGCATTTAAAAAGTCAGAATGTGAATATATATGTTCAAACTCTTTTAGGTCATTTTTTAGTAGCAATAAACAAAAAATCAATGTCAATTGGACATGCTTTGATACTATATGCCCTTGAATTTTTACTAGATAACATTTTTGTTCGCTTTGGAGATTCCGTATATCGTCAGGTTATCGGAATTCCAATGGGGACTAACTGTGCACCACTTATTGCGGACCTTTTTTTGTATTGCTATGAGTTACAATTTATGACAAAAATCAGCAAAGACCCATCGAAACAACATCTGATACACAAATTTAATAATACTTTTAGATATTTGGATGATATTTTGGCTCTCAATAATGACGACTTCAGTATGTATACTAAAGAAATTTATCCTGTTGAACTTACTTTAAATAAAGCTAATACTAACAATGACCACTGCCCTTTCCTCGATCTTGATATCTATATCATTAATGGAAAGCTTAATACTAAAATATATGATAAAAGAGATGATTTTTCATTTCCTATCGTTAATTATCCATTTTTAGATGGTGACGTTCCCTTGTCACCATCTTACTGTGTTTATATATCTCAACTTGTATGATTCGCTCGTGTATGTAATAATGTTTTAGATTTTAATGAGAGAAATTTATGTATTACTGAAAAATTATTACACCAGGGTTTTCGATATCACAAACTAGTCAAAACATTTAATAAATTTTATCATCGGTATAAGGACATCATTCGTAAATATAGCTCAACATGCAGACTTCTTATACGTTCAGGTATTTCACATCCAATTTTTTATGGAAATATTCTTTATAAAGCACAAAAATGTCAGTATTCACCTCTGAAGCTAACAAAACCTTTAAATAGACTTATTAAGAAGGGATATAGTTACGATACTGTTGTCTGGTCATTAAAGATTGCATATTTTGGTGTTAATATTGATTCACTTATAGGGTCTTTGCATCGGCACTACACACATTTATTTAAAAACCAGTTGTTGGCATGACACGGGTTATGTTCTTCTCATATATGTTATGATGGTATGATACTAAACCCCTAACGGGAAGGATTGTACCTGATATTCATATGATGAAGACATAAACTTTCAGTCAGTTTAATTGAAGTCTGGAGCTGGCATGTCAGTTTTCTGCTAGTAGTCTGTTGTTATTTATGTATTATTGTCATTTTGTTTATTTTCTTTGGTTACATCTTCTGACATCAGACTCGGACTTCTCTTGAACTGAATTTTAAATGTGCGTATTGTTATGCGTTTACTTTTCTACATTGGCTAGAGGTATAGGGGGAGGGTTGAGATCTCATAAACATGTTTAACCCCGCCGCATTTTTGCGCCTGTCCCAAGTCAGGAGCGTCTAGCCTTTGTTAGTCTTGTATTATTTTTAATTTTAGTTTCTTGTGTACAATTTGGAGTTTAGTGTGGCATTCATTATCACTGAACTAGTATATATATTTGTTTAGGGGCCAGCTGAAGGACGCCTCCGGGTGTAGGAATTTCTCGCTGCATTGAAGACCTGTTGGTGACCTTCTGCTGTTGTCTGTTCTATGGTCGGGTTGTTGTCTCTTTGACACATTCCCCATTTCCATTCTCAATTTTATGTAAAGTATTTTTCTAATCTCTAATAAAGGAGGGATATTTACACTAATTGTAATTTCTGACTCTATTTTTCATATTTTTTACTTATATAATTTGCTGTATAGTAAACATACAGTATCAATACTTTTACATCTGCTCTCTGTAAATCCATCTGACCAATACCCATTACTTAGGTAATATTTATTTGAGGGCTTAGTACCATCTAAACAAACAGATATCATATCACGTTTGATAACGGTAAATACTACTGCCCAGAATTATAAAATACCTGAAATATTGTTGTTATCTAAGGTCAAGTGTTACCTATATTGAACATGTTTAGAATATTTATTTGTACAACAAAATGCATATCTGGTTGGAGGCCTACAAGTACACTGTACATATAGGTCAATCATGTCAATGGTGGTGTGTTGCTGTGAATAATCACTTGAGTCATTTCAAATTTAAATTACATTTTTATCAGCTTTACTTTCTAAATTTTCTATTTAAAAAAAAATCTGAATAATAAATGTTGGATATGCATGATACAGTAATCATGGTAATAGACTTCAGGACATGTGGTGTATGTTTCTGTAATATGTTCCTTGGGTATGCTTGTGACAAACAAAAATGTGAAGCCAAATTTTCAAACATATTTCATGTATTTCACAAAATGTACCAAAACAGACTGAGTATATATAAAAAAGAAGATGTGGTATGATTGCCAATGAGACAACTCTCTACAAGAGACCAAATGACACAGAAATTAACAACTAAAGGTCACCGTACGGCCTTCAACAATGAGCAAAGCCCATACCACACAGTCAGCTATAAAAGACCCTGAAATGACAATGTAAAACAATTCAAACAAGAAAACTAACGGTCAACTTTGCTGTCAAGAGTTTTGTTAGTTTTGGAACAATAACCATATCTAACAATGTATATATATATAAAATTGAAAATTTCTTCCTTTCTCTAGCATGTGCATGTCTAGTTAAACTCCTGTACAACATGTACAATAACACCAACCCAGTCTACAGTTCTTCATTTTACAATAAAATGCTCCACAGGGCGCAGCTTGATACGACTGCAGAGGTCGAACCCTGAACAGTTGGGGCAAGTATGGACACAACATTCAAGCTTGATACAGCTTTGCATTTGGATTGTGATTAAATATTTGACACAGCATAGGTTTCTGACACAGAATGAATGTGGTCTAAGAACTTAAAAATTTTAAATTGGACATTCACCTATTATGGTCCAATATCCAAAATCTAAATACATGATTAGATTCAGCATATCAAAGAACCCCAAGAATTCAATTTTTGATGAAATCAAACAAAGTTTAATTTTGGACCCTTTTGACCTAAATGTGGACAAAGTTGATAACGGGGCCCAAAAATCAAAAATCTAAATACATGGTTAGATTCAGCATATCAAACAACCCTAAGAATTCAATTTTTGTTAAAATCAAACTAAGTTTAATTTTGGACCCTTTGGACCTTAATGTAGACCAATTTGAAAACGGAACCAAAAATTAAGAATCTAAATACACGGTTAGATTCGGCATATCAAAGAACCCCAATAATTCAATTTTTGATGAAATCAAACAAAGTTTAATTTTGGACCCTTTGGACCTCAATGTGGACCAATTTAAAAACGGGGCCCAAAATCCAAACACTAAATACACGGTTAGATTCAGCATATTAAAGAACCCCAAGAATTCAAGAATAAAACCCCATTGAAATTGGTCAAGAAATAAGCAATTTATACGAAGTATCTTCTTTTGCACAATACTGTGCAATTAAATAGTTCTTGCTATTGCGCAATACTGTACAATTGACAATTTCTTGCTATTGCGCAATACTGTACAATTGACAATTTCTTGCTATTGTGCAATATTGTGCTATTGGATATTTCTTGCTATTGTGCAATACTGTGCAATTGAAGATTTCTTGCTATTGCGCAATACTGTGCAATTGAAAATTTCTTGCTATTGCACAATACTTATTATATAATAATTTACACATCCTGTTTGGTGTGTATCTCCTACCATATCATCATTATTTGCTTTTAAATATAAATCAGAAATAACCAACTTAAAATGGAAAATTTTAAAAGAAAAAAAAAAGAAAAAAAAGGAAAAAAAAAAAATCCGCCACCAAATTTTTTGAACCCCCTTATGATTCATCACCCCCCAAACTCAATCCCAGCCTTCTCTTTGTGGTATGGTACCTTGCAGTACAATTTCAGAGAGATCCATACACTTGAACACAAGTTATTGTCCTGAAACTAGAAAAATGTTTGTTTTTTGCCCCCTTTTGGTCCCTAATTCCTAAAATATTGAGGCAATTACCCCCATCATCAATCACAGCCTTCCCTTTGTGGTATGGTACCTTGCAGTACAATTTCAGAGAGATCCATAAACTTGAACACAAGTTATTGTCCTGAAACTAGAAAAATGCTTATTTTTGGCCCCTTTTTGGTCCCCAATTCCTCAACGTTTCGGCAGTTACCCCCAAACTCAATTCCAGCTTTCCCTTTGTGATATGGAACCTTGTAGTACAATTTCAGAAAGATCCATACACTTACACACAAGGTATTGTCATGAAACTAGAAAAATGCTTGTTTTTTGCCCCTTTTTTGGCCCCTAATTCCTAAAATTTTGAGGCAATTACCCCCAAAATCAATCCCAGCATTCCTTTTGTGATATGGAACCTTGTGGTACAATGTCAGAGAGATCCATACACTAACACACAAGTTATGGCTTGAAGTTACAAAAATGCTTATTTTTGGCCCCTTTTTGGCCCCTAATTCCTTTACTGTTGGTACCATAACCCCCAAATTCAATCCCAACCTTCCTTTTGTGGTATTGAACCTTGTGGTAAAATTTCATAGAGATCCATTCACTTAAACTAAAGTTAGAGTGCGAAAACCAATGTGTCTTCGGACGACGCCAACGTCATACCAATATACGACCACAAATTTTTTTTTGCGGTCGTATAAAAATTGGTTCAGGATTCATTGAATACTTTTTTGAACTTTTACTAATTTATGTTCCATTACTTTTAAAAGGCTTGGTAAATCATACTAACTCCTTATGAAGTGCTATAACAACGTCTGCATGATATGTCATGATCAATAGCTGAAATTTTAACTACATTTATCATGACTATTTATGGAGTGCGAAAAACTCTTTGGAAGTCTTGGATAACCTTTGAAGGTCAGTTTGCCTCATTTGACAAGTTTAGATTTCTATCAATTGTAACTGATTGTATGCCCTTTATGGGCCCTGTAATTTGGGAAATAAAAATATTCTATTCTATTCTATACCGTTTATAGTACATGTACACTACAACACAATCTCATTAAAGAGAAGATTGCCTTTAATTCAATAAAACAGTCTTATGATTATCAGATAAATCTCCAACGGTGTACCTACAAATGTGTATCTGCTGTAGGTGTTAAAGTTCCCTTTTCAGTTATAAAACTAACAAAAATACACAAATTGAAAACAAAATGGCAAATAAATTGGTAAAGTCATTAATATTTTGCTTGACAATATGTATGTCTGTCTTGTAGATCTTATACATGTACCATTGAAAAAGTGATTTATATTATTTTCTTCTGGGGAAAAAAAACTGTACCCCTTTTATTGCAGATTTATTTGCTTACTACCACAACTGTTATGAATTCTAATTTGAGGTAAACATGGTAAAGCTTCATTATGTCACAATAAAACACCACTTGATAGATATTTTTAACAATACAAGCAGATATTTAGATAAGGAAAAAGTATAATATATGTGTGTCAAGGGTTTCCTTCCTATATATCAACCCTGTCAGGTATTTTGATGAAATAAGTTAGGGGCTACAACTGATATATATTTATATATATATATAGGTGAAAAGTTTATCCTCATAAAAACATTAGGTTTTAAAATAAAAGTTGGTTGGGAAACCCTAAATATATACCCTTTTTATCTGATAAACAATCCAGATTTTTCTAAAAACATGTATAGAAATAAACTATCCGCACCTGAACTCATTCTTACTCACATGGCTAAATCGAACAATAAAAGTGACTAATGTCCTTTTTTATACAATGATATTCATGATATTAGAATTTCTCAATCATGGTAATATCCATACCTAAATTATTAATAAACCAGAAGACTTTTCCTTTCCTATTGTTAATTTTCCTTCCCTTGATGGAAAGTGTATATTTTTCAGGTTGTTTGATATGCAAGTGTTTGCAATGCAGACTCTGATTTCAATTCACCATGTTCACATTTCATTATTTAGAGCAAATTTGAACCCCTAGCTTGTAGGTGTTGGTTCATCAAACTCTTACACAGTTAAACATATTGAGGACACATGCGTCACATGATATAATATTATATACTAACCAGCATTCTCTCAAACTTTTCCACGACCTCTTTGTCCGACAATGAGCTAGTGTCTGGACGGAATCCATAAGCGTTCCCGTTAGTGTCATCGGACTCACTAGGTGTTGGTAATTTGTTTGGTGCCTTTTTGTCTTTTCCTCCTCCCTTTATTTTATTAAACTGTAAATAAAATAATTAAGCATTTCAAAGTAATCAAATTAATTGCATTTACTGGATCTAAATCAATCTGCAATTATTTAAACTCCTATTAGTCTTTGATATAGTAGTAGCTCCATGGTGTTTCATTGTTGAATGCTTGTTCTGTGTTCAGAGACCCAAAAGAAATACAATTTTTCCATTTTATTTCAACTGTAATCAATTAACCCTATATACATGTACATGATATAGTAATGTATAAATTGAATAGCATAAAAAGTTGATATAAATTTTAATAACAGTGTTGTTCTAAATCTCAAAATGATCACCATTATTTATTATTCAAGATTTTTCTAAAATCATCATACATTGCATTGTACAATGGCAATAACTCATATAGGGAGTCAATTGATGGTTCATGTTATTATGTAACTGTAGGCTCTAAACAGCCTCTGTTGCTCATCTTGATATACACATGTACATTTGTGTATGTGTGTATGTTCAATTACATGTGTATGGCCACCATATACATTGTTTGTAATAATATATAAATTCAATCTCTTTTTTGTTGATCTTGTTCTGCTGATCATTTTTGATAGTTCAAGTTTTAATTTATTCACCCAAGTTTTCTCCAAAATCATGAAAATTGCAAAAATGTGTAAAAATCATCATTAAAGGGCCATAACTCCTATAAAGAGTTGACTGACAATTTTGGCCATCTTGACATGTTGTAGATCTTGTCCTGGTCATCATTTATGCTTTTAAAGTTTTTATCTACATGAATTTATCTATTATAGTTGTCAAGATAAATAGGCAATATGGAGTTTGCTGACAATTTCAGAAATGTTCACTAATATGGAGATCTTGTCTTGATATTTAAATTTCTATAAATCTACATGCATCTATCATGTCTATTATACATGTTATATAGATATAAGCCATGTAAGCCAGAACACAAAGCTAAATGGTAAAAAAAATTGTCATTTAAGGGCAACAACTCCTATAAAGAATCAACCAACAATTTTGTCAACACTGATTTATTTGAAGATCTTGTCTTGTGAATCATTTTTGCTACTCAAAGATTCTCTCTACATATATCGATCATAATTTTCATAGATAATTACCATAAGAATCAACTGTTTTATCGAATTTATGTTTTACACAACAAAATCATTGGAAAAAGTTAGTACCAGAATGTCCAACCACAAAGTAAGTAAACTGTCGAAAAATTACTTACTCCAGAGACAAAAGTTAGTACATGTAATATGAAATTGGTCTGTACATGTTACCATGGCTACTGTACATGCTGTACCCGTCATAATTTATATATTATTTATTTCAGTAGTTAAGGTATTATTTGATTTTTTCGTTTGTCTACCTGCAGTTTCTGATTTCTTCTTCCTGCAGGTATAGTATAACTTGTTACCTCTTTGTACTTTTAAATGTTTTACCTTGAATGATTTTCTCTTCTGTTGGTCCTTCTTGGGAACAACCTGTTCACTCATTTTCTAATTAATATCACTGTCAACAAAACAATATTAATTGTGATACTGTGTACCCAAATGATGTTTAAGGAACATAATTATTCAGATGTGTATTTGTCTTAAAAGACAGCTAACTTCCTGAATGTCACAGGAGAAACTACACAGTAAATAGTAGTGTACATGTGCTATATACTTACAATACTGTTCCGTTTTGATATATCTTTTTTGTCCATGGTTGATTTTCAAGTATACACTTCCTCCGATAAACAAAACCGCATGTAAACATACGACATTAAGTCATATAAGACATTGAGTCCATTTGAATCTTGGAGCTCGACTGATTTGAACGAAGCTGTTGGTGAAGTTTCATTAATTTCAAAGAATAAAACTTGAAGGGATTATTTGAAAATGAAGGTAAATGAACAGTTTATAACAAAATCTTGCTGTCAATAGTTGTTGCGGTATTTAGCACTTGAATATAAAAGAACTTCCATTCATTGTGTTTTGACACACTTTTTTGTGATTCACTATCCGCCATATCATACTCCCAAAATTTTGTCCAATGGGAATCACGTTTATATGTTCACTTCGTCAATATTTACTATTTTTAGATTCTGCATAAAATTTCTTTTTCATTTCAGTCCGTTTTCAATTTTCTTTATCGCATCCTTCTCAGATGTATATCAAGTTGTTCGCAATCAAATATTATAAGAATCAAGTGCACAAGAAAGGAGTAGCAAAAAGGGGATTTTCCAATATTTCCAAATTGGCCAATCAAAATTGCTGTTTTAAAATCAAGGAGGTTGGAAAATGGCAGGTGCCACATTGGATGCCAAAGGATGGTTAGAAGAAAATCAATTATATAAGGCTATATCTCACATTCATACGATAGTTGTAAAGTTTTAAGATTGTGCATAAAATGTTAAACGTGTGCATTATTACTTATACAAAATTTCATTCAATTAAAACTATTTAGTGTAACTCATTCTGACAGTTGTCCTGTCCTGGAATTTTAAAGTCTGACACTGACAGAGATAAGAGTTCAGATTTACTTCTCACACTGCCACTAGAAGATTTTTTGTGTCCCAATTTTATAGATTAATGTTGGTTTTATGGTCAAGAACGCCGTCAAGAATATGGCCTGAATCTATTGACACCCAACATGCATCATGCTTCTATTTAAAATTCCTCCTCAGCCCCTCTCTGGTAGCATTCAACCTCAAGACAGGCATGCACATATTCTTCATTCATTCAGATGCTTGTTTAAACTTGAAGTCATATGAAATTATTGAACTAATGCATGTGTATATGTGAAACTAAGTCATTTATGCACCATTTTACAATTGTTACGAATACACAGGACTCACGCTAGCAGGCGACTGGGGCGAAGTAGTTACTATCCTATCCGTCACTACATTTTACCCGACTGCCAAAGTCGATGAAACAGCAATTTTTCATTTATAAGTAAAGAAATACAAAGACATAAATGATTTATTCCTTTAGAAGAGGTGAACATGGTGAAAGCATTGACTATACAGATTGGTCGTATGTTATTTCAAATAAAACAACTTTTTATGAAGTATTGTATTTTCTTTCACTTCCGGTACTTGTTATCGAGAGGGTATATATATCATGTATATCAAAACATTCTGTTTTTTGGCAAAATAAGTTTGTTACTTCATTAGAACGTGATGAAAATTGCCTTTAGTTAATGTTTCAATTTGAACTATTATTGCATTAAAAGCAACATATTCTTTTCAAATCGCTTGTCAAACATTGTTTATTTTCGTAAATTTTTCTTTGTTCACTAGTATTTTTTTTTCAAAGACATTTGAAGCACATACAGCATGTACAGTGGAATCCCCTGTGGGTATCACGCATTCCCTGATTTCATCATATCCGCAATGTAACACAAGTAGAATTGTACTTTTAATTGTTTTAGTCTTCCGAAGGATCAGAAAAGATAAGAATTGATAAGTTCAAGCATAAATTTATAATTGCAATCCCATGATAAACCATATTTAACCATTTTCATAAAAAAAATTACATCACTATTAGATAAAATTGATTTCATTTTAAGTCAGATTTTATCAAAATAACTTAGATTTTGCTCCACATCCTTGGCAGTTTGTTTGGTTCAAACTGAACTATATTTTGTAGTATAAAATCTTT
The DNA here is from genome assembly GCF_021869535.1 of Mytilus californianus. Classification (NCBI taxonomy): domain Eukaryota; kingdom Metazoa; phylum Mollusca; class Bivalvia; order Mytilida; family Mytilidae; genus Mytilus; species Mytilus californianus. Next base: position 49,764,700 of record NW_026262745.1, on the reverse strand, counting down.
CCTTTATTTAAAATTAACTATTTTTAGAAGGCATGCATGAAGTTACCGGTCATTTGAAGAGCTGTGAAAACAGGGGTTTCCCTAATTTTGGACACACATCAACAAAATCTAAGGGTGAATCCATACATTAATAAGATTTCATGAAATTAAAGTATGTCATGAATTTGTTTATGCGATATTAACCGATTATTGGATTTATGAGTTTACCAAAGTGAAGCCAAAAGTCTTAGGTGGTTTGATACACTAGACCAGGGCTTCCAAAACCGTTGTATTGTCCGGACTTGTCGGATAAGTTATGATTATGACTTGTTGTGTGGAACCTGAAACGGACATTTAATGAGGGTTTGGCATTTTAACATAATTAAGAAAAAAAATGAAGTTATTGCGATCTTTTTGACCTGACCTTTTGCCTTAAACGGACACATTTCCTGTAATATAAGTGACATCATCAGTGGTGAATATTCAAGGTACTATCAAAACAAACCCTACTTTAATACCTTCTCATTACAATCAAGGTTAATTAGTTGTCTGACAGTTGAAATTTACCTGTTCAGGTGACAGGTAAACTATAGTATGTGCAGGATATTGATCGGTCTGTTTAAAGTAACTTTCATAAATTTCAGCGTTTTCCATCTAATTAATTTAGTCAAAAAGATTTAGATTATCAAAAATACACATATAAATAAGATTTGATGAAAAATTTAAAAGGTAGTTATAAACATGATAAAGGTTTTAAGCGAAAAATCGTCAGAACCACGTTGTTTGAACTAGGACATGCTTGCGCATGTGCGCAGGTGTGAGATTTAATTATGCATCCAAATTCTTCAAAAATGCTAAAATTATCATTGATACCTTTATCTAACGTTCATTTCAAGTATTTTCTTGAAGAAATAATGTGGAAAGAGCTACTTGAACTCAATCGTGCTTTGTAAACGTACACAGATTTTACGTTTCCGTCATCGGTCAGTGTATAACCATTGTCAAGTCAACATCCAGTATAAGAAAATGTGCCTTCTTAAAATGAATTCAGAAAGTTAAGTTTTTGACAACGTAATTTTGCACAAATAAAGGTTCCAAGGCAGATATTAGTACGCTAATGTTGCACACTTCGATTGATGCATTGTCAGTTTAACAACTTACGTCAGTACATCAAATTTGTATCAAAATTCAAGTTTAATATCATTTTTATGTCAATCATTGTTTATATGATGCCCAACTGATTACCATGATCTCCTTTTGTTACTTAATCTTAAGGGATTAAAATCAGGATCGGACAAAAAATGTCCGGCTGGCACAAATATATTTTGGAAGCCCTGCACCGGACTGCACTGTACATGTTAAACAGCTTAAATAACAAGATTATCAATAACAATTATTTAATTTACAGAATAATTTAAAAAAGTATTTCAAATTTATTTTTAGGCATTTAAGTACAGAGGGTATTGAACAGTGTGTTGGTGAAAACTCTAGGAAAGATGAAAAGATTATTGAAATTGCTAAAGATGTAAGTACTCCAGATCAGTGAAGATTAAAATCAGATTTTGATTCTGTAGGATAGTCTCCACAAATGTTTTTAAGAACTCATGGTTAGACATTTGAAATCATTAAACTATTGGGTATGAAGTATACCTCAGAAAAAAGGATATGCATGTAGAAAAGATGCAACTCTCAGCAATACCATGGATGATGATGTTGGATGGCTATTTAATATCAGGACGAGAAGATGTTTATGTGAAGTAAATATGGACCCTGCCTTGTACTAGACAGACACAGATGTTAAAATGCTAGTTCTCAAGGTAACAGACTGCAGGTTGACAATTTTCCCTACCTGGACGTATTATTCTGACTTTGATTCAACCTGTCTTTGCTCTTACAAAAAAATGTACTTCATATGCAGCATGAGGAGAAGAAGAAAATGCCAAGTCTTTGGTTTGATCTGGCCATGGATCAAACCGACAATCTCCAGTGCTCGAGGAATTGTATGTAAAGCTGACAAAGACCATTATGTATATCAATGATACTTATACACAGCTTTTAATGTTGTTTTTCACTTTGATAATAGGTAGAAGGTTTATAAAAAGGAAACAATTTTGATAAAGAAGATACAACTAGATTATTGTGCTTTCTTGTATCATTACAACTTAACAACAAATCTTTGCTGAAATTCAAAACTGCATCATTTTCAAATATAAAGTCTTTTCAATAGAAAATTTACACTATATCAGAAATATTAAAAAATATAGATAGGTCTCTATGGCTTGATTTTCAAGTACATCTACACGCATGTTTGTTTGTATTTTAGATGGGAATAATATTATTTATAGTAAATGTATGGGAAGAAATTAATGTTCCTATGTCATGACTGTTTTGAAACAAATATACTTAAAAACAACAAAATTTGAAACTATTTTCCTCAGAATTGTGTTTTAAAATCATTTAAAAAATATATATTTACATATAGATGGGTTTATGAGGCAAATTTTCTTAATCATTGCCAAGAAAATTAAATTCAGAAGGGTTACAATCCATTTTAACATGTTTAAATAGGTGAAAATGTCAGCTGTTAACATCCATAAGCAGCAAAGTGAGTCTGATATTCATTTAGGACATGTATTTTAGCATATGTAACTTTAGTTTTAAATTTTTAAATTGCATATTAAAAACAAATATGTAGACATTTGAGAAATAAGTGAAGGGGAAATAAAAAGGACAATGGCATAAGGCAGAGATGCAGCTAATCGTCGGACCTGTTGGACTTAGGGGGCAGACTTTTAGAGTGTCCAGCAAAGTAAAATGGAAATATTTGATTCCTGTTGCTTACACTGCCCAAGAGAGATGGATTTATAAAAGAGCACTGCTCTTGTTTCCTTATCTCAATTTTAGATTTATTTGTATATTTCGTATTCATATACTCTTGTAGCTATACTAAACGAATTCTTTAATAAAATATGTTTAGTAAATTACACTACATTGCCCAATTTTCAGATACAGAACATTAATTTAAGATTTAAAAAAAAAATTAAGTCTATATTGGTATTGTTTATTGTACATTATTTGCTCCTTGTTACTGGCGTTTTTTTCTCTTTCCAGACTGATTTCAAAGAAATAGGGAGGAAATGGTTACCAGATGATGTTAATAAAGTCAGCTGTGAATATGTAAGTAATATGGAAGCCCATTTACCGTAATACATCTTAAAAATATATACACTTTTTTTTATCACACACAAAATATACATTGTAAATTGGCTACATGTACATACATGACATAAATCACATACAAATGATTTTATCATTTTCATTTTTCTAATAAATGAGATTATCTTTTTTAATATGTCTTTAGAAAGAAATCTATTTTCATGGTAACATATCAAATTCCATATATATATATATGATCATAAATTCTATTATTTCTAATTATAGAGTAGTTGTGTTTTTATAATTTTGACATTGGCAAATAATGGAATGAAATTATTTCTGTTGGTTTAATTACGCTATTTATAACAAATGATTTTATAGTTTAAACATTTTTTACATGCAAAATATCACAATAGTAAAACCATAAAATATATATGTGAAATAAATTGTTCCTTTATCGGTTGAACTCAGAATAAATTTTGTTGTGAACTATTTAAACAAGTTGCAATTGTTACTAGATAATACATAAAAAGAAAACAGGAATTAAGTTGGTACCAAACACCTTGATTAAAATTAATTTGACTCATTTAATTTTCATAAAATTTTGACAAAATATTCACTTTGACCCTTTGACAAAAATATAAAAATTTCAAAAAACTTGAACCACACACTTTATCTGAAAAATTTCATTGGATATATAGCAGTTTGACAAAGACTAATTTTTGTCTCGCCTTGACAGAGTCAAAAAGCGAGACATAGGTATGCTGTTTCCGTCAGCGGCCGCGTCCTCAACAATGTATTAGTTTGTGATTAGGTCTAGTTTATGGTGAACCACTAGTGGTAGATCAATGATATTTGGTATGCAGTTGTATTAGCATGGGCATATCTCATTACCATGGAGATTATTTGGCCCCACCCCCTCAGTGATGGTCTATTGACTTTGAAACTTTTTCTTAGTTTTCATGTATTAGTGTTAGATCAATGATAATTGGTATGCATGTGTATAAGCATTAGCACATCTCATTTCCTTGGAGAATATTTGGTCCTTACTCCTTAGTCATGGTCTATTGACTTTGAATTTTTTGCTTAGTTTTCATGTATTAGTTTGTGATTAGGTCTGTTTGTGTTGCTTAGTCTTTAGTTTTCTATGTTGTGTCATCTGTACTATTATTTGTCTGTTTGTCTTTTTATTTTTGGCCATGGCGTTGTCAGTTTGGTTTCGATCTATGAGTTTGACCATCCCTCTGGTATCTTTTGTTCCTTTTTTTTTTAAGATGAACCACTAATGTTAAGTCAATGATATATGGTATGATAATGAGGGGGTGGGGTTATATAATCTCCATGGAAATGAAACTAGCAAATGCCAATACATTTGCAAGTTTCATTTCCATGGAGATTATATAACCCCACCCCCTCATTATGGTTCATTGACTTATAAAAAAGAAGATGTGGAATGATTGCCAATGAGACAACTCTCCACAAGAGACCAAATGACACAGAAATTAACAACTGTAGGTCACTGTACAGCCTTCAACAATGAGCAAAGCCCATACCTATTAGTTTACAAGTTAATGTTTGTGTTTAGGTTTGTTTAAAGGGAACGACTTATGAAAAGTCAATGGTATTTGGTATACAGTTGCATTACCTTCAGTCATGGTTCATTGACTTTGAAATTTGCATAACTTACATGTTAAAGTATTGCTATTTTAATTTCAATGTTTGCATTATCAAAGTAACAAATAGGTGAGACATATCTCTGTGTTAACAGTTTATGATCATTGAGAAGCTTAATATTTCCTTAACAATAGAACGTGATTAAAATGTTCAGCTGATTTTTGTCTCGCTTGACGGAGTCAAAAAGTGAGACATAGGTATGCTGTTTCAGGCGGCGGCATCGGCGGCTGCTGCGACGGCTGCAGCGTCAACAATGTATTAGTTTGTGATTAGGTCTAGTTTATGGTGAACCACTAGTGGTAAGTCAAAGATATTTGGTATGCAGTTGTATTTGTATTGGCACATCTCATTTCCATGGAGATTATTTGGCCCTGCCCCCTCAGTTATGGTCTATTGAGACTTTGAAACTTTTGCTTAGTTTCATGTATTAGTTTGTGATTAGGTCAGTTTATAGGGAACCACTAGTGGTAAGTTAATGATAATTGGTATGCAGTTGTATAAGCATTGGCATATCTCATTTCCATGGAGATTATTTGGCCCCACTCCCTCAGTCATGGTATATTGTCTTTGAGATTTTGCTTAGTTTACATGTATTAGTTTGTGTTTAGGTTTGTTTAAAGGGAACTGCTTATGATAAGTCAATAGTATTTGGAGTGCAGTTGTATCAGCATTGGTACATCTCATTTCCATTGAGATTGTTTAGCCATGTACCTTCAGTCATGGTTCATTGACTTTGAATATTTGCAAAACTTACATTTTAAAGTGTTGCTATTTTAATTTCAACATTTGCATTATCGAAATTACAAAAAAGCGAGACATATCTCTGTGATAACAATTTATTAAACAGTAGTGTTATGTACCACCTTAACAAAAATATTGACAAAACTTCAGACAAAAGAAAAGACTACAAACAACTACTAACAACACATGATTCAGATAGCCTTACTTGGTACAGGCACAACATGTGTTGGGATAAAACCAGTTGTATGAGCACACAAGCACACCTTTTGCATATCTATACTGTACGTTGTAATAGCAAAACCCATTATAAATACCTTCCGATTGTATTTAATGTGTAGATCGTTTTCATAAAATGAAGAATTCAAATTCAGGAAAATTTATTTGTGTGGCCATGTCTATTGTGTATGAATTCAGAAAAGACAAATTCTACATAAGCTGTATTACTTGCAATTTTACAGGTTGAAGGTCCAGGGGTGTTACAAATACAAAAGATCAGAAATGTAGCAGCCCCTAAAGACAATGAGGAATCACAAGGAGCTCCCAGACTGCTGAAACTGACACTGACTGATGGTCACCTTAATTCTAATGGTGTAGAAACAGAAAAACTGGATAAGTTTGGGTACTTATCAATTTTTATTTTTTATTGCATATATGTTTTTTTTTTTTTAATTCTGTCTCCTGGAAGTATTTAGTGGATAGTTTGAAATTTTACAACACTCATTGTACAAGAAAAACTTTCGTCTAAGTTTTCTTGCCTTCAATGAAAGGGAATGATCAGTTATGATTCTGTATACATGCAACCTCAATAAATTACATGCAGAGAGGCAGGTCCAGACCCAGTATTGGTCTTGTTCTGAGATTAAAGATATTGACTTATATCCAATTAACTTTTTCTTCTATCTTTGACTTGTTTTAAGTATTTGCTGCAATCTAGAGAAAATAGCAACCAATCAAGTGGCAATGTATATATTTTATATACCAATAGAATACATGATGACAGTTTATTTCTTTAAGAAGAAACAGCTCATCAGCATTTATAAACATCTGGAATGTATATTTTTGCAGAATGAACATACCGCCTGGAACAAAAGTACTTTTGAAGGGTACAGTAGCAGTAGAGCATGGAATTATGTTGTTAAATAATAAAAACTGTCAGCTGATTGGTGGACGTGTTGAGAAAATGGCTGAAAACTGGGAACTTAAAAAGGTAAGTTAAACTAGGTAAATTGAACTAATGAAGACGCTATTTGTTGGAAAAAAAACAGGTACTTGCTAATAAATAACATTAAAGTAATAATTTGTTTTGATAGCTAAAAACTGACATAGATTCTGATTTTAAAAATAAAAAAGGTTCTTTAAATTGATGTTTAAGGCCTGCTTCCAAATTATGATTTTTTTAAGAAAAGAAAGAGATTTTTAGTTCAAGTAGAAAGACGTGGTGACGCATAGATAATTTGTGATGTTTATCATTTGAAAAGGTTCATGCCTTCACAGAAACACTACATTTTACGTAGATTGACTATGGCAAAGAGTAATGCCCTTTGACAAGTCAAAATTCACCAAAATTAAGGTTTTAATATGCCTCTGATAAATTAATTATGAAAATTGATTGAGTCACAGTATTTGCAATTTTGGCTCGAATAGAAACTGACTGCAGGAATAGTTATTGTAAAACAACAATATGAACAATTATTATATGGAAATCTAATTGCAATTTTTTTTTTTAGATGTTATCCAAACAGTCCAAACTGAGAGGTGTGACAGAAGGAGGGCCCCCTCCATTTGTTCCTTTTGGGCATAGAATACAAGAAGTCAAACCTGCAACTCAGAAAGGTAATTTTCTTGAATTGTTGCAAACTATGAAATGATCAACTAACTTTTGCATACCTTTATATGAACTGCTAATTTTGTGTTTTCTTTTGGAATTGAATTAAAACCCCTCTAATCTTGAATTATTGAAAAATGTTCAATTTTTAATGCCCCCGCCGTAGTGGAGGGGGCATTAAGTTTTACCCTTGTCCGTCTGTACGTACGTCCCAAAATGTGTTTCCATTCTCTAACTTTAGTTTGCCTCAACCAAATGTTATGAAACTTATACACAATGCTTATTACCACAAAACACAGATCAAGTTTGAATTTTGGTGGCATCACTTTTACCGTTCTAGAGTTATGCCCCTTTACAAATGGAAAAATTGCTGAAATTTCATTTCCGTTCTTTAACTTTAGTTTGCCTCAACCAAATGTTATGAAACTTATAATCAATGCTTATTACCACAAAACTCAGATCAAGTACAAATTTGGGTAGCGTCACTTTTACAGTACTTGAGTTATGTCCCTTTATAACGTTATATGCAAGTGGGGGCATCATCTGTGTCTCATGGACACATTCCCCATTTATTTAATATTTATATTATTGAGTTCAAGTTTGGACAGTTTTTTTGGTTTACATTTAACGGTTAAGTTAAGATAGTTTTCTCTTCTCTGTATAATCTCAATTTATTTTGTTCCTAAAAAGAAGCGCATAAACACCACTTTTTCTTTCTGTCTGTTAATCTAAGCTAGCTATGGCTTTTGTTGTGAGTTGCAACAAGAGATTTCCTGGTTAAATGAAGTTTGCAATTTGTTGAAATACTGAAGCATTAGATTTTAGGAGAGTAGAATTTTCATGTTAGGAGGGTTTTCTACCTACAACATGGTAGTAAATAAGAACAGACTGAAAAAATTATGACATTGCAGATCAGCTAACATTTGTACAATATATTTTTTTTTCCCTGGATATGGACCCAAGGTGGTTGAAGGGTGTCATATTAGAATGGTCAACAAATACTGATCTACCATTCTCAATTATTAATCCCCAAGTTTTGAATGTCCCCTTGGTATCTTCAACCTGTTTTTTTAGGAGTTATTGTTTCTTAAATGACCACATTGTAACATTTTAATTTTGAATTTCGCTGTTATTTTTAGAACTATAATAAATAGAGATAGATTTGAACCTTTTGCTGAAACTTTTTAATCAAATATTTTTTTTGTGGGGGAGGTTGATTAACACTGATTATTCATGAGTTAGAAAGACAGACTTTTTCTTGATTATTGTAGATAATTTTAAGTCTTTAGCAACAAAGAAAGAAGAAAAGAAAGAGGAAGGAGAATTTGAACAACAGAGACAGGCAACCATTGCTGAAGCTCTGCAGGCTAAGGAAGAAAAAACTAAAACATTTGGTGGTGGACAAAAACAGGTGAACTTTTTAGGCTGAAAAATTTAAAAGTAGTTAAAGAAATTGATTCATTATTTTATAGCTTAAGTTTAAAGTGGGGTGATACATTTTTTCAGTCATAGCTGGAAAAAACATAGCATAAAAACAATGCAAGATTAATTCGGATTTATTCCTCAACTTAAGTGCGATTGTGAAAGTTTTTTTAAATTTTTTTTCTATAGAATTAATGCTTACATGTAATTATAAGAAGAGTTTAGGAAATATATTGTGTGAATGTTTTTGATCATGAGTGCATGATATTTTATTCAAACCTTATTTAAAAAACCCTGACTGTGATGACTGTCTTGGTAGCAGTGTGTTAGCCAGGTTAAACTTAGACTTCAAAATTGGCATCTGATGCTTCTCTGCATAGAAAATGGTATTAGTGAGAAAGAGCAAAGGCTGGTAGGCTCAGAGTCAGACTAATGTGTCTGAGTAATCTGCCATTTCTATCTTCCTGTGAACTTTGACCATTGAGATATATCATGTTAAAAAATTAAGCTAAGAATTTTGGTTCAGAATAAGGCTTCTTTGCAGAATTTGTCAGAATTTTGAAATCAAGAATCAATGAAAATATCATTCAACATGAATCCACATTGGTAAATTTGAAAATAACAGTATATAAATATGCTCTTTTAGCGAAATCTTAATAACAAGTTTACGTTTCAGATTGGCTCTGATAAAGATGTTGCAAGAATTATGGAGATGGGATTTTCTGCTGATCAGGCCAGTAATTCTTTAAAACAGAACAATGGGAACTTCCAACTAGCTGTCAATGATCTCCTACAAGGAAGGGGCGGAGCTAGGCAGAACCAATATGGTGGTGATAGACAAGGTCAATCAACAAGAGGTGGGAGAGATTTTCAAGGGCGACAACCTAGGGAAGATAGAAGAGGTAATTTTAAAGGAAATTTCTGTATCTATCGAAATACACAGCTGCATATGTTTGACATTATTTTTATAATTGAACAGAACAATATTCAGTTGATTTTTATTATGCAAAAAAGTTCAGATTCTAGAAAATTCATTTAGTTTTTGTATTCTTAATAAGGTAGCTGGGTTGTCTAAATGTTTGATGATAGATTTTTCTTAAACTTCTGTTAAAATTTCAATATAAAAATTGGGGGTCAAGGACCATATTTTTTCATTAAAATACATTGAAATTAACAAAATCACAGTTATTTTATGAGGGTTACATAGTGGAAACTTAATTTTTTCTTTATTGAGGAAACATTAAAAGATTAAATTAGTTAAAATTCAATGAGAGAATTGCTTTTCTTATAAAATACTTTTGAAATATTATTTAAAAATTGGGGGTCATGCAAGGCTTCCAAAACGGTCATATATTCCGGACATTTGTATAATGTCCGGTAAAAGTCCGGCTGGGCAAAGCATGAAACGGTCATCTACTTTTTAGTTTTCAAGGCTTTCTTCAGAGACGGTCATTTTAACATAATTCGCAATCTTTTTGACCCAACCTTTTGCCTTTAACAGCCACCCATTTCCGGTCATAAAAGTAAGTACTATCAAAACAACCCCTACTAATACATTCTCATTTTAATCAAGGCTAATTAGTTGTCTAACAGCTGAAATTTACCTGTTCAGGTGACAGGTAAACTATTTTGAACCGGACATTGATCGGTCTATTCAAAGTTATTTTCTTTCATTTCAGCAGTTTGCATCTAGTTAATTTAGTCAAAAAGATTTAAATTATCAGAAATACGTTTACAAATATGATTTGATGAAAAAATTAAAAAGGTGAAAATGAAAAATAACAAATCGTCATAACCACGTTGTTTGAACCAGAGACATGTCTCTGTTTGAACTACAAAAAAATGTAGTACACGTGTGCGCAGGTGTGCAATTTTATTATGCATCTTTATTTCAAAAAATGCTTAAATTGTCATTGATACCTTTATCTCACGTTTGTTTCGAATATTTTCTTGAAGAAATAACGTAGAAAGAGCTACTTACACTCATTCATGCTTTGCAAACGTACACAGAATTTACGTATCCGTCTCTGGTCCATGTTTTACCATTGTCAAGATAACATCCGGTATTAGATTTAAAAACGAAAGTAAAGTTTTTGACAACGTTATTTTGCGCAAATAAAGAGTCTAAGGCAGATATAAGTGCACTGATGTTGCACACTTAGAATCATGCACTGCCAATTTAAGAGTTTACGTCAGAACTTCGAATTTGAATCAAAGAAAGTTTAATATCGTTTTTTTTAATGTCAATCATTGGGATGGCCAACTCGGCAACTGATTACCATAATTGACTTTTGTTTATTTAGTCTTAAGGGATTAAAATCAGGATAATATATAAAATGTCCAGCTGGCTAAAAAAAAAATTGGAAGCCCTGGCATGCCTGGATGTGCCTTATTTTCTTGAAAAATCTAAAAAACACAAATGTCTTATCAAATTCAGTATAATTATCTGCCCTTGATTTTAAAAGGTTTTTTTAACGACACTTAATTATACCCCACGCAACGAGTTGCGGAGGGTATAATGTTTTTGACCCGTCTGTCCGTCAGTCCTGTTTCTTGTCATCGCAACTCCTCTCAAACCACACAACAGAATTTCACGAAACCTTTTTAGATAATAAGGACATACTATGTAGATGTGCATATCGACAGGAAATTGCGATTCAATTTTTTTTCTAGGAGTTACACCCCTTTGAACTTATTTACTTTAATGTACTACTGCAACAGTTTGTCATCGCAACTCCTCTGATACCACACAACAGAATTTCATGAAACCTTTTTAGATAATAAGGACATACTATGTAGATGTGCATATCGACAGGAAATTACGGTTCAATTTTTTTTCTAGGAGTTACGCCCCTTTGAACTTATTTGCTTCAATGTACTATGCAACAGTTTGTCATCACAACTCCTCTGAAACCACACAACAGAATTTCATGAAACTTTGTAGATAATAAGGACATACTATGTAGATGTGCATATCGACAGGAAATTATGATTCAATTTTTTTTTCTTATACAATTTTTTTTCTTACACATACATTTTTGTATTTTATTTCTCCAATGACAATGTGAGGACGTGGGGTATGTGAGCGCGCTCACTAAGGTTCTTTAATTTTTTGATAGTTAAATCTTTACATTTCAAGCTTTAGATGTTTTTGTTGTATATTGAATGGTTCTTGGTAAAATATTTTTAAACCAAAAAAATATTTTTGCAACATGACTGGAAGAGATGCTCAGGAGAAGACAAAACAAACCGAGTTGCAGTAACTTTTTGTCTAGGATTATTTATGAATAAATATAATGATGCTTTAAAGCTGGTAGATTATATCCCAGTCATGTATAGTAAAATTTCTGCATATTTGTAGTCAATGTGTTATAAGGGGCATTGTTTATACATTTTCTAGAAAATCGTGGCAGACGACAAAAAGATGAAGATTCAGAGGAATTGTCCAGTAAACCATCAGCTCCAGTTACCCTGTTTGACTTCTTAGCTAAAAGTAATAAGATACCTGTTCAAAGTAAAGAAAATAAAGGTACTCTAAATTAAAGACATTTATACACATTATCAACAGCATGATTCTTTAATATTTCTGTGCTCAAGGGTCTAGGGTATATTGTTATGATGATCATTTATCCATCTGTTACCTCTTCACAGCTTTGTATTATAATCATGAAGTATCCTGAACAAATCTTGGAAATTTACACTTTATCTTTAACTGTAGAGAATGGCTTCATTTCAGTTGTTGCATATATCCTTCAGTAGTAAGTGCTCTTTATGATCCAGAAATGTGATTTAGAGAGGGAAATCATTGATCCCAAGATCAAACTATTGTTAAAGGTATAGGTAGGTTAGATATAGAAGTAAAAGTTATTGGGAATTTTTTTTTAGTTTTACTAAACCCTATCTTTTGAAGGTGGTCGCTTTTTTTCCCCAAATGGTCAGCTAATTTTGAATTTTATTTAAAGCTAATATTTGCTACGTATTGAAATCAATATTGCTCAGATGAAACCAATCTGCCCATTGCTACTGTTGAAAATTGATAGATTTATAGATAGTGAAAAATGTATGTATTGATTAAATTTTTACTGGCTCCTTTGAAAACTGTACCCTCAAGGGCGTTTCATTGGTCTCTACAGATTTTTCTTCAGCCTATAAAAATCAGTTTGCACACTTAATTATATATTTACCTGATTATTTGACACAAAACATCTGAAGAAAGACTTCTTCTGAGTATCCATGATGAAAAAATGGAAGAAAACATCAAATAAATCAATATTTTTCAACTTGTATTTTACGTTTAAAATTTAATAGAAATAAAGTGGTGTCTCATTTATTTCACAGAGAACAAAGATTCAAAATCCAGCAATAGTGTGCCTTCAAAATCTATGCAATACTCAAATGATGGCAGCAGGCAAGGTGATAGAGGTTATAAACCCAAATATCAAGACAATTCCTCTAACTACGATAGACAAAATTCACAAAACGATAGGAGAAACTTTGATAGCCGGCCAAAATCTAGTCCCGCAAATAATCCACAACAATCCTCTAACTTTGACAATAAATCTCAGCGACCGGGAAGTGGGTACGATCGAAGTAAACAACAGGATAAATATGACAGAGGTCAGAGTGGTTACGATCGAAATAAACAACAGGATAAATATGACAGAGGTCAGAGTGGTAATGATCGAAATAAACAACAGGATAAGTTTGACAGAGGTCAGAGGTCACAACAGACTAATAATGACAGAAACTTTCAACAAAGTAAAGGTGATGGGCAGTTTAGTAATAACAGGCAAAATTATAACAATGACAAAATAACAAGAAATGATAGGTCACAAAATTATGACAAAAGGTCAGAGCAAGGGTCAAATACTAGTGATAGGAACTTTCAAGACAGCAGACGACCAAATCAAAAAGGATATGATCGAGAACAGAATTATGATAGACGATCAGATAGCAGTAAAAGTCGTAATTTGAACGACAGAGGTTACCAAAATGAAAACCGCAGTTCAAATGGAAATAGTTATGAAAGCAGAGACTCTCAAAAAAGAAATCCCGGAGATTATAGTTCTAGTAGAACAGAACAAAGAGACAGTAATTATACAACAAGTAATAAAAGAGATGAACAAAATATCAAATCACAAACCAACTACAAAGGGAAGTCAGAAAACAGTAACCAGTCCTATCAAGGACAAACTAATGATTTTAAATCCAGGAAAAAAGAACCCATAAATAATGGACAACAACAGTATCAAGCAGTAAGTTAACTTAGGGCTGTTTTATTTGATGGCTTGTATTTATATTTCTCCAAATTGTTGACACTTTATACACCGTCTGTCGAGTGGTTAAAAAAAATTAAACTACATGGCATTTATTATCTTGCATATTGCCATAATTTATCAGGAATTACTTGTTTTGACATTGGTAGCTAATTAAATTTATTATACTTCACGTTAAAATGCCAGATTTTGATTGGCTAATACGAGGTAGATAATGTACTCTATCCCATGGCTGAGCGGGAGACAATTTTTTGAAAGTCACCCTCTTGTGCAGACCAATCAAAAATCGATAATTTAAAGGACAATTGATTGAACTTACCGTACATCAAGTAATTAAAGACAATGCTTAAGTTCTACATTTTGGCTCAGAACTTTTTCATTGACTGTCAAAATAAAAAATAAAACATCTTGCTTCACTTCTGTAGATTTTTCTAATACCCATAATGTTTTTATGTACGTTACGTCATAGTAAAATACTTTAAATTTAAAATTCAACGGTACTAAAAGGATGATGATAGGAAATTCAGTATAATAAATTAAATAACACATACCTGAGAGGGTAATAGAGCAGATTGGTACCCCTCGAAAAAGCATTGTCAACCTTGGCTTCGCCTCAGTTGACAATGTTTTCTCGGGGTAACAATCTGCTCGATCACCCTCTCAGCTATGTGTTATTTATATAATAATGTCACATTATTGGAAGCTTTTTTATCAACTGTGCCATTTTTGTGATATTCAACTTCATGGTTTTACAAAAGAAAGACAAAATTTTCTCTGTGTTTTGCTCATGAATTACTATATTTCTCAATTTTAACTTGTTTTAAAGAATAAAACATGCAAGCAGAATGAATACATTTGAAATAAAAATTTCTTTTCTAATGCCTACAGGAAACCACATATTATTGCCAAACATTTTTAGTGAGCCTTGAACTTGATCTTGACCACACAGCCACCAAATCTTCATACAGATCTTTTATTGAATCATATCATTTATAGTATTGTAGTGAGATGTATTGTAGCATTGAGGTACAAAAATCATACACAATTTTTCACAGAATTTTTTTTTCATTTTATACCCTTTTCTAAGACTCAATGAAACTTTTTGTTATCCATATTAATTTGATGGTGGTATATATTCTGGTTTTATACTTGCACCTCTTAGCATGAGTACAACTGAATTTTTATTATAAACAAATTTTATGTATACTATATTTTGTTCTTTTTCTAGACTGCAGGTGAGACTAAGACCTGGAAAGAGGGAGAACATTGTTTGGCCAAATATTGGGAAGATAATCAGGTTAGTATTAACAGATTTACAATTTTACGAAAAACTTTCAGACAATGCAATGCAATGCAATACAATACAATACAATACAATACAATACAATACAATACAATACAATACAATACAATACAATACAATACAATACAATACAATACAATACAATACAATACAATACAATACAATACAATACAATACAATACAATACAATACAACACAATACAATACAATATACAATATACAATACTATACAATACAATACAATATACAATACAATACAATATACAATACAATACAATACAATATACAAAATACAAAATACAATACAATACAATACAATACAATACAATACAATATACAATATACAATACAATACACAAAATAAAATACAATACAATACAATACAATACAATACAAAATTTGTATTGTTTAGTTAAAATCAGCACAACAGATAAATATTGTAGTAGAATAGACTACCGGTTTCTATATAATATAAAAATTTTAATATTACACGTGTATTTATACTCCTGCTCCAATGGAGTAGTATACTGTTTTTCATCTGTTCGTTGTCTGTAACACATTTCTGTCCCATTTTGTTTTTATGTCAGACAACATTTAGCTCAACTTCCTGATACTGGTCACAGTACATATTGTTTTTTTATAATACATAAAAGCAAATTTGAATTAGTTATTTAAAAGAAAATTCTATTAATCTGCTAACAAATTTTATTTTAACCTGTCAGTTCTAATTCGATTCTTAAAGATACTATTATAAGTATAGAAGTTGGACCATCAACACTGATACCATGAAAAAGCATCAAACTATGTTTATCTAAAATTGTCTTTCATCAAAAGGTTGGTGGTTCTCTCTGGGCACTCTGGCTTCCTCCACTAATAAAAAATGATCGCCATAGAATAGCCAATAATTCTGAAAGTGGTGTTAAACACCAATCAATCAATCTTTTATCACCTCATCACCCATCTGGATGTTAACCAAGCAAACAATGAATTTAATCAATCTTTCATTCACAGACAATTTAGGTTTTCAAAACTTATTTTCTATGATAAACTGTTTTAACATTCCAAAAGAACAAACAACTACCATAATTAGCCTTGTAAAGTTCGCACTGTTACATTGACCGCTCCACAGTCATAATACAAAGTAGGGTTTAAATTCATATCCCATTATCATGTTCTTGTCCTCAATGTGTATTTTATTTGCCACTAGACTTTAAACAGCACCATCCATCATCATGATCATCAAACTGAAGTTACAAATGTATTTTCCAGTGTATTTATTTACAATCTGTATATGTTATATGCAATATAAAGTGTATTTCTATTTCAGTATTATCATGCTGTGATACATCAGTGCATACAGAATTTTGCTGTTGTTTTATTTCTGGAATATGGAAATCATGAAGAAGTTAAATTAACAGATATAAAACCAGTAGGTATTTATATATAAATAAAAGGTCAAATAAACATGATTTTATCATTGTTAAATATTTATGCCAATTAGTTTCAGATGAATGATAATAAATCCAAAGGATTGGATAGCAATATATGTATATGTGACTTGAATACTGTAAACCTTCTTATATTATATAATAAATTTCAAGTAAACATGTCTGTATTTTTACCTTTCCCACTCCTTAAATATTCTCTCTCAGTGTATAAGGAAAATATTTTGAATGACTTTGCTATAACTAGGAAAATGTATATTTTAGATAATCATTTTAAAATGTCACTACAAAGTATTTGAAAGATTATCACTCATGCATGCACACCTCAGTAATAGGAATAAGACAACATTACTTTGACACTACAATGGCTGTAAATTTTATGTCCCTGCCGCAAAGGGGTCATTAAGTTTTACCCTTGTACATACGTCCCAAAATTGGTTTCAATCCTGTAACTTTAGTTTGCCTCAACCAAATGTTATGAAAATTATACACAATGCTTATTACCTTAAAACACAGATCAAGTTGGAATTTGGGTGGTGTCACTTCTACAGTTCTCAAGTTATTTCCCTTAATAACGTTAAATGCAAGCAGGGCATCATCTGTGTCCAATGACACATTCTCCATTTATTTTGTAAGTGGTATGGGAGGGTGGGCCTGGAGGAATTACTAATACAATGTTCAGACATGAATAAACAGTGATATAAAATTTTTAAAAAAATAGTTCCAGAGGAGTATAGACTAGTATAAACATTTTTGTTAAGGGCCCAGCTGAAGCCCACCTCCAGGAGGGGGATTTTCTCGCTGTGTTGACCACTCATTGGTGGCCTTGGACTCTTTTCTGCTCTTTGGTCGGGTTGTTTTCTCTGACACATTGAATCCCCATTTCTATTCTCAATTTTATACTACAATTTCAAAAGTGAAAGTAAAATTAACTATTTATTCCACATTTTAATTTACAGCTGACTAAAGTACCTGCAGTACCACTACCAGATTTTAGTATGCCACCACCTGGGATGTTTACTTATAACGTACCCCCACCAGCTAATCAACCAACAACTGCCAGCCAAATACAGAGCATGGAATTCAGACGGAAGAAGCCAGACAATGACAAACCAACCATGCAATATTATCAACCACCAAAACAACGATATAATTAAATTCATACTCAATAAAATTTATCATTATTTATTGAAGCAGATTACTTTTATATCAACTTCTATAAACTGCCAAAGTGATTGCAGTAAAACTATCCATTTAAACATTATTGATCTGAAATAGGTTGCTTTGTTTATCTTTTAGTCTTGCACCGATTCTCAGCAGGCATCTTAGAAAGATATGAGATGTGAAGCTGTCACCATTGATTTGCATTTGTGTCATGGTTTCATGTTTGCCTATAAAATATCTTGTAAAAATCATAAAGATGTTTAAGGGGAGGAGCTAGCCTGTACTACAACTTCCAATCAGTGATGTCATACAATACAATAACTTCCATTTTTAGCTCACCTGTCCCAATGGGCCAAGGAAGCTTTTCTCATTACTTGATGTCTGTCATCCGTTGTCGTCTGTTAACTTTTACAAAAATCTTCTCCTCTGAATCTACTTTGCCAAATTTAACCAAACTTGGCCACAATCATCATTGGGGTATTTAGTTGAAAAATGTGTCCAATGACCCTGCCTGCTAAATAAGATTGCAGACATAGCTAAAAATAGAACATAAGGGTAAAATACAAGTATTGTCTATTATTTTGAGAAAAAAAATAAAAATTGAACAATATGATTCATTTATAGGTAGTTTGGAAACATATGTCTAAAAATGAGCAATGATCACTTGTCATTGTTTCATCGTTTATCAATTGTTTTACAAGTGACTGCCAAACTACAGCAAACCAGGATAAATGGTAAAAATTAAAACTGACATTTTTAATTCATTTTGTCCAATATTAAAAGAAAAGCAATTTTTAAAGCACAAGTATGTTCAGTAAATAAGATATAAAACATATAATTAAAAAGGGTTCATGATGCAACAACAGTAAATATAAAACATATTGTCCGAATGTGGGTGTATCTGCTTTTTTGACTTCGCTAGTAGTGTTAGTGTTAATTAAAAGTGTTTGTTGTATAACAATTTACTTTTTGTTTAAGATTTGATTTCAATATTTCTTGGAAGCTATTTTGTAAAGTCGTTCGGAAGAACAATCTAGATAAATATTTTTAGTATACTTTTAACTTGTGAATTGAATTCACTGGGTTATCCATAGTCACTTTGTTAAATTAATCATGAAAACTATAATTAGCATAATTAGTGTATCATGACATAATTATGATAAAAAAAATCATTATTCAATATTTATTTTTTTATAAACTCTTCCAAAATTTAATATTCTAAATGATTTATAATTTCTTCCAAAATTTAATATATCTGTAAATTGTTTTAGACTTAGTTTTATGTCAAATTGAAGGGTCATACATTTATATTGCAGTATTAATTGTTAAACTGAGGATTAACATGGTAAGGCATGTAGTAAGTCTTACTAAAGAGGGGCGAAAGATACCAGAGGGACATTCAAGCTCATAAAACGAAAATATACTGTATGTATATATGCTTGGTCAAATGTTTCAACCTTCAACATGTCAATAAGTGTATCTTTGGACCGTATAAGTAAAAACTCATGGTCATGACAATAGGCGCATGGTTCAAATTGCTGTAGGTCTTCATCCTGTATTCCATCTTTAAATAAAAGATCTTGTTTTCTGACACTTTAAAACTATATAGAAACCAAACATGGCCACAATAATATTGAGATTGTTTATTTTTTATTTGTGTCCAATGTTTCCTTCAAAATCTTATCTTCATGGTGACCATTACTAATTGAAAGAACACAGGGTCAAACAGGCAAAATCCCATGCAAATCCCCGTACAATACTGTATGTATTGATATACTGACAATTCATTATTATTAGTTGGATACGACTGTTTGTGGGTACAAATGAACAACAAATTAAAATGTTTAACAAATGACGCATTTTCTATAAGGTTGTATGAAAACTTTTGCAATACCACAAAATTCATTATCTTCAGACATGCAAGTTATCCTTATTCCTTGAAAATAAATGAATCCATATCAATAGGACAATTTTAACAGATGTATCTTTCTGTAAAAGTTTTTAAAGGCAGTGCCTTTAGTGGTATCGGGCAATGACCATTTTTGTCGAGACCGACTTTTGTCGCAGAAAGCTAGACATAGGGATAGTGATCCGGCGGCGGCGTTAGTTCACTTCCTAAAAGCTTTATATCTTAGAAGGTGGAAGTGCTGGATGCTTCATACTTTGTATATAGATGCCTTATGTTTCTAAGTTTCCGTCTGTCACATGTTCATTGTCCTTGACCTCATTTTTATGGTTCAGTGACTACTTGGGGGGGAAAAAGTTAAGATTTTTTGTAATGTTAATTTCTCTCTTATTATGAGTAATAGGATAACTATATTTGGTATGTGCGTACCTTGCAAGGTCCTCATGACCGTCAGACAGTTTTCACTTGACCTCTACCTCATTTCATGGATCAGTGAACGAGGTTAAGTTTTGGTTGTTAAGTCCATATTTCTGATACTATAAGCAATAGGTCTAGTATATTTGGTGTATGGAAGGATTGTAAGGTGTACATGTCCAACTGGCAGGTGTCATCTGACCTTTACCTCATTTTCATGGTTCAGTGGTTATAGTTAAGTTTTTGTATATTGGTCTTTTTTTCTTATACTGTTTGCAATAGGTCTACTATATTTGGTGTATGGAATGATTGTAAGGTGTACATGTCCAACTGGCAGGTGTCATCTGACCTTGACCTCATTTCCATGGTTCAGTGGTCAAAGTTAAGTTTTTGAGTTTTGGTCTTTTTTCTAATACTTTATGCAATAAGTCAACTTTATTTGGTGTATGGAAATATTTTATGATGTACATGTCAGTCTCGCATGTTTTATTTGACCTTAACCTCATTTTCACGGTTCGTTGCTCAGTGTTCAGTTTTTGTGTTTTGGTCTGTTTTGGTTTCTTAGACTTAAAGAAATAGGCCAAATATAGTTGTTGTATGGAATAATTGTAAGCTGTACATGTCTGCCTGGCATGGTTCATCTGACCCTGACCTCATTTTCATGGTTCATTTGTCAATGTTTAGTTTTCTTGGTTAAGTCTGTTCCTTAGAAACTATAAGCAATGGGTCAACTATATTTAGTGTATTGAATGATTGTAACGTGTATATGTATTTCTTGTTTGGTTTACATGACTTTGACCTCATTTTCTTGGATCATGTTAAGTTTATGTGATAGTTGTAGTAAAACTTTATATTTAGGACTATCAACATAATATCAATGGTTAGTAAAGAAGGCGAGACATTTCAGCGTGTGCACTCTTGTGTTTCTACGTCGGAGTTATCTCTTCGTGGGGGGTAAATACGTCATCACAAATTACCCGAAAAGTTGAATTCTTTCTTCTTCTATTACCGATATTCTGTGTTTTTAATTGTTAGTGACATTGGGAAGTAAAGAATCAAACGGTATTTTTGTTTTTATAGTTTTCAAATCTTTTGATAGAGTTGTATTTTGCAGTATGAACAGCCAACCGTTTCACAAACCGTAAGAACTTAAAAATCCGTTTAAAAGGTTTATTTCGAGTGGTATTTTAATCCTAAGTTGTTTTCAAGATAATTTCAGTCGTAGATGTAATTAAGAAAAGTTGACCGAACTATGCCTAGTCGCAAAATGTTAAAAATAACTGTAATCTGATTTTTTTTCTCAGCAGAACATAGGTAGTCAAGGTCGTAAAATACCCCCCTCGTCGATCCTGATCCTGATCCTAAGGTCAATATTAAGTTTGACACAACTGGTCTCTATGTGCTTTCTTGTTTCTACTTGGTACCGAGATTTCTCTGGGTAATTTCACATTGTATACTTTGGTTACATTGTTTAGGCGCAGGATCGGTATTCTTTAGGGCTTAGTGTTTCTTGGAATCGCCCTGAACTTTTTAAATAATCTAATATATTTGCTGTTATTTCGTATGTCTCTTTTTTTGTTGGTGCAAGTAGTGTCTGGAGATCTATTGTGATGTTATGTATCTCCAGCTGTCTTTTCATTTCTTCTCGTTCCTGGTGGTATCTTGTACAGTTGAGTAGAAAGTGTTCCGTGCTATCTTATTCGCCACATTTGCCATATGGCGTGGGGGATTGTCCTATCTGATAACGGTATTTATTTAGTCTATTGTAGCCAGTCCTAAATTCCGACATGATTCTTCCTATAACTGGGTTCGGATAATCAAGTGAGTAGATCTTACCTACAATAGAAATATATGTATGAAGTTGCCTCCCTGTTTCACTTCTGGTCCATCTATTTTGCCATTTTAGTTTTGTTGACATCTGGACTGCACTTTTCACATCTGACATAGTTATGACGCTGTACTGGTCATTAAGGCCTAAGGCCTCCTTTGCTGCATCTTTTGCTAACTGGTCCGCTATCTCGTTCCCGGCTATATTAACATGGCATGGGATCCAAGATAGGGTAGTTTGTATGCCGCCTCTCAGGAGGGTCCCAATGCTTTCCTTAATGTCTGTGATGGTGTCGATGTAGTTAGTTGACTTCCAGTTGAGAGTCAAGATGCCAACAGCTGTCTGGCTGTCTGATAGTATCTTTACTTCAGTGAACTGTTCTCTAAGTGTGTAAATGCAGTGCTCCAAGACCATGATGATAGCTACTAGTTCTGCTAAAAGCATGGAGCCTCTGCTAGCTACTGGTCTTTTTAAGCTTGTTCCTTTGTGGTTCTCATTTTATATTACTGCTCCTGCTTCACATGGTCCCGGGTTTCCCTGACAGGAGCCATCTGTAAATGCAATGGCTGTTGAATCAGAGCTTTCTCCTATTAGTTCTCGTACAATTTCTTTCCGTTGGGCAGTTTGTTCTGCGGTTCTGTTTTTGAGATTCCCAATCGGCTCCAGTAGCTCTCATTAACATAAAATACGCTCCTGTCTTGTAGGTGAACTCTGGTTCTATCAGTTTAATATCTACTTGTGTTGTTTTTTGAATGTCGATGGCTTGATTTATAGCCTTACCAAATGGAGATTCTTGGCGTTCATATGTATCATTGTTTGTAAGATACTTCTCCATCTGTTGTTTGATTGGTTCAGCTATGTTTTTGGATTGTATTTTTTGCTATTTCTCGGACTGAGATTTCTTCCATTCGGAGGTCGATTGGTTGCATATTGACCTCTACTTCCATAGCTTCTCTCCCTGCTGTTCCTGGTAATCCGAGGCACACTGATAACCCTTTCCTTTGTATAGCTTCCAGTTTTTTTCATATTTTTCATTGATGTTATCTGCCAAACTGGGCACGCATATTCAATAATGGATCTTACCATGCTATTATAGATTTGAAGCAATTTTGTTCTTGAGATTTTTCCTAGACCCTTTATTTCTAGGTATTATTTGCTCTCTTCTGTACTGTATCTGTGTGCATGTTAGAATTGCATTTTTCATCCAAGGTTGCGCCAAGTAGTTTGGGTGTAGGACTGTATTTAAAGTTGAATGAATTGACAGTCAGAGTTTTTTGTGTTAAATCCAGATCTTCTTTAGAGAAAAGACATACTTCACATTTTCCCATGTTGACATTAATCCTCCATTTTTCAGTTCATTTTAAGAATGTGTTAACGTCTCTTGATGTTTTTTCTTTAAGTGCCACAGTGTGCCATCGTCAGCAAATTTGCAGTTTTGTCCTGTGGTGTTCTCCATAATGTCTGCAATAAAAATGTTGAAGAGGGTAGGTGACAAAACTGACCCTTGTGGTAAGCCAATTTTTGTTTCGAATTGATTCCCAAAGAAATTATTCAACATGCATCTCGCTGTTCTATTAGTTAGGAAGCTACTTATCCATATCCAGATTTTTTTCCTTTTATACCTAACTTATGTAGTTTAACCATCAATCCCTCACGCCATATTGAATCATACGCCTTTTCCAAGTCTACTAACCAAGCCAAAACCGATTCATTCCTGTTCATAGCATCAACTATTGTTTGAACCAGTCTAAGAAGGGCATTTGTAGTAGAATGATTTTTTCTGAACCCTTCTTGGTTTAAGTCGATCAGTCTGTGTCCCTCATTATATGCAACTATTCGTTCTAATATTACTCTTTCCATTAATTTGCATATAACGCATGGAAGACTAATAGGTCCGTAGGAAGAGGTGGAGTAGTAGCTTGTTTTCCTAGGTTTTCGCAGGAACTTTACATCTGCACTTTTCCATTCCGTTGTAATTTCACCTTTTTCCCAGATGATGTTCATCATAACCACCACCTCGTCGTCGAAAAGTGCGGGAAACAAAGAACATTGGTACGTCGAATTTCCGAAATCCTCCTAAACAAGTAATATCCATCTGTTTTCTTTCGAAAACCCGAGCTGTTGCAAATCGTATGACGTTCCAACATAGCTATCATCAGACCCTTTGTCAGGTAAACAATTTTGTTCTATTATGTCCAATAAAGCTTTTAAATCCGAAACGAACTAGGTAGTCAAGGTCGTTAAATACACCCCCCCCCCCTTTTCCGTCGTAGAAAAGTGCGGGAAACAAAGAAAATTTCGATACACTCGGGTATTTACGTATATAAATTGAAGATGTAAAAACACGAGAGTACCGAACTTATCAGATGAATTTGGCTCTTTGTTTTATGTATTTTTGTCATACAGCTCTCCAACTGTTTCGGTACTTATACATCCCTCGGATTTCAAATGTTTGGCTTTGAGCGTTCCTGATGAAGGTGAATTCAGAAAACCGCTTCGGACGCATGCAATTATTAAACGTGTTGTTTTCAATTTTTTATCAAACTGACAGTACGAAACTTTCGTTGATTTGAACCCTGGCTCAATGCTAATAAACAAGTGATAATAGTTTGATTGAACACACAACAGGTGATGTATACACCCTTTGCAGTGCAATGAAAACACCAGTGTTATTGTATCCATGGTCATAATTGACTTTGATTATGTCAAAAACTATGGTCTTCTGTTTCTGTACTGGTTCATTTGAACTCATAGATGCATAAAACACAGTGCTTTCCCCTTGTCCAGGATTTTTCAACAAGATAAAATTGAGAATGGAAATGGGAAATGTGTCAAAGAGACAACAACCCGACCATAGAACAGTCAACAGCAGAAGGACACCAACAGGTCTTCAATGCAGCGAGAAATTCCCGCACCCGGAGGCGTCCTTCAGCTGGCCCCTAAACAAATATATATACTAGTTCAGTGAACGCCATACTAAACTCCAAATTGTACACAAGAAACTAAAATTAAAAATAATACAAGACTGACAAAGGCTAGAGGCTCCTGACTTGGGACAGGCGCAAAAATGCGGCGGGGTTAAACATGTTTATGAGATCTCAACCCTCCCCCTATACCTCTAGCCAATGTAGAAAAGTAAACGCATAACAATACGCACATTAAAATTCAGTTCAAGAGAAGTCCGAGTCTGATGTCAGAAGATGCAACCAAAGAAAATAAACAAAATGACAATAATACATAAATAACAACAGACTACTAGCAGTTAACTGACATGCCAGCTCCAGACTTCAATTAAACTGATTGAAAGATTATGTCTTCATCATATGAATATCAGGCACAATCCTTCCCGTTAGGAAAAGAGCCTCTTTTCTGAAAAACAAATCAAAGCACATGCAAACAATTTGGTTACATCATATTGCCTAGATATATCTTTTTCAAAAGATTTAAATGATCATATAGGAGATGTGTGGTATTATTAACAGCCACTTTATTTGGTTTATTACAGAGCGTCGACATGTATGAAAGTCCAAACTTTGAATGGGTTACATTAATGTCCTGACAATGTCCTGACATTTGTCCTGACCGATACGAAAATACTAAATACTTTTTTATTATTGAAAGGACTGACTTTGAATATGTAACCAAGCAAGATGACACTATTTCTTAAATAAATACAAGAAAAATATTTAAAAAAAAACATTTTTAAGAGTTAGAAAACTTGACCTGACCAACTTCGACTTTGTCCTAACGATTGTCTTGACGGATATAAAAAAGGATGAATACTTTTCTATTATTGAAAGGATTTACTTAAAAATTGGAACGAAGCAAGATGACAACATTTCTAAAATAATTACAAGAAAAATATTTAACAAAAATATTTTGAAGAGTTAGAAAACTGACCAATTTTGACTTTTACTGACTAATGTCCTGACTTATATGCATTTCACTGTTGGGCATTTTTCCAACTGGTGTAAGATGGTCTCGTTCTAGTGTGAATGCCAGAGATCATTGGATTGATCCATTGAAGGATAAAAAAAGCCTGCTTTACTGATCATGATTTACTACTAGTATCGCATCTACGTGCACTCGAGGGGTTCTTCGGATAACGGAGGAATCTACCAGTACATGAATACATACATCTCGTACATATAATTGAACGTCCTCAAACATTACTTTTACTGTGCAGATAACCATGTTTTCTTACATCAGTAGTGCACTTTTGAAATGTAAAATAACAAAAATACTGAACGTCAAGGAAAATTCAAAACGGAAAGTCCCTTATAAACAAAACGTCGTATTATGTTGAAACTAAAACAGACCGATGTAGCATTTACATTAAAAGGTCAGGTGACAATGTCTGTTTACCAAGATATCATGATCATACGATAGTGAGGTTTATTTTGAAATTGTTAATACTGACATCGCTAGAATAAGAAAATCGCAAGCAAAACACAGAATGCTATGTATTAAGTAATACGCAACCAGCATCAGTGTCTGTCTCGACCCGATGATATTTGAATAATTTCATACAAAATTACTCTGGCAAAATCACAAATGTATTATATAATTTGTTTTAAGAGAGAGTGGTTTATGTAGAGATCGGTCAATTCAAACGTTTCCAAAGTATCCGATATGTTGACGTATACGCATCTAGGGGAATATACTACAATAACTATCCCAGTCGAATATATAACTCGGTGTACTATAATTTAAGAATAACGGGAATTAATATGTCATGTGTTGTACAATCTTTCAGTAAAACAACATTATCGGCAATCTAGACAAAAACTGTTGTTAATTGTTTTGGGTCCCCATGAAACAAAGATCTTTGATACGCAACATAGACTTAAGGATTATGTACCCCTTTTGTTGTTTCAATGCTAAAAATAAAGAAGTTATATTTAAATTTCAAGTGAGGCATTCAGAAAAAAAAACATATGTAAATTAATCATTGCCACAAAGTTAAAGCCCCGTTATTCTTTGACAATGGTACATTGAGTAATACACTATCGATCGAGGTAATCATTTGGGCCTATTCCTCCAGATGCGTATACGTCAATGCATCTGATACTTTGATAACTCTGAGTTGTGCTCACGGCGAGATTCGATCGACTCCAATTGAATTGACAAGAATTACCAATTTTTTTGGCTAATGATCGTGGTTTTTCCAAACATTCGTTTACAAAAACGGCTGCCAAAACTTCATAAAGGGCTCTGAAACAAGTCATGTTTTAAAATGATATTATTCTTATTGAAAAACATATAATCTCTGTATTTTGTGCTATGTAAATTTGCGTATTCTTGTTTTTTTTTATTCTTTCATTTTTGCCTATGTGCTTTGTCTATATGCCTTTTTGTGTTTCTTTGTTACATTTAAGTTTGTTTTATAGTGATTGAGATTATAGCACAAAGTTGACTGTTGTACCCATATTTTGACATTTTACCTATTATTGTCAATATAATGGAATTTTATGCGACTGTCATACAAGTGAGAGGTTTAGCTAGCTATAAAACCAGATTTAATCCACCATTTTATACATAAGAAAATGCCTGTACCAAGTCAGGAATATGACAGTTGTTATCCATTCGTTTGATGTGTTTGAGCTTTTGATTTTGCCATTTGATTGGGGACTTTCCGTTTTAAATTTTCCTCGCAGTTCGGTATTTTTGTGATTTTACTTTTTCCATATACTTAACCCCAATTTTATATTAAATTTTAAGAAATTTACCTGTGACGTCACTTTTTGTGGCGTTGCTACATACGTGTAACGAACAGTTCATTATTCTATTGTGTTGTACTTGTGTACTGTCGTAAATTGATTTTAGGTGTTCGTTGTTATTCTGTGGTTTACATGTTGAAATGTACTATTATGTTGTTGATTTGTGTATTTCTCTGACCTGAGTGTTCTTGCATTTATTTGTACTGTATGTTGGCGTTTATTTTTTAGCAGTCTAGTTTTTCTGTTGTTCTGTTGTTTTCGTCTTATAGTTGATGTGTTTCCCTCCGTTTTGGTTTGTGACCCGGATTTGTATCAGTTAAATCGATTTATGACTATTGAACAGCGGTATACTACTATTGCCTTTATTTGTATTCTTGTCTTTCGATTTTGCTAATGTGCTTTGTCTATATGTCTTTTTATTTTTCTTTGTTGACATTTTTGTTTGTTTTTGTAGTGATTAAAATTATAACACAATCATGTTGACTGCTGTACCCCTATTTTTGACAATTTTACCTATTTTTTCTGTCTGTTTTGTTAACACATTGTTGTCAATATGATTGAAATTTATGGGACTGTCATACAAGTGAGAGGTTTAGCTAGCTATTAAACCAGGTTCAATCCACCATTTTCTACATAAGAAAGTGCCTGTACCAAGTCAGGAATATGACAGTTGTTATCCATTCGTTTAATGTGTTTGAGCTTATGATTTTGCCATTTGATTAGGGACTTTCAGTTTTAAATTTTCCTCTGAGTTCGGTATTTTTGTGATTTTACTTTTTATTTCCAGTTTTAGTTGTGTAATTATTACTGAATCTTAGAATTCAACATCTTATGTTTTAGTGGTGGCTATTTTTTGGTTTATTTTTCCCCTTGTATTTTGCGTTATTCACTCATTAATGTTTGTTTGGACGTTAGCGTATCTCTTTGAGACATGAAGTAGTCCTCTTAAAACCTATGACACTTTTTAATTTATATGTTATATACTTTGAACATCAACCAAACTATAAGAAAGAATGACTGAAATTGACAAATAAAATTTACGTTCACCAATTTGAATTTGCCTTTTCAGAATCTAAAGGATTATGGGTAATCTAATTATTTGTACACCAAAATGAAAATAACGTTACGTAATTGGTTGAATTTCCATTGTTTAGAAAGTTTAAAACCAATCACAACGTTTTGATGTACGCTTTCAAAATATTACCTAGAATGCATTAGATTCTGAAAAGGCGAATTGATTGACCAACACGACGTGTCTGTGTCGCAACTCACTAGCTACATGTTTCCGATGTCTCAGATCTTCAGTTAACAGAAAAGTCGTCTGAACAGTTATTTTAATCTGATATGTTCTTTTCCCGACTATTACATTTTGACTGAATGTGTCATTTCGTGGGTGATGATGTATGCATACCAAGCGACTCTTTCCTATTCGACCAACTGGTCTCGCTCATTATAGGGCTCATGCGATTCATCAAAAATATTAAAGAAATTATGACATAAAGAAATTTCACAATTCATCTAAATAAAGGCAATAGTATTATGCTGCTGTTTAATAGTCATAATTGGTTTAAACTGAAACAAATCGGAGACACAAACCAAAAACTACATCAACTATAAGAGGAAAACAATGGAATAACAGAAACACTGAACTGCTACAAAAACAAACGCCAGCATACATACATAAAACTAACTACGTTCATAATTACCCTTCTCACCAAAACCCATCGGCCGCGGTTCTTGCCTCTTTATATCGTCAGATATTCAGTCTTGTAAATCAAGTTTATCCTTCGATTCTTATGTAGTATTTGGACTTCTACGAGCAAGTTGGTTTTGAACAATGATTTGTTTTTACTTCACTCAGCCTTTATGACTTTTATTTCATCATTGTCAATTTCAAGTCGTGAAATATTTTTTCCCTGCTCATACCTCGTTTCTGTGTAAGTATGTCATGGGTGAGTCTAGTTATTTCATTTTTAAGTTCAGCAATGATCTGTTTCAGTTTGGAATCAAATTTTTTCTGATCAACTGCAGTTGACTCTAACCGTAGAATTCGGTTATTCATTGATTGTTCCATACCATCAAGCATGGCCTCAAAATATGTACTTGTAAAGTGTATGCCATGTACTCCAAACAAAATTATTATACAATACAACAACGTATATTCATATCTACGATACTTTGCAATTACAAATATGCAACAAATCAAATCACACAATTGATAAAACTTGGTTATGTAAATCTCGCGAAAATTTCTGTTCCAGTGTTAACTCAAGGACATCAGTGTAACGTTGCAAAATGGGGTTCAAATCAACGCAAAATATACACCCATGTTTTTTTCTGTAATTACATTTGTAAGACATTTGATGGGAAGACATTAATGAAAAAAAAAAAAACACAATTTGCCGGTAATGAACTATCATGTAGTAATTTTTTCTGCAAAAGTCGAAATACGGGTTTTTTTTTT
Source organism: Mytilus californianus (assembly GCF_021869535.1). Taxonomy (NCBI): domain Eukaryota; kingdom Metazoa; phylum Mollusca; class Bivalvia; order Mytilida; family Mytilidae; genus Mytilus; species Mytilus californianus. Next base: position 49,734,383 of record NW_026262745.1, on the reverse strand, counting down.
TAAATTTTACTTAAATATACCGAAAAGCAAGCCATAACTTTTGCTTTGCATATTCGAGAGCGCATACCAAAAAAAAAATAAAGTATCGTGTCCTTTCAAAGCTACGTTAGATATCTTTCAATACTGCATACCTAATACAGTAATAGAAATTTGTTCTCTGACATAATGTGATTTAAATAGAAAAACAAGTATTGATTAAGATAACGCTCGGTATAAAGATAACTACAAAATAAGTCTTATGACATATTTTTATTTCAATTCTTACCCCCCTACAAAAGCACACGTCGCTCCAGTGTTGGCTCCTTCAAATCGTTACAGCACATTTAATTCTAATATTGCAATAGACTTCAACGTCTTAGAAACATCAATACATCGAAAGGATGTGTCTTTACATTGTGGTATACCTTCTGAAGATTGATAAAATAGAAACAGCTATACTTTGCTTTATATGCAAATAAAACTTTGTTTGCTTTCTGTTCATCTCACCAGATTATTTTTTTATATTGCAAAAACTAGTAGATTAATTATCTCTCTCGACCAGAACGGCCGACATTTTAAGTTGATGAAGCATATATTATATTCTGCTCTTTGGTCGGGATGTTGTCTCTTTGACAAATTCCCCATTCCTATTATCAATTTTACCATAAAATTATGTTGAGGACATAATGTGCTATCTTTGACTGAAGGTTAAACACTTTTATTGACCTTAAATGATCTTATCTCTTGTGTTTGTTCGGATTCCGTTTAAGCCATGTCAATATGTTCAATATTTCTTTTGAGTTTGAGTTTTTATTTTTGTTATGTGGCAGCTGCAGATTTAGACACTGAATCCAGAATTTTATCATTGGAAAAGTTAATGCATGACCACATGGCAGACCTGGAAAAAATTGTGCACGAGCAAAAAGACGAAATTCACCAGTTGAGACAAGAAGTAACTTTACTTCAATCAAAGGTGGACCAAACCACCAGACGTACCAATACGCCCACACAAATATTGTCTAGGACTAAGCTAACGGATAATGACGTGGATGATGGCGTACCACCCAAAAATGTGTATGTAGAAGATGTTGTTCATCAAATAAAAAAAGGTAATTTTATTAATCTTACCATCTAGACTGAGGATTAAACAGATTTACTTTTGTCCATTCGTTAGTTTATTTTCTTTTTAGTTCTTTTCACACGAACTGAAGACCTTAACGTACGCTTGTGTTATTTGGTGAATAAGTATTTCGTCTTAGCATTTTTAACAATTAATTTGTGTATAGATATATAGTAGACTGATCTAGTGTCAGTTCAAACCAATTGCGTAAAACTAGTATTTGCCTCTTTCTTATCTACGCCAGCATCATTTAGAGTTAATAACATAATTGATCGGCTAGCTCTAGCGCTCTTAGTCGGAATTATATATGAAGAGAAGCAGACTGAAATCTTGCATGCTATCACGTCATAGTACGTATCTGTTAAAGGCAAAATCACTGTATCTACGTATAATATCAGTGTGATATCGTACTGAAAACGCGTGAAATATATTTTCCACTTGATATTAATTATTCGTCAAACAATTTCCTGTTTTTTTACGTCATTAATAATAGTACACTGCACTTGTTGCGAAGTATTATGACAGTTCGCATTTCAAATTTTTAAATGTGTTTTATCTGAGATAAAATTAGTAACTTTTCCACACTGCTGGTGAACTAATAAGGTATATGATACAGCTCCGAACAGACATGGCGTGATATTACACGAAGAAGTAAATGTATTCAATATGTGGTTATTGGCATTGGTCAAATTAGTCAGAACAGGTTTCAATGTTGAATTAGATAAATATGTAAACATGTCTTTTCTTTTGAAGAGATTTGTGCCATCAAAAACCCATTTTTTTATTTTCTTTCTTTTGTTACTCTTGAACGACATTTACGCTATAAATAAGTGAAAATTATCAACAGATCAAACTTAACCTGTGGCTAGGTGTCAATGACACTACATTAAAATTTTATCCACCTTTAAAACACAAACCTTTGAAATTTAACCACGACCAATGTCCTTAATTCTGAAACGGTAAATGCTAAATTATAGAACTTTACGCGTGAACAGTTGTCCAAAACACTCAATTAGATTTTTAATTAATTTCCTTAAGTTGTTCTCTATTAATCATCTTAAAAAGAAAAAAAAAACTGTGATTTTTCCAAACAAAGATCAAACACAATCCATGAACAATTCCAACAATTTCAAGAAGTTTCACAATTTACTGTTGCATTAGATGAACAACATATTCTACAAAGAATGTTGAACTCCTGTCCCTTGTTAATAATATTCTTAATATATCCATTTTTATTACTTTAAGATAAACGGCTATTGGTAAACAACATTGTTAGTAATCGCATCGCCTTCTACGCTTATATGAAGAAAAACGAACCATTTCAACAGCACAAAACTCTTATTTACGATGTCATCAAAACTAACTTTGGCAACGGGTATAACAACAACACAGGGGCCTTTACAGCACCATCTAGTGGCGTTTATGTCTTGACCTTCACAGTTCATCCAGGAAGTAGTAGAAGCTTTGCTAGTGTTGAAATTGTCGTTAACAACGAGCAGGAAGGAGCTATATACACTGACAGCAACGAAGGCACGCATGATCTGAATGCTGCAACTGCTGTTGTAGTTGTCTGGATGAACCAGGGCGATGTGAGCTTCGTCAGGACGTCCACAAAGCACGGGAGCACTGGGTCTATACGGAGTGATGATGGAGGAAGATCTAGTTTTGCAGGATGGAAAATATCTGATTAAATGTCATTATAACTAATATGTTTTGCATATGCTATTTAATAATTTAGTCTTAAAGTCATATGAAACTTCAGATTAAAAAAAAAAATGATGCATGTTTTTTTTATAAGTAAATGGCTAGTTTTTATTATAAAACTTGTGTACATATATTTTTTTCTCCAGAAAATTCTATAATTTGTCGAAATTTATAAGAAATTTACTTTTTCTAATTGTTTGCTTCCAGTAAACAATTCGCCGATATGTTTTCCGTATGCAGTAAACTCAGCGGGACCTTTCTCCTAAAAATCCGGTGATCGCAATACGCATGGAGCTGTCATTGAAATAAACTATTATATTTTTGTCGTGTTATACACGTGCTCAATATCTATGCTTCTTTGTTGATTGTTTACTATACTATAAGGTGGCAATCGGTAAACTACGGCTTCAAAACACGACATTTAATTAGCTGCCATATTTTAACATCACAACAGACAGAGAGAAATTTTTTTGACGATTATGAGATATTGATGCGTAAAAAATGATAAAATCGTTCGCAGAAGACTAAGTTTATGATATATACATGTATTAGTTTAAGAATTGGATAAACATTATTTTTCACCAGTCACTCGTTTCATATGACTTTAATTCATTTAAAGATATTGATAAAATTGGTGAACGTCAAAGAGACAACATATGTTTAGAAGAAGACATGGACCTACTATCTTTCAAGGTGGTTGCCATTATTATTGATGTGTTTAATGTTCCCTATCGTTGTTACGTCACAGAAGTGGTTCACCTTTGAGATATTTGTGGTATTTTGTTACATCATACCAGATAAATTTTTGTTTCGGTTGTGTGCGATCCATGAGATTATTTTATGAAAATTGAGCTACAATGATGACGTTTGCAGTTTATATTACTAGAGACAATTACAACCAATGACGAAATTCCTGAGAAGAGGTCTCAGTGGTTGTCGTTTGTTGATGTGTTACACTTATTGTTTTTCGGTTGGTTTTTTTTACATTTATAATTACATTTGTCATTTCGGGGCCATTTATAGCTGACTATGCGGTATGGGCTTTGCTCATTGTTGAAGGTCATACGATGACCTATAGTTGTTAATTTTTGTGTCATTTGGTCTCTTGTGGAGAGTTGTCTCATTGGCATTCATATCACATCTTCTTTTTTATATCTACTAGTAAAATATTTACATTATTTATTTCAAGGTCTTGATTTCGGTTCCCCGCATAGACACTGGAAGTTTTGTGGATTTTTTCTACATAAATTTTGAAAATTAGTCCTTCTTCCGCATAAATATTTCTAAGTTTTATTGTGTGTTCGACTCCCGCCAAAATTTTAAAGAACAAAAGATAGCATTCAGAACAAAGAAACTCAATGTAGGGTGAACTGGTAGGGGTGATCCGGATCAGATCACCCCTGTCAGAACACTATAAAATTGGAAATTTCACGAATGTAAAATATAATAGAATTGACAATAGAAATAAATATAAGGCAAAGATGCAAAGAAAGAAACGTATATCGGTTCAAAGCATATTAAATGATTTAAGCTAATATGCCATACACATTCATACAAACCAAGGTTATCGTTATACTTCAAAATGTAACATGTGTAAGTACTTTTGAAACTCTTGGAAACAAAATTTTTCCTCTTCTACATATTAACTTGCACTACAAAGACCACTTAATTTCTCTTTTGATGAACATGTCACTAAACTAATATAGAAAAAAAAAACTTGGGTGTTTAGAAATTTTTGACAAACTGAATATTCATACAAAAAATATAAAGTTCTAAGACAATTAAGTTCTAATTTTTTTTTAAATATAATTAATTTATTTTGATCCTTGATATCTCTCAAATGTAAAGCTTGTTTACACACTGTGAAATTTAGCAATAATCTATTGCAATTCTCTTTAACAGCAATACATAAAGCTGACTTATTTGCTCTTGATTAATGTATGTGAAATTAACCTTTTTTATTCAAATTCAACATACTTCTATCAATCTTTATAATTTGACCATCCCTTTAAAAAGTTATAAGGAAAATTTCCTTTTCTTTTCAAAATGCGGATGAAATAAATTTCGGTATTTTGCGATTTTTTATTGCGTTATATAAAGATAAATATTGTATGTTGCTGAAAGGATGGATGTATAAAAGTCAATTTCGAACAGCCGAACATGTTATAATCTTGGTCTTATTTGCAGATATATTCGTTCAAATTTTATGAGGTATTGCGGATATGCCTGGTTGTCATAAAATGCTACATATTGAGTGGGATTGTCTATATTATTGACTGTACTGTTGTATCTAACTCCCATTTGTGTTGGTGGCTCTTTCATACCCTTTTCCCCTTTTGCGTATGTCCCGACAAAAACACTACATTTGAATACATATTTAGCACCACTGACATCCATAACAGAATATCCATCACGGGACGCGTATGACGGTTCAGTTGCAAAATAAACTCCATCGCCAAAAGTACAAGCTGAAGTCAGAAGAAATCATGTTTTATATTAATAAATCACATTAGGTTTGTAGTGAAATAAGTTAAAACAAGGACAAACTGTCCATGGTTATGAATGCATTATTTAGTTGAGTTATGAATACTTACCTCCAAAGATTTGAATTCAACTGCAAAAACTTGTTTCAAAGCATCAAAAAATTTTCTACAACCTATTCTCAATTATATTTGTATAATGTTAAGAGACATTTGCCTTTGTTTGATCAATGTTTACTCACATGAAACAAACCGGGATGCGGTATTCAGTACGTAGGTGAAACTGGACGATATTTATCTAAACGCACGCAAGAACATGCACCTTTATCGTTTTAAAAGACCCCATAAATTCAAAAGTATCATTTATCAACACAATCATCCTATTAAGCTGGTACCTAACACTACAGGGAGATAACTATGTAAAAATCAACTAAACGTTTTAATCACGTTGTATTGTTAAGGAAATATTAAGCTTCTAAATGATCAAAATTAGTGTTTGTCAAACTGCTATATAACCAGTGAAATTTTTCTGATAAAGTGGTTGGTTCAAATTATTCGAAATTTTTATATTTTTGTCAAAGGGTCAAAATAAACATTTTGTCAAAATTTTAGGAAAATTAAACGAGCCAAATTAATATTAGTCAAGGTGTTGGGTACCACCTTAAATATTTAACAGTGCAACCTTTAGAAGTAGTTAATAAGCAGCCTGGGGAATCTCATTCAAAACAAAATTTGTACGATCACGGAAAATAATTGAATTAAATTGGATTAAAAAATTACAGTCTATCCTCTCGGTCTTAATGACAATATCATGGGAATTGGTAATATATCAAGAACATATTCTGTTAATATTTTGAATATAGTTTCTAAAACAGTTCGTAAAAACCGTTCTCATGGGCGTAGACTTAATCGCAATCAAAGAAAATTTTGTACCAACAATACAAATATTTCGGACCTAATTTCTATTTAAAAAAAACAACGGTAGACATTATCTATTAACCAAGCTCTGATCAATACCCTGTTAATAAATAACATCTTTTAGAGGAATGCAACACAATTCCATATTGCAGTCCTAAGTATGAAATCGTCAAAATTATAATTGCATATTGTTATTCTAAATTGTTTCCAAAAATTGATCGCCCTGAAGATCACAAAAAACATTTTATTAAAATTAAATATGTCAATAAAGGTTTTGATTTTCTAAATATTGCCGGTATTTTTAATGATCATTCTGTTAAAGAACAAATTCCTGGCTATTTTAATAATACTGAACTCCCTCTTATTTGTTATGTTTACAAAAAATCTATGTGTTTAATTACAGCGAAGTGTGTAAAGGTGTAAATATCAGTGACAATACACCTACGTCATGAAATTGCAGTAATTCCGAATACATTTATGGCCCCAGTTTCCACGTTATAACAGGAGACCTTAACATCGTTCGTGAGCGAGAGTTGAAATCGTTCCTCAGTAAAGAACTTAAATATCGCCCCCGTCAATTATTTATTGGAATGAGTGTCGTAACATTATCCACGACTCACTCCGTACTTACTGCTCTAAATGGATAAAACGAAAAAAAGCTGACAAGAAATCGTTACATTTTTTTTAAATCGGTAATGAACATAGTTGATATACGTATTCAACATTTTAAAGAACATTTTACTCCTAACAACAACCATAATAGCCCTATTTCTCGTATCAAACATAAGCTAAAAGAACTCGCCAAGGAATTTGTTTTGTCCCTGTTGATAATGCTGCTAATAATATCATTATTGTTTGACGTAATTTTTACATTGAGGTTCTGAAAAAGGAAATCACGAATTCACCTACATTCCCACTGACTCCATTTTCGGAAAATGACATCTGTAACGAGCCTAAACTTTTAGGTACCTCTTTACAAGCAGAACCAAATACAATGAAAGTTCTAACTATGTACTGGCTTCCGAAACTGCACAAAACTCCTTACAAAAAACGGTATTTCACATCCTAAATTTTATATTGTACTAAAAGCACGGAAATCACTATGTGATCCGTGTAAACTCATCGAACCTTTACACAAACTTATTAGTGAAGGTTATCTTACCAATGTTGTAATTAGATCTTTGAATATAGTTTCAATGGCACTAATATCGATTTTGTCATCAGCAAATTAAAACTGTTAATTTGTATTCTTTTCAAACGGGATGTATAAAGACACATCCACGTTCATTTTTATCTATTAAGAGGTTAACTCCTAACTATCATACTGCCTGTCGATACAATTTTTTTGGCATTGCAAAAGTCATGTCTTCTTTGACTGTCCATGGCGTTAAAATACTAAATCCCTGGGATGTGTTTTAGTTGATTTTAGTCTCTGATGCATGATTTTTTATTATTAATTGTTTTTGGCTTTTAACTAGCTGTCAGTAACTGCGAGTACTCTCAAATCGTACTTTCTTGTTAATTTGACCTGTTAATAATATTTGTAATGCTTTTTTGTTATTTAATGTTTATCAGGGATATACCCGCCAATATTGACCATACCGACCCCTGATTTACCAGCTTTGATAAGTGTTTGGTAATACTATAAATTTTCACTTCTTCGAACTATGAACATCAAAATTATTTAGTTTGTAAAGATATTACCTTTCTCTTTTTAAATTGTATACCTAACAACAAAATTATTTTCATTTACCTGTGTATAATATGATTGGAAATGGCGGATTTTTATTTAAGGTTATTGTTGTTTTTCTGAAATTGATTAACATATCACAGCGGTATAATACTGTTACTTTAATTATTCATCCCTTATTTTATTGATTTTTTATATACATTGTATCATAGATCAAATTTATTCATTCAGTGTATGTTCACTTGTGGTAATATGTCTTTTGATTGAGTTTAGCCATTTCAATTGATATTTTATAGTGTGTGTCTTTCAATGTTGTGATGTTACAATATTGTTTCAGATAAGGGTTAAGGTTTGGTACCATTAAAACGTTTAAACCCGCTGCAATTGTTTGCACCTGTCCTAAGTCAGGAATCTGATGTTCAGTAGTTGTCGTTTGTTGATGTGGTTCATTAGTGTTTCTAGTTTCTCGTTTTTTTATATAGATTAGTCCGTTGGTTTTCCCGTTTCAATGGTTTTACACTAGTAATTTTTGGGGCCCTTTATAGCTTGCTGTGCGGTGTGAGCCAAGGCTCCGTGTTGAAGACCTAAAATGTTTTACTTTTATAAATTGTGACTTGGATGGAGAGTTGTCTCATTGGCATTCATATTACATCTTCTTATATCTATTTATTTCGTCTTCAAGCCAGTGTTCCACTACTAAACTATCTATTCTACTTACTAGTACACTTGGTACAATCAAAAACTTGGTAATAAATTGTTCAAATAAGGCCTTTGAAAATAGTGGAATTAATTACTTTTGGAGTGTCAAAAATTCGTTCGAAGAACTTGATAAATTGCATGCTTATATTGGTGATTTCGAATCTGTTCATAGTTTTGATTTTTGTATCCTATATACCACTTTGAGAGTTAACGAGTTGTGAAGTTTACACACTGTATGAAGGGGCAAAATAGCATCACCGTCGAAATGTTTAAAACTAACTATATCTGAATATGACCTATAATGGTTTACTTTTATAAACAATACAGGAAAAATTCTTCTAATTAGTGCCAATAGAGATTTACCGTCGGACTCAAAATACGTATACGAATACACGTGTATAGGCCTAACAATAAGTAAACAGGTAAACAATGAGGGCGATCTCAAAATAATGTTGACCTTAATTCGTGTAACCATACTCAATTTTTGAATGGATATGACTAACTAATATGAAGGGTGGATGAGGTTCGGTATTTCTTTAACCAACTAGAATTTTCAAAGCTGTGGTTACTTTGTTAACGCACAAACTTTGTCTCCTTCAGAAATCCACAACATTATTACGTTTAAAACCTACAACTGTATTTTCTTTTTATTCCTCTCATCAGATTATATTTTTCGCCCAAATCTTGAACATGAGGGAATACAATAACCCTTATTTTTAGATTCAATGGTCCTGTTTCATCTCTTTATAATCTAGTATATAGATGATGGAATGATATTGTAGCAAGTTTTTTGACGCAAGTTTTTTTTTTTAATTTAATTTGATTTATTTTTTGCCAATTTTATGCCCAATTTGAGCATTCGTGACTAGTTTTCTTATTATTGAAACAATTCAAGAAAAAGAGACTTTAAAACTATAAGCAGCAAAAATTACACATTAAAAAAGACTGAAGCAAAGTGACGAAAAGCTCACGTGGCACTTAGAACGAAATAAATGAACAAGGGGAATAAACACCAACCGATAATACAGGAAGCTAATCGGATGTACAATTAGACGGCAAAATGAGTGCGTTGGTGGTAGGGAAAGGTTATTCGAGGTTGCTTGAGACGGAAAGAAAACAATACTTCAGTAAATTATACATAGCCGTTAAAAGGTTCAAATATCGTTATTTGTTTTCCAAATTTAATTCAGTGTAATGTACGATTGGTCGATCCGTTTGCAATTCCTTCCTCTTTAATCAAAATACAATTAACGATAACGTAAAGTATGATGAACAACACAATATATACTTTGTTAAGAAGCAAAGAGTTAAATGCATGATTTTCAAAAGTGGAATGAATTTCGTGATAATTCAAAACCTTTCTCCCTCGATCAAAATATAGTTACTCGGGAATAAAATATATCCAAACCATTATCATGTTGTGACGCCTGATACAAGAAATAGATAACACAAAAGAAAGAGTATAAGACACTCAACAGACTCATAACGGAATAACGAGTCTCCGTTCTACATTTATTTAATTTACCTAGATATTATAAAGTTATTGATATACTTTGGGGGCATTCATGTCAGAATTTAACTCCAGTTGAAGTTTGTTGTACTATTGAATAACAGACGAAAATTCAATTAATACTATCATAATGAAAGTATATACATTTTTTGTTGTTATTTTGAGATGGCCCCGTATTTTTTCCAGTCTTATTCTTATTCGTATTCTTGGTCGAGTAGGAGTCATACACTTATTGTAAAGTTTATTTAATATGGGATACATACAACCTGTCGATAAACTTTAATGTTACAATTATGGATATTCAGTACATTGTATGTAGAAGATAGAACGCCAAAGCATAAAAACCTACACAAGAAAATGGCAACCAAATATTTTGCCCTGTTAAGGGTTGTTAGGTAGGGGACAAAATGACAGAATCACATTAAAACGGAATGACCAATGGCTCATGAATGTTAGTCGAGTCATGAGTTCATATTATTGCCTCTTATTAAAACAAATAAATCAGAAATTTGGCAGGTCATAACAATATTAAAATAAGGAGATGTGGTTTGATCGCCGAGAAACCAACAATCAATACAGACTTAGTAAGGACAAAAATGTGACCAAATAAGGGTCAACGTACAGTCTTTTACAATGAGCAAAACCCATACCATATATAGAAGGCCACGGGACATCAAAAGGTGAAATAATTAAAAAGAGAACAATATTGCAAAATTGGACTAACGACAACCACTGAATTATTGGCTCCTTGTTGTCAACAGACATACATGGCTTTCAGGCGGCGTTATACATGTTTGTTAACGCCCAAACCTTCTACTAAACTCGGACAGTATTGTATCAACCAAACATAAAAAGAAAATGAAATTTCAGTTGGAAAGGGGTTGAATTATCAGCTCGATACTAAGCACACAAATATTTAACATCATGACAAAGACACAAAGTTCATATCTTGTTGCAGATACTGATAGCTTGGAACATATACTTAAAGAGGGGCATAAAAGGGAGGTATCTGCACGGAAGAACGCGAAATAAAATTGTCATTTCATGATGAACGAACAATTAAAAATGTCTTGCACATTGATCTTTTTACCGATTTCACGAAACACGGTGAATAACGAACCTTTTTCACGGCTGCACGTGAAATAAAAATGGCAAAACACGTTGCACGAAAATAACCTTTTACCACCCTCTTTAAAGTAATAAATACATCATATTCCCCGAGACTTAAATTTCAATCCAAACGTTTCAAACGGATCTAGTGTAAAGACTTCATAGACAATCTGAGAAAAGTATACAAGGCCAAGTTGTATATATCGACAGGCTGTAGAACAATAACTGTTTTTGATAGCAATACATGTTTAGTATATCACGACAAATATCATATTGTTACAGCAGTCCAAGCTTCTATTAATATTGATTTATACGCAAAAATCATTATTGTGATGTCCAACTATAGAACTAGGAATTAACAACAGGAATCCAACAAATATCTTTATATCATTCACAAAAAAAAAAAAGATTTTTAGAAAATCACAAATACGTCCTTCTCTCCTCAGTGAAAGGTTATACAAATTATTTTAACTAGTTGCAATAAGTCCTCTCTGTCTATATATAAGAATTCCTTACCGTTCTTTCCTCCACGAGCTCTATCAAATCCATACCGACTTATAGCATCACAGGATTCTCTGGTAGTGCCATGCCATAAGTATTTCCTGTAGGAGTACGGGTGTTGTTTTCTTGCATCCACCATGAAGTTCTTTTCAAAATCTAAATGTGCGTCATATAATCTTTTGTTTTGTATTCTAGATATCTGTAAAAAAGAGGGTTTAAATATGACTGATTGAGTCCTTATTTTAAATACTTATGTTATCAACAATGGACAACTATTCACCACAGTTCAAATGAAGTGGATGTAAGCAATTAAAGGCAACCGTACGGACTTCAACAATCAGAAAAACCCATACCGTACCGTATAATCAGCTTTTAAAGGCCCCGACATGAAAAATATGAAACAATTGAAAAAAACTTACAGCCTAATTTATAACTAAATAATAGTTTGTTGGCGCCACCCCCCCCCCCCCCCCCCCCCCCCCCCCCCTCAATTGTACTTGATGTAACAAATGTAGTGATGTAGTGCCTAAATGCAGATAGCCTAAGTCAATGTTTAACATCATATAACAGGTCAGTATCATTATAATTCTGACGTCAAAATACATTTGAATACTACTTTCCTTAACACAAAATGTAAACATGCACCTGAGAAATTGACCAATCGACTGAATGAACCACAATGCATTGTGGGCTACTAAGAGTTTATTATCACGCAAGAACACTGGAATTTGGTTGAAAAGTGTCATTTTTTATTTTATCTCGGAATCCCATATTTAATATTTTTATTTTGATAATGTCATAAAAATAATGTATATAGCATAATCTTCAATTTGCATGCTCAGATAAAAAAAAAATATTGTTCACAGGCTCCAGAACTCGACTTTTTTTTTAGTCTTGTCAACGTTTTTGAACATGATTTGTCTATCATAATTGTTATGCACAGATTCATTTGACGTGAAATAAGAAATGAAGTGACCACTTTCCAGTATAAAACTCTTTGAAGTCTTTAAAACTAGTTAAACCGTTTTAACGGAATGGGCTACTGCATGTGCATGTGCATGTACTCTAGGAATTTTTCTATCGTGCATTATAATGCCTTTCCAAAAGCAATGCTTTTTATAAAACACAGAGAATATGGAGACACCACACAAAATACATGTTAATTGACGGTCTCGGACTCAAATTCCTTATGCCACCAATAAATACAAGGTTTGACAACATAAACCCCGACTAAATGTTGAAAGGTTGAGAAGGGCTGAGAGCTTTAAAGCTGTTTAAATGTAAATGTAATTATCGCTATTTTACGAAAATTTCCTTTGATTTTACTGACTGATAATTTTGTTTCTCAGCGGAGTCCCGGCTCAAGCGAGAAAATCAATCTCGTTGAGATGATCAACGATAATCTATAAATATCAAAGAAAATGTAATCCTTACATATGAAAATTAATGATGCAATCTTACTTTTCATTTCACTTTTATGTCTCTGAGAATTCTCTCCTGCCCAAGCGATAAACATTTTAAGAAGCTAAAAGTAAGGAAGCATTTTCTCATTCAATTCACCTAACTGTTTTGCTGACGTTTTAAACATACACGACATGAATTATATCTAATAAGAATGTTTTTATCATTTTATTCTTGAATGTTCGAAAACGATTGTATCCATACGGTTATTTAGATACCCGATAAGTAGGGGAGAGTTGAATTTAGTTTTAAATTTATATACGTACTGATGTGGTTCGGAAAGTATATTCAGTCAAAAATCTTAATTTGGTGGTATTAATATGTTAATTGTGTATTGTCTGATCAAAACAGCGTTGGCCATTTTGTATTTGTGTTTTTATGCCCATGATCTTGAAAACTACTACATTATAGAAAACTTTAAAAGCAAAAATAATGAGCCATGCAATATTTACAAATCAGTCAACAATGTCTAAATCGTCAGTGGACACCTTGTTTGAATTATTGTCCCTAAATGTTGATTTTTACCAATGTTTTTGGTTTTTACTTTTTATATTGGAACTATAAAAGATAAGGAGAAACTATAAATAGTGAATATGATCAACAGGACAGGATCTATGAATATGTTAACATAACCGAAATTTTCACTCGACTCTTTATATGAGTAATTGTCCTTTAATAATGATTTGATCCATTTATGCAAGGGTAGCTACTACAGTAGACAAAGAAAGACAGTATGCAGCAAAAATTGTCGTCAAAACTAGATGACAAATTAGTCACGTAGACGATAGTGTCAGTCTACTCATTTTAGGAGTTATTTCCTTAAATGACGATGTGTACTCATAGTCTGCGTTCGTACCAAAAACTATAGAAGATACAGAGAAATTGTGAACAGAAAAACAGATCAACAAAATATACATTTTAGGCATGAATCAACAAAACAAGGTGTAGAAGGAGGTCAACATTGAGAAATTGTCAGTCCATTTCCTATAACAGTATTTGCCCTTAATGAAAGGAAGATTTTTACCTATTTTTGGGTTTTTCGAAAAAATAATTGTAAATAGGAAGAAACTGTTAATAGAAATGAGATCAAGAAAAAAGATTTTAGTAGTGACTAATTGAATTGTAGTCTATAATGTTGGAGAGTGGCCAATAATGAAAATGCACTTTGATCCAGGTAAGTGACACATGCTCGTTGGAGGAGTAATACCACCATTGATTTACCTCTATTAGTCTTTGTTAAATTGGCACTTTTCAAAAAATTGTGCAGAATTTATCTTTGTTTCAAATAAAGAAATACTTGGAATGAGTAAAGTTTTATCCTGTCCATTACTACAGTGAAAATTTCACATAACATTTCATTGCATATGAGATAATAACCATCACCGGAAGTAAACCAATAAACTTTTCAACCATTTTTTTCCTGTTAACAAGCTTTATTAACCATGGCACCTGAAGTTTACAAAATATCTTATAGAAACAGAAAAATAAAAAAAAAGAATGGCGCTTTAAAACACCCAAGATATATGTTTATGACCCAAAAATGTTTTCTGTAATGAAATGCAGGGTTAGTTTCCTACAACTGTCAAAAGCAAGGGAATATTTTTATTCAACCCTTGTTCGTATGAAACCGGATGTGACGTTCTATGATTTGGTGGTATTTCACCTGAAGAAGACTTTCTTGTTGAATAAACTGAATGTGATTAATTCTCTATGAAATACTGGCTATTTCAAGTATTACTGTCAAGTTTTGTCATAGTCAGTTCAATAGTTTGAGAGAAATTTAATATAGCGTAAGACGACATCTACAGCGATTTGAGCAAAATTTCTTCGAAAAATCCAAATCACGCCGCATCATTATAGAATATAGTGTGGATCAATAATATCACCACTAAATGATGCAATATTCATCTCATTTGCATAAAACCCTTAATGTACATGTACATCTTTGTCTTTATCATAAGGTCTTATGGTTCATTCATACCTCTCATCCCCTCAAAATGTTTACTTTTTAGGCTAATAAATCAAAATTTTGGAGTATCTTGCACATATTTATGTGAAAAATTTGAAAATAAATGAGGAATTGAAGTGTTCAAGCTGAATGAACTATCCATAGAAAAGTTTACTGACTTCATTGAGGTTTCAATAAATCCTTTCATAAAACTTAAATTTACACCTCGTTCCAGAGAGGGACATAAAAAGGTCCCCTTTCAGTAAATAATTTGTTTTTACTGCTTCAAAAAACATTTCATTCACTTATTACTGTATATTTCATAAAGAACTACTTAGGAAACAGTTTTCTTGTATAGCTCAATATAGGAAATAAGGAGAAAAAGTGAGAAAAAGCTCCCCGAAACACTGACTATGGCTTGCTCTGCCTACTCATATTCATGGTATAGCCCTTTTTCAAGGCAATTTCTTTTAAAATGTATTTTTAGACTCAATTCACTCAGAATATTTCAAGTTTGTTATATTTGAGAGATAGCATGAAATTAAAAAAAAAAAAAAAGAGAGTACATACAAGATCAAAGATGCATAAGCAGCTTCCTATTTAAAGTCTTTAGTTACTTAAAACATACTAATGATCATAAAACTCGGAAAGTACTGAGGATTCATCATTATTCGTTGGATATCAATTTTCGTGGATTTCGTGGACAAAGGTGAACCTCGAAATTAAATGTTCAACGAATGAAAAATTTTCTATGGGCTTGTATGCAGACTTTTGCAAAACCACGAATTCAAATATCCTCGAACATGCAAGTTTTCCTTGATCCACGAAAATTGATACCCACGAAAATAAATGAATCCACAGTATTAAGAAAATTAAATGACTATAGATATAAGAAGATGTGGTATGAGTGCCAATGAGACAACTCTTTATCCAAGTCTCAATTTGTAAAAGTAAACCATTATAGATCAAAGTATGGCCTTCAACACGGAGCCTTGGCTCACACCGAACAGCAAGCTATAAAGGGCCCCAAAAATGACTAGTGTAAAACCATTCAAACAGGAAAACTAACGGTCTAACCTATAGAAAAAAACGAGAAACGAGAAACACTTAAGAACCACATCAACAATTGACAACCACTGAACATCAGTTTCCTGACTTAGGACAGGTACAAACAAATGCAGCGGGTTTAAACGTTTTAATAGGCACCAACCTTCACCCTACCTGAAACAATAGTGTAACATCACAACATAGAAAGACACACTATAAAATATCAATTGAAATGGCTTAACTCAATCAAAAGACATATTAACAAAAATAAGTGAACAAACAATGAACGAATAAATTTGATCTACGACACAATGTAAATACCAAATTAATAAAACAAGGGGATTAGATGTTAAACAATATCAAAAAGACAACCATAACCTTGGACAAAATGACCCCAAATAAAATAACGTACACAGGTAAATAAACATATTTTTTTGTAAGGTATACACGGAGTACGGAAATAATTTTTACAAAATAAATAATTTTGTTGTTCCTAGTACGAGAACAAATCTGAAAATTTATCGTCATACTAAACACTTATCAAAGGTGGTATATATTAAAACTAGTGAGACTAGATATACCACTGAATAAGTAAACATTAACCATTTCATATTTTCCGCAGCGTACTAGCGAAGAACTGAAAAAAAGAAGACTTCAATAAGGAGGTAATATATTGCCACAATATGTTTTGCTGTTTTTTGACGATCTGCAATAAATGTCCAAATATAGTCAAGTTAAAATATACAAGCAAGGGATTAAAACAAACTTAATTGAATCAATTCAAAACCGGGGTAAAACTATTTCAGTAGACACAGGGTGATACTAGTTTTGTAGACAGGGTAAGCATTTCCTAAAGATTAACGGAGAAATAACATCAATGAATATCAATCTGAAAAAAAAAATAATGATATGTTATTACTCCTCATATTTTTATGTTATAAACATCAACATAATTTAACTAATGATGATGATTAAAATCTAAACAGGAAACAGTCATTTACAGGATATGATATAAGTCATATGGCCGTTATTTGACAAAGAATACATCGAAAGGATAGAAACAAGTACCTTGAGAAGTTATCTGAACCTTGAAATTCCCGAATTATATCACCAAACTTTTTTTAATCACATTAGTTTTATATTATAGACAAATAAACAAATGAATAGAATAATTCAATCACGACACTTTAATGACAGATTTTGCAGTTTCTCGTAAAATGAAGCAAGCATGAAGACCTTCATGAGATATGCAATTTATATTGAAAAGTAAAACTACTGATAACTGATAGATTTATGACTTATAAATATTAGAAGCATGTTTTTAAATAGATTTAGAATACTTTTTGATTTTCGAATTCAAAATTAAAAAAGTTACCTTATCATAACTACTCCTCAGAGAAGATTTTTTTTTCGGAAATGTACCGACACACGTTCACAATCAACGCTCAGTAATTGCAATATATATTTAACCGGTTATTTGTGAAAACAAGCTGAAAATCACGGGAAAAGAGTCAAAACTATAAATATTTTTTTTTTCAAAGGGAGAAACAGTCTAAAGTTGCAAAACGTAAAAAATGAAAACACGGCTTCATAGATTCAATGCGTCCCAAGCGCTTTTCTGCATTAACCTTCATCAGGGACACTCAGAAACTTAAAATATTTGAAAGCCAAGAAGATGCGTATAAGAAATAAAGAAATTGTAGCAGAAACGCCCAGGCCAATCAAAAAAGCTTAGAAGAGCTTTATATCCGGCTACATTTTAAACGATACGTCTATTTTTTGTTGATCTATTGTTATAAAATTTAAACCCCATATCAAAATTGCAAGCAGAAAACTCCTTATCAATTTTGATGATATGTCTTAATGTTGTTTGCAGAGTTTTGTATTCAATTAAAAAAAAAAGATGGGGAGAATAAAATGCATATGTTGTATGAAAACCGAATTGATTTAATGAATGTTTTAACGTTTGACGACGATATTATTTTTATCAATGAATCAATCAGCCATATTGCGATTGATGATTTCCTGACTTGTTGTTATAGGATAAGGTAACACCATTGGTGCACCATTGTCTTATAAGAGACCATGTCAACAAGACTAGCATTGAGCTTCATACGATACAAACCTTGAATGTGCGAACATTTAGATTGAGTTTAAAATGCTCTTTACTGATTTGTTATATCATAAAGCATATATTAAAAAAGAAAAAAAAATCTTTCTAATCTTGTCCTTAAATCTTGAATCTTAGTTACGAATCCAAAGAGCGTACAAAAAAAATTAAAACATAAATAAACCCATTTGCAGGCAACCAAGAGCAAAAATTCGAATATGGACTTATTTTCGCTACAAATACAAAGTATTTTCCAATCAAATAAAACATTTTTATCAGTGATGAGGCTTTTGTAATATGTTGCTATGGCAACAGGAAATTGTAAAGAAATTTGAACTAGAAATACTTATGAATAAGACATATTTGTCTGTCATATGTATACAAAAATCTGGGCCAACTGTGATATTATGTATATTGTAGTGTTAATAATAAAGGTCTATATGATTAATCAAAATGATTAATTTGGGTAAGCATTCAATAATATGTTTTTGCTAATGGTTTCCGATATGCAAACTTGATGCTAATCTGCTAACACTATAATGTTATTTTTTTCCATGTTAATCATTTACAGATGAAATATGCCGATTAAGAAGTATTTGGGACAAATATAAGGCGGATTCAGGGTTGGGTGGGAGCACAGAGAGCATAAACTCATTTGTTTTTATTGAAAATGTTTTCTTTTGTTTTTTACAAAAACTTGTTCAAAACTTTTCTGAAATTTTGACCATTGGGGCATTTACAAGTAACTATTCAACCCCCTTTTTTTTCCCCAACCCTAGCTATATCCCCTGAAATATTGATATTTAGTCCTAAATGGTATAAATGATTTTGAAAATTTTCGAAATATTCATTCATTCCAACAGTGAACCAGTTTTGTTGTTTATTTTGAAGTCATTCAAGTCAACATTAATTTACCCATATCCAACTTATTAAGACACCACGTGACTTCGATGACGTAGCAGTTACCCATCTTTAGTAAATTTGTCTTATAGAAATTGCATAAGCCTAAATAAACTTTAATTTTCCCGTTAATCCGACCCGTTTTCTTACTTTTGCAGCACATCCCTTTGTCTTCGAAATAAATCCTCCTCAAAATGTTGACCCTGACAGTTTAATTTAGATGAAATTACGTCTCTGATCAATTGTAAATATTGGTCTATTTCTCCTCCTCTACCCGTTGACTTTATTGTAAAACTAACAAACCTTTGTCTTCTTATACATCAATTTCACAAATTCCTTAAACAAATGTATAACTTTGCAGCTATTTTGTAAAATCTGAAAGATACGTCTAGCGTTGCATCCTATTGTTAACAGTTTAGTTCGTTGAAAAATTACGTCCCTAATCGATTGAAAAACCTTGAATTTTTCGACGATGTCGGGATTTTTAAAAAAGGAGGCTGTGTCATTTGTCGGGTTCATAATTCAGATAAATTTGCCTTTCTATTTATTTATATGGCATGTTTCTAAAGGTTGCATGTTTTGTCCGTGATTATTTTAAAAGCAGTTTTTTCGATGGAAAAAACATAATGTTTGCTGCAGTCCATACATATTATAACATCTGCATAAAGATATAGAAAGGCACAGACGTATATCTACATGTGTATGCATGTCTCTGAGAAAATTAAAATAACAGGTAAGCCTGACAAGTTACAGACAAGTAGATAAAGTCTACATTACACAATTATTCAGGTATTACATAGGAAACGTAAGCCACACCAAATTACCAATACTTGTTATAATCATCCCGTGTACAAACTTATTTCCAGAGTTTTAAAATAATATACGACATATTTGCCCCCGGAGAATTCTTCCAAATATCAAATTCTATCACAGCGCTGGATAAAAAATATTAGAACAATAATAATGAAAAAAAACAAATATTTATATTTTCAGCTTCTTAATGTTTTAACATAGTTATGTTTCTATAAATTATATTTCAGTTGTAAAATACATCGATTTTTTTTATTTTTTATGTTTTATGAAATTAGTATTTGATGAAAAAAAGATTAAGCCTAAACCCAATGCAAATGATTTTGATTTTTTTTTTTGTAATTTTATTCGACAAAGTTTTTTACCGAAGTTTGACCTAGTGTAGAGAGTAAGTGCTGATAATCAAATGTAAGAACTTATTTACTCTTTATAAGCCGATCTGTAACGACAGAGTTACCGATTCTTATTGTGGCTTGTAAAGTTGCGTATGCTTTGTGGAACATAACAGGGGAAGATGCTATCCGGCCCTGCAATTCCAAGTGACTGATCACATTTTTTCCACTTTTGAAGACTGACTTTTAGAAAATACTAAAGATTGGTCAAACCTCATTGACACAATTGGTTATCAAAAAGGAATTTTGTACAGTAATCATTCTCTCTTTGTTAGTGTTTTTTTTTAGTTTGGTACCAACATGACAAGTCAAGCCTTTTTCAACTGAATTTTACAGTGTGTTTTATGTTGTGGACTTACACTTCGGTTCAAGACTAGTAGGATTGATCGCTCGTTAATAGATTTACCCCTCCCCTACATTCCCTAAATGCCTGTCCCAATTCATGATCCTGTGATTCAGTGGTAGTCGTTGGTTGCTCGGTACTTATACATCCCGTCATAGTGTTATTGTGCTATGGTAAAATTTTTGTATTCTCGTCTTTCATTTTTGTTTATGTGCTTTGTCTATATGCCTTTTTGTTTTTCTTTGTTGACATATTTGTTTGGTTTTATAATGATTAAGATTCTAACACAATGTTGACTGCTGTACCCCTATTTTTGACATTTTTACCTATTTTTATCTGTTTGTTTTGTTCACACATTGTTATCAATATAATGAAATTTTATGCGACTGTCATACAAGTGAGAGGTATAGCTAGCTATAAAACCAGGTTCATCCCACCATTTTCTACATACGAAAATGCCAAAACCAAGTCAGGAATATGACAGCTGTTGTCCATTCCTTTGATGTGTTTGAGCTTTTGATTTGATACGGGACTTTTCGTTTTGAATTTTCCTCGAAGTTCGGTATTTTTGTTATTTTACTTTTTACCAATATCGTGTACTTACATCTTTTAGCAAAATATCTTTTTTGGGTAAAGCTGTTACTCATTTCTAAATATTTATTCTTACTACTATGAGGTTATTTTTGCAGTCTTTGCAGTTTTGCACCAAAAAAAAAAATATTAGCTCGAATATATGACAAATATGATAGTTGAAGTTTTCCTTAAGTCAACATTCATTTATTATTTGCTAATATCTACCACTGCCTATAGCTGAAAGAAAATTTGACAGATTCAATGAAGTCCTCATCCTTATGTAAGCGGAAGTTAATCAACTTTTAGAATAATATTTGATTTAAGACTGTACATATTAAAAGTAGAAGGTGTTCTGCTTAATTGACAAAAATGTTATCTGACAAGTGCCAAATGATCATGGGCAAGACATATTTGTGTGACCAAATTGGTAATTGGGGAATTTCATGACAAATCAAAACTGATTTTTCCAAAATTCTCAAGCTAAGTTCAGTAAATATTGGACTTATGTTTAAAAAGATATAACCCGGTAACCAAATGTTGGCTGAAATTACCTTTAAAATCGGAAGTGGAGTTTTTCACTCCATGGGATATAACAACTCAAAATCAGATAACAATTGACCAAAAAGTTGAGAGAATAACATCTGGTTATGAAATGTTTCCCCAACTTCCTGTTGCATTTATGAAAAGATTGAGAAAAGAAATCAGAATTCAACGATAAATCAATGATATTGTTGTAGTTATTTCCGTATCTTCATAATCTTTCAGTGGCTTACATGTACTATCAGAGTCAACAAGAAGGTACCTGTTGCAAGGTAGTGCAACTTGTTGCTAATGGTTTAATAGTTTGTACATATTTGTGCTGTTTTTAAATATTTATTGAAAGTCAAATTTATTTTTTCATCAATTTTGAGATGTAAAAAGTGGTCTGAGGTTGTGGAATAGATATAAGTTTTTTTGCATAGGAATATGTCTGTTGCTAAAGAGAAAATTGCGTTGTCATATGAAGATACAGCAAATGTATAATTGACTTGTAAGCACTTGGACAATTTTTAAACATACAAAATGTGTTTTCAAATATAAAAATTTCGTACTTATTTGTAGGGCCATTTAATAATAAAACAGTTTTTTTTTTTGTAGCTTAGCAACCTTCCCCTTAGGATGAAGACATGAAAAAGGACTCTTTTGAATTAAAATATAGGCTATAATTTATACAAAGTTAATAGATTCAGAGATAGACGGTAAACTGCTCATCATACTCATCCGATTTTTTTCTCGATAAAAACATAGTCTGTACTTAGTTACTCTAAATGTACTCCGTTTCTAAGGAATAAATGTGTTGCTCAGCAACCATTTTATTTCAGATTGTTTGTAGGGGCAACACACTTACATTTCTGAATGCTTAACTTACTTATTTTTTTCAAATAGTTTGTACATGTACTATCACGAATACAATACAGGGACAATAACATGGATATGTGATTTTTTAAAAGATAAAAACAATAAAAATTATGTGATATTTAAAGTATTTAAGATTACAAAACCCTGCTATTTCAGGTTGCCATAGCATATATAGCACATATAATTGCTCAATATTGTGCAAATTCTATCAAGGTTAGAAGTTATCTTTCTGATAATAGGGTTGAGAATTTACTTTTTTCAAGTTTTGATTTCCTGTTTAACTTATAAGAATAATATTTGTATCTATGATGAGTGCATTTACCATGTTGTAGTTGTATTTTTACAAGTATCTCAGGAAATGCGATGTTTGCCATGGAAACCAATGGACATGAAAACATACCATTCTCATATTTTTTGTATAAAAGAAATTGACATACCATTTAACGCTCAGTGATTGCTGACATGGCTTCATAATATACCTACGAAGGTCATACCTGGATTATTTTAAAACCGCTGTTCATATTCAGAAAATCACGTTTAACATATCCGTACTCGTCAGTTGTTTTATCAAGTGTTACCATCTGTAAATTTTCTCGTTGATTCAGTCCAGTCCATCTACCGTAGAATCCTGATCATATAAGATAAAGTAGGTTAAAGGAAAGTGATCGAACGAATAACCTACAAACTGATTTTTGTATTTTGAATCAAAATCATCTATATGATTACAGTCTTTGCGCGAAATAACATGATACATTGAAAAAGAGTACTCGTATAGATGTATATGCTATTTATCATTAAATCAGTAGAAATTTTCATAAAATAGCAAAATAAAGATAATAAGTGGGAATAGAAGACCATAAGTCGAGGAAGCCAGACACCAACATGCCCTAACGAAACGATAAACACTTTATAAACATAATATTTTCATTACTGGGAACTCCAATAAAAACTATAGATAATAGAGCGTGCTATGTAAAGAGGTAGTAGTTTATCATGTTAATGTGTCATTATAAGCACCCTTCCTATAACAAATCATATCTGCTGATGAAGTCCAAATGGAAAGTAAGTCATATTGCAATGGCAGGTTTGTGGATGTCCGTTAGTTAATCTAAGACATTATAAATTCATTAAATCACAGACATATGTAAATCCTCTAGCCCTGATCGCATGAAAGAAAACCCAAAGTTTACAGAATAAAGGATAGGAAATATTAATATCGATACAGCCAACAGGGTCATTGGAAAGTAAAATATCACCAAGTACACATCCCAAAAACTGAGGAAACAGTACCTTTAACATCAGTGAAAATGGAGAAGACCTCTATTTATTCCGAAGGATTAGATATTTCTGTTACACCAAAATACTTAAGCTTTAATGAAAAGTACAATCTAGGGACAAGTAGCACTCAATAACAAGTTATAATCCAGTATGTTAAGACAAACATATGGTTGGACAATTGGAGCATTTTCGAATTATTATCTATCATTATATCGCTGTTTATATTCCAAAGAGATGACTTCGAATTAACCATTAAGAACCCTAGTTCAACAGCTTACTTGTTAGTCCAAGCTCTATCTATTAAGAAAATCCTGAAAAGATTTCGAAAAATCTTGAACATCGAATGTCGTACAAACGTGATCTACATCCTCAATATGCAAGCTATGTTGGAAAGTAGCTTAATAAATAGGATTTTTCACCATACAAAAATTCAAAGCATCTTATCTTATCAAATATTTTATACATATACATTCTAAAGAAATGAGAACTTTTGAAAACATTGATTCGTTTAAGATATTACAACGCAGCTAGCATATGGGATCTTCGAAACTTGCGACGAGTTTGATGAATCCAGATTTATCCGAGTTTTAACATCGGGAATGCATCATTATTTTGCGTTTTCCCTGTTAACGTGACGCTTATTGTAAACACATATTTGGTACGAGTGATATGATAGTTATGAAAGGCATATTCGAATAACAAAGAAAACAGTTGTTCACATACCATGCATACCGCACATATTAACTGTTGACATTATCGAGATAACATTCTTCAATCTCATTTACCCCAGTAATTCAGATCGTCAGGTTTCAATATGATTAAACAATTACGTTATTAGTTAGATCGCACGGACGCCATAATTTTCCAGTCATGCAGATGGCAAAAAAACAATGAATTTTCACAAAGGCGACAATAGTAGCCTTTTTTTAGCGATACAAAAAAATATAGGTTCACGTTGCTTTTTTGTAACGTAATTTGTACTTATCGACCTTGCCTATCAATTCTGCACTTAAAAACACGAATCTCACCATAGCGTAGATAAGACTTATCAGTTCCGTTAGGGCTGAGGTAAACATATTATTTTACCTTTAGTATAATGAAGTGTGCATGTAGCGTCTAGTAATAAAAGATTTGGGCAACACACAGCGACCAATCAAGATAAGCCACACTCTAAATTATGAATACCATGTTATGGCTGCGCCCGTAATATCTAATGGTTGATTGTAACCAATATGGTATTTAATAATTTCTAAAACCATTCAATTAATGGTGCATTAGATGCTATAACATATATGCCATATATATATATCAACCTCAAAACGTTCTCTATTTACTCTCAGAAATCTATATATATATATTAAATGTCTGAATAATAGCCAACGATAAATCTTACGGGGCGATGGATCATATAATTATGATACAGTACACTACAAAATATAACATATAATAAGCAAGTCTAAAAGGGCACAACATCACCAAAAAAAATAAAATCATGAACAAATGTTAAATATTTTCGGATAACTAATATCCTTCATCAGTAAGATGTCAAATGATTCTTATCTTGACATGTGGTAGTCAAACTGAAATAATAATCTTGAATGTTATACAAATTATCACGAATCAGTATTGATGTTTGCAAGGAGGAATAAATTCCTTAAAACTAAGATTCCTGTACTGAAGTTTGAGTTACTAGAAACAATTGATGATAGAGACTCATTCTATGTTTTTTCATTAATGCCCTCTGGGGAAATTGTCCTAACTTTCTTATTCAAAAACTTTCCCGAGCAAGTCTTTCTGCCCTTGACCAACCCTCGTTGTGGTCTATGATAGTGATGGTAAGGTGTTTGATATCAGCTTGGGCGTGTCCATGTGATCTAAAATGACGACTTACGGGGAGGTCGGGCTTGCAGGTGAAGTCACTTCAATGACCATTCATGCGATTGTTGAATGGCTGTTCTGACTCGCCAACATACTGCATGCCACATCGACACTGAAGAATGTATACAACATTCTGGGTTTTGCAAGTTACATTGTAAAATATAGTGTATACGGACCCAGTGGAGTGACAAGTAAATGTTTGAGTATTCAGTATTTGTTGGCAAGTCAGACAGCGTCTGTAACCACACGACTTGCACCATCCTGCAGTGGAAGAGCTTTTATTAGAGGAGACGTCAGCTGACACAAATAAGTCTTTCAGACTTGCTGGTCTCCGAAAAGCTAAGACAGGAGGTTTGGGAAAGATCTTGGATAATTTTGGGTGTTTGGTAATAATCTGCCAATTGTCATGGATCAAACGGGAAAGCTAGGTTAGTAAAGGCGGGATTGTATGTTAGAACAAACGGAACTATTTCGCTTCGCCTCTTCTGTTTGTACTGTAATAGGTCATTGCGGCTGTTATTGTAAGCACGCACAAACCCCTTATCTATGTTACATTTCTTATAACCTCGTTTGGTCAAAAATCCGCAAAGTTCCTGTAACCGTTTAGTGACAGCCTCCTCAGAGAAGCAAATCCGCTTTACTCTGAGAGATTGACTGTACTGGATACTTTTTGTACAGTGTTTGAGGTGACAGCTTGAGGGAGAAAGGTACTGATGTTTATCTGTAGGTTTACAGTAGAAGTCTGTTGATATGACACCATCCTTTAAAGTTGTAGTTCTGTCCAAGAAAGATATTTTAGAGTCGGAAATTTCATATGTGAATTTAGACTGAAGGACAGTTTCCTTAGAGGGTATTGATGAAAAAACATAGAATGAGTCTCTACCATCACTTGTTTCTAGTAACCTAGGCTTCAGTACAGGAATCTTACAGTTTTAAGGAATTTATTCCTCCTCCCAAACATCAATATTGAAAAAAAATTACCAGTGTATTGATTCGTGATAATTTGTATAACGATCAAAATTATTATTTCAGTTTGACTACCACATGTCAAGAAAAGAATCATTTGACATCTTACTGATACAGAATATTAGTTATCCGAAATATTTAACATTTGTTCATGATTTTACTTTTTTTGGTAATGTTGTATTCTTTTAGACTTGCTTATTATATATATATAATAGAGAAATAAAAAGTGCAGGTTCCAGCCCCACTCGGGAAGGAAGTAAAGAATCAGATCTACTCTAACATCGTTAGGTTGATTTTCTAGGCACTTCATATATATTCTAACGCCTGGTATTTCTTAATCATAAGAAATCCGATGGAAACGGTAGGCAAACATATTTTTTTTTTCACTATCAAGAAAAGATTTATTACTTTTCTTTAAATCAACACAAAGTACAAATAAATGTAGTCAATTAGGACACGAGTTATTTGTATTAGTTATTTTGATGTCCGTCCTTTTACATCTCATATATCCCAGTGAACTTGAGACTACGAATACTATAAAAAAAAAAACAATAGTTCTGCTTCATATTTTTATCGTTTCCTCGATATGGACACATATGGAAGATTCCAAAACTGGTTTTGGGACAATAAATATAATCACGTTTTTTACTATTAAAGGTATATTGATCACTTCAGACATACTTGAACACAAACTGCAGCTAACTGGACAAGACGAAAATACCATATTTCTACTTGTAGCTTCGTATGATTGTCATTAAATAACCTTGCAAGACAAAAGAAACGGGCATAACCTCAAAACTAGCTGATGCTGCAAATTTTATAACTTATTGTTATTATTCTGTAAGTTTTTTTCAGGAATGAATCTTACATTTCATCAGAACAGCTGTAGTTGATAGTCAAATATAAAATATATCATTCTCGTGATTCAAACTTCAAACTGAAATTAGAATCTGAGATAATATATTTGAACTTTCTGAAAACAACTGAATGTATACCATTGCAATTTCTACACTGTTTAAATATTGATATATTTGCAGCAGAGTTAAATTTACATGTCATTAGATAAGTTAACTCAATTGTCAAGTTACGTCCCATTGTGTTATTTTTTACTACAGATGATTGCCATTTCCACAATGTTTAAATGTTGGTATATTTGAAGGGGAGCTAATTCAAAACTCATAAGAGTGGCAACCTTAGTTGCATAGTTACTTTCTATCGTTTCATTTGTTGCTACAAAGGATTGTTATTTTCACAATGTGTAAATGTTGGTTTATTAAAAGAGGAACTAATTCAAGACTCAGAAATAGTGTTCTTAATTTCAAAGTTACGTTCTATTGTATTATTTGTTGCAAAGAAGGATTAAAATTTCCACAAATGTTTAAATTTTGGTATATTTGAAGGGGGACTAATTTGAAACTCACACATGTCATAAGAGTAGTAACTTTAATTGCACACTAACGGTCTACTGCATAATTTGTTCCTATAAATGCTTAAACCCCACCGCATTTTTGCGCCTGTCCCAAGTCAGGAGCCTCTGGCCTTTGTTAGTCTTGTATGTTTTTTTTTAATTTTAGTTCCTTTATATGTTTTGGAGTTTAGTGTGACGTCCATTTTCACTGAACCATTACACAATTTTATTTAGGAGCCAGCTGAGAACCACCTCCGGGTGCGAGATTTTCTCGCTGTGTTGGATACCCATTGATGGCCTTCGGCTGTTATCTGCTCTTTGGTCGGGTTGTTGCCTCTTTGACATTTTCCCCATTTCCATTCTCAATTTTATTTTGTACTCGAAGGAAAGCTAATCTTATCTTCGTACGAGTAGTTAAACGTAATTACATAATTACAGTCTTCTGTAGTATATATTACTACAAAGGATTGCCATTTCCACAATGTAAAGATATTAGTATATTTTAAAAGAAGCTTATTCTAAACTCATAAAAGTTTACTTAATTGCATACTTACGGTCTTTTGTTTTTGTATAATTCATTCCTACAAAGGAAGGGTTTACACATTAATCAATTCTCAAATACTAATGAAATGTTTATCTATTCTTTCCTAACAGTACGATATATACAAGGCATTATACAAATAAACCCATACAAAAAGTGTACGGAAAAATTACAAAACTAATTAGGGATTCACTTATAGATGCCACATTGAATACCCGAGATTCAGGTATTCGTTTTTTATTTTTTTTTAAATCAAAAACATTAAGGAGATGTATGTGATACGATTGCTAATATATTCTCCCAATGACGTTGAGGTAGAGAATTAAGGATCGTTGTGCGGCCTTCGATGATGAGCAAAACCCAAACCGTATAGTCACCTGTTATAGGTCCCAAAATGACAAAATGTAAATTAAACGATGTATACCAGAAGAGCATCGTCTGGGGAGCCACCATTATAGCAAGATCTTGCGACCTTTCTGGGCCACCTAATATCAACTCGAACTAGTTTTTGTGGGGTTCATGTTGGTCAGGTTTTAGTTTTGTATATAGCGTTTTTATTTACTAGTTAGTTTTTTTCAGCCCCTACCGTTTTTGTCATGGTTTTGGCAGTTTGTATTTGACTTATGAGTTTTGAATGTGCCCTTGGTTTCTTTCGCCTCTTTTATGACAAAACAATTAACGAAAAACGAAAATGTCAGAGTATACGTTCCTGAATTGTGACACGAATATAAAAAATGTGGCGGGATTCAACGCGGGATTCAGCGCGTTTGTGTGCGCTTTAATCTCCTCTTACAAGCTTTCACAAGGAATCTATTAAATCAAGAGTTCCAAGTGGTGATGTTGAAATCATCACGAGTTGGTTGACCGTTAAGGATTATTCATTTTACAATTGACTGCGGATAAGTTCCAATTGTCGTCACTACAATCCCAGGATCTGCTTTCTCTTCTGGAGTACATGAGATCACCCCAAGTTTTTGGTGGGGTTTGTGTTGCTCATATTTTGGTTTTCTATTTTATATTGTTGTGTACTGTTGTTTTTCTGTTGGTCTTTTCTTTTTTAGTCACGGCGTTGTCAGTTTCTTTTAGACTTGTGAGATAGAATATCCCTTTGATATCTTTCGCCTCTCTTTTACCTTTGACAGTGATTCAACAGCACAACTACAAGCCACAATATAATTAACAGTACCAACAAGATGTAGGGCCACAAGTTTTCATAACTGTATACCAATACATATAGTTAATTCATAAAAAAAATCAATTTTAGTACTGACAAAACTATATCAAATGATCATCACTACGATGTTGAATTGATAATCTTTAAGAATAAGTATATTGAAAGGATCTGCGTTATTTTCAAAAGGTCGAACAATTCAGAAAAAAAAAATTATGTCTGTCAAAATAATTCAACTTCCTTAATAATACTGTGCACTTCTTTAAAGAAACCAATGCAGAACTTTTTAAGAAAACACACAAGACGACACACGATCCATCGAGAATCATTAAGAAAAATCACGTTTTGTATCTATAATTGCCATTTTCCAATATATCTTGATATATTTGAAAATTAATCTTTAGTGTGTCAGATGATCTAGTAAATACTGTGGATTTATTATTATTCGTTGGATACCAATGTTCGTGGTTTTCGTGGGTACCGCGAATGTTCAACAAATTACAAAATTTCTATCAGGTTGTATGCAGACTTTGGCAAAACAACGAAATCACATATCCACGAAAAGGCAAGTTTTCAGCAATGCACGAAAATTGGTACCATCGAAAATAAATGAATCCACAGTAAAAGTATGTTATTACTTGAAAAAAAACCTTTTTTTTGAAAAAAAGTATAACTTTCTTTGATTTTCATTCAAAGTTGATCGTGAAAGATCAGACAACGCATTGTATTGATCGTGATTCACTGACTTAATGATCAGAAACAACATTTCTTTTACAAATTGATATACTTGTTATTGGTTGGTGCGTTTAATCACTTACTAAGAACTTTAATTAATGCTTTTTTTTTTGGTGAAATATAATTGTAAACATGTATACATATAGACCCATATTTAGACCTGTTGTTATTTAAGAGATAGTGCTAACTAGGAATCCGAGATAATTAGACCTCAAAGAGCGCAAATTATAAAAAAGTAAATATGTTTATATTTATAATGCTAAATGCATCCACGAATGTGTGAAGCGAGAGGGAGTTTAGTGGTCTTCCCCTGGAAATATCTTAATGTGTACGTTTTTGTTTTGGTAAGGGTTAGATCAAAGAAGCTATATCATTTGAATTTACAAACAGGTTTATTGAAGATGCAATTTCCATTAACGATACAGGCTTTTCTGATTGGGTCCAAGTAATAGTCCTGAACTAGAGATTACAGACACCACATGTACAGCTTCCTAAGCCTCATATTTAGACATATATATACCCTGAATTTGACAACAGCGGTCATCTCAATACCTGAATCTATGACAAACGAGATGATTTCAAATTTGAAATTATAAATTTTCCTCACCTTAGCAGCAATTTACCAACTTCATCCGCGTATGGATTATACATTTCTTAATTCATACGATATTCAGGAGCTTGCAGCTGCTTCTCATAATTTGTAAAACGTCATCAGTGTCTGAGCAAAAATTTAATGAGCCAGGGTTTTGTAACTATAAGGCAACTAGTCGGTGTAGTATTATCAAATAATCAAATACAGGATGGTCTTGAGTTAAAGATTCTAGATGCTGCTGACTTATGTAGAACATTACCTACTTTACAGTTTTAACGTTATTTGTCTTTGTACTAGTATGTTCCATTTCGTCGTATGACTCTTGACGTGGTTCGGTATATCCGCATCCAGCTTTCAGGTTTTTGGCTTTTGACGTTCCTTATGTGAGTGAGTCTAGAGATGTGATTCGAGCACATGATGTTTTTATAGTATTGTTTTCATTTTGTATTGTATCCTTGTATTTATATTTTACTTATTTTGTACTTTATTTGGAAAGTGTATGTCGTTATGCTTGACTAGTTTAAGTCCAAATTTAACGCCCGCCTTCCTGTCGGTCAGTATTGCTGAACATCTGTACCTATTGTATCACATTTTTTAAAAAGTTTCTCGTCCTAAATATATGCATGAAATATAATCGCGACTGGACATTGAGCAAGAAAGCAACAATGAATGAATCAATCAATGCTTTCACCAAATTAAACTTGAAGAATGACCATCGGTGATAGAAACTGCTCTTACAGATCATTTCTCATAATTGGGGAGTGCCGATATGACATTGACACAAGAAACTCTTCTTCAAGAGTCCAAGTACTACATTTTAGCACTGGGCATTATCTTACGATTAAAGAGCGAGTCGACAAAACAATAGCCGGGACAATGTATTAATAAAGATAAAACAATTATTATGGAGTATTAGTATACGACAGAAACATGCCGAGGTTAACCAACTTCATCCTTGCAAGTGTGTATATTTTTTAAATGTAGAATATATCAAGCTCAGTCCTCTAAATCGGTGCAGAGTTTTAGATAAGTTTTGACTAAAATTAGTAGAGCTATTAAGTTACACGATATATCTCAAAGAACAAAAACAATGTGATATAACTACGGACAACCACTGAGGAGCTTTTAGGCATGATGCTTGCTTGATAAAGGTATAAGAAAATGTGGCAGAGTTGAAATAATTTTGAAGACTCAACTTTTTATTTGAATAGTTAAATAACAAACGATACAATACCTTCAAACACGTGCAAGTAAAACAAAAACAAAAACAACAACATGTGTCAATAGGAAAACATGCCCCGTTCGCACAATCACATTTACATGTTCAGTTCACTGTGAATTCTTGACCAAAACCCTAATTTGATTCTTATTTGGCATACACATTAAACAGTTCCCTTAACAAGGAACATATGTACAAAGTTTTATTTAATGTGATTACAAACTGTACACAGTTATTCAAAACCTTAAGCCCCCAAGGGTGACTGGTGAATAGAAATATGGTCAATATTGGTCTTCTTTTGACCGGCAGTAAAACCCTTGCCAAAGTGGGGCGTCCGTTTGGTTGTGCGGGATGTATCAAGTACGCAGCCACGTCCGGTCAGAATTAGGACGTTAAATCCTATGCCTCGTGTAGAGAGAGTGCCATGCTCTCTGCACCTTAAGAACCCTTGCAACAACTCTATGAGGGGTCCGTAGGTGGCCTGTTGCAAGGCAAATCCACTATATCCTCAGTTTCCAGTGGCAGTCTAAATTTCCCCGACAATCATCCAGAACGGCCTAAATTACAGCACCTACCTTTTGTATTAATTGTTAATTTGTTCTTGTCCTGAACATGCATGAAATATTTGCCACTGGACTTTGAGCAACCAACAATCAATCAATCAATCAAAACCTTAAACTATCTATAATGAATACTTAAGCTATCATATTTACATGTTCAGTGAAAACATTAATTTGGCAAATACATGTATATAATTCGCTCGTGTATGTAACAACGTATTTGATTTTAACGAAAGAAATCTCTGTATTACTGAAAAATTATTACACCAGAGTTTTCGATATCACAAACTAGTCAAAACATTTACTAAATTTTATCATCGGTACAAGGACATCATTCGTAAATATAAATTAGCATGCAGACATCTTTTACGTTCAGGTATTTCACATCAAATCTTTTATTGTAATATTCTTTACAAAGCACAAAAATGTCGGCATTCACCTCTAAAGCTAACCAAACCTTTAAACAGACTTATTAAGAAGGGATATAGTTACGATACTGTTGTCAGGTCATTAGACATGCCATATTTTGGTATTAATATTGATTCAATCATAGGGTCTTTGCATCGGAAATAAACACATTTATTCTAAAACCAGTTGTTGGCATGATACGGTTTATGTTTTTCTCATATATTTTATGATGATATGATACGTAACCCCTAACAGGAGGGATTGTGCTTGATTTTCATATGATGAAGATATAATCTTCCAATCAGTTTAATTGAGGTCTGGAGCTGGAATGTCAGTAACTGCTAGTAGACCTTTGTTAATTTATGTATCATTGTCATTTTGCTTAGTTTCTTTTGTTACCTATTCTGACATCGGACTCGGACTTCTTTTAAACTGAGTTTTACTGTGAGTATTGCTGTGTGTTTGTTTTTTCTACATTGGCTAGAGGTATAGGGTGAGGGTTGAGATCTCACTAAACAAGTTTAACCCCGCCGCATTTTCGCGCCTGTCCTAAGTCAGGAGCCTCTGGCCTTTGTTAGTCTTGTATGTTTTTTTTAATTTTAGTTCATTTATATGTTTTGGAGTTAAGTATGACGTCCATTTTCACTGAACTAGTACACATTTTCGTTTAGGGGCCAGCTGAAGCCCGCCTCCAACTGCGGGATTTTATCGCTGAGTTGCAGACCCATCGCTGGCCTTCGGCTGCTTTCTGCTCTTTGGTCGGGCTGTTGTCTCTTTGACACATTTCCCATTTCCATTCTCAATTTTACATGAATGTTAAACAGTTCACTTCATAATGTACATGTTTCAAGTTGATTTTACCATAAACTACCTTAAACCAAAACTGTAAGGTCAACATTTAACCTGGTACAGAACTAACAGAGGAACGCACAGACTGACAAAATACTCCAATATTGTATTAAGGGAATAAACACCTGATACAGAACTAACAGAGGAACGTACAGACTGACAAAATACTCCAATATTGTATTAAGGGAATAAACACCTGATACAGAACTAACAGAGGAACGAACAGACTGACAAAATACTCCAATATTGTATTAAGGGATTAAACACCTGAGACAGAACTAACAGAGGAACGCAAAGACTGACAAAATACTCCAATATTGTATTAAGGGAATAAACACCTGATACAGAACTAACAGAGGAACGCACAGACTGACAAAATACTCCAATATTGTATTAAGGGAATAAACACCTGATACAGAACTAACAGAGGAACGCACAGACTGACAAAATACTCCAATATTGTATTAAGAGAATAAACACATGTTATTTACACTGTAATACCGACATAATTTTATATGTAAAAGTTAAACTATAACTTATATCGAACTCATGCGAAAAATAATTCTTGCTAGAAAAGGACGTCTGGTTGGTTGTGCGGGATATATAAATACGCATATAGGTATACAGTCAGAATGCGTTCGTTAAATCAGATGTCTCGTACAGGAAGCAGTGCATGTACTCGTAGCGTTACTACTTGACTGATCGATGACTTATCGGTGATGGATCGGTGATGGATCCCTAACTGATTGGTGACGTAGCACGGAAGCAACAGATCTAACCTGTTGTATCATATCCGGACAACAGTCCCCAATCAATAAATAAATTAATGATATGCACGAATCAGAACGGGTGCTTACAACTTTCAAATGTTTACTAGAAACACACTGTATTACCAACTGTGAACTGTGAATCGTTGAAATGCATGCATGTTGAATTTTTGCTCAGTTCTATAACACATTTAAGTTTACATTGTATTATGTTTCAATTACTAGTATTTGAACCTATGCATAATTTTTATAGTATGGCAAATTTTAAAACCAAATAATTCAATAGCACGATTATACAACGATTGTATAACCAAGTTAATATGTTACTTACATCATCCTAACGTTGACTGATTGATGACTGACCGATGACTGATGGCTGATGACTGATCGCTAATTCTGTTTTGCTAAGTCTTGAAGGGTGCCACGGTTTCCACGCGTATAAACCATTTTCAACAACTCATGTAGGTGACCTATTGCAATGTTACATGTCTATCTCTATAAAACTTTCATTTATACTCTTTTTGAGTGGCAGTTGTAATACGTACAAATGAAGGTTAATTCGAATTCTCCTTAATTTGTTTAACGCCATGGTCATTTTCAAAATATTGTCCAGTGTGTACTTAAAACAAACTCACAGTATCACAGAACTTCGTGCGCTTTGTATTTCTTGAAATATTCTGGCTTATTTCACCAGAAACTACCAAATCTATGAAGTAAACTGATGGCTCAAAACCAAAATTTTGACATAAATTCCGGCTTCATCCTGGTCTATAGCTATATTAGTATATATATACTTTTCCTGAAAGTTAGCCCAACAATTTTAGGTTAGTTAATTTTTGTTTTTCAGGACGCCTGCTTCTTCATAGACCAATTGAATTTAGGGAATAAACACATACTATTTACCCTGTTATACCGACACTCGGCCAACTCGGCTATATAAAATAGGTAGTGGCTATTCTTCCGGCTAGCTAGCACGAAAATAGCAAAAAATGTCTATTCGTCCGGCCATCAGGAAGAATAGCTTTTCTTTGCTACTATGCTATTATTCCGGCTATACATGACCATAAATAATAAATATACGTTTGGCTAAGTGGTTATTGTAGCTTCCAAAGGAGAATGCAGTGGTCCAAAATTATTTTACTCCCATGCAAACACTGCGAATTGGAACTATTCATTTTTTGCACGTTCTCCGCGCGCATGTTGCTGATTATAAACTCAAAATAAAACGTTCTGGAAAATAGTAATAATGAAAAAAATTAAAAATAAAAACAGAATGATCATGGGAATAAACTCCTCAAATACCAACTTTGATTGGTTTTTCTACTGACTGTTCTATGGACCACGTCGATTCCCCGTAAAAATAAACAGCTTGTCAAATGAGACCAAAAGAATAATATCAAACATCGATTGATATGCAGCAAAACACTCTTCTGAATTAAAGTCACTTGGCTAAAAAATGTACAATGAATTTACTTTGTAGTATACAGCATATTCAGATTTTTTTAAGGGAAAAGGGGGGAGGCAAAAATGCCTCTGCCCTCTTAATATTCTCCCTATGAATTTCCTGTAAGGTTAGGACTCGGGCCACTGATTTATGGCTGCAATGGGCATCTATTATTCCCAAAGAAGATCCTGAAATAATCATTTCCTTGAAGTTTGGTTCAAAAGAAGTCGTCAAATGATTTTGCACGATTTTTTATTTAAAGTGTTCGGTGATTTTTAACACAAAGAAATAAGAGAAAGGGGTAGGAACATGTTAATTGTCCCCAAAGTAAGACTGTGATAGCAAAAATATAGAAAAAGAATATTGAGAAAATAGATAAAACAGAATGAAATAAAAAGGGGGATTATACCCCATCCCTGGTATACTTTTCTCAGTCCATGCATATCAGTGCATATTCATATATGTCCGTTGCAATATAACTTAGAAATAATTACCGTCTCCTCGGAGACGGCATTAAGAGTTGAATGATGGACAGTCTGCGGGCTGAAGGCTTTCTTACTACCTGATTGGAAGATATTACTGACGCTGTAATAATTAAAGTTCGTTGATTGGTTGGGAAAATTCAAACTAAGTAATTGTCTTAAATCCCGTAGAGTGTCGGATCTGAACTC
Source organism: Mytilus californianus (assembly GCF_021869535.1). Lineage (NCBI taxonomy): Eukaryota > Metazoa > Mollusca > Bivalvia > Mytilida > Mytilidae > Mytilus > Mytilus californianus. The sequence goes on along the minus strand of NW_026262745.1, from coordinate 49,697,203 downwards.
TTTAATTTAGTAAATAGATTTGCCTGGTTACCAAACATGCATATCGGTACACAGAAAACACTTATCTATAATAGCCGAATCTGCTGAAGATTTGTAAACACACACGTGATTATTTCAATCCAGTCGCTCACTATTACGTGAAAACATAAGAAAACGTTTAGGAAAATGCTTTTTTTTAGGTTTTTAACGTCTCCTCGCAGACGTTGTTAGACTTGAACGATGGACAATCTGCGGGCTTAATGCTTCTTACTAACTGATTGGAAGATATTACTGAGACGTGAATATTTAAAGTTCGTTGATTGGTTGGGACAATCCTAACCTAGTAAATGTCTTTCAATCCCGTAGAGTATCGGATTTGTACTCTCTATTTTAGCAATTAGATTTTGCCTAGTCACAAATCATGCATGTCGATACACAGATAACCTTTATCTATAAATAACCGAATCTCCTGATGTTTTGTAAACACGCACATGATTGTTTCACATTCAATCCAGTCGCACTGTTACGTACATTTTATACATGAAAAACATAAGAAAACTTGAACATGGTTATGATAATTCATGATGAGAGAATGAATTGTTTGACAAACATGTAAAGCATTTACAACCATGATTTGAAGGATTAGTACGATAAGGCAGTTCGACCTTTCTATGGCAGGGGTGATCAGCTGAGACATCCAATACCCCACCTTTTATATATATATTGAATCATTATCCCATACGGTATATAAAATTGTTGAGTTAGATTGCTGACAATAATAACAAATACATTGTGTATTAAATAATAATATAACATCTTCACACGCTTAAAACACATGTCTTATGTCTATCTCTAGATTCGCCTTGCGTGACAAGGTAACACTACGACTATTGAAGTTATATTTTTATATAGCGGATGTGGTCGTGTGGTCTAGAGCGCTGGACATGAGGCTAAGCGATTGGTGCTGTAGTGTATCAAAGGTGTGAGTTCGAATCCCGTTGAGGGACACAAATTTGTCAGCATAAAAGTCTAATTCTAACACTGTTGGGTGTAATTTTCAGACTTATATAAATATTTGTATTAACCCTGTGTCTCAAACACACTGAGATCCAGTGGGCATATATATTGTATGGTTGTCACTTGCTTAGACTTGTTTGTATGATATACTTATTTCTAGTGACTGTATAATGAATTGAATCATTATCCCATACGGTATATAAAAATTGTTGAGTTAGATTGCTGACAAATAACAAATACATTGTGTATTAAATAATAATATAACATCTTCACACGCTTAAAACACATGTCTTATGTCTATCTCTAGATTCGCCTTGCGTGACAAGGTAACACTACGACTATTGAAGTTATATTTTTATATAGCGGATGTGGTCGTGTGGTCTAGAGCGCTGGACATGAGGCTAAGCGATTGGTGCTGTAGTGTATCAAAGGTGTGAGTTCGAATCCCGTTGAGGGACAAAAATTTGTCAGCATAAAAGTCTAATTCTAACACTGTTGGGTGTAATTTTCAGACTTATATATATATATATATATATATATATATTGAATGATAAAAAAACATACATGTAGTTACCCTAGCTATCATATATTTTTTATTTTTTACAATAAGTATATATACCTGCACAAAGCTATCATTGTTACGCTATTTCATGGGGAGATACTAGTAAATAGATTTGACAAATATCTTAAACATTTACGAAAGTGATTTTAGAGACATATATACACAATCTCTGGTGATTTTAATTGCATCTGTAAAAAAAAAATCGACATCTGATTAGTTTCAGATTCAATCATCAACCTTGTCTAATATTTCACCTAAATTTCTCGACCTCATGCAATATCATGAAGTTTCAAATAGTGATCTATCCCAGCGACTCATCCCTTCCACTCATAACATAATAGTGCCCCCACACACACACCCCAAGACCGTTGGGCAAAGTTGGATGTTGTCTAGATCTACATAGCTAGCTCTTCCTAGCAAGATAGCAGACGTTGAAGAACATATATATCTAAAAGGGAATATAAGAAGAACAAAAAACTACTCTCAGACGATAAAAGCAATTATACATGTATGCTAACATATTTTAAGCAATGTTTAATTTCTAAGAATGATTTTAAAGGAGATGTGAAGTATACATAATTAATTTAGACATCAACCCAATTAAGCAACAAACAAAACGTGACAATTTACTTCTAAAGTCATCAATCTACGGTCTTCTTCAATGGACATGTCATTAAAAAATTTTAAAGTTTTTTTTATCCTCCCAAGTCTAACTATAATATATAGAATAGTTGTAAATATGGGAGTCAAAATTTGTTCCTGTGAAAAAAGTTCCAGTGGAACAAATATCACAGGAAATATATTCTGGGTGAACTTTTTTTCACAGATAATTTCTATATGATTTGTTCCATCTCAATAAAATAAGTTCCACAATTTACCTGGTGAAATAAGTTCTGGGTTTGTGAAATTTGTTCCTTACCTAGTGAAAAAAGTTCCGGGTTTGTAAGATTAATTTGTTCCTTACCTGGTGAAATAAGTTCCTTGTCTGTGAAATATGTTCCACTGGTTATACAAGCTATCTTTAATACTGAGCATTGTTATCAGCCAGTTTAAAGTCATTATTCAAGTACATTATAAAAACATGTATTATATTGATAATGTAATGAATAAAAGGTGTAAACATCCAATATGGATTCTGTTGAGTATAGCAAATGTTTAATTACATTATCCATAAAAAAATACCCAAATGACAATGATTTAATGAGGCAGAAAAGCGAAGAATAAGAAAAATCCATCAGAAATTTTTTATAGATCAATCATTTAATTATGAATATTGCATTTCAACACATGTTACTTCATATCAAAATTTGTAGAAAAATGAAATAGTGTGTATTAAATATGTATCACAGTTGTTAATCATAGTAACTGTTGTACATTTGTTTTTTAATCATATTATCTACGTACAATATACATGATATATATGCTGACTTAATTTGAATTTCTAAAAGATTTACCTTATTTTGAATGTTTTCGTGTTGTTTAAAGACATCAATGTTGAGTATTAAATTTGTCAGGTACAACTATAGAATGTTTTGCTTGATATAAAAGGTAAAACTATAGAATGTTTTGCTTGATATAAAAGGTAAAACTATAGAATGTTTTGCTTGATATAAAGTTAATGCATCATGTTAATCTATAACACCCGGAACTTATTTAACATTTGGTAAAAAATTAGTTCCGGAACAAATTTTACAGTGCTGGAACATATTTCCTTATAATATATATTCCGGGTATAAATTTTCTGTGATATAAATTCCGGTAGAACATATTTCCTATGAAATAAGTTCCGGCGGAACAAATGTCACTCCGGAACAATTTTATTGTTACATAAAAATTTCAGGTATTACTTGAAGCTATGAGCAGGATCAGGAACAAACTTCTAATGTTTGTTTTGAGGTTTATTGACTATTTATACTAGACATGCTAAATGAGAGAAAGAGAAATAAAAGAAAATTATAAATTTAAAAGACGAAAATACTGTTGGCATTTTAAAAGATTGGTGGCTTTGGCTGTTGTCTGCTCTTTGGTCGGGTTGTTGTCTCTTTGACATATTCCCCATTTCCATTTTCAATTTTATTATTTGTATGTTTTCTACAAGAATTGTAAAACAAGTATAAACATATATATATACTATGATCATAAAACAAAAAGACATTTATATGTCAACATACGAACAGTCTCCCACAAAAGGTTATGTCAATCCAGTATGTCAAGCTTTTAAGGGTAAGTATGATAAGGGCCTTATTCGTCATCCAACATTAAATGGTATAGTAAATAAATATGAAGATATGTACAAGTAAAACAAAAACAAAAGATACAGTATCAAGCTGTATTCTTAATAAAGTTTTTGGTCAAATTTGTTGATTCTCTTATGTTGATGGCCTCATAGTGAACTTAAAATAACTTTGCAGAACTTATCACCTTCTTTATAACCAACGACGTCCATTATAATTTGAAAAAAGAATGGCGGCAAAACTACTATCTTTTGAATTTCAGGCGCTTACAATAGGTCTTATATAACAAATTACTCGTCTCACGACTCTGAGTATATTTAAACAAAAAATATAATCAAGAAGTCCAATAAAACCAAATAATCTGAAAAAACCCATTTAATTGTAAGGATACTCATTATTCAAATATAGAAAAAGAGGCGTGGGGCATTCCACATTGCAGACCAACTACAATGAATAGACAAAATCTTCATCGACAACAAAAATAACCATACATAAATGTGAAGCTTTACATTTTAAGGATCATTTTTGAAAAGATGTGAGATACCGTTGGAAATTAATATTACCTTGATTTGATGCACAACCACGTGATTATAATTTGCTTATATGCCATTGTATATATTTTAACATTTGTTTAAAGAAGGTCAAATGCACCTTTTGAATAGCAAGATTTATCACACAGTTATTCAGAGAAGATCGCATTCGGAGGAAAAAATGAAAACTATGTCTGGCGTATACACTGGTTAATAAAACAATAAACCCTTTTCATAATGATTTTCATAACGGAATGTCGTCTTATAACAACAATACGTCTGAGTGCTTCGATATGCGAGTATTTGATTAATTTGTTTTGGTGGGAAAAGGATTTGTATAGATTTTTTAAAAGTTGTTTCAGATAAAAAAAAAATAATAAGGAGCTGTGGTATGACTGCCTATGAAACAGCAATCGGATAGAGTTCAAACGATGAAGATATACACAGTTTTCTTGTTTCGGTTCTTATACATACATGACTTTTAAATATTCATCTTTGAACGTTCCTGGTAAAGGTAAATCCAGAAAAGATGTTCGGACGAATGAAATTTATAAAGTGTTATTTTCATTTTTCTTAGGTCATCGTACGACCTGCAACAATGAGAAAAACAAATACCGTAGAGTTAGTTTTAAAAGGCAGAGACACGAAAAAAGTATACAATTCAAATCATAAAACTAACGACCTAATTTACAACAATAAAATTTTCGAAAAACAAATCTGGCAGACATGAACCAACATCAACTGCTGAATAACAACTTATAACTTTAAATGATCACATAAAGAATGTAGGGAATTATGAGCACTCAACTTTCCCCCTAACCTGGGACAGTGATGTTACATTATAACATAAGGACAAACTGTAAAAATCAACTCAATAGATCTGTAAAAAGAACAAAAACAAATGAAATAAAACAAAAAACAAAAAAACAATAGAATCCTACAGGTTTATTGAAAATAAATTCTACACAGTCAAGAAAACACATAATATTGTGCAATGCCATCATATATGTTAACAGAATCGACTGTATGTAGGATCATACGTAATCATAAATTTATATACAAAAATACTTTACACATAAAGTTATCATATTTAATTTTTTCAAAAACAGAAATCAATGTAGGTACCAATAAAACAATATTGAAATGATTTTACCACGTTGTTAAATTGATAACCTTCAAGTTTATTCCAAAGATCGTTTTTAAATTTACGGGATTAACAAACAACAGCACCGTAAGAATTGAAATGTGATATCCCGTGTCTTAATACGAGTTTACAGTTTGCATGTTGCATATTTTTTTTTGGAAAATACCGGAGCGATTACAAGATAGTAATATAGAATTATTTACTGTTGATGAGGTTGATCAATCATTACAGTATCAAAAGTCAACAATTTTTAAGTGACTTCTTTTTTATCCATCTCCAATTTTTCAGTATTTTTACTTGACAAAACAGATATATAATTTCTCCATGTTTTATACTAAATATATTATCTGCTTTGGCAGTTGCTAACTTTGTAACAGTTGGAAAGCAAGTCCTTGGAAACGTCCGTTGTCGTCAAGCTCTATCAGCAACAATAGCAAGGGGAATTAATTAGGTGGCGCTACAGTCGTCCGTGACGTCAAAAAGTCCGCCAAATCAATCGGTTAAAAGATTGACGTTTAAAGTATTTATTTCAACTTGTCATGCTTTTATTATAACTGAATTTTAGAATTTGTAGGTTTTGCGACCAATATAGTTTCAATACGTCATACAGACATTATCAAAAATAGCTTGTTATTGCTATTTCTTTATCTTGTCCGTTTTAAAAAAATTCAGCCATCTTTTTTGTTCGCCAAAAACATCGATTTTTCATATCTTGACGTTTGCGTATCCAAATACGGAAAAGAACGATAATAATTTTAAATGAAACCGGGTAAACTATTTCAAATTTCTACACAATTTTGAAGCCATCATTTTTTACTATTATACATCAATTTTGGTGACCACCAGTCATGTCAATTTGTACCTGGTTTTGGCTGCGTTTCTACTTCAAAACAGTAAAGTTCAACTTCTTTTCATTGTACCTGTTTCCAAAGTATTCTAAAATACTGATTTTATTATATATATGAATAAAATTGTGATTTAAAATTGTTGTTTTTCACAGTTCCATACGATACCTCCATTTTAAAGTAATTAAAACCCTTTTTGATCCCCTACACAAATTGACGGTGACATTGTTTTCTTTTTCAACATACATCATATAACGTTTACAAAATATGTGTCAGGGTCATGTGCATGGTGAAAATTTACACATTGGACAAGGAAACAACAAACAAAGTTCTTCTTTATGGCGTTTGATACTATAGGTCTAAGAAAATTTCATTTATACTGGAAGCAAATATGACAGATTAATGATGGCCTATGGATAAACAAAAGCACAAAAATAGCAATAGAAAATGCATTGCAAAGAAAACATTTGGAGGAAAAAAACATATGAAAAAAGGAAATGAAGGTCAGTTAATTATATTTATATTTTATAAGTTAAAAACCTTGCTTATTTATTATCTCTTTACTAAGTAAGCTACATTAATAAGAGCAAACACTAGCTTTTCAAGTCAAACAAGAAATTAATTCATTGAGATGTGTTCTTACAAAATTGAATTTATTCAAATGGCAAATTCTTGTCAAATTTAATTTTCATTGATCATTATTAAAGTAAAATGCACAGGATTTGTCATACCAACTTTCATTTCTGAGATTAATATCCAATTATTATTTAGGTAAAATATACAATACTTTGTTTATAAATATGTAAAGCAGCAGATACAGCAACCTGACGAGAAGAAGCCCCATTTTTTTCTCCAAAAGTTTACTTTCATATAAATCTATAAAATACCCTGAGAAATTGGACAAGGGCTACTGTGCTAGCTAATCTAAGAGTTGAATTTTACAATAATAATGATTTTAAAATTCAAAATTATGTCACTTTCACTTATAATTTTAAGCATTATGTTTTTACAGAATTTTTGTCACTTTTTTTGGTAAACTTTTCCTTTTTCTGTATGATATTTTCTAGGCAGTACTGTACTGTTCAACTAAGAAACATAGGCTTGAGTTAAAAGGCTTTTTTACTTTGAAGAAATTAAATTGTGACTCTTGGTCCCACTTTATTAAAATATAAAATATAAATGGTCAGTTCTATTTTTTTTTTCAGAAAGATTATTTAAATTGTATACAGTATGTTTTATTGCATTAAACATTGTTAGAAGTAGTTAAAACAAAATCCATTAGGAGTGATCCCATATCCCATTATAAAAATTACAAACTGAAAGTAAATTTCATCAGTCAGAGCTAATTCATATCAATTCAGCTAGGTTTCTAGATATTATTTTTACCAATTTTTTGTCTTTTAATTTTTACCTATAATCCTTCTCTGAAAAGTAGGGAAGTATCTCTTCTTAATATTATAATAACATAGTTGTTAATAAAAGTTTGTAAAATAAACTCCTTTTTATTCATTTTGGTGGGTTTTTATTTTTGACTGGTGATATCAAGGGGAGATAACCACTTGCACAAATCGGCAAAAAAAACACCGCTTCGTGTTGAACATAACTTGACGTTTGCGTATCCAAAACTGTATTGCCTAGATATTCATATCGAGTGTTTGTCTTAATGAGATGCTTTATTAAATTTAAATTCAGCCCATCATTTTTAGTTTCCTCGAAAATATTTAGATTTTTCGATCAGGAGCCTTGACAATTTTCACACAAACTGCAAGTTTGAAGATAAAATAAAGAATAAAGGACTTTGAGTTGATGTGTAAGTTTTGACGAGTTAAAACTATGTATATTCAAGATTATTTTGATCAATAAGTTTTTACCATGACAGTGGTATTTTAGTGAGTAAAAGTGAGGTTTGTCTCATCCGTAGTTTAACTGAATTTTCACGGTCACGTGACTCTATTTTTGCTGATAGACTTGGGGTCAAACCGTGACCTGCTTTCCAACTGTTAGTAGAAGTACTAGTAGACTTTATAAATAAAAAAAGATAACACTGAAAAGAAGAATAAAAACGAGAGTTTGCATGACATTATAAATCTACGTCATTGACGTTGCCTAGGAAAATAACTATTTAGTTACACGTAAGCTGTTTCAAATCTAATGCCAACCTCTCGTGACATTACCCGCGGTGAATACTATTACAATACATCAGTCTGTTTTTGTCTATATATACAAGAATGAAATGTTTGTGCTACTTCTATCCACAGATTATTTGAATTCAATAGTTTCAAAGACTATTATCCCGGTCAAAAGTAAAATCACAAAAATACTGAACTCCGAGGAAAATTCAATCGGAAAGTCCCTAATCACATGGCAAAATCAAATGACAAAACACATCAAACGAATGGACAACAACTGTCATATTCCTGACTTGGTACAGGCATTTTCAAATGTAGAAAATGGTGGATTGAACCTGGTTTTATAGCGCTAAACCTCTCACTTGTAGGACAGTCTTATCAAATTTCGTTATATTTACAACGATGCGTGAACAAAACAGACATTATAAATAAAATAGTCAAAATATGGGTACAGCAGTCATCACTGTGTTACAATATCATCAATACAGTCTTATAACATATTTGCCGGACTTTTTGATTCTTATTTACATCGGACAACAATGACTTCATTGACTTTTCTGCTTGGATTTACAGGTCACGGTTTGATCTCAAGTCTATCAGCAAGAATAGACTAGTTAGAGGACTGTATATTTTGTAAAACTACGGAAGAGAAAAACCTCATTTTATCATAGTAACATTTCACTGTCATTATTAAAACGAACTGATCAAATAGTGTAGAGTATATATAGTTTTCACTCGTCAACATTTACACATCAACTAAAAGTCCTTCTTTCTTAATTTTATCTTCAATCCTGAAGCATGTGAAGTGTATGTGAAAATTGTCAATATAAAAAAGAAGACGTGGTTAGATTGCCAATGAGACAACTCTCCACAAGCAACCAACATGACACAGAAATTTACAACTATAGGTCACCGTACGGCCTTCAACAATGAGCAAAGCCCATACCGCATAGTCAGCTATAAAAGGCCCCGAAATGACTATGTTAAACAATTCAAACGAGAAAAATAACGGCCTAATTTATTATATAATTTATGTAACGACCTAATTTAAGTCTTCTAATCCAAAAAGCTAAATATTTTTGAGGAAACTTAAAATTATGCACTGAATTTAAATTTGATAAGGCATCCCATTAAGAATAACACTCGATATAAATATCCAGCCAACAAGGATTTGGACACGCAAACGTCAAGTTATTTTCAACACGAAGCGATGTTTTTTTGACGATTTTGTGCAAGCGGTGTTCTCCCATGATATCATACCCAACAAAATTAATCAAAAGGAGTTAACATCACAAAAAATAGGGAAGAAAACAAATAAAATTCGATTTTCAACAACGGTTTTATGATATTAACAAGAGCTACCCCCTCCTTTTCAGAGATTATTTTTGATTCGTGTATTATATGTTATCTTACTTCTACTGTAATGAATGTATGATAACAGATGCTGTAGACAGTATAAAAGTACTTTGACCGGTGTATGACATGTGATCTTATGTCTATGTTAATGAATGTTTTATAACAATTATGTAGACAGTATAAAAGTACTTTGATTCGTGTATAAAATGTTATCTTACTCTTATTGTCATAAATGTATAATAACAGATGCTGTAGACAGTATAAAAGTACTTTGACCTGTGTGTATTCCATGTTATCCTACCTCTATTGTCATGGATGTAAAATAACAGAAGCTGTAGACAGTATCAAAGTAATTTGATTTGTGTATTACTTGTTATCTGGCTTCTATTGTCATTAATGTATTTTAACAGATGCTGTAGACAGCACGAAAGTACTTTGACCTGTCAATTTCCTGTTATTTAACTTATAATGTCAGCGATCTGTGATAACATATACTGTATACAGTATAAATGTACTTTGGCCGGTTTATTGACGGGTCGCTTACTATGTTGAAACGGATGTATGATAACAGATGCTGTAGACAGTATAAACGTACTTTGATTAGTGCATTACATGTTATCTTACTTCTTTTATCATGGATGTATTGTAACAATTCTGTAGACAGCATAAAAATACTTTGATTCGTGCATAAAATGTAATCTTACTTCTATTTCATGAATGTATGATAGCAGTGCTGTAGACAGTATAAAAGTACTTTGACCTTTGTAGTACATGTTATCATACGTCTATTGTCATGATTGTATGAAAACAGATGCTGTAGACAGGACCAAAGTACTTTGATTTGTGAATATTGTCATTGATATAGTATACATATATTAACGAATGATGTAGCCAGTATTAAAGATTGTGCGTTTTATTTTATTTTTTATTTTTGATTTTGTGCCTTATATATGCAATATTTCGGAATAGTAAGTTATTGTTGGTTGATATGCGCTAATAAACTGTCTTAAATTATAGTCGGTATAGCAGAACTACTTGGTAGGAATGATTATGTCATTATATATGTAATTGGTGGGATGCGTCGGATTAAAATCGACGCCTATGCAAGTTTACGTATACTTGTACACGTATAAAACTTTGATTTATTTCGGAAACATTCCAATACGAAATAATAGATCATTTTTTATTTGTTTTGTAGACTTCCTTAAGCTTCATCGACTCAATTTTCACAAAGAGTTACAGAATAAGCATAGTGATGTTTTCAAACCAATATTAAGTTGATAGGTGTATTAATATTCATTTGCCTAAGGTCGATTTCTATCAGACGCAGCTCAATTGTTGTTTCTAATTTTGTCTCTGTAGATCGGCAGTATTCGACAAAACTTATGATACCCTAACAATCTTCACGAACAAGATATCAACCAAGCCTTCTAACAACTGTACTTTTGATACCACCTAGGGTGCAATCAACAGTTTTTTTTCTATGACGTCATATTTTGAGGGACCATGCATAAGTGACCCTTAGTGTTGATTGATTAATAAAGATACTTGTATAAAACTAGATATCACTGGAGTCAGAATGTTCCCTAGTTTAAAATGAAATAATAATAAAGTGTACTTTTAATATATTAAAAAAAATCCATCCAAAGAACATGGGGAAAAATTGCCTAATTTCGACATAAAAAACCTGAAATCAGGTCATGTGCATACCCATGAAGACATGATACATGCACATTTTACATACTCAAAACTGTATGAAATTTATTGGTTTTTACCTGGCCTTTCAAAAAAATCTTGTTTCAGGGTACGGTCGAAAAGAGCTACAGTGGCTGCAAATAACTTTTCAATTTTCACTGCCAAAAAAACAGGATGTTTACAGTGTTGTCTCCCCTCAAAACATGTATATTTAATATAATTTTTAGAATTATTTCAATCATTCAACCTGTTTTAATTGAATGCTAACTAACTAATTTTTACAATCAAATACAAAAAAACATGATACTTTTTCACCAATTAAGTAAATAAACAGGGGTTTCCCTCCATGGTTATTTTTAGCCGGGGAATAACCCGTAGTTTTTTTTATACGAAACTGTTTATAGCACCCTCAAGGCAGAACTTTTTATGTGATATATATTAAAATTTCTCAGCTTTTCTGAATCTGTACACTTTACCGATGAAAAGGATGTCTTACTTTAAGGATTGTGACCATGAATAGTGAAACTACAGCTCTTTTTTATGTCGCGTAGTAGTGGAATATTGGCCAGTGGCAAACAGTTTAACTGGCAAATTCTAAACATTTCCTGTATCACATTTTCATCAGTTTTACAAAGAAAATAAATCATAAAATAGGGTTTCTTTTGAATAAATAGAATAAAATCTATGAAATAAGCATGAATAAAGTTACTTGAAATATATTTTGTCCCTAGTATTATATGAACTAAGTTATAGCTGAGTTGAGAAAAATATTGAAATAGTGTTTTTCTTAGGAATGGCACTTGTACCTTTTTGACTATAAAAAGTACCAAATATATAATATAATGAATAAAAATTTATGTTACACTGATCAGTAGTAAAGGTCAAAGTAGAAAAAATCTACACTTTTTATATGCAACTTTTGGTTCCAAATATATGAGAGATTGAATAAAAATATCATGACGTCGCAAAAAGATGAAAAAACTTCAATATTCGCACAGAGTCTGGTTTTCTTATATCTGGTTGCTATGTACAAATCTGTAATATTTGCATTAAATATACCAAACTGATGCTTTTAAATAAATGATTACATGCCGTACAATATTTTTCAGAATTATTTTACTCCATTCGCTAACACATTTCTATGCTAAAACATCACTAAATTATATATTTGTCCCTTTAAGGGTGGAATCAACAGTTTTTTTCTATGAAGTCATATTTTGAGGGACCATGCATAAGTGACCCTTAGTGGTGGACTGATTAATAAAGATACTTGTATAAAACTAGATATTACTGGAATCAAAATGTTCTCTAGTTTATAATGAAATAAAAATAAAGTATACTTTTAATACATTAAAAAAATTCCATCCAAAGAACATGGGAAACAAATGCCTAATTTGAAAATAAAAAACCTGAAATCAGGTCATGTGCATTCCCATGAAGACATGATACATGCACATTTTACATAATCAAAACTGTATGAAATTTATAGGTTTTTACATGGCCTTTCAAAAAAATCTTGTTTCAGGGTACGGTCGCCTGCTCCGAAAAGAGCTACAGTGGCTGCAAATAAGTTTTCAATTTTCACTGCCAAAACAGGATGTTTACAGTGTTGTCTCCCCTCAAAACATGTATATTTAATATATAATTTTAAAAATTATTTCAATCATTTTTTGAAATTTTAATGTTTTAATTGAAAATTAATTAACTAATTTTTACAATCAAATACAAAAAACTTTTTCACCAATTAAGTAAATAAACAGGGGTTTCCCTCCATGGTTATTTTTAGTCGGAGAATAACCCCTAGTTTTTTATACGAAACTGTTTATAGCACCCCTAGGTACCAATTATATTGCGTCAGATGTGCATTTCAATTATTAATGTCTCTCCGGTGATGATGGAAGCAAACAAAGTTGAAAGTTCAAGACCTAATGCAAATGTTAGTTGGCTGATAAAACCTAACAAAACCGAAAGTAGAGCCAAACTATGACAAGATTCAGAGCTTTACAATAGTGATATACATGAGATACTTTAGAATGCATTTGTAATTGTATAACAGCCAATGTTAATAAAACAATATCCGCAACTTTATGACAGAACTGTTCATCACATATACACTGGGAAGATATCTATACGTCTTATCAAAAACCGAAATTTACACTATCTCGAGAATTACTACCGACTTTATAAACGTTAAATAAATAAATTTCAACCACGTAGTCATCTTAGAAATACTCCACTTATATTGTTCTAATTAGATAGATATTCAAATGTATCAAGGTATCTGACCAATCTGTTGTTCGTTGTTGTTCTGATTGTTTGTTGCCAGTAGTTTTCGAATGTTTTGACACGGGGTGTGTAATGTCATAGTTGTAATAGTTGTAGGTGTTTTGCGTTTTTGTTTTGAAAGAACGTTACAATCATATACATAATCGTTGGTTTGTTGTTATAAAAAGAACTATAAATATGTAGTTGAAAAAAGTAAAAAGAAGTATATCTATCTATTTCTTCTTTAAATAACACTGTTTAATAAGAAACACAAGATCAATTTAATTTAGTGAATAAGAATCATTCAGAAAATTGTTTTCAAGCGAATACTTTTTGTTATAATTTAATTTCAATATGAGCAAATACATATCAGGTATGGTTTGCATTGTATCACTAAACTTGTATCGTGTTATAATTTATATAGAGAATGACTTAACACCGCTTACATATTGTTGCTCGATATCACAACCGCATCAATTATCAATTGTAGCATGAAATGTCATAGTCAGGTTTAATAAGACATTCTCACTACATCGAAAGAATTTTTTTTCACACGTTTAAAGGTTTTGACATCCTTTTTTCTGCTGACAGACATACATCATCACATTGCAAAGCCTCATTATAATAATTATAAGCTTTGTCCTTATGACCAGATATCGCATAACAAACTGCAAGTATTGTTAATGTATTAGATAATTCACTTAATGGCCTACATTCTGATATCATTGTTAAAAGACGTAATGTCTGTTGTCTGTTGAATGTATCACCAATATTGTTATAGCATAGAAATATAAGGCAGTGAGACATTACAACAGATGGGACTATGAAGGGAGCTTCTGCCACCTCTTGCTGTAGATCCTGTGGTATCAATGATGAGTGATGTAAGTACTTTACATCCATTGTCATAGCTATTCTCATCCTGTCATTCAATGTCGTTGTAGAATGTACCTGTTGTCTGTAAATATGTATATGTCCTTTACATTCTTTATTTACACGATTAAACGCTAAACCAGGAGAAAATTTTGAAAGAACATACTCAGTTAGTTTTACTATAACATTGAACTGTCCTGTTGCATAAAAAACGATGCGTATAACAACCAACTAGAAGTAGCATCCGTCTTGGTGCCGTCTTGTAAATGTCTATGATAACATTTTCGTATGTTGTACGTGTTATCTATAGCGTTTGGAGGTGGTAGTAGTTGTGAAATATTTTGACTGATTCTAGCATGATAATATTGACATAAAACTATAGTAAATGAAGATGATTCGGAATTTATGAACGGTTCAGTTAATGTAAGTCCTTCATAACAACTTGAAATGTCTGTAGGTGGCGTGTTAATTAGATTAATCCTGTAGAAGAGATAGTCTAACATAATGAATGAATATCCACTCTTTGGACTTAATAAACGTTGAGTTGTATTGTCAAGCTGAAATAAATTTGTTATCATTCCATCAATTTCTTCAAAATGTATACTCTCAAGTACAATAAGTAGTATCTTATTGTTATTCTGATCGATCTTTCCTAAGAACATATTTTGTTCAGGTATGAAATAGTTCGGACAAAAGCAGATGTTTACCCATGATATTAATTCATCTAGACAAAGAGAAAAACAATGAAACAATTTAGATAATTGAAAAGTATCAATATCTTCCTCCTCATAAAACCCAGAATAAAGTCATCTGCAGAAAGTAGGAACACAATAAATCTTTGACATACATGTTTGTGTTAACGATACACTTTAATGTCAATTTGTGTAGACCGTAGCATAATAATTGAGTGAAATTAAACGAATGTATAAGCATTTTTTTTCAGCCACAGAGAATGACAATCTCCATAGTAAGTCACCATCTGATAAAGTCGTAGGTCCTATAGGTACTAATAAACAACCGTAATTAATAATCCTGCCAATTACGAAATTAGGGGGCCACTGCCGTCGATGACGTGATGCCCATGGAATTACGCTGTGTGGTAGGTATTTACTCCGAACGCAGTATGCAACATCAATCGTCTGTTGTTGGTCTGATAGACAGGGACCGTGTACAAAATCCAGTGTCATAAATACCGAACGTTTATTACTTTTAATGAAGTCGCTAACTGATGCATACTTCCTTTCACATTTGAGTTTGATTATCTTTTTGGTAATGTTCTCCTCTGTTACCCGTATACCTATAGGAGTTCCGTTGATGAAATCACCTTGCTCTACTGCTACAAATCTGAGTCTAGCAGATATGTCTTCAAGTATGGCAATTTAGAACCAATAAAATGGTACTCATCATGTTAGCCATTCGTCTAAATGCTGTATATCCAGATTTACGGTCTAAGTCCTAAATGCATGATTTTTTATAAGTCATTATTGGCTCTGATCTAGTTTTCAGGAACTGCTCTTTTATAAATTTAAATAAAATTACTGGTTTGGTTACTACCAAAATCAACAGAGTTAAGTACCTAAAAAATTAAGTTCCAAGAACATTACGATGTTTTTACTAATCCGTCTTATAATAAATAAATAATTTATGAAGAAAATTTTTGTGTTGGCAATAAACGGTTTCAAAATCTTATGCATATTGAGTAACAATTTCATACGTGTAATACACTGCTACGACAAACAAGGTTGATTATGTAATAACAATATAGTTCTCTCTATCGAAATATGACTTTTGAACGCCAATATACTGCTGTTGCCTATATTTACCAGAAAGTGACAAAACATTATTTCTATGTTGGTGTTCTCACATTACTTTTGTTGTAGAAATAATGTTGGATCAGTCTGAAATATTCCACATCAGCTGTTTCCGTATCTTCTAAAGATATATTCTAGTATTTAATTATCGTGTTACGCATTATGTACATGATGTAGTTAGAACTAGTTCTAACATCACTTAAATTTGCAAGAAATTTTCAAGAGATCGAACTGATTTAATGAATCGGTCAACACCGAAAAGAGAAAATATTGACATTTTTACCCTATTCTTAAATATAGTTTTTCACTAGTACATATTTTGACAGTTGAATCCCTAAAGCAGTTTTCGAAAGCAAGATATTTCTTTAGATTTGTCGATTTGATTTACTTTTATCTTTATTAAATCCACCAATCGATGCAACTGCTTGTATCGTTCTGTCCCTGAGAGCATTCATGCCCAGCACTCATTCTTTTGTCACGAAATATCAATGATATGGTAATTTTCTGCAAATATACCATGTCAACTGTTGATGAAATGTTGAATTATTCAAAAGAATAAGATTTTTATCCCAAGGCATAGATTGACTTAGATAAATTTGGCAACGGTTTTCGGAATATTTGTATTTAGCTTTAATGTTGTTCAACTTCATTTTTGATTTGTCCTTGCACATTTTTCATTCGAACTCAACTGATGAGTCTAATGTATATAAAACTTACGTCTAGAGTACTCACGTATGGAGTTGCTATCTTTGATGTGATTTTACATTCAAAGAAAAGTGATTTTTTTGCATCAGACCATACTGTCTGCAACAAAAGATGAATGTACGAGTCCTGTTGTACTCTCAGACTTCTTGTATCATGTCACCTGAATACAGAAATAAGCAAAAAAAAAAGCACACATTTGCATGCCCTGTAGCTTCGGAACGTATTTTTTAAATGTCAATATGTGCTATGACCTAATTTGATCTTATTTTTCAGTTTTACTTTGCCTAACACCATTATATACTCATATGATATGCTATTTGTCATGTTTTGCCCATTTAAAGTACATTACACTGTGATATGGAAGATTATTTAAAACAAAAACAAAAACTTCGAAAACCTCTATTCTCAGACACAGGGTGATATAAATTTGACTTTTGAATAATTGTAATAAATATACTACATTAAATGAGTATTATCTTGCTTTCATTACATGATATGTTAAATATTGGGGTATTTAAAAAGTAATTGTCCCAAATATTGATAGTTGAAATTCTTCTATTTAAGGCAAACTTTAACACGCAGAGGTTGAATATTAAATTAATCGCATTGTCTATAATATACATCCTATTACCATAAAACTTAGTCAACAGTTTTATAATTCATTACGCTTTTGTCATACAAAGTTTTATTAAGATTTGTTAAGTCTTTCTATCCTATTAGGTCCGGGAACACAGTTATCGTCATTTGAGTTTCGTTGTCTACAAGTAAAGGCCCTATTGTGGACAGTATTTTACTTGGCAATGTTGCTATACCCTTTTCAAATTATTATAAATTGGGTCATGAATTTCATAGTAAAGTAGTTATTTGATCCATCTGAAATAGGTAACAAATTGGTAAATCTGAAACAGTCAAAAGAGTTAAAGACCACCTTAACACAAAGTTGACCATATATTGAGTTACAGTAGACCTGGTGAAGTTTTCTATGATTTTGGCATAATTTGTCAAAAAAAGTAGAACACTACACTTAAAGTATTAGGGAGAAAGCGCAGATGCGATTTTTTTTAATTTTCATTTATTGTCAAAAAGAATCGTACCTACGAACTGTGTACTCGAGCCGTCTTGGGAAGTCCATGCTAACCTGTAAAAATTACTGCAACTGATGACATATCTTTCACTTTTGCCTATGTTATGTCCATTTTCCATTTTGTTTTTCTTTGTTGACATATTTGTTTGTTTTGATATTGACTAAGATTATTAAACAGTGTTGACAGCTTTGCCCTTTTTTTTTACATTATTACCTACTATATATGTTTTTTTTGTTCACACATTGCTGTAAACATAATGGAATTGTATGCAACTGTCACACAAGTGAGCGATTTAGCTATCTATGAAACTACGTTTAATCCACCCCTGCGACATAAGGAATTGCCTATACAATGTCAGGAATATGGCAGTTCTTTTTCATTCTTTTGATGAGTGTAAGCTTTTAAGTATGTTGACTTTTCCTCTTGATAAAGGATTTTCCGTTTTGATTTTTACTTGGAGTTAAGTAATTTTTCTTTACACTTTTGCTTAATTAATCTTTTGTAAAAAATGAATAGTATGTTGAGAACAGTTGTGAACATTTGAAAAATTAAGAGTGGTATATTTGATTTGATCATTTAAAAGTCCGACTGTGCGATGCATGTAAAGTCAGTCAAAATCACACAGCACCATACCATTTAGGGCTCAACTAGACGAAATGCATGTACCTATTGCAGTTCTCTTATTAAACAAATAAGCTTTTGTTTACTAGGGAATGTTTGTTGAATTAAATTCACAGTGAAAGTCAAAACTAAATTTTAAGACCTTATACACGCTAAATTCTTTTAATTTAGATAGTGAAATACTGGATGTTTTTCCTATACAAAGAAATAATAATAAGATAAAATATTGATATAAAAAAAAACTTTAAATCTAAAAAAACAGTGTAAGTATTTGCATATACTATGCTGTAAAATTTTGCAAATTTGTAACTGTCAAATTCCTGTGGTTTCAACAATATAGGCCCACGCGGAAAAATTTCATTTAAATCATTCGAGCATCTATAAATCATACAACTTATTTCAAACATGATATTGGAATGTTCAATCTTGAATATACTAATGACTGAAATGTCATAAGTGGGTCTCAAATTCACTGTGGTTTAAAGAAACATATTTGTTTAAAGTCGAATTTCAGTACATTTTTTGAATATTTTGTTTGTTTTGAATGATGAGAAACATTGCTTGAATTTGTACGGAATGTTCATGTCCTATAAATGGATAGATGGATCAATTCTACACAACTTAATTTATCACTCCAATTGTACATGTGTAGATTTAAGGATTACTGTTCCATTTTTAGCTCCAAAACATTCCACAAAAAAATAAAACGTAAAAGAAACACCGTAACAAAATGTTTAAAATACAATTTCTAGCGATGATCCCATGATTGTGATATATATTTTTTTTCAAATTTTATTGAAATCAACAGATAAAAAAGCTGTTCCTCTTGGTATCTATTATGAGAAAGGTCTTGTAAAACTTTCCAACAATTCCATGATTAAAACAAATTGTAACCTTCGAGCGTACCTCCATTTTGAGTTTAAAAATATAGTCCAGGTATGTTATCAGTTACATTAGAAAGAAGTCGTATTTTACAAATTATAAAATTAATGCAGAGAAAGCACTTATTGAGTAAATAACATGTTTAAAAGCATTAATCGTAACTTCAAGCATATACAAATAGCCAAATGTCATATAAAAACTTAAAAAAGTGTCCTATTTTGGTCTGTCACTAAGTTGCGATAATGTTCCTGCTGATAAATTATCGATAAACGATTTAGTGACATTATAGTATTACAAACTTATTCTGTTTTTCATTTTAGCAGTGTTATCTAATAATACATCATTATACTTCCTATTTAAAATTCGTTTAAAAGAAGTATGAATTATGTGACTTAAATTTAATTAATGTACATTTATTGTTAACGGGCGAAAGAAAATTTTAAAACCGCAAAGTAAAATAACAAAAATACCTAACTCCAATAAAATTTTAGAACCGTCAAATGATCAGAAAACAACTGTTGTATTCGTTTCTTGGTACAGACATTTCGTTACGTAGCAAATGGTGGATTAAACATGATTTTCAAACGTTTTATGCCCCACCTACGATAGTAGAGGGGCATTATGTTTTTTGGTCTGTGGGTCTGTTCGTCCGTTCGTTCGTTCGTCTGTCTGTCCGTCCCGATTCAGGTTAAAGCTTTTGGTTAAAGTTAAACTGTATTACGTAGTTGAACAGATTTGATGTAGAAAATAACTGATGGTATGTCATGCCAAAGTTCCCTTTTTGTTTGTCAACCAAATTGAGAGAATTATCTCAGGTTGCCGCATTATCGTATAGAAACATATCAAACAACATTTCTCAGAATCAGCTATATCAGCATGTTTTGAAAAATACATTTTCTTGTTTATGATCTATATATATAGGTTTTTCAATTTACCTCCAACTTGGATGTATCATTGTTAATTGTTTATCCGGCGACAAGCACTATATTTTCGCTTTGTAATCGTCTTCATATGAACCAGTGATATCGTACTGCGTCTGGGGTACATCTTTTCAATCTTTGTATACATAATGAGTTTATATACATACATTACATAAATCAATCCCTTATGTAATCTTGTGTACCTTTTGTCGATTTTAAGAGATATTGATGACACCATACACAAAGGAACAATAAACACACTAGCTGCCTTCAATGATGGATTATAGTCACTAAAATTACCATTGATGTAACTAAAACATATTTGTTTATTTTTAACTCAGTGAGTCATAGTTATCAATATCCATCAGTCATAAAATTAAGAATATATAAAATCTGAATGAAGTATATAGATAAAAAAAATTGTAATAAACCTTTGAAAGAATTAGTAATACCTCTTATGTTAGAAACAAATGTATTTGTTTTTAGTTACAAGTTATAAATAACAGTAAGTCTTAATTTTAAAGATAACCAGTTTTCATATCAGTCAACCTTCTAGATTAAAAAAAATATGATACTTTAACAGTCCAAAGAGACCAATCTTTGACCCACAAGCGTGGATAAGAAAGAAAGGTGCGCCAGAAAGGCAATATGTTTCAAGATAATTCGGTTTTTTAATATATAATTTGAAATTAAACAGATGACTGCGAAAATTCATAAACCTAGTACAGTCAGTATGAATGAACACCTTTAGAAATAATATTTGCAAAATATACTTATATCAGTAATATTTACATAGCCTCGTTTTCAACATTACTTGTATATGTTCTTCTAAAAGTTACTGGTTTAAGTAATGCCACCTACGTGCCTTGATGTCATGCGTTTGTCACAAAGTGATATTTTAAGGGGTAACAGAAGCAAGGAAGCAAGAAAACGTATTTTTAGTCCAAATGCATGCGTATTTTAAAAAGTAGTTTTTGGTATTAAAGAATATTAGCCGTTCAAAAATATTTGATTGTATCTGAGGTGGATTTAACAAATTTAAAAGAAAAATAGAGAAAAAATACTATTCTCATTGACAGGAAACATCAAACCTTGTTGAATTAAGTGTGATGGTTTGACAAATAATTTTCCAGTATAAGGAGCCCATTCACTTTTGTTAATGTTGTTAATGTTGTGAATGGTTTTAAGTAAAAATATTTGATTAAAACCGAATATAAGTACATTTTTAATATTTAATATGTCGTTTTAAGTCGTGCTTTTGTTTCACAAGTCTTTTCTTCTTTCAGAGTCGGGATTCAAGACTTGCCGAATGTTTTTACACATGAGAACTGATTAAATCATACTTCAAAATCTAAATCGTACTGTGTGCCGTTAGAAGGTTGTCGTCACTTTTTTATACTTCAAAGTACTAAGAACTAGTCATGTTAGCAAAGGACAATCGGAACTACAAATTGACAATCATTTCTCTGATGTAATATAAATTGTTCTATTTGAATTATTTTTTCCTTTAAAATATTGGATAGGCTATGGGTTTTTTTATACTCCCCTTGCATTTATCATTCTCTGGTTGATATAGTTGTCTACAACAATGTTGAAACAGTTATTTGTTTTTATAGTGATTGTATTACAATGTTGACAGCTGTACCCCAATCTTTTACCTATTATGTATGTCTGTTTTGTTCATGCATTGTTGTTAATATTATGAAATTAAATGTGATTGTCATAAGATCGAGAACTATACAACTAGGTTTAATCCTCTATGTTCTTCATAAGAAAATATATGTACAAAGTCAGGAATACAACAGTTGTTTTCTATTTCTTCGATGTATTTGAGCTTGTGCTTTTGCCATTTTATAAAGGACTTTCCATTTTTCATTTTCCTTGTATTTCGATATTTTTGTTTTCTTACTTTTTTTACTTAATATTTTATCCCGGGTTTCTTAGATTAGATTTGACTATTGATATATCTACATGTATCATTAATCAGTCAATAGATTAAATATTATTAGATGTATGAAAAATGTATAAGGCTATATTTCATGTGCATTTCAACACACTGTGCGAAACAATTTAACCATTGACAGATTTTATATTTTTGTCGAATGGAATATAAATGACTACGTATATACGTTTTAGAAATTTCACCTACATAGTTTCGCAGAATCGCCTACATAGTAATATTTTTGGAAACCGCACGTTCTCTTCGTCGGATGTTTAATTGATCTCTAACATCTTTATTATAGGGACGCAACAAAGAGCATTTTAACCCTTACTTATATTTTATAAATTAATACCTTATATCATATATTTATTACGCAATTTAATCTCTGATATCTATAACGATTTGTAGGTCCATTATATTTAAAGAGGTGTAGTATGTCCAAATACACAAATGCATTTTAAAAGGCGTAACACAAAACATTATGGATTGCATAATATTATCAATTAGGATGCTATTTATAAAGACACATATTATGTTAATTTTTTAATGATTTAGTTTTCAATATAAATGTAATGTTTGAGGAAAAAGAATTGTAGACATTCTTTTTCATAATGCATATATTAATGCTGATTACACATAACAAAATTAAAACATATTGAAATGTTCTATATTTTTCATGTCGAGGCCTCAAACAGTCGACTATACGGAATGCGATTTATCTCATTGCTGACGGCTGTATGGTTGCCCATAACTGCATATATCCACTTTATTTAAACTTTGCTGGATGATTATCACATTGGCAATCATACAACGTCCTCTTTTTGTATATAATACAGTGAAACACTATGTTGTTCACTAAGAGTAAGAATGTACATTTACCACTTTGTGAAATACAAATGGGAATAAAAGGATGAATTGGATACACGGAAATGATACAGCTACCTAAGTTAACGTCAAGTATATAAAAAAAAAGATATCTAGCGGTTAAAACACCTTCAACAACAGGCATATGTTTATGAAATATGTCCAGCTCTGAATCGTTCTGACACTATAAAAATTGTACATAAATTAAAGAAAACCATCATAGAGCTGCGACAAGATCTAGTTCTAAAATAAGGAAAAGATAATATGATATGGCACGAGAAAAACCTTTGATCAGAATTTCGAACATGCATGATTCAGTAGAAGAGTTTATCTCAACCCTGTTTCAATTTCAATCAGTGGAATAACACAGGTACAATTAAAAACACACATTTAAAAGGATTCAGAAAAAATCAAAACAGTATGAGAGATAACAAAAACAGAAAATAATCAACAGATCACACTATAATAACGAACACTGCAGATACTGAAAGCAACTTCAAAGACGTAGACTACTGGTTTGTGACCATGCTAGTATCCTACACATTTTTCGGCTTAGATTCATTTCGTAGAAAACTTCGTGTAAAATCCCCTTGACAGTACACATGGTACAGGAGACAATGATTTTGTGAAATGTTCAAAACAAGCTATAAAAAAGTATACACAAAGAAATTGAAAAAATTGAAATTTTTTTAGAATCTGAATAGGCGAATTAAAGATTATTCCGACCATTACTACACGTAATTAACAAACAACGACCGTTACAGTTCCAGTATAATAATGGTCTCTATAAATGTGCCTAGAGAGCTAAAGAGAAAGATAAGAGGGACAGTTTCTTAACATATTAAATTTATGAACAATACTACCATATAAAAAACACCATTATTATCATATTCGTGCAGATGAAATCATACTTAAACAAAAGTTTTCTATATTTTTGATCAAATTTAGTTAATATTTTGACCAATTTATGATATCAATATATCTGCTGTTCAATGCTTAAATTCAAAAGGTTTGTTCAATGAAATCTGAGACGTTGTTACAATTTGAAAAAAATAATATTTCAAACATCACCCATTCGATCCCTCATCTTTTTGGCACCCGGTATGCAATACCCTATCTCACTGTCACGTGCTATGTATTTACTATTTTCCCATATCAAATTTCACCAATGATGATTTTTTTACCATGGAACCCCCATTCGATTAGTTCCTGGTATGTATTATCCGTGAAATATCTATCTCAATGGGTCATGATATGTATTATATATGTGATTCCTATCTGATTTTTGAGTAATATGTATTAGGAATACGATACCATACTATTGACTTGAAGTAAATGTAATCTACGCGACCCCGACCTCTATCTCGCTTCCCCATGATACGTATTACTCCTGCAATAACCATCTTATTGACTGGTGAAGGATATTAAGGGTACGTATCACACATATGATTCGCATCGGTAGCACTTGATGTGTATGACACTTACAAAATGTACGATAATACGATATCTATTTTTATCATTGCCTATGACAGTGGGAGTAGGCGCAGTTCCCGAGGGTATCATCAGCACAGTAGTCAGTACTTAGGTGCTAACATGACTTATAACAAATCTTTATAAAATTGTCCGATGATACATTTCGAAATTATTCAGAAACTAAGGTTTCAAGTCCCTCATTCAAAGTTGACATTAGATGGGAATGACTAATTTTTTCATGACACTTTTGGTCGTATAGCTTTTCAACTGTTTCGGTTCTTACACATCCTTGGCTTTCAAATATTTGGATGTTATAGTTCCTGATGAAGGTTAATTCAGAAAAGCGGTTTGGACGCATATTCCTAACGTGTTGTTTTCATTTTCTTAGCCCTACATGAATCAAATTTGTCGAGAATAAAAATGATTTAACCATAGAAATAATATTATAAGGCGACAGATTACTAGTGACGGTTCTGGTTAATTGATGTCATATACATTTCGAAATTACTATAAAAGAGGGGCTAAATATACCAGAGGGACAGTCAAACTGATAGATCGAAAATAATCTGACAACGGCATGGCTTAAAAAATAAAAAGACAAACAGACAAATAATAATACACAAGGCACAACATACAAAACCGAAGACTGCAACACGAACCCCACCATTTGACATTTAATTTCCGATTCTATCGTCAATCATCCGTATAAAATCATAGCGATTCAATAAAACTTTTAAATGTATTCAAACTTTCAACTATTGTTTTTCTAAATAATATATCTCTTAATAAACTGATTTATTATTCAACAAAAAGATGCGATGAGTAAATAACAACCAATCAATAAGTGCATGTTAACTAAAACGACAAGATACATTATATTTTTCTTGTGACCTTCAATATAAAAAAAAAGTTCAACCAACTACGAAAAAAAGTTAAATAACAACAATGACCACTATTTTAACTTGATATGCAAAACATCTGTGGCAAAACAATATATAAACAAATAGTAATGTTATTTTTGTAAGTCTGACATACGAAAGATAACCCCTCCGGGTACGGAATTTCCTCACTGTGTTGAAGAACCATTGGTGGGCATCGGCTGTTTTTTGCTCTTAGGTCGGGTTGTTGTCCCTTTGACAAATTCCCTATTTCAATTCTCAATTTTATTCATCACTTATTTTCATATTAAATAAGTAAAACATATCTTTATTTCTTTCCTAACCGAATGTTAGGGGTTACCAATAAAACAATGCAAGAAGATGTGCAAAATTTAACCACTCGTTGGTAATGCATATAATTAAAAGTCCACGTAAAGGAAGAAAGTTTGTAGATCAATAACAAATGTTGCATATTTTATAATTGGTTTGAATGTAAAATATTTAAAAAGTTTGTCATACAGTTAGAAGATTTGTGTTAATCAATAATATCTAATAGTTGGTACCCATACACTGTTAAGCTTGAATGACCCAGTGCCTGAAGTCAGGAGTCTGTAATTCAGTACTTGTCGTTTGTTGCTGTGTAATATATTCTTTCATTATTTTGTACATAAATCAGACCGCTAATTTTCTCGTTTGAATTTTTTTTACATTTGTCATTTCAGGGCCTTTTATAGAGAACTAGGCGGTATGGGCTTTGCTCAATGCCAAAGGCCGTATTGCAGTGATTTATAGTTCTCTTGTGGAGATTCGTCTGATTGGCAGTAATCATAGAACATCTTCTTTTTTCTGTTTTGTAACAAGGAGATTTTGCATTTTTATTTCTATTTTCATTTTATTTTAGTATGTATCGGTAATCACATTAAAACAACACGTCGGTGTTCATATGACATATCATTGTAAATCAGCGGTAAATAGCGAAACTATTTGAAATAAGGCCTGAATGGTGTCAAACAACGAACTTGGCTTGGCTTTTTCATTTTTTACAAGAGGGTCTATAGTACATAACGCGGTACTGACGTTCAAGAGTATTAGTCTTTTATGGGTTTTTAATACAACTTAATTTTTTACGAAAACTGAAGGGAAAACGTCAAAAGACATTTATTGTCACAATGCATTGGAATAAAACTTGTTATTCTTGTCATGTTTTGAAAAATGAATGTTAAGACAATAACAAGAAGATAACAATACTAACCCTACATAAACTGTAATGGGTTAAGGCTTTTTCTTTTATATTCAAACATACGGGTAGCTTATTATGAATCGAATTAATAAAATGACATAAAATGACATAAGACACATCTGCTTGTAACCTAGTTTTAAAAAAAAAATTCTAGCTATAGTTCGAGTAGATGATGAATCATTATGATACAAAATTATCCTATAGAAAGATTTGTTTAGTTAGTCAGTTGTGAATATACTTTTTATCGTTTAAATATGTGAAAGAGGGACGAAAGATACCAGAGGGACAGTCAAACTCATAGATTGAAAAAAAAAAAAAAAAAAACTGACAACGCCATGGCTAAAAATAAAAAGACAATTAGACAAATATTAGTACAGAAGACACAACATAGAAAACTAAAGACTAAGCAACACGAACCCCACCAAAAACTAGGGGTGATCTTAGGTGCTCCGGAAGGGTAAGCAGATCTTGCTCCACATTCGGCACCCGTCGTGTTGCTTATGTTATTACAAATCCGGTAAATAGTCTAATTCGGTAGGTCACGTTCGTGAAAAGGGAAGGGTATTGTAGTTACGAACAATATCCGATATCATCAATAACGGTCAACTAACTCGTGATGGCGTCCGTAAAAATTAACCAGGCTGAAGCTAGCGAACAATAACTAGCGAACAATAAGCCAGCGAACAATAAGGCGATATATCTAAAAACCGAAAAAATGAATAAGACAGCAACGGTCGTCAAATGAAAAATATTTAAAAAGGCAGACATTCCGTCCAAATATTGTAATTTCAACTCTATCGTGAAATGGTATTTATCCCATCCATTGATAAAACAGGTCACATCTCTTTTTAGGCTAATATTCAGTACCACAGTAAATCTGCATCTGTCAAGGGATTATTTGTAGGTGTAAGACCACTAATGCACCCACTTCAATTTAGAACGTATGTAAAAGTAGTCCTTCCCTTTAAAATACAGCACCTTTGATGTCATTGTTTAATTGAACTAAGATACACATTTGCAGAAATGGGGGTTGGCCTATTCCATGGCTTCTAGAGAAAAATAATGAGGGGTGTCACGGGTATGACTATATAGGTCTTGTAGAGGAGAAACAGGCGCATCTTTTGCGCAAGGTATCGAATGGCGCTATGTTCAAAAACCTGAAACTAGAGCTCAAAATTTAAATTTTTTTTTAATAAAAACAGGGGGAAGGCCTATTCCATGTCTTCTAGAGAAAAATAATGAGGGGTGTCACGGAATATGACTATATAGGTCTTGTAGAGGAGAAACAGGCGCATCTTTTGCGCAAGGTATCGAAGGGCGCTATGTTCAAAAATCTGAAACTAGAGCTCAAAATTTAAAATAAAAATGTTAAAAACAGGGGGTTGGCCTATTCCATGGCTTCTAGAGAAAAATAATGAGGGGTGTCACGGAGTATGATTATACAGGTCTTGTAGAGGAGAAACAGGCGCATCTTTTGCGCAAGGTATCGAAGGGCGCTATGTCGAAAATCTGAAACGAGAGCTCAAAATTTAAAAAAAAATGTTAAAAACAGGGGGGTTGGCCTATTCCATGGCTTCTAGAGAAAAATAATGAGGGGTGTCACGGGTATGACTATATAGGTCTTGTAGAGGAGAAACAGGCGCATCTTTTGCGCAAGGTATCGAATGGCGCTATGTTCAAAAACCTGAAACTAGAGCTCAAAATTTAAATTTTTTTTTAATAAAAACAGGGGGAAGGCCTATTCCATGTCTTCTAGAGAAAAATAATGAGGGGTGTCACGGAATATGACTATATAGGTCTTGTAGAGGAGAAACAGGCGCATCTTTTGCGCAAGGTATCGAAGGGCGCTATGTTCAAAAATCTGAAACTAGAGCTCAAAATTTAAAATAAAAATGTTAAAAACAGGGGGTTGGCCTATTCCATGGCTTCTAGAGAAAAATAATGAGGGGTGTCACGGAGTATGATTATACAGGTCTTGTAGAGGAGAAACAGGCGCATCTTTTGCGCAAGGTATCGAAGGGCGCTATGTCGAAAATCTGAAACGAGAGCTCAAAATTTAAAAAAAAATGTTAAAAACAGGGGGGTTGGCCTATTCCATGGCTTCTAGAGAAAAATAATGAGGGGTGTCACGGGATATGACTATATAGGTCTTGTAGAGGTGAAACAGGCGCATCTTTTTCGCAAGGTATCGAAGGGCGCTTTGTTCAAAAATCTGAAACTAAAGCTCAAAATTAAAAAAAAAAAAATGTTAAAAACAGGGTGTTGGCCTATTCCATGGCTTCTAGAAAAAAAATAATGAGGGGTGTCACGGGGTATGACTATAAAGATCTTGTAGAAGAGAAACAGGCGCATCTTTTGCGCAAGGTATCGAAGGGTGCTATGTTCAAAAATCTGAAACTAGAGCTCAAAATCTAAAAAAAAATGTTAAAAACAGGGGGTTGGCCTATTCCATGGCTTCTAGAGAAAAATAATGAGGGGTGTCACGGGATATGATTATATATATCTTGTAGAGGAGAAACAGGCGCATTTTTTGCGCAAGGAATCGAAGGGCGCTATGTTCAAAAATCTGAAACTAGAGCTCAAAATTAAAAAAAAAAATATGTTAAAAACAGGGGGGTTGGCCTATTCCATGGCTTCTAGAGAAAAATAATGAGGAGTGTCACGGGGTATGACTATATAGGTTTTGTAGAGGAGAAACAGGCGCATCTTTTGCGCAAGGTATTGAAGGGCGCTATGTTCAAAAATCTGAAACTAGAGCTCAAATTTAAAAAAAAAAATGTTAAAAACAGGGGTATTGGCCTATTCCATGGCTTCTAGAGAAAAATAATGAGGGGTGTCACGGGGTATGATTATAAAGGTCTTGTAGAAGAGAAACAGGCGCATCTATTGCGCAAGGTATCGAAGGGCGCTATGTTCCAAAATCTGAAACTAGAGCTCAATCTTAAAAAATAAAATGTTAAAAAACAGGGGTGTTGGCCTATTCCATGGCTATAGAGAAAAATAATGAGGAGTGTCACGGGGTATGACTATATAGGTCTTGTAGAGGAGAAACGGGCGCATCTTTTGCGCAAGGTATCGAAGGGCGCTATGTTCAAAAATCTGAAACTAGAGCTCAAAATTTTAAAAAAAATGTTAAAAACAGGGGGGGTTGGCCTATTCCATGGCTTCTAGAGAAAAATAATGAGGAGTGTCACGGGACATGACTATATAGGTCTTGTAGAGGAGAGACAACCGCATCTTTTGCGCAAGGTATCGAAGGGCGCTATGTTAAAAAATCTGCAACTAGAGCTCAAAATTAAAAAAAAATAATGTTAAAAACAGGGGGGTTGGCCTATTCCATGGCTTCTAGAGAAAATAATGAGGGGTGTCACGGGGTATGACTATATAGGTCTTGTAGAGGAGAAACAGGCGCATCTTTTGCGCAAGGTATCGAAGGGTGCTATGTTAAAAAATCTGAAACTAGAGCTCAAAATTTAAAAAAAAAAATGTTAAAAACAAGGGGGTTGGCCTATTCCATGGCTTCTAGAGAAAAATAATGAGGGGTGTCACGGGGTATGATTATATAGGTCTTGTAGAGGAGAAACAGGCGCATCTTTTGCACAAGGTATTGAAGGGCGCTATGTTCAAAAATCTGAAACTAGAGCTCAAAATTAAAAAAAAAAATGTTAAAAAACAGGGGTGTTGGCCTATTCCGTGGCTATAGAGAAAAATAATGAGGAGTGTCACGGGGTATGACTATATAGGTCTTGTAGAGGAGAAACAGGCGCATCTTTTGCGCAAGGTATCGAAGGGCGCTATGTTCAAAAATCTGAAACTAGAGCTCAAAATTTAAAAAAAAATAATGTTAAAAACAGGGGCTTGGCCTATTCCATGGCTTCTAGAGAAAAATAATGAGGGGTGTCACGGGATATGACTATATATGTCTTGTAGAGGAGAAACAGGCGCATCTTTTGCGCAAGGTATCGAAGGGCGCTATGTTAAAAAATCTGAAACTAGAGCTCAAAATTAAAAAAAAAATATGTTAAAAACAGGGGGGTTGGCCTATTCCATGGCTTCTAGAGAAAAATAATGAGGGGTGTCACGGGGTATGACTATATAGGTCTTGTAGAGGAGAAACAGGCGCATCTTTTGCGCAAGGTATTGAAGGGCGCTATGTTCAAAAATCTGAAACTAGAGCTCAAAATTTAAAAAAAAAATGTTAAAAACAGGGGGATTGGCCTATTCCATGGCTTCTAGAGAAAAATAATGAGGGGTGTCACGGGGTATGATTATATAGGTCTTGTAGAAGAGAAACAGGCGCATCTATTGCGCAAGGTATCGAAGGGCGCTATGTTCAAAAATCTGAAACTAGAGCTCAATATTAAAAAATAAAATGTTAAAAAAACAGGGGTGTTGGCCTATTCCATGGCTATAGAGAAAAATAATGAGGGGTGTCACGGGGTATGACTATATAGGTCTTGTAGAAGAGAAACAGGCGCATCTTTTGCGCAAGGAATTGAAGGGCGCTATGTTAAAAAATCTGAAACTAGAGCTCAAAATTAAAAAAAAAAATGTTAAAAACAGGGGGATTGGCCTATTCCATGGCTTCTAGAGAAAAATAATGAGGGGTGTAATGGGGTATGACTATATAGGTCTTGTAGAGGAGAAACAGGCGCATCTTTTGCGCAAGGTATCGAAGGGCGCTATGTTCAAAAATCTGAAACTAGAGCTCAAAATTTAAAAAAAAATAATGTTAAAAACAGGGGGGTTGGCCTATTCCATGGCTTCTAGAGAAAAATAATGAGGAGTGTCACGGGATATGACTATATAGGTCTTGTAGAGGAGAAAAAGGCGCATCTTTTGCGCAAGGTATCGAAGGGCGCTATGTTCAAAAATCTGAAACTAGAGCTCAAAATTTAAAAAAAAAATGTTAAAAACAGGGGAGGTTGGCCTATTCCATGGCTTCTAGAGAAAAATAATGAGGGGTGTCACGGGATATGACTAAATAGGTCTTGTAGAGGAGAAACAGGCGCATCTGTCGCGCAAGGTATCGAAGGGAGCTATGTTCAAAAATCTGAAACTAAAGCTCAAAATTTGAAAAAAAAATGTTAAAAACAGGGGGGTTGGCCTATTCCATGGCTTCTACAGAAAAATAATGAGGAGTGTCACGGGATATGACTATATAGATCTTGTAGAGGAGAAACTGGCGCATCTTTTGCGCAAGGTATCGAAGGGCGCTATGTTCAAAAATCTGAAACTAGAGCTCAAAATTAAAAAAAAAAATTTTAAATACAGGGGGGTTGGCCTATTCCATGGCTTCTAGAGAAAAATAATGAGGGTTTTCACGGGGTATGACTATATAGGTCTTGTAGAGGAGAAACAGGCGCATCTTTTGCGCAATGTTTTGAAGGGCGCTATGTTCAAAAATCTGAAACTAGAGCTCAAAATTAAAAAAAAAATGTTAAAAACAGGGGGTTGTCCTATGCCATGGCTTCTAGAGAAAAAACAATGAGGAATGTCACGGGGTATGACTATATAGGTCTTGTAGAGGAGAAACAGGCACATCTTTTGCGCAAGGTATCGAAGGGCGCTATGTTCAAAA
Organism: Mytilus californianus; assembly: GCF_021869535.1. NCBI lineage: Eukaryota > Metazoa > Mollusca > Bivalvia > Mytilida > Mytilidae > Mytilus > Mytilus californianus. Next base: position 49,664,575 of record NW_026262745.1, on the reverse strand, counting down.
ATCTGAAACTAGAGCTCAAAATTTAAAAAAAAAAATGTTAAAAACAGGGAGGGGGGTTGGCCTATTCCATGGCTTCTAGAGAAAAATAATGAGGGGTGTCACAGGATATGACTATATAGGTCTTGTAGAGAAGAAACAGGCGCATCTTTTGCGCAAGGTATTGAAGGGCGCTATGTTCAAAAATCTGAAACTAGAGCTCAAAATTAAAAAAAAAATGTTAAAAACAGGGGGGTTGGCCTGTGCCATGGCTTCTAGAGAAAAATAATGAGGGGTGTCACGGGGTATGACTATAAAGGTCTTGTAGAAGAGAAACAGGCGCATCTTTTGCGCAAGGTATCAAAGGGCGCTATGTTCAAAAATCTGAAACTAGAGCTCAAAATCTAAAAAAAATTTGTTAAAAACAGGGGGGTTGGCCTATTCCATGGCTTCTAGAGAAAAATAATGAAGGGTGTCACGGGGTATGATTATATAGGTCTTGTAGAGGAGAAACAGGCGCATCTTTTGCACAAGGTATCGAAAGGCGCTATGTTCAAAAATCTGAAACTAGAGCTCAAAATTAAAAACAAAAATGTTAAAAACAGGGGGGTTGGCCAATTCCATGGCTTCTAGAGAAAAATAATGAGGGTTGTCACGGGGTATGACTATAGAGGTCTTGTAGAGGAGAAACAGGCGCATGCTTTGCGCATGGTATCGTAGGGCGTTATGTTCAAAAATCTGAAACTAGAGCTCAAAATTAAAAAAAAAAATGTTAAAAACAGGGGGATTGGCCTATTCCATGGCTTCTAGAGAAAAAAAATGAGGAGTGTCACGGGGTATGACTATATAGCATCTTTTGCGCAAGGTATCGAAGGGCGCTATGTTCAAAAATCTGAAACTAGAGCTCAAAATTAAAAAAAAAATGTTAATAACAGGGGGATTGGCCTATTCCATGGCTTCTAGAGAAAAAAAATGAGGAGTGTCACGGGGTAGGACTATATAGGTCTTGAAGAGGAGAAACAGGCTCATCTTTTACGTAAGGTATCGAAGGGCGCTATGTTCAAAAATCTAAAACTAGATCTCAAAATTAATAAAAAAAAAATGTTAAAAACAGGGGGATTGTCCTATTCCATGGCTTCAAGAGAAAAAAAAAAATGAGGAGTGTCACGGGGTATGACTATATAGGTCTTGTAGAGGAGAAACAGGCGCATCTTTTGCGCAAGGTATCGAAGGGCGCTATGTTCAAAAATCTGAAACTAGAGCTCAAAATTAAAAAAAAAAATGTTAAAAAACAGGGGGGTTGGCCTATTCCATGGCTTCTAGAGAAAAATAATGAGGGGTGTCACGGGGTATGACTATATAGGTCTTGTAGAGGAGAATCAGGCGCATCTTTTGCGCAAGGTATCGAAGGGCGCTATGTTAAAAAATCTGAAACTAGAGCTCAAAATTTGAAAAAAAATGAAAAAAAAACAGAGGGGGTTGGCCTATTGGTGTAATACCTCCATTGATTTTCATTTATTATTTTTTTTTTAATTTGCAGTTTTCCAAAAAATTGTGTGGAATTTATCTTTGTTTCAAATTTAAAAATTAACATAACATTTCATTGCATATAAGAAAATAACTATCACTGTCAGTTAACCAATCAAATTTGCCCCTTATTTAACCTGTGTACAAGCTTTAGAAACCATGCAACCTCAAGTTTCCAAAATATTCTATAGAAACCCCAAATAAAACAATAATGATTCTTTGAAATACCCAAGATACATGTATATGTTTATGACTCAGAAATGTTTGACTGCAATAAAATGATGGATTAATTGCCTACAACTGTCAAATTCCAGGGAATATTTTTTTCGACCTATTTTTGTATGCAACCGAATGTGACATGCCATGATTTGGTGGTATTACACCTGAAGAAGACATTTTTATTTGATAAACTGAAAGGGATTTTTTCCTTTGTAATACTGTTTTTTTCAAGCATTCCTGTCATGTTTTGTCATAATCAGTTCAATAGTTTGAGAAAAATCTAGTATAATGTACGACGACATCTTCAGCGATTCGTGCAGAATTTTTTTCGAAAAATCCAAACCAAGCCGCATCATGATAGAATATAGTGTGGACCAATAATGATTAAATATTTATCTCATCTGCCTACAAACAGTTGAATATGATACAAAAGATGACTTAAGGATGATAAATACCACTACTGGACCCCTTTGTCTTCTTTATAAGGTCTCTTTTGGTCCATTTATACATGTCATTTCCTCAAAATTTCAACTTTTCAGGCCAATAAATAAAAATAATGAAGTAACTTTCACTCATTTATGATAGAAATGTTATAATAAATTACATTGAGTAATAGAAATATTCAAACAGAATGAACAATCCATATAAAAGTTTTCTGGAGGTTTTAATAAGTCCTTACGTAAAACTTAAATTTACGCTGCGTTCCAGAGAGGGACATAACAAGCTTCTCTATTAGTGAATAATTTGTTGGTACTGCTTTAAAAAATAATCACATTTACTTATAACTATATATTTATTAAAATATTTCTGTGAGAAAAACTTTCTATTATAGCAGAATATAAGAAAAAAGGATAAAAAGCTCCCCAAAACACCGTGAAGTATAGCTTGTTCTGTTAACTAATATTCATGGTAGAGTCCAATTTCAAGGAAATGTTCTCATAAAATATGTTTTGGAGACTCAATCCACTCAGAATATTTCATTGTTTGTAATATTTCACTTGAATATCAAGAAATTTTAACACACGAGAGTACTCACAAGGTCAAAGGTGCATGTACAGCACCCCATATTAGGTGTAATACCACCATTGATTTTCCCCTATTAGTCTTTTTAGAATTTGCACTTTTCAAAAAATTGTGCAGAATTTATCTTTGTTTCAAATTAAAAAAATACTTGGCATGAGTAAAGTTTTATCCTGTCCAGTACTATAGAAAAGAATTCACATAAAATTTCATTGCATATAAGAAAATACCCATAACTGTCAGTTAACCAATCAAATTTCTCCCCTTATATAACCTGTATACAAGCTTTAGTTACCATGCAACCTCAAGTTTCCAAAATATTCTATAGAAACCCAAAATTAAAAAAAAATGATGCTTTGAAATACCCAAGATACATGTATATGTTTATGACCCAGAAATGTTTTACTGCAATAAAATGATGAATTAATTACCTATAACTGTCAAATTCAAGGGAATATTTTTTTCGACCTATTTTCGTATGCAACCGGATGTGACGTACCATGCATTGCTGGTATTACACCTATTCAATGCATGGCTTCTAGAGAAAAAAAATAATGTGGAGTTTCATGGGGTAAAGCTATATAGGTCTTGTAGAGGAGAAACAGGCGCATGGTTTGCGCAAGGTTTCGAGTTGCGCTTTGTCCAAAAACTGAAACTAGGGATCGGAATTTCAAAATAATTTGGGAAAAACAACAGGAATTGGCCTATTCCATAGCCTCTGGAAAAAATAATGAGGGATGTCGCGGGGTAAGACTATAAAGGTCTTGTAGAGGGAACACAGGCGCATAGTTTGCGCAAAGCTTCAAGAGGTGCTATGTCGAAAGGAACTAAAATTTAGTGAGGAACAAAGCCAACTCAAATGTCAGACAAGAACGTGAAAACCGTGAAAAAGACATATCAGAGTCAGGAAAGAAGAATTTCTTGTCATATGAAGTCGAAATGAAAATCCAAATCCCCCCATCCGAATTACATGATGAAAGAGATTGTAAAATGGGTTATGTAAGTACTGATAAAGAGAAGGCTGAACACTGGCTGAATTTTTTTCAAGGGAATCTCGAAAAAGAAAACGATGAAGATGAAAGAACTTTAGTGCGAAGGCCAGCTGGTATACAACCTAAAGTTCTATATACTATGACAGACTTAATAGACAGTCTACTTTGTATTATTTTCAAAAGTCTATTTATATCAGAGGTTTTGTACCAGAATAAAACAAAATCGGCAAACAGTACTGAGTTGTTAAAATGATATGATAGTAAAACTACATACAGACCAGTTAACTTTATCATTGACAATCCAAGCGCCACATTCTTAAAGACGGTATAAGTACCCTCGTCCACGTGCGTGCATTGTCTGATATAAATAAATGTTTACTAGCTATATAGGCAAAAAAAGAAACGTTACCTTGGTTTTTAATTAAAAGAAATTACATATATTAATTTATAATATTTTCAAGATTAAAACTAGTGACCTAAATGATTTATCTATCATTTACTAATTTGTTAAAAATTCAAAGACGACGTTACGTCATTTTCTGATTTTAAACAAATAAGCATTTTTTCAAACATTTACCTGACACAGTGTATAGAGATGGAATTGAGTTGTCTTTTTGTTCATTAAATGTGTCGAGCACTATTGTGAACAAAAGGTCGCATTAATAAATTGAAAAAGTTACACGTAAGTCAATGCCACGTCTACGTCATAATGAGAGAGAACGAGCTATTGTGTTGTTGGCAGCAAAAATGACTCTAATACAGGTTGCAAATCATCCCAATGTCTCTAGAATGAATATTGAAAGGCTTAAGACTCGTCTTAGAGATACTGGCACGACAAATAATCGTCCCCGAGGTTGCAGGCAACGTGAAACGAAGTTACGTCAAGACAGTCACATCCGCATTATTCATCTCCGGAATCGATTTGTAAACTTGTCAAAAACAGTACGACAAACTCATGGAAGAAACAACAACAGGCTTTATTCCCAAACAGTTTGTAACCGACTGCATCAAGTTTGCCTAAGAGCTCATCGTCCGTTGAAGGGACCTATCCTTACGCAGGGTCACAGGATGTCGCGACTTGAATGGACTCGGGTACGGATTCGATGGAATATGCTAACATGGAGACAAGTCCTTTTAACCGATGAATAGAAATTCAACTTGACATTAAGCGACGGCAAAGCCAGTGTCTACCGGAGGTGCAATGCATGATTTTCTGATGCGTGCGTACAGGAAACGGATCGGTTTGAGGGTGGCGGAATTGTGGTATGGGACGGAATAACCTACCAGGAACGCACCGATCTGACAATTATTGAAGGTAACCTAAATGCAAAAAGGTATAGGAACGAAATTCTGGCTCCACTCGTTCTCCCGTTTCTCCGAAGGCATCGTTTTAACCACGTTTTTCAGCAGGAAAACGCCAATTGTCACGTGGCACACATTTTAATGATTTTTTTTTATTGGAGAATAATCACATTCGTGTGTTGCCGTAGCCAGCAATGTCTCCAGATTATCGCCAATGGAACATCTTTGGGACGAACTTGGACGACCCATCAGAAAGAGCCAAAATCCATTGGAAATGCTCGCCAATCTCCGAATAACATTTTTCAGGGAATGGAACAACACAAAGGCCATTGATAAAGAGGGATGATCATGGGTAGTTCCTTCAAATACTGGAACATGAACGACAACCATATCACCATTCTGAAAGCTCCGAGGGCCAGTTCGGATGCTGTAATGCAATGGTGGGTTATTAAAAAAAGTAAAAGACAGCACGTATGAAACCTAGTGCGAGCAGATTTAAACGGATATAAAATTAATGAAGATAGAATATGATGCAGCAATCAAAGAACATGAGAAAAAATAATGGACAAGCTGGACAAGTGTGACCACAAACTCAAACATGCAGAACCATTTGATTAGTTAACTTCACGAAAATAAGATGGCAGAGGACAAGGTGATGAATGTTTGGTATGCAAAGAAATAGTAAGAACAAGAAAGAGAAATTCAATAGATTGACGGAGTGAGATGTGTTAAAATAAACTAGAGTAGATATCGAGACCTTAAAAATTGAGGGTTATACGTTGCATCATAATCATACCTCTCGTAAATACCACACACATGACGTTTACCATGTGCCGCACTTAATGTAATGTCACGTCACTTTGACATGTTACTATGACTAGTACATCTATAACATAGTCAAGAAGTCTTTTATTTCTATCTTAAGAAGGGAAATGGATACAAAGCTGAAAGCCATTCGTTTCGGACATAAACGAGCGCTTACAAGACTTTGGAAGAATTTTGGAGACACAACTGCAGAGATAGTTTCGATATAGAAATTGAGGAAGTCACAGCTATTTTAGATTCCGTGTCACAGAAAAGTGATATTTAGAAAGGTCTTAATGATAAAATTGTAGAAGCTTGCTCGGATGAAGACGTGGTGGAAGAAATTCAGCAAACAGATCAGTACATGTTCGTTTAAATTAAAAAATCCGTCAAATTAAAAAATCATTCAATCCTCACAATCAACTAGTCATAATTTACCCGTCAATACTAGCGTTTTTCATGCTAGTCATTTTACTCCCTCTGATACACCCATACATATCATGATTTCACCTACAGGCAGTAGTGTACCCGCAAGCGACTCCTCTCAATAGAACCCGCACGCCAAATGATTCACGTCGACACCTCTTGTACAATAAAATGCAGCATAGTTTTATACTAGTTACCCTGCTATATCAGAGAAAACCGTTAAACCCATTGGTTACTAGTAACCTTTACATTCTCATAACCTTTACAGTCTTGGAGATTCATCAAGAATAAAGACCTTCTAGAGAGGTTAGTTTAAACATAGTTATTTTTAGTGGATTTCGAAATAAGTTATTGTAACTTATATTAATCATATCCCTCTCTACTTTGCTGGTGCGAGTGCTGCCTTGTAGCGGCATTAGCCTGGTCTTTTTCGAAATCTACAAGGTTGTCTTTTACGTGAAGTGATATGGATCTCTCTTAATGCGGGTCAGCCGTTTATCGTACCCTTCCGACAGACTATCATCGTTCCTTAAGACAATACTTGCAAATGGTGTCAAGGGAGAGCCGATAATTTGGTCCCTGAAATTTTCTTCCAGGAACAGAGATCGAACCACGAACCTTTGTGTTTGAACAGAGAGGTTGTGACTCCATGTCTAATTGTTTAATCCAAGACATAAATGACTGAGATTACCTATCCATTTCTCAAAGAGATCATTGACATCACCCCGATTTTGCCTTCGCAATACCTTATCGATGCGGTACGAGGTATTCAGAAGTTCGGGAACCCTGTGTTTCCTCATCGTTGAAATCGTGGGAATTGGTAAACACGCGGATCCGACCCTGCTGTATAGTAGGCATGTCTGCATACAAGTCACAGTACACCTTATTTTCTTTCATATTTCTTATGACTTGCTGCCAAAGGTCTTAAGTCGATCTCTGTTTGGTGGTGTTTTTGTTGGCGAACGAGATCATCTAAAGTACCAATCGCGTAGATTTGGCTAAAAAGTATTTGATCATCTTCCCATCGTGGTGTGGTCCCAGTGGTCGAGAAAACCCGGCTTTCCTCCATTCTGGCGGGATCAACGTCGTGTTTTCGGCATAGCACTTTGACCTCTTTGTTGTGGAATTCAGTAACCTTTTCAGTCCATAGTTTTATGAAAATGCTTGACTTAAATACGGTATAAAAAAGCAACCTTGATCGTCACACCTTCTTGGTCTTTGGCGGCACTAAACAGTCGTATTTGTCAAGGAAAACATTGATGATGCTAAGAATAAACGTAAATTCTTTGTTCTGTTAAGATAGAACTGTAATCCAAGTTTCACCTAAATGAACAACGATCATGCATCGTTCCTCGAATTTACGTCGAAATGTTTTATCCGTCCAACGAACTTTTCTATTGAGACGCCCAGACCAATTGAACTTTGGTGAAGATGAGGTGTCAAACGGTGTCGGGTTCCATCTTCTTTCTCATTGCTGGATTTTATAGAGTGCAAAATTAAAGTTAACAATGCATGTTCCTGTCACTCACATAGTTGCGAGTTGTTGTATTCTTATGTTGAGCATCGACAGCTCATTTACACGGCTTGGTTCCACGTGGATGACAAAGTTCGAATCACAAAGAATTTAGGTACATTTGATAAGGAATACACACCTTCCGTTGGACCAAAGAAGTGTACAAAAAGCAGAGATCTTGACGATACACAGCTTCAGCGACTCATGGACCAAGGTGTTTGGGGTTCTTACTGTATGTAATCGTTATTCAGCTTAGTACCAGGATGGTGAAGTTGTGCAACAAACGATCGGGGCGGTTTTTTTTTAGCTTGTTCATGAAACATCCACTGGTTGTACTCATAAAGTGGAATATCCTCGATCCACCCTTCCGTGTCGCCCCTTGCTAGTCGTTAATTCGAAGCGGTTGTTTGTCTTTGTATTCTACTTACACTTCAGACTGCCGTAAGTCGTTATAAGCCGACGCTGCTAAAAAATCGGTCAGGTATTTATGTTACGATAGTTTGGAAAATCTCTTCATCAACCTATCTATCTTCTCCTGCAAAACGCACTGGGGAAGAGGTTCTTACAAATGATATAAGCGACCTGATTTCCGATATAGGTAAATGTCCCACATCACTCATCAATGTCATTGTTCGTCTTCGAACAGACCATCGGGAATTGACACAAACAGTAAGATCATAGTGATTTTTGATGAATTGGTGCTGAGTAAGCAAAATAGTGCGAAGACTTCTACGTCCGAGTAGGACTCAACAACGCTGATTGATTCTATCTCTGTGAAAACTGCTTGAAACTCTCGCGCAAGACGATCCAACTTTGTCAAGATCTCTTTCAACAATACAACCAGAGTTTCCAGACACATTCACCGTTCGGCCCTGGTCAAAACTTCATGCTGGTCTGAGCCTTACGGCTTTGTCACCATTAAACGCTATTTTTTTTTTACGGTATTAAACACTCGATGATGTTTTTTTAAACGCTTTCAAACGCTTAAGGGAGTTTTTGCAAACGCTTTACATAAAATGACGTTTGTTATACTAATTATTGCCTATTCAAAGCAGCATGAAACACTTGACATGAAGTTCCAGGATTCCAAGATGAAAAGCGTACCATCAAATCTAGTAACCTACAATAACTACTTGACAAACTTGTTAGCTATTATTCGTATGTTTCTCTGTCCTTTATGTTCTCCCATTTATTTGTATTGCAGTCCTGTCATGTAATGTTGTCATTTTAATGTTATATTTAACATTGCCATAAAAGCGGGAGGTTTGGCTAGTCACAAAACCAGGTTCAACCCACCATTTTTTTCTTAAAATGTCCTGTACCAAATCAGGAAAATGGCTATTGTTATATTATAGTTCGTTTCTGTGTGTGTTACATTTTAATGTTGTGTCGTAGTTCTCCTCTTATATTTGATGTGTTTCCCTCAGTTTTAGTTTGTAACCCGGTTTTGTTTTTTTCTCAATCGATTTATGAATTTCGAACAGTGGTATACTGCTGTTGCCTTTATTTAGTCGTGATCTAAACGAGTCTTTAAACCAGTCTTAAAAGGGCAAGAGAAAAAACTGCTTCTTAGTCAACCAAGTCGAATGTAGACCTCCTTGTAGTCTTACCACTATCTGCACTGCCTCCTCCATCTCCTAATTTGCAGATACATTACCTATCGATGCAGCTAAACGTGCTACCCTCGGACATCGTACACAATTACTGCATTTTTGTACAACCTATATTTTTTGCACTGGGTAAATGTAGGTTGTACAAAAATGCAGCATAACGCCACTCGATACCTTGCGCAACAGATGCGCCTGTTTCTCCTCTACAAGACCTATATAGTCATATCCCGTGACACCCACAATAGTGTAAAAAGGGGGATTCTGCCGCACTTGCCATTTGTAAGCACAAATCCTGCATAGGGACACCAACCTCAAACATAAAATGCAAATTCATTGTGTTTCAAGTAGTAGTCTAAGGGTAGAAACAAGAATATGGCTTTTTGTAAACAATGGTAGAGACACCTTAAAGGGACGTAATTCTAGGGTAGATACAAGTATGACTTTCACACAACACGTCAGAGATACCCCAGCCCCAAACACCTTAGAAGGAAGCACCCCTTTTAATTGATACAAATAAAGGGATGGCATCCAATAGTGTTGATATGAATATGGATCAGTTCAAATATTTTTTCTTGAGAATGAAGAACCAAAAACTTGCGGCGCTTCACTGAAGAGGAAGAAGGGACAATTCTGCAAGAGTAAACCGGGAAAAGATTGGCTCTGCTGGAGAAACAGCAAAGAACCACGCCAGCAGGAGGAGGAAGAGGATACCCCAGTTGGAGGGCAAATCGTGGTGAAAGCCACCATGAAAGAGATGTATGGTGATAACGCCCGGCTACTGTTTACCGATACAGATAGCTTGGCCTATGAAATTCAGACCGAGGATTTTTACAAAGATGTTACCCCCATGTTGAGGTAAAATTCGATACCTCGAACTATCCAGCTGACCACCCTTCAGGAATTCCATCCGGCGTCAACAAGAAGATAATTGGAATGTTTAAGGACGAATGTGGTGGTAAGAGTATGACTGGCTTCGTGGGACTTCGACCAAAATTATATGCGTACAAAATGGATGATGAAGACAATACCAAGAAATCAAAGGGAGTTACAAAGGCTGTCATCAAGCAGCATATTACCTTTGACAACTAAAAGAGATGTTTAGACACCCAGCAGGAAATATACCGACCGATGAATATTTTCCAAAGTTACCGCCATCAGATCTACACTCAGGAGATCAACAAGGTTGCACTTTCGGCTAAAGATACCAAGCGACACATTCTCCCCGACGGAATTAGCACCCTTGTTCACGGACATTATAAAATTGAGGAGCAACACCGCCTGCAATAAATAAAGTATGGGTAAAACTCAGAAAAGAATAAAATACCTCGAGGTGCACAATGAAGTTTTTCCCCGCAAGCCTCTGTCGAATAAGGAATTGGAGAACGCCGTCACAGCCCTAGGAATCCCAGGTTTTAGTGGGGTTGTTTATGCGAGATACCCTACCACCCAGTCGGCGCCGCATCGAATGTGGAATCTTGTATCATGATAGCTGGGAGGGTCCTGGAACGCATTGGACTTGCTGGTATAAACGTGGACCGGTAAAGTATTACTTTGACTCTTATGGATTCTGCAGAGATGGTGAACTATTTACAGCCTGAAATTCGATATAGCACCGATGAATTACAGCAGCGAGGCTCGGTGGTGTGTGGTAACTTTTGCCTATTCGTGTTGAAAGTGTTGGCGACTGGAAAATCGATGGAAGATACAATCTTCTCACTCTATAAATAAATCGATAAGTTTGGATCTCATGCAAGAAAGCGCGCATCCCTTTGGCGAATGCTGCAGGATTTGGATATGAACGACAATCGCATTACTAGCCTAGGAAAACCCAATGACAGCTCGGATGCCGTGACAAAACGGTGGTTGACCCAACAGTTGAAAGATAGTATAAAAGACATCAATGGTCTAGAGGCTGCGCTCGAAGCAATCTCGAAAGAGCTTGAGGTGGAGAAGAAACGTTTAAACGGCACCGAGAAAGATGTGGCGAAGTGCTTGCCTTCGACCGGGGGAAGGGTAAATGGTGAAATAGATATGCTGGGATACCCAATCACCAATCTCCCAACTCCAAAATCGGTCAATGAACCTGTGACTAAAGGGTGGTACGCAAAGAACTAGCAGGAACTTGCCATGAGCCTCACCGGTAAGATAAACGATCTCGAAAAGAAGATTAAGAGAGGAAGGTCACGGCGCGAGCTTGATGTTGCATCTGAAGAGGATAAACACATTGATAGGATTAAGGAACTCTTGGTGTAACCTCAACAACCTTTCCCGTCCTGATTGAAAGGATGGGAAAGCTTGAAAGCTTGACATTATAATACATCTGACGTTTTGATCTAAGAGTTAAACTCTGCAGGATAACCCTTCCACTTCATAAAAACCTCATTAATCCTGTTCTTGGTTCGCCTGCGTAGGATCTTTTCTATGCGGTAGACGTCCTGATCAGTCTTCTGAAGTTCGGGCTCATAGAAGGATCTCTGAATTTCCTCCCCATTTAAATCCTTGTGATGATAAGTGGGTGACTGGGTGAAAAGAACTTGAGACACCTCGAAAACTTCCTTGGTCCAGCGCGTTGTGAAACCCTTCTCAAATGTTCCTTTCTTCTTGGTAATTCGAACCTTATCACCTATACGAAACCGTGCCTGCTGCATGGGAGGGAGGTCTCCATACAAATTCCAATACACCTTGTTTTCATGTTTCTTGAGGCTTGCAATCACAGGAGTCATTTAATGGATCTATGTTTGGCGGTATTGTACTGGTGAACAAGATCATCCAACAGATTGCGTGTAGAGTTGGCTGAGAAATATTTGAACATCTTCTCTTTCATGGTGCGATTCCAGCGCTCGACAACACTCGACTTCTCCTCATTCTCAGTGGAGTAGAGCTCAATATCATGCTTTTGGAGCAACTGCTTTACATCATTGTTGTAAAACTCAGTACCTTTGTCTGTCCACAATTTCTCAGGAACGCGCTCCTTGAGAACCGCTTGAAAGGCATCCCGCACCGTCACCCCCTTCTTGTTTTTGAGTGGTATCAACCAGCCATATTTGGAGAAGACATCGATGATGCTCAGGATGAACTTATTTCCCTTGTTGTCCCTAGAAAAGGCACTCATATCAACAAGGTCGGCCGTCCAGGTCTCATCCACACCACCCACTACCACACGGCGTTTCTGAGACTTGCGTCGAACAGGTTTGTTCAACTCCTCAGCTAAATCATCGGTCCAGCGAACTTATTTCTTTTTAATACCCAGACCAAATCGAGCTTTGGTACCGATGATGGGTCCGACGATGCTGCGGTCCATGCGTTCGCGTGTGGTAGGGTTAGGAATGGTGTTAAGCGAGTCTAGCATAGCTTTGTCACAGATGGAGTTGCGTGCGGCTGTATCCTTGTGCTGGGCATAACAGAGATCGTGGTGATATGCAGCCTGGTCAACTCGATTAATGGGTTTTTACCAAGCCTTCGGGGTGCCATCGGGGAGTAGCCGCTTGCTAAGTTTAGTCCCTGTTACGTCCGGGCAGATGGATTTCCATGGTTAGTTTGTTCATGAACCCTGCACCGGTTGTAGCAACAAACTGAGACTTCTTGGCACCGCACACCTTGCTGTTGCCAAACTTCCTCCATCGCCCGTTGCTGGTAATTGTCTCGCCAGGGTTAACTGTGTCCGTCTTCCTACGACATTTCTCGCAGAAGATCATCGCTATTTTATCTAAATAAATGAACGTCGAAGACATTTCCTACAGTGCCAACGCCCCCAAAAGGAGCAATCACTACCTCCTACCGCAGCGGTCGATCAGAGGGTTGATCATTGGGAAGTCGGACTGTGGTAAGACAACGCTGTTGAACAACCTACTCCTGCGCGATGGATGGCTTGACTACGATCGATTGTACGTTTTCGGAAAATCGCTTCACCAGCCCATCTTCCAGCGGTTGCAGCAAGCGCTGGGAAAAGGCTTCCCTAAGGAAGATATCCGATACCTCCTACAGTGCAAGAGCCTGCACCCTACTCGTTGATCGATGTGGTCAACGCCTTACCTCCACCACGACACCCAAATGGTATCGACACTTTTTTCTTCGAGCAAGGGAGCGATGTACCAGACCCCGGGAACTTGACCCTAGCCACAAGAACCTCATGGTGTTCGACGACTTGATGCTGAGCAAACAGAACACGTGTGAAGACTACTACGTGCGCGATCGCCACAACAACGTCGATTGTTTCTACCTGTGACAGAACTACTTGAAACTGCCCCGACAATCGATCCGAGAACATGCAAACTTTATCTGTCTCTTTCAGCAAGATGCTAAGAATCTCGATCATATCCGGCGTGACCACTGCAACGATCTTACCAAGTAACAATTTGACGCTCTGTGTAAGCATTGCTGGTCCCAACCCCAAGCCGATCTCACGAGCCACAAGTCAGCAGGTAAATACCGATACAAATTAGATGAGTTCTATGAGGTATAAGATAAAGAATGGATCAGTTTGAAGATTTCTTCCTGGAACTGGAGTATGAAGACACAGAGGAACCCCAGCCCTACAAGTTTGAGTGTCCCTGCAAATGTAAGTTCGAGTGGGACCCAGTCGATATGAAGAGTATGTGTTGGAAGTGTGGTCGCGCGATCCCCCACCCGATCGATAGCGGTGTAGGTGATTTCGACGCATGAAACTCTGGCCGCCAGTATGGTAAGGTGGAGCGCTTTCCTCAACCCCAATGCCCTACCAAGACGATTCGAGGCCATCAGTGTACACACCCATGCCAACCGCGTATAGACCTATGCCTAAGACACTTGAAGTTTTCGAAGAGAATACAACCATACTCGTTACCCCATTGTTTCAACAACTTTTTAAACGCTAAATAAGAGATATTTTTTCAAACGCTATAAGGTGTTTGGAAAGACGTCTATAAACGCTATATAGGGCGTTCACACCAACGCTTAGGGGCGTTCGCACCAACGCTATGGGGCGTTTAACAGCGTTCGATCCTATAAATAAATGACGTTTATCAAGATTATCGACCCTAAGCAGCGTGAGGCGCTTGCCAGGTAGTTGCAAGACACCAAGCGGAAAATTCAAGCCAGTAATATGCAGCATCGCCTCGACAAGATTGGACTTAGCCGAGACCTTTCCAAGGTGTTTAAGCCTATGGTTGAGGCTCAGCGAGAGGTAGCATCACAGATCACCAAAACGATCGCAGACCTTCCTGCAGCAGTGCCAGCCCTTCCTCCTCCACCGCCCAAGTTTACCGACCTACTACCCATCGCACCACCTACAGACACCGCCCTTGGACCCCAGCACGGCAGTATTTGCAGCTCAGTATGACTCCTTCCGCCGACCACACCTTTGAATTGCGATCTGAAAACGATAGTATCTTTATCGGAATCTCACCAGTTACTTTTGACGGTGATGATATTTTCGTGGATGGTGTGAGGTACAAAGGAACCTTTGGCCTCTGGGAACTCATGGTGAAAAAGAATCCAGAATCGTTCGAGCCCGAAGACCTAGAGGACTATGCACAGATTCTAAAAAGTTCCGGTGTCATGTATCAAGGCAATTCCACCCTCTCGAGAACCCCGAAGGCGAATAAGGGTTACAAGTGGAAGGAAATCGTGTCCCACATCTACCAAAAGAATAAGTTTGGCAGTGGGCTGCAAACCGTGTTTTTACCTTCCAACTTCAAGCAGCTTCTCGATCGCTTGACACTGTGTGCCGCAGCATACCTAGCAGGAACTAATGGTGTGCGCAACGAAATTGTGTCGATTATCGATGCTATGAAAAAGGGTAGACATATCAGCATCGAGGAATATAAGGCGCTTCATCGTAGCATCCTATAAATAAGTGTTAAAAGGTTACGCTCGAAAGTACGCCTACGGTGGTAGAGGACTGTTTGACACAATCGCCAGTTCGGCTGGACACATGTTTACTTCCTCTGCCGCCAAAACCCTAGGAAGTAAGGCCGTGAGTGCTGCCACCAATGCAGCCTGGAAAGGTGTTGAAAGGGGCCTCCAAAGCCGTCGACCATGTGGTTGATAATGTGACCCGCCCCAGGAAACACAATAAAACCCCTTACAGTCAAGTGTTCAACGCAAGAAGCCAGAGAAATTTCGGTTGAACAATCTTATCTTTGGCTCTGGTATCGAAACCATCCACGACTTAGTCCAACGCTATAAATAAATACATTATGTCTGACATCCTTACAATCACCGAAGTGTTGACCTTCGACGAAAGTCTCTAGGAATATCAGGATCGAGAATACGAACCACAAGCCAGTGCCCAGCTGAACAGTGCCGGTTCTGAAATCCGAATCAACATCAAAACCCAGGATTTGTTCCTACACTCCGCCGAGAGTTATCTCTTGGTAGAATTTCGAAGGACGGCTCCTAATGAACGACGGCACTGCATATGCCGACGCTGATCTCGTGTCCCTCGTCCATAATGGTACCATGTATCTCTTTAGAACCATCAGCTATCGACTCTAGATCTCCGGCCAGCAAATCGAGCAAATCAACGACCCCGGCGTCGCCACCACCATGATTGGAATGTTGACCTACCCCGACGACTTTTCCAAATCACAAGGTGTCAACCAACTGTGGTTCAAGGATTCCTCCACCGACGCCCATGCAAACAACAGCGGCTTTGTAGCGCGCCGTGCCTACATCATTGCCAAGCCGGCGAACAAAGGGTCGTTTTAATTCGCCATCCCCCTGAAGCACATTTTTTGGTTCGCTGATGACTACGACAAGATCGTGTACGGGTTAAGGCATGAAATCACACTCGTGCGCGATTCAGATACACATGCCATCCTGAGGGACCACGCCGTCGACGTGGGAAAAGTTGTCCTGCGTAAGATCTCATGGTTCGTCCTCCACGTCACTCCTTCAGACGAAAACAAGATGCAGCTATACAAAACCATTCAGAGTAAAGCGAAGATCAACTGTGGATTTCGAATGAGGTAGTGCGATTCCATAGCCGTCCCAAAAGCCTCACAGTTCAGCTGGCGTTTATCTGCCAAGAGCGGTCGCGAGAAGCCCAGGTACATCATCGTTGCCTTCCAAACCGAGAGAAGTGGGAACCAGGAGCGCAATGCTGCCGTGTTCGATAACTGTCGATTGCAAAACATCCATGTCACTCTCAACGCTGAACGCTACACGGCCGTCGACTACAATGCCGTTTTCACCGAAAACAGGGTAGCCAGAGTGTTCAAAGAGGCTGCTGACTTCATGAAGAAATTCCACAACATGGACACCCTCCTCAGCAACGGTGGCATCAACCCCTCTGACTTCATCGATCTGTACTCCTTGTTTGTCATTGACGTGAGTCACCAGTCCGAGCGGCTGAAAGAATCCAAGGTGGACATTCAGATCCGGGCCCAGTTCGAGCGTAACGTGGAGGCCAACACCAGAGCATTTGCACTTATCATTTCCGACAGAATCCTACAGTTTGAATCCGATGGTCAGAAGATGAACGTTGTGTTCTAAAAGTAAAAAATGGAAACAATTTACCTACAACTCCTCTTTGCCGCCCTGCCGAAGTCTTTGCGATCGTGGTGAAGACTGGTAGACAACTCAAGGAGCAGTATGACGGTATCGAAGAGTGGAAACAAAAATATGTGACAATGGTGTACCATAAATAAATGGATAACACATTTTTGCGACGAATTGCAAACAACACTGACCCCAAACAGGTGTTCTCGTTCATCGTCTCTGGAAACTATAGTCAAATCCTTAACTGGTTCAACACCTCCCCCCCCCCACTGGAACTCAAGGAATCCAAGACCTATGAGATGGCATTAGTGAACCTGGAAACCTATAACTCCATCCCCAACATTCATTCAGGTAACAATTCCTTCCGCTACTCCCCCGACGATGGTGCCAACTGGTTTCCCATCGCACTGAGCACAGGTTCCTATGACATCGAAGACATCAACAAAGAGATCCAGCGGCGGCTACGGCTCAACAAACACAAAACAAAGATCATCATCGATGCCAACCGGGCGACCCTAAGAGTAACGCTAACCCTCACAAGACACTATCGAGTAGACTTCAACGTTGTCAATAGCATCAACACCGTCTTGGGATTCAAGCGGCAGATTTACACATTCGATATGATCTCAGACGGCTATACAGAAGGGGAACACATTGTAAATATCATCAGCATCAACAGCATTCTGGTGAATGGTGATATCATCTATAGAGATAGAAGTTATGTGAATGGTACACAGCAGTCTACCATCTACAGCTTCTTTCCCGCAGACGGTCCTGGTATGAAGATCATTCAAACCCCAAGAATCTAGTATACTTGCCGGTGACCTTGCAAACCATCAATCGCATGCAAACGTATCTCATCGATCAAGATGGTAGGCCCATCGATTTCAGGGGTGAACATCTCACCATCCGCTTTCATCTTCGTGAGGTATAAATAAATGACTTATCACGAACATGGTTTGAACTTGACAAAAGGTCAAGCTGATAAACTACAACGGGCTGTCAAGCAAGGTTGTCCGGTCTCCATTCGTTTGTCCCACGCAAACCTGCAAGGTGAACACAAGATGTGGCTCACCTCTCGGCAGATTCAAAAGATTATTAAGCTTCTCCAGAAAGGTACTGGTGGTATGAATCTGTAGCTGAGTCTCGCCCAAATGAAGGAAAACGTGCAAAAAGTAGGTGGATTCCTACCCATGTTGGCAGGGCTGGTAATGAGGGCACTTCCCATGGTAGCTAAGACCATTCTACCTGCCTTGGGTGTTGGAGCCTTGGGCGGTCTGGGTGGTGTAGCCATCAACAAGGCCTTATTGTCTGGATTGTACCTGAAACGTGGTGGGTGTGTTTGTACCGGGAAACCTAGTGGCAACAGTCTCTACCTCAAACCATCAAACGCCCAGATCACCTATGGTGATGGACTCTACTTAAAGCGTGGTCAGCAAGTCCACGACGGAGCAGGTCTGATCTTAGGTGCTAACAGCCCCTTCAAAAACATTGCCCTCCTCGGTATGCTCCTATAAATAAATGGATGATTTAGATTCTGGTTACCGGCAGACCAGAGTCGAATGTATGGAAGACCAACTCAACGGGGATATTCTTAAGTATCAACGTACATTGAAGATCTACAAACGACACGATAAAGTAGTGTCTATAGCAAAGGGTGTGTGTTCCGTAGCCAGTTTGATGTTGACAGCTTCACCATGGGTTCAGCTTTGACCGGTATAGGTATTATAGCCTCCCTTCCCCTAGGATCCCTTGCTTGCTTGAGTGCCACTGGCGTGATGGTACTCACACTGATCTCAAGGCGTATCATGAAAAAGAAGAAAAAACACCGCGATACCTTGCGATTTGCACAGTCCACAAAATCCTTGGTTGAACAATGTATTAGTACTGCTTTGGCTGATGATGAACAAATTGATGATGCTGAGTTTGGTAAGATCACAAGCTGCCTCAAGAACTACTATGATGAGAAAGATCAGCTGCGACAACCTTCCACCACTTTTAGTGAGGACCTCAATGCGCATGCGCCGTAAAAACGTCACACATCATTCCATTACGCTTCACTACACACATCGTTTCACGATGTGTTCCGTTCTGCTTCACTTCACGATGTGCTCCGTTTAAAGCATAAAAAAAAAAAACACACATAAAAAAAAAAACTTTCCGATCCGGCAGAAATATCGGATGGAAATTTTTTTTGTACCCCATTCAACCCATTTTTTATTTTTTTTTTTAATTAATTTCTTACAAGATCGCAAGAAAAGTACTCCTGTTTGGTCATTTTATTAACTTTTAAGCCTGTACTTCTCACGAAGGCTCCTTCCAAGGGTTCCTTCTCTCTGTTCAGACTACTGCAGGCCCATACCCTTGTCGTTTCTCCTTCTCTGTTTTTCAAGGTGAAGATCTTACTCCTCCCAAACTTCCCATCTACTTCTACCACTTCTAGGATTTTATATTTTACCCAGGTTGGGAGTTCCTTCCATTTCAGAATTTCCAGGCTCTGGTCCTTTGCCTTTTCCTTGAAAACATTATCATTAATAAAATCGTCGTCTACGATTTTTTAACTTCTGAGTTCCTCCATCTTCTGTACGAAAGCCATATTTTTGTATCTACCCCTAGGATTACATCCCTTTAAGGTGTCTCTACCATTGTTTACAAAAAGCCATATTCTTGTTTCTACCCTTAGACTAGTTGAAACACAACGAATTTGCATTTTATTTTTGAGGTTTCGGTCCCTATGCAGAATGTGTGCTTAAAAATGGCAAGTGCGGGAGAATACCCCTTTTTACACTACTACCCATCATTATTTTTCTGTAGAAGCCATGGTATAGGCCAACCCCCCTGTTTTTAACATTTTTTTTTTAAATTTTGAGCTCTAGTTTCAGATTTTTGAACATAGCGCCCTTCGATACCTTGCGCAAAAAATGCGCCTGTTTCTCCTCTACAAGACCTATATAGTCATATCCCGTGACACTCCTCATTATTTTTCTCTAGAAGCCATGGAATAGGCCAACCCCCCGGTTTTTAACATTTTTTTTTTAATTTTGAGCTCTAGTTTCAGATTTTTGAACATAGCATCCTTCGATACCTTGCGCAAAAGATGCGCCTGTTTCTCTTCTACAAGACCTATATAGTCATACCCCGTGACACCCCTCATTATTTTTCTCTAGAAGCCATGGAATAGGCCAACACCCCTGTTTTTAACATTTTTTTTTTTAATTTTGAGCTCTAGTTTCAGATTTTTGAACATAGCGCCCTTCAATACCTTGCGCAAAAGATGCGCCTGTTTCTCCTCTACAAGACCTATATAGTCATATCCCGTGACACCCCTCATTATTTTTCTCTAGAAGCCATGGAATAGGCCAACCCCCTGTTTTTAACATTTTTTTTTTAATTTTGAGCTCTAGTTTCAGCTCTTTGAACATAGCGCCCTTCGATACCTTGCGCAAAAGATGCGCCTGTTTCTCCTCTACAAGACCTATATAGTCATATCCCGTGACACCCCTCATTATTTTTCTCTAGAAGCCATGGAATAGGCCAACCCCCTGTTTTTAACATTTTTTTTTTTTAATTTTGAGCTCTAGTTTCAGATTTTTGAACATAGCGCCCTTCGATACCTTGCGCAAAAGATGCGCCTGTTTCTCTTCTACAAGACCTATATAGTCATACCCCGTGACACCCCTCATTATTTTTCTCTAGAAGCCATGGAATAGGCCAATTCCCGTGTTTTTCACATTTTTTTTTAAACTTTGAGCTCTAGTTTCAGATTTTTGAACATAGCGCCCTTCGATACCTTGCGCAAAAGATGCGCCTGTTTCTCTTCTACAAGACCTATATAGTCATATCCCGTGACACCCCTCATTATTTGTCTCTAGAAGCCATGGAATAGGCCAACACCCCTGTTTTTAACATTTTTTTTTTTAATTTTGAGCTCTAGTTTCAGATTTTTGAACATAGCGCCCTTCGATACCTTGCGCAAAAGATGCGCCTGTTTCTCTTCTTCAAGACCTATATAGTCATACCCCGTGACACCCCTCATTATTTTTCTCTAGAAGCCATTGAATAGGCCAACCCCCCTGTTTTTAACATTTTTTTTTTAAATTTTGAGCTCTAGTTTCAGATTTTTGAACATAGCGCCCTTCGATACCTTGCGCAAAAGATGCGCTTGTTTCTCTCCTATACAAGACCTATATAGTCATACCCCGTGACACCCCTCATTATTTTTCTCTAGAAGCCATGGAATAGGCCAAACCCCTGTTTTTAACATTTTATTTTTAATTTTGAGCTCTAGTTTCAGATTTTTGAACATAGCGCCCTTCGATACCTTGCGCAAAAGATGCGCCTGTTTCTCTTCTACAAGACCTATATAGTCATATCCCGTGACACCCCTCATTATTTGTCTCTAGAAGCCATGGAATAGGCCAACACCCCTGTTTTTAACATTTTTTTTTTTAATTTTGAGCTCTAGTTTCAGATTTTTGAACATAGCGCCCTTCGATACCTTAGGCAAAAGATGCGCCTGTTTCTCTTCTACAAGACCTATATAGTCATACCCCGTGACATCCCTCATTATTTGTCTCTAGAAGCCATGGAATAGGCCAACACCCCTGTTTTTAACATTTTTTTTTTTAATTTTGAGCTCTAGTTTCAGATTTTTGAACATAACGCCCTTCGATACCTTGCGCAAAAGATGCGCCTGTTTCTCCTCTACAAGACCTATATAGTCATATCCCGTGACACCCCTCATTATTTTTCTCTAGAAGCCATGGAATAGGCCAACCCCCCTGTTTTTAACATTTTTTTTTTAATTTTGAGCTCTAGTTTCAGATTTTTTAACATAGCGCCCTTCGATACCTTGCGCAAAAGATGCGGCTGTTTCTCTTCTACAAGACCTATATAGTCATACCCCGTGACACCCCTCATTATTTTTCTCTAGAAGCCATGGAATAGGCCAACCCCCCTGTTTTTAACATTTTTCTTTAAATTTTGAGCTCTAGTTTCAGATTTTTGAACATAGCGCCCTTCGATACCTTGCGCAAAAGATGCGCCTGTTTCTCTCCTCTACAAGACCTATATAGTTATACCCCGTGACACCCCTCATTATTTTTCTCTAGAAGCCATGGAATAGGCCAACCCCCCGGTTTTTAACATTATTTTTTTTAATTTTGAGCTCTAGTTTCAGATTTTTGAACATAGCGCCCTTCGATACCTTGCGCAAAAGATGCGCCTGTTTGTCCTCTACAAGACCTATATAGTCATATCCCGTGACACCCCTCATTATTTTTCTCTAGAAGCCATGGAATAGGCCAACCCCCTGTTTTTAACATTTTTTTTTTTAATTTTTAGCTCTAGTTTCAGATTTTTGAACATAGCGCCCTTCGATACCTTGCGCAAAAGATGCGCCTGTTTCTCCTCTACAAGACCTATATAGTCATATCCCGTGACACCCCTCATTATTTGTCTCTAGAAGCCATGGAATAGGCCAACCCCCGGTTTTTAACATTTTTTTTTTTTAATTTTGAGCTCTAGTTTCAGATATTTGAACATAGCGCCCTTCGATACCTTGAGCAAAAGATGCGCCTGTTTCTCTTCTACAAGACCTATATAGTCATACCCCGTGACACCCCTCATTATTTTTCTCTAGAAGCCATGGAATAGGCCAACCCCCTGTTTTTAACATTTTTTTTTTAATTTTAAGCTCTAGTTTCAGATTTTTGAACATAGAGCCCTTCGATACCTTGCGCAAAAGATGCGCTTGTTTCTCTTCTACAAGACCTATATAGTCATACCCCGTGACACCCCTCATTATTTGTCTCTAGAAGCCATGGAATAGGCCAACCCCCTGTTTTTAACATTTTTTTTTTTAATTTTGAGCTTTAGTTTCAGATTTTTGAACATAGCGCCCTTCGATACCTTGCGCAAAAGATGCGCCTGTTTCTCCTTTGCAAGACCTATATAGTCATACCCCGTGACACCCCTCATTATTTTTCTCTAGAAGCCATGGAATAGGCCAACTCCCTGTTTTTAACATTTTTTTTTAATTTTGAGCTCTAGTTTCAGATTTTTGAACATAGCGCCCTTCGATACCTTGCGCAAAAGTTGCGCCTGTTTCTCCTCTACAAGACCTATATAGTCATATCCCGTGACACCCCTCATTATTTTTCTCTAGAAGCCATGTAATAGGCCAACCCCCCGGTTTTTAACATTTTTTTTTTTAAATTTTGAGCTCTAGTTTCAGATTTTTGAACATAGCGTCCTTCGATACCTTGCGCAAAAGATGCGCCTGTTTCTCTTCTACAAGACCTATATAGTCATACCCCGTGACACCCCTCATTATTTTTCTCTAGAAGCCATGGAATAGGCCAACCCCCTGTTTTTAACATTTTTTTTTTTTTAATTTTGAGCTCTAGTTTCAGATTTTTGAACATAGCGCCCTTCGACACCTTGCGCAAAAGATGCGCCTGTTTCTCCTCTACAAGACCTATATAGTCATATCCCGTGACACCCCTCATTATTTTTCTCTAGAAGCCATGGAATAGGCCAACCCCCCGGTTTTTAACATTATTTTTTTTTAATTTTGAGCTCTAGTTTCAGATTTTTGAACATAGCGCCCTTCGATACCTTGCGCAAAAGATGCGCCTGTTTCTCTTCTACAAGACCTATATAGTCATACCCCGTGACACCCCTTATTATTTTTCTCTAGAAGCCATGGAATAGGCCAACCCCCTGTTTTTAACATTTTTTTTTTTTAATTTTGAGCTCTAGTTTCAGATTTTTGAACATAGCGCCCTTCGATACCTTGCGCAAAAGATGCGCCTGTTTCTCCTCTACAAGACCTATATAGTCATACCCCGTGACACCCCTCATTATTTTTCTCTAGAAGCCATGGAATAGGCCAACCCCCTGTTTTTAACATTTTATTTTTAATTTTGAGCTCTAGTTTCAGATTTTTTAACATAGCGCCCTTCGATACCTTGCGCAAAAGATGCGCCTGTTTCTCTTCTACAAGACCTATATAGTCATACCCCGTGACACCCCTCATTATTTTTCTCTAGAAGCCATGGAATAGGCGAACCCCCTGTTTTTAACATTTTTTTTTTTAATTTTGAGCTCTAGTTTCAGATTTTTGAACATAGCGCCCTTCGATACCTTGCGCAAAAGATGCGCCTGTTTCTCCTCTACAAGACCTATATAGTCATATCCCGTGACACCCCTCATTATTTTTCTCTAGAAGCCATAGAATAGGCCAACCCCCCTGTTTTTCACATTTTTTTTTTTAATTTTGAGCTCTAGTTTCAGATTTTTGAACATAGCGCCCTTCAATACCTTGCGCAAAAGATGCGCCTGTTTCTCTTCTACAAGACCTATATAGTCATACCCCGTGACACCCCTCATTATTTTTCTCTAGAAGTTATGGAATAGGCCAACCCCCTGTTTTTAACATTTTTTTTTAATTTTGAGCTCTAGTTTCAGATTTTTGAACATAGCGCCCTTCGACACCTTGCGCAAAAGATGCGCCTGTTTCTCCTCTACAAGACCTATATAGTCATAACCCGTGACACCCCATATTATTTGTCTCTAGAAGCCATGGAATAGGCCAACCCCCCGGTTTTTAACATTTTTTTTTTAAATTTTGAGCTCTAGTTTCAGATTTTTGAACATAGCGCCCTTCGATACCTTGCGCAAAAGATGCGCCTGTTTCTCCTCTACAAGACCTGTATAATCATACTTCGTGACACCCCTCATTATTTTTCTCTAGAAGCCATGGAATAGGCCAACCCCCCTGTTTTTAACATTTTTATTTTAAATTTTGAGCTCTAGTTTCAGATTTTTGAACATAGCGCCCTTCGATACCTTGCGCAAAAAATGCGCCTGTTTCTCCTCTACAAGACCTATATAGTCATATTCCGTGACACCCCTCATTATTTTTCTCTAGAAGCCATGGAATAGGCCAACCCCCATTTCTGCAAATGTGTATCTTAGTTCAATTAAACAATGACATCAAAGGTGCTGTATTTTACAGGGAAGGACTACTTTTACATACGTTCTAAATTGAAGTGGGTGCATTAGTGGTCTTACACCTACAAATAATCCCTTGACAGATGCAGATTTACTGTGGTACTGAATATTAGCCTAAAAAGAGATGTGACTTGTTTTATCAATGGATGGGATAAATACCATTTCACGATAGAGTTGAAATTACAATATTTGGACGGAATGTCTGCCTTTTTAAATATTTTTCATTTGACGGCCGTTGCTGTCTTATTCATTTTTTCGGTTTTTAGATATATCGCCTTATTGTTCGCTGGCTTATTGTTCGCTAGTTATTGTTCGCTAGCTTCAGCCTGGTTAAAAATTACCAAGGGATGATGTGAAGTTTGCCGCAAACTGAAGTTAGAAAATTATACTGAATATACAATTGTTCGCTGTTCAATGAAATAAGTTACACATTTTACCATTGATTTCTTAATGAGATAACATTAAAATGTTTGTCATTGTACTAGGACGTAAAACAATAATGTTCTGTTATTGCTCCTGGTTGATAATGATTATACATGTGTCTTTGATTTGTTATAGTTATCACTAATCACATATACAAAAGTATGGTTATGTTGACACTATAAGGTGCTTTAAGAATAAAAAAAATACTTACTAACTTAGCAAACACTTAATTACGATTATCCTTTACAATTTTACCCTAATTGTAAGAAAAATATACTATTTTGACTATAATTAATGACAAAAAAAAATCAAAACAGATTTAACGATCAATGTTTTTGCTAATTTTAAATCATTCCAACGAGCGTCAAATGACGTCAGTGTTGGAATGTTGGCCAAGTTGGGAAATTGTTAATTCACGCGCTTGTAATCCAAATATTAGAATTCTTTGATTCATTATGAAAATTTCAATTATATACAATTTGAGTTACATTTATGTCACATAAATGTTTGACAGTTTACTATACACATTTCTATGGTAAATTAAATGCTACACTACTGGATGTTATGATACGTAATCAATTGCAAAAAGCTATGCGTGCCATCTGTGGATAAAAATGATATATATCATGGATTGTGATTACTAACATCTACAATAAACTAAGGAGAATGTTCAAAAATACATTAAAGAATTACAAGATCTTGTGAAAACAATTGCCGTAACTTATACAATTGTTTAGTATGGACACTCTTGCTAAGTTACACATGTGTTCTACTGTGCATGTCAGTAAATTTCATTCATAGAATACAAACAAGGTACATGCAGTTACTAAAAGTTACAAAAATTGGATTTACATGAAAATATAGGACATTAAAGTTACACAATCACATTATTATGACAGAGAGAAGTAAATTGGGGAACGTGTACAGTACACTACACAGAAGATAGAGTAGTCAATTTACAATCAACTGAAAATACAAATTGGATTCAGCCACGAGTGATGACCGCATTGCCCAATTGGCAGATGTCATGCTTGTAGATAATTCAGTGGGTGTATACTATGAGCTGGTAAATCATTTACACGAATTTCAAATGAGTTATCAAATATGCAAATGACTTTAATACAAAATTTCTATAAAAATACTTAATACAATGATCAAACTAATTTGGCTTAATTATAAGTATAGTCATATGTGTACAATTTATTTCATTACCCAGTGTTTAAGAAATTACATACAATTAAACAAAATAATTCATTCATAAAAATCATAGTTTACACAATTAATATATCTTGTCGAGGTCTTGACACATAGATAAGTTCCATATCATGTTATAACAGTACTAACGCTCTGTACTCTTGGTTCATTATTAAATACAGATGTTCAGGTAGATAGGAAGCTACGTGTATTTATATTTTCCAGAGACATGTTAATTTTTGATAAGCTTAGAAAATGTTAGCATGGTTTAGCTCGAATTTTGTCATCTCAACTACTCTTTCATAGTCTACACGCAACGTGTGTGCCCCTAGCGTACAGATGTATACGTTAGTAAGATGCTTCTCTCTATTAGGTTTAGCAGAGACATTTTTCTTTTTAGCTTAAACTATTGTAAGCCTGTTCAGCACCAACTTATCTCCTTCTTGTAATAAAATGTCCAAAAGAACATAGGTATTTGGTAGAAGTATAATTACAAAAAAAAACTTTCCTTAGAAATTAAAAACCAAATTGTAACAAAACGTAGACTTTGTTATATCAAAGATGCCTATATCATGTTCAGATGTTATGACTACAAACCAATGTGACCACAATGATAAAAATTAAGAACATTACTTACATCGTCTGCAACTGATTTTTACCGGTCTCGTCTCATGTTGTGCTTTTTCACTACTGTCGTTGACTTATGTCTGTCATATTTGTTTTCGCAAAAAAAAAACTCGTTATACGTAAGACGTCCGTGTACATTCACGCCAACCATTTTTCATTTTAAGATGAAAAATAGATTTTGCAAATTGTTCTGCAACTTTTAAAGGTAGTTGGTTTGAAAAATGTAACAAAAATCTATTGAAGTCACTTTCGAAAAACCATTTTATCTATGGGATTTGAAAATTGTTATTTTCATGAAATTATATTTTTGATTTCACGAAGATATTGAAACAAATATCAATAAGTTTGTGTTAAAAATGATTTTATTTTGTCAAAAGTTTAAATATATTAAAACATTTGAATTTGCTTGTTTTAAAAAACAAAACATATTTCAATCTCATTCTTAAAAGAAAATATTGAAAATGCTGACCTTTAGCATTTTTCAATTTCACTTACAATATTGAAAAATGAAAAATGCTCTAACGTGGAGCATTTTTTCAATTCAACTTACAATATTGAAAAATGAAAAATGCTCTAGTGTGGAGCATTTTTCAATTTGACTTCAAATACTGAAAAATGAAAAATGCTCCAACGTGGAGCATTTTTCAATTTGACGTTTGATATTGAAAAATGAAAAATGCTCCAATTTTTCATTTTTCATTTTGCTGTGCAATATTCAAATTTGAAAAATTTTAATTATTTAAATGTTTAAATTGTTGACACTTTTTATTAAATGTTTTACTATTTCCGTTTTCTTTTTTCTTTTAAGCGTAATCTCTTGAAGATCTTTTTAAGGTGTGTGTGTGTGTGTGAACTATGTGTGGTATCAACAAATTCCGAACAAGAATGGTACACTGACAAGTACGATAATGACCACAAAAAAATCATTCTTTCTTTTTATCTATACATCTAGCTGTCTTTGTAGCTACATGTTTATATCTATCTTTCGATCTATCAATCTGCCATTCATTGTTTCTATCTATCTGTCTATCTATCTGACTTTTGTTTATTTTTGTCTTTTCTTTCTTTGAATTGTCGGGGTTGAAATCTTTAATTTAGTTCTCTCGAAGTGAAGAAGTCACTTGTTTACATACATGACATCATTATTCCATTCTGCAGACTAGCATTGACTAATGATTCATTTATTCCATCAACCATACGTCTTTGGAATAATCTTGATGATTCAACTCGTGATGCGGAATCAATAAATAAATTTAAAACTGAACTAAAAAAACTTTACCCTCAGAGTAACATATTTGTACCGAAGCAATATGAGTTTGGAATTCGAAAACTGAATATTATTCTAACCCAACTTCGATGTTTTGCATCATCCTTAAACTATGATCTATATAGGGTCAATATTATTTCTGACCCTTCTTGCCGCTGTGGTGTTAATCGTGAAGATTCCTATCATTTCTTTTTTAAATGTATATTATATTCAGACATACGAAATAAAATGTTTGAAAGTCTGCGCTGGCTTCCAAAAGATTGTAAAATTAACATAGAACTACTAACCTCGGGTAGTTATCTTCTTTCTCTAGAGCAAAACCAAACCATTTTCAAAAATGTCTTCGAGTTTATTAAAAGTTCGGAAAGATTTCTAATTGTCTAGATAGCAAACCATGATCGCACACACATCATCATCTAAGTAAAAGTCTTTCTTTTTTTTTGTATTTTTGTTTGTTTAATTTGTATTTTTTTTTCTAAATATTCATTTATTTATTTTTATATATTTATTTTTTCTGTATTATTGTTTTCTTTCTGTCTTCACTTTTCTGTCTTTTGACTTAAA
This sequence comes from Mytilus californianus, assembly GCF_021869535.1. NCBI lineage: Eukaryota > Metazoa > Mollusca > Bivalvia > Mytilida > Mytilidae > Mytilus > Mytilus californianus. The sequence goes on along the minus strand of NW_026262745.1, from coordinate 49,635,616 downwards.
TCCATATATATATATATATATATTAAATAGATATACCGTTCTATACATGCATGCTCATACATATATCTGTCTGACCTAAGGGAGGCCGCTCCAGTCATGCTTCAGTGATTCCCTATATAATCAGCCAATTTTCCCCACAAAAGGCCCCTCCCCCCCCCCCCCCCCCCCCCCCCGGGATCCGCATATGAGCAGGTATAGGAAATAATTCATTTCACAATTATATGCTGGGTTTGACTTAAATTTGTGATGATTCAAACCTCTTGTTCCTTCTTCTCTGATGGTTAAGTGATGAAACCCCGGCGTTCATAACACTCTCCAAATCACACAATATTTTTAAGATGTAACATGTAAACCAATACAATACAATACAATACAATACAATACATGTTTTTTTATTGCTAATTATGACGCCCATTAATTTGAGCAGTACAATTAAGTTCAATTTCATACAAGTGATTACATATTGATTACATTGATTATTTAAAAATTAAACAAAATCAAGTCTTTTTCACCAGAATAATTTCTACAGGAATAATATACATGATATATATTGTTTTACAATATAATATACTAGTAGATGGACAAACTACCGGTGACTAAACTGTATCTAGAATTAAATTTCTCTCTTTGAATAAAGTACACAATAATAAACTTACTTTTTTAATTATAACATTATCCTCAGATGACATTAACCATATTAATAATGATTTATTTGGGGGCTTTAAAAGTTATTTATATATTCAGATCTTTTATTTTCTAAAACTGGACACTGAAGAAGAAAATGAATTTCATCTTCAACTTCAGTGCTGCATAATTTACATAATCTATCCTCTACTCGAAGCCCCTGATTTCAGATTTATTGATTTGTTTTATTTTACTTCCTCATTTATTCCTTTTAAATTGAAATATGAATGCTACCTTTAATAGTTTTATTAGGACATTCATCTACATGTAGGTCACCAACGGAAATACATAGTGTTTCAACTTCTGCAATGATGAATGACAGCGTATTATGCACATCATCGAAGTTTTCACAAAGCCAAGAAGTAAGGGACGACATCAAAAGCTCAATGCAGGATAAAAAACTTAATTCACATAGTTTTTTCACTGACCCCCCCCCCCCCCCCCCCCCCCCCCCCGAGAGACAACAACCCGACTAAAAAGCAAAAACAGCACAAGGCCACTAGTGGGTCTTCAATACACCGAGAAAATCCGGAAGTCGTGCTCAAGTTGGACCCTTTACACAAATGTGTACAACTAGTTCATCGAAAATGGACGTCACATTAAATTCCGAAAAATATTAATAAACGTATACGTAAATAAAATAAAAATATATACAAAACGAACTAAGGTTACCAGCTTCTTCTTTTTTATTCTATTATAGTACTTAACTTATTTATAAGTAGTTTGTGCAAGCGAATGTACTTCCAGTGTGACTTTCAAAAATAACTTGATAGTTGCTTAAGGTATATCATACTTTTCAAACGATTCGGAAGTTGACATAATATATGTATAGAGACACCTGTCTTCTGTTGAATACAATATAAGTGCTTCGCAAGAGACTTTTGGTTATGTGTTTAGTTGGGTTGTTATTTCGCTGCCGTGTAAGCGACATCTTTTTCTGTTCATATCAGTATATATTAAATCGTCGTGTTGCGATGTAATAAATAAAAGGTATGAAGAGAATTATAAAGCCATAGTTTTAATAGAGATTCTGCTGAGAATACTAACTTACAGAAAAAAATTGATAAAAAAATTAACTGTCGATATATTTGATACATAATTGATTTATAATCGTAACAGGTGTCGATAATAAAATTACAGTAATTTTTTTTGTCAAAATCCATTGCAATTGTACTGACTGATTTTGTAGGCACAGACACATGATGGTTTATAGGTTGTTATTCGCTTTGAACTAAATATCACAAACTTCGAGCACGCTTGTATCTGTACTATGTGTTTAGCCTTTTTTATAACTTGTTTCTTGGTTTTTATACGCCAGTCTAAGACGGGACATATTATGGTATACCGTTGTCCGTCCGTCCGTCGTCCACACTTCGGACAATTAATAAAAAACGCTTCCACCAACTTTTATGAAACTTTGTTGAATTGTTTATATTTATCGACGTAAGCTCCCTTTCGATTTTTATAAATTTCAAATTTTTCGTTTCCATGTTATGAAATTTTATCCTTAAAAAAGGGGGATTTTCCAGTTTTAGGACAATAATTCAAAAATGCTTCCATCAACTTAAATGAAACTTTGGTGAATTGTCTATATCTATTGACGTATGCTCCCTTTCGATTTTTATAAATTTCAGATTTTACGTTTCCGTGTCAAGAATTTTTAAGCTTAAAAAAGGGGGGATTTTTCAGTTTTCGGACAATCACTCATAAACACTTTCACAAAATTTTATGAAACTTTGGTGAATTGTTTATATCTGTTGACTTAAGCTACCTTTCAATTTTTATAAATTTCAGATTTTACGTTTTTCAGTTATGCATTTTTATATTGAAAAAGGGGAATTTTTCCAGTTTTTGGACAATAACTCAAAAACACTTTTACCAACTTTTATGAAACATTTACATTTTTGGAGTTATGCAGTCTTATTCATAAAAAAATGAGGCTTTTTTTCAGTTTTTCGGATAATAAATCAAAAATGATTTCAGCAGTTTATGATGAAACTATGGTGACTAGTTTATATCTATTAAACTAAGTACCCTTGTGTTTTTTTATATAATTTCTTATTTGATGTTGTACAGTTGTGGAATTTTTTCTTCTTACGCTAATCACGTTTTCATAACGACAATACATGCACGATTTATCCGATAGCAACACGATCTTAAAACGCTTCTTCTGCGATTATAGAACGCTCTTACATCGATCAGTCTACGACCTTTCCACTTTCATACCGTGATCTAACTACGGTCTCATCAATAACGTCAACATCCGGTTACATATTAATACTGTTCCATTCCTTCTAATTGTCTTTAATACGTAGAATTCTCGAAAACAACACAGGCATACCACCAAAATATACCAGAACTAGTGGCCATGATGGTAGGAATAGAGGTAGAATCAGAGGAGCCTCTGATACGAATACTGATCCAGTAGACATGTCGGATCAACCAATCTAAACTGAGTCACAACGCGTTGGCTGATCCATCGAGATCAAATGACGACATTTTATTGAACAATAGAGGAAATGGTATAGATGTGTCAAGCATGGTTGTGCTCATCAGACTTTGACCAAATTTCATGGTTCCGTGGTCAAAGTTTAGTTTTTGATATTTGGTCTTTTTTTCTAACACTATATGCATTATGTCATCTTTATTTGGTGTATGGAAATATTTACTGATGTGCATGTCAGTCTGGCAGGTTTTATTTGGCCTTGACCTCATTTTCACTGTTCATTGCTCAGTGTTCAGTTTTTTAGTTTTGGTCTGATTTTCTTAAACTATAAGCAATAGGTTAACTATATTTGCTGTATGGAAGAATTGTTAGCTGTACACTTCTGCCTGCCATGGTTCAGATCCTTGACCTTACTTTTATGGTTCATTAGTCAGTGTTTAGTTTTGTCGGTTAAGTCTGTTTCTTTGAAACTATTAGCAATAGGTCAACTATACTTAGTGATTTATTGTAAGGTGTACATGTATTTCTTGTTTTGTTTATATGACCTTGACCTCATTTTCTTGGACCATGTTAAGTTTATGTGATAGTTGTAGTAAAGCTTTATATTTAGGACTATCAACATAGATGGTGGGCAGGACCTTTTTCGGGACGTCGGGATCGGGTGTTTTTAAGCTCGGGATTTCGGGATTGACCCTTTCGGGATCCGGGATTTCTTTTTTCAAATTCCAGGATGTCGGGATTTAATTTTTATACGCCCGTCAAAATTTTGACGGGACGTATTATGGTATACAAATGTCCGGCGTCCGTCTGTCCGTTCGTCTGTCCGTCCGTCCGTCTGTCCGTCTGTCCGGCGTAAACATGTCGCACCGTAACTTGAGAACGACTCATCCAAATTTCATGAAACTTAATACAGTTGTTCCTTATGATGGTCAAACGATCTGTATACTTTTTGGTGAAAATAAGATAAAAACTTTTTGAGTTACAGGACTTTGTAACTAAAACAGGTGTGTGTTTTTTTTTTCACATGTTGCGCCGTATCTCAAAAACGATTTATGATACTTGCTTAAAACTTCACACACTTCTTAGTTATATAAATCTTAAGATCTGTATAATTTTTGGTGATGATTAAAAATTTTATTTTTGAGTTATTGAGTATTTTGTAAAAGAGGGGGATGGGGTTTTTAACATGTCTCGCCATATCTCAAAATCGATTTATGATTATTGCTTAAAACTTTACACACTTATTAGTTATATTAATTTTAATATCTGTATACTTTTTGGTTTTGATTCAAAATGTTGTTTTAGAAATATTGAGTTTTTTTTAAAAATAAAAAGGGGGGGCTTTCACATGTCACGCTGTATCTCCAAAACAATTTATGATTATTGCTTAAGACTTTACACACTTTTAAGTTATATTTATCTTAAGATCTGTATACTTTTTGGTGATGATTCAAAATTTTGGTTTAGAGTTATTATTGAGTTTTTTGTTAAAAAAGGTGGGTTTTCATATGTCACGCTGTATCTCAGAAACTATTTATGATTATTGCACACACGACGAAGGGCGTATCATGCGCTCATGGCGCAGCTGTTTATTATTTAATTCGGGACCTCGGGATTTCATGTTTTTAAGCCCGGGATTTCGGGATCAGGACCCATCCGACCCCCTCAACATAATATCAATGATAAGTAAAGAAGGCGAGACATTTCAGCGTGCGCACTCTTGTCGTAATTTGAGAAATTTTAAATAATTTGATTAAAACATTTATCGATATTGCCTCTTTGTTGATACTATTATATTTTTTGTAGCTCGTCCGCTCCCATTTTATATTCGTTATGTAAACAGAAAGTCACAACTGTTTTGTTTTTTTAATAGGGATCACGAAACTTAAATCCTGTCCCATATCAGGCTGATAATTTTGGGCATAAAATTCATCTTGATCAAAATGAATCTTGCAAGTAGCCCTCGAAGTGGGATATAGAGAGGGGGTGATGTTGAGGTTACAAAAAGGGGATGTTGGATATAGGATTATAAAAATTGGGGTAATGAAATCAAGGGGACAACAAAGGTGGGATCTGGAGAAAAAAAAGAGAAATTTAGGAAAAGGCGCACACCGAGTCACTCCGACCTCATTCACGTTAATGAAATAAAATTCCATCTGTAATGTCGGAATAAGATTTTAGTGTTGTTCAGACATAATAATTTCGTACCTTCTATTTTTTTAAACAGACAATACCCTTTTCTAAAATTGACAATGAAAATGGGGAATTTGTCATAGAGACAACAACCCAACCATAGAACAGAAGGTCACCAATAGGTCTTCAATGCAGCGAGAAACTCCCGCACCCGGAGGCGTCCTTCAGCTTGCCCCTAAACAAATATATATATATACTAGTTCAGTGATAATGGACGTCATACTAAACAAATTAAACACAAAAAAACTAAAATTAAAAATAATACAAGACTAATAAAGGCCAGAGGCTCCTGACTTGGGACAGGCGCAAACATGCGGTGGGGTTAAACATGTTTTTTGAGATCTCAACCCTCCCCCTATACCTGAAGAAAAGTAAACGCATAACAATACGCACAGTAAAACTCAGTTCAAGAGAAGTCCGAGTCCGATGTCAGAAGAGGTAACAAAAGAAAATAAACAAAATGGCAATGATACATAAATAACAACAGACTACTAGCAGTTACTGACATGCCAGCTCCAGACCTCAATTTTACTGATTGAAAGATTATGTCTTAATCATAGGAATATCAGGCAACTCCTGGTAAGGGTTCAGTATTATACAATCATAAAATATTTAAGAGAAGAACATAACCCGTGTCATGCCAACAACTGGTTTTTAAATAAATGTGTTTAATTCCGATGTAAAGACCCTTTAAGTGAATCAATATTAAAGCCAAAATATACAATCTTTAATTACCTGACAACAGTATCGTAACTATATCCCTTCTTAATAAGTCTGTTTAAAGGTTTTGTTATCTTCTAATGTTCTTTGTTGTCATTTGTTGATGTGGTTCATAAGTGTTTCTCGTTCTGTATAAAGATTAGACCGTTGTTTTTCCCGTTTGAATAGTTTTACACTAGTCATTTTGGGGACACTTTATAGCTTACTGTTCGGTGTGAACCAAGACTCTGTGTTGAAGATCGTACTTTGACCTATAATGGTTTTTATTTTAAAAATTGTGACTTAGATGGCGAGCTGTCTCATTGGCACTCATACCACATCTTCTTATATCTAGAGAAACGTAAACTAGCTTCACATTTGAAGTTCATTTTTAACTGAAATGCCACCTCACATTCATTCCAAATAATAGAAAATCTGTCTCAAAATGAACAAAGTAATCAGCAATATCAGCGTTGACAACATCAAACCTATTATGACTATACATTTACCAAATAAACCATACTATAAAAATAAAAGACCACAGGAACAATTATACACCTAAATCTTCAAAACTTGTCTATAAAGACAGTCGTATCTAATTCCACCAAGCACTGACTCAAATGTCTGCTTCATTCCTGATTAGTTTTCCCAAAAAAATGTATTTCAGTTAAAAACAGAAAAATTGCTGTAAAATTCAACATCCAACTCGCGGGACCAAAATGTAGCAAGAGTAATTTTGATTGAGATTCGGAGATGTGGACCACAGCTTGTTCTAGTTGTAAACAGAGACGATGGATGCCAAATGTTAAAGCATTATTGGTATCTAAATAGCTAAGTAAATAAAAACCAAAAACAGTGAAAATTATATCATTTTATCTAGTTAAGAAATGGAGCATTCAATGACTTCCAAAATAAGCCGTATTTAGATGGAATATGGCATATTCATCAACCTTATACAGGGAGACTGGGAAAAGAACAGCTTTCCTATGTGTTGTTTAATATCTTTACACCTTTTCTAGGTTGTCACCGAGGGTATCACCAAACCCGTAGCCAGTGCATGAACGTACGAAATTCTATGGTAATAAAATTTCCTGTTTCAATTTTTTTTATTTACTTTACATGCAGGTCAACTCTCTCGGCTTCGGATAAACTATTTAGTCGTTGAGGGCTAAGGGCACATTGTTATTGCTTTCAACTATGCGTAATCCTTTGGATAGCCACAACAAATACGTGTTATTAAAAGCAGACATAGTTGTGCTCTAATCTACACACAGGCAAATTGCTCAGATCTTATATTCAATGTACATTAACATTTAAAAGAAGTTTACAAATGTTTTGCAACGACGCAAATACTAAACTTGAGAGTAAAAATAGATATCTTTATCAATGAATTCAACATCCCAATATCTATTTGATTTAACAGATATATAGAGAATATTTAGTTAACCTGAATGTAAATAACAAAATAGGGAAATATGAAATTCATGGTTTTAAACAAGGGAAATAACAATTGCATAATAATCCTGCGCCACATCAAATAATTTTGCTGGTGCGTTGTTGTTCTATATTTTCGGGGTAAGGTAATAAATGTGTATATACGGGTTCACACATACACACATGTGTATTATATTTAAAACATAAAAACAAAACTTCTAAAGTGTTAACAATGAATGAAAAAATAATTTGATTATCTATTTTTCAATATCTTTGATAAATTTGAAAAATGAAAAATGCTTCTCTTTGGAGCATTTTTCATTTTGTCAAACGATTACAAAAATTGAAAAATGCTCCACACAAAAACATTTTCATTTTTGAGAAAATTTTCTAAAGACGAACATTCAACCAATACGGGACATTTTTCATTTTTCAATATTTAAAGGCAGATTGAAAAATGCTCCACGTTGGAGCATTTTTCATTTTTCAATTTTTAAAGGCAAATTGAAAAATGCTCCACGTTGGAGCATTTTTCATTTTTCAATTTTTTAAGGCAAATTGAAAAATGCTTAAGGTTAGCAATTTCAATATTTTGTTCTTTAGAAGGAGATTGAAATTTGTTTTTTTCTAAAACAATCAAATTCGAATGTTTTAATTTATTCAAACTGTTGATAAGATGAAATCTTTTTAAGACAAACTTATTATTACTTTTTATATTATCCTCGTGAAATCAAATAATGTAATCTCATGAAAATTACAAATTTCAAATCTCATAACGAAAATGATTTTTCAGAAGTGACTTCAACAGATTTTTGTTACATTTATCAAACCAATTAACTTTAAAATTTGTAGCGTATTTTGCAAAATCTATTTTTTCAGCTTAAAATGAAAAATGTTTGGCGTAAATATACACGGTCTGCAAGACCGTTCAATTTTTCGTTTGAATTGTTTACATATCGATTACTAGTATATGGTATGGGGTTTCTCAATATTGAAGACAATATGGTGGCCTTTACTTGTTTACTACAACCTAATGTTAACTCTGGTGGATAGTATCCTCATTAACAATCACATCTTCTCAATCTACATTGACCAAAGTTGTCAACTTCTTAGGAAGTATTGAATTTTAATGACTGTTACATCAATATTTATTTTATTTTTTTGGGCAGAAGCAATATCAAAAAGAGATCAGATATAAATGAACAGCAAAAAAAAATGATCTACCACAATCATAACAAGCAGAGATGTGTTCTCATGCGTGTAATTTACTGAGGTATCTAAATAGAATTGTGAAATAACGAATGATAGCTAATAATCTGGATGTGTTCTTCATTAGATTGTGGTTACATTCCCATATTGGAAACAATGTTGCCTAGGGGTTTTGATTGGTGCATACATAATGATGATGTTGTTTTATTTTATTTCTTTGATCATATCTATAAACAAAAACGGTTTGTTTTCTTTATGGTCTATTTGAAATATAACTTTCAAATCATTTGTACAATTTTCCATCAACACCATATCCTTTCATGTTTATCGAGAGGCCAGTATATCATACCTTTTCAAAAGATTTCGAGGTATCACTTTACTACAGAGCTAGTAAATGCAAAATGGAAGTAAACTAACGAAATATTTGAACGCGGCGTGAACGTGCGTTAACTTTATGTTATGCTTGGTCTGCACCTGACTGTAATATAAGAGGTGTTATACATAGATCATCAAGTGACATACACATCCTCTGGTAAATGTCAATTAGCTGGTGAACGGCAGAAATACCTGGAATAAAATCTGACTGTAATTTGTATAATAATTTGTTTGCTATGAAGTGATTAAGTGCAATAATTTAAAATACGTGTTACTACAGGGAAATGTATTGAAATAATGAATGGAGTTGGTTTTGGAAGTTCAGGAAAGTTATGTTTCAATTTCCTATAAAATGTATTTATTCAAGTGTTTTAATAATTTGTATCAGTAGCTTTCCATCTATTTGTTTAAACATAAACAATAGCAGATATCATCTGAAGAAGATCGTTAATCAGGAAGATCTTTCTCTTTATGTTTCAGCTTCCTTAACTGACTGCTTTAAATAATTCTAGTGATATTAAAGCAGTAAGCAACGAATATTTATCACAGCCTTAAAAATTAACTACAAAAAGTTTTTAGTTATCCTATCTAACAAAAACAATATTACCGAATAAATTAAGGCCATTTTTAAGGGGTAAGCGTTGTAAAATTTTCCTAAATTCTTAACTAAGCAAATATGTACTGATCGTTTGTTGTTGTCTAGAGGGATTTTGTTTTGATTCATTGAATTTGTTGGTTATAGTTTCTTTCCATATGGCACTGCTTAAGGTATCAATTGGGATATTTAAAGGTTAACAACAACTTATAATGTTCATATGTCTTCGCTATGGACAAACTGTTGACATATAAATATATGCTTATACCATGTATACTGTGAACTATTCGTTAATTGTTTTGTTGACTTCAAGCCCTTATCTCAATTTTAGAATACAGCTGTATATTCAAAGTAAATTGTATTATTCCACGAACTCATTACGTTCATATTATGATTAAGTTTCCTCCTTACTTTGAGATAACGACAATTCACTGTAACTCTTTTTTTCAAGGTTGAAGTAAAACATTTTATTATGAAAATGAAATAGTCAGAAGTATTTGATAATGTCTAATGTAATGAATAGTTGATATACTCTCAACTTCTTCTGCTTACAGAAATTATAGATGCAATCAGGATCCGATGAAGACCACACGCAACTCTTGTTTTATATGTACATTGTATGTGATGGGGAATTCTTTCTAATTGAAGAATAATCAAGTAGAGGCTGAATATACAAAGAATATACTCAAACTCATATGTCGAAGGCAAGCTGACAGCGCCATGGCAAGAAAAAAAAAATATAAAAACGACAAAATACAAACAATGAATTGCCAGAAACAAGGTGTCTAATACTTTATATAAATATTCTCTATGTTCAATTGTAAGATTAAATACACCTTCTCATAACAACAAAAAATGGAATCGTATATTTCTTGTTTTCTGTTATGAACACACTTGTGGAGAACCGCAATGATTCGTAAAATATGATTGAATGTATATAAAATGATAATAGGCAAAAACCGAAACAACAAAAATCAATGTATCATAAATATCTGTCCATCTATGTGTTAAATAATGAGCCAATCAAAATATATCCCTGACAAGTATTGTCGATTTCCGACAGGAAAAATGTGTTCTTCATTCATTTTTATATTTCTACAGCGTAAAGTGGTGTAGTTGGATAATGTTACGAGTATCTTCATTAAAGGAAAGTTAAGTTTGATTGCATTGCACTTAAAGTTATTATATATCGTATATATTCATGCACAACTTTACATACTGTTCCATCCGGTCCAATTTCATGTACAGAACTATGCATACTGGCCATGGTTTCACATCAACAAAATATGGATTATATAGTCTTACTTTACGTGCATATCATGATCAAAATTCGCATGTCATCATCCAGAATAATATCATTTTTGCAGAATGCATATGGTGTTACTTAATAATATATACTTTAAGGGGCTCTAACATGTATTATTCATATGTTACTTAAAGGCAAATAGACGAGTCTGTGTTTACACAAATTTAGTTATATCCCAAAACATTGTGTAAACATTCTATTCAGGATACTGACGCTATTTTTTGTTTGTTTGGTAAGTGTCATCATTTGTGATGTCAAGTATTTTTGATATTTCTCTTATAGTTATTTTAATAATCATGAACTATAACATGAGTTATATACTGTTTGGTTTTCCTCTAGATAATCAAGATATAGGTGGTAAATATCGTCTATAATTTAGCTTTTGGTTATGTTAAACATAACTGCTCCAGTCATGCCAGTCGAGGCCATCTTTTAATGCGATCTCCGAAACAGCGGTTACGTCCTCCTTACTACGCTACGTTGACTTTAACCACGTGATAATAGTTTAGCGAAGCAACGTCACCACTGTTTCGGAGTTTGCTTTTAATGATTATGCAGTATACAAGACGATTATATTTTTGAATCATCATAGAGGGGGAAGGTGTATGTGGGGATAAGAGTCTTTTTTTCTCTGTCAAATGATATGAAATCGTCATGAAGTAACCAATATACTAATTATTATTTGTCCTTTATTATTACCATGATGTATGCAATGCGCTTTTATTGTCTGATCTTATCCCAAAACATTGTAATGAGATGTGATATGACTGCCAATCAGAATTTTTGGAGATAGCTTTTATGGTACAAACATATACTTCAATTCTTTACTGCATCCAACATATTTACACTGGTGATTGTTGTATTACAGAAACAAAGAGAGCTGTCTAACTAAAATCACTGAGATTGAGTTTCATTTTCCTTTTTAAGTACATTTATTCAAGTGTTTAAAACTTAGTATTGTTAAAATTTGATCGTAATGATTGAATACCAACAAAATGATGTTTTCTCAGAATAACAAGTCAATCAATCTTTTATAAGGAAGTTTTTGCCCTCTTTTTTCAATTTTCTTTCAATTTTTATTGTCATGGAAAAGTATCGGAATTATATGATTATATCGACTGTGATTTATGAATAATCTATTTGTAGAAAACATAACAAAACTTTAAACAGATGCAACTATGTATGAAACTGCAAATTATGTTCCAATCTATGACTTCCTATATAAATAAAGGCAACAATAGTATTCAGGCGTTCAAAAGTCATAAATCGATTGAGAGAAAACAAATCCGGTTTACAAACTCAAACAGAGGGAAACACACCAACTATGAGAGGAAAACAAAGGAACAACAGAAACACTGCAGTGCAACAAAAACAAACGCCAACATAGATAGAACCGAACTATTTCATAGCAATTGCCATATCCCTGATTGGTACAGGATATCGTAAGAAAAATGGGGGATTAAACCTGGTTTTATGGGTAGATAAACCTTCCGCCTATATGACTTTGTTAAAAACATATTGCTAAAATGATAACACTGCGTGACAGAAATATATCCCAATTACATTCATCACAGAGAAACGCGCAAACAAATAATATAATGGTAGTCACAACATGCACATCACAGACCAACATCGAACTATATCAGTGAACATATTTTGAAATTGCAGCTGAATAAAGCCAACATTATTATTATAATATATTCAGATATTATGAAAACTGACCGGTATAATTGTATTTTTATGAATTTAGTAAATTGTTTGCTTATCAAAAACATGCGAAACTGCTTGTCCTATTCACGATTGTTTACCTTTAAATGAGTTTGTATTCGCAATATAAGTGATGTATGTATAGAAAAAAAGACACGTTCTGTGTTGTAGTATTAATCACGCCATATGATTTAACTCTTCAGCTGTTTCATATATTGTAATATCGGGGCCTTTTGCATCCAAATATAGCATATATATTCATAGGTACTGGTTGTTTCATCGTTGAAGACCGTACTGTAACATGTACAACTTCAAATGGTTGTCCTGTATTCTACAGATAGTTGACACATTAGAAGTGAGAACAAATAACCTTACAGCCTGGTTTTTTTATTTATATTTTGGTCCTTGATTGATAAGTTTGCTTTTAATTTGAAAATAACATTTATTACGTAACACTATGAGCAAGTCTCAAATAAAAGACTATTACATGTAAAGTATATGCAAATAAGTTATCTGATACAAAATGATAAGAAATACTTAAATGCATTGGTCATTTATCATATGACCATTGGAAAATGTATGTTATAAAAAATGGGTTTCGAAATATGATTAAAAAACTGGTTGTCCTGGTAATCATATTTGTATTACAATTTAAACACTTATGTGACCGCCCATCCTTGTTGTGATACGAACAAAAAAGGTATAAGTTAGAAAACTGTTTTTAACAGGAAGTTTATCTCATTTTATTTCTGGTTCCTCTTTGCATCAGTCAATTTATATTGTGAATCATCAAGTATATAAGTATATAGCCAGAGGTTCAATTGACAAACGGTAAGTTGTAAATTATAAACGCGGTATGTATATGGGTCGACACAACCAGTCGCACTCCTTTTGGAGTCAGTGTATGTGTTTTTTAACCTTGGTGCATTTTTTTAATCGATTTAAACAATTTGAACATCGATCAATATACTACTGTCACCTTAATCAAGCAGACAAAAGAATATACGTTCATGTTATTATCGAATACTTGTAGATCATACAAGTAAAATTTGACAAAGTAGTCTATGTAATTTTTTTACTATAAAGGTATTGCTTCCGAAATCAATGGTAATGTGTCAGTCGTATATGATTCCCGCTATAAACAGCATATTTTGAGACAGACATAATTATATGTAGCTTTTCTGTCGTATCTCCATTAAATATGTTAAACCTGGGGTTGATTATGGTGAACTTGTGCAACCCTGTGTTATTTAGATGTGATAAATATAGAATAATGGCATTTTTGTTTTGCAAGTGACTTAATCAGCAAGAATATCAAGCGAACCCACTAGGGCGAGCTGATATTCGAACTGATGAAGTCAGTATCAAAAAATAAATTGCAATAATTCTGTGTATCTGCAATTTGATAAAGCTGGTTTATTTTTTTGTTGAGAATATGAAGTATATTCGGAAAGTTCGTAAAACTACTTTTACGCGTAAAGATAGTTAAAATAGTTCATCGTTTGTATGAATGAAGTCGCGTGCATATCGTTGATAATTTGACGCAGATTGCCTTGAACAAGCGACGTCGATGCACTGATACATAACTTCATTGCCAAATATTTCCGAGTATCAAGTCCATGATCTTAAAAATATTAGGCCGTAAGATTTAAGGGAAGGTGAAAAAATGGTCCGGGAACACAGTTTTTGTCCTTTGATTTTCGTTGTCCACGAGTATAGTGTGGACAGTGTGTTACTTGCCAATTTTTTTTTATACCCCTTCCAAATTTATTCCTTGAAGTTGTATGCCTCAAATAACAAGTAGGCGATCAAATTACACTGTCAAAAAATCTGGGTCATCAATTTAAAAGTAAAGTAGTGATTTGGTCAAACTGAAAAAGGTTAAAAATTAGCATTTCGGAAGCTTTCAAAAGATATCAAGAACCCCTTCACATACAATTGTCCATATTTTGAGTAAGAGCTGATGAAGTTTTCTGCAATTTTAAATCTAATTTGTCCCAAAATTAGTACAACACACTGTAAAAATATTATTGAGAAATCGCAGGTGGGATTTTTTAAATTTTCTTTTATTGTCTAAAAGAAATTCACTACGATATAACTGTTCTCGGTCCAAATTGCAGATATACTTAGAACATTAACTATGAAAGAAAAACCTGATGTTAACCTTTTGATACCCTCTGTGTGAAATTGTTTCTGCACTATTCAATTCTAATAAATTTAATATAGAAATGAAGTTATTTTGTTCATACATTTTTAATAAGACTGATGACATTAATTATCCCCACTACAATCGGAAAAAAACAACGTAGTGCTGTCTATGTCCATTATCATCTTGTGTGAGGTTAATAAATGTGATGCAGTATCTTAATCAACAAAGTGGAATGTACAAATTGTATTCGTTTTATTCAATGTAAATAAACTCATCATAGCTACCGGGATTAGAATTTTATATTTACGCCAGACGCGCGTTTCGTCTACACAAGACTCATCAGTGACGCTTAGATCAAAATAGTTATAAGCCAAACAAGTATAAAGTTGAAGAGCATTGAGAACCAAAAACTCCAAAAAGTTGTGCCAAATACGGCTAAGGTAATCTATGCCTGGGATAAGAAAATCCTTAGTATTTCAAAAATTCAAAGTTTTGTTAACAGTTTATTTATAATTATGTACATATCAAAGATAACTCAAGTCAACACAGAAGTGCTGACTACTAGGCTGGTGATACCATCGGGGAATTAAAACTCCACCAGCAGTGGCATCCACCCATTGTTTGTAAATAAACTCATCATAGATACCAGGATTGAAATTTGATATTTACGCCAGTCGCGCGTTTCGTCTACACAAGACTCGTCAGTGACGCTCAGATCTAATTTTAAAACATCGAAAGTAAATCTTCTACATCAAATATGTTATACGTTTGATTAAATGACTTTTCAGTTTTCAATTATGTTCCGGATTAAATATTGATATTTGTGTAGCTTTTTTTATTTAATTTGGCTAAGTTGTCCGTGTTTTGTCTTTGTTTGGTTTTTACTAAGGGGGTAGGGGTAGACCAAACGGCAGTGATAAATGTCAATTCCATTTTCTAAAGTGTGAATATATTGTGTGTATTATAATAGATATAAGAAGATGTGGTATGAGTGCCGATGAGACAACTCTCCATCCAAGTCACAATAAGCCTGGTATCTTTGACACGTTTTTAATGTACTGGTGAGACCGCTTTTGAAACATGGTAAATGTGCTTGTGATATGCGACATAAATATAAAACACAGTTGTAAGTAAAGGGTGCGCAATTTTGTTTAGGGGTTAGCTGAAGACTGCCACCGGATGAAGGATTTTCTCGCTGTGTTAAACACCCCATGGTGGTCTTGAGCTGTTTTCTGATCTTTGGTCGGGTTTTCGTCTCTTTGACAAATTCCCCGTTTCCATCGCAATTTTGTTTGAGAGATCTCAATCTTTTTTTTCTTTTTTATATCTCGAAGCGTCTGTTGACATCTATAAAACAACGGAATGCATACTATAAAATGGCAATTCAATTTTAAGTTCTTTACACTCAAAACAATCGAGATATCACGAGATTATAATTATGATATTCCATTTTTCAAATTGATTAAAAAAAGTTTTTTCAAAATGGTTGAAACGTTACTTTATATATATGTTTTAACAAAATGTGAAGCGTAACTAAACATGTAACTTAAATTTCAACATCATGTTTTACACCTGGACTGATTATATATTAAATTATGAAAAGTAATTAAACAAAAACAAAACGAACTCTAGTGAACATTAATAACGGAAAGTCCCTTATTAAATATCGAAATCAAAAGCTCCAATATATCAAACGAATGGTAAACAATTGTCAAATTCCTGACTTGGTTCATAATGTGTATATTAATAAATATATTGGAAGTCAAATACAATTTTAAATTCATTGCATAACACATAAAATCCATAGTTTAATGAAACTAATTGCAACTTTTTTACAGGTATCTTCTTCTTTCGTAGTTTCCTCCTGTCAAGGAGCACCATGAACGCAAACTCCACAAACCAAGACTTTTTTGACGATGGCAATTTATTTGGAATGAGGAAAATCACGTATTGGGAAATATACGGTGTGAAACGTTTTCCATACCGTGGAAAGCGTAAATATACAACATTACTTAGCCAATCCTTATATGGAGTAATGGTAATTTCAATATATGGGTTTTATTTGTCCGAGTCAGATTTTTTTTCCCGCAAAGCGCGAAGTTTATTTTTTTAGTGTTTCAACGCTATCGATCAAATTATTTTTGTTTTAATATTTTACACTATAAGGTATGGGGGAAATATGGATTAAGAATATTTTTTTCTTCGGCATCTGCTTAGCCAGATTATTTTTTTCATCAAATAGTGGATGAGAATATTCTTTTAGAAAAAAAAAACATACCCCCCCCCCCCCCCCCCCCCCCTCCTTTCCCATTTTAAAGTTAATTGGTTGTTCCCTAACTAAAACCGGGTTAAACACAGGGGTTCCGGTATTTAAAAGGTCTTGGTGTATGCTCTTTAACTTCGTACTTTTTTTTTACTAAAGACTGGCATTTGAAGGTAACACAATATTACTTAGTTTGACAACCTTATGCAACAAATGCAAAATCATTGCGGTAAAACTTATATAAGTAAAAAAAATAACGCTATAAAAATAAAGTGCAATCAAAATAATTTTTTTTAATTTAACTTAATCAGAAGCGCTTATATCAAAGATATAAAAGCAAAAATTCATTTAAGGTTATATATATCTACGGGTATAAAAGCCTTTGGATTTTGGATATATATACAGTTTAGAAATAATAAATTAACAGAATATCAAGTATATTTCGGATCAGCATTCAGCATATTGATGACACTGTGTTGAAAGTGGATTTACTGCAAATGACATGACGACAGATTTTGGTATACATATCTTTACGCAATAGTTTTGGTTAAAATAAGCCGATGATACACAGTAGTCCGGCCGATCGGTGAAAAAATTTCTCAAACAATGAGGAAAGCACCAAATTTTGCATGATGGTACATTTTTGTGTACTAAGCAATATTAGCTATGGACCCACCCTCAACATTTAATATGGCGGCTTATTTCAAGATGGCCGCCATACATTCTAAAATATTTTCCATTATTGCTCAAACCACAGTTGATTTGATGCTGGAAGCACAACATATTTGAATGATTTGGTGTACTTAGCAAGATTTTGTTTTGATCTATCTTTGAAATTAAAAATGCCGACTATTTTCAAAATGGCCGACTTGAAAAATAAGCAAATATTTATTATTGATAATTAACCTGAATTTAATCATTTTATTAAAGTATAGTGTCATTTAGTCTCTGTTCCAGTTCTGTCCTTTTGATTTTGCCTGGCTTGTCATTTCATATACAAAGTAGTGGCTTTCATAAAAAGCTGCAGTAGTAGCTTTCGTTAAAAGCTGCAATATTTTTTGTCTTGGGTCACACATAAAAGCTATAATTTGAGATTTATCTGCCGTAAGATATTATTCAGTGTCTATCCTATTCCTTGGGTTGCAATATTTTGCAATTTGAGATATTATACTGTGATTTGAAAACTGTATTAACACATATCAGTGAAATGGCAGGAATTGAGGACAACAAGGACAAGAACATTGAAATGGCAGAAACTGAATCACTTAGGGATATGGAGGAACCCACAGCTGAAGACACTTTAACAGAGGACAAATCAGAAATGACTATTCAACAATTGTACCAAGAATTTTTAGCAGATAGGAAATTTAATGCCCAAAGAACAGCTGGATTTGACCGCAATATAAAACAGAACGAAGCGCGAATTGATAAAATATGTGTTGGTCTCATAACTTTGCAAGCTGAACAGAAAGAGGCAATGCATATAAATAATGAACAGATGGGAGCAACTTCAGCAGTCTGAAGACAGGATAGATCACAAGGCTAGTGGTAAGCGCATGGCGGAATAGACGGTCAGACCAACGAGAAATTCAATGTTGTAGTGAGACCGATGGACAAGCTGACAACAACTGAGGAAGGAGACACAGTTCAATTTAAAAGTGCATTTGAATAGCAGGGTACTTTCCAACAAATGGCATCTGTTGTAAGTGAATTAGTGGACAAGCGAAATAAAGAAGTTAAAATTCCTGCAATGGACACATCATCTAAGCCAAAATTTGACCTTAACTAGTACAACGCAAGTACACCAAAAAAACATAACAAACTCTCTGCCTTGGGTCTTTCCTCAATTAGTTCGCATGAACCATCAACCGCACCAACTCTATTGAAGGCAAATTTGGTGTCTTCACCTAAAGTCGGAAGTTCTATATCAGGGCCCTTGGTCCTGCATGAGACAGTTCAAATTATTCAACAACAACCTCCATTTAAAAACATACTAGAAACCTTTAGTATTGATCAAGGATACCAGCAAATGGCTTATGTGTCTTCTCACGCACACTTACCACCTACAATGAGTCAATCATATTTGGTTCAGAACAGCACACCATTAAAGAAACAGTTGGCTGCAAGTGGATTCTATCAAGTTTCTCCAATGCTGACTGCAGTGCCTACTAACAGTACCATCCCTGTCGAGTCAATGGCAAATCCGCCTCCTCCCATATTTATGACTCCAATTATGACAACCTCGTCAGCTCCTGGAGCTCTAACAGGCTTGCCACAACAGCAAGCTGACTCCACTGACCGATCCAGGAAAGGGCAGAGGAAACCAAAAGAGCGTGGCAACAGCTCTTCTTCAGACTCCTCGACTTATCCGATGGCAAGAAAATTCCGGTGCAAGGGACCGGAGCCGAAGCGCACAGCTCCCAAACATGCAAATATTCAATGGAAGAGGATCCATAACTTGGGAGGCGTTCATTTACCAATTTGAACGGACTGCCGGTAGACGACAATGGGAAAACAGGAAAAAGATGTGTAGGCTCCTAGATTGCCTGGTCGATGTTGCCTTTGAGTACGCTCACAAGGTAAACACAGATGATGATTCCAAGTCCTTAAGAAAAGCATTGAAGCAGCGCCTCAGCAAGAAAGACGATCAGACCAGATTGGAACCGAAGCATTCCTCCGAGGATATAAAGAAAAAGATGCCTCAAGGCATGTAATAGAAGGGAACCCAGAAACGATCAACAAGGCGTTAAAACAATTGATAAACCTCAATAGCCAACCAGATGGCGATATATTGATCAAAAAGTGCCAATTATGCCCATCGGCAAGTCTTCTTTGCTGATGGCGCAGTATCACCGACCGATAAAGGGAATATGAGCAGTCCTTTGGAAAATAAGGTGCGTAATCTCACTCAAATTGTCACAAAACTAGCTGATGTTATGCTTTCAACTAATCAGCGTAACCGTGGATTGGCCGATCAATATAACCTTGGGCCTTCTGATCAATTTAATCGTGGAAGATCACCAGATCAATGAAAGATCACCTGATTAATATACACGTGGAAGATCCCCTGAACAATATAATCGCGGTAGATCGCCAGATAGAAATACATCCAAGTTTAATGCCTATCGACCAACAACACCCCAACGAAGCCAGAGATCATATAGTCCCTAAGGACAACGGTCAGCATCTCCACGGACAAACTCCAGAAATCTCGGTTATTTCAGGCAACGGTCACCTTCACCAGGATACAGAGCAAATCAAAGAGCAACCAAAACAACGGAGTCTTTAAACAGCAACGGGTCGGGCCAGTAGGCCAACGCTCGACTCCCAAGTCTATTGGCCATGAAACATCACCTCATGACAAAACCGAACAGAGGCCCACGTCCTCGTCTGATATTGTCATCAAACAAACCATTGGAATAAGCCGAGCAGTACGAGGTATTATATATGACCAGAATGTGAGCATGATTGTGGACACTGCTGCAATGATAATATTAGTGAGAGAGATATTAATTCCAGCAGATAATGAAGATTCGGAGACCGTAACGCTACGTGGTTTGGGTGAACAGCAGGTTACTGGTAAGATTATAAAGAACACCTCTCTCGACATTTATAGAGTAAACATACAATGGGATGTGTTCAAGGCGCCGTTAACAGACAATGTTATACTTGGGCTAGATATTTTGGACACACTAGGCGCAGTGATAAATCTGAGTACTCCCACACTTACCATCAACAACAAAGTGATAAATGCGGCATTTGTTAACAGAGGAGTTGAGATTTCAATTCAGCAAGTTTGCATAAAACGAACCATCACAGTTCCGCCAAACTCTGAAATGACTGTTACCACTAAAACTAATACAAGTGCTGACCAGGAGTTCATTTTAGAACCATGCCCGCTGACTAGTTGCGTATTGGTTTCGCACGTAGTTGGAAAAGGAAATAGTTGTCCCTTAACCATTTTAAATGAAGGCAATCGTCACATCCGCCTGAAGAAAGGTACACCTATTGGTTACATAGAATAATTTGACGATATAGTGGGTACGGCAGATGAAAACCCGATAAGTGACGTAAGACGTGGCATTGAAGAGACACGAGACAAGGTGCCCTCGGCACTGCCTCAAAATTCAGATAAGTTACCTAATATGCCACCACATTTAACCGACCTATATCAACGTACAATCGACTCACTTCAACCTATTTCATTCCGACCATTAAAACTGAAAACGATTTTAAAGAACAATTACAATAACATGTTACATATTGATTAACATTTTGATTTTCACTATTTGTTTTTTGTTTATGCAGTCATATTTGCAAATGTATACGTTCTAGACATAACCAAACTATTTTATTTATATTTTAAAATTAATTGATAACAAATTCAAGAACATGAAGACCATTTTTAAAGAATCATTACTTTAATTTCCGAAATTATATAGAATACCTTGCGGACAATCTTGATATTTATAACGTTTTTCCGCCATCTTGAAAATGGCAGCCATATTAGATTTTTCTGAGTGGGTCCATAGCTGACATCAAAGGGTATACAACCAAGAACTACTGTGCAAAGTCTCATGCTTTCCTCATCAAGTGAGCAATTCTGCTCTATATCTGCACCAATCAGCCGGACTAATTTGCATTTATTTCCAGAGAGTAATGCATTTTTAATTTTTCCACATATACAGGGTAAAACCGTGTAAGCCAATCGTACATATACTAAATAGGTTGGAAAAGGCAAAATGAGTATGCACATAGAGAAATAATAATTAAAATAATTCTATTCAATATATCTATATTATCAAGAATCTTAATAGATTTAATTCCGTGAAATGATGTTCATACTTGGCAGTACAAAGTATATTTTGTTAACAATGGTATTTCTTGAAATCGTATCAAAATGTGCTGACGATCATTTAAAAGTGCATCCTGTTATTTGTATTAAATAATGTGATTTACTGAGTGCTATCTAGTACGTTGATATAACCCAAACTATGTAATAGAGACAGATAAATTAATGTGTTATATAAGATTATTTATCATAACAAAATCCTTTTAAATAATTTTACATGTACGCTTGTGTATTGAATTACATACAGATAAGACTTAGGGCATGGAAACCTCGTGTATTATCTTAAGATAAGGCATACGTCGTTTAGAATTGACAAAGTAGCGAACTATTATACATAAATATGTTAAAGTTAATACTTTATCTAAATGTGACAAGAAAAATACAAATATGCGTTCATATACATATTCTTGAAAAGAAATATCAATTTAAATCAACAAAAATGAATGTATATCTGTGTTTTCATATTATTTTGATTTTAGTGTGAATAAGTGTATAACACAATGTGACTGCTGTACCTTAGTTTTGACATGTTAACCTAAAATCTCTGTTTGTTACTTAAGAAAAAGTCAGAACCATGTCATGAATATGACCGTTTTTATCAATTCCTTTGATTTATTTGAGCCTTTGATTTTGCCATTTGCTTAGGGACTTTCCGTTTAGAATTGTCCTCGGAGTTCGGTATTTTTGTTATTTTACTTTTTGTTTTGGTCAAACATCGTCGAAAAATATATTTGTATTGTATGTTGTTATACAATTGAAAGGTTCAGCTAGCCATACAACCAGGTTTGATCCATCATTGTCTTCAAAAGAAAATGTCTTTACCAAGTCAGGAATATGACAGTTGTTATTAATTCGTTTGATGTGTTTGAGATTTTTATTTTGCCATTTGCTTAGTGAATTTCCGTGAAGAATTTCCATTGGAGTGCGGTAATTTTGTTATTTTACTTTGCATCCATAGAGACTTCAGAAGAAAATTGGTAGGCATAGTTATTTTCTTGTTCAGCGCACTTTTATGCCACATCTTTTTTGTAAACAAAACATAAACAAATATAATATAGCATTCGGGAAATATCCTATGCGTGGGAGATTTATTAGAAACCCGATATAGGGTTTCTGAAATCAAATTACAAATCAAGAATATGTTGCATCTAACATAATGTATTCTAAAGTAGGCAATTCTTAGAAACCTTGTTGGAGGAATTTCTTAAAATTATATACTTACACAGGGAAATACCATCATCTACATTCCGACAATCAAATAAGGAAAATCTGTCAACTGTTAAATCATTTTCCTTATTTGTTGTATTGCATATGAAAAATTACCTCATACATTAACGACATCCTGACATTACAAATTTATTTTATGTTCAACTATAAACTATAATAACAACAATATTTAAAAAAACTTATCAACGATTGAATCTTTCATAAAAAAAAAGAGATATGGATTAAATGTTTAACATATCTCTTTGATAGTAACACTGACTGAGGAAATTTTTTAAAATGCCAAACTACAAATACCTTGCCTTTCAAACAAATTACCGTATTGTAACATGATTTTTAATACATTTCATTAAAAACTGTACTGAAATGAATTCTGAATTATATCGCGGACTTTTTTAAAATGATCAAATATTTTTTTAACTTATCAGAATTGTAGCAAGTATAAGTAATATGTTCCGCGATTTTCTTAACTTCGATTTTGTATATTCAATTATTCATTTAACATTGGTCAGACTGACATTTAAAATGAAGATATATTTCAATCTTGTATCATGCGGTCTACATCCTTGAATGAATTCAGAAGTAAAAAAATACGGTTCGAATTTTGTCACAGTCAGCGTATTAAAAATATTTAAATACAACAGTTCACTTTTTTTCAAATCTTGTTCAGAACGAACGATCTGTTCAGTTAAATACATCGTCAACGTAACACTAGTCAACAGATTTTATGTAAGCAATGCTTATTTGGTCTAAATACATGCAGCTCGTGAATGACTGAAAATGTCAAATTTATTTATATTTAGTACTTCAAAACTATTGCGTTTCAGAGTGGTAAATTATGTTTGTTTATACTTTTAGGCAGTGTTATTAACCTGTACATATCAAGCTTATACTGAATTCTACTAAGTTACCGCAGCAAATAATATAAAAAAGAGGATGTGATATGAATGCCAATGAGAAAGCTCTTCACAAACGACCAAATGACACATAACGTACATGTTACATATATAAGTCAATAATGAGCAAAACCCATACTGTAATAAATAAAGGCAACAGTAGTTTATATACCGTTGTTCGAAAGTCATAAATCGATTGAGGGAAAACAAATCCGGGTTACAAACTAAAACGGAGGTAAACACATCAACTATAAGAGGAAAATAACGAAACAACAGAATTCGAACACTGAAGTGCAACAAAAACAAAACAAACAAAAAAACGACAGAAGTCTGGAAATTGACTTGAAAATTAAACATGACCAAATGATTTATTTCTCAGGTTATGTGAAGATCGAAATGACTGTTTAAGACTAATATGGAGCTACTAAATGTATAACTGTAATTTAGAATGCGAACGAAACGCATAATGATTTTAAACAAGAATTTTAAACTTAGATTTTAAATTTAACTGTCTATTCACAATTCAAATGATCAAACATTTGTGATCCCCCCCGCACAAAAAAAAAAAAACAACCACATCCATGAATACTTCCCCAGTTTGTTTAATTCAGTACTTCGTCAACAACTCAGCTTACAATTAAACGAAGTTTATTTCGGTAGTCAATCCTTGGTTATGATAAACTTCCAGTCTGATTTCTGGTGAAAAGAGTATGCCACCATCATTGCATGTTTATAATCCTTTCAACAACTCGGAATGTTCGTAAGGTGAACTATTGTAAGTCAAGATGTATGTTCCTCAATCAACAAATTCATATTTTCAGGGGTAGTCGTAATGTTCTCTCCCTAACCCTGGTCGAACAATATTTCAGAACATATACTTTTTAAATTCATTGCCAATATTACTCACATCCTGAATTTGAATGAAATATTAGCACATAGACCTTATACATGTAAGTGTATAATGATCAATACACGGCATGTTTATACTCAACTCATTCATTATCGGTGTTTGAATTATAAAAGTCACTTGGTGATCCGTCAAATATATTAAGACGAGCATGATATTGTCGATTCCATCAATATGTTTTGATTTACTATCAATAATTATGAAATGCAAGTAACGTATTTTAGTTTTTTAGACGGATACATTGATGAAAGCATAAAAGTCCCTTCAGTTGAAAAAATGATACCGTTTCTCAATTCTTTCAAAGTTAATTAAGTTAATAGCTCACAAAAGTGGGGTTAAAAATGATTGCTTTTATTGGAGATTTCAGGATGCAACGTTGATTTTATAAATATTCCACAAATGGCAGAACAACCATTTGACCATATACTAGATAAACTAACAATAACAGTCACAGTTTTACCCCCTCTATTTATGACGCCTAATTGCAAACTATCGTTTGCGATACGGCTGTATCTTAAAATCATACATAACATATATTTGATCATGCTTCTAGCGTAATTAGGTCTTTCCACTTTTCTGTGGAAAGACCTATTGGATTTCTTCTGATTATTATTATTATTAGGCCTTTCCATTTTTCTGTGGAAAGACCTATTGGTTTTCTTCTGATTATTAGGTCTTTCCACTTTTCTGTGGAAAGACCTATTGGTTTTCTTCTGATTATTAGGTCTTTCCACTTTTCTGTGGAAAGACCTATTGGTTTTCTTCTGATTATTAGGTCTTTCCACTTTTCTGTGGAAAGACCTATTGGTTTTCTTCTGATTATTTTTTTTTTTTCTTCCACCTAATTTTGTTCTTGCGATAAATATTTGTTTCGCAATATGTCGCTTAGATATTTGGTATATGATATCAAACAGTTAATGCGCCTTTGAAATTTACCCTGCATAACCAAATAATTTTCTTTGTGGGAGTTATCTCCCCGAACACTGTTTTCCTTGTGCACGCATCTCCTCCGTAACCGTAAAAGAAAGCGACAAATTTATTTTACCAAATTGCTCGTTATATCCTCAGGATGTTTTGTCCAATTTTGACCGAAGCGATACGTAAACTCCATATGAGAGTTATTTCCCCTTCTGTATTTGACATAAGGGATATATAAATGTATAGCATGAATGGTAAGTGATAGAGACCTAAGGTATATTGATTTGAGTTCCTTGGTTCATTTAAATGAAATTGAGGCCAAGGTCAAAGGTCAAGGTCATATTCTAAATTTTGACTTTTCCTTGTTATTTCATCTCCTCTGTCACTTTTAAAATTACAAATTAAAGAACTAGTGCAAAATGTTTGCTTAATTGTGATTAAGATATGATACATTTGGACTGAAATAATCCAATGATATCTTATAGGAGTTATTGTCCCTGAAATGATTCAATTTAAGGTTAATTGATTATTACTCCAACTTGGTACATGATAAAGTCATAGGGTCTTTTGCAAACTGTTGGTTGACATATGACCTTGAAAAAAGTAAACCGGAAATGACCTTGAGTGAACCGGAAGTAGTACTTTTTGCACTTATTTCATGAAAAAGTACCTAGAAACCATATATTTTTTGAATGATCATAGGTTAACCTATCATTTGAGACCGGAAGTGACGTTTTATTAACCGGAAGTAACATATTATCTTCCTTATTACAGGCATAAGTATATACAAACTATATATTTTAGGAATCAGTGTGAATAAAGCTATCATATGAGACCGGAAGTAACATTTTCTAAACCAGAAGTTGGCAATTATCTCCCTTATTTCAGGCAAAAGTATATAGAAACCATTTATTTATTGAATCAGTATGAAGAAATCTATACTTTGACGCTATTAATAACTTTGAGTAAACCAGAAGTAGCTTCCTATCAATTATTTAGAAAATTGATTTGGAAAGACCTTCATTTGTTCTTTGAACAATTGGTTTTTAATTTTTTTTTTTTCTTCCGCCTTATTTTGTTCTTGCGATAAATATTTGTTTCGCAATATGTCGCTTAGATATTTGGTATATGATATCGAACAGTTGATGCGCCTTTGAAGTTTACCCTGCGAAATCAAATAATTATCTTTTTTGAAGGAGTTAACTCCCCGAACATTGTTTTCCTTGTGCACGCATCTCCTCCGTAACCGTAAAAGAAAGCGACAAATTTATTTTACCAAATTGCTCGTTATATCCTCAGGATGTTTTGTCCAATTTTGACCGAAGCGATACGTAAACTCCATATGAGAGTTATTTCCCCTTCTGTATTTGACATAAGGGATATATAAATGTATAGAATGAATGGTAAGTGATAGAGACCTAAGGTATATTGATTTGAGTTCCTTGGTTCATTAAAATGAAATTGAGGCCAAGGTCAAAGGTCAAGGTCATATTCTAAATTTTGACTTTTCCTTGTTATTTCATCTCCTCTGTCACTTTTAAAATTACAAATTAAAGAACTAGTGCAAAATGTTTGCTTAATTGTGATTAAGATATGATACATTTGGTCTGAAAGAATCCAATGATATCTTATATGAGTTATTGTCCCTGAAATGATTCAATTTAAGGTTAATTGATTATTACTCCAACTTGGTACATGACTGTCCATAAGATCTTTTGCAAAATGTTGGGTGACATATGACCTTGAAAATGTCAACCGGAAGTGACTTTGAGTGAACCGGAAGTAGTCATTTTTGCACTTATTTCATGTAGAAGTACATAGAAACCATATATTTTTTGAATGGTCATACATTAATCTATCATTTGAGACTGGAAGTGATATTTTATAAACCGGAAGTAGCATAGTATCTCCCTTATTACAGGCATAAGTATATATAAACCATATATTTTTGGAATCAGTGTAAATAAAGCTATCATATGAGACCGAAAGTGACATTTTCTAAACCGGAAATAGCCAATTATCTCCCTTTTTACAGGCAAAAGTATATATAAACCATATATTTTTGGAATCAGTGTAAATAAATCTATCATTTGAGACCGAAAGTGACATTTTCTAAACCGGAAATAGCCAATTATCTCCCTTTTTACAGGCAAAAGTATATATAAACCATATATTTTTGGAATCAGTGTAAATAAATCTATCATTTGAGACCGGAGGTGACATTGTCTAAACCGGAAGTTGACAATCATCTCCCTTATTTCAGGCAAAAGTCAATAGAAACCATATGTTTATTGAATCAGTATGAAGAAACCTATGATTGGACGCCAATAGTAGCTTTGAGTAAACCAGAATTAGCTTCTCATCAATTATTTAGAAAATTGATGTGATAATACCTTCAATTGTTCTTTGAACAATTGGTTTTTAATTTTTTTTTTCTTCCGCCAAATTTTGTTCTTGCGATAAATTTTTGTTTGGCAAGATGTCGCTTAGATGTTTCGTATATGATATCGAACAGTTTATGCTCCTTTGAAATTGACCCTGCTTAACCGAATACTCTTCTTTGTAGGAGTTATCTCCCCGAACATTGTTTTCCTCGTGTGTGCATCTCCTCCGTAACCGTAAAAGAAAGCGACAAATTTATTTTACCAAATTGCTCGTTATATCATAAGGATGTTTTGTCCAATTTTGACCGAAGCAATACGTAAACTCCATATGAGAGTTATTTCCCCTTCTGTATTTGACATAAGGGATATATAAATGTATAGCATGAATGGTAAGTGATAGAGACCTAAGGTATATTGATTTGAGTTCCTTGGTTCATTTAAATGAAATTGAGGCCAAGGTCATATTCCAAATTTTGACTTTTCCTTGTTATTTGATCTCCTCTGTCACTTTTAAAATTACAATTAAAGAACTAGTGCAAAATGTTTGCTTAATTGTGATTAAGATATGATACATTTGGTCTGAAACAATCCAATGATATCTTATAGGAGTTATTGTCCCTGAAATGATTCAATTTATAAGGTTAATTGATTATTACTCCAACTTGGTACATGATAAAGCCATAGGGTCTTTTGCAAACTGCTGGTTGACATATGACCTTGAAAAAAGTGAAGCGGAAGTATTTTTTGCACTTATTTCATGGAAAAGTACCTAGAATCCATATATTTTTTGAATGATCATAGGTTAACCTATCAATTGAGACCGGAAGTGACATTTTATAAACCGGAAGTAGCATATTATCTTCCTTATTACAGGCATAAGTATATACAAACTATTTATTTATTGAATCAGTATGAAGAAATTCATACTTTGACGCTATTAATAACTTTGAGTAAACAAGAAGTAGCTTCCTATCAATTATTTAGAAAATTGATGTGGAAAGACCTTCAATTGTTCTTTGAACAATTGGTTATTAATTATTATTAATATTTTTTTCTTCTTCCGCCACTTTTTTCTGACGGTGCTTTTTTGGTTTGCAAGATGTCGCTTAGATTTTTTGTGTATGATATCTATGAACAATTGGTTTTTAATTTTTTCTTTTTTTTTCTTCCGCCTAATTTTGTTCTTGCGATAAATTTTTGTTTCGCAAGATATCGCTTAGATGTTTCGTACCCTGATTAACCGAATACTTTTCTTTGTAGGAGTTATCTCCCCGAACACTGTTTTCCTTGTGCGTGCATCTCCTCCGTAACCATAAAAGAAAGCGACAAATTTATTTTACCAAATTGCTCGTTATATCATAAGGATGTTTTGTCCAATTTTGACCGAAGCGATACGTAAACTCCATATGAGAGTTATTTCCCCTTCTGTATTTGACATAAGGGATATATAAATGTATAGCATAAATTGAATGGTAAGTGATAGAGACCTAAGGTATATTGATTTGAGTTCCTTGGTTCATTTAAATGAAATTGAGGCAAAGGTCAAAGGTCATGGTCATATTCTAAATTTTGACTTTTTTTTGTTATTTGATCTCCTCTGTCACTTTTAAAATTACAAATTAAAGAACTAGTGCAAAATGTTTGCTTAATTGTGATTAAGATATGATACATTTGGTCTGAAACAATCCAATGATATCTTTTAAGAGTTATTGTCCCTGAAATGATTCAATTTAAGGTTAATTGATTATTACTCCAACTTGGTACATGATAAAGCCATCTTTTGCAAACTGTTGGTTGACATATGACCTTGAAAAAAGTAAACCGGAAGTGACCTTGAGTGAACCGGAAGTAGTATTTTTTGCACTTATTTCATGGAAAAGTACCTAGAAACCATATATTTTTTGAATGATCATAGGTTAACTTATCATTTGAGACCGGAAGTGACATTATATACACCGGAAGTAGCATATTATCTTCCTTATTACAGGCATAAGTATATACAAACTATATATTTTTGTATCAGTGTGAATAAAGCTATCATATGAGACCGGAAGTGACATTTTCTAAACCGGAAGTTGGCAATTATCTCCCTTATTTCAGGCAAAAGTATATAGAAACCATTTATTTATTGAATCAGTATGAAGAAATTCATACTTTGACGCTATTAATAACTTTGAGTAAACCAGAAGTAGCTTCCTATCAATTATTTAGAAAATTGATGTGGAAAGACCTTCAATTGTTCTCTGAACAATTGTTTTTTAATTATTATTAATATTTTTTTCTTCTTCCGCCACTTTTTTCTGACGGTGCTTTTTTGTTTCGCAAGATGTCGCTTAGATTTTTTGTGTATGATATCGAACAGTTATTGCGATTTGAAAACTGACCCTGTTTAGCCGAATACTTTTTATTGTAAGAGTTATCTCCACAAACACTGTTTTTCTTGTGTACGCATCTCCTTCGCAACCGTAAAAGATTATGACAAATTTATGTTTCCAATTTGTTCGTTATATCCTCAGGATCTTAAGAATAATTTTGACCGAAGCGGTCCAGAAACTCCATATGAAAGTTATTTCCCCTTCTGTATTTAAAATAAGTAAAATGTAATTGTAATTGGTAAACCATAAGTGATAGGGACCTAGGGTCTTTTGATTTGAGGTCCTTGGTCCAAAAAAAAGAAAATAGAGTCAAGGTCAAAGGTCAAGGTCATTTTTAAATTTGGATTTTAGCTTATTTTAACTTCTTTTCAAACACGATTAAAGATATCGACAACATATTTTGACTTAATTGTTAGTTGCGACATGTCGTAACACATACATATCGGTTTAAAGGCTACGCTTACATCAAATTAGAGTTTTCTCCCCTCTTTTATTTGAAAATATGCATATGGTGATATAACTCATGAACCAAATATAATTAAATCCTAGGGTCTTTTGATTTTAGGTCCTTAATTGATGACCTTGAAATTGAGCTCAAGGTCATAGGTTAAATTGACGTTCTAGATTTTGACCTTTGCTTTTACCTCATATGTATATATGATAAATCCATGGGACTTTTTGCATTAGGTTTCAAGTCATTTAACCTTAAAAAAGCCAACCGGAAGTGACATTGTGTAAACCGGAAGTAGCTTTTTTTGTACTTAATTAATGTAAACGTTTAAAGAACCAGATATTTTTGGTATCAGTGTCAATTAAACGTTTGAATAATACTGGAAGTAACATTTTTCAAACCGGAAGTAACAAATTATCTCCCTTATTTAAAAAATGTTGTATAGAAACCATATATTTTTGTAATCAGCGTACAATAAGCTATCATTTGAAGCTGGAAATGACATTTTTAAACGAATTTTACTATTTTCATATTAAAATACATGTGTTTTTGTGGAAAGACCTTCAATTGTTCTCTGAACAATTGGTTTTTAATTTGTTTTGTGTTCCTTATTCGAACAGTTTAAGGTCTGATGCTGTGATGTTTGTATGGTAACTACAGCCTTAAAATTTAACTCATAAGACGTACCATCCCTATGATTCGTGTCGGGGATCTACAGACGCACCATTCATGTAGACATTTTAATAAAAGAATGTATATTACAGATAAATATGTTGCACATGGATCGGAAATGCATGGTATTAATACTTACATATATAGTTTCATATAAAAATAATGAAACTCTATGATTCCATCAATTTAAAAAAACATGATAACTGGGAGATTCAATTGTATATCAAAGATACAGGTGTCAACCCTATGGTAAAACACATAAACCAAGGTTGCAAATGCAAGGGAACATTCGTATAACTTAATTTTCACGTGCTACTTGATTCTTGATTACTAAACAATGTCAATTTCTATTTACTCCGGCAACAAAACCCGGAATTTAAAGTTGAGTTGCTGTGAAAGTGTTCACTGAAGAAAATATTTTGGTTAATTGAGCGTTATGGATACGTAATATATGAAAAAGATATCATGCATCGGGAACTTATAAAAAAGAAGATGTGGTATGATTGCCAATGAGACAACTCTCCACAAGATACCAAAACGATACAGAAATTAACAACTATAGGTCACCGTACGGCCTTCAACAATGAGCAAAGCACATACCGCATAGTAAGCTATAAAAGGCCCCGAAATGACAATGTAAAACAATTCAATTAGTTTAGTACATACTTACATGTTTGCATGCATTTTTTTAATAATTTCCTTGAAATTAAATTCACAAGAAATCGTTTCATATGTTTTGACTAGTAGTAGACAAAATATCAATTCCTAGAATACCAAGACAGGTTTAGAGAAAGTTTATACTTGTATGGTCTTGTATGTCTCTTACGGACATTTAACACATATGGTTAGTCTAGAGAGATAACATTAAAAAATGATAACACGATGACTAATAAACATCAAGAGTTAAAGCTACGATTGAGACAATTAATCAAATATGATTTTGTTTATTTAAATATTGATAGAATCGTAATTTATTATAGATCCTTACCGTGCCGAAGCATCAAGTCTTGCTCTTTTTTTTTAGTTCATTTTTCAGTTTTAGTGATCTTCCTAATGTATGCTCGGGCATTGAACATCGATACATTTCTATTGTCCGTCATTAACAGACAGAAAAGACTTATTCTTCTTATTTGTATATTATATATTACCAAACATTTATTTTTATTTTATTAGAAAATACTCCTCTTTACTCAGTATTTGAATGTAAGTTTATACTTTCTTTAATATTTCTTAGAATTGTTGTTTGTAAAGATGAACCAGCAAGTGAACCGTGTTATTGCGTAAGTTAAACTAAGGCAACGGTATAAAACTGTGCACTGACATAATTCATCTCAGAATCACATTTATTACTTCATAGGGTACGTACCTTTTTTCAATTGTTCATTACAATTAGGCATTTAATTTTAAAATGATTTCCTTTAAAATTATAAACATACAGTGAATAATACGACAAGTATTAATACGACTGTTTTTAATTTGTGTCATCAAATGTTTGAATGGTGTCGTTTTATTAGATTATATTTCAACCGTATTGAAACGTCGATTAAGGTTTTTTTAAGAAAAAATAGTAACAAAGAATCAGTCCATTTTGTAGTAATGAAGTTTAAAAAATATATTCTACTTAAAATAACACATGCAAATGCTTTATTACCATTAATCTGTTTTAGTTAAAAAAAAATAGTACATGAAAATCTATAATATTGAAAATGTTAATGCACAATTGTCGTCAATGAAATTGAGAATGTAGATGGGGAATGTGTCAAAGAGAGAGCAATCCGTCCAAGAGCAGAAACCAAACGAAGGCCACCAATGGGTCTTTAATATAGCGAAAACTCTTATATGCTGTATTAAAGACCCTCCGCGGACTTTTTCATTGTGAAAATTTTATTCGATGTCAGAACGGCAACAAATTATCATGTTCACAGATAGGAGTTATCGGATTTTGAGTAATATTTTGACAATCCAAAAACGTATCCGAAGGCTCTCTCATTCAAAGAGAGGAAAAACATTTAAGATTAAATCAAACAGACCTAGAAAATCCAATTGCACGTACTCGATATCTATATATTTTTATCGGTTCAAATTTACTCTAGGCAGTTTTCGGAGGTCATATTCATAATTAATTAGATGACGTCTAGACTAGAATACACTCTACATGCTGATACATATTATCGAGGTCATGCATGTTTAGTTGCCTTTTTTTAAAAAAAACCTTTTGTAATTTGGAAATAGGCTTTAATTTCTTATACATCAACTATGTTATTTGTTCATGTAGTTTGACCTGTCTCATGACTATCTGTATTTGGAGATGAGTCGTTGTCCTATCCTAATTACAAGTCTCATAATTCAGTTTTACTTAATACGACAGCAATATACAGAATACTATATGGGAATCATGTTCATTTGAAAGTCAATGACACATTTAAAAATCAAGTCATTAAAAGCAAATATTAAGTAATATACATGTAGTCCCTTTAAATTTCTTAAAATGATTTTATAATGCCTTCTTATTTTTTTTGTCATTAACCGATAAGGACCGAGCCATAAAGTATAATGAAATTATAATTCAACTGTAAGAACTGTGTCATTTCAGGGAGAACTTGAAGTAAAAAGCAATGATTAAGTATATATTATACACAATGTTATACATTGGTAAGGTATGGTTTAAAGAATTGGTATTTTATATGAAATACCTATTGAATTTTGGAGACAGAGTGCAGACCTTGTTTCAAAATATTGCATATATTGGTAAATGGATGGTATGGTATACCAAATATCTATTGAATTTCAATGACGGACTGCATGCAATACGAATATCCCTGCAACCGGTCAATGCCAATCCGGAAGATGCAGTCTACAATATTACTGTACAAGGAAATGGAATAGCGGTTCAATTTAATCAAATCGAAATAAATCAAGAAATTGGCAATGGTATACAAATTGTTCAAACCGAGGCTAATGGTGTACTTCCATTAGATATTTCAACAATGATTGTAAATAGAAATGGTAATGACGGAGACTCTGAATGGTTCTTTCGTTGGATAGAAATAGATGGAGGAAATAGATTTTCATTTCATAAGATAATAACGCAAGAAGGTTTTTCCAGTAGAAAAGATACGCTTTTACCTCAAGATGAAGGCAGTCGGTATCATAGAGATCTACGAACCTTTGATCTTGCTGAGCAAAGACTTAAATATGGATATGGATTGTATAATTGCCATGATACAGAATTACCGGTCAAGGTAAATGAATGTTTATCCATTCCTAAATATATATTATGTCACTTTTATAAAGACTTGCCATTAAACTGATTTTGCGATTATTGAATGTTATGACATTCTTTATTAAAAAAAAACAAAGGGGCAGTTGGAGCTTGTTCAAATATTCCTTCCCGTATATGATGTGAAAATGCTCCATAAAAATGACACAAAAGTCATTCCAAATTGCTCTGAAATCATTTCCTCCTTATAACATTAAAAAATTACCTTTATATGTATATTTTTAAAGATTTTGACATTTCCATTTTACATGGCGATATTGCCCTCTAAAACAAGTTTTATCAATAGTTTCTTTTTATTTTTTAAATCTTTTATACTTTAGATATATATAAATTTAAATAGCAGCCATAATCGGCAAGAATGGAAATACATATACGTTAGTATGCATGCTGAGCATTTTTGCTTCTCACATTTTCTCTCCATCTGCTATAATCTACCATCGCAATAATAATCATTAACGCAAAATAGTGATTAAATCCCCCTTCAATGTATATCATATTGAGCCAACTTACAATTTCGGCAATTTCAATTATTTTGAGTTGTGATCTCGGTTTTACTATGCCTTAATATATAAGTAATAGGTTAACAATCAAAATAATAATAAAAGAAAATCAACGACAATAACACCAAGGAGATTTGTAGATTTGCTGTCTTAAGTTCCCTTTTATCTATTATCGATTTTCCTATCATAGGTCGGTGGTTTTCTCTGGGCATTCCGGCTTCCTCCACCAATAAAAACTGGCCACCACAAAAAAGCCCCAAAGCGGTGCTTAAAAATTGGCGTTAAAACACCAACACTCAATCAATCTATTATAGTTTTGAAGATAATATATATACTTAACCGCAAACGAATCGTGTCAGTAGTTGGAGTCAATCATGATGCGAGAATAAATGTTATAGTTTTTTTAATTGAATGGTCCTAGTTATTTGACAATTTACATCATTTCAGTTCATTCAATGTTCATTGATACAATTTTTCCCACCTTATCACAGGATTAATTAATACAGATCACCAGTCAGTTGTGTGTGTGTGTCCTTAATAAGAGTTGATAACGGCCCGACATCTCCTGTAAATGGAATGAATCAGACGGTTGATTAAGTGCAAAGGAATTATAGCCCACACCTGCAGAAAAGATGCCTGAAGTTCCACAGCAGTTGTCGGTCTTGAATGGCCGTCTTTCAGTTTTCTCTGAATTTCGCCCCATAGATGTTAAATGGGGTTTAATTCCGGACTTAAAGGGGGCTTTGGCATACTTGTAATGTTTTTTTGCTGCAGAAAGTCCTTTGTAGCTCAGTATGCAGATTACGCACGTACTGTATGCTGGAAAGTGTTGTTTTGATAGCGTGTAAAATGTGGCAATAAAATAATAAAAAGATAAAGACAAACAGACAAATAATAAAACACAAGACACAACATAGAAAACTAAAGACTAAGCAACACAAAGTTATTGAAACTTACCTCTAGGAGAAAATAATTGATTTTTTTTTTGTATTGGAATTTGAAATATCAAACAGTAACAAGGTTTTGCTGTCTGTAATATTTGTTTTTTTTTCTGGTTTTTTTTGTTGTCATTAATCTTGCCATTGGTTTTTTGTGGTAATTGATTCACATTTTGTTATTTCCCTGTCTTTTTTGGCTGAATATATGTCAAGGATTTTCCTCACTGCCGATAGCACATCGTATCAATTTTGTACTATATTTGAGTGTCTTCTTTGACATGTACATGTCAGGTGGACTATAATCTTTTTGATGAAAACTAAATTAAATTTACATCCAGTATTGTGCTATTTTTTTTCTTCTTGTCTCTCTTGTTTTGCTTATGAACTTTTTCTACAGAGTTTCTAAATACCATTTTGTTTTTTCTTTCTTGACATAGTTTATGTTATTGATGATTAAGATTAAAACCCATTGTTGACTACAGCAAACAAATTTTTGACATTTTTACCAATTATGTCTGACACACATCGTTTTCAATATAATGGAATTTCATGCGACTGACCTACATGAAAGGTTTAGCTAGCTATAAAACCAGATTTAATCTAGTATCGTCTACATAAGAACAAAATAAGGAATATGGCAGTTGTTTTCTACTCGATTGATGTTTTTGAGCTTTTTATTTTGTCATTTGATAAAGTACTTTCCGTTTTTGAATTTTCCTCGGTGCTCTGTATTTTATTATTTAACTATTTGGTAGCTTATGTCATTTTAATATAATAAAATTCCATTTCATTTATCATAGCAATGTAAACTTAAATTATCGTCAATAAAAATTGAGTTCACTTAACAATGTATTGATTAAATGAAGATCTACTATTATAGTATCTACTTAATTCAAGAATGTTTTACAAATTATCCTTCAATATATTTACAGATTGCAAATTTGCCAATGGAAGAGAACTTTTCATTCTGCTACGTTTTGGTAAGTATGGAAAAGATAAACTTTTGCTAAATTACTACTTCTCATAATGATTTTCAAATATTGTGTTAGATAATACTGTTGTACATTTGATAGGAAAAGATATAATCTAAAAATCGTTATACCAACAGTAACATTCCAAGTTTTAAGAAAATAAATATATTATGTATAATAAAAACGTCAAACTGAATACCGTTACTCCGAAATTTAAAATAAGAAGATGCTGTATGATTTACCAGAGACCAAATAACGATTGAAATAACAACAACAGTTTTTAGAATGAATCGGTCCAATTCTTTTTCGGGTGAAGATCGGGTGTTTTCGAGTGATAAAACATGCGATCAGGTCAATTAAGTGCTATTTAGTCATTAATATAATTTTTTACATGACTACCCATCTTGTTTTAAATACTATATATGTTTTGAGCAACAAAGAAGCACAATTTCCTTGTTTTTTATCAAAATATTTAGTGTTTGATATTGGCCTTTTTTTTTTTAGAGTAACAGTAAAACCGTTTGAACTTTTAAACAAATGGTCCAGTTTTGTTATTAAATTTGAAAAAGAAAAAAAGGTATTCTTGATTTTTAAAAGAATGACTCTTTTCTAGTTTATAACTGTAATCAAGTGAAGGAACATATTGTATATTCCCAATAAATCACCACTGAGATGATATAGACAATTATTTCCCCGAGAAAACAATGTCAACTGAGGCGAAGCCGAGATTGGTAATGCTTTTTCGAGAGTTAACAATCTGCTCTATCAACCTCTTACATTAGTGATATTTTATTTATGATAGTAAATATTTATTCATTGTTTTCTTTTACTGTTAAATTCTAAACTATACATACTTAACTATGACGACACGTACACAGCAACGTAACTGTTATTAGAAAACAACAGAAGTGAAGACATTTTTTTTTTTAATTTGACAGTCTATGAAAATGTTCTTCTGGGGCCAAAACGTAGACATTGCTCATTGTCTTCTATTTATTTTGTGCAAATTCAATTCATTGTCTTAAAAATTTAGTTATCAAGTTGTGTTTGGTCTACATGAGAGGGTGACATTCGAAAAATTGTTTCCGCTGAGCCATGGTATAGACTAACTTATTCCTATCGTATTATACAATCAAAAGCAGGTATTTTCACTTAAAGTATAAAAAACAATATAGATATAAAAAATCAACTTGACTCCATACAATTTTACAGACAAATAGTATAATTCCAACCGCTGGAATGCTTCTATCTGAAGGATACATAATGTTCAAGATGTTATTGAATCGGTTTCCACATCTTCCTGGAAGGTGGAGATTGTTGGAAGAAATCAACACAGCTTACCAAATATATTTTAAAGCACCAAGAGTAAGTAAAAAATAATATATCATTACACATACTTATTATTACACATATTATAATGTCCGTTTTGATGACAATTTCTTCAGTTTTTACTTTTGATTATTGTCATTTAGATTTAAAACTATTTTCAAACGATGTCTTAATTTGGAAGTTGGAGTAACGCAGGTCATGGAGTATGACAGTTTCGGAGTTTTGTTATCCTGTGAAAGCTATCAAAATTGATGTTGTTCATGTATGTCATTTTATGTAATTATGATAAAGAGGTGGAAATTATAAATTATAAATACACTTTTACTTGGGAGTCGATTTTAAATTCCAACCAAAATTATGTTTTGGTCATTGCAGTACCTTTAGTGAATTAAGGGATTTATGATAGAAAAAATATTATGTACTCATTGATACACGATATAAATGTCGATTTAAATTTTCAGGGTAACATCAATTGGGAAGACGATCAGCATTTTGCGTTGCAACGACTTAATCAGTGCAACTCGTCGTTAATAAGGCGGGTAAATAACATAGATCAGATTGCAGACATCATGAACAAGTAAGACAGATCCCATTTATAACTTGTGAATCTTACTTTTTTCAAAACAATAATATTTAAAGAGATACGTTTTTTTCCACCTTACGTTTATTCTTTATTTTTTTGCACCGCAATTGACTGAACAAACCATGTTTTGAATACTATGAAATGATACAGATCACAGTGCACTAGACACATTTGTCTGCACGAAGATTTATCATAAACACTAGATATAGTAGTTTCAGAAGTTAAAATATAAAAACAAGAGAAATGTGGGTAAAAACGACACAACCGGACTAGATAGATGTTTAATAAAATTGAGAATGATAAAAAGGAATGTGTCAAGGGGACAACATTCCGAATTTGATTGATCAAAAGGAGTTGAATTATAGGTTTTAGTGTACGTTCATAATATAAGCTGAACATGTTAAATTAGTATGTATCACTTACCCATCGTTTCACAACGGCAATCACCATGGAGTAGAAGACCCTCTCTAGGTCTGTCAATATACCAGCGTCTTCAGAGAGTAGTAATCAAAGAAATATCCGATATATTGTTCAATGCTATTTTAGTTTGACATATCCTGCTTATGCTCGATGTAGTGAGATAATTAAAAACGGATTGACTGAGACATTTTATAGCTTTAAAACGTTATTGTGAGGTATGTGTTTGACTAACGGTGGAAAGCCGTATGGTGACCTCTAATTACCTTTTTCAACGTTATTCGAACTTTGTGGGATATTTGTCTCATAATCAGTGGCAACCAAACAACAACTCCTTCATTAAAACAAAACAAAATATAACTTTCAAAGCTATTAGAATATTTGAAATATGTAAAATCATAAGATACTATATATGTTTTGTTTTTCTTTCTTTCGTGTATGTACATGCTTATGTTTCATATTCTAAGTCTGCCAAATGGTGTCCTCAATGCTATTGTTGACGTCAATGCAGCGATAGAAGGACATCAATTATACTTCACCAACATCAACGTACCAGAAGGTTTAGCGGTAATGTAATTTGTAAACTAACAATTCACACACACACACACACACATATCTTCACCATTTTCGGCTCACCTTGCCTAAAAGGCCAAAATAAGCTTTTCTCATCACTTGGCGTCCGTCGTCCGTCGCAGTAGTCCGTCGTCGTTAACTTTAACAAAATTCTTCTCCCTTGAAAATAATGGGCAAAAATTAACATTATTATAGGGGTATCTTGTTAAAAAAAATTGTGTCCGACGACCCCACCTGCCATACAACATTGCCGACATGGTTAAAATAGAACATTAAATGCAGTTTTTGGCTTATATCTATGAAACTAAAGCATTTAGTGTATATCTGACTTGAGTATAAATGTTCAACAGGTTCAGATCTATCTGCTCTAAATATTTGAAACGAATCAGATAACCTGTTGTTGGATTGCTGTCCTTTAATTATTAATTCTAAGGAAATTTTGCAGTTGTTTGTTAATATCTTGAATATTATTATAGAGAGAGATAAACAGTAAACAGCAATAATGTTCAATAAAGTAAGATCTACAAATGAGTCAACATGACCAGAATCGTCAAGTGACCCCTTAATGAGTTATTGCCCTTTAAAGTCAATTTTTAACATTTTTTCCTAAATTTTTGTAATCTTTTACAAAAATCTTCTCCTTTGAAACTTCTGAAACAAATTAAACTAAACTTGTCCACAATCATCATTAGGATATTTAGTTTATAAGATATGTCCAATGACCCCGCCTGCTAACTAACGTGGCCGATATGGCTAAAAATAGAACATAGAGGTAAAAAGCAGTATTTGGCTAATACATGTATCTCTGAAACTAAATCAAAAGAATAATTGTTGCATTATGTCATGCATCCATTGTATACAAAAATGTCTGGTGATCGACACAGGCTTATTAGAGCCTTTAGTTTATTTGTACCAGGATTGTCAAAACACAGGTTTTATAAATATTAAACTTCTTAGTGTGAAATACTAGGAATAACCGGGATTTCTTGTAATAGTGGGCGAGACACGAGAAATACCGGTCTGAATCAGTGAGAGGATTTAGTGTGCACGTTAAGCAGTACATGTATGTCATTCATGAAAGATAATTTAACAATTCAAAATTGTCACTGCTAAAAAGCTTACATACATTTTGTTGACTTATACATTGTTTGTAATTCACCAATTAATGAGTTTTAATTAACATTGATATTTTTACAAAAATTTGCCCTTCTATCTCTACAACATGTACAAGACTATGTATAT
This sequence comes from Mytilus californianus, assembly GCF_021869535.1. Taxonomy (NCBI): domain Eukaryota; kingdom Metazoa; phylum Mollusca; class Bivalvia; order Mytilida; family Mytilidae; genus Mytilus; species Mytilus californianus. The sequence continues at coordinate 49,594,044 of NW_026262745.1, read as the reverse complement.
AAGGTCACCAAAGAGTGTTTAAAAGTGTATCATGTATAGAAATTACATTGTACTTTTACCAATGCAATTTATATCAAAACCAAATCAAAGACAGAAAATAAACAATATACCCAACAGTGTGAACAACATTGAATTCTCCATATATAAAGTTTTGGAAGAAATTACACCTATTTTGAGTGTGGGGGAGGGGGGATTGGTGGTTGAAGATATAACCTAAAGTTTAATTCCAAATGTCTTCCATACAGATCTTGAGAGAATGATGTGTTTCCATTTCTAACAAAGTGGTTAATTCCTTCTTTTTATGTTATTGAACACGTTTGTGTTTGTATGAGAAACGAAGAAACAATAGGTTGTTCAACAAAAAAAGACATACATTACCCCCTCCCCTCTTTCTCCATTTTTCCACTCATATCCCACCAAAGGCATAACTTGACTGATTTTAATCAATTGGGAAGTAGTCGAGTTAAGTTTACTTTAAAAGAAACCAAACTGACTTTTTTCAATGTGAACATGGCCTTAGACTATATGTCTTAAAACTAATATTTGTAATAAACTGTAAAGACTTTAAATTTATGTGTATTGATAAAAAAAAATTGAGGTTGACAACAGCTGAAACTAAACTTTACAATATAATTTACTAAAACCTGTAATATTGATTTTTATATGAAAGTTTACACCCCTTTTTTTGTGATGTTGATCGTTATATATATTTTAGCATCTTCAAAGGTTCGATAGCGTACAGGATTTTAGTCAGATTGCCTGATTTAATGCATTTTGAATGTCTATTTTCATCTTAATATGACTGACCTCAACCTTCAACCTAAACATACTTGTTCTACAAATATGTAAATGATTCAGATACATCATGTATATAGCCTAGTAAAATTTCATAGTGGTACTCGCATGTGCTTAGTTTTGGCAAAGAGTATGGAAATTAAGCCAAATAGCTATTATTTTCTTTATACATATTATAAGAGCACACATTATGATGTGATCATGACACCATAAGTGTATCGATGCGTCTGAAGTTGTTGATTTTGTATTTTTCACATATATTTGCATGTTTTGTCAACAGATGATTACTAGTACCATAATGACTAAATTTACATTTCAGGGAATTATAGAGCGAATATTATTTAGATAATCGTCTATTGTTTAAAATACATTATAGGAACAAATTTTTGATTCGTTAATTTATTTGCTAATTTGTTGTCGCTTTTGTTTTAATTACTTATCTTGTTGATTTATGGATTACAAATACAAAAATTTGCACATTTTTAAAAAGAATGAAAATGAAAGTGTTTTCCTTTTATCATGAAATAAAAAAAATATGTTAGATAATCTAGATACAGATATACTATTATTGACAAAATATGAAATTGGGAAAGTATTTTGCTGGGTTATGGATCGCCGCGATATTGCATTTTTTTCTTTGATGTGGCATGATGATGTAATCAAAATTATATTCTCGTTTATTCAACATAAACGAGTTGTCTTACACATGTCACGTTTTACTTCTTTTCGATGAATATATAAAGCTTAGAATCATTCAAAGTTTAATACAGCAATTTTATCAAAATGAAATATGTCTGTGTAATTGTCAAATAACTCTAAAATCTGATTGCCTACTATCTTTGGTATCATTCTCCAGTCTATTGCCTCTATTAATTTCTTGTCATAAAATATATAGCTCGTTTAAAAGGTGTTTTTTTCTTCGCCATGCATGTACACTAGACTGGCGCAGTAGTTGTTATTTGTTAGATGCTGTTTAACTTCATATTCGATTTTACCTCATTACAGGTAAACATTTGTTTGTTTGAGTTGAGATATAATTGGAAAAAAAAAAATTTTATGTAAATCTTCACCTTTTTTTGTTTGTTTCTAGATTCCTAGTCCGGTAGTGCTATTCGAAAGAACAAATGATGATAATTTTCTTCCTGTTGCTATTAATCTGAATGTTGCTATTGGAGGACAATTTGTAAGTGAAAATTTATAATGACACATTATATACATTATAAATAAGTAGATGTGGTATGTGTTGTGAAGATATTTATCGTCTTTGTTCAGGGATATTTAACAGGGGGCACTTGTTACGATAGGTCTATGTTTGTGCTTTATGATTTCTATATTGATAAACATAATGGTAATTTTCCTTCACTCGTTTGCCAAGTTCTCTTCAGGATTTTGCAGTTAGAATGATGTCTGGACATCTGGGGACTACATGTCGTTGTTATGGACTGGCTTGGCAGCGAAAGTGGGAATCGCGCCTTCTGCTCCTTTTTAAAAAATAAATAAAAATAACTCAGTTCTGCTGGCAGGAAAATGATGTTTTTAATTATACTGTCTTTTCTTTTCTTTTTTATCAAAATAATTTACAATATATTAGCTATACATATAAACAATATGATCTTTTGACAAAATACAAGTATTTCTGTTTCGTAAATTGCTGAATTTAACTCGTGAATTCTATGTCAATTAACTATGATATTTATATGGATCAATTCACTACGTATGAAACATCTGCTTTTGATTTAATTACGTTCATCCTATTTATTGTTCGTGAAGTGAATTAATCTCATGAAATCATTTACTGTGATGCTATATCCATATAAATTTAATACAACTTAAGCTATTAACTTAAGAATTAAATTGATACATTATATTAATTAAATTATATAATAAGATATTTTATTTCTGATCATTATTCCCTACTTTATTTTAATCTTAAATGCATGTATTTAAACTTTAAGGTGGTACCTAACACTACAGGGAGATAACTCTGTAAAAATCAGCTAAACGTTTTAATTACGTTGTATTCTTAAGGAAATATTAAGCTTATCAATGATCAAAATTAGTGTTTGTCAAACTGCTATATAACCAATGAATTTTTTCTGATAAAATGGTTGGTTCAAATTTTTTGAAATTTTATATTTTTGTCAAAGGGTCAAAGTAAACATTTTGTCAAAATTTTATGAAAATTAAACGAGCCAAATTGATATTAGTCAAGGTGTTGGGTACCACCTTAAATGCATGTATCTAAACTTTAAAAAAATAAAACTAGCTTACTTTTTTAAAGAATAAATAAAAGAACTCAGTTCTGCTGGCAGGAAAATAATGTTGACAAGAACCTAATTATTTTTCTTTTATAGGTCCGTTCAATACCTGACATCATTTTCCTCCCGTCGAATTGAGCCTCTCTGCAAATAATGTAATGTGTTGCCAAAAATACGTGTTGCTTCATGATATGCAAATGCACTTCTTTGTGTTTGAAAAGCATCCAGATTAATATTTCTAAACTTAAATGGAATAATTTTTTGCTTGAATTCCAATTTCTGATCTTTTCAATAAAAGATGATTAAGATTTGTTAAATTTTAATTATTATTTTGTATATATCAATCATCGTACATGTATCACATCTTAATTTGTGATTGGTTATTAATAACATTCCTGTGTGCTATATTGTCTTACTGAATATTCACGATGCTGAAGCTCATCTTCAATTCTGTGAATATTGTTATAACCTTGGATGTAATATCAATTCGACATACATGTGTCCGGCAACCTAATAACCTTCCGTACGCGTGCCAAATAACTTGTTTAATGAGGTTCTTGACTTTGTACTGTTTTTGATTATATTGCACTCAAGATAATGTTTGTTATTCTGTTGAGTCATGTGCAGTACAAGTATGTGTTATCTTCATCTCCTTATTTTATTTTCCTATATCATTAATTATTAGGTTTTTATATTCTCTTTTTTCTTTTATCTGTCTTAATCAACTAGAAACTTATCTTTTTGTTTTACTAAGATCTATTTTATTTCAATTTCTAATTATTTCTAATAGCGCCCTAAATCCTTTTATAACATATTAATGCCAATGAGACGACTTTCCCTCCAGGTCACAATGTATCAAACATGCAAAGCTATAGGATAAAGTAAGGCCGTCAACACGGAGCCGTGGTTGATGCTGTATAGCACTCTTTGAAGAGCCAAAAAATGAAAAATATTAATAGATTAAGATATTTGTATTTTTTGTAATATATTCCTATAGCATGATTTATTGGGGTTTCACAGTTTGGCTTGATATAATGTTCCGATGATGTCTTTATTGAATCGATGCATTTCAGAGGAACATTGGAACATCCGAAGTTATATTTCCTGACTGAAGACATCTAACATGACTATTTTGAAAACTCAAGTACTCAATACATTAAATAACCAAATCTAGGGGAAGTTTTAAAATGACCAAATAAAATTAAAACTATGTCTAGTAAAGCCAACAAGGCATTCATATTAGATCTTATGGAATATCCAGTTATTATGATTTTTCCAACCATCATAAAAACAGTTTTAACTTGATTATCACTTTCATTGAATGTTACACTAGATATAAAGGAGGTTAATGTAAAATAAACATGATAGATGTTCCCGATGTTAACGTCATAAAAGCAAATTAGCCAGTTCTTATAAATACAAAAACACTGTTCCCAACAAAAACCTACCTACTTACCAGACGACAACCTCGAAATCAAGATTCGAAATCGATCATATTCACAAAAAATAAATTCCACGACATAGTAGCATACTCGAATTATAAATGCAGAGACTCAAGGTGTGGCCGTTGCAATACTTTAATTTGGACTCAAAGTACATTCATTAAATGCAAAGCCCTTTTTAAAAAACACATATGTATTGCAAACCACAAACTTATTTCAGTATATACATTAAATATGCTATACCTTTAAGACACATATGTGTGAATGGATCCGTATCCATGATTAAATGATTTGGGATATGACTGTTAGATTACAAGATTTTAGTGAACATTTTGAACTATGCAGTAGAGGAAAATGTAGTGTTTTGTCCGTGTTTTTTGGAAAAACATTGGATGTTTACACCTTCGTCATTATTGTTACGTTAGAAACTTTAAAAACCACAGTGTCTGTCGTCAAGAACATTGTTATACTGTAGCCTGAATATTGTCAAAGACATGAAAATCAGTAATGACATTTTATAATTAAAACTGAAATCATCATTTGGTATGACATGCATTCATACATTTTGATATATACATATGCGCATCGTATAACTTGACATTTATTATATATATTATTTTGTATTGCACTTGTTCAGTGTGAAGTCACTATGACAGTTTAATTTTGTATAATCAATATTGATAGATACATATTTCGATAAAAGTAGCTGAAACTGGATTTATAAGTAGATTACTAATGCGACATTTTCATTTTCTGATATTTCTAAATGCATGAGTTTTTACTAAAGGTGTTTCAACCAGATGACGAACCAAATGCGTGGCGACTAGCTAAGATGTGGGCCAATTTAGCAGATGCATCGATGCAACTAAGCGTTACCCATTTAGGTATACATAATTTAGATTTTTTTTTAATTAAAACGGTTGTTTCTGACAGAGTCAGAAGATAGTGAAAAGATTTTCCAAATCGTGATCCGAATATACACTGACAACTTCATGAAAAAAATGACTTTGAGACATAACAGTCTACATATACAAATGATAAAAACTTAAGACTAATCATGCCAACAAAAATCGGAAGTGATCTCATGTGCTAAAGTTTTTACTCACCAGTCGTGTAATTTATATATGTACAAATCCGTTAATAAGTTTAGTTGTGTGGTCATATTCTAGGAAAATGAATATTGTGTTTCGACAATTGAAACAGTCATGTATCCTTCGTATTATATAATGGTCAACCAACTCGAGAGATATTATTATGGATGACCTCAACTCCATAATCCTCACAACTTTTGTTTTAATGGCTTCCTTATCAACAGCAACGCTAATCCAATCATGTTTCACAATTGGTGAGCTACAATTATATGTTTGTCTCAACGATGTGTTTTGGTAATCCTCAACTGAACCCGTCAGTTTTAAAAAGTTTTGTTTCCAATCGATTGATACAGGCTCATAATATTTTGCAACGTATGGTTTATGCTAATTTTCAGGTCAGCGGAAGTTAGGCCAAACTGATTATTCATAAATCAGGAAATACTACAGGGGCAGTTAGGATTTATAGACTTAAAGGACCTTTAAAGTACTAGTATTTTATTTTAAAATATTGCGATCGTAAAACGTCCTTTAAATTGATTTGGTAAAGGTGTAAGAGATAATAGGTTTAACAGATTATAGGTACGACTGGTCGTTAAATGAGGGTGGAACTTTAATTTAAACTGATGTATGATAAAGGTTATTGTCGTTGGTGATGTCATTGATACATTTGTTTGAAAAGGGAGTTTTAAAAAGGATCTTAACATCCTTTCATCTTTTCGAATCGGACTGAAAGGTCTACTATTGACAATATTTGATATTATAGGTTGTTTCTTAGTTTAACGGTGATTTTTACTAGAGGTGTCCTTCCATAAGTTGACCAGGTAAGAACGGAGACTGCTGAATTAAGTTACGTGCAACAGGTTCTATATAAATGGCAGTAAGTCATTGATAGAGACATTATGGAGAAGTTGATGTATAATGTTCATGAGTGCGTCTACATTTCTTGAGGTTTAGAGTTTGAAATATTCATAACATTCATCGATCTTTAATAATGATTAGGTATACTATCTTTTTGAACTTTTTTGATTTGTGCGTCACTAATCAGTCTTTTGTAGACGATGTTCGCGCCAAGCGTACACACTTGTAATCCTGTCTCTATGATAAGTTAATCTTTACCATAAATCATTTTTTAATTGTGTCGGTAAATCCGTAATTGGTCCAGGTCTCAATTTTCGATTCCAGTAGTCTGCCTTCTGTCTACAGAGAGATGTTTCAAGTAAAAAAAAACATTATTAAAACCAGGGTTGAAGGATTGTTATTCCTGTGGTATATCTATTTCTCTGATTTGGTTTAGGGTGTCGGATATCCCGACTTACAGATATGAAAATGTGTCAACTTAGACAGAAACTTTTTCAATTTTTTTTTTTATCTTTTTATTTATTTATTTTTTTATTTTTTGCGGCCTTTGGTCTTTATCTAGCAGAATAGTCGTCCTCACCGAAACCTTACCAATTGATTGTGACCTATTCCAGATTGAAATTTATTGAGTAGGTCTGGATTCGCAATGTTGACTGTGCACCTATCGAGTAGACGGGTTTAGTACCTTTCGGATTTTATGCAATGCCCTCAGTTTGTACTGATTATTTTGATTTGTTGCCAGTTAATGTATTATTTGATGTAAACTAATATTGGCCGTAGATACCGATAGAAGTTGACATTGTAGTTTAGTGCTGATAAATGAGAATATTCATTTTTACAATGAAAACTGTACCCTTTTATTTGTGATAAAATTCCATCATCCTGCATATACGAAATGCATATCTCCCAGTTGATACGGTATTTCATGATAGCTATGTACAAAGTTGAAGAACATTGATGACCCAAAATTTCAAAACGTTTTGCCAAATACGGCTTAGGTTATCTATGCCTGGGATAAGAAAATCCTTTGTTTTTCGAAAATTATCCATCGGATAGTTTAGTCATCATATTTGATTTCATTTGCTTCTGTGAACTACCGTATCTTGGCAGGAATATTACAATTGTTTTCTAGTCTATTTGCTGGTTGATACTGTTGAGCGTTAGGTTTTATCAGTTTTTATACATGTTATTTTATCATATTTTGTACTACTATCTCTTTTGCTCGATTGTGACATTAATGAATTCGAAGTTATACTTGAATTTTTGTTTTTCACGGATGTTTTCTTGGATCAGAAACTAATAACCTGATACAAAATACGTCACTCGATTTTCGTGGGATGTGTGTTGCTCAGTTTTTAGTTTTGTATGATATGCTGATTTTCGCATTTTTTTATTTTATCGATGTAATTTTCGACCATGATGTTTAAGTGGACTGTATGATTTAGGACTGATTTACTTGTTAAAATGTATCTTTTCTCTGTTTTTGTAATACCAAATTGAAGACAAACCCGATGTCTATCTATATATTTTAAAGAAAGAAATCATAATACAATGAAGGTATTAAAAATCTTGTGTACGTTAATGCATGGACAAACTAGGATAATATGTATATAGCGTTCTCTTGCAAATGTCTCAATGATTTTTTTTTATTATTTACCGAATGTGAAATGAGGGTCGAAAGATACCAAAAAAAAAGTAAAATCTCAAAAATACTGAACTCCGAGGAAAATTCAAAACAGAAAGTCCCTAATCAAATGGCAAAATCAAATGATAAAACACATCAAACGAATACACAACAACTGTCATATTCCTGACTTGGTACAGGCATTTTCAAATGTAGAACATGGTGGATTGAACCTGGTTTTATAGCGCTAAACCTTTCACGTATGACAGTCAAACTAACCAGTCCAAAATAAATTGATAACCACATAGCTGAAAGGGCAAAAGATCAACAGACAAACAATAGTACACAACACAACATAAAACAATAAACACAGAGAAACACGAAAGCCACAAACAAAATGTGGTGATTTCCGAACGTATGGAAGGATAGGTAGACCCTGATACAGATTTCATGTTGCTGATGTCAGTAAAAACCCTGTTATAATTATAATTAGATAGGTCACATTTGGAAAAAGGGGAAACGGTCGTGAATACATCAGGGTGTACATACATGTAGTAATATTCAATTGTTCAGATGTATGGACTTAAAGAATGTCAAGAATTATTATAACTTGATTTCAAAGCGAAGTTTATAACTTTATTGGATTGATAAATTGAACATTTCGTGTGCGTTTCTTGTAGTTTCTTAGTTGTTCTTGCAAATATTAATCATATTATTTTGAGTAAAATACGAAGTGGACATTCAAACAAGAAAGACGACGAACGAACATGTTGCTAAAATACAATAAAGAAAACTAAAGACTTAGCAACATCAATTTCAACAAAGCTGAAGATTTTCTCATGTGCTCTGAATGGGTGAGCAGATCATGAAATATTCAAATCTTTAGTAAAGATTTGGATACTAAAATAAAATGCAAAAGAGAAAATATAGTTAAGCACTGTATTTAACATTCACAATTAATTCAATTTGTTCTGATCAGTTTATTTATCAGTTTGCATTATCCATGTAATTTTCCAAAAGCATATGGTATTTTTATAACTGGAAGAACATTCAATTGTTATTGCTGCATTATTTTTATGTTCGGCCTTTAAGTTTTCCAAACATTTACACTAAATATTATTTAAATATATATTTATTCCATTCATATAACAATGTTAATTCTTTGCAGGGCTAACTCATGTATTAATGGAAGGCATTGCTATTTGTGTACACCGCAATCTCTCATCAAGACATCCGATTTATAAATTGCTTGTACCACATTTTTATTATAACCTTGCTATCAACGAGTAAGTTACAAAATTAGTTCATTTTACAAAGGAAGGATATTTTTTTCGCAAAGTTCAAGTTGAAAAAAACAACAAATCTGTTAAACAAGTTCTACAGATGATCAGAACATCTTTTTTAGGGCGGTCATTGCATTTTTATATCTTAAAAAATTTTGTCTGATTTGTGCTTCAACGTTCTTGTATTTAGTGCAAAACGGTAAACCCTTAACTCGAAAGTAACATTTGCATATTATGTCATTTATTCTTAGATACGACAAAGATATTGTTCTCAAAGGTGTATCTCCTTCTAATGTTAACATGTGTAAAAATGCATTCATCTGTCTCATTTTGAAATTCAATTGACGAGAACAAAGTGTTTTTTATTAAACGATAATCATGTTTGCAGATTGGCACGCGAAACCCTGTTTATTCCTGGGGGATATCTAGACAATACTATGAACATTCATTCAACTGGAGTTTTGCAATTGATTAGACAAAGGTATGTGTTTTTTGTATACAATTTTGTTGAGTATTGTGTTATGTTTTATCGTTTGTGGTTTCAATTTTAAATAGAGTGTTGTCTTTTAAACGATATCTTTTTAACATTGCCTTCACAGCGGGAGGTTTGAGTAGACAATGTACCAGGCTCTTCCAACCATTTGTTCTTAAAATGTCCTATACCAAGAGGAATATGGTACTTGTTATCAAATATTCTGTGTCTATGAATGTTGGCGTTTTTTTTTTTTTTTTGTTGCACTTAAATGTTTTTGTTGTTCAGTTGTTTTCCTTTTATTGTCAGGTTTCCATTGGTTTTAGTTGTAACATACATTTGTTTTCTCTAAATATAATGCCTCTAGTTTGGAGTAAGACAAAGCTAAATCGCAAACATACTGAACTGAAAATTCAAAAGGGCGCAACAGTTCAAATACATCAAACGAATTGATAACAACTGTCATATTCCTGACTTGGTACAGACATTTTATGTAGAAAATGGTGGATAAAACCTTGTTTTATAGCTAGCTACACCTCTCACTTGTAAAACAGTTGCACAACATTCCATTATATTGACAACGATGTGTGAACAAACAGGCATTATAGGTAAAAATGTAAATAATGGGGAAACAACAGTCAACATTAATTTAAACACTATAAAAACAATCGAATAAGCCAAATGAAAACATCTCTTGAAAACTGGAAAAGGATGTTTGGTTAAAACATATATGTTTTCATCCTTCACAAATTTATCCGGTTGACAAAGACAATGGCTAGGTGTTGTAGATTCATTTATGTGTATTTATAGGTTGGGCGACTGGAATATGAATATCGATGGCACGTTTCCACGAGATCTAGAAAATAGAGGTGTAAGTGCATGTTGTATAGAATTAAATGTAACACTACGTTTCAAATTGGATATACTCTTAAATAGTTTAATAATTTTTTTTTGGGGGTATGCTTGCATGCTTTTATACATGTGTATAGATATAAGAAAATGTGGTATGAGTGCCAATGGGACAAAGCTTCATCCAAGTCACAATTTATAAAAGTAAACCATTATAGGGCAAAGTGCGCTCTTAAGCACGTAGCCTTGGCTCACACCGAACAGCAAACTAAAAAATTACTAGTGTAAAACTGTTCAAACGGGAAAACCAATGGTCAAATCTATATAAAAAAAACGAGAAACCACATCAACAAACGACAACTACTGAACATCAGATTTCTATATGTGAAGTCTGTTTTGAAAGTCAGTTTTAGTTATGTAGGATACGTAATTATACGGATAGCGAATAAACTATCATTGTGAAAAAAAAGTGCAAAAACAAAACACTTAATGAATTGTATGCGTCCGAGGTGTTTTTGTTGATAAATTCTCATCGGGGACGCTCTCAAGTCGAATATTTGAAATTAGAATGTGTAAGAAACGAGGCTCCGATTTTTATCATGGCAGAACAAAGCTGAAACGATTAATGACTTACGCATTACAATTTAGGTTTCAGAGGGCCTGTAAATAAGTAAAGTGAATTTTTTTTTTTGCTTTTGAATTTTGATACAACACTCATTTTATAAATGATAACACTGTTAATTTTGATTATGACTAAATGTTAATGTTAGTCCTTAAACCCAAATTTTCCACAATGTTAACTCTGATTAACACCTCCTTCTTCGATACAGATTACAATGCTGACATATATCAATACTAGCATCTTAATATGTTCTTAGCTAATAAATTATCTACTTTTTTAAATTTTGTGTCTTTCATATTACTATTATCATGTATCTTTTACAGTGTTGTATATTCCTCTTTAGTAAATAGATTTCATTTCTTATGTATTTGCGCATCCAAATGCGTAGATTATCATTGAAAGGGAGTTAAGAGAAAATATCCCTGTCCATTAAATTCTGTAATGTCAAGTTTCCAACAAGTCTATATGTGTTGATCAGTATATGAACATGACCAACCGGTATTTTGACATTTTGAAAATAGATAACCGCAGTTTAATTTAATTACAAATCTGTTTGAACTTTGTTGTCCGGTCTTTTAAGACAGCACTGGTCAGATTAATATGCACCCTGATCACACTTCAACGTATTTCTGTATTTGTCGATACATTAATGCACGGTTCATCAACATATATTGAGAATATATGATAAATTATAGAGATAGTTTAATGTATTTGCAGCTTACAGGTGATGATGGAGTTAACCAGGTTAACATACCTGGGTTTTTCTATGCCGAAGACGGTTTGCAACTATACAATGCTATACACAATTATGTAGATCAATATGTCCATCACTACTATTCAGGAGTTAATGACGAAGGTAAGTTAGTTTTATCTGGTAAAATTAAAATATTGGCCTTTATTACATCATTGAAAGAGATGAAATCAGTTTATGATGTCTGTGTAATAAGTTCCGTCATAATTATAGATAAAAGGGAATTTGGTTGTACATTTTGGATCCTAACAGTGTTACAAATGTTTATTTGCTAGAGGGTGGGAAAATCATGAAATAATATTGATATTGTCATAAATGCATAGGAACAATAGGATGAAAAGAAGAAAATCAAAAGGAGGAACTATCCCATTCGTACTGCCCTGTTATAAAATGAACTCGTTATGAAGACACTGTGAAGTTATGAAAAAGGGCTTACGTATCGTCTTTTAAAATTATATTTAAAACGAATCCTTCAATTTCAATCATTTCTTTTTAAGAAAAAAAAGCCAGCGATGCACAAATCATGTTTATCTCTGACGGTTTATGACGTTTTTACACTAAACCCATTGGAAGTTGGATATGTACTGATTGATAATTTAGTCTTCGAAACTTGATCTTTTTATAACATGTTATTGGTTTTGAACTAGCTATTAGTAACTGTGAGACTCTAAGATCTGTACGTAGTGTCTTTTTGTTGTTGGGATTTACAATTACCCGGTCAGGTCAAATTTGTGTTTTTGATTGGTGTATTTTTAAGTGTAGCTTTTTCAACGGATTTTTAAAGTTCTTTCTTATGTTGTACTTTCACACCACTGTCCTAGGTTAAGGGGAGGTTGGAATCTCGCTAATATGTGTTACCCCGACACATTCTGCGTTCTGTATGTATGTACCTGCCCTAAGTCAGGAACCTGTAATTCAGTGGATGTCGTGTGTTGCTGTGTTACCTATTTCTTTTTCGTTCATTATTTTGTATATAAATTAGGACTTTAGTTTTCTCGTTTGAATTGTTTTATATTTGTCATTGCGGGGCGTTCTATAGCTGGTTATGTGTTATGTTCATTGTTGAAGGCTGTTCAGTGACCTATAGTTGTTAATTTATGTGTCATTTATCTCTTGTGAAGAGTTGTCTCATTGGCAAGCATACCACATCTTCTTTTTTATCAATTTTTAAAAATGATAAATGATTGATTTTTAAGATTTAGGGTAACCAGCTCCATTTACGAGAATTTACATCTTTTAACATAAATAATTCGATAAATCAAAAAGCGTTCTATTTTCTAAATTTCACAAATATGAACGAAACAGATCTTAGAATGATTTGGTTGTAATATTTAGTTCCTGTAGGTTACATAGCTGGTTTGCAATTTTAAGACAGAGGCCATTTGTTGACAGTATCTATTTACCTTTCCAGAGCCGCTCAGATATCCAGGTTTTTTTTTAATTCGTGATTCTTTAAAAAATTAATATCGACGTTTTACTACAAGGATTACTACTAGTTAAACAATATTTCGACCTTAACGGTTATGAGTGTTGTTTATATGGTAATATCAATTGTATCCGTTTGTTATACATATGTTGGGATATCTTCCACTTTGAAGAGATATCAAGCTTATTATTTAAAGTGCTGATTTCTAACATTTCCGTTCATTAAGAAATAACGTTTTAACTTGTGCTTGTCTTAATTCGCCTCTAAAATCGCTTTTTAAAATAGCAATCAACATATCTGTGTGGGCAGGCTACATGTACTTTCATTCATGTTCATCAGCCTCTGAAGGGTCTGCCTTGAAATATTCGTAGTAGTTGTTTTTTCGCCTTACAACCACGAAAGTAAAATTTCTAAGAAAAACAGGCTGTAGTATTCAAACACTCATAGAATTAAAATTGAGAATGGAAATGAGGAATGTGTTAAAGAAACAACAACCCGACCAAAGAGAAGAAAACAGCCCAAGGCCACCAATGAGTCTTCAATACAGCGAGAGAATCCCGCACGCGGAGCCGTGCTTCAGCTGGTCCGTAAACAAAAATATGAACTAGTTCAATGAAAATGGACGTCATTCTAAACTCCGAAGTATACCTTTTTTTTGTTCTTTTAAGTGAAAAATTGTTGATCAAGAAGTAATTGTTTTGTTTTTTTGAATACTTTTTAATTTTGAAAGATGTTTTAAACTGAGTATGCACTTAATGAGGTAAAAGTGTCTCATATGTCTTTTAAGGCAGGAATCTAATATTATTAGTTATAGTGTGTTAGTGACCTAATACGATATATACAGGGTCATATGGAATATACTGAGCCAGTACATATCGTATTAGGTCACTAGCACACTATGTAACGATTTTATATAACCGACTATCCTTATTTATTGAATTTAAACTAGAGTTGTTTCATTTGCAATCATACCACATCTTCTTATTTTTATATTAAAGTGTTCAAGTGTTCAATTTTAAGAACCTACTTCCATTGGTCTGCACAAAAAAAAACTAATGTCAATAATAACAATTTAATATCAACACCCTTGATATAACAATATCAAATAGAACTTTCAATAAATTTAAATAAGCAAATAGTGCCAAAGTCGTTACTCCACTACTAACCGTGTATTGAAATAAGCCCCGCCTCCCTACTAACTTAATATGGAATATACACGGTCTCCACACGGACGCTTTTAACCAATCATATTCCTAGAAATGTATTTTGGCTGATTTTATCTGATGTATAATACATTATGTATAATGTTAGATTGTTACACTGTAATAACTACTTACTTACTTACTTACTATAAAAGAAACTAAAATTAAAAATCATACAAGACTAAAAAGGACCAGAGGCTCCTGACTTTGGACAGGCACAAACGTGTGGCAGGGTTAAATTATTTTTTTTTAGATCTCAACACTCCCCTATACCTCTAGCCAATGTAGAAAACAAACGCACAGCAATACGCACAGTAAAACTCATTTTCAAAGAAGCCCTAGTCATACATATTTTGCTTTCAAAGTTCTGGTTCCTGGAATATGATTATATAGAAGCGATTATGACGAACCAATTTTATAAAGTTGTTTATTTGATTTGCTGGAAATAACAAGATAGATCATCGAAGATACGCATGATCAACTTTTGTTAGGGCCAGATATCACCGTTAAATTTAAGCCAACAAAATACATGAAAACAATAATAAATTAAACGTCCAGTTTTATTGTACAATTTTAATAGAAATATTAAACAAAAAGAAATGTCAATTTATCTGTAAAAATATCAGAATGTCCGATCCTAGTCTTTTCTTTATTCGGGATTCTTCCCTTATCTATTGCGATATCCAAACGGAATAAAAATATGTCCAAAACTAGTATATTCCATCTAAAATATAATTTGTTCTTGTTAGCATTAAATTGTTACATATAATCAAAATTTTACGATAAGAGAAAGACTGTATCACTAATTGTTATTCCTCAGTTCACATAATATATCGACATACTGTATGTTCACTGGTATGCCGGGTCCTCAACGTTCTTAATATATAATAATATTTGTATTGCTTGATTAAAGATATCTTGGATAGGTTGTTAGGCGACACTGAGATACAGGCCTTTTACGCAGAACTAGTGCTACCACGTGGACAAGAAAATGGAGGAATTGGAATACAGGTGAGTTAACTACCATGTAAATTTTACAGTCAATATTATAATTATTCTCACCTCGACGAAATGGAAAAAAAACGTGCAATAAAGGTGTGGTGTTTCCAATGACAGCGGAATCTACAATTATTAGATTGTGTTTTTGAAAGTTTAAGGAGATTCCCTTATGGTAGGTTAGTCTAAACAGTTATGGCTTTGGCTATCGATGGTATATGTATACATACACAATATCACATTGAAAATCAATAAAATCTAGCATGTCCTATATTGAGCCTACCCATACTTTAGTGTATATATAAGACATATGAAGAGAGGATATATTGCTGATATTACAAAAGCGTGAAATGAATTCATTAAAAATAGAAATACAATAATTAGAAAATGATTATTTTAAGCAGCTTGTCGTCGCAGAAGGAACGTATTTGAAGAAGTATTTATTATACATTTTATAACGTATACATAAAAGTTACGGAAGAAAAACAACATTTAGTGTTAGGTACTTGGAAAGAACACGACAATTCACACGTACTTCGTAGTTTACCATTCAGCGAGTAACATTTGTCTGAAATACTCAAGTTGAACTTGCAAGTTCTACAGGCAAATACAATAACTGATACAGACGTCTTATCTATTTTTAGCTCACCTGACCTAAAAGGTCAAGTGAGCTTTTCTCATCACTTGGCGTCCGTCGTCCGTCGTATGTCGTCTGTCGTCCGTCGTCCATCGCTAACTTTTACAAAAATCTTCTCCTCTGAAACTCCTGCGTCAAATTTTACCAAATTTGGCCACAATCATCATTGGGGTATCTAGTGTAAAAAATGTGTCCGATGACCCGACCCACTAACCAAGATGGCCGTCATGGCTAAAAATAGAACATAGGGGTAAAATGTAGATTTTGGCTTATATTTCTGAGACCAAAGCATTAAGAGCAAATCTGACATGGATTACAATTGTTTTTCAGATCAAGATCTATCTGTCCTTAAACTTTCAGACACATCAGACAATCCGTTGTTGGGTTGCTGCCCCTGAATTGGTAATTTTAAGGAGATTTTGCAGTTTTAGGTTATTATCTTGAATACTATTATAGATAGAGATAAACTGTAAACAGCAATAATGTTCAGCAAAGTAGGATCTACAAATAAGTCAGCATGACCAAAATGATCAATTGACCCCATATTGAGTTATTGTCCTTTAAGATCAAATTTAACAATTTTTCGAAATTTTTTGTAATCTTTTATAATAGTTTTCTCCTGAAACAACTGAGACAAATTTAAGCAAACTTGGTCACAATCAGCATTAGGGTATCTAGTTTAAAAAATGTGTCTGATGACCCTGTCTGCCAACCAACATTGCAGAAATGGCTTAAAATAGAATATTGGGGGAAAATGCAGTTTTTCACATATATCTCTGAAACTAAAGCAAAAGTATAACGGTTGCATTATTATATGCATTAATTGTAAATAAAAATATCAGGTGAGCGGCACAGGCTCCTTGGAGCCTCTAGTTTTCAAAATCACGGACTATTCCTGGCGGAATGTGACTGTTCTGTCGATAAAAAACATCATCTTTGATACTTATCATTAAAAACAACTACATTTTACAGGGAGTTCGAATTCCAGGAGACAACGACAGATTCTGGACAACTGGTCAGCTTATTGATACCCTTACATCAACAATATTCATATGTTCGGTTATGCATGCTGCTACAAATTTTCCACAGTATGATCAATATGGATTCCCGCCAAATTATTCAACATTACTTCATGGAGCACCACCTCTAAATGCGGTATTGTTTGTTTTAATTTGTTTATCAACTATACAGTAACATGTTAACTGTTTTATGTAAGCACTCCATATTCTAAAGGTTGAAATAAGAAAATATTTAAAAACAAATAACTTTATTATATGTGTTACAGATTAGTTCAAAGCTATTTTATTATCGAAATACTAAGGATTTTCTTATCCCAGGCATAGATTACTTTATCCGTATTTGGCACAACTGTTTAGAATTTTGGGTCCTCAATCCTCTTCAACTTTATACTTGTTTGGCCTTTTCGATCTATTTCGATCTGAGCGTCACTGATGAGTCTTATGTAGAAGAAACGCGCTTCTGACGTATCAAATTATAAGCTTGGTACCTTTGATAACTATTATAATATTTGATTGATGATTAAATTTAAAAAAAAATCAATGAAAGGACCATGTTTGTATTTTAGGTAATTTTTAGCATTAAATGAGACATGACAACAACATAGTTTAAAGATAAATCTATTTATCTATGATGAATTAAAATATTATCGTTTGCCTTATTTTAAGAATGGGATAGAAGACCAAGCTGTATTAGATTGTCTTCCGTCAGTCAGAGAAACATTCGACATCATGACTAATTTTACTCTTCTCAGTCAAGAAACAACACAACCACTCGGACAGTCTGAAGTTCAATTGATTGAAGACCCAAATGCAGTCACAATCCTGAATACGTAAGTAGTATAGAGTGAAGAGTAACGTTCTTCGATCTTAGTAAGACTTTTGGCTATTGCAAATGTATTGAATAAGCTTTAATTCTAGCCTAATGTTTTGTAAATTTTCTAATGATTTGACTTTTTATCATGAATTTTCCTGTGCTCCGATTCCCTTAAAAGCACTAAATTCAGTGATGATCAACTTGCTTAAAAAACAAAACAAAAGTAATTTATTTTAGAAGAATCAAGAAATGTTAGAAAAATGGACAATAACTGAATAAATGACCTACTAATTTGCCATTTATGCAAAATTAACGTCCAATACTAACACGAACACAGCGGTCGAGAATGGACCATCATTGCATATAAAAAAGAAAACAAAAAATCGTATTTTGTGTTCACTCGTTACATATAACATTTAAGAAATTCTTTAATTCCCGTTTAATTCTTGGTTTGGAAGCTTGTATTACCTCTTAGAACATATTACAAACATGATATCACATCCAGCCAGTACATAAAAATATTGATTTATTGAATAAAGTGTGTCCTAAAGTTGACAATTTTATACTGCTGTAAGGTCTTTGAATAATATCGTAATCAGATAAAAATCATTTTATTTTATCATCAACCTGCATGGCTGTAGAGTTAAAAGACTGTTTGACCCCCAAGGGTGACTGGGGAATAGAAGTATGGTCACCATTGGTCTTCCTCCGACCGGCAGTAAAACCCTTGCCAAAGTGGGGCGTCCGTTTGGCTGTGCGGGATGTACAAATTTGCAGCCACGTCCGGTCAGAATGGGGACGTTAAATCCGATGCCTCGTGTAAAGAGAGTGCCACGCTCTTTGCACGTTAAGAACCCTTGCAACAACTCTTTGAGGGGTCCGTAGGTGACCTGTTGCAAGGCTAAATTTCTGTCCCTATCCAATATACCTTTATTTGCCGTGGCAGTCCAAATTTCTCCGACCTTAATCCCGGACGCCTCTATTACAGAACCTACCAATTGTATTTATTGTTAATTTGTTCTCGTCCTGAATATGCATGAAATATTTGCCACTGGACGTTAAGCAACCAGCAATCAATCAATCAATTAAAGACTGTTTGCCTTACATCCTGCCGATACTAATATGCTGACAAGTCTGTGTATGGCTCAATCTATTGGATATTTACTATTTCAAATTTAAGTTTTAGAAAAACAAATATTTATTTATTAATTTGTATAGACTGGTAACTAATGTTCAGTACGTGAATAAATTTTTCGGTCAGCTACATGTGATATCTTTGGTTTATTTTTCGTAAAGGTTTTTTGTGTGCTTAGTGTCCTTCTAAGTCCATTTTTTTTCTGACACCACTCTCGTACACCACTGCACAACGTTAGGAAATGTTCAAAACGCTTAAAAACATATTTAACCCGATTCTTAGTTTTCAAATGCCAAGTCAAAAGTAAAGTAACAAACTAACCGAGCTTCGAGGAAAGTTCAGAACAGAAAGTCTCTAAGCAAATGGCACAATAAAACGTTCAAACAAATCAAACGAATTGATAACAACTGTCATATTCCTGACTTGATACAGGCATTTACAGACATATATAAAATGGTGGATTTAACCTAATTTCATAGCTAGCTAACCTTCTTACTTGTATGACAGTCGCATTAAATTCCATTATATTGAAAACGATGTGTAAACAAAACAAACAGATATAAAAGTTGAAATGTCTAAAATAGAGGTACATCAGTCAACATTGTGCTTAATCTTAATCACTATAAAATCAGGCAAAAATAACAACAAATATAACAAAGCAGATAAACAAAAACGAAAGAAAAAAATACAAAATTCAAAAGTCTGTTAATTGGTCAAGCATGAATCAGGTGGTTTTCCCTTTTAATTTTAAAATGTTTTTGATATGCCAAGGACTTTTTATTTCACTATGCTATACGCCGTAGGTTTCCTCAGTTTTGCACTAAACTCTATATTTTAGATATCTTAGGTCTCTAGTGGATCAATAACAAACATAACACATCTCAAAATTTATATATCCAAAGTTTTGAATGTCAGAGAAAGAGTTGTTAAGAAAGTAATTGTCAGAACATTTTACAAAACAAAACTTTTTCAGGCATTTTGTTTGTTCTACGTTGACGGCCGCACGGTGACATATGGTTGCTTTAACTAAGTTGATTGGTCTCTGTCTGACGTTGTTATCATTTGCAATAATTCCATATCTTCTTATTCAATTTAGCAAACAAACAAACACACATTTAAAAATGAGGTAGGCCATATCATTTGATTCCAACCCTTCTTTAGTGTAATTGCACAACAATTTCCTAGTGAATCATAATAAATATTTCTCATAAAAGATTTCATTATTTATTTGATTTAAAACATATTTCTTTCAAGTTACTTTATATTATAGGTTCAGAGCAGAATTGGCCCTAATTGAACAGGAGATTAATGATCGGAACCAAGAAATTATAGCAGGAAACCTGAATCCAAATTTTATTCCATATACTAGACTTTTACCAAGCAATATTCCGAATTCAATTGCAATATGAAAAACAAAGTTGTTGTAAATGCACAGCAACATATAACCAAAATATATGTTAGTTGATGTATTAGTCAAAACATTTTTTTTTAGTAACTAGCCGTTATCACTTCGAAAAGGATTGATCAGAACTTTTGCGAGTTTGTACTTGAACTCTACAGTTGTTTACATCGTCGCCTTTTTGTCTCCGGTGGATATACGTCTTTTGACTATCTGCCCACCTCTCCTTATTATTGTATTAAAAAACATGGCTCATGTATTTCGTAAATTTTTTATAAATAAGAACACTAAATGTCTATTAAACATTGATAGTATATATGTAACACTCCCAAACGTGTCCTTCCCCCCAAACGTGTCCGATTCCCTCAAACGTGTCTATTCCCCCAAACGTGTCCGTTATATTCAATGTTGCCCAAACGTGTCCGATTTCATAACCCCCAAACGTGTCCGATAAATGTTATTCGCCAAAACGTGTCTACTGTTAAACGCCAGAACGTCTCACGTCTATTAGCGCTAATACATGTATGTACATGTTAACGGCAAATTCTATGATGGGGGACACATTTGATGATTATCATAATTGCAAATTTAATCTGTAACACAAAAAATTAACTTTTGACTGTAATTGTTTATTGTCCAGTTGCAAGTATTTCATGCATATTTAAAGCGAATATACAAATCATTTTAGTACAGTTGATTTAATCGTTTACTAAGTGAATTATTTTGTACAAATAAAATCTAAGACGATGCATTTTCATAAAAATCCTGTGTGTGAATATTACACGGCGGGAAAAAATTGACTACCCTTTTTTCAACAGTCCTGATATTTTAAAAGCTCTTCAAATCATTAACTGGTTTTCGGTTGTTTTTTTTAGGTTTCGAGCATCACTAAAGACACACAAACGAGAGACATAACGTCCAGTGCCAAATATTTCATGCATTATTTGAACGACATCATGTTAACAATTAATGACCCCCAAGAATAGAAGTATGAACACCATTGGTCTTCCTCCGGCCGGCAGTAAAACCCTCGCCAAAGTGGGACGTCCGTTAGGCTGTGCGGGATATACAAATTTGCAACCACGTCCGGTCAGAATGGGGACGTTACATCCGATGCCTCGTTTAAAAAGAGTGCCACGCTCTTTGCACGTTAGGAACCCTTGCAACAACTCTTCGAGGGGTCCGTAGATGACCTGTTGCATGGCTAAATTTTTGTCCCAATCCAATATACCCTCATATCCCGTGGCAGTTTAAATTTCTTCGACCTTCATCCCGGACGCCTCTATTACAGAACCTGCCTATTTTATTTATTGTTAATTTGTTCTTGTCCTGAATATGCATGAAATATTTGCAACTGGACGTTAAGCAATCAATCAATCAATTAATACTGTAGATAGGTTCTATTATTATACAGGAAATTTATGATTGGGCCTAAATTTTTACGGGTATTCGGGATTAACACTAGTTTGGATATTAATAATATTTAAGAGCGAGTAAAGACCGTTTTTTTATCACTTCAGTAAAACACTTCTTCAATCTCAGTTTTGTATTAGAGGTCGTTTTAAATAAAAGTTGCTGAAATCTTAACTGCCACTAGAAAAAAATCAATAGGGACAAAATTGTTGCCTTCCGAAATACAACGGATGGCACCATGAAAGAGTTGTCAGAAAGGTTTTAATCTGCAGAGAAAGGGACTTTCTACCTACACGAAGTATCTGATTTAATATCCAGAAATTAACTTAGCGTGGCTGCTTACATTTACATCCTACATAGCTTAGCAGACGCCCCACTTTAACCGTTATACTGTTAAAAAAAGACCTATAGTAATTTTTTTTTTTTTTTTTATGAAATAGTAAAATGAGTTTACGTTAATGAAAAAGCAATAACCAAATAACGTACGTATTTATAATATGGACACGAATGATAGTTCATTTATAGAAAAAAAATGAAGGTTGATATGGACACGTTTGGGGGATTGGACACGTTTAGGTGTTTATTAAAAAATGGACACGTTTGGGCGTTCATACAAATGACACGCTTTGGCGCCCTTTTACATTAAGACTTGTTTTGCAGTTCAGTGACGTCATGTGGACACGTTTGGGGGAATCGGACACGTTTGGGGGGAAGGACACGTTTCTGAGTGTTACATATATGTATAGATCTCTTAACCCTCTTGCTGCCAAAGGGACATTTATGGCTTCTACACACAAATCTTGTTGATTGTGTAGAACGTCAAAGGTTCATGGTAACGTCACAATACTGAGGGGCACTGGCAACGTCAAAGACGGCGCCAAAAGGACGATTTTGGCGGGAATGAAGCAAATTGAATAAAATGCATTATTTGTATACTTAAAACGGATGTTAAACAATGATACAGGATCATAAGCTTGTTAGTACTATAATACCAATTTATTTAACGTGTTTACTAATTATATAGTTCGTCATTTTCATGTAAAATGTTGCATACTTTCGAGAAATTTGTTAAACGTTTTTTTTCATACATCTTTCAATCAGAATATCTCATATAATAATCGCATTCCTAATAAATAATCATAGAAAAGGTAACTGTTATACTTGATTACGCGAAATATTAATATTCACAATACACGCTTTATTTAAGAGAACTGGAAAATTTCTTTAGGGCTCAAATGCCGCGATTGAATTCTCAGTGAAGATTTTTTTTTTGTAAAAGTACACAAATGTTACCCGATATACTTGTATTGCCATACGATATTTCAATACATTTTATACCCGTTTCATCATTGAAGCACTAATCTAAAAATATTTATTTTCATTCGAAATGGGGATCAGGTGACCCAATGATTTCTTTTCCTATCCTACATATCATCCTTTCCCAGTGGCAACCTCAATTTTCAGCCATTCATCACAGATCTTTTACTTCAAGTTGTAGGACCCACTGAGCAACAGATTTATTGGACATTAAATTTCAGACATCCTTAATATTGCATGAAATACTTGCCACTGAACGTTGAGAAGAGAACAATTTATCAATCAACAGATTTTAAAAGATATTTGGTGTATGCCAATTACAGTGTGTACTTCATCATAGAAAATGTTAATGAATTATTGATTCAGGTTCACTTGTCATGCTTACAGACAATAGAAATTAATTTTAGAGAATTTCTTCCCTCGTTTTTCTGTTTTTTTTAATTCGTATTTTCAAACATTTCTCTAAAATTTTGAGGAATAAGTGGTCAACAAAATAATAATAAACATGATTAAAAAATAAACAAAATGAATATGGATAGTTATGTCTATAAAAATTATTTTCTCGCCTACCGAAACAAGGCTTGGAATGAAAATTTTAATCTGACACGTTTGATACGTTACAACAAGAAGTAGTTCATAGAATCGGCTGCTCGGAGTTTTTATTTATTTTTATTTGTACACGCATTGTTTTTGTTTTTATTTTTATTGGGGGCCGTTGTTTTGTTTATATGATTATTTGAGAGATTTTTTTACGGTATTTATCAATTATAACAAGGTTTACTAAGCTAATCGGATAACAAGGATAAATATATTTTAGTATTTTAGAGGTGGTTAAGAATCAGTTATGCATTTCACCTGACAAAGATAAAAAAAAAAAAGCACTTATAAAGCTAGTAGCAATGGGTATATTATTTTCATTTTTTTTAAAGACAAGAAAGATAAAAAAAAAAACTACATTTCAAGGTTAAAAGTTGTATTTTTAAATAATATTGTATTAAAAACATCGTTTATAACAATCTTAGAGCAATAGTTTTCATAAAATTACTTTTACATCGCTCTTCATAATTACGGCTACATTGACGCGGGAAAAATTATGGACGGCGGGAAAGCGCTGTTCTACAGAGAGGCACAAGTTTTGCAACGTCACAGATATAAAACGTCAAGATGCTTTTGGCGCGACGAAGCAAGAAAAAAACTCGGCAGCAAGAGGGTTAATCTAAAAGACAACAGACATGGCAAAAAGCAAAACAGTTTATAGATTTCAATGACTTTCTTCAGAAACATCATTTTTTTTATATTTTGCATATTAGAAATAACATAATTATATATCTATACTCATCGACGGGATACCTTGAAAACGTTGAAAAAAGATAATAATTATATGAACGTTTTTATTTGTGATAATTAGTTATTGAAAGATATTTACATTTGTTTGTGTTTATAGTGATTAAGATGATTACACAATCCTGTTGACTGCTGTACCCCTATTTTTACTTATTGTGTATGTTTGTTTTGTTCACGCATCGTTGTCAATATAATGAAATTTGATGCGACTGTCATAAATGTGAGAGGTTAAGCTATAGCAATAAAACCAGGTCCAATTCACCATATTCTACATGATAAAATGCCTGTACAAAGTCAAGAACATGACAGTTGTTATCCATTCGTTTTGTGTGTTTGAGCTTTTGATTTTTCCATTTGATTAGGGACTTTCCTTTTTGAATTTTCCTCGGGGTTCAATATTTTTGTGATTTTACTTGTTGCATATTTATTTGTCGCCTTGTGATGGTATACAATTATAATAGATAACAAAAAGATGAGAGGTTAATAATGTTTGCTAGAGAAAACATTGTCTATTATGCTACTAATGTTTTCAAGAGGTAACATTCTGATCCATTCAGCTACGTATTATTTGACCCATTATAACTAACGTTGTAAGAATTGTCGTTTAAGGAGTATTTCCAGAATTTCTTTCATATAAGGGACATTTTCAAAACGTCTATTAATCTTTACTTAAATTCATGGTATCACATCAGATTCTTAATATTTAAGTTTGTTAATTTGCAACAGCGGTTTGGCTAATTTCTGAACATGTAAGCAATGCCCAAAACTGCACTTTTTAGAGATTTTGGCAAATTTAAGTATCAATTCCAAAACTGTACAAGATGGATATCGTTAACCACAGGCAAAACTATGTTAGCTGTAAAGATATGTTTTATCACAAGCTTGCGAGAAGGATATTCATTCTCCGAGTTAAACTACGCAAGCTATAATGATCCCTTTATTGTATAGTAAAAATTGGAAAAAAAACTGTTGAAAACATATTTGTTTCACTGACGACGTCCCTATTTGAAGTTTTATTTGCACTTGTTTATTATTGCATTTTTTATCTAAATGTTTTCTAAAAACACATATTTCATAGGAAAAGTGAAATAAAAAGTTTGATTCCATTGAAAATAAGGGAAATAGATTTAGTAATTTTTTTCACTAAATCACATTAGGTTACCTGTGTATAACATTTGGGATTTCAAGCGAGAAGTGTCGCCATTTAATATCAAAGAAGGATATGTATAATGTGTTCTATCCAAAACATAAATTGGTTTTATATATTTTTTGTTTTAAATGAACTTATAGCATATTTGTTCGTTAAAGATGTCCAGTTTGAACAGTTCCGTCAGAATTTCAACAGAGATTACCGCTATCTATTCCAATCATTACGATTGATTGGTGTTGATCAACTCAATAAACTCTATCATTTGTATTTCAAGGTCACGATCGTATCAATCGCATTCAATCGTTACGATCGATATTGAGTTAATTAACTTAATCAACTGAAATTACACAACTTTTTCATCAAGATGAAGCTATATGGGTCCTGTTTAAAAAATGATTTATGCATCAACCTTTTCAGAGAGACATAGTAAACACTTCAAACTAAACATGTTTTATGATTTAAATAATGTGTTTAAACAAGTGGATCATAATCTTTAAAATTTTCAAAATTTGTTGAATTTCTAAACTTTTTCCTCCATCAGCCTGTTACGGATGACCTTGGTTTTTGCGACACTTGACCCAAACAGGAAGCTGTGTAAGTTATTCTTTTCCCGTATTTGACTAAATAGCAAAAAGATGTATTTATACTCATGAAATATATATATTACCCAACATCTTTATTAATTTTTTTTGTCCTTTTTTGAAATTTATAAGTGTGTTTTATATGTTTTTCAATGTATACTGTATTTATTGTTCATGTGCATTGTAGCGTTTTCATATACTGTTAAATTAATCATATTTGTTATTCGTAATTAATAGTAGTTTTACACAATTACCTAGAAAAACATATGATGCCAATGCAAGAATACAAATATGGTACTAAGTTTGAGCAATTCGGTTTTTATTTATTGAAGATAACTGTTGATAATGTCGAAACAAGCATATAAAATTAGGGAACATCAATCTTCTGGTTAAGTCTTTCAGAGTATATGTTCTGTTGACAGCAGTCACTGTGTCACGTTTAACGGATATCATGTGATCATTTGCCTTCAAAAACGGACAGAAGTGGAAAATAAAATAAACATCTACCAGTAGGTAATTCACGGTTTATTGTTTCACAGAGTACAAAGTAAATAATGTCTTTGTTCCTAACAAACAAAAAACACCCTTAAACTCCAGCCTGAAATTGTTTGAGAAAAGAAATCCTAGTACTATTTCATAAAATATCAAACAACATAACCAGAACTGCATACATATACAGCACAATGCAATTACATGATTAAACATTTACAAAAAAACGATGAATGAATAGATGCTTAACGTCCAGCGGCAAATATTGGAGTGAATTCGGGACATTGACTTGATTTGAATTGACCTATTATTCGTTCTGTGGCAAATACTTTATAATAATGCAGGACGAGAACAATTTAAAAATAAATTATACTTTTAAGTAGATTTGGAAACGTTGATCAACACCACGCTGAAGTACGTCCATTATTCATTTTTCATTATTCAAAATTCAATAATGAATAATGAAATAGTTCACTATTCACTATTCAATGTTAAGTGATGAATAATGAATAAAAAATGTTTCATTATTCAATTTCAAGTTGAAGCGGTGAATGGTGAAATAAAAATAAAAAGTTGACTGTGACACTATAGCTATATCCCGTATTTCTAAATTCGTCATTTTGGTATTATCTAACAAATATTCAAATAAATATCAGATTTTTTTTTTAATAAAAACACTCTTTAAATTTTTAATTTGGTTTATTTATCTAGTTTCGGAGGATAAACTAGTGGGTTTTCCTAACTATTTTTAACAGAAATTCCTTGGTTCAATGTATGGACGACCTGACTACCAAAACATATACAAAAAAAATAAAATACTCGACGTTGTCTTTTTTTATTTTCACTGGACCTTTGCTTCATCCTCTGATCATAGATATAACAAGTCGATTGTGCTGCAATGGCCATTAGAGGGGTTACGGAGGATCTAAATGCCAAAATACGCGTGAAAATTAAGAAATAGCCAATTTTGAATAATGAAATGGATAATTTGAATAATGGAATGGACTTCCGTGACCCTTCAGCTCCTAATTACAGATATACCTTATACATCATTCGAAAGCTTATTAAGAGAGGAACAAAAGGTTTATAGTCTATATGTTCCGCAACGCATATTAGAGGAGTAACGAAGGACTTAAATATCGAAATACGCGTGAACATTAAGCAATAGCTTATTTTGAATAATGGAATGGACTGCTGCAACCCGTCAGCTCCTAATTAAGGAAAACATTATACACTAAATTAAAGCTTATTGGTAGAGGAATAAACTGACAATAAACAATATGTGCCGCAATGACCATTAGAAGGGTTACGGAGGACTTAAATGCCAAAATACGCGTAAATCTTCAGAAATAGACAATTTTGAATAATGAAATGGATATTTCGAATAATTGAATGGACTGCTGGGACCCTTCAGCCCCTAACTACAGATACACCTTATACCTCATTTGAAAGCTTATTAAGAGAGGAACAAAAGGTAAATAGTCTATACGTTCCGCAACGCATATTAGAGGAGTAACGAAAGACTTAAATATCGAAATACGCGTGAACATTGAGAAATAGCTTATTTTGAATAATGGAATAGACTGCTGCAACCCGTCAGCTCCTAATTAAGGAAAAATTTATACACCAAATTAAAGCTTATTGGTAAAGGAATAAACTTAGAATAAACAGTATGTGCCACAATGACCATTAGAGGTGTTACGGAGGACCTAAATGCCAACATACGCGTGAAAATTAAGAAATAGCCAATTTTGAATAATGAAATGGATATTTTGAATAATGAAATGGACTGCCGTGACCCTTCAGCCTCTAATTACAGATATACCTTACACCTCATTCGAAAGCTTATTAAGAGAGGAACAAAAGGTATATAGTCTATATGTTCCGCAACGCATATTAGAGGAGTAACGAAGGACTTAGATATCGAAATACGCGTGAACATTAAGAAATAGCTTATTTTGAATAATGGCATGGACTGCTGCAACCCGTCAGCTCCATTCCATTATTCAAATTATCCATTTCATTATTCAAAATTGGCTATTTCTTAATTTTCACGCGTATTTTTTTGGCATTTAGGTTCTCCGTAACCCCTCTAAAGGTCATTGCTGCACAATCGACTTGTCATATCTATAATCAGAGGATGAAGAATAGCAAAAGTCCAGTGAAAATAAAAAAAGACAACGTAGAGTATTTTAATTTTCATATATATATGTTTTGGTATTCAGGTCGTCTATACATTTAACCAAGGAATTTCTGTTAAAAATAGTTAGGAAAACCCACTAGTTTATCCTCCGAAACTAAATAAATAAATAAAATTAAAGATTTAAAGAGTGTGTATATTTTTTTTTCTTATATTAACTTGAAAATTTGTTAGATAACACCAAAATGACGAATTTAGAAATACGGGATATAGCTATAGTGTCAGTCAATTTTTCAATTTTTATTTCACTATTCACCGCTTCAACTTGAATAATGAAACATAAACTATTTCATCATTCATTATTCATCACTTAACATTAAATAGTGAATAGTGAACTGTTTCATTATTCATTATTGAACTTTGAATAATGAAAAATAAATAATGGACGTACAGCAGCGCGAACAATAGGAAAGTTAGACTGTGCTTCAAAATGCTTGAATGAGTCATATTTAAAAGATGACTCTTTATGATTGTTAATCAAATTCCGAAATCACTTGAAATATGTTCCGCATTGACTGCATGGGTAACAAATTTACTTGAACCCGTTTTACTGCTTCAATTTTACTCCAATTACGGCGCCCTTGCTGGGCAGAATAACATTAGTACAAGCTATATGTCAGGACAAGCTCGATATTTTATTCTAATCCTCACAGTACTGGAATTTAATGTTACGTGTGTATCAGGTCCCAGCACAGTAGCATATCAATGTGTCTATAAGTAAGAAGGTCTCTTCCTATATGACGGTATAATTCTACAGACGGCACGTGCCGCTGGCATATTATCTCGAATAAATCAAGCCCTTCCCGTCTCCGAATCTCTTCGCCTTTTGAATGTATATATCGATA
This sequence comes from Mytilus californianus, assembly GCF_021869535.1. Lineage (NCBI taxonomy): Eukaryota > Metazoa > Mollusca > Bivalvia > Mytilida > Mytilidae > Mytilus > Mytilus californianus. Next base: position 49,564,032 of record NW_026262745.1, on the reverse strand, counting down.
GCGATCGGAGTATAACGACTGTATTATTCGGATTACTGGAATAGGTTTTTATATGTCTAATAATTTATAACGGGTTATAATTTCATCGTGGATATTTACAAATCAATGGGTCAGTAATTTCATGTTTCGATTACTAGTATAAGTATATGCTGTGCACTACTCTTTATATCTAATGTGTGGTAAAAAAAAAAGGAGAAGGAGATTTTGTATGATTGCCAATGAGACAACTCTCCAAAAGTGACAAAATGACACAGGAATTAACAACTATAGGTCACGGTACGGCCTTCAACCATGAGTAAAACACATACCGCATAGTCAGCTATAAAACGCCCCGAAATGACAAATGTAAAACAATTCAAACGAATAGGCTAAATCTTTATTTGTGAAAAATTTAAATGAAGCAATTTGAATAATCTTTAAGAATGAAATTTAAAATGATATAAATGAGAAAAGTATGAATGAGTTACAAATGTATGGTCTTGCAATGAAATGAATATGTATGGGTCTTCATTATCACAAGACCTCAAAATTTGAATGGAAGCAAAAATGTGCGAATCAAGATAAGGTCTATGCAGTTTGTATATTATGCAGAGACATTTCACAGAGGTATTTTTTGGGGTCACACAATTTTTCTTGACTATGTAACACAACACAAGGTTATTTGGAACAATAGTTTATTCAAGCCGGTCTGGACCAGTGTCCATAACGAACTGTCTCCCCATAACAGTACAAGCAATCGTTTATATACATTTCATTTGAATATAACAGTTTATCAAAATTTCTGTTACTTTGACAATAATAGTTTTTATTCTAAAGATACACAGATGAATATCTATCAAGCTGACTTTAATTGACATGTTTTTACCAATCTGGACAATTTATTATGGAAGCGCATATGGTACACCCCTTGTAAAGTTATTTTGTTGCAAATAAGTCGGAATTATTAGTTAAGTTGTGTGTAATAAGCTGGAATCAAATCATCATGTGGAGTCAACTTGTCGGAATGATGAAGAAAAAATTGCATTACAATGTCGACTTGCTAATATAAATGTAATGACATAGTAATACGAAGTCGACATGTTGAATTCAATTTGTTAATTGATTATGTCGACAACTTGTTTATTTGATGATGAGGTAGAACCACGTGACCATTTTGGAAAAACATAGGTCTATTTTTAAATCGATTTCCATATGTCGTTTGTTTAACGTGCTTCGGATGAGTGTCGCTATAAGTTCAAGTTCAAATTAAAGGTCGAGTTGTTGCTCAGAGTTATTTGGTATGAAAATGGGGAACGGCAGTCAAATATCGGAAAAAAAGTACGTAAAAATAACAATATGTCGGACATAAGGGGGATATCCCCACACCACTTGGTCGGCGTTTGTTGTCCATAGTTCTCAAACAGAAGAAGTAAAATAAGAAATTCGCGAAGGATTCCACGGCACCTTCTGTCTCGCATGCGATTGCTGCTGTCAGTGTAAAATTGTAATGTTTACTGTAAAAAGTTCATTTTTCTGTAACATACAAAATTTTAAAAATAGTTTTTTTTCTGTAGATGCTTTATCTTGATCTGAAAGAATAACTCCTATACAAGTTTTATAACAATTCATGGAGATTTACAAATTGATCAGGACAAAACAGTTTTACTTACCAACGTTACGCACGCTGTTCCTACAACCCCTAGGATCTAATACAGAAATTTCCTCGGCAAAACAAAATAAAAATGTTAGCAAACACGAACCACTATTAAAACAAATTCAGTATATGTTTAAAATTATGTTTTTATAGCTCTTGATCATATACTAAGTAATATCTAGTATATTTGAGGATTAAAATAACAAAGCTATGTGAAAAAAACGGATGTCCAACGTTACATTTATGAAAAACTGTTTTAACTCTTATATATAGTGATCCTATTTCTTATTCTCTGATCTTCCTGAAACTTGGCATGAACAACGACATCTGTCGGTTCTCTGTGGCGTTAAAGCCGTTATTTTGCCAAATTCCATTTGACTTGGTGGCTGTATATTAAGCTTGAATAAGAAAAATGTCCAACGACGTTTTTCGTTAACTCAACGACTGAAAGTGAATTTTATAAGTAGATATAGCAGAAAATAAATAAAAAGAGTAACACAATAATAACATCTATCAAAAGTACAAATATTTGCCTCATTGTTCGTGAGTTCAAATATTGCAGATTCTATAAAATCTTCTCTACACATTCGTTTTTCAAGCGGTAGCCATTTTGTCCAAGTTGATATTTCATTTTTCAAAGCAGTTAACGCGTATTTTTTAACTGATATTTTATAATAAGTTATTTATAATTGATCAAAACAAAAGTTAGATACACGAAGAGTACAAAATGCCAAGATTCTTTTCTTATTAACTACATGTTTGAGTGTTAAAGGAATAAAATGCTTCCACACATTACAAAACGGTAGCCAATTTGTCCAAACGTCTGAAAACGTCGAAAAATCCGAAAACGCTAATTTCCTACGTTACATGTGCTAAAGTTTCAATTAAATGCTCATGATAATTAAAACAAATCGTGTGGTTAAATTTAGAAAAAGATGATGATGGCTGCCGAAAAAAAAGAATATTGCATGTTGCTATAGACTCCGGCCGGGGACATAGATTCGACACGAGTTAAATTTTGCAATTTTTATTAATCGTTTATAGCTTTTAACGATTTATTTAAAAGAATGGTGAAATGGAAAAAAAATCTCTATACATGAACGAATACATGAACTTCGTTCAAATTTTGCAAAGACAAATTGGAGACACCATGACCGTTCTCTAAATGCAAAATGCGAATTTTAATTTATGTTGCGGAAGTACTCCGAAATAGATCATTTAAAATCGTCACTTCAGTAAGGTGCATTCACCAATATTAAAAGACTTAATACAAGTCCACGGAATGTTTTACTTCGCGATTTGTCCTGCTATTCATGTTATAACTGTCGTGATGAAAGTAATTCCTGCACTAGCGAAGACGGAACTTTTCGCCAATATAAGCTTGTGCATGAAATGGAGGTAATTGAAAGACAAACAGCGACGAAAACCGTGTCATTGAATTAATAAAACCCGGGATTGTAATATTTTTTTTACGGACGATCCAGGAGTAGATTACTATATTCAAAATGTATATCAGAAGTTAAACAATTTAAGCAAGCAACTTAAGATGACTTGGGAAATAATTCTCAAGCCAAGGTTCAAGTAATTGAAGCGGTGTATTTCGACAAATTATGTGCCAGGGAAAATACAATTCTATTCAAATTAACCAAGGGTAAAAATGTTTCGATTTACTTGCAGAGTATCAGATATATTTGCATTTGGGTTGAATTAAGATATAGAAATTTTAAAATGACAGATGATTTGCACCATGAAATTAAACATCCTATGATAAAAGTTTTGTACATCTAAAAAAAACAATTTATTTATGGAAAACCGTATACATGTACTTCCGTCCCAGTTTTTCCTTCCTACATTACTTGCGACAGTACTGCATTTTTCGGCGAAATAACTTGAAGGGTAAACATTAGTAAATCAATTTCCACAACTTGAGGTAATTTATGATGAAATGACATCACAAAAAGAACAGAACCAGAATCAAGCAACAACATATAAAAAAACGAATAAAACTTGCAAAAATTAATCGAAGTCAAAAACCCTCTTTGACGCCGCATTTTTAGTGTAACGTCGTGTTGTAGGAACATCGTGCACAACGTTACAGTTGCAATTAAAATAAACCAAATTTTCCTGTTCCCTAGTATCTAAGTACATGAGTAGAATCGCAGTGAATTACCGGTATACACAATGAAAGCGCACGTGAAAGGAACCGCAAGCTAAATAAAAATAAGAAGATGAGCAAAACCTTTATCGCATAGTAAGAATATTAAATGACATGTAAAACAACTCAAACGAGAAACCTAACGATCTAAATGACAGTACTGCATTTTTCGGCGACGCCATTACTGAATAAAGTGAGGAGATGTGGTGTGATTGCCAATGAGACAACTAGCCACCAGAGTTTAAATGAAGAAGATGTAAGCAATCATAGGCAGTCGTACGGCCTTCAGCAAATCGTAAGTATAGTCGGCTATAAAAGGCCACCACGTTGAAATATAAAACCATTCAAACGAGAAATGTAACGGCCTTATTTATAACAAAACAATTTACGAAAAACAAATATGAAACACATGAATCAACGACAATTCAGGCTCATGACTTGAGGTATGTGATGGAGAGATGTTTTATTGGCCATCATACCACATCTTCTTTTTATATAGGCTTTCAGTTTTTTTGCAGTTAATAAAACTGTTTTGTCCTGATAAATTTGTAAATTTCCAAAAATTATTTAAAGTTTGTATGTTACTGAAAAATAAACTATTTACAGTCAACATTACAATTTTACACTGACAGCAGCAATGTCATGCAAAACAGAGGGTGCCCTGGAAACCTTTACGAATTTATTACATTTACTTCTTCCGTTTGAGAACTAAGGAAAATAAACGCCGGACCAAGTGGTGTGGGGATATCCCCCTTATGTCCGAAATATTGTTACTTTTATAACTTTTTTTCTGATATTTGACTGCCGTTCCCCCTTTTCATATCAAATAACTCTGAGCAACAACTTGACCTTTTATTAATTTGAACTTGAACTCAATGGATAGCGACACTCATCCGAGGCACATTAAACAAACGACATATGGAAATCGATTTAAAAGTAGAATAATGTTTTTTTTCAAAATGGTCACGTGGTTTTACCTCATCATCATCAAATAAACAAGTTGTCGACTTAATCAATTAACAAGTTGAATTCAACATTGTCGACTTCATATTACTATGTCATTACATTTATATTAGCAAGTCGACATTGTAATGCAATTTTTTCTTCATCATTCCGACAAGTTGACTCCACATGATGATTTGATTCCAGCTTATTACACACAACTTAACTAATAATTCCGACTTATTTGCAACAAAATAACTTTACAAGGGGTGTACCATATGCGCTTCCATAATTTATAGTTGCGAATCTTGTGTATGTCCAGTTCATTAACTAATTGTTATTATAACATGTCAGCATATGGCATAAATGTGCACATGTACTTATATGTATATGTAATTTTAACCTTGAATTAAAACAATCAGTCTAAAACTTATTTGTATAATTTCTTGATAGATATTTCCGTGTGTTATTTCATTCAATGAATTTTATTTAACATATTAAGAATATATATATTTTGAAGCCCATCATATTGTCACAACTATATATTTAAAAAAAATCTTTTTCGTTACCAAATGAACCTTATTTTTTTTAGAGCTCAATGTCGTAATTTTCTATTCCCCTAGTTTTCAATGGAATCAAACCATTTATTTCACTTTCCTCCTGAAATATGTGTGAGCGACACATGCTCTTTAGAGCCTGTTCTCAAATTTATCTGAAATATTACAATAGGATTATATTATGTCTCAATATTTATGTAAATCAGTATGATTTAGATACATGCCTTTGTACTGTATATGATTACATAAGTACATAATTTTCTTTGAAACCTTGGGCTACAACCCTATTTTACCGTGTTAAAACTATTAAACGTATTAGGAATGTTGAAGTCGATTCTTTATAACTCTAATATAAAAATAAACAATTTCATTTTGATCAAAGAACATTTTTTACAACTTTAATAGCACGGTCAGTATACGGTCATGGCTGGTTTAGGTGAGGACAGTAATGTTTTCATGACAGTTGTGAACAGTTTATTTGGAATGTCTTGTCTGGAAACTCAGTTAATCGTCCTTTGATTTTCATTGTCTATTAACACTGGACACTTTAGATTTGCAAAACACTCATTTGCAAATCCGCCGCCGCCTCTCCTTAGAGCTACAGTGTCGTGTATATAACCAAAATGTGCGGAATTACATGGGATTCAATAAATTCATTGCTTTTCTACTGTTATTATTATATATATTTTTTAATTTGATTTAGAAAAACATGGGATTTTCAATATCCCATGGGATAGGGCAAATCCCATGGGATTGACCATTATCCCATGGGATTTTGGTTAAATCCCATAGGTTTTTTTTTGGTCCCATGGGATAATTGTAGTCCCATGGGATATTTGTTGTCCCATGGGACAAAAAAAAATCCCATGGGACTATAATTATCCCATGGGACAAAATAAAATCCTATGGGATTCAAATTATAAAAATACAGTAATGTGTATGTTACAATGAATTCTGTTTGGTAGTAAATTGTTTAAAGATGAATCTTTTTAGTTGAATATCTTTTTTTCCTTGGAAATGTTAATGCAATTATATTGTTCTATAACTGTTCAAAGCTAAACTTTTAAACAACAAAGCAGATAATGTAAGTATCAATATATGTTTATTTATGAATCTAGAATACTTTTTTGAAACACAATTTTTTCCCATTTGAAAACAATGAAAACTCTATTATTAGGCTTAACATACTAGTAGCTTTTTACATAAATCTATTTTTTTTTCAGGATATCCCTCCACCCGAAAAATTAATAGTTTCTTATCATCCAGCACTGTGTGATAGTAATGTTTAGTCCACTTTTTGGCCATTCAGCACAGAACATTTTCATTATTGTGGTTTTTATATCTTTAGATATTTAATAGAACTTCAATTCATTGACTGAGTGATGAAAATAATAACTGATCTGACTTTTGTCTTTGACTTTATTCTGGTCTTGTTTCTGTGTTTTCTCCTTTTATTCTAAGTGATGAATTTCAATCCATCTGAAGAAGAACAAATAAAATCCGAAGTTATGGATAATAAAAAATTGTTTGCATACATGTAGCAATAACATATGATTTTCAATAAAAATAGCTATGCGGTATGGACTTTACTGATTGTTGAAGGTTGTCCAGTGTCATCAATTGCTACCCTCCTACATCCTTTGGTCTCTGATGGAGAGTTGTCAAATTAGCAATATACCACATCTTCCTATTCTAATATTATATAACAATCAATTTATGTACTCTTCTTTATAACATCTGAGTATTTTCCCCAGTTATATAGATATAAGAAGATGTGGTATGAGTGCCAATGAGACAACTCTCCATCCAAGTCAAAATTTATAAAAGTAAACCATCATAGGTCACAGTACGGTCTTCAACACGGAGCCTTGGCTCACACCGAACAGTAAGCTATAAATGGCCCCAAAAAATTACTAGTGTAAAACCATTCAAACGGGAAAACCAACGGTCTAATCTATATAAAAAACGAGAAACGAGAAACACTTATGAACCACATCAACAAACGACAACTACTGAACATCAGATTCCTGACTTAGGACAGGTGCAAACAAATGCAGCGGTTTTAAACGTTTTAATGGTACCAAACCTTCACCCTTTTTCTGAAACAATAGTGTAACATCACAACATAGAAAGACACACTATAAAATATCAATTGAAATAGCTTAACTCAATCAAAGGACATATTAACACCATTGAACATACACTGAACAAATAAATTTGGCCTATGACACAATGTTAATACAAAATATATAAACTAAGGGTAGAATAATAAAAGTAACATGTTATATCGGTAAGAAATGTTAAACAATTGAAGAAAAACAATATGCTCGAACAAAAATATCAGCCATATTGATCAATGTTAAAAATTAAGGCAATTACAATAACATTCCATTTTTCACAAGAATTTGCAATATATTTTACAAAACGCCAACAATAGAAACAGCACTTCTTTAAGTTTCTGAAGTTCTGAAAGAGTTCCACTTGTGTTTTATTTCAATGAGAAAATACCTTGAACTCTTTGGACATGTTGGAAATTATATCATTGATACAAACAATTATATTGGGTTCTTTTCTTATTTTTGTGTTGTTCGGTTGCTGTCTCATTTTTATATATGGTTATACATATATCCTAAATCTTTTTTTTTAATACTTAATTATTAATAGTAAAAATGGGATATTTTTTATTTTGATAATCTCAAAACATTATTATTCTATCAAATAACTTATTTCCAAGTTCACAAAACACCAATGTGTCAGATATTAATTTTAAGACATGTATAAACATGATTAACAAGCAGTTGACATGATGTCATGCAAACATCTCACTTATATTAAACTTTACCAAAAACTCCATACTCAGCGAGTACTATTAAAGTTCTTAGTACAGGACAAATTCCTAGTACAGGACACCATGGCTGGCAAACACTAGCATGTGTCAATGTCTAGTCAATCATGTAAGCTATGTACCTTAACCTAAATTGTTAACCTAAGAATGTACTATAATTACACATTATGACATTTCTATGTTCAGTGATCCATAAAATCAGGATAAAAACAGTAAATGTGGTGTATAATGTATAAACAAGAGTGCACATGCTGAAATTTTGCGCCTTTTTACTAATCATTGATATCATGTTGATAGTCCTAAATATAAAGCTTTACTACAACTATCACATAAACTCAACATGATCAAAGAAAATGAATTCAAGGTCATATAAACCCGACAAGAAATACATTTACACCTTACAATCATTCAATATACTAAATACAGTTGACCTATTGCTTATAGTTTCTAAGACTAAACGTTGACCAATAAACCATGGAAATGAGGTGAAGGTCAGATGAACCATGCCAGGAAGACATGTATAGCTTACAATCCTTCCATACAACACATATAGTTGACCTATTGCTTATAGATTAAGAAAAACAGACCAAAACACAAAAACTTAACACTGAGCAATGAACTGTGAAAATGAGGTCAAGGTCAAATAAAACCTGCGAGACTGACATGTACATCATAAAATATTTCCATTCACCAAATATAGTTGACCTATTGCATATAGTATTAGAAAAAAAGACCAAAACTCAAAAATTTAACTTTGACTACTGAACCATGAAAATGAGGTCAAGGTCAGATGACACCTGCCAGCTACACATGTACACCTTACAATCATTCCATACACCAAATATAGTAGACCCATTGCATACGTATAAGAAAAACAGACCAAAACACAAAAACTTAACTATAACCGCTGAACCATGAAAATGAGGTCAAGGTCAGATGACACCTGCCAGTTGGTCATGTACACCTTACAGTCCTTCCATACACCGAATTTACTAGACCTTTTGCTTAAAGTATCTGAGATATGGACTTGACCACCAAAATTTAACTTTAAATTTAAAAAAGAAGATGTGGTATGATTGCCAATGAGACAACTCTCCACAAGAGACCAAATGACACAGAAATTAACAACTATAGGTCACCGTACGGCCTTCAACAATGAGCAAAGACCATACCGCACAGTCAGCTATAAAAGGCCCCGAAATGACAATGTAAAACAATTCAAACGAGAAAACTAACGGCCTAATTTATGTTCAAAAAATAAACCGAAAAATAATTAGTCTCTGATGCATGATTTTTTATTATCAATTGTTTTGGCTTTTAATTAACTGTCAGTAACTACGAGTACTCTCAAATCGTACTTACTTGTTAATTTGACCTGTTGATGCTATTTGTAATGCTTTTTTGTTGTTTGGTGTTAACTTATATCTGGTCTATATGCCAGCTTTGATAAGTGTTTGGAATTACTATAGATTTTCACTTCTTCGTACTATGAACATCAAAATTAATTCCTTTCTCCTTTTATACTGTATGTACATCACACTTCTGCGGAGAAGTTTTATCGAGCACCAATTTTATAGTTTAATTGTTGATATTCACCCAACATTTACTAAGTTTTAGAATAGCTTAATTGTCATACAAGAAATTTCTTAGTGTTCCTAAACGTAAGGTTATACAGACAGAAGAAGAAGTTTACTTATCTACAAAATTATTTTCATTCACCGGTGTTTAATTTTGATATTACAAATGGCGTAATTTTTTTTTCAAAGCTGGTGTTTTTCTGAAATTGTTTAGCATTTCACAGCGGTATAATACTTTTACTATAATTATTCATCCCTTATTTTTATTAACTTTGTATTTACATTGTATCATAGATCAAATTTATTCGTTCAGTGTATGTTCATTTGGTCACTACGTCTTTTGATTGAGTCAAGTCATTCCAATTGATATTTTATAGTGTGTCTTTCTATGTTGTGATGTAACACTATTGTTTCAGATAAGGGTGAAGGTTTGGTACTATTAAAACGTTTAAACCCGCTATAATTGTTTGCACCTGTCCTAAGTCAGGAATCTGATGATCAGTAGTTGTCGTTTCTCGTTTTTTTATATAGATTAGACCGTTGGTTTTCACGTTTGAATGGTTTTACACTAGTAATTTTTTCTGGCCTTTTGTAGCTTGTTGTTCGGTGTGATCCAAGGCTCCGTGTTGAAGACCGTACCTTGACCTATTATGGTTTACTTTTATAAATTGTGACTTGGATGGAGAGCTGTCTCATTGGCACTCATACCACATCTTCCTATATCTATGTAACACATAAACAAATGACAACCACTGCATTACAGGCTCCTGACTTGGGACAGGCACGTACATACAGAATGTGGCGGGGTTAAACATGTTAGCGGGATCCCAACCCTCCCCCTAACCTGGGACAGTGGTGTAACAGTACAGGTTCTTTCAACTGATTTTTATAACATAAGAACGAACTATAAAAATCAGTTGAAAGAGGCTTAACTCATCAGATGGATAAAAATACAAATACTTCAAATACAAGTGGACATGGGCGGGTACTTGTACATCCAAACAACAAAAAAACACTAAGTACAGATCTGAAAGGACCCGCAGTTACTGACAGCTAGTTCAAAGCCACTAAAACAAATAAAAAAAATCATGCATCTAAGACTAAGTCCTTGTTCACTGATCCATGAAATGAGGTCTAGGTCAAGTAAAAACTCTCTGACGAGCATGAGGACCTTGCAAGGTACGCACATACCAAATATAGTTATCATATTACTCATAATAAGAGAGAAATTAACATTACAAAAAATCTGAACTTTTTTTTTCAAGTAGTCACTGAACCATGAAAAGGTCAAGGACAATGGACATGTGACAGACAGAAATCGTATCATAAAGCATCTATATACAAAGTATGAAGCATCCAGCTCTTCCACCTTCTAAAATATAAAGCTTTTTGGAAGTTAGCTAACGCCACCGCCGTAGCCGCCGCAGGATCACTATCCCTATGTCGAGCTTTCTGCGACAAAAGTCGCATGCTCGACAAAAATACATGAACATTTTAAAGTACTAAATTTTGAGTATATACATGTAAAACCACAAGTTACTATCTGAAGTTCATGGTGAACTGTAACCAAAACCTTTAAGTGAATACAATTTAGAGAAAGACAGATGGATGCACAAACACTATCAAAACAGAGCATAAAACTTACCGAACAAGATGTTTTACATTTATCCTTCAGAAGCAGGAAAATTGAAGTGTTTCTTTTCTTTCTCTGCCCTCCATGATATAAACTTCAAATTCATTCATGCAAAATATGAAAATCTGCAAAAGTAGGACTTTGTACCTCAGCTTATTCACATTTTGACTTTTGAACTGCATTGTTCTTTTCATCTTGCTGGCAACCTAAACAAAAAAATGATAAACACATAATTCTGGATTAACTTCGTGTATTTATTTTTTGTTGGTACAAAATTTTTTTCAACTTTAAACGAAAACATCATCACAAAAAAGGACGTCATACTAACCTCAGAAATATTTAAACAAACCAAAATTAATACTTGATAAAGATCTTGTCATAAATGTATAGCATGGATACCTCTTAATTTTGAAGACCATATGTCTATTGCATACTTATATTCCTTTGTACAAGAGTATGCATATTAATATTAAAGATTGATTCTGAGGACTTTAAAATCAAAGAGTTAGTGCCATTATCCCCTGAATTCATTACACTATACAATGCCATAAGGCTACTCCAAGTTGTATGCCAATCTTTAACATTTTTAATTAACATGTTTAATTAACATGATTATTTAAGAGTTTCACAGCTCCATGTGTACACTTTGAGAATCTTACAATACTGTTTATTCTGATTTTCAGAACTTATTGTGAGGTTTTTATTAATGCGACTGAGAGCTGTATTGCATTCTTATATCTGATACATATTAATGAGCTGAAGACTACCTCCGGGTGCGGAATTTTCTCGGTGCATTGAAGACCCATTGGTGGCATTTGGCTGTTGTCTGCTCTTTGTTTTGGTTGATGTCTCTTTGACATATTCTCCATTCCAATTTTCAATTTAATGTATGAAGATTTTTCTGAAATCACAATAATCAATCTCACATTTTTGTCCATTATTCAAAATTAGCAAAAATAAATGCACACAAAAATTAACATTGTTAAAGCTTTTTTTTTTAAATTCAAAATGGTTGCCCAAAACCATTAAATCCTTGTTTGATTTATTTTATATTATTCAAAGCCTTTTATAGCTACCTATAGTATACCTAACTAGTGCATCATTTGGTCTCTGGTGGGGATAGGCCTACTGACATGACTGAAGAAGGTTCAACTTGGAATTTGCCGGATAAATGAGTATTTATCCAAAAATGTAGAAGAAAGATATTCATAACCAAAACCAAAATTATGTTGAAATTAAAGATGTAAATTGTCTGTAATATGTTGTTTCATTTTGATTAGTGAGGTACTGGTGACCTGACGAAATTTATAAACATGAACTTTTGACCTATAGGAGTTACCCTACTGGAGTTTGGATCCAGGTCCGTTCGCCCTGATTCACATTCAACCTTAATTACTTGTTAGCCTGAATAAGTTAATATATGTTTGCCCTGGGTCCATTCGCCCTGATTTTAAATTTTATTTTGTTATCTTGATGTATAATGTTTATTTTTGAATAGAGTATGGTAAAGTTGGTAGAATTTTTGCTCAATATTTATATTGTATTGCTACTACCAGATAATTAGGTCTTTCCACTTTTCTGTGGAAAGACATATTGTATTTGTTCTGATTATTATCAGGTCTTTCCACTTTTCTGTGGAAAGACCTCTTGTATTTGTTCTGATTATTAGGTCTTTCCACTTTTCTGTGGAAAGACCTATTGTATTTGTTCTGATTATTATTTTTTTTTTCTTCCGACAAATGTTTGTTTCGCAATATGTCGCTAATATATATCTTATATAGTATCATACAGTTTATGCGCTTTTTATTTTCACTCATTCTAAGCCGAACAATTTACTTTGTAAGAGTTATCTCCCCGAACACTGTTTTCCTTGTGACTGCATCTCCTCCGTAACCGTAAAAGAAAGCGACAAATTTATTTTATAAAATTGCTCGTTATATCCTTTACATGATTTGTCCTATTTGACCGAAGCGATATAAACACTCCATATGAGAGTTATTTCCCTTTATGCATTTGATATAAGTGATATGCATTTCTATCATGTAAACAACAAGTGATAGAGACCTAGGATCTTTTGATTTGAGGTCCTTGATCCAAAAATAAGAAAATTAGGTCAAGGTCAGAGGTGAAGGTCATATTTTAAATTTTGATTTTGGCTTATTTTCAATTCTTTTCAAAAACCGTATAAGATAACGACAACATATTTTTACTAAATTGTAAGTTGCGACATGTCGTAACACATGAACTTTGGTTAAAAGGGTACGCTAACATTAAATTGGAGTTTTCTCCCCTCTTATATTAAAAATTAGGCATATAGTGATATAACTCATTAACCATATATAATTAAGACCTATGGTCTTTTGATTTAAAGCCCTTGGTTTATGACCTTGAAATTGAACTCAAGGTCATAGATTAAATTGACGTTCTAGATTTTGACCTTCGTTTTTACCTCATATGTATACATGATAAAGCCATGGGACACTTGAACATGGAAAAGCCAACCGGAAGTGACCTTGTATAAACCGGAAATAGCCATTTTTTGTACTTATTTAATGTAAAAGTATATTGAACAATATATTTTTGGAATCAGTATCAAGTAAACTATCAAATAAAATCGGAAGTGACATATTTCAATCCGGAATTAACAACTTATCTCCCTAATTTAGAAAAAAATGTATAGAAACCATATATTTTTGGAATCAGTGTACAATAAGCTATCATTTGACGCTGGATATGATATTTCAAACTGAATTTTCATAGTTCTATATCAAAATTGATCTTTATTGGTGAAAAGTCCTTCAATTGTTCTCTGAACAATTGGTTTTTAATTATTATTATTATTTTTTTTTTTCCGCCAAATTTTGTTCTCGCGTTAATTTTTTGTTTTGCAATATGTCGCTCAGATATTTTTTATATAGTATCATACAGTTTATGCGCTTTTTATTTTCACCCATTCTAAGCTGAACCAGTTTCTTTGTAAGAGTTATCTCCCTATTCACTGTTTATCATGTGATTGCATCTCCTTCGTAAAAAAAAAAAGATATCGACAGAATTCTTTTTACAAATTGTTCATTACATCTTCAGGAATTCTTGGCTAATTTGGAACGAAGCGATCCAGTGAGATCTTATAGGAGTTATCTGCCTTTGTATCTGTTTTTGTAACACATGAACCGTAAGCCGTATAAAAAAAAATGACCAAAATGTTAGTCGCGACATGATATAAGTGGAAAGTTTTTGTCGAAATGGTACGTGTCATTGTTGTAGGGGTTCCATTCCACTGAAACGGTAAATTGAACAAAATGAACTAATTATAGCATCAAACTTTGCAGCTATCATGATGTATACATGCATCTTCTTGTGATTTATCAACCAAGGTCCAACATCCTCACCCCCCCCCCCCCCCCCCCCCCCCCAGCCAACCGGAAGTGACCTTGTATAAACCGGAAATAGCCATTTTTTGTACTTATTTAATGTAAAAGTATATTGAACAATATATTTTTGGAATCAGTATCAAGTAAACTATCAAATAAAATCGGAAGTGACATATTTCAATCCGGAATTAACAACTTATCTCCCTAATTTAGAAAAAAATGTATAGAAACCATATATTTTTGGAATCAGTGTACAATAAGCTATCATTTGACGCTGGATATGATATTTCAAACTGAATTTTCATAGTTCTATATCAAAATTGATCTGTATTGGTGAAAAGACCTTCAATTGTTCTCTGAACAATTGGTTTTTAATTATTATTATTATTATTTTTTTTCCGCCAAATTTTGTTCTCGCGTAAATTTTTTGTTTTGCAATATGTCGCTCAGATATTTTTTATAGCCTTTGTCAGTCTTGTATTATTTTTAATTTTAGTTTCTTGTGTACAATTTGGAGTTTAGTATGGCGTTCATTATCACTGAACTAGTATATATATTTGTTAAGGGGCCAGCTGAAGGACGCCTCCGGGTGCGGGAATTTCTCGCTGCATTGAAGACCTGTTGGTGACCTTCTGCTGTTGTCTGTTTTATGGTCGGGTTGTTGTCTCTTTGACACATTCCCCATTTCCATTCTCAATTTAAACCATATATTTTTGGAATCAGTGTACAATAAGCTATCATTTGACGCTGGATATGATATTTCAAACTGAATTTTCATAGTTCTATATCAAAATTGATCTGTATTGGTGAAAAGACCTTCAATTGTTTTTTAATTATTATTATTATTTTTTTTTTCCGCCAAATTTTGTTCTCGCGTAAATTTTTTGTTTTGCAATATGTCGCTCAGATATTTTTTATATAGTATCATACAGTTTATGCGCTTTTTATTTTCACCCATTCTAAGCTGAACCAGTTTCTTTGTAAGAGTTATCTCCCTATTCACTGTTTATCATGTGATTGCATCTCCTTCGTAACAAAAAAAAAGATATCGACAGAATTCTTTTTACAAATTGTTCATTACATCTTCAGGAATTCTTGGCTAATTTGGATCGAAGCGATCCAGTGAGATCTTATAGGAGTTATCTGCCTTTGTATCTGTTTTTGTAACACATGAACCGTAAGCCGTATAAAAAAAAATGACCAAAATGTTAGTCGCGACATGATATAAGTGGAAAGTTTTTGTCGAAATGGTACGTGTCCTTGTTGTAGGGGTTCCATTCCACTGAAACGGTAAAATGAACAAAATGAACTAATTATAGCATCAAACTTTGCAGCTATCATGATGTATACATGCATCTTCTTGTGATTTATCAACCAAGGTCCAACATCCTCACCCCCACCCCCCCCCCCCCTCCCCCCCCAGCCAACCGGAAGTGACCTTGTATAAACCGGAAATAGCCATTTTTTGTACTTATTTAATGTAAAAGTATATTGAACAATATATTTTTGGAATCAGTATCAAGTAAACTATCAAATAAAATCGGAAGTGACATATTTCAATCCGGAATTAACAACTTATCTCCCTAATTTAGAAAAAAATGTATAGAAACCATATATTTTTGAAATCAGTGTACAATAAGCTATCATTTGACGCTGGATATGATATTTCAAACTGAATTTTCATAGTTCTATATCAAAATTGATCTGTATTGGTGAAAAGACCTTCAATTGTTCTCTGAATAATTGGTTTTTAATTATTATTATTATTTTTTTTTTCCGCCAAATTTTGTTCTCGCGTAAATTTTTTGTTTTGCAATATGTCGCTCAGATATTTTTTATATAGTATCATACAGTTTATGCGCTTTTTATTTTCACCCATTCTAAGCTGAACCAGTTTCTTTGTAAGAGTTATCTCCCTATTCACTGTTTATCATGTGATTGCATCTCCTTCGTAAAAAAAAAAAGATATCGACAGAATTCTTTTTACAAATTGTTCATTACATCTTCAGGAATTCTTGGCTAATTTGGATCGAAGCGATCCAGTGAGATCTTATAGGAGTTATCTGCCTTTGTATCTGTTTTTGTAACACATGAACCGTAAGCCGTATAAAAAAAAATGACCAAAATGTTAGTCGCGACATGATATAAGTGGAAAGTTTTTGTCGAAATGGTACGTGTCCTTGTTGTAGGGGTTCCATTCCACTGAAACGGTAAAATGAACAAAATGAACTAATTATAGCATCAAACTTTGCAGCTATCATGATGTATACATGCATCTTCTTGTGATTTATCAACCAAGGTCCAACATCCTCACCCCCCCCCCCCCCCCCCCCCCCCCCCCCCCCATTTTGTTTCTTTCTTTTTGGAGGAATTCCATTTCGCCTTGAAATTCAGTCCTGTACATTCTACTGTAAAAATGCAATCCTTCTTATAAACAAACTTCTTAAATAGAAATTCATCCCTGCAAAAATCTGCTCCAATTCATGTGTTTTTCTTTAATGAATCGATGAACGATTTGTTAAAATACTAAAATTACAGCATCATTTTGTTTGAACGACAATAGTTAACCTGTAAAATGTAAAATGAATCAAGAAAAAAAGTTAGGTGCGGTTAAAATTCAATGACGTTGAAATTGTTCCTAAATTCGTAAATATTGCTGAATTCCTACCATCAAATTTCTAAACTTGCATTAAAAAACAATTCTGTGCTCTCGTAAACATGTATACGTAAGATGCATGCATGATCCGTCATCAATGACCTGTAAATCATAAAACCAATAGTGATCGTGTTTCTCCGATCAATACATATGTGATCTGTTCAACGGTCTCCCCTGAAAAGACATATATATTTTAGCGTCACGTGACTTCAAAACACCCTCACGCGCGCGGACCTAAAATTAGAATAAAACATTCCATATCCAAATATAGAAAGTGAAACTTCCAAGACGAAATATTACTGAGTTTTTTCCTACAAGTTCAAACAAAATGCACACACAACACATAAAAGAAACCATGAAGTACGAGTTCCAATAGAAAATAGAGTAAATTTAAAAAAAAAGAAGATGTAAAGACTTTTATTCATTAGGATATCCCAAGGCTGTCCGTTTGGGAGTGCAGGATGTATAAGTACGCAGCCACGTCGTCAGTCAGAATATCGATTTAAGTCCTAGGCCTCGCTGAGAGAGAGTGCCATGCAGACTTTCAATGAATGAATCAATCAATCAATCAAAAAATCAATTAATCATGTTTCGGAGGGGAAAGACCGTTTAACAATTGTTTTTAAAACAATTGATTTATATTTATTATTTGTTTTTCTTCTTCCGCCACGGTGGTGCTTTTTTGTTTCGCATGATGTCGCTTAGATTTTTTGTATATGATATCGAACAGTTATTGCGCTTTTGAAACTGACCCTGTTTAGCCGAAAACACTTTTTATTGTAAGAGTTATCTCCCCAAACACTGTTTTTCTTGTGTACACATCTCCTTCGCAACCGTTAAAGATTAAAACAAAATTATTTCACTAATTTGCTCGTTATATCCTTAGGATCTTAAAAATAATTTTGACCGAAGCGGTTCGGAAACTCCATATGAGAGTTATTCCCCCTTCTGTATTTAAAATAAGTAAAAATGTAAGTGTGATTGGTAAACCATAAGTGATAGAGACCTAGGGTGTTTTGATTTGAGGTCCTTGGTCCCCAAAAAAAATAGGGTCAAGGTCAAAGGTCAAGGTCATTTCTTAATTTGGATTTTGGCTTATTTTCACCTCTTTTCAAACATCATATACGATAGGGACAACATATTTTTACTTAATTGTTAGTTGCGACATGTCGTAACACATACATATTGGTATGAGGGCTACGCTAACATTTATTTAGAGTTTTCTCCCTCTTGTATTTAAAAATATGCATATGGTGATATAACTCATTAACCAAATTTGATTAAGACCTGGGTCTTTTGATTTGAGGTCCTTGGTTTATGACCTTGAAATTGAGCTTAAGGTCATAGGTTAATTTGACGTTCTAGATTTTGACCTTTGCTTTTACCTCATATGTATGCATGATAAAGCCATGGGACTTTTTGCATTAAGTTGCAAGCCATATGACCTTGAAAAAGGAACCGGAAGTGACCCTGTGTAAACCGGAAGTAGCTATTCTTTTCTACTTTTTGAATGTAAAAGTATATTGAACCATATATTTTGGAATCAGTGTCAATTAAACAGTTAAATAATACCGGAAATAAAAAATTTCAAACCGGAAGTAACAAATTATATCCCTTATTTAAAAATATTGTATAGAAACCATATATTTTGGGAATCAGCGTACTATAAGCTATCCTTTGACACTGTTAATGACATTTTAAACCCAATTTTTACTATTTTCATATCAAAATACTTGATTTTTTGTGGAAAGACCTTCAATTGTTCTCTGAACAATTGGTTTTTAATTTACATTATTTTCCTTTAATTTGCACTATAGATTATACAGGTATAAAGTTTTTAATATAATACAACTGAAGACGATTTTACAGTGGCGGATCCAGAAATGTTCATAAGTGACTGCCTAAGAGGGGGCCTGCTCCTGTCATGCCCTATACATGATATAGTCATCTATAAAAGACACCACAAACAAAATTTGAAACAAAACATCAATTCAAACTTCAAATATACCAGACTAATTTATAAAAAAAAACAAGTTATGAAAAAACAAATATGACGAACGTGAACCAACATCAACCACTGAACTATGTACAGGCTCCTGATTTTGGACAGGCAAAATATGGCAGGGTTGATATAAAAAGAAGAAGCGGTATGATTGCAAATGAGACTTTTCTCCAATTGAGATCAAATGACATTAAATTTAACAAAATTACTGTACAGCCTTCGACAATGAGTAAACCCTATACTGCATAGTAATCTATAAAAGGCCTTGAAATAACAAATGTAAAACAATTCAAAAAGGGCATGGCGTCATTTAAAAAGGGCATGGTGTCTATTCATGCTAAACATGCTTGGGGAAACACCACAAAGGCGAAAGCTAAGTGCCTGATTTTTGCACAAAACAATAAACAAAAACAAATATGATATATATCAACAATTGATAACCACTGAATAACAGGCCCCTGACTTGGGACAGACACTTACAAAATGTGGCATGGTTTAACATGTTTGCTGGCGCCAAATCCTCCTCTAATTAAGGACAGTGGTGTAAGTGTCAGTTCAATATAAAAACTATAAAATCTGTTGAAAAGGGTTTTTTTCTGCTCTTGGATCAGGTTATTTTGATACATTCACGTTTTCATTCTCAGTTTTATTAACTCATTAGAATGCAACAAAGCAGAAAAACAGCTACCAAAAACACAGACCGGATGTGGCTGGAAATTTATTCTTACCCTTTAACAAAAAATACTCAACATACAGATCTATTAGTACTCACAGTTACTGACAGCTAATTCAAAGCAAATATCAACTAATAAAATAAACATTTTGTGAGCACCCAACCCACCCCTAACCTGGGACAGTGGTTTTAATAACAGCACAACATTTAAACAAACTGTAAACATTTGTTGCAATTGGCTTAACTCAAAAGACTGCAACAAGACACAAAAAAACAACTAATATGAAAACCATAGACACAAAGCACTGAAATAAGAGTTCTTACAATGTTAAATATTCAAATGAAAGTTTTATCAAAATGTACATAAAACTTGATAAAATAGCCATTTTATTGCTGTATTTCTCTTCATTTATAATTTTTGAGTTTTGTGTATTTGTAGGTCAGACATCTTGGTTTTCATGATCATCATTCAACAGGTCAATATTGAACAGAAAAATTAAAGTTGATATTTTCTACATAGTGTGACTTTTTTTATTAATTTGAAATGGAATGTGTTTTTTTCCTACATAAGAAAGAGGAGATTTCAACATAATGACTATAAACAAAAGGAGTCATGATCATAGATGCACAAGAACTTAATCATGTAAATGCAACAACGTAATTATCAATTGAAAGAAGGGAGGAATGAAAAAATATATTAGGATTTTGTTGTCCAAATGAATGAATGATTTGTCGACTCTTTTAAATCGCTCCATCCAATAAAGATGTAGGGAGGAAGATCTTTGAAGAACAGATTGCTAAAATGTTTTGTCTTAGAATTGTAGGAATATTCTAGTGGATGAAATAATTTATTTACTTGACTCTTATATAGTGGAATGAATAAATGTACATAGCATGCTGAAACAAGAAAACTAAAACTTAACAGGAAAAGTGTTTATTTTATAAATTTGCAAATATAAACGTAATATTATGAACACCACAAAGGTATAAGATTCAAATCGTTTGCATATTCATGTATTGCAATGGAACTATAACAAAGAAAACTTTACCTCATGAAAAGAGTAAACTATTAACTGTGTTTTGTCAATTTATTTAGTCAGAAGATGAAATATTTTTTTCAGTTCTATTTTTCATAATAAAACAAACAAGACAAAGATTTCAAATCAATATTTTTTTCTTTAATTAAAACATGTCATCATTTTATTTCAGTTTAAAGACTTTATTTTTTTACTTTGAATATTATTATACTTTCCAAAATAATAATTATCTTTATTGTCATATAAACAAATTAAAAACATGTTTGTGATAAAATGAAAAAAACCAAAATACACTCATACATATATATTATAAACTTTTTACTACCAAACAGAATTCATTGTAACATACACATTACTGTATATTTATAATTTGAATCCCATAGGATTTTATTTTGTCCCATGGGTTATAAAAAATCAAATGGGATAATTATAGTCCCATGGGACAACAAATATCCCATGGGACTACAATTATCCCATGGGACCTAAAAAAATCCTATGACTTTAACCAAAATCCCATGGGATAATGGTCAATCCCATGGGATTTGCCCTATCACATGGGATATTGAAAATCCCATGTTTTTCTAAATCAAATTACAAAATATATATAATAATAACAGCAGAAATGCAATGAAATTATTGAATCCCATGTAATTCCGCACATTTTGGTTATATACACGATACTGTAGGTCAAAGGAGAGGCGGCGGCGGATTTGCAAATGAGTGTTTTGCAAATGAAAAGTGTCCAGTGTTTATTATATATTATATGTATTCCATAGTGTGGACAGTGTGTAACTTGCATTTTTTTCCCTTCACCTTTCAAATACAGTTCTTCATGTTCAATGCCTCAAATAGCAAGTAGGGCAAGGAAATACACTGTAAAAAACTTAGAGTCATGAATTTTTAAGTAAAGTATTGAATTGGTCTAGCTGAAACAGATTAAAAATTAGCAAGTCTGAAGCAGTCAAAAGAGTTCAAGACCCACTTAACATAAAATTGTATATATGTTGGGTTAGAACTGGTGAAGTTTTCTATAATTTTGATATAATTTGTCTAAAAAGGTAGCATGATATATGTTGGTCAACCAATCAGACACTTAACCTTTCATTACTAAAAAATCAAAGAGTTTTGAAATAAATTATACAAACTTGTTTCGTTTAAATTTGCAAAGAAAATTAAATTTCAATTGTATTTTTTAAGCAGTTTACTTAATAAAGTATAATACCAAAAACAAAAATTCACTGAGCGTTACGCAGTCATCTTTTTCATTATCAATAACAGTCATTTCGGGGCCTTTTATATCTGACTATGCGGTATGGGCTTTGCTCATTGTTGAAGACCGTACGGTGACCTATCGTTGTTAATTTCTTAGTCATGTTGGTCTCTTGTGGAGAGTTGTCTCATTCGCAATCATACCACGTTTTCCTTTTATGTATAGAGAAAGAGAGAGGGAGAGAGAGAGAGAGAGAGAGAGTTAATTGTTAGTATGTTATGTACCAAGTTTCTCTTTCGCTGTGACCACATTGTCATACTGTGTTTCGTAATAATTAACGCGACATATAACGGTTGATTTTTTTTTAGTGTGTGTGGTTTTGTTTTTTTTTATTCCCTGTTTAGAATAAATTATTATATGCACTATTTTTTCTCTTTTTCGAATCTTTACAACAACTTAGACGTGTTCGTTTTAAATATTATAGATATTCAAACATAATTTAGAATTGATGAAATCCAATTTCCTATAATTAAACATATAATTTGTGAGTATGAGGGTGGTTGAACGGCTGCCAGTACATGTAGTTTATGTACAACACATACAATAAAACTATATTATGAAACTGTTAACTATAATCTGTCGTAATTGCTTCTCAATTATCCATCAAATAAAAATCAGATCATAAAATAAAATGTCATATTATTTTACAGGCTTTTATATAAGGGTTGTAATTTACTTCTTCTGAAATAATCACACCTCAGTAATTCGTGGATATTAAAGAACTCCTCAACGTTTAAAATTTACACAAGTTAGGAGTTTGTTATTGAATATTTAATTGAGCTATTTGTAAGAACCATGCAGATCTACAAAAAGGTGATTCATCCAACATACCAATTTTTAGTTTATTTTGTATAAATATCTTCACTATAGTAATGAAAATATGAATATACAAAAAAATGTCACCAACAAATAGTGATACAAAAAATGATATTAAATCACTAGTTGTTCCTATTATTCCTTTGTAAATGGCACACTATTCAACGATGCTTATTTTGTTGAACAACTAAGAACTATTTATAACTAGGCACCAAATTGAAGTTTTATAACTCCTCTATGTTTATCATGCAAAAAAAAGTTTAGATGAAATGTAGTTTTTCATGCTTCAGTAATGTTAAATGTGTCATTTCTAACTTCTATCCCCCTGAAACTGCTGTAATTTTAGTCAAGGAATGTACAAAGGACAAACGAAACCATTTGATTTCCTACAAACTTGGAAAATCTACATGCTTAGATGAGGGGCATTTGTCATGATTTGATTTGTTATCGGGCTGGTATATTTTCTTTCCGGGGAGAATATTCTGTGTGTCCTAATCACAAGTATTATCTTGGTAGCAAGTGGAGGAGGAGTAGCATTTTATGTAGACATCCTGATCACCTGGAAAATCCTAACTAGAATCCGACCGGACTGCAGTCACACCTCAAATTAGCCACCACCTTTTCGGGACCAGCGAAGTTGTGCTACCAATAGGATCAGGTGATAATCTCATATTTAAAGATAAATAAGCATGCTGTTTGATAATTTGGTATTATTTTAGCACCCAAGCTTTTAACTTGTAGTTTTCTAGCAAAATAAATTCAGAGGGAGGGGGGGGGGGGGTGTAGAATGATAACATCTTATTTTTCAGTCTATACCATCACATGTTTCGGATCTTTACTCAAATTACTGTATCGTTTATGTGAAACCTTCCATTTTTAGAACAGACAATTGTAGAAGTCTATAAATATATGAGAAACTAAGGATGATTAGTTCTGTTATTGAACAATCACCAAGATTTTGATTCCTCTATGTACATGTATCAGTGCTCCATCTAGAAATTGAAAGGGGCAGGGTGTCAGTGGAGGTCAGGGCACTTTTTAGGATAGGAAAAACATTCATCATTTTTTTTACAAAATAAGTACACTTTTTGTTCAATTGTAACTTTATATACAGCATACAATTGAACAAAAAGTGTACTTATTTTGTAAAATAATAATATCTCTAATATAGACTCAGTGTAAAAATCTGAGAAATTTTTATTTATATCTATTTCAGATAATGCATAAATGTACATTTCTGGTTTTTATTATTTTCTGTTAATAAATTTATATCATATTCTTTTCATGTTTTTATAAAACTGACCTCATTGCATCAATGCCTCATACTGTAATAATATCATACATTGCTCATATTATCACTTTATAACTTTTTTTATTATGTACATGTATTGTGTATTTCACTAAAAACTTTTTTTATAATAATCATTGTATAATTATTATGTTTATGTATCTTGCCTGACAAGGGCCCATGATTGGTAAAATAAATAATGTCTAATGTCTAATGTGCATGTACATTGTAGTAATCAAGATTCTTTCTTCCATATAAGTTTGTGCAGAAAATGTACGCAGATGATTAGCAAAGAAATAGAAGAAACTTTAATGGCCATATTTGAGGTAAAATTTTAATTGAATAGCATGCATATTGTATATTATACAATAAATATATGAATATAAAAAGACAATCAAAATATTGTATTGGCCTCAACCAAACTGTCCCTCAATTGACAGGCCTTAAGGTCTTGAACCATAAAAAAAACTACTTAGAATTAAATTCAACTTTTTGAACCAGGCAGTTTAAATTAATTAAATAGCATATACAAATGTGAATACCGGTTATATATTTTAAAACTATTTAAACTGCTAAAATTTGGTATACTACCTTAAATTGTATAATAGTAACAGACAATCTTATAAGTTATGCACTGTTTAAATTTGTGAATTTTTACTATGCCATTAGTATAATAAACTAAGAAAATTGATTGCTTCTATTCTTGTGATAATTGGAGTACTCTAGATGGTAATATTGATTTTAAACATTAACATGTTAAGGAAAGAAAATGCATGACATATATGCATTTTTTACTGTTCGAGATTTGTAGGGTTACTTTATATAATTATTTTATATGATTGCAGGGCTTAAAAATACCTTCTCTATATTTCAGATATGTGATGCACCAAGTAGGGCTGATCATTTAGAAGAAGCTAGAGGCCTTGAGGTAAATATCTTGTTGAATGTATACCCAAATTCAATGCACTAAGTATAAAATTGGGCTATTCAAGTTCAATGAACTATTTTGAATAAAATTTGAAATACATGTACCTTACTCTTCTACAAATAATTTCATTTAAAATTTTTGAAGAATAAAAAAATGCACACAAAAATACAATTTTTCCAATAAGTTTCATCCTTGGAGACACTATTTAGCTCACCGGGCCCACAGGGCCAAGTGTGTTTTTCTCATCACTTGGGGTCCGTTGTTAAAAGGGCACTAGCTGTCAAATTAAATTCATGTTCACCAATTTTAATCAAATTCTCACATTTGATTTATAACAATGTAAAACATTTATCAAAACTATTAAAAGTCTAAAATTAACAATTAACAGGACACGGGCATAAAAATACGTAGCTTCGTTTCGTGTGTATTTTAGTCTAGATGCCATCTAATTAATTATCGAGTTGACCTCTAAAGTTATCCGATGACCATATAAGCGATGTAAACATAAATATAGATATAAATAAATTGATCTAACTCGTGCTGTTGGATTATTCTAGGTCTATTTAATTTCATATATAGATGAAAAATAAATGTTTATCATCGTTTTTACCTGTATAAAAAGGATTTTTTTGTGGATCGAATCAGTCAATCAAATGATTAACCTTTGTTTCACTTTCAATGTTGATAGTCTTTTCCTTTAAATAACTTTACACATACAATTCACGGGTTATCCATCTCAAGCTAAGGAGGTTAGATTAAAGCTCACATGAATACGGATTCAATGAGGTCGAATTATTCACTTGCAAGTGAATAATTCATAATCAATGTTTTTTAGCTTATTTTGACAAAATTGAACCATACTGTCTGCGTGAAGCTAATTATTTTTTAACTATTTGCATTTCATTAATGATTGGGCAAAAAAAAAATATATATTAGATTTTTTATATATCTCGTAGCTAGTGCCCCTTTAACTTTTACAAAAATATTCTCCTCTAAAACTACTGGGCCAAAGTTTACAAAACTTAGACACAATCATCATTAGGGTATTTTGTTTAAAAGTTGTGTCCAATCAAGATGGCCGCCATGGAAAAAAATAGAACATAGGGGTAAAATGTAGATTTTTGCTTATATCTCTGAAACCAAAGTATTTTGAGCATATCTGCAGTAATGAAAATTGTTCATCAGGTCAAGATCAATCTACCCTGCAATTTTTAGATAAATCATACAACCCGTTGTTGGGTTGCTGCCCCTGAATTGGTAGTTTTAAGAAAATTTTGCAGTTTTGATACGCCCGTTTACGGGACATATTATGGTATACCGTTTACGTCTGTCCGTCCGTCGACATTAACCTAAAAAAGCTTTAACCAATTTGCATGAAACTTTAGCGAATTGTTTATATCTATTGACGTGAGCTCCCTTTCATTTTTTATGAATTTAAAATTTTACGTTTCCGAGTTATGGGGTTTTATTCATTAAAAAAGGGGTGATTTTCCAGTTTTCGGACAATAACTCAAGAGTGCTTTCACCAACTTGCAAGAAATTTTGGTGAATTGTTTATATCTATTGACATGAGCTCCATTTCAATTTTTATAAATTTTAGATTTTACGTTTTAGAGTTACAGGGTTTTATTCATAAAAAAGGGGGATTTTCCAGTTTTCGGACAATAACTCAAAAATGCTTTCAGCAGTTCTCTTGAAACTTTGGTGAATTGTTTATATCTATTGATGTAAGCTCACTTTAGAATTTTATAAATTTAGATTTTTCATTTCCGAGTTATGGGGTTTTATTCATTAAAAAAGGGGTAATTTTCCAGTTTTCGGACAATAACTCAAAAAAACTATCAGCAGTTCTCATGAAAATTTGGTGAATTGTTTATATCTATTGATGTAAGCTCCCTTTAGAATTTTATAAATTTGACATTTTACTTTTCCGAGTTATGAGGTTTTATTCCTTAAAAAGGGGGAATTTTCCAGTTTTCGGACAATAACTCAAAAATGCTTTCAGCAATTCTCATGAAAATTTGGTGAATTGTTTATATCTATTGATGTAAGCTCCCTTTGGTTTTCATAAATTTCAAATATGACATTGAGTAGTAATTGAACTTTATTCTTTGAAAATGTGACGGGTGTATCCTGTACTCATGGTGCAGATGTTTATTGGTTAATATCTTCAATATTATTATAGATAGGGATAAACTTTAAACAGCAATGGTGTTCAGCAAAGTAAAATCTTCAAATAAGTCAACATAACCAAAGTTGTCAATTGACCCCTTAATGAGTTATTGCCCTATATAGTCAATTTTTAACAATTTTTCGTAAATTTTGTAATCTTTTCAAAAATCGTCTCCTCTGAATCAACTGGGCCAAATTTAAAGTCACATGAAACTTCAAATTAAAAAATATTATGCATATGTTTTTTATTACTAAATGGGTAGTTTTTATTATAAAACTTATGTACATATACTTTTTTCTCAAGAAAATTCTCTAATTAGTCCAAATTTAGAAGAAGTTTACTTTTTTTTAATTGCTTGTTTCCAGCAAACAATTCGCCGACATGTTTTCCGTATGCAGTGTGACCTTTCTCGTAAAATTCCGGTGATCGCAATACGCAAGTGCGAATGGAAAACCAAACGTAAACATCGCTCCGTCATCAAGATAAACTATATCTTTTTGTACCTGTTTTCCACGTGCTCCCCTGGTTATCCGAGTATCGTAAGTGAGTCTCGCGAGATTTGACCAAATACAATCAGTTTGGCCGCTGCTATCAAGCGTGAAGCACGGACTTTTACTGCTCTTGAGTAGAGCGTGGTTGGACTTCTCTTAAGTAGAGAATTTTCTTACTGTGGAAGTAAGTTTTTTAATCTTTGTTAAATGTAATGAATGTTTTTAATATATTTTGTTAACAACAGCTTGGAGATTTGGAAGCTGTTTTGTAATTAATGTACTTTAATGGAGTTTGCGTCTGCATTGGTTGCGACGCGTGTTGAGGAAATGTCCTGTAAGTCGGGAAGTTTGTTTTAGCTAAATACATGTACATGTTTAAAGTGGCGTTTGCATAGGTTGCGGCGTTTTATTAGGAAGGTTGTGGCGTTTTATTCAGAAGGTTGCGGCGTTTTATTAAGAGGCTGCCAAGATTCTGCCAATTGCAGGCTGATTTTGTATTGATGTAACTATTTTCGACTTGCCACTTTTCTGACTTATCTGAACTTATAGTTAATGTAACTGTTTACTTTTAATTTTATTCTCTTTGCGTTTGGTTTAAAATTTAGTTAATTACGGGTCTTTGGTTAATATATCTCGGATAAGTAGTTTCCGTATTTTGTGTCTTTGTCGAAGTAATGAAAATAATAAGGAAAATGCTTTGCTTAGTCCAGTTAGCAATTTTAAGACTTTGAATGCATTTATTTTTATGAAATATATCCATCAAAATGTTCATAAGTCTAGGTAATTTTTATCCTTACTTTTAGGCGAGAACTGCCCGCACTGCACAATTTTTAAGTGCTATTTTAATGTTGTTTTTTTTTCAGATATGGCTCAGGTGTTAAAACCTAACTGTTCCCTTGTGGGTAAAAGTCTTATTCCTATAATATTGAGAGTTAAAGCCGCAGACGCTGACGTAGATGTCGTAGAGTTGTCCCGGTTTAAGAAGGACGAACCCCTGGAGAGTTTTTCAAAAGCTGCGTTGATAGCGGAATTTGAGAAATTGACGGGTAAGTAATAATTGAGGGTGGTAAAGGGGGGTCTGAGAACGGAAACACATAACATAAAAACCTCAAAACGTTGAAGCGCGAAGCACGAGAAATAAGGACAAGAAAAGTAATAAAATTTAATAGTCAGCCATCCGTGAAGTTATCACAAGGTCCATTTAGAAACTGTTAATTGCGTCTGTTATGTAAATGCATACAGATGAATTTTAATCGATGTTATTACATCGGTTTAGTTTTTTACACAAAATACAGGTCATGCACGAGAAATTAGATGTCTGGGCATGAAGCACGGGAAATAAATTAAAGTAAGCACGAAGCACGTGTATACGTGCAAACACGAGAATACGAAGAACACGAAAGCATGGAAAATTAAAAAGGCCGAACATTTTGCACGTATATAACCCTTTACCATGCAGCCTCATAATTTATTACGTTTTTCTAAGACTTTTTCAAACCTACAGTTTAAAGTTTATGTAGCTTTAAAATTTGATATTTGGCTATCGCATTGGCTGATAATGTTTCAGTTTTAGATTTGTGACAGTTTAATTTTGAAATGTTAAGTTGATTCTTGTTGTTGGATGTTATTATATAAACGAGTTGCCAATAAGTTTTTTCGTTTTCACGGTTCGTGATTTTACACATAGTACTCTATCAGTTGCGTTTAATTGATCAATGATTTTATTTATATCCAGGTGAATCAGTTAAGGATGTATCAACTCTGTGTGGAAAGAATGATTCTATTGAGAATGTGAGATTACTTGTGCATGAGAGCATCATTTTGGCCAATTCTTTGGGGGCTAGAGGTCAGAGGTTGAGCAGTCAAAACACTTCACCAACAGAAACGCCAGCGGCTAAAGGTATAGAATGTTTCTTTTTTACCTTATTCGTGTTAATAATTTTGTGCAGGTTAGGTTGTTTGTCTGCCCTTATTTAGCCTTTTTATTAAGTGTTTTTGTGAAGGTAGTCTCACTTTAATTTGAAACTTAAGGTTTATGAACCCTTATGTAGACCTGTGTATTTCTAAAGGGAAATGTCCTTCACAGCAATAATAATTATTTCTGTCAGAGACATCATTGCATTTAATAGAAAATGTGGATTTTGTGGCTAACAAGCCTATATTTTTACAGAATACAGACTTTACAGAGATTTTCGTTATAGCATTTTAAACATAGATTACTCACTTCTCTGTCCATGATGTGATAGACTGTTTATTGTTTACAAAGTCCTTTATAATCTTTATAATCAGCACACATTAGAAGGTGTACTTGAATAGGTCTACATTTGTATTTATTTTAACTATTTTTGTTATTTTAAACCTCATTTAGGGAAATCAGTGTTAGCACTACTTGCATGAATCTATTTATACAGAATTGTCAAACATAAAGAGTACAAGGGGAAAGGCTGTGGATTTTCTCTAAATTTCCATATGTTTAGCATTGAAACAACAAAAAGGGTATATAATTTTTATTTGGTTTTACGCACTTACCGTTTACAGCTTAGGCATGTAATTGAGGTCAAGGCATTGTCTTGTAGTCATATTACTTGTATTTGTTAATTTGACATTTTGAGTAAGCTATTGTTAAGATGTTATATTAATTTCCCTCTTGTTTGGCTGTTGTAGGAAGTGGTACTAAAGCTGTCCCTGGTGAACCATGTACTAATCAGCAGCTGCAAGCCATGAGGCAGGATTTAGATGAATTAAAGAACAAATCAAAAGATATACAGGTAGATGAAGCACTATCTTATGTTAGGACATTGGCAGCAAGACCAAAACTTACAACACCGGGAGTATTGCTTGCGGCCATCGAAATGTTGGTTGATGCAGCTAACAAAGCGAATCATAAAGACTGTTCATTATTTTCAAAATCCTTTGCCATGTGTAAAAAATTTGAAGATCATGTTGATTTTTGTGGGCTTGTGTTAAAATTGTTTGGTTCCCAGGAGGACAAGAAGATTTCCTCCTTAATTTCAGACTGGGCAAAATCTAAGAAATACGAGGAACCATCAGGGTCAAAGGAGAGGCAGGAAAAATTAGATGCACCACCTGCTTCAGCTTCTGGATTTCCATTTCCTGGATATGGGTTTCAAAATCCAGGTTTTGGTTTTCCATATCCAAATTTTTATCCGGGGCCAAACTTTAATACTGGTGGTTTTCGGCCTCCAAGAATGCAAGGAAGTAGAGGTAGGGG
Source organism: Mytilus californianus (assembly GCF_021869535.1). NCBI lineage: Eukaryota > Metazoa > Mollusca > Bivalvia > Mytilida > Mytilidae > Mytilus > Mytilus californianus. The sequence goes on along the minus strand of NW_026262745.1, from coordinate 49,532,753 downwards.
AGGTTCTAACGGTGTTTGCTACTTTTGCAAGGAGTCAGGACATTTTATTGCCAATTGTCCAAAAATGAAGAAAGATAATTAATTTTGTGTATTTTTGTATTTTGTGTATTTTTGTATTTTGTGTATTTTGTTTTGTTATTTTATTTTATTTTATTTTTTTGATACCTTTCCCTTCCCAGGAGCTTCGATCTCCAGTGAAATTTTTCACGCGGGTAAGGGTTGAGTGTCTCTCCTTTAAAATAATTTGTAAATACTGAGCATTTTTTAGATGTGAAAGGATATTTTTTGTTAATTTCAGAATATCAGGGATCATGAACCTTTGGTTAAGAAAGAAAAGTTTGAGCCAGAAATTCCAGATTGGGAGTTAAAATCGGGTTTCGATCCATCACGAGTTAAATTAAGAAAGCAAGGTGACATACTTTCAGTAAATTATAAAGGAGAGATCACCCAACCCTCTGTTTGTTTGCCTAAGGCTGAAGAGGTTGTAAATGGTAGTGACTTTAATTTTGAGGATCTGTCTTTTTTAGATCCTAATTTTTTCAAAGCAGGAAATTTGATGTATTGTTCAGAACAATGGGAGCAAATAGGTTGTCCTGATGAAATTTTGGACTGGATTAAAAACGGGGTAGATATTCAGCCCATGTTTAAACATTTTAAGGGTAATTTTAAGGGTCATAGTTATGATTCAAACCTTCCTCAACCTGTATATTTTCAAAACTCTGCTAGTTGTAAAGGATTTGAGAAATTTGTCTCTGACACTTTATTAGAAAGAATAGCCAATGGATCTTTAACTGTACTTGGTAGAGTTGGAGAATGTGATCCCCCTTTACTTGTTTTACCTATCACCATTGAACCTTCAAAACCCCGTATGTGCCATGATGAAAGATACCTGAACTTGTGGATTAAGGATCTCCCTTTCTCTTTAGATACTCTCAAAGAGGTTCCTAGATTATTAGAGAAGGATTCGTTCATGGCATCTCTTGATGATAAGTCTGGTTATGATCATATACTTTTAAATCCTAATTCTAGACAGTATTTCGGAATCCAGTTTGCAGGCTGGTACTTGGTTTTCAACTCCCTCCCATTCGACTTCAAAGCCAGTGCTTATATTTATCACACTACCGGTCTGGTTCCAATCAGCTATTGTCGCTGCCTTGGTGTACCTTCTTTATTGTATATAGACGATAGGTTAGTTTGTGAGTTTAAAGGTACTAATTTGAAGATAGGATCGGGACGTGCAGAAATGGCAGAAAAAAGTCTGTACATTCTATGTCAGGTTCTTGTTAGATTGGGATATTTCATGAATTTGGCTAAGTGTTGTTTTATACCAACCAGGTGTTTGAAATTCTTGGGAATGTTTTGTGACTCAACTGAACTGGCCTTTATCTTGCCGGGGCCGAAAAAAGAATCGTTTAGAGTTTTAAGGGAATCTATCCTTGATGGCAATGAAGTGGGCATTAAAACCCTGCAACATTTTGCAGGAAAATGAGTTTCATTTTTTCTTGCTATCCCCTCTGCTAGATTGTTTTCAAGGGAAATCAATAGGGCCATTAGCCTTGCTTCTAGAAATAGCAAAAAAATTTGCATTTACAAAGAGTTAAGGACGAGTTAGAGTATTGGCGTTTTCTGGATAACTGGGAGGGAGCTGCCTCCTGGAGATTAGAAACCCATTTACAATTGATTTTAGCAACTGACTCGTCGCTTTTTAAGTGGGGTGCCTTTATGATTTTCAAAGGGGTTTCAGTAGAATTTGGTGATTTTTGGAAAGACTACGATAACGCTCCAATCCATGTTAAAGAGGCAAATGCCCTACTCCACTCTCTCTGTTCTGTTAAGGAGAAAATTGTTAATGCTCGGGTAGACGCGTTTTGTGATAATCTTGCTGTAGTTAATGCTTGGAGTAATCAAGGTGGTAGGGACCCCTCTTTGAATGCAGTTTTGCGGAAAATATTCACTCTTTCAAAAACGGTTAATATGGACCTACGTCTTGTGTATGTTAATTCTAGTAGAAACCCTGCTGACAGGGAGTCCGGAAGGTTAAGATTGTCAGATGCTATGTTGTCTCCTCTGAAATGGAACTTTGTTGAACAGAGGTTTGGTCCCCACACTACAGATTTGATGGCTTTAGATTCCAATGTTATGATTGATAAAATTGGTAATCCGTTAAAACATTTTACACCATTCCCCACAGTTCTTTCAGATGGTGTAAATGTTTTCTCTCAAGACTTGAAGTTAGAGAAAAACCCTTATGTGTTCCCCCCTTTTTGTTTAATTTTTGAAGTTTTGAAGTTTTGTGCTCAAATCGGGGTCAGAAGTTGTACATTTGTGGTTCCTGAATTGTTCCCAAGACCAGTTTGGTGGCCTTTTTTCTGGGAACATGTGTCAGAATGGAATGTTTTAGCTCGACAAAATGAACTTGAAGCTCTGTTGTACCCATCTGCTAAAGGTTTTAAGATAGACACTAATGGTTTACCTTGGCGTTTAATTGTCGCACGACTTCATTTTTAGTTTAACCTTTTTGTAGAAGGCTGTACCACGAGTTTGGCTTCCAGCAGAACAGTGTTTAGTGTGTGGTTATGCAAATGATGTTGGATATCAGTTTTGCCAGTCATGTGAACAAAAACCTGTTATGATTGATAGTTCTGAAGAAAGCACAAGTGATTGTGCAGTTGAAAGACGTCTGCGATATTTTGACAATTTGGTCGGAAATACTAGTTATAATAGGAAAAAGCTTTCGCTGGAAAAGGCGTTTGAGAAGTTTTTGTCTGAAAGTGTACCCGTTAAATGTATAAAGTCTGCTTCCCCTTTAGATGTTAGGCGATTTATGGTCATGAAGGATTCAAAGGGAAAAACTCAAGTACATGACTTGTCTTGTGAATTTCTTGGTAAGTTAGGTATTTATTCATGTCAGTGTCCGTTGAGGTTGGCGGCGGGAACTGTTCAGTCTATGCTAGGACAATTAAAGGCTATATTTGAATCTAATGGTCGGGGTTCTGCGTGGAATGCAATAACTGACACTGGTAATCCTGTGTGTAGTCCAGAAGTAGAAAAATATTTGCATGCTATTCAGTTTGAGCAGTCAAAATCACATGTTGTACAAAAACAAGCAAAGCCTCTGTTTTTAGACAAACTCCGATCATTTAGTGTTCATATCGATGATTTGTTGATGAATCCCGATTTGAAACCATCCGAAAGATTCATATTTTTAAGGGATCAGGCTTTCTTCAAAGTTCAATATTTTTCAGGAGATAGAGCGAATGACTTGGGTTTGTGTATTTCACAAGAGGTTAAGTTATTACCAAAAGGTGATGGTTTTCTTTTTTCACACACTGTAGGCAAAACTCTTGGAAAGGGGAAGGTGAATGAATTTTCCATCTTGAGATTTGATGATACTTTGATTTGTCCTGTTGAAGCCCTGGAAAGGTATGTTAAAGTGCCAGGGCGCTTGGGGTTGATTTAAGGTTTGGTTATTTATTCCGTACTTTGAGTAAAAATAGAAAAGAGGTTACTGACAATCCTGTATCTTCCAATGCTATGTATGATCGCTTGAAGAAATATTTAAAGAAACTCGATATTTACGACGGCGAGACCCCTCATGGAATTCGGGGAGCGTGTGCTATTACTTTGGCATTGTCAGGGGGCCTGCAAATGACGTCATGCAGCATATAGGTTGGTCTTCCTCATCTTCTTACCAAAGATACAATAGAATGTCCAGTATGGTAGGACGAGGGTCAGTCAGTTCCATCATGGCGAATACGGGGGCTTCTGAATCTAATATTTGTAGATCTATTTTTGAGTCGTATTGTGAGGTCAATAAACTTTCCAGTGCTTTTCAGTGACAATTTGAAGTGTTTTGGAGTAACAGTTTGTTACTATTAAATGCATTGTTAAATTTGATTTTGTATTTTTGAGGGACTTTATGTATTACTACTATTTATGTATGTCGAATATGACTTGCCTGCATTTTGAGGGATATTATGCATCGCCATTATTTATGTATTTTGAAATTGAGAATTTGTTTAAATAAGACTTGCCTGTATTTTTGAGGAATATTATGTGTGACTGTATTATCTATGTTGAAATTGAGAATTTGTCGTGTAAGGATTGTATCGAATATACTTTTCTTTAATAAATATTTCTTTTCTTTAATTCGTTTTTACTTAATTTGTTTTATTGAGTTTCGAGGAAGTGTTTCTATTCTAATTAGAAATCATGTTGACAACAAATTACACATGTCATATTAAGTGAAAATTCATATTTATTTGCGCAAGCCTTAGGGTAGATATTTGAAGGACATTTCCTGATGATGAAAATGAACGGATAAAGGGCAAGGGCACTAAGACATTACTTAACCACCCGATGTTATACATAAAATACATCTAGAGCTTCCAATTTGATTGTCAATGCAGCAGAAACTACCACATAACAGATAGTACACTCTGGATGTCCCCAAACAACAGTTAATCCGAATATATTAACACTTTACAGTTAGGTCATAGGTTATATGTGTATATTGAAGAATTCACGATTTAGAACGTGAAAGTCAGAAAAACATAAAAGCAAGAGGTCAATTCAGGTGCACGAAAGATGATTGATTGAATTGGGTTTAACGCCACTGTCGGCAGTATTTCAGCTATATCGTTGAGGTCATTTTTAGTGGCGGAGGAAGCCGGAGTACCCGGAGGGAAACTACGATCTTCGGCAGGTAACTGACAAACTTTATCCCGTACGGTTGCAAGTCGAGTGCACCTTTTTTGTTGTTGTTTACAAAGCGAGGTGCGAACTCGCAACGCAGAGGTGACATGGTACAGTGATTTTACAGGTAAACTTAACTACCTTAACCACTAGGCCACCCAGGCGCCCACGGCAGAAAAAGCAGTCGGCATATCCTGCTTTGATCAGTTTTCTGTATGAGATTTCATAACTGTGGTTTGCTTGGATTGGCTTCGTTTGTGATATTTCAATTATTTTTGATGGTTTCGAAAATAACTCATTCATTGAAGAATTTGACGTATTTATTTATACAAGACAAAATTTAAGTTTTGGGTGAGTATTGGGAATGTTGAGGGTTGTAGTTAGGAATTGTAAGAATATTGTCGTTATAGTATTGAGGTCTGCTGTGAAACCCAATTTTCGCCCAATACTTACAGAAATTTGGTCATATTGAGCATGGACTTACTTATGATATCATGATATCGTAAGTGAGTCTCGCGAGATTTGACCAAATACAATCAGTTTGGCCGCTGCTATCAGAGCAAAGTGGGACTTGCACATGCTCTGTGTATGATATGGGCACAAATCAGGACTTAACATGCTCTGTGTATGATGTCGGTACAAAGCGGGACTTTCACCAAAAAAAAAAAAAAAAAAAGTTCATGTATCTCGATATGGCTAAGTTCAAACCCAATTTTCGCCCAATACTTACAGAAATTTGGTCATATTGAGCATGGACTTACTTATGATATTATGACTTCTTACTTGATTGTTTACAAACGGGTGACAATCGTTAAACTTCGGCTTCAAAACACGACCATTAATTAGCTGCCATATTTTCACAACAACACGGACCGATTGAAATATTTTTTGACGATTATAAGTAATTTATGCGAAAAAAAAATGATGAAATCGTGCACAGAGGACTAAGTTTATGATATATGTATTCATATGGGTTCAAGAATTGGATTAACATTATTTTTCACCGGTCACTTTTCACCAAACTTGGCCAAAATTATCATTGGGGTATCTAGTTTTAAAAATGTGTCCCACGACCCCGTCTGTCAACAAACATGGCCACCATGGCTAAAAATAGAACTTATGGATAAAATGCAGTTTTTGGCTTATATCTTTGAAACTAAAGCATTTAGAGCGAACCTGACATGGGGTAAACATGTTCGTCAGGTTAAAATCTATAAAATTCAACTATATATTAATATCAGAAACATCTCGGACAAGTTTTATAATTTGGCTGTTCAACTTTTTTAAAAGAGTTATGTCCCTTAAAAATATTAAATTTATGGAAAATGGCGCTCTAATGGGAACAGCTCTTGTCAGATTTTTATCAAACATGTACTATAGGTAAATTTCAGCAAAATTTCGAACAAGTTCTATAATTGTGGTCGATCAACTTTTTCTTAAAGAGTAATTTCCCTGTATGGAAAATAGCCACACGTTAGCGCTCTCACAGGTACAATTCTTGCCAAATTTTTATAAAACTTATACTGTAGGTAAATATCAGCAATATTTCGGACAAGTTCTGTAATGGTGAATGATCGACTTTTTTTAAAGAGTTATGCCCCTTGGAAAAATAATATCTGTGCAACATGGGGGAAATTGGAACTCAGTCCTTTAATTAAAACAGAAAAAATAGTACAATAAATAAAAGAGCAAAAATAAGGATTTCATGTATAAATTGCTTTAATGTTATCCTTTAAGTTTGTTAATCTCATTCAAAATTAAACTTTATATGTCAATTTGGAGAATGTTCTTAAGAAAAGACCATTTCAGAATTTTGTTGAAAACATCACATTCAATATAACCATAACAATGTTGGCCTCAGTAGCCAAGTGGTATAATTTGTTCATTTTTTGTTATAACTAGCCACTCAACACTTAGATTAAGAGTTCAAAAAAAGCAGGCATAGGTGCACAAGATTCTAATCTGTATTGGCTTGGATTGACTATCTCCTTATAAAAGTTCAAAGTTTTGTTTGAATTGTGATCTGCTGATAAATCATCAAAATCAGGAGTTCAAAGTTTGACGAATGATGGTCAGTTTTCGGATAAAGCTGGTGTTTCCTGTCTTTAATACAAAAACATCGGGTACAATAATTTGAAGGTGTCGAACAATTATTTTTTTTTAGTAAGAAATGTTCTTGTTATTAGAGTTACTTCTTTTTGTACACTTTTCGGATGTAATGTCCGTGATAGATTCTAAGAGTGATCAAAGAAACTATGTTTTATGTTTCAGGAATAAGAGCTACTCATTACGAATTTAGTAAAGCATAGTCAGGAAAGAGGATCTGTGCTGCAAAGATAACCCATATGCGATTGAAAATGTGCATGTATGTATCATGAAGGAAAAACATCACCATTCCTTTTAAAATGCAGGCAGCAATAATGGATGGAACTGGAGTCAAAGCTTGTCAGTGTGCAGTTGTAAAGGTTGACTTATCAAACAGACCATTACTAGTCACCGTATTAAAGGAATTAACCAGACTGTTTATGATATGAAGCAGTATTTTTAGATAAAATTATATCTTTTCAAATGACAAATGTTTTATGAAAATTCTAAAACCAGCATTTATGTAACTATAAAAATTATTTTGATATCTTTTAACTTTTGTTGAAACAAATTCATTATGGATACAAAACATAATTTGCAGAACAGGATGCAACCCTCTGGCGCACTGTGAAAAGTCGTAAGGTTATAAGTTATTGGCGTAGATGGAATAAGCTCGAAAACTTGACCTACCGCAAATCAAATATAGCTTATGGAGTATTTTTAGTTATAAAATATTTTTCATATGTCATTTGATAAGGTACATCTTATACATTCAATGTTTATTTTATGTTTTAAAAAAGATTTGCCTAATCCTTTAGTCATTCATAAATTATTGACATGGTTAAAATTTCTATGGTTAGTGTAAGGGAAACTAATGATGTCAAATCAATGATATTTGGTGTATACTGTAAATTCAGAAATTATTGCATGCATTTACTATTGCGATTTTGTCATTATACCCCCGCTTTAAAAAAGTGGGGGTATACTGTTTTACCTCTGTCTGTCCATCAATCCGTCAGTCCATCTGCCAGTCCGTCCGTCAGTCCATCCATCCGTCAGTCCGTCCGTCCCATGAATATTTTCGTCGCATTTTTCTCAGGAACTACTTGACAAGGATTTTTAAATTTTGGTTTCATAGTTTATATAAGTCAGTTATACCGTGTGATGCGTTTTAAGATTCATCACTCAACAACTTCCTGTTTACCGAACACTTGTATCATTTTACACATGATAGCCAAGTTGAATATTTTCGTCTCATTTTTCTCAGGAACAACAATACAAGGATTTCTGAAATTTGGTTTCAGGGTTTATATAAATCACCTATACCGTACAGTGTGATGCGTTTTCAGATTCATCACTCAACAACTTCCTGTTTACCGAACAGTCACATATTTTTACACTATTAAAATTATCCACTTGCGGCAGGGGTATCATCAGTGAGCAGTAGCTCGCAGTTTTACTTGTTTAAGACTGAAATACGATTTGAATTTTTGCGATATTGAGAAAAATCCTGTAATATTCGTATAAAAAAGTATTTTTTGTAATCGACGAATTATACGGACGTTGTTTTTAATTTCAAAAGTAGAACAGAATGTAGTCGGGTCAGGTTTAGGAATTTTTGTCCGATGTTCCTACGATACATGGTAAAATATTTTACCCCATATCACCCACATTTTTTTCATAGAAGACTTCAATAGCTCACAAAAAGGTCATGGCCAAAATTTAAGCAGATTCTAGATTTAGTATCAATTTTAATAAATTCTATATTTTTTTTATTTCACCGAAGTACATTCTTAATATATATTATATTTAACCATATCCCAAATTTATGTGAGACGTCCGGGATTCCGTGCTTTAAGGTCGACTTGCGATAAAACTTCAAGTTTCATTAAAAATCTTCAACATATATTGTTGTGAGCACATATTCCTTATATAAAACAAAATCAGATCTGTACTTATCGAAAAATTCGCACTTAGATTTATAGTTCTCTGTGTCTTAATTAGATAATTTCTCATCGGAATTTCATAGATTTTGAATATATAATGATTCTAACATTTAAAATAATATAATTCTATAATTTAATATCATGTAATATGTGTATGAATCTAAATTATCACATGTCAAACTATAATGAGGTATGACTGGGGGTCCTTCAATTTTATTTTTTTTTTTAATTTTTGCTGCCATTATTTTTTTTTCTATTTTTTGTAAATTTTGTCTAGTGTTTTCTATTCTTTATATTGTAGCACACCATTACTTTCTATTTCTAAAATTGCTTTTGGCAATTTTTCTCGATTTTTTTGTGTCTATTTTTCTATAGTATGATGGTCCATTATTCTCTATTCTGTAAACCCAATCCAGACCCCCAATAATGCCAGAAGCTACATACTAGTACTAAGCATATCCGGTGAAAGGAGAAGATGTATTTCATAATATTCTCGAGGATTCCGTTCATAGTTAACAATGTAGCAGGACCTACCATTACATATCTAGCTATTATTATGAATATGTTTGCCTTTTATGGTCTTTTCGACAAAGCAATCAAGACGCCATCAACAATTCTCATGCAAGGACTTGCTGTAGCCGACAGTTTGACAGCATTGTATATTTACGGGTTCGAGCCGATGTTTGAAATTTATTATGATAATATGGGTAGACCTGGTAACAACAACAATTTTACCATACCCATTGGAAGCTCGGAGGAAATCGGAGACATCCATATTGACATAACAGACACTCAAAATCTATTGGATATCAAATATCCTCTGTGTGTCATTCACTACTGTGCTACCCAGTTCGCCGATTGCTTCCATCTCGTTTCTGTTCTATCGACAGCTTCTCTCGGACTACAAAAAATGTTAGCTGTACTTAGACCTTTATGGAGTATCACAACAATAACGAACAAAAAGTTTATGTTGAAAATCATGTTTACAAATATTATGGGATGCAACTGAAATTCAGAATCAAAGAAAAATATGAAGATATGATAGAGGACCTGTTCTAAAAGTTGTCATCATTAACTGAAACAAACTATCGTAAGGCTATCTCGAGAATAAAACCCACTTTAAACTGCTACGATAACATTATTGAAGCGGAAATCGTCATGATCACGTTGATTCTCAATTTCAGTGAATGCTACGAGAGTTCAATTAATTCCCTTCATAATAATCTCCCTTTTCTTTTATTAGGTTCATCTCCGTACAGCGAACCAATGACCTACGTGTTCAATATTATCTGGGGAAATATTGATATAAGCAAAGAGAACTTCAAACTTTTAACCGAAATTTAAAAAATTTCTACCGTTTTAGGTTGTTCATCAAACTTCTTAATTTGCCTACTGATGAGTCAGAAATTAAGGCAAACTTTCTTTAAAAAATTGAGTGTTTGTAACTGAGTAAAGAGAGTGAAGGTCTTTAATACGGACATTTTAGTAACGTCTTTACGAAAAAAATAATTCAGACATAACTTTGGAAGCATTCATTTCATGTGCTATGGTCCGATACATGTACAATGTATCTACTTCAGGTTTAAAGAAAGTATTCTTGTAGACTTCTAATTACTTTCATTAGACTAAGTTATAATTTTTATTTTTGTATATAACTATCTCCATATATTTCGTTGCTATAAAAGATTTGTCTAGGTGACAATATGATATTACAAGAAAAGTTGCCCTTATTCTATAACAAGTATAACATGTATAAGAAGAAAAGAATAATTAATAATTGATACATGATTGTCAGTTCATTTTCGATCGATTTTTGTATTTAAACGTAACAATTTGATACCTCTCATTAAACTACTTAAGATGGCTGTCTTCCTCCATCTTGGATTTTGAAGTAGCAGATAACAATTGGTATAGATCTTTAATGAAATGTGCAAATTTTGAGAGTAATAGGTAATTCATGTGTAAGACTTTTCATGTTGATATAGAAAATTATGTTTTTTATCATATTTACGGCTGTATTTTCTAAAAAAAAAACGCAATATCTTTTTTTATTCCTTTTTTTTCCAACTTTGCCACATTAGGAGAGATAACTCAGATAGAAGGGGAGATGACTCAGATAAAGTAATTTTTATAATAGTAAGTGTTGTTAATTTACAGATTTTAAATTGTAGCAAGAAAACAAGTCCGGTGATCTCATTTTTTCTTTTTCTTATCTGAGCGCATGTTATAAGAGCTATCTTCTCACATTTCATCTTAAAATTCTATGGTGTAGTTTTCTTTTATCACACAAAATTGGATTTTCAATGCATAAGATATACAAAATCTGCACAACCTGTAGCGTGAAAAAAAATCCGGTGACCCATACTTTTTATTATATTTTGGAAAAAAGCTTGATAAAAACTACATTTTGACAAATTATGAAAAAAAATCTATGGATTTTAATTAAGACTCCCCATCCACCTTAAAACTACTAACAATTGATACATGCTGATGATGAAGATGGTATATTCATTAATAATATTTTGACAATGAAAATTGTTATGTACGACACTTTACATGCTTTAGTTTTGACATTGAACGTTGAACCCTAATAATCTGATATTCAAATCTAAAGCAAATTACTCAGAAACATTAAGCACAGATGCATTTTTCCCCTCATAATTCCACATATAAAGCACAATAATACTTTTTTCTTTTCATTTGATATAGTAAAGACTGTTAAGGGTTTACATCCGTAGGTTGCACATTTGCGCTGAGCGTTTACATACATGTATGACGATATTTACTTAATTTCAAGCATGTTTAATCCCAGGTCAGGAACCTGTATTTTAGTGGTTTTCGTTGTGAGTCGTATTTTCATGATTGTTTTGTATAAATCAGGCCGTTGCTTTTTTTTTTATCGAATTGGTTTTACATATTTCATATCAGGGCCTTATATAGGATTTGTTCTTTGTTGAAGCCCGTATGGTGATGTATTCTTGGCCTAATTGATATTCTTCTGACATCAGACTCGGACTTCTCTTGAACTGAATTTTAATGTGCGTATTGTTATGCGTTTACTTTTCTACATTGGCTAGAGGTATAGGGGGAGGGTTGAGATCTCATAAACATGTTTAACCCCGCCGCATTTTTGCGCCTGTCCCAAGTCAGGAGCCTCTAGCCTTTGTTAGTCTTGTATTATTTTTAATTTTAGTTTCTTATGTACAATTTGGAGTTTAGTATGGCGTTCATTATCACTGAACTAGTATATATATTTGTTTAGGGGCCAGCTGAAGGACGCCTCCGGGTGCGGGAATTTCTCGCTGCATTGAAGACCTGTTGGTGGCCTTCTGCTGTTGTCTGTCCTGTGGTCGGGTTGTTGTCTCTTTGACACATTCCCCATTTCCATTCTCAATTTTATGCTACATCTCCTTTTTCGGTGCAATCGTTCTTGATAGTAAAACAGTCAGGGTCATATAAATTTTAAGTGTATAAAGTCAAAGGGCATGTAACAACTACAAGTTATCGTACAGCCTTCAGCAACGAAAAAAACTCCATACCATACAGTAAGATACTAAAGGCCAAAGGATGACCAAATTTTAAATAATCCGAAAGAGAACACATAGGCCAAAAATATGCTAAAACAAAACAAAAAACAAACATGCTCCTGGCCTAGACCTGTTTGAACAGAAACATACAGAATGTGGCGGAGTTTAACATGTTTGTAAGCGCCCAACCTTCTCCTCTCCCTGTGACTACGGTATAAAAGTTATGGTAGTTGTCATCATCATTGGCAATCATACTAATACTTCTTATTTGTAAGTACTTGTGAAATGCCAAATATATAACTATCAAAATAATGGAGGACCATAAGACTTACTGTTTATTTAAAAAAAAATCTATATTTTTACCATAAAGACAACATTTTAAGATTGGACTACTGTACCAATGTTAATTGAATAACATTTAGAAACACATTTATCGATGATCATTTTGTTTATATATATATCGAATCTCAATTGCAAAGCATAACAAATACCCACTAAAATATTATGGGGCATGCATTCAGGTTTCAGTACAGGACTGGTCAACCATCCAAACCAATTATTTGTACGAATAAAAAAATTAATCATAGGCTTTAAGTAATGTGTTGTCACGACATCTCTGCCTGGATAATTTACCATTATTTTCCTTGGAGTTTGGTATTTTTGTTGTCTTACTTTTAACCAGTCATACATACATTACGTTCATCTCAAGACAAGAAGGAAAGTGAACCAATCTAATATATCCATGCATTGGGAACCAACGGAACGCTATCTTCAAGAAAGGCGAAAATAAAAACTTTGCCTTAAGGAGATACCATCCAGTTTAAGTAGAGTATACATGTATATGCATTCGAGACCTGTCGGACTCTAGATGATAAACAAACTACTCACAAATGCAGAACGTAAATAAAACTGTCAAAATTATTTAATAGATTAAATGATTTAATGAAATACATGTAATGATTTTCTTCCTTTTAACATGTAACAACAAAAAAGAAAGACACACATAAATAAACATGAACAATGTTACTTTCACACACATAAAGACACTCTCTCACATGTATACAAAGAAGAAGACGAGTAGAAAACCATGAACTCGATTCAACTTGTCCATTTGATTTTGTTTAGTGTTTAAAGATGTTTTATAGGGCTTAAACTTAAGTACATTTTTGTCTGAGTACGACGCTTCAGCAATCATTATGGTTGTGCTATAAGAAGAAATATTAAGTTAGGAATTTTGATTTACTGTCATCAATTCTATTAAAGATTGCCAAAATTTACAAAGAGATGGTGTTCACTTTTGAAAAAAAATCAAAAAAAAAAAAAAATCATACATTTACATTGTATATCAAAATTAATTCTAAAAACATTAGAGCATACACTCGATCGCATCGTTAAAAAACATGTGTTAGATGTTATAGATATATTTTGAAATTTCCATTTTGCAAAGTGAATCTGAAATTAGTACTATAAGTCAGACGAGCATTAGTTATGCCTAGGTCACACATTCACTGATTACCTCGCCGGATCCACTACGGATTAAATCTCACGGATGATCCCGGAAATGCAGTTTCCGTACTCCGATACGGATACGATACGGACACACAACGGTATGACTATGGGTTTTGACGTTACTACCACGGATAATGAAGGACGGGTTTCATTTTGGCGACATTAGTGATACGAGTTCTTACGGGAAGACACGGTTGAATACGATCATGATACGGTTTTGTACGCAACAACACGTGTCGGGACGTATGTACTGCGGATAAATAGCGGTTTGCTACGGTATAAGTAATGTTAGTAAGAATTAGAACGGTCTGAAACGGATTAGTATGAACCGTCACATTTCTATAATTAAGCTTTTGATTTATCCTTTCTTTATGGCAGAAAATCGTAGATTCTTTTTTGTTGTTGTTAAATAAATTATTTATCTGTCTGTCTGTTCATGCATGTGGTGTTCTTCGTAGTCCTCAGACCAACGACATGTAGCAGTTCTTGGAACATATTTGGGACTATCCTTTGAAAGTTCTTAAATGTAGCTGGATTTTCCGCACACAATTTAGTCATGGGGGGCTCATACTGGCCATGGTAAGGAAGTCAGTCCCTAGTCCACCATCTACTCTGCCTCCGGTCACTTCTACGTCTAAGTAACTGGACCACTTTGCCATATCAATATCCATGCAATTCCAGCCAATTAATTGCAAGCAGCAGTTGTTGATTATTCTGTTAGATAATGTTATGTATAACTCAACAGCAAGACACAGAATAAGTTCGGCCCTATAAGTATGGAGTATTTATAAAGAAGCCTCATATCATTTTGTCGTGGACCGTAATATATTCCGTATCTTGTCGTGTTGTAACGTAGTAAACCGTAACAGACTTTCATAACCCTGGCTGAAATCTAGCTATCCTTATTGCAACGTAATGAAAGCGTGCCGTTCCGTGACACATTCGTAACAAATCGTATTGTATCCTTACCAATACGTGGTGTAACCGTACTAGTACGTAGTTCTTCGGAACTAGCCGTAGAAATCATTCGGGCCTACGAATAAGTACGGACTAATACGGTTTTGATAGGGACTAAAACGGTTTAGTACGGTCTTATACGGTTTAGTAAGGATATACTACGGTCGTTTTATCCGTGGTCAAATTTTGCGCATGTTCAAAAATTGTCAAGGATATACAAGTACTACTACGTATAACTACGACTACAATACGGAAATCCACGGACTAATACAGATTGCCACGAACGATGCCGGATCGTAACCGTAGCTAATCCAGCGTCAAATCCGTAAATTGTGACCTAGGCATTAAGGAATAAGATAAATTAAAAAGTTTTAAATAGGTTATGAAGCTCCTTCTCGAGATATCTCTTGTTTTTTAAATGACGGGAAAAGATGATTCGGATTTTTACCTTATCGTTTCATTGGTGTTATTTGGGTCTCAAATCGAAAGAAAAAATCTAGAATCTGCTTAAATATTAGTAAATGGCCTTTTATAAGCTATTTAAGTCTTACATGAAAAAACAATGGGTGTTATGGGGCAAACAATTTCACCCTTTATCGCAGGAAAAAACCCAAGGAGTTCGAACATCTGACAAACATTCCTAAACCTGACCTAAGTACATCCTTAAGCAGAATTTAACATGTTATTCAAGGAAATTAATCTCTTGAATTCCAGTTCCTGGTTGCCCCTTTCGGTCTTCTCCTGTTCGACTTCCAAATTTGATAATCTGTTCCTAAGCAAGTGTTCATAAATAACTTTTGTCCATCTTGTGATATTTCAAGGCACTTCTTTGACAGCACGTGAAACAGTGTATTATCCTAAACAAAAGACAAATAGAATTTAAAAAAAAACAAAACATAATTTTGTAAAGCAAACATAACATTTAAGATATAAAGTATTAAGATTCTCAACATGCACAGTGTATTTTGTGATTAGAGATAAACTGAAAGTCAAACATCTTTATCGTTATGCTTTAAGTTGGTGCATTGTTTGTTTAAAGATAGTATGTGATAGAAAACCCTAAAACTTTTATCCAACTAGAAATATAGATTCCACCACAGCAACAAGTGTGTTACGATATTTCTCCACTCGAGACAGTTAAATTTTAATATTTAAAGCGCGAGGCTTGCCGAGCTTTTTAAATAATTAAAATTGAACTGTTGAGAGTGGAAAAATATCGTAATACACGAGTTATAGTGGTGGAATCTGTTTCTCTAATGATTTTTATCCTTCCTTCTGAAAGATTTTGTTCTTTATATGTGACGTCATCAGGCATAATCGCCTTTTTCCATGACGTCACAATAGGAAATTCAGAAGAAACCAAGAAAATTTGACGTCATAATTAAATTTCGACCAATCATTTGCCGAGAACAGATATTTCACTAGTGAGGAGAACAATTTTTTCACAATCAGTTGGGAAATGTGAAATAGTGAACAAATTAGAGAAATAACGTTACACTATTATATTCTTACAATTAGCAGACATGTTCTCTCTATCAATTATTTTTGCGATGTTTGAATTTCATCTTACTCCTACTACCTTATTAGTAGGTTCACAACGTCATTGTTTATAGAAAAAGATGATGACGATAAGGAGGAGGGTGAGGAGGTGCAGGAGGACGACAATGATGATGATTGTTAAACGTACATTAATTGACCAACAAAATGCATATTCAATCCTAGAACAGGTTTGTGCGATATGAATATATACCCTGCTTTATATTTAGCCGGATTTAAATGAGCTAGTTCACATTGCAACAGTCTGCAGAAAGACATATCACAAAACAAGATAAAATTGAGAATGGAAATGGGGAATGTGTCAAAGAAACAACAACCCGATCAAACAGCAGAAAACAGCCGACGGCCACCAATGGGTCTCCAACACAGCGAGAAAAGACATATAATTTTAATTCCGAGCCGACCAGCATTTGCTCTCTCTCATTAATGGTGTGTTCTTAGCGGAGAAGTTCGACAAGTTTACTTATGATAGTAAGTGGTGTTAACGTTGGATATACGTCATTCTTTCAGCAACCCAATTAAAATAAAACAATTGTATCGTTAATAACAGAATAGCTTTAATGTAATCTAAATTAATCGGAAAGGGTTGAAACCAAAAAATAAAAAAAAGAAGATAATACCTCTCTAAACTCCCATGCTTGGTTACCTCTCATCTGGTGACACGATTGAACCTGTATATCAAGGTTACCACTGTAATCAAAACAACCATAGTCACGTCGTATTTCTCTGGCTGTAGTCAAATACCATAACTAAAATATAGAGGGAAAAAATCTAAATATCTGTGAAATTATTACTGTAGTCAAATACCACAACTAAAATAAATATAAAAGAACCTAACATCTTTGAAAATATTTTTCGGTCTTTTAAATGTTGTTATATAATTTTTCAGGTTTGTTTTCTGATCTATACACTCAAAAAATTAACAAAGAAAGCATAAGGGAACGCATGCATTTTGGGAAGCATTGCAAACCTTTTCCACTCAATCATGGCATTGGTCATGTAGCTCACGACAAGTTAACAATTCTGAACTAATTTTGAATAATAATGTAAAGTTAAACTGAATTCTTAAAGATGCTATTGCTCTGTCAGAAAAGGGAGGGATAAGTGCACAGAGTTCTCAACTATTATTGTTGGATTCGTATTGCTCAAGCTTTAAAAAAAAAACAGGAGATGTGGAATGATTTTCAGTGAGACAAGTATCGATCATAGTTCTAATGACGTGGATGTAACCAACTAATGGTCACCGTTCGACTTTCAATAATGAGCTAATGATGTGGATCTTAGCAACTATTGGTCATCGTACAGCAGCCTTTAATAACGAGCCAAACTCATACCGTATAGCTAGCTATTAAAAAGACATGACAAAAAGTGAAACAGTTCATACGAGAAAAATCAACGCCTCATTAATGACATAACAAGTCACGATAAAAAAAAATATACAAGACAGCAGTCAACCACTTTCACCGATTTACAGACTTCGGACATGTACATAAACAAAATGGCGGGTTTAGCATATGTGTGCTCGCTTAACTCTCTTTTAACCAGGGACAGTGATTTTAAAGCACAAATATTCTTTGTTGTATGTTATGAACTGCTGCTCGACAGTACTTGTTTTCCGTCGGTGATGTCCATTTTTCTGCGCTGTTATTTTCGATTGCCCTTTTATATCATCTCCCCCTTTTTTAAGAAATCTACAAATTTTTAAACCGTACATGTATCGGTGCAAAATTAAAACTTTTGTGAACAGTGTTATCATGAAAAGTCAGAACGAAAACACACTACATCTGTAGTCACGACTAATCATAAAAATGTTCCATGTGTTCTAACTGTGTCAATATGCGCCATTCATTTCACGTAGTCTATAAATAGTAGAATATGACTTAATTCCTCTGCCCATATCGTCAACTTGATGAGGGTTTGGTACGAAGCTGAGACATTTTCACATATGTGGTTACATTTTTTGGGATACCAAATGTGACTTTTTTCTCACATTCAAATTCCTCGGAAATTGAGTTTTTACAAACATGAAGTCACTCCAAAGTTTTTACATCGTTGTTCTACATGGTCTAACGTCTTCTGCCCTTTAAAAACACATCTGGTTTAGCTAGGTCAACTTTTAAAAATAGAACCATGTCCAATATTATTATTCAGAGTTTTTTATATCAATATTATAACTGTGTTCATCATAACGGATATTTATTCCTATTATTCAAATTATAATTTATAAACAGTTAGTATCAATAAGCGCGTGTCCTACCTTTTTGTGAAATGCTGATTATGTACCATGTTTTTTTTTAAAATTCCTAGTAATATGACTATTGTCGTTTATAGTAGGGTCCCCAGTCAATGAGTTTGATCTATTAGGGTTAACAGAATAATACAAGGCTGTAGTTTATATCATAGGAAAAAGGAGACAAAGACTCGTCGAAATATCGATATCGTCGTTGTGTGCAGTAGTCACGTTTTTTTTCTAATTTGGGTCAAGGGTTGAAGCTAAAATTTGAGGATAACATAGTCACATTTAGATAGCTTGTCATCCCTACATAAAGGCGTTAAGAGTAAAATTGATTCGAATGATTCAAAGGATTATCCCTATAGTTTCTACATTTAGGACTAATTTAATATTCATGTTGCCGAATATGATTCGAGATTGACAGTTGTACCTATTGGGTGCACATTGAGAATTGATGCAGCTTTTAAATAACATCGACCTTATAATTTGAAAATTTGGAATTGGTATACCGTGTATTAGTTTCGCTACAAGTGAACCTAGAGGTGTTTTTTTAAACATTTATAAGGTGTAAAAAAAGTTGTTTTCCCCGTCTTTTGACAGGTGTTTTCAATTTCTAGGTACTATCTAATTTTCTTTTGGTGAGTGTTGAAGCACATACATTTGTACTTTGTTCTAAACCTTGTGTATTATTAACGCAGAATGGATTGAATTAGCAGTTCTTGGTATATATTTGCTTTATAGAAATGCAAAAGACTGCAAACGGTGAAAAAAGTGGGTCAAAGTTATGAAAGCATGTAGGAACCGGTTAATACCTCCATCCTACACAATTATATGACTTATTTAACAGAAAGTCAAATTAGCTGAGACATTTACATATACTTAAATACTATCTAAAGGGATAGGATCCTGTACAGCATCGATGTATTTCACAAACATTTACATAGAACATAAAACAATTGTCAAAGCTAGTAGAAGCTTATAAAATGTCATTGCCTTCTGTTAGTTTGAATATAGAAATAAGAAGATGTAAAACAATTCAAACGAGAAAACCAACGGCCTGATTTATGTAAAAAAACAATGAAAGAAAAACAAACATGACATACAGCAACAAACGACAACCAATGAATTACAGGCTCCTGACTTGGAACAGGCACATATAGATTGTGGCGGGGTTAAACTAGTTAAATGGCGCCAAACTCTCCCCATAACCTCGGACACTGGTACAACAGCACAACACAAGAACACACTATACAAAACAATAAACGAAAAACAAATATGATAAAAAGCAACAAACAACAACCACCACTTATTTACAGGTTTCTGACTTGGGACAGGCACATATAGAATGTGGCGGGGTTTAAAGTAGTTTGAAGGCGCAAACCTTCCCCCTAACCTGGGACAGTGGTGTAACAGTAAAACATAAGACAAACTATAAAAATTAGTCAAAAAAGGCTAAACTCGTCAGATGGATACAAAACAGAAATACATCTAACAAAAACATAGAGTAAACGTGGAAGGGTACTTTTACATCCCCACAACAAAAAGACACTTAGTACAGATCTGACAGTACTCGCAGTTACTAACAGCTAGTTCAAAGCCAATAACATCTAATAAAAAAATCACGCATCTAACACTAAAATATCAATCAGTACACATCCAACGTCCATTTGATTTAGTGTAAAGACGTCATTAACAGTCAGAGAAAAAAACATGACCTTGTACAATGCCAAGATACAGGTATTGACAGAGCCATGAATGTACATATGTATATAAAAATGATATTTAGTTTGATTTTGATTTACATTTACTGATGACAAAATCAATATGGCCAAAAGGCAGGTTTTTGTCTCGCCTGTAACGCAATTCACAGAATGCGAGACATAGAGATTACAAACCGATGGCGGCGTCGGCGACCTGAACTTTTTGTTTAGAGCTTTTTATTTCAGGAGAGAGGACCTGCATGCTTCAAACAGATGCGTTGCGTAACGAACTTTTCGTCTGTCATATGATCATTGTCTTATCAGACAAATGAAAACTTAAACATCGCTATCTTCATCATAGTTAGTGTTTCTTACTTCAACCAGATTATGGCATGGTATTGGTTGCAAAAATTTGATATTTTTCATTTAAATGCAATATTTTTCATTTAATTGGTATATTTTTTCATTTATATGCAATATTTTTTCATTTATATGCAATATTTTTTCATTTGTATGGTATATTTTTTCATTTAAATGGTATATTTTTTCATTTATATGCAATATTTTTTATTTTAATGGTATAATTTTTCATTTATATGGTATATTTTTTCATTTAAATGCAATATTTTTTATTCAAATGGTATAATTTTTCATTCAAATGGTATAATTTTTCATTCAAATGGTATAATTTTTCATTCAAATGGTATGATTTTCATTCAAATGCAATAGTTTTTATTCAATTGGTATAAAATGTCATTTGAATGCAATATTTTTTATTCAATTGGTATAGTAGTTTTTTATTTATATGCAATAATTGCATTATGGGAAATTCTTTGACGTCATAAGGTCAAATTTGCAACAACGTTTGTGATTGGTCGGAAATTGTTTGGATTTCTCCCCTTTCTTTCTAAACATGGGTGACCAAGAATTAAAAAACGCGTCAGAATATCGCCCCTCTAACTAAATCTAACGTTCGTGCGAGTCCTGCACTGGCTGTTAAAATCTTGTGGTCATAACTAGTATTTCTATTGCAAAATTTCGATGGTCAAAACGTTCGGTCCACTTTTCAAAAACCGTTTCATTGTATATGGATTTATATGCAAGTATATCGGGTTTTTAAATAGATTAGACACCGTTGGTTTTCCCGTTTGAATGGTTTTACACTACTAATTTTTGGGGGCCCTTTATAGCTTGCTGTTCGGTTTGAGCCAAGGCTCCGTGTTGAAGACCGTACGTTGACCTTTAATGGTTTACATTTACAAATTATGACTTTGATGGAGAGTTGTCTCATCGGCACTCATACCACATCTTCTTATATGTATATTCAACGTAAACCAGACGTTTCTCAGACTGTTTTCTTTTTTTAATAAATCCTTTGCCGCGCGTTGTGTACTGATTGATAACTCGGTCTGGGAGAACAAGATTTATTTCAGTACCAGTTGTAATTAGGTTTGAGCAAACTTCCAGTAATTGCAAATACTCTTATGTCGGTGCTTTGTGTCTATTGTCTTAATGTTAGTTTTTGTGTGTGTCTCCTATCGATCTTTTGAGTAATTTGCTGATTTGTGCAGGTTGTTATTTTATTGTACCGTTACACCACTGTCCCAGCTTCGGGATGGGTTGCTCATAAACATGTTGTTGTACTGTTACACCGCTGTCCCAGATTAGGGGGAGGATTGGGATCCCGCTAACATGTTTAACCCCGCCACATTCTGTATGTATGTGCTTGTCCCAAGTCAGGAGCCTGTAACTCAGTGGTTGCCGTTTGTTGCTTTGTTATACATATTTGTTTGTACATTAATTCGGCCGTTAGTTTTCTCGATTGCATTGTTTTACATTTTTGATTTCGGGGCCTATTATAGCTGACTATGCGGTGTAGGCTTTGCTTATTGTCGAAGGCCGTACGGTGACTTATAGCTGTTGATTTCTGTGTCATTTGATCTCTTGTGGAGAGTTGTCTCATCTGCAATCATACCACATCTTCCTTTTTATATCCACCCTGCCATATTCTTTATTTGCCTGTCCCAGGGATGGAGCCTGTAGTTTAATGGTTGTCGTTGGTTCCTGTCTCGACTCATATTTGATATTTTGTAAATTGTTTTGTTATGTATAATTAGGCTGTTAGTTTTTTCGTTTGAATTGTCAGTCACACTTTTAATGTAGGGCCTTTTATAGACGACTTTACAGTATCAGGTTTTTGTCATTGTTGAAGGCCTTACGATTGTCTACAAAAATCATTTGTCTACATGACGGCAAAAAGCTCTACAGAGCTCATGTTTGTAGTATTTCATGTAACCCGAATTAAAATAAATTTTTCTTATCTTATCTTATCTATAATTGCTTACATCCACTTCATATTTGAACTCCGGTGGATAGTTGCCTTATTAGCAATCATATTCCATCTCTTCATTTTTATATTATATACGTGACTTCTAAACTCGTGTTTTCCTGAACAAGCATGAAATAATTTTCACTGGGCGTTAAAATTAGCAACAAACAACCAATCAATTTAAACTTGTGTTAAATTAGAGGAAACCCATTTGATATTTATTTATTTGTTGGGTCGGGGGACAGAAGGATTTCATATATGAATATGGTTGCCTGGTAAGAGCTGAAAAATAGGCATGATTAGCGACAGATTGAAATGAATAATAATGCCCCCTCTCCCCTTCCCCATCCTTCATCTATAAATTTAAACTGACCACCACGGAATAGCCCTATAGTGTTGAAAGTAGCGTAAAACACCAATCAATCAAAATCCCTTCCCTAGAATATCAAATAATCGTCCCTTAACTGTTATTGTCCGTGTAGTTCTTATATTTATCCAGCTTATCGTCCTACAGGGATGTCCTACTAAGGCTGTCATACCATAAAACGTTTATAAAACAGCTCACATTCTAATATATCTGCATTCATAAATTTATTAATTTCATTTAGACTAAACGACGCCATGTTTGTTATGTGCCTCTGCCGTCAACCTATTAAAAAAGAAGAGGTGGAAGAGAGCCAGAAGATCTTCCCAATGCAAAAAAAAACAGAAATGGACTTCTTCTGGCTCACTTCCGAAGAACAAAAAAAAAAAAAAACGCGTCCCATTGATATGTTTTAAAAACGCCTTGCCCCTACCTTTTTTCCAAAAAAATGGCATTATTAAATATATAAACATATATATAATCATCAAAATTAAAATGCTATTGTATTTTTATAAGATCTACTTTATTACATGACCTGGGACTAAGGACATCTATCTATAAGTCCTAGCATACATTAATTATTATAATATGAATATGTTTCTTGTTTTAATAACCACATATGATGCTATGCATGAGTCACCATTTATCAGGACATGAATTGGGTTTACATAGAGAGGATAAGGGACGACATCAGAAAATCAATGAAGGATAAAAAACTTAATTCAAATAGTTGGGGGGGGGGGGGGGTCAAAATTGCTGCAAGTTTTGTTTAATTAACATCGATTTTATATATATCCTTATTGGTCAATCAATTTTTCCCAAATTAAGAAATTAAATTAAGAGGGGGGGTAGGGGGGTCAGTGAAAAAAACTATATGAATTATTTTTTTTTTTATCCTACATTTAACTTTTGATGTCGTCCCTAATGTGCAAAAAAATGGATAAGGGGCGGGACCAAACCTATAGAAAACATGATAAAGAAATGATGAAATATACAGAATACGTTGATTGACTTTTGGTTGCCTTATGTCCAGTGGCAAATATGTCACGCATGTTTAGAACAAATATAATAGAGATCAAAGGATAAAGAATAGAGTGAAATGGTAAAAACTAAAAGATATAGAATTATAGAAACGATCTTTGATCTGAAACCCCTACCCTCACACACACACACCATAACCATTACTGCCAATACTCGCATATATACATCTCTATACAAATATCTAAATTTGAACCTACTCCCCCCCCCCCCCCCCCCCCCCCCCCCCTTCTAGACACCGAGGTTTTGGATCCGCCCCTGTTAAATGTGTCTAATTATATACATTGTGTACGGGTCTAGATAATAGCTAAACGTACAATCATTTAATTTGTTGGATACCTAATTATATTATATAATGTGTCACAAAATAAACTTTTATACCCCCCTTCCCAATGCAGTATTGAAAAGTAAATCATTTAAAAGTCCTGAAGATAAAATATGTTTTGAAATATGCCCTGCATACTTATTTATGCAAAGACATATAGTAATTATTTAACTACTGTGGGGCTTGAAAAAAATCTATTTAAGGGATTCGGAGGCGAGAACAGTAAAAAAAAGCTCAGCAACGAATCCTAGATGTAAAATGATTTGCAGCATAAGACATGAGAGCACATATCATAGATAGTATTAAATATGAAGTTCACTCCTCATATAGTGAAGTCCTATGTCATAGGACTATTGTTGTAACATGGGTTAGTAACTGGTTCCAATTTATCCTGAATTGTCTTTATTAAAGAATTAGTTCCGGAGTATAACAGCTTATGTCTCTACTTGTGGGTTTCTAGTTCTGCTGTCGTAATAAGGTGATTTTTTTTCTACATGTAGTTAAAAAGAGGGGGCTTAGTCCAAATAATTGTAACGTCCTGGATGCTTTTTATTCTTTTTTCATGTGCCTTCCTGCAACGTCTCTGAGGATCAAGAAAAGTAAAAAATGATATAGCACTAAAGAACGTCATGATTACATGTATCTGGACTTAGAAGGGGGAGGGGGGCTAGCTATGTATTTTTTTTATTTCAATGTGTAGACTGTAGGAGAGTTTCTTCAGAAAAGGTTTTCATTGGAGGTGTTTTTGCCATGCACGCAGGCATCTGTTTCAGCGCTATCCATGAACAAGTTGTGTGTCAAATTAATTATTATTACTTGTCACTCGCATTTTTTGCTCGTTCTGGCCATTATTGGCATTAACAGCCAGTGCAGGACTCGCACGAACGTTAGATTTAGTTAGAGGGGCGATATTCTGACGCGTTTTTTAATTCTTGGTCACCCATGTTTAGAAAGAAAGGGGAGACATCCAAACAATTTCCGACCAATCACAAACGTTGTTGCAAATTTGACCTTATGACGTCAAAGAATTTCCCATAATGCAATTATTGCATATAAATAAAAAACTACTATACCAATTGAATAAAAAATATTGCATTCAAATGACATTTTATACCAATTGAATAAAAACTATTGCATTTGAATGAAAATTATACCATTTGAATGAAAAATTATACCATTTGAATGAAAAATTATACCATTTGAATGAAAAATTATACCATTTGAATAAAAAATATTGCATTTAAATGAAAAAATATACCATATAAATGAAAAATTATACCATTAAAATAAAAAATATTGCATATAAATGAAAAAATATACCATTTAAATGAAAAAATATACCATACAAATGAAAAAATATTGCATATAAATGAAAAAAAATTGCATATAAATGAAAAAATATACCAATTAAATGAAAAATATTGCATTTAAATGAAAAATATCAAATTTTTGCAACCAATACCATGCCATACCAGATAGGTATTTACTTTTCGAAATACATAATTTGCCGGACATGGGCATAAATCTGTTCACGATAGACAATTGTTCGTTTCCTATTGTTATAAACATTAAAAAAATAAAGACTGGTCAATACGAACATAAAATAATTTTTGTTGGTGCTTACATTGATTTTTTTTTTTTTTTTTTTAATTAAAACATTACTAAATATGGCTGTAATATTTTTACATTGATGGTAACTTATGGTCCTTCACCCTTTCGATGTTATGCACTTACATTTTGGAATAGAAAAAGGTTAAGCTTTTCTCAGATTGCTGATGACGTCTTTACACTAGCTGTCAGTAACTGCGAATACTCTTAGATCAGTACCTATGTCTTTTGTATTTATGTTAGTTGTGCTGTGTGCTTCGTGTCGATCTAATGAGTCAAGCCATTTCCAGCTGATTTTTACTCTGTATGTCCTCAGTCAGGCGCCTGTTATGCAGTTGTTGTTGTTGGTTGCTGTCTGTCATATGTTTTTTTCGTTTATTGTTTTTCATAAATCAGATCGTTATATTTTTTTTTTTTTTTTTTTTTTTTTTTTTTTAACTGTTTCACATTTGGACTTTTTTGGATGTTTGTCTCTGGTAATCATCCACATTTCCTTATTTTATAGTAATTGGTGTATCTTTTCTCAGTAATATTTATTATGCAACCTAAATGATAGATTGTATTGTCAAGAAATACTATGTTATTAATAATTTGAAGCAGCCTTTGGTCATTCTTTTAAAAAGTTGGTTCCCTTAAATTAAGCTGTTTCGATTCTATTTTTTTAAGCTTCTGATTTTTAGAATAGTAGTGTTATAGTTTCGGTTTATCTTTTTAGATTTCAATTTAATAGGTTAATTATTAAAGTAGTGAAACATCGACATATAGACCAAAAATTCCCATAAAGAGCTCGAGTCAACTGAAGGTTTAAGTCATATTGCAGTTTTTTCGAGATCTTTCATAGCTGAACACTATTGCTGGAAACAGTTTCGATTTTTTTAAATAGTTTTGAATATGATAAGCAGACAAATTTACATTTGTCAAAAGATCGCCCGATTCTAAATAAATTTGAGTACAACATATGAACAAACTATAAAAATCAGTTGAAACAGATAAGAGAGTACTCGCAGTTACTGACAGCTAGTTCAAAGCCAATAACAACTAATAAAAAAAATCATGTAAATAAGACTAACGTATCAGTCAACACACATCCAACATTCAATGGATTTAGTGTAAAGACGTCATTAACAGTCAGAGAAAAACATGACCTTGTGCAATGCCAAAATACAGGTATCGACAGATTGTAGAACCGTGAATGTGCATGATTGTAGAACCATGAATGTTTATATGTATAGCAATAATACTAGTTTGGTTTTAATTTACTGCTAACAATTTTTTTGGGTTTCAAAATTAACAATATAAGAAAAAAATTTTATATTTTAATTTTTTTTTGCGGGGAGGCGGGGGGGTTTGCATTGATATTTTCTTAGGTTAGTTCATGAAAAGGAGTGAAAAAAATATTTTATTCCTTTTATTTATTTATTTTTTGGGGAGGGAAGGGCAGTTGAGCACAATTTTTTAAGGGATTTTTTTTCTGAAGAGTCTGTGTTTAGCAAATTATGTTAAGTTATCTCCTTCGCCCTGTTTTTTTTTCATATATATATATTTACATCGTACATCACGAAATTCCTATGTTGCATGCATATCAAGTTTGACAAATGTCTTTGCATGCAGTGTTTTGGTCCTTGTTGGACAAACATTGAGGCGAAACACCTTCTTAGTCCCCGGCATGACAGCATTGATTAAGATTACATAAATATGTCAAATTTTAAGAATAATTCAAGATAAAGGATCATTAAAACGGGTCTTGCGTATGATTCGTCAAGCGTATGTGCTTTTGTGTGATTGTAAGAAAGCTCTATTAACATCTAGGTGTATAGTTATCGAACGTGTCTTTGGGTTGTTGTCCCATTGGCGTGCACTTCTTCAATTTTTTTCATACAAATATATATTAATGTACATGTATATATATGTGTGTGTTTTGTGGTCATCATTTTTGAACATATATATAGTTTATGCGTATGTTTAAAAAAAAATGTTTAAGTGGCTTATATATACCTTGAACCCTTAATAATTTCAAAAGTGTATCTATATAATTTGACTTTACAATTCTTTGGATAAAAAATATGAGTGGTTAAGTCGAGTGTCTTCTATTTTATCATACCTCCTATACATTTCTAGGAATATGATTGGTTAAAAGCAACAGCGTGGAGACCGTGTATATTCCATATTGGGTAAGTAGGCGGGGCTTATTTCAATACACGGTTAGTAGTGGTGTTACGTCCCTTTATAAAAACAACACGGTGTTGAGGAAAAATCTTAAAGGTTTCAACAGACGAAGAAATTGATGATGAAGATTGAAATACATTCATAAAACACATTTAAATCTAACAAGTTGTTATTGTTGGCATTTGTTTTTGTTTAGACCAATGGAAGAAGGTTCTTAATACTAACGGTATTGAAGATTGATCACTTTGATATGCCACTAGTCTAAATACCACATGTTAAGATAAATTCGTTACCCCATATGGAATTTACTGACCCCATATATATCGTATTAGGCCACTAGCACACTATGTAACTAATAATATCAGAATCAATATCATTATAGAATCCATTCAGTTCCGTTGCTTTTCACTAGAAGTTTCACCATTAAAGTTTGGTATCAAATTTGTAACACTTCGTCACATTTACTTTTGATTCTGACTTTTCAGGTTTGCTTTCTATTACTTTTTCGTTCTTTTCAAATCTCCCGCCTTGTATTTTCCCAATTATTGTCATTAGAATTGTAAAGAAAAGAACAATTGCCCCATAAAATATCATTTGATGAAAAAACATGTCATAACCATGATGCTGATAGAGATATCCAATCACCCAAAGGTATGACATGGCACCCAAAGCCATACCCATAACAATAAATGTAATTGCTACTCCAGTGACCTCAAGGTGAGCATTAGCCCAACCTAAGCCAGAAGGAAATATTGGTCCAACACATAATCCCATCATTATAGTTAAAATCCATAACGCTAAATCGTTTTCATCCGCAAAAATTTCCAACAAAATGCCTGTAAATAAAGCTCCAGATACTTCAAGCGGAAGTAAGATACGAATTGGTATGAATCGTACGGTAAATATACCAATAAATCGTCCGACCGCAAAACTTATCCAGTATACGGTATTTATAAGGGATGCGTCATCGCCTGAAAAGTTATGTTTGTCTATGGAATAACTTCTAATAAACTTTCCATACAATGCGTCACCACCACCAATATTAAAGAAACACAAAAATAACAAAATGAAAATCTGAATACCAAACCATCTATTACCATCTGTACATGTTGCGGGATCGATTAATCGTACAACTTTTCGAAAGTTACTCTCCTTGGCGTCAACTTGTATTCCTGGAGTTAATATAATATGCCGAGAACAGAACTGATAAATATAGTACACAATCGATACGGAAGCTATGATGATTGCAACAATGAAATAGGCGGTCTCTATCTTGGATTCTTTTAGATATTCCACTCTAGTATTTTTATTGGTACTATTTGTAAGATGAAAGTGCGATGTGTTTTGCATCGGTATAACTAAAACTTGTTGTACGAATGATTCATTTGGCATTACAGTTGAAGTAACATTTTTAGATGAAGGCGCCAACACTGCTAAGAATGGATTAGCTATTTGCGGAGCAAGTACTGATCCCATCCCAAATCCGAAGTGTAGAAGGTGTAAAGGTCCAGTTGCTTTTTCGTCCCATAGCTGTATGAGAACCCTCTGTCCTACTACAAAATAGGATAAACATAAGACATGTGTTCTATTGATGTAGCACTGAAAATCATAAATCGATAGACAAAGTTTTTATAACAAGAATTTCCTTTTATGAAAGTCTTAATATTTGTTATTTTTATTTTTAATTCAAATTGCCAAAAAGTTGTGCGGGAATAAAGGAGGGGAGGGAAGGGATTACCCACCACTCCGACAAAATATATTACCCCCCCCCCCTATTTTGAAAGTTGAGCTCATATGCCCTTCCAATCCCAAATAAACAACATATGTACGTATAAACAAATAGATAAATAGAATAAGTAAGCAACAAAAATATAAACAACAAATTTAAGACATTCAAAAATCAATAACCATGATGACGTATGAAAATAAAAAAATAAGAAAGAGAAATCAGACAAACGTAAATTCAAGCAGGGATACATATGACATCACTAAAATGAAGAAAAACATACAGATCTAAAAAAAAAATACTGCTTCTCTTTTTTTTATGGGGAATAACATGTATTGAAAAATATTAGATTTTGTCTGGTGTTTGGATCCACATATTTTGGAAATCAATTTTTTTAGTTTATTTTCGTGCTCACTATAGTAATGTGATATTCCAGTAGTCCCAAGTATTGATCACGTGACACAATATTTTTTTCATTTTCCATTCCAATGTCCAAAATGGGTGGTAGTTTATTTGCCGTTGAGACTCATTTTGCGCTATCACAATTCGACTTAAACAAATTCCTTGAAAGATGAAGAGAAAGGAGGAAATTAATCCTCCGCGTTCGATTTAGACGATTCGAAAGATTTCAACTTAACTACTAAGCAAACCGACGAGAGGTTTGTACATGGAAACATTTTGTGGTTACAGTTACTCTTGCACCAGTTTTCATAAAAATAATTTATATGAAAAGTGTTCATAAAAATTATATTTATAAAAAAAACTAATTATGTCACAAATGATGAAATCAAATAAAGTGTCTGCGAGTTGCCTGACTGCCCCGGATTTGTATTCTTTCTTGATTTTCCCTTTTGTTTATCTACGCTTTGGTTATCTACTCTTCTTAATTTTTACTTTTCGTTCCTTTGGTCTTTTTATTTCACCCAGTCCAAACATAGAGGGAGGTTTTGGACCCAATTGAATAAGTAAAACCTCCATTGTCATACGTTATGTGCCTGTCCCAAGCCCAGAATATGTTAGTTATTTTTTCCGTAGAATTTTTAGTTTACAATGTTATGCTGCGGACTTAAATTTGATTTTTTGTCGGGTTTATGATCGCTTATAGATATCGCTGTTTGTTGATGGTCCTCCGACAGTTTTGAAGATCACACCATGCGGTAACCACGAATGTCTGTTTTATGTATTGTAGTGTGTCATTTTATGATTATTCATGCCTTGTCAAATATCAGTTCCTTTTGTCATTATTGTCAAAGTCCATTTTGTTCTAATGAAACTAAATAAAGCAATATAACCAAAATAGGAAATAGGATATGCGAAATACGTAAACGTTCTGTAAAAATTGTTGCTGAATACAGAATTGAGTTGAACATCAAATTAGCAAATTAAAAGACTATGAAACAAAAAGGACATTATCATGATTGTGGAGGCAACCAAGGCCCAAAACAGACATGTGCCGCCCTTTTAAATACACGTGTGCATGTAAAATAGAATATAAACATATATTATTCATTTTCCCAATTTTTCCAAGTACTAAGTAACCTAGAATCTCAAAAATTGAAAACAACACTTTATAAATGTTTAGTAAAATATATAAATTGTTAAAGACCTCTCTTTCATTTATACCCACTTAAATTTAAATCAACAAATGCTTTACAACAAGAAAAAAAATGTTGTGGTAAATACAGATAGGCAAACATTATTGTCTTTCAATTCAGTTAACTATTAGTAATCATATTTGATCATTAATACTTTTGAAACGATCACTTACATTTTACCTGTCGGTGTCGTTGTCAACTATAGGTGTAGATAGTTGAAAAGGTCTATTATGATCCAGTTGTGATACAACAAAACATGATGACATTCGCGTTAAACTTACCTATATTTACAACGCCTTCAAACGAAGCTGCTACAGCGAGTAAAGCCCATAAGGTATTAGTGTTTGTAGCGTATGGTGCAGCAAATATGGCGACTGCAGCGCAATCTAGGCAAATGGCTATCGTTACGTAACACCATTTTTCATATTTGTCTATGAGAGGCCCACCAATGATTGCCCCGATAAAATATCCAACACTTTGACCAGATATAGCTCTGGATACCAGCTCGTAGTCTGAATTTGTTTTTATAATTAAATCTTTTTGAGTTGGTCCTGTGATTTCATTGAATAAACCCTGAAAGTAAATGAAAACTATTGTTTGTTACCATTAAAAACTTTGTCAAGCGTCATCCTGACATATAGTATAATACATTATTGGAACGAGCACATTACCAGAAGAACAATGAATCGGTTAGTTTATTGCAGATTTTTATGAATGAAATAAAGTCTTTCAGTAGCTGCGAGTACTCTTAGATCGGTACTTTGTTTTTTTGTCTTTTTATTTCACTCTTAACCTTACATTGTATGCATAACCCCGTCTACAACAGTTCCCAAAAGCTAGTTGAGCTTAAAAAAGAATTTGCATTAAAACAAATCAAAATTAAGAAATGTGCCAACCAAAACGGCAATATATGAGACCTTCATTGAAAGTTTGAATCAAGTTATCCTGTGTTTTCAGTTGTAGTTCTGTGGCAACTTTGAGGATTAATACATTTCTGAACCTTGCTTTCCTATAAATGATTCAGTTTGTTCTTCGTCTTCGTCGAATACTAACATTTAAATAATAGTTTAAGACTCAAAGAAAAGCTATATGTTAGGTTGTCATCGCATGATCTCATATGTTGTTTTTTTTAATATTACTGGAATATTGTTCGCACAAATTTCAGCAATAAATTGTTCGGCACCAATAAATGCAGTTCGAAAGCACAATGGTTCTAACTTTTGATTATATTAGTCTATATCTTAAGATGGTCTGGTAATTACTTGATCTCTTCACATTACATTTCTTATGCACGTCTCAGACTTTAAATTTCATATCAAAAGTGGTTTTTCATTTTAGTCCGACTTCTTAGAAATAGTCTCATTTATTATTTGACTGTTTTTTTCCCACAAAATCAGCATGTATTTTTTTATTAGATGTAATATTGACTTTTCTGTAACTCAGCTATCTAGCGGCAGTTGACTTACATCTTGTAATACAGAACTACTTACAATAGTTAGCCATGTAAAGACTAAGACAGCAGTTTTTGTAACCTTCTGAGTTGTAGTATATGTTTCCCACTCCGGTTGTTTCTTGTCATCATTCTGCTTTGATTCCATCACGTGTAAAGACTCACGTCAAATTTGCATATCCATTTATATTGTATAATACTACATAGTAGAATAGATTCTTTGTTCTGTAGATTGTCTTTAAATTTGAAAAAAAATCGGAATCTGTAAACAGCATAAACTCAGACTATAAAAATACTATATTGATTCATAAGAGTTACTAATAAAAATACTAATTAAATGATTTTCTCAATAGTTTTCAGTCTTAAACCCGTTTTTTTAAGATACACGGTTACACTTTGTAATAATAATCAAAATACCGACAAAGTTCCTGATTTGGCAAAACGCATACAGATTATGTTCAACTAGTTTTTATCCCTCAATCCTACCCATTAAGTTGTCTTGCTTAAATTGTGGACAGAAGCACGTAAAATGTATATGTTATTTATCATTCCTATGAAAGTGTAGAACGTGAAAAATAGTCCATATGGATCATAATTTCAATTTATCAAACAAAATCCAGAGATAAGAAAAAATCGGATTGCGTACCAAACTATATCCTTGGTTCTTTGAAACTTCCTGGAAAATATTTTAACAATTAATTTTTTATTTAATGGTATACACGTGCACGCTTCTTTGGTCAATACCAGGTCCCATATTATTTTTGTCAATCGTACCCCAACAAATCCTTTATTGCACTTCATGTTTAGATTTTGGGTTGTAAATTATCCTATTTGATATCAACATTAGAAAGTAACGGGATTAAACATGTTTGTGGGCGCCCAACCCTCCACAAACTATCATATTCATGTATATATTACATTCACTGAAATCCAAAACGTTACTACAGGCACGAGGATAGCAAAGGAGTAGGGAAATATACACACCATAGTCAGAAAATTAGAAAAGTCAAGTTTGTTTGACGTGAGAAATGGTCAAATTCCAAATTGGAATTGAGAAATTTAATTTGTAACCGCTAAATGTTAAGTTAAAACATAAAATTAAAAAAAAACTTTCTCCCGTATGCTTTGGTGCGTTGTACATCACAGTTTTTAATGAATATTTTGTATACGCAAACATTCTTATGATCAATACAATTTCACCATGTATTCAATATGATATGCATGTGTAACACAGGAACAGCCAATGATAATAATAAAGTTAAACACATTCCAAACAATGAGTCATATAGTCACGATTTTTAAGAGTTATCAGTATTGCATTTGAAAATAAGATTCTTTTTCAAGTAGATTCTTTTTGACCATCTTTAATCTTTCATTTGTTTTGATGTCTGACTTTTTAATCCAATGAGTTAAGCCCTTTTTAACTGTTTTTATAGTTTGATCTTCGGTTGTACCGTTACATCACTGTCCCATGTAAGGGGGAGGTTTTGTCACAAGCAAACTAGTTTAACCACACCACATTCTGAATGTGCCTGTCCCAAGTCAGGAGCCTGTAATTCAGTGGTTGTCGTTTATTGCTGTTTATCATATTTGATTTTCGTTTATAGTTTTTTTTTACATGAATCAGGTCGTTAGTTTTCTCATTTGAATTGTTTACCATTTGTCATTTCGGGACATTTTTGGCTGTCTAAGCGGCGTGGATTTTGCTCATTGTTGAAGGCCGTACGGTGACCTTTGGTTGATAACTTCTACGCCATTTGGTCTCTGGTGGAGAGTTGGCAATCATACCACATCTTCTTATTTCTATAAAATAATATCCACTTAATTCCCCCTCCCATCATTTATTATTTTCAACGCTTTTGTCTACATACATTTGTCACTAACTGTAAAATAGTGTAGGTACCATAAGAATAAAAGTTTCTTAAAAAGATTTTAAGAAGGAAAATGCATTTATCTATGCTAGGGACAGTCGGTTGGTATAAAGTAAACAATTGACGTGAATTTATGCGATGTATAGTCACTCCATAAATAAGTAAAAAGAAAAAATTCAGACACAGTATTTATCACAGTAGTCCAAAGAAGTCGTAAGATAGGTTTGCATTGTAGATTTGAAATATTTTAGTAATTAACTTCCAGTTGCAGTTCAATGCTTTTGAAAAAGGTGGGGATACCATGCCAACGTTAGGAGTGGCATTTGAAAAAGTTTATGCATTTACCAAATATTACTTCATTAAAAATAATATATACATTGAAAGTAAATCAATCATTTACAAATTTATAACCACATGTTTTCAGATGATTCCTTCAATTTCTTCGAGATTTAATTGAATAAAGTTTAATTGTCATTTCGAAGTTTTTGTGAAGAAGAGATTAACACTTTACCTTGGATTCTGTTTTCCCTGGCACTGAACTATACATCCTATATTATTTCTGAAGAACTTTTACGTGATCGTTTGAAGTGAAAAATATCGAAATCAACATATAACATTATTTAAAAAAGAAATTCTCTGCTCTATAAATTTTCTTAAATGAAATCTAAATTACATCACACTAAATACACCGTATCAAATGCATTTATGAGAATAACTATTTATAAATGGTTACGCTTCGCGAGCTATGTGGTGTAGATACATGCATAATAAATCTGATTTAAATGACACTTTAAAAAAAGCTTTCTTTGACAAATGTTATACTTTAAATTACATTTTCCAAAAGAAGCCTAAAATCTGTTTGTATTGTAGTAAATTAAATTCATTTAAGATTACTAAGCACCAATGAAATACAATAATTTTGTATTCTATAAATTAGTGCCTTCCATAATAAAATGTCGTCATCGAATAGTCTCATTATGCCGATATTCAAAAAGATGTGTTTCATTGTAATAACAACAAATAGGTCATAACAACATGACAGAGTGTTTTGTTTCGGTTTGTTCTCGATAAATATGAAAACAGGCAATTTTAGACAAGGTAACCCATAAGTATGGAAATATCGTGGCTAGTCACATTATTTGTTTAATCACTGTATGACTGTGTTGTCAACTTTCATGACTTTGAAAACATAAAAAAGAAGATGTGGTATGATTGCCAATGAGACAACTTTCAACAAGAGACCAAATGACACAAATTAACAACTAAAGTCACCGTACGGCCTTCAACAATGAGCAAAGCCCATACTGCACAGTCAGCTATAAAAGGCCCCGAAATGACAATGTAAAACAATTCAAACGAGAAAACTAACGGCCTAATTTATGTACAAAAAATGAACGAAAAAAGACTATTTGCCCATATTTCTGTTGGATATTTTCTTGACTTTAAGGTACAAATGTAACTATGTAAATGTTTTCTGCATATTCCTTGTTATTATTACTTTTTTCAGTTATATTTTCTATCTTTTCTGGCTTTCTTCATAGAAGGGCTGACAATCCTTATATGAACCACAGGTACAATTTTAAAACATTTTTGTAAAAGTAAACGACAGATTAAGTTACATGTAGATACAAGACATGATTACTATCAACATTTCATTTGAGGCTGTCAGCTATTTAATTTTGTGAATTATACTTCAAATTTGAACTGTCTTTAAACTGTTACAGGTTTATGAGTGCTTTTGTGATCGTACTGATCACATGTTTATCATTTATTTAAATGTCAATGTGTATGTATTCTTTATAGTAGCAGTCCATTTTGAAATGTTTTTTTTTCAACTTTTTTAGCAGATTGTTGCATTGTTCTCAAGCTCTCTTTGATCATAAGCAGTACATAGTTTAGAAACCTTAACACACGAATATAGATATTGAACATGTATATCAAGTGTGATACTATATTCCTCTATCTCAGAAATTAGACTTTAAAATCAATTACAAACAGGCGGGAAAGTTGGAAAGTTCACCAGATTAAGGCATATAGCTCTATAAGAATAAGAAGATGTGATATAATTGCCAATGAGACAAATATCCATCAAAGTGGATGGTAGCAATTATAGACAACCGTACGGTCTTCAACAATGAGAAAAACAATATTGAATAGACGACTATAAAAGGCTCCGATATACACTGTTATAGTGAAACAAGAGTTTGTTGGGTAATTATCCCATTTCGTGTACTCTGTCAACTTTATCTGTAATGTTTGTTGTTTAATTCATCCCTAGTAGTGTTTCCTTTTGAGTTATCTGCTGGTGGAAATTTCCCCAGTCTATTGATTTCTTTTCGGTTATCAACTATGTGGGGAAATGTCCCCAGTTTATTGATTTCTTTTCGGTTATCAACTATGTGGGGAAACTTCCCCAGTTTATTGATTTCTTTTTGGTTATCATCTTTGTGGTAAAATTTCTTGGTCTATTGACTTCTTTTTGGTTATCAACTGTGTGGGAAAATTTCCCCGATACTTGTTAACA
Source organism: Mytilus californianus (assembly GCF_021869535.1). Lineage (NCBI taxonomy): Eukaryota > Metazoa > Mollusca > Bivalvia > Mytilida > Mytilidae > Mytilus > Mytilus californianus. The sequence continues at coordinate 49,495,548 of NW_026262745.1, read as the reverse complement.
AATAATATCTATGTTTGTTGAACAACTAAATAAAGAAGTGTTCATGTTCAATTTTGTTTTTATATTTGATGTCATCATCATAAAAATTTGTTGCCATTAGAATGCGGCTGCTAACTTCACATACATATTAAGATGTTTTGTTTCAATATTTTAGTCACACAAATGGAAAACATCGAAAAAAGATAATAGACTGCATTATATTTTTGTGTAATAACGTCAGTTTTGGTTGATTCATTCCATTTTTAACAGTCTTTGCTCGCAACCCCTGATCCAGAACATTTTTATGTCGTTGGCACCTTTCGGTTACAGAACATTTTGGATGGTAGGTTATAGTAAATGCTTTCCAAAAGCTTTAATGTAAAAATAAATTCAACATCAGGAAACGGAGAGAGAGAGAGAGAGAGAGTAAACCTACCGTTTCTTTTGTATGATATTTCATGCTGTATAAATTAATCCTAGTAACAACAACTTAATGCATAAAGTTTTCAATCTTTTCGACTTACTGTCAATCAATCAACTAAATGAGATCAAAAGGTATTCCGATTTCAGTTAAGAATAATAAAACTTTTTCCCGCTTGATTTTTTCTAACATGTATGACAAAATATGTAATAATAAAGGCAACAATAGTTTACCGATATTCAAATCTTGTAAATTGACTAGGAAGAGTCAAAGCAAGGTAACAAACAGCAACTGAAGACATCGCATGAACTTACTTAGTGTCAATTTCAGTCACTCTTTCTCATAACTCTGTTGGAGCAGTTTTCATGTAAGGAGCACACACTTGTTAATGAAGTCTGTATAGTGTGAACATGAACGAGCATAACGTATTCATTGAGATGTGTGAAAATATGCGCACATGTGTATGTTTTTGCAAAAGACAGCAAGAAAACCTCAATGTCTGGCCAACGGAATCACAAATATGTCTATTTTATGTGTATTCTTAGAAAAAAAGATAAATGCAAGATTGTGGATGCGAAAAATTGCACAATCTGCATTTCCACTTCATATCTGCATAGTTAACTTCATATAGAAACAGATGGGTGACTTCAAAAGAGGGACGAAAGATACCAGAGGGACAGTCAAACTCATAGATCGAAAACAAACTGACAACGCCATGGCCAAAATAAAAAGACAAACAGACAAATAATAGTACAGATGACACAACATAGAAAACTAACGACTAAGCAACACGAACCCCACCAAAAACTGGGGGTGATCTCAGGTGCTCCGGAAGGGTGAGCAGATCCTGCTCCACATGTGGCACCCGTCGTGTTGCTTATGTTATTACAAATCTGGTAAATAGTCTAATTCGGTAGGTCACATTCGTGAAAGGGGAAGGGTATTGTAGTTACGACATAAGGAACATATCCGATATCATCTGTGAAACGGTTATTCCATAACGGTCAACCAGCTCGTGACGGCGTCCGTAAAATTTACGAAGGGATGATTTCAACTTCACCATTTGGAACTAGGATCAATAGAGCAATATAAAGAAAAGAAAGCTTTCCAATTTTCAATTCTCCCATTATTACTTGTATCATTCATTGTAAACCAAAAGATGATAAACCAAGATAGTGGGGCGGCTTAGTACCGAAATTTGACAAAATCATGCAAATGGTGATACAAGCATAGGATTTGGCACAGATGTTCTTGAGGGTGTACTTTATCATATTAGAGGGGTAGCCAACATGCTTTTGATTTTTTCACGGCAGCCATCTTGAATTAAAAGTTGACACCATTTTGCTCAATAGTGGAGATTGAAAAAAATATCCTAACCATTTTCAACGTGACATAGGTCAAGACAACTATTTGAAATACAATAAAATGACATGAAAATATGTCAAACAGACAGCAATTGTAAAAATAAATCACCCCTTCCGGTTAGGGTCGTAAAAGTTCATACACTCGAGTGAAATAATAGTGGTAAGGATATGCGATAAACATGTCCGTTTGATATATCGGAAATTATGTAAGACATGCTGGAGGATTGATCAATGTAATAATCTACCATATTTTCCGATGTATTCCGTTTTATCAGCTACAGGAACACAATGTTGTACAAGTCAAGCCAGCTTTGTAACACTTACATCTACCAGAACAAGTTTTCTTGCAGCCACATTTTTGTAACTCCTGGCAAGATGCAGCAATCGCTGCTAATTGTGTCCAATGAGGAATTCACAACCCATCTGCGTCCCCCTTAACCCATCCCCAATCACCAGTACTAGGTAGATGTTGTTCAGGTGTGACTGCCTGTCCCCATACATGGCCACCTTGGTATGCAGCTCGTTTGGTATGCTCAATCAGTGCAGCTCTAGTGGGTGGAATTGTTTCATACTGTCTTTGTTTGCGTGCAAACACTTCAAGCCTGGATTCGTTGATGTCAAATGTTGTTGTAGTTCTGTCGTACATAACCACAACAAATGCCTCTATCAACTCCATATCAGCTTAACTGACCAATACAGGTTTCTTACTCAATCGCCCAAACACCTCGGTTACATCATTAAATATTTCCCACGTCTGCCATGCCGATTTCTTTCCCTTTCCATGAAAAGCGGAGACAGTGTCACATCCAGTGAAAGCATGAAAAAATGGCAAAGCTTCTGATTTAGGACCAAGAGTATGATTAATTTCGTGAATCGGAAGCCATCGCAGGTCTTTTCCTTTTCCAAATGCAACCCAAAGTTTTTCTACTTGTAGTGTTTTGAAAAGAGACACCGCCAAAACCACTACATCAGTGTCTGAGCTGATTATCAGTGAAGACTTACATCACTTTTCAAATACCATTGTGTCTGCTTCCTCGTGATTACAAGGACTGATATCATTATGGTCATCATAAGAATTTGTCATAACATTTTCGCCTTTTGTCACAAAAATCATTTTGTCAGAATGAATCGAGCAAATTTTGTCGGCAAGGAAATGAAACAATTCCGTCTTGTTTTCGTCCACTCGAAGGAAGCTTGACCAAGCTTTCGGAGTCTTACTGGTGCCGACAACTTTCCGCATGGTTCCAGCACCCCTCGCTGTAGGTGTTTGTGCTTTAAGACTGTTTTCTATGTAAATATCATAGATAACGTCTACTCTTGAATGTTTTGAAGTAAGTTGGATAATGTACGGCAAAATCACATCTTTTGCGTATTCATCAAAAGTGTATGTTCCACGCGGTGGTCTCGAATTGACCATAGCCGCACCATCAACTACTACCATGTCTGTCTGAGATTCCTCCCTTGATAAATCTCCCTTAGCTTCTAGAACTTCCATAAGCTGTGACTTAACGCCAATATTGATTTTTCCACTTTGAGACAAAGAAGGAGGAAATTTCTGATTTTCGTGACTGAAAAACTCTTCCAAGTCACATTGTCTGCTTTGACAGGATATGAAAAGCCTTGAAAACAGACTGCAATCTTCTCGGGCGAGGTCAAGCTTGCTTTTTGTTTCACATGAACTTTTCTTTGGTTGGCAACTGAACAACAGAAACTTGTTTTTCTTGATAGGTTCATAAATGCTTGCCGTGTTCTACATTCGGTTCTGTAGTCAGCATACTAATTGCATCCAGTTTGATTAATTTGTGACAGTTTCCCTGTGCCTGCTGCTGCTGTTTCAATATCTTGTAGATATCTTCAGAATCCTCAAGAAATGGATTTCCATAATCATTCATGACAGTCTTAAGACTTCTCGCTTTGTCAATGAAATCTTGTTGCATAGACATAGAATTGTCATAATGCCTGTCAGACAAGAAAAACTGTCGACCAATAAGTCTATTGAATAACACATATAAACTAGCATAAAGCTGTATACTAAAGCGTATAAAATCTGTTTACTCATTATGATAAACAACAATCGGACAAGTTTTATTTCTTGTAGATATATTGAAGAAAATAATCGTGGCATTTGTGATATTTTATTTTTTACAGAATAAATGATTACGAGAAAGACTTCATATCATACTACTGTACTAAACTTTGGCAACTTTTCACCCTCTATCAAACATTGTATTCGGACTTTTTACACAAATATTAGTTTCTCAAAACTGTTTTCTTAATTCTCTTTTTTTGTTCACTTTTAGGTGTTATATGTACGAGCACAGTGTTGTCTACATATGGAGTTGTTAATGAAGATATGACGACATATGGTTGGTCATATTTTTTAGCACTGGGTAGTTTTGAATGCCGAATACTAGCTAGTATGTTTTTGTTTTGTCAAATATTGCAAAATTAAAATTCTTTATATTTCTGGATTTTACCGCATGTGAAAATATACAAGCTGATGATACAGAAATTCGTATTTTTCTACAATGTTTTCTTCTATAAAGCTCATATATTTAGCTAATATGCATATACAATTACAAATAATAAGTTTCTAAGTCTTAATTCCTAACGAATATGTCAAACTATAAGTTCTCTCATGAAAAATAAATATATCCTGAAGGCAGCCAGTTTCTGTTACACTATTAATGTACTTTTCTAACTTCAGCTGCTCGGTCATGCATTCAGAAGCACATAGAAAATCATCGTGTACTAATGGCACATGGACATCTGACATTTCAAAACAACTTGCGGTTGTGGGTGCTTTAGTCTTTCTATGCGACAAGTATGTTGTTGTTCAGGCAGTCAATATATACATACTTCAACCAACATTGTTTAAAGTCATTCTTCAAAATCAATAAAAAAAGATGAAAATATTTTAAATACTTGAATGGATAAGTAATATTTTCTTTTCATTATTTCATCAAAATCTTCAGAAAATGTACTGCTATCAGATAATTGTCTTGACCAACAGCTTTGCCGTATACAGTGACTTTAAGCGTGATTCCTTTCGTTCGGAATCCGGCAGTTGCACAGCGCAAGTGCGAAGAGGAAAACCGTAAAAAAAAAGTAAGCAAATGGGAACTCTCTATCATCTGACTTATTATTCGCGTGATCAATGCTTTTGAGTTGTTTGTTTATCTCGGTATTTTGTAAACAGCTGTTAAACTTGTTATTTGAAAAATACACCCATTTGTTTAATGTCTTACCTTGGTTATTTATCGAGAAAAATTGCGTTCATTTAGACGATTATTAACAATATCAATATTTGCTACATTTCGATATAATATCGCCGGACTTTTACTTTTAATCTGAAATATTGCCATCTCATCGGTTGCCAAACAATAATTTCAAACAAAGAACAGTGAATTTAATTTATTGATATTCAAAGCCTTGTGCACGTTGAACTTGAGAATCGGGAAATTTTGGTTGACTAAATAACAAAATATTTTATGAAAATAACATACTTTGATATTCAGTTCATATAAAGTAGACATTTGTGGACCGTCTCTTTAACATTTTCAAAATATGGAGTATAACACTAGAAGTTTACGTTGTTGACGAATGACATTAACCATAAATTTCATTTCTAATATCCCTTGGTTGAAAGAAGAAAGAAAATAACAAGGATGCACTCTCACACCATAGCCGAAGAAACACAGATAACACCATAACTAAAGCGAAAAGGTAGGACAGACAAACAAAAGTCCTCAAAACACTACATCGAAATGTACGAACCCCACCTAAAACCGTGGTGATCGCCGTTTTTTTTTTTCAGGAAGTGGATTCAATCTTCCACAATAATTGATTTTCAGTCATATTTGATAAAACAACTAATATAGTATGTAATTATGTGATAACATAAAAAATAGCCGGATTTGTAAATGAAAAGCGCGTGGTGCAAACAGTATTCATTCAAATATTGAACGAGAATAAACTGTTTGGTATTACTATAAATTTTCACTTCGTACTATGAACATCAAAATTATTTATTTTGTAAAAATATTTCCTTTCTCTATTTGAACTCTACACGTATACCTAACAACAAAATTATTTTCATTTACCTGTGTTTTAAGTTATTGCAAATGGCTGATACTTTTGTTCGAGCATATTGTTTTTCTTAAATTGTTTAACATTTCATAGCGGTATAACATGTTACTTTTATTATTCTTCCCTTAGTTTATTTATTTTCTATTTACATTGTATCATAGGTCAAATTTATTTGTTCAGTGTATGTTCACTGGTGTTAATATGTCCTTTGATTGAGTTAAGCCATTTCAGTTGATATTTTATAGTGTGTCTTTCTATGTTGTGATGTTACACTATTGTTTCAGAAAAAGGGTGAAGGTTTGAAATCATTAAAACGTTTAAACCCGCTGCAATTGTTTGCACCTGTCCTGAGTCAGGAATCTGATGTTCAGTAGTTGTTGTTTGTTGATGTGGTTCATAAGTGTTTCTCGTTTCTCGTTTTTTATATTGATTAGACCGTTGGTTTTCCCGTTTGAATGGTTTTACACTAGTAATTTTGGGGGCCCTTTATAGCTTGCTGTTCGGTGTGAGCCAAGGCTCCGTGTTGAAGACCGTACTTTGACCTATATTGGTTTACTTTTATAAATTTTGACTTGGATGGGGAATTGTCTCATTGGCACTCATACCACATCTTCTGATATCTATTGTTAACGTGTCCTCCACTTTTATTCCAGCTGATTCGTGCATATTTTCAGAAGAATTGTGGGTTTGATGATAAACGCATGAAACTTTGCACAATAGTAGATATATATTTGATAGTCAATCTAAGCTATGAACCCACTCTGAATAATCCAATATTCAAGATGTCTGCCAATCAGTCTAAATTTCACAACCATGTCTAATTAAAAGCAAATAATATTCAAACCAAATCTTTTAAAAACATATAACATGTAATCCAACGTTTCTAGTAAGTCATGTCGTTATATTAGACTTTTAATTTTTTTTTTAAATTTCGGAAAATTTCAAAATGGCCGCCAAAAAGTGAAAATGAACAAAACTAAGACAAGGCTTTGCTTATATTCTATCGAATTGCATTTAGCAGTTCATATAATTTTCTAGGGATTGTATTTCCATGATACATGGATGCTGCTTGCAAGATAATTTAATCAGAGATCCTGTAAATGGAAACATTCGAACGTTTAGGTACCATCTGTGTCACAAATTATAATAAATATGTTTTACTTCTTGTCACAATCCGTTCTTTTTCCTCGATTGTGGTAACATCAAGATGAACAATAAAAACGACTTATGACCAAATTTCTACTTGTAAACAGTAATCATGGTAGCATCACAAGTGCTTCCAGTCTGCAAGAAACTACACACCCTTCCGGAACTCCTACAAATACCCCTAGTTTTAATGAAAAGGGACTTGTGTTGTTTATGCTTTCAATGTTGTGTTATTTGCTCTTTATTTTTCAATATCTGTGTTGTCAAACTGTGAAAGTCTTGTTAATCCATCGTACAGGCATGGTAAACCTTATTCCATTTCAAACGTTCACATTCGGTCAAGTTTTGTATAATTTACATGTAACAATAGTTTTTACATGTTTGAATTTTGTGATTCTGAGGGTTAGAAAGGAGACATTTATAAATCTACTATTACATGATATATGCCTAATTACTGGATATAACTCATTAATCTATTTAAACAAGAGCACCATTCAGGTGTCACTTGTTGAACAGGAACTGCTGGCCCTTCCTGAGCACCTGTAAACATCCCCGGATTTTAGTTGAGCTGGTGTTGCCCAAGGTTTAGATTTTTGTGTAGTGATTTCTTGACTGCTGTTAGTCCTCTTTACGTTTTTATCCATTTTCTTATCTGGTTTTGTTTTACTAATTATTTTTGAGTGCCTAAGTATCTTCTCCGTCTTTTTTATCATCTAAACAACAACATATTTTCAATGTAGTGTTCAAAATGTTTCTTAAGGACAGCCCATTTAGTATTTACATAACACAATTGTCCTCGCGCAACTTTATCTACCGTGACATTCGTTTTATATCTGTCAACCATATTTTATTAGCTCATTACAAAATGCTGATACCTTTGTGATAAGTGTCGATATGCCATTCACAGTCACTCTAAGTAGCACTATGGGAGAAAGGGCGAAACATTCCACGCCTTAAGCTTTCGCATGCTTTGAGAACGTTGTGTTTGCTTTCAAAAACGTTCCTGATGTAGAACATCATGTGGTTTACCTCACGTTAAATGATTTTAAAGGTGGACTGAAACTTGTTAATAACTATGGCCATTTCGAGACAAAACACCATTAAATGCTGTAGTTGTGCGATGTTTATTGTCAATCTGATTGCCCCACCTTCTCTTTTTACAGGTGTGTAATTCTACGCATGGGCTTAATCGACATTTCCATTTTCAAACTACGTTTGTAACATTTAAACTGTATAGTTAAATGACATAATATAGCACTCGGGTACTGGAAGCCATAACTGGAAGGCAAAATGCAACGATTCAATGAATAAGCAGTATAAGGAAATCTTTATGCACCAAGATTGAACATTCTCTTTATGATCTCACATCAACATGTCTAGTTCAATCTTTAATGTTACAGACCAGTTGTGGTTAAGTGGATTCTCAATTTCCCTCTTGTTACTCCATTCTTTGAATGTTACACAGTTCTCATCAGAGTCTCGTTCGTCGGTAAAAATTATGTCAGGATATTTTCATAAGAATGAGAAGTACACCTACTGTAACCTCATGGAAATGTCTTGTTCATGATGCATGAAAGCCCTAAAACAGAATCTGCTGTTCATGAAGTATTTTGTTCCCTTGATTGAACACTTGTTCAACCACTGTTTTCTAACCAATCACATAAAATTCTCAACGATACAATTTTTATATCAAGACCTAAAACAAAAACATTCTTTGTTCTGCTAGAAATATGTTTGCCGATTCCACTGTTTCGCTTTTGTAAAAAAAAAAACGATTGCTGACAAGTGATAATTGATACATGTCTCGGAAAAAAATAATACATTGTTGAATTGTATTCATGGAATGTCGAATCGTTGTGATAGATTTGATCTCTTCCTGAAACTTTGGTCAATGCGGACTGATATATAAAGGCGGATGACCATTTGTTTTGGCTCTACATTCGTGGACTGATGTCCTGACATATCTAATGTTTTCATTATCATCTGCTCCAGGTCATCTGTGTTATCTTTTTGTTAACTTATTCATACCATTTAAGGATAGATTGACTAATTGTACCAGGTTGGCATACATGTATTTCTGGTTAGACAATTGACAGACTGCATGTGAATAAAAAACAGTAATTATAAGATGTAAGTATGAAACGCATGGTTATATTTGGTTAGTATTAAGGATATTCATTGTATCTAATTCTATAGTAATATATGTATATTATAAACCAAGTTAGGGCAATAATACGAACAGTTGTGCTGGCGCATAATATATAGGTGAAAGTACCAGAGATTATAAGGGAAATGCATGTATTTTAAAGCATAAGGTTATGATGAATTTGCCAAGGTAGACTAAGAAGATGCTGAATGTAACGATTCTTTAGTCGTAGTGGAACTCTTGTTGTTGTCAATATTGTCCACGGCTGCTATAGTAAAACAACCAGGATTTGAGGGAGGAACCACATATTCGATGTTGAATGTTTCAAAGATGGAATCTTCTAGTACTGTAGATACATTGATAATTGGGTCATTTATAAACGATAAACGTAAACTACATTTTGGTCATTTAGTACCTCCTTTTCTGGTCCTAGCATTCATAAGAAGGCCTATTTACATTGAGATGGGTTTAGTTCAGTTGAATGTAATATTAAAGAAAAATAGAGAAAAACACACAGAAGTAACTTTGAAATGGATAGCGTCGTATTTGCCTCAATAGAATAACTCGACGGCATCTGAATATTTGGCTGAACGATTATCAACTAATGTTTTAATGACTGTGGAAAAAACTTTTGCCTACATCATGTCTTTTTGAACTACCAGCATGTGCAGCTTTTTTCAAATACCATTGTCATACAAACAGATTGTTGCGGTTACTTATTTAAATGCAACACCAAAATAATGATAACCAAGCACATGCCTTGTTAATGGCCTGGCAAGCCTGAGATTACTGCATTTTTTTTCAGATCATTACTATGTCCTCTTCCAATTGACCATAAAGAAAACTGTTCGAATCGAGAAGTATACATTCTAGTTAAGTCTAGCTTAAATATTGGAATAACGCCAGTGTCTATACGTGATCCCTCGTTGTTGACTACTGTTCTGCAAGAATGGTACCGTAGTTGCGATTCTCTACACTTTCCACACAAATGTTTTGATGGATGTCTTTAGTATATAAATGTGGCATGCACTTGGTATTATATGGCACTTAGTTTTACTGCAGGTACATCAAAATAAAACACTTTGTAACCTTCTATAAGGGATATTTGTTGATTTCGATATCTTATAGCAGCCATCTTGGAAAAGGCCGCAATATTGAAATTTCAATTTGAGTCCATAGCTTATGTTGTTTGAAGCACCTAGCACTCATAAAATGACAAATTTGAACTAATATAAGGGATATTTGTTGATTTTGATATTTTGTGGCGGCCATTTTGGAAGAAAGCCGCAATAATAATTTCAATAGTTATCAAAGGTACTAGGATTATAATTTAATACGCCAGACGCGCATTTCGTATACATAAGACTCATCAGTGACGCTCAGATCAAAATAGTAATAAAGCCAAACAAGTACAAAGTTGAAGAGCATTGAGGACCCAAAATTCCAAAAAGTTGTGCCAAATACGGTTGAGGTAATCTATTCCTGGGATAAGAAAATCCTTAGTTTTCCGAAAAATTCAAAGGTTTGTAACAGGAAATTTATAAAAATGACCATATAATTGATATTCATGTAAACACCGAAGTGCTGACTACTGGGCAGGTGATACCCTCGGGGACGAAACGTCCACCAGCAGCGGCATCGACCCAGTGGTGTAAATAGTTATCAAAGGTACCAGGATTATAATTCAAGGTGACCTTATATAAGTGATTTATGTTGATTTTGATATTGTATGGCGGCCATCTTGGAGATAGTCGCCATATTGAAATTGCAAGGTGGGTCCATAGCTTATATTGCTTGAAACACCAAAAACTACTACCATACCAAATTTGGTGCTTTTATCTTCAAACACACATTTTTTTCACCAATCTACCGGACTATTTCTAAGTTTTACTCTTTAATCCATTTTTGGTTATTTATACATAACCATTGGGTAATTGTGCTATGGTCATTTTTGTATTCTTGTCTTTCATTTTCGCTTATGTACTTCGTCTATAGAGTGTCTACATGCCATTAGTTATTAGTTCTTAGTTATTTGTTTTTATAGTGATTTAGATTATAACACAATGTTAACTGCTGTACCCCAATTTTTGACATTTGTACCTATTAAGTCTGTTTGTTTTGCTCACACATTGTTTTAAATATAATGGAATTCTACATGACTGTCATACAAGTGAGAGGTTTAGCTAGCTATAAAACCAGGTTTAATCCATCATTTTCTACATAAGGAAATGCCTGTACCAAGTCAGGAATATGACAGTTGTTTTCCATTCCTTTGATGTGTTTGAGCTTTTGATTTTGCCACTTGAATAAGGACTTTCCTTGGAGTTCGGTATTTTTGTTATTTTACTTTTTTCGACATCGAAAAATCATATTATTTACTGTATATACCTTGTATATTCCTTAATAAAATTGAGAATGGAAATAGGGAATGTGTCAAAGAGACAACAACCCGACCAAAGTGCAGAAAACAGCTCAAGGCCACCAATGAAAATCCCGCACCTGGAGGCAGGCTTCAGCTGGCCCCTAAACAAAAATATGTACTAGTTCAGAGGAAATGGACGTCTCACTAAACTCCGAAACATATAGATGAACCAAAATTATAAAAAGATACAGATGAACCAAAATTATAAAAAGAACATGCAAGACTTACAAAGGCCAGAGGTTCCTGACTTGGGACAGGCGCAAAAATGCGGCGGGGTTAAACATGTTTTGTGAGATCTCAAACCTCCCCCTATACCTCTAGCTGTAGAATAAACAAACACATAGCAATACGCACAGTAAAACTCGGTTTAAAGGAAGTCCGAGTCCGATGTTAGAATAGGTAACAGAAGAAACTAAGCAAAATGACAATGATAACACAAATTAACAAAGGACTTCTAGCAGTTACTGACATGCCAGCTCCAGACCTCAATTAAACTGATTGAAAGATTATGTCTTCATCAAATGAAAATCAAGCACAATCCCTCCCGTTAGGGGTTTAGTATCATACCATCATAAAATATATGAGAAGAACACAACCGGTATCATTTTGGCAAAGTATAAGAAAATTCTATCCAAGGAAATATATACAGATGATCCACCTTAAACTGTGAGCACAGTGATAACTCCTGTAAAATGATCAAATCAAATGATGGTATAATATGGTCAACTGCATATGGTGGCAAACAATCCTGCCAAGTATGAGAGCATTCTCTCAAATGGTCTCAGAAATTATCAAATGTCCATGAGGTACAATACTCCTGAAAAAAAGTTCGATCAAAAATTGACAATAAAATATGGTAAAACACCCATGATGGCCAACAATCCTACCAAGTATGCCAATTTTCTGCTAAACAGTCTCAGAGCTGTTGCGTTCACAAGGTGTCATTGTAACAATACTTATTTTTTTTAAATCTCATTTCTCCTACTAAATTGTCAAATCAAACTGAGTCTACATAGAATGGTCAAGTATTAAAACACAATGCTACCAAGTATGCAAGCTTTCTGTCAAAGAGTCTGGGAGCATTGATGTGTTTTGGACAGACTAAAGGATGCAAAGACAGGCAAATAATATTACCATATCAACTGTGGCGTGGGACATTAACAACAAACAGATCAATCAGTAAAACACTGTCTGTCTTCAAACAAACCTTTTATTATTGGTTTTTAAATAAAGCATAACATTTTCTTCTTGCTACTTATAAAAACACAAACAGATCTTCAAAAATACACTCGGTTTAAAGTTTTGTCAAATTACAGTATTTTCTTGTGTAAAACAGAGGATTAAACTTTGTCATAAAGTTAAACCAAAACTTTATTATCAAAGAAAACAACTTTTAGTTTGAGGCACTAACCATATTTTAACATTACTGGTATCTGGTAAGTTCTACAAATATTACAGCTGGTATCTATAATACACTGTCTTGCAAAATAAATGGGAAAAAATCTAATAACTTAACAGTATACAAAGTAAAAGATGTAATTTTTTTATTAAGCTGTTTTAAACTTTCCTACAAAACTTGAATCACTGTTGAAATTAAGCTTTACTCCATACCCGGATTCTAACCAAGTTGAATCATTACAATGACAAATCGTCTGACTATTGAAGTCTTTGATGACTAATACACCATATTAGTGTGCAAATTCAGAACGACTAATCGGAAACAACAGAATTTTAACTTAAACTTTTTTTGGCTAAAAGAAAAGTTTAAATTCATTTTAATTTTAAAGTCTGGGGCTTTTTTCACAAAACATTTTAGGGCTAAAACTGATCATAAGTTATACTGAAATGTTCAGGACTTGATAGTATTTATACATTTTTTGTGTAATGAGCCGCTGGCTACTTTCATAATGTATAGAGACAGATTTGTTTGTGTAACTTAAAACTTTGCATAGCACTTGATAAACAAAAAAAAAAGTATTTTTACACCACTTAACTGCTAACACAAAATGAAATCCTGTATTACTTCATACTCATATTAAAAAAAATGTCTTTCTTAAAAGTTACTAAATCAGCTGCCAACATTTTAATTTCCTGCAAAAATATCCACCATCTTCACATTCTTGTAATTACCATGTATTGTTTGACTTGATATATTTCTATATTTCTCATGGCTCTTTCATTAAAGAAGGAATATATTTTCTTCTTTTTATACAGTCTAACAAAATAAAATTTTCAAATTTCTACATGGTTTTTAAAAGATAGAAGAAAATTATATAATGCCAAACATAGGCTTTAACTTGCATTGTTCACCTTCAAGATTGAAGTCGTCTAATTCATAAAATAAATCACAGCTACAAAAATCTCAAGTTCAAATATTGATTCGCCAGATATTATCCAAATGAAATAATCCTCTACTGGATGTTAAAATAATATTGCAAAATATACATATTATGATGTCTGATCAGTATTGGGTTATTCCATTGATGTGAAAGGTAGGAAGGGAAATTCTAATAAGGGTGGGTCATTTATGGATTTAAGTGCATTTGGTGTAGTATGCATAATTCCTGAAAGAAAGTATGTTGGTTGTGAGAGGATTTTGCAAGTCCTTTCCCAACTTCCCTTTCATTATAATGGAATATCCCTTATACAGCAGAAAACTTTTCACTTTTTTGCAAGTGGTCAATGCTATCAAGATTGTAGAAGAAACCTTAAAACACTCCTTTGAAGCAGAAATGGAACAGATGAATGAAACAAAATGCTTAATTCTGGTATTTTTTTCTGGTTTTCCACCTCATTGATTCTTATCAATTGATTGTTGTTTGCTTGACTTCCAGGGCAACTGTTACATGAATATTCAGGAACATTACCAATGCTGATTGCAAACGCTATCCCCCCCCCCCCCCCCTCCCCCCTTCTCTTTTCTTTTTAAAGCTCTCTAAAACAATTTAGGTAGAATTGACCACTTGAAACAAATAAGTCCATATAAGTGCTTCTGCTGTATAGATGTAAATAATGACATTTATACAACATACAAAACTAAGTTACTGATGCCATTAAATTTGATTTTAAATCAGCCATTTTAGAAAATGATGAACATGTATATATTTAACAACAAACCTACTTGAAAAGCTGCCTTAATGTCAGGAATATTATCCCTGCAATGAACAACGGAAGTAACTATACGTAAATAATTAATAATGTGTATTGTAAAATATACTGCCTACCATCAAATAATTTGATAAATAATTCGTATTTTACTTGATAAAAAGTAAATAAATTTTAACTCTGGAAAAATCATCAAACTCAAGTAATCTAAATCGTTCATGTATGATTTTATACTGTGGACTCTTAATAATATAATCCTGTTATTTCTGTAAAACTTCAAGACACAATCTCTTCTATGTGAAAAAATTTCCAGTTTTTCAAATTTTTTTAAAATAGTACGCTTCTGAACTTGCAAATTAAATTTTCAAAAGAATCTGTAACAGAAATTCTGATCTTTTTCATGTGTAAATACTCATTAATGGTGGGCAGTACACATCTATTTGGTTACAATTATGGATTTAAAATGAGGAATATAGCAATGGTGGTATCGATATATAAATCTATACATTGTATGAAAATGATTGGTTCATAAATATACATCATTTATAGAACATAATGAACATTTAAATGTGTGATTTGCTCGTGTAACTTTAAAATTTACCATGCATTATATACTATATCGACATAGTCTGTGTGCAATCTTTAAACTTGTATCTTGTATAGATTAATGGACGTATGTAAAAGTATGTGACATGACCCCCTTTAAAAAAAGATGCTTTAGTGTAGTAGTAAGAATTAATATATCACACATGAATGAAGAGTTTATTACCAATATGTTTTTACGTCTAATTTCAAATAAACACTACTACTATTGCATGTAGGAAGACCCTGGTTTCAAATTACTTATAATTTTGACTCACAATGAGCATTGAATAATCAAAAACATGGGATATTCAAATACATATTGACATGGTTTGCTTTCAATGAGAGCTAACATATAAATGCAGTTTGCTATAGTAAAACTATTAAATAGTTAACTTTTTTCACACTTTTTATGAATGTCTCACATACAGTTAAAATGAAACGTAGAATTTTTGGCAAGATTTATTTATAAAATTACAAAAACCTGCAGTTCTAAAAGCATGCTGAATGTCTTAAAAATTGATCAAAGACTTTAACTTGCTAAGATTGTTTCTTAAACAATGAAGAATAGTCTATAATGATCATAAAAGTACATAGAAGTATAAATGGAAAAATATCTTTAAACCACTACATATTTATATATTTATATTGGGAGGTTTACTACTACAATAGGTGTTCAAACTTGCTATGAAGTTTCAAGGATTCGAGTTTAAAACTGCAAGAGGAGTTATCTACACAAAATTAGTACCGTCTTCTGAAAATTTGCTAAAAAATGACTAAGTTCCTAAGTCTGGAAATATGGGGAAATTTTCTTCAAATAAGTATATAAAAGCAGGTAGACTGTAATCTTTGTGTAAAGTATTAAGGATGATGATTGAAAACTGTAAGATTAGTTGATTACACAAAATCTGGTGTATTCAAAGCTCTATCAATATGCTTTAAAGAAGTGAACAGAATAATAAAAATGTTTAGTTCTGGGATGAAAGTTTGATGTATAACAGTATTTCATTTTTTATACTTAAATTATACCAAACTGATATGAAATCAACATGCATATAGATTTTATATTTGTGTACAATCTACAAAAATAATATTAAAGAGCAGGGAATATATTGTATGAATTGTATGGATCAAAAGTCAAGTTAGAAAAAGAAAAATAACAAGAATTGACATATTGACTTCAAGCCTGCTGCCATATATTTAAAAAGTGAATGAACCCTGAATCTAAGGTGAAAGTCAAAGGAAACCTGTTGACTTATAATGAATAAACAAATACAATGCTGTAAGCCTAGCATGGAAACCAATCCAAGAAGGTCATGACAAATACCACACAGAAATATTCAATGTAATGTAATTGATATTTGAAGAGTAATTCCCAGTCTCACCATTCACATCTTTCCATGCAAGCAAGACAAAAACTCTAGTTATATATCAATATATGTTTAGTAATTCAATTTAAATAAAAATTGTAACATAGATGAAAACACAAGTTTCACTGGTATCATACTTAAATACAATCAACACCTATTATGCAACATATCTAATGAACACAGTCTTTTTTTTTCTCACAAGGTAGTCCTATGAATAGACATACCTGTTACCAGCAAAAACTTTATAAATTTCACAAATTACTTGTATATCGGTCAAAAATAACAATTCATAGTCAGGTTTTAAACACAACCATAATCAAGACTATCTTAAATTAGATCCATTAGTTAAAACAAAAAAGTAAAATTTTGGCTGATAATACTTCCAAGTTCATTTTTTGTGTAGTAGAAATCATGAACACCTTGGCATAATTGTTGTCCTTTTAGCAACTCACAACTAAAGAAGATCACTCATATTTGCTCTGAACTAATGACCACACAAATATTATAAGCACTATGGGAAAACAGGGACTGTATCTGAAATATAACCATGATGAAGACAGCAATGTACTAGGATACACAAGTGGAGACATATATTCAAACATACATTCATGAGTCAGATATAAATCCACATTATGCATACTGTGACAAACAAATAAACAAACTTCTCTAAAAATCATATGGGGATATATATTGTTTTCTTGTAGGAACTAAATTCTTTATGAATTATACTCAAATATGCTATTGCCAATTAATGTCAGCACGAAACACATTAATACATTTTAAAGTCAGGATTTTCAAAATGGAAGACATGTTTTTGTAAACTTTCAATATTTATCTTCAAATTTATTCCATATAACGCAGATATTTTCATCCTTTTACTTCCATATCAAATAAAATTAAAATATATATTTTTGCAGCAAATACATGTATTTCAAAATAATCTTTTCTATCAAAGTATTTCATTGATTGATTGGTGTTTAATGCCACTTTCAACACTATTGTGCTATTTGTGGCCGTCAGTTTTTAATTGGTGGTGGAAGCCAGGGTACCTAGAGAGTACCAACGACCTTCGGTAGGAAAAGTCAAAGTACTTCATTTTTCATTAATTTTGAACAGAATATTATAGGTAACAACATATTTTAAAATAAAAGAAATCTCTACCATAAAAACTTGTGAATATGCACTTAAGCTTTTACAAATGGTTAAAAAAGTGGGTTCCTTAATTTTAGATTCACCAACTACATTCTGGGTCCATTGTTTGGTCATCTCTATTCATTAGCATCATGCATTAAAACTAAAAATACTTCAGACAGAAAATAAATAAATAATGAAGCACTTTCAGAGGCTGGGTAAAAAACATGTTTTGTATTGAGTGGACAGAAAGTAGATAAAAATGTAAAAAAACAGCATAAAACAAAGTCATCCATTTGAGATGGTCTTCTTAGAGTTGGTAAGGTCTGCCATAGGATCTTCTTGTGTTAAAGCCTGGAGGTCAGCAAACTTGGCAACAAAATCTAAACTACTTTCATTCATCAATGTATCTACCTACAAATATACATTGTAATAACAAGTTTATAAACATAGGCAAATAAATATCATAAAAAATTAAGCTATTCCTATTTGGTAGTCTTAAAGTCATGTTTCACATCTCTTTATACTTTTTTAACTTGAGCAGGCCGACCCATTTTGACATTTACCAAATAATTATGTATTTGCCTGTAATTTAATTACACACTTGACAACTATAATTATCTTCTTTTGATTGTTTGGTCGATTATTATCACTTTATACACAAATAAAACAAAACTTACGGCATAAATTTCATCGGTGGAAGAAACTCTTACACCTACCAAAAAGAACCACACTTTACAAAGTAATCCAAGAAAACTACCACATATCACTAGATACTATACACCTTTCCATTTTTTCTAATAACTTAAACAAGTTTCTCTAATTTCATGCTTTTTTTCACATTTGTGGACCAGTGTGAGAAAAATATTTCTCATCTCTAGAGAAAACTGTTTTCTCTGCAAATGATCGGACGAAATTTAATTATGACATCAAATTTTCTTGGTTTCTTATGAATTTCCTATTGTGACGTCATGAAAAAAAGGTGACCATGTCTAATGATGTCACATATAAGGAACACAACTTTCTGAAAATCTTTGAAAAGGATAAACTTTGTTCAGATATCGTAAAAATTTCTAGAGAAAGAGATTCCACCACTATAACTTGTGTAATAGGATATTTCTCCACTCTCAATAGTTAAATTTTAATTATCGAAAAAGTTCGGCAAGCCTTGCGCTTTAAATATTAAAATTTAACTGTCTCGAGGAGAAATATTGTGTAACACACTTGATGCAGTGGTAGAATCAATATATTATATCCTTGCTATTGCACTGATTGTCTTAATTGATCTTTACAGATTGATATTGAATACCTTATCAATTCAGATGAAACCCATCAACTGCATACAAAACACACATAGTGATCTAAATTCAAAACAAGGATAAACAAAGCCAGCATGAAATGTAAGATAGCGAGGAAAAATGAAAAAGGACTGTATTTTACAATTTCACAAATCTGACAATAGAAGTGGTAAAATATCAATCATATACAACAATACATGTCTATCATTCTACCATTGTGTGAAGCATAACCATGATAACCAGCTTTCAAAGAGCATAAAATGTAGGTCACAGTGACAAATGTGAGCAATTTCTTTATTCTATATATAAGAGACCTGTAACAGTAGTGTATCAATGATGTACCAATGAAAATCATACTTACATCAAACTTCCCCATAATCGATGAATCTCGAGAATTCTCAAAGAAAAATGTCTGTGGTTGTAAGGTTGCTGTAGATACTATAGGGTCTGGTTTGGCTGTCTCATTCAGTAACGACATAAAAGAAATATCACCAACCTGTAAATCCAACAAATATCATCAAAAAAAAATTCCTATCATAAAGTGTGAAGAAAAATAGATGCAAGAAACAAAGAAACTAAATACAAGGAGAGCAGAAATCATCTACAAATAAAATAATTTCAACTAAAATGCAGTAGTGACTAGATAATTGTTAAATTAGAATTGTAACATGAAATTAATAGCTTTATTGGTCTGTTCTTTTGCATGACTGATGTGACTGTGTCATTAATTTCCAAGGAAATGAGATGTGCCATTGCTAATATAACTTCCTATCAAATATCATTGACTTACTATCAGTGGTTCCCCTTATTCTGACCTAATAAAAAACTTAAACAACTTTGGCAAAATTTTGAAAAAGAAAGAAAATGAAAATGTACACCAACTAATTTATAGACTATAAGACTATAGATGTGTGTTTTTTTGTTTTTGTTGTTGCTTGGTTGGTTGTCACCTTCAAAAGTCCCTGTTAAGCAACCAACAATCAATCAATCAATTAAAAGCCCCCCCCCCCCCTCAACACACTTTTCAGTCTATTCCTATGCTGCTTTAGTGGTTCCTCTTAAAGTAACAATTGTTGATGTATCCACTGCCACCAGAAATAGCAAGCCAAAGTTTCACCTCTGTGACTTTGTTGCAGTATATCGCTTTACCATATTAAAATCGACATTAATAAATTTCTCAACTTTGATTTCAACAAGAATATTAAAACACATGAAATTAAAACCAGGGAATTGATTTTATCTGACAATGCACAATTTAAAACACCTTTAAAATTATTTACCTCTCCGTTCATCCACGATGATGTACACACAGGACTTCTAAAAATAGCTTTCACAGGTTCAGATTTAAGTGTCCTATCTTGTGCTGTCTCTTTATTTGCACTTTCGTCTAACAAAGCTGAAATAATAGAAAAATGATTATAGGTCAATTAATTCATGAGAACTTAACTAGAACAAACTAGAGGCTCTAAAGAGCCTGTGTCGCTCACCTTGGTCTATGTGCATATTAAACAAAGGACACAGATGGATTCATGACAAAATTGTGTTTTGGTGATGGTGATGTGTTTGTAGATCTTACTTTACTTAACATTCTTGATGCTTACAATTATCTCTATCTATAATGAACTTGGCCCAGTAGTTTCAGTGAAAATTATTTTGTAAAAATTTACAAAATTTATGAAAATTGTTAAAAATTGATTATAAAGGGCAATAACTCCTTAAGGGGTCAATTGACCATTTTGGTCATGTTGACTTATTTGTAGGTCTTACTTTGCTGTACATTATTGCTGTTTACAGTTTATCTCTATCTATAATAATATTCAAGATAATAACCAAAAGCTGAAAAAATTTCTGAAAATTACCAATTCAGGGGCAGCAACCCAACAACTGGTTGCCTGAATGGTCTGAAAATTTAAGGGCAAATAGATCTTGACCTAATGAACAATTTTGTTTTGAAAGATTTGCTTGAAATGCTTTGGGTTTAGATATATGAGCCAAAAACAGCATTTTACCCTATGTACTATTATTAGCCATGTCGGCCATCTTGGTTCGCGGGCAGGGTCATCAGACACAATTTTAAAACTACATACCCTAATGATTATTGTTTACAACTTTGGTTAAATTCATCTTAGTAGTTTCAGAGAAGATTTTTGTAAAAGATAACAAAAATTTACGAAAAATTGTTAAAAATTGACTATAAAAGGGCAATAACTCCTTAAGGGGTCAACTGACCATTTTGGTCATGTTGACTTATTTGTAGAACTTACTTTGCTGAACATTATTGCTGTTTACAGTTTATCTCTATCTATAATAATATTCAAGATAATAACCAAATACGGCAAAATTTCCTTAAAATGACTAATTCAGGGGCAGCAACCTAACAACGGGTTATCTGATTCATCTGAAAATTTCAGGGCAGATAGATCTTGACCTGATAAACATTTTTACCCCATGTCAGATTTGCTCTCAATGCTTTGGTTTCAGAGATATAAGCCAAAATCTACATTTTACCCCTATGTTCTATTTCTAGCAATGGCGGCCATCTTGGTTGGTTGGCAGGGTCACCGGACACATTTTTTAAACTAGATACCCTAATGATGATTGTGGCCAAGTTTGGTTAAATTTGGCCCAGTAGTTTCAGAGGAGAAGATCTTTGTAAAAGTTTACGGACGACGGATGCGGGACGAAGGACGCCAAGTGATGAGAAGAGCTAAAAATACTGTTATAGGAGTTGGAAGCTTAAAACGTTATCAAAGCCATTCAACCATAAAATGAGTCATGCCACTTTTACCTTATAGAGGAATGTAGGTCTGTCCAAGATGCCTCCGCCGCATATTTTAATTATTTTTTTACAGACCAAAACTTTAAAAAAAACTATGCATAGTCAGTATAATTTTGACAAACATGGTTTGAAAACTATTCAAAGTAAGAGAAAATGTTAATACACAAAGTAATGCAGAATTTCACTATTTCAGAGGTGACCAGTAAATCTATTGTCAGTGTGCATTCAGTGTGAAGGAAAATCTTGCTTCAAATTATTTTGAAAAGATTGCCCTGTAAATAAGTGCATCTTCTGCAGATTTCCATATGTATAATGCATTAATGTGCATCTAGAAGTCTTTTGATTATTTGTATTTTAGGCTGTTGTTTTATCTAAATGAATGTATACCCTACAATATCTTTTATTCATGTCATAACATAAAACATTTCAGAAATTCTTAATGGTAGCAAAATTTTCTGCTGGTCTGTATTAGTATGATCCATTTCATAACAAAATCTTGCTGCATATGACCTGTCATTTCATTACATTTCAATATCTATACATTCAAATGATAGTATTAATTCAAGTATTAATACAGGCTAAGCTTGTACAGTTATCATAAACCCAATGGTCACATCATAAACAATAATCATGATAGCATAAATGCACAAACATACATACGTTCAAATGAAGATCCATTTTCTAGAGCCATCTCAAATAATTTTTCACCATCACTCCCTGAAATAATATAGAATTAGTATTTATAACGTTACAAATAAAACCTTCTATTATCTTTAACATATTCAATTACAACTGGTCAATTAAATTTGACTTTAATCTACAGCTATTTTTTCACCTGTCAAGTTTTAGGATCAGCATTGTTAGGTTATGCATGTCTTTTCTGTTGTTGACTTGACCATGTTTACTGGAGTTCTTTCCCCCGAGTTTTTTTACCTTGTTTGCATTGCCTTTCACAATCCATATTCCATTTTTCACAAGATGAGTTTATGTTTATCATTGAAGACAATTGTCTGTTTCACTTGTTTCGTTTTTCACTCTGTATATGTTAGATATTAACCCAAATATTTTCATTTTGATATTACAAATGAGTTTCAAATTTTCCTTTTTCTTTTGGTATTTATTTTGTCCTTACATCGTTAGAAGAAAAAGGAAATAGAATTATTTTTAAATTTATTTAACGAATTTCATCAATCATAATAAGAAAATTCATGGTGCATCATTTCTACACACAAAACAACTCATTCTATTTCAAGATATAAAAAATGTTGCTTTTTACAGCTAATGGTCTAAATAAAGACATGATTAAAGTACCTGGTGTCCCAAAACCTGAGAAAGACATGTCCAGCAGATTTGAAATACTTGGCGGTGACAAAGAACCCTGCACTGTTGACGATGTAGTGACAACATCATTGTGACTTGTAGCTGCTGATGTATAAATGTTTACTGTGGTACCCGCTGTTATCTCTAATGAACTTGCTGTAATCTTAAAAAATAATAGAGCATATAACATCATTAATAATGCATGACTTTGAACACTGCTGCTTTGTTTATACTGACAAATACTTACAAACAGGCCATTAAAGCATATATGTTTAAAACTTTACACAAGCAAGAAAAAATTATACATCTTCTAGGCATGAAAAGACTGAATCTGGTATATGTATGCCAACAATACGCCAAATCTTTGGTAAGTTAATTCAGTTGAATTTGAGAACTAAAATGTTTCCCTCCAGATAAAACCATTGTAGCTATCTACATGTGCCATCTGCTCTCCCACTGTTGTTATTTACATGATTCGTGTTATCCTCTTTGCGTATTATTAACAAGTACATGTTGTTACTATTAGTTTACAAAAAATGTATTACTCTGTCCTGGGATTCACAACTTAATGATAAAAAAGTCACTTTTAAGTTATGCCTAATCATAAGTTCAAACCAAGGACTTGAAAATTTGTTTTTGATGCTTCTCAGCTAAGCTTTCAGCATGTAGGAACAAAGACTGGTCAGCCCAGAGTCAAAACATGTTCTCATCATGATAAGCATGTTAAATTTGCCACTGCACTTTAAACACCATTTCCTCACCATCATCATCATCACTATGTAAATTAATGAATAATTTAGTACAACTTAAGATTATGTATTTTGTTTTGGTTTTGCTGAGGCATACATAAGAGTCTGTTATACTGGTCTGAAGCAAATAAAAAATTAATTTTTCAATCTTTACGCTACAATATAAACCATAGCATTGTAATCTCCTTCTTTCCAACTTTCACTTACCTCAGTGGAATTCACATGGTTGATTTTCACTGGTAAATGTCCAGGGCCCATCATAATAGTCTGTAATGGTCCTGGATTCTGTACATTCAGCTGATTTGGTCCTGGATTTCGTATATTAACCTGCCCTGGTCCAGGATTGTGTACATTAAGCTGACCTGGTCCAAGATTTTGTACATTTAATTGACTTGACCCATGGTTCTGTACATGTATCTGACTAGGAGTAAGCTGGGACTGTACTTCTAACTGACTAGGATTTAAAGTAAGTGTAGTTTGGGAATGGGACTGAACATCTAACTGTACAGTTTTCACTGTTGTACATGCTACAAAGAACAAACAATAGTATTATTGATTGTTGAATAAGTTGAATCACTACCATGATTCATCAACTAAATCAAACTTAAGATAGCTTTTTAAGAATTGAAAAATCCTGGTGAAAAAGAAGTCAATCTTCAATATTTATTCATACATGTATATAAAGAAAATAGTTGAATATTGGTAACAGTAAATTGCCAATGTTTGAAGTTGATGCAACTTACACCTGTTGTTATGCACTTTGTATTATATATTTACATGGCATTCAGTTTAGGTTTAAAAAATGTTAATACACATACATGTAGTTCCCTCTTTTGATCGATACATGAAAAGTGTTGTGATTACAGAAATTAAGAGTTTGGAGCTTTGTCTATATAATATGAAAATTATTATACAAGTTCAAATATATCTGTTAGTATTTTGGTAATTTTAACAGCTGTTGATTTAATTTTTTTAATCAGCCTATAATTACAATAGTGCAAGACAAAAAACTTCTAAATAAGATTTCAATTGCCTACAACGTGGACTACAAGCTTCTATGAAATCTAATCCTTTTGTGTCGGAGGTTTTTGTGTCATGCAATCTCACCAATGTGAAGATTGTAATGATCTGAAGGTTAGACAATCTCAGTTATACTCTTTACAGTATTGTGTGACATTACAACTACAAATTACGAAATTTTTGAGACCATTTATTTTTGCAATTTTTAACAATGGGCGAAAATGTGAGATTGGAAATTGGGTTCAGGAAGCTGAATACAAATAATGCAATCAAAATTAAAAATACAGGTGGTTTTTTTTTGCAACAAATAATCTAGTCACAATTTTCCCAATATTAAAAACATCACAAATATTCCTGAATTTTGTGTATTCCTCATTATAGGAGACTTACCAGGAGGTGCAGTACTAACATTGGATAAAATAGGTATAGAGTTTGGCACATTTATCACAGTTTTTAAGTTTTGTCCGTTAGGTTGGACGAGAAAATAATTTGGTGCTTTAGGCAGTATTGTTCTCTGTACAACCATTGGCTTTCTGTTAATCTGTCTTATTTTCCTTCCACTTTTGTAGCCAGGTCCCTACAATCATAAATACTCATTCTGTAAATATGGACTACAAATCTTAATACTGATTAAATTAAAAATACTGAGAAGAGGTAATAAATTAATACCCAAAATCATTATTTGAATCTAAATGGCAAATTTCATGTTTTACTAACTCTCAAATTATAGTCCAAAAAGAAAATAGGAAGTGTACAATACAACATGGAACTGGTAATTTTGATGAAGATTCCTTGAAATCTAGTCATTCATTTAAAATAAATTGTAACTAAAAAGGACAGCCAGACTAATATATGAACCAATTATAGTTTTAATAATCCCTATAAATATTGTTTCACTAGGATTTTAGGGCTATTCCAGAAAGAAGATGAATGCAGCGCTTTGACAACAGTTTTTTATATCCATCCACTCATATTTTTTTCTTGTATTTGTACCATAATTGCATTTGTTTCCATCCTAATTACCCAAAGAAAATAATATCATGAGGTGTTATAACCTCGCATACAGCATGTGCAAATTTTCCTTGAATAGCCCTTAAAAAGAAAGGAAAAAATAGTCTGATAATACAATTCAGATTCTTAAAGTGTGTAATACTTACAAGAACATTAAAGGCTTGATTAAGTGACCTACTGGCAGGCACAGATCCAGGTGGCAGTGTATTTCTCTGTAGAAATGCTGTCCCTGCTACTGGTACTTTAAACACAGCCTCTTTACCTTGACTAGAATTTATTGGCTGAAAGAAATTATTAAAAATATTTACTTAAATGGCATATAAGTTTCTTCTCTTCCCCTTAATGTCAATTTACAGTAAATGGGCTATGTCACAGATTTTGGTACAATTTTGCATACAACCTTGGCTCGTTGAGCTTAAACTGAAAATAAAAAAAATGAATATTTTTAATTTTCTAAAACATTACTGTCAGAATGAATTCTTTCAAAATAGGTGAACCTTTGTATAGAAAGCACATCTATTTGCATAGTGTTGCCCAAAATATTTTTTGTCTGTGAATCGGTTTACTAAAAACACTCTTCCTGAGTGAACATCTTTTTGAACAAGGGTTGTCCTCTATATCATTTCTCAACATGCAAGAATGGAGCAGCATTTTACTGAACTTACGGTTATTATTTTTACCCATGAAAAGGATTAAAGTACATAAATTTAACATTTAACTCTGCAAATTTTAGAAATTCTGAAATGCATTGGATTTCAGGGTCAATTTGATACACAAATTTTTCTCCTTTTTTTAAAAACATGTCATTGCATGTTAAATTTAAATATCTAAAGCTAAAATTTACCAATTTAAAATAATAAAGATTACTTTAATGTCTCTCACTGGCACTAATTCTAAAGCCTGGACAAAAGAGATTAAAACTTAAAATTTTGATTGGCAGGTCCAAGTGACATGTACATACTTGGATATTGTAAACAGGCTTACGTAAAAATATTTTAAGTGGTTCACAAAGAAGGTATAAATTTAACTGTAATCTGAACTACTTACCTCTGCAAGTTTAAATGTTGTCTGTGTCCCAGCATCAACCAATCCATCACCCGAGCCAGACCGGGAAGACAATGGGTTTTTACCAACTGCCCTTTGACCTTTGACACCACAACCTTTTGTTGCTTTTGCTCTAACAGCACCACATGTATGACAAGGAGATGAGGATGATGAACTGCCCTGCAAGAAAAAATATGTCTTTAAAATTTGTTCATGTTAAAAATTTTGAAATAGATAAAAAGTTAAAATTTTGCAAATCCTTTGATTTTAACTTTTTATCCTTCACACAAGGGGATACAGTTAAAAATCCTTTTGTTAGTGTTGAAAACATGTTGAAGAAATCTTCAAAGGCAATAATGATATGTCCTACTTCATATTTTTTTTGTACATATGAAAATAAGAAATATAAACATGATAAACATGATAAAAATGATAAAGTATTTTTTGTATCATCTCTGCAATTAACCATTCAAATTATTGTTTCCATATTTTGAGCAAAAAAAAAATCTGAAAAAAGAGACATCATTCAAATATACATATTTGTCCACCACATTCTGTGTGTGCCTGTCCCAAGTCAGGAGCCTGTAGTTTAGTGGTTGTCTTTTGTTACTGTATATCATCTTTGTTTTTCGTTTGTATTTACATAAATCAGGCTGTTGGTTTTCTCATTTGAATTGTTTTGCATTTTGTTGTGTCATCGCCTTTTATAGCTTGCTTTGCAGTATGGGTTTTTCTCATTGATTAAGCGGTACCACAACCTAAGTTCCTAACATCTATGTCATTTGGTCTCTGGTGGATAGTTGTCTCATTCGCAATAACATGATCATACCACATTTCTATGTCACATTTCTGAATTTTGTAATTTTATATTTAATATTTTAGACAATATCAAAACATAACTGATTCCAATCTTCTACTTCCATCAAACATTCCATACAATTTAAGCGATTCCTTAAAATCTTTCCTTCAGAAAGAAAATAATCTAAAATAGCAAGAACATTATCATAATTTAAACTTGTCTTTCCATACATATACAATGGAAATCAACCAATTCTTGCCAACCAAACAGGTTATTCTCAACCCTGTAATCGCAAAAAGGATTTTATTTATAAAACATACATATACCTTGACATCAGTCATCTCCATGACAGCCAAATGCACCAATCGTCTTAGAGTATTCGTCAATTGTGTTTTAACAATGTCTTCAATTGTACTTTCCTTACAAAAATCATACTCTAATCGAATCTTATTGTCTTTGCCAATCATAAGAAACAACTGGGCAATAGTCAAATTTTCAGCACTAGTAGAAGTCCAACCTTTTTCAAAGGCTTCCTTAATGTTTAGGGACTCTTGGTCCTCTTTTTCCGACTTATCTTCATTGTCACTACTTTTCACAACTTCCGATTCAGTGCCCCCGGACAGATGTTTCTTCCTTGGAGGTGTACCATCTGTGGAGTCAGTCTCTGTTAAATTTTCAGTACTTTTGGAATTATTCCTTGACAGAGGTGTGTCTGGGAACATTGCGTTTTCCCCCTCACTCAGAAACGCTGCATCATTACTGTACACACTACAACACATGGACGAGGAAGGAGTCATCCCTGTTTTACTGTCTTTTACAGTTCCTCTAGATTTTGGTGATTCAAACATCCCATTTTTAGGGTCCATAAAATCTACAGAATGAGAATTTTCACTAAACACTGTCGATGAAGTTTTAGTACATTCTCCTTTTTTATCCTTTGAAATTATCGGAGAGTCTGAAAATAAATAAAATTTAAACAAAAGATGAGAATTTAGACAAGATAAACAGCTGGGACGACAGTTAGACAGTCAAATTCTGGAAGATAACACATTTGATGAAAAGATTACTAGTAAATAAAGAGATTTTCTGTTCAAAACTAACTAGTCTGTTTACTAAAATGAGCTGGCTATTTACTTAGTTGAGTACTTTTTTTGTATTATCACATTTTACAAGTATTTCAAACATGTACACAAAACTTCCCTGGAGAATGTACATCAGGTTCATGTATGCAAAAGTTAATGAATCCTGATTAAACCATAAAATACTGTTTTGAAAAAAAACTTCAAATACTGTACTTACTCATTAATTGCATATTTTCTCTGTAGTCACTGAACGTGATGTTGATTTTTGGTTCTTTTGTAGCTTGTAAAGTCAGTGGAGTAATATCACAGTCAGGGTGGGGATAAACAGTAAGTACGGGGACAGGTTCTGTCTCAGCTCCAGGAACATTCTCCTTCTAGTTAGTGTTAAGGAAAATTTATCAGTCAAATATATGAATTACAAAATCACCACAAATATGAGTATGCTGATAACAGTGTGCACAATATATAGATAAATGTCATTATGCTGTCATGTTCAGACTTACCCGTACTTACACTGCAGGAGGCAAACATTGAAATTAAGTATGTTTGCCATAGTACAAATGTATGACCTTACCTAAAAATCCTCCATTTCTAAAATTTATATTGATGTCATATTACAACATGTACAAGGATACAATGTGCGCTACCATCTATTTTCTTTCTTCCTTGTTTTCAAATTATCATAGTATAAAAATTTAATACCACAAAAAGCTTTTAACATCACTATGCTATCGCAAACAGAAATATTTTAAATCTTCTGTCAAGTGTGCTGAAATCTAAAACAATGTTTTCTGGTTTGACATAAGCTTTTTGGCTAAACATATTCATTTCTGTTGTTTTTTTTTCGGTGCCTGTTTTGTATTTTACTAATGTTTTTTTTTTAAATTAGTGTAAACATTACCATGACAATACAAAGTTGTAAAATGAAAGTCCAATCTACCATACATCATAATTCACACAAATATATGTACCAATAAGATTACATTTGCTGTAAGACTGGTAAAAGGATACAAGTTTTAATCTATGAGACTTCCATTTTTGACTTAAATATGTGATGACAGACGACAATGTTCTATTGGGTTTCAACATCAACTTAAGACGTGGATTAAATGCCATTTCCTGTATCATATTCCATGTGGCATTAGTCTTTGGATTCATTTCCACATGTATCTTATTTGGAATTCTGTCTGCAGCATTACATTTGTGCTCTGTAAAAAAATTAAAACATCACATTAGTTTTCTGTGCTACTTACTGTGTGCCTAAGCGCAGTGTTTTAATTTTTTTTCTTAAAAATCAATCTGGACTGTTGAGATATCTACTTATGATTTTCACTGATCTAACAGGTCATTCAGGGAAACTGTAGGTCAAAGGCTAACCTTGTCTTTTAACACTACATGTATGTCTGTAATTGTGATAAACTAAGTGCTGGCTTTTGTCATTTGACAGCTAACTATGACTGATAAACACTTTAAATGAACAAAAACAATATAATTTGACCCATATTTACATGTAATGCAAAATATTTACTACTTGTATCTGAATAAATTTCACTTACATGTATTTCATTTTCAGGTATATTTCAAATCTCACAGAACTAATTGTTTTAGTGCTGAGTCAAGTTTTATTCACTGAGAAATAAAAAAATTCTGCAGTTTATTGTCTGAAGTATGGGAGATAACTCTTTTGTCTATAAATAAATCTGATTCATTTTGTTAATATGTAAATACATATAATATATTAATAATTCAGACCTAATTAAATATTTGTAATCTTGCCCATTTTTGGATAAAATTTAATATTTTTCTAAAAATTTATCTTGGGTATGTGGTTTAATAGTTTTTACAATCAAATCTTGCTTTAATGTTCAGAATAATGAAGTATTACAACTGACCTGACTTTTCATCCCAAGAACATAAATATTTCCCAGCTGAGAAATCAAAATACCTAGCCATTCTCAGTTGTACAATGGGAGATAACTCTGTTTTCTATAAATAAATCTGATGGATGTTTTTATCATTTGGTGCAGGAAATTAAATATTATCCAGTTCAACTAAACCTTTCCAAAATAATAGCCATTTTTTGAGATGCTAGCTAATTCCATGGGAGATAATCAGTTCTTTCTAAAAATAACCTCTCAATCTAAAATTAATCTTAGGAATTTCCTTCCTTCAAAGCAAAATTTCTTCCCTTGATATTCCTCTATTACATCTTGGTATAGTCTTACCTGTTGTGTCGATGTTGTTTAGCTTTTTCAGTGCAAGGCAAATTGGTGTCTTTATTCTGAAATAATAATAATCATGATTATTAAATGAAAGCATAGTAAACATATAATTTACAAGACAAAATTATTAACAGATTCCTTTATTTTTAAGTTTATTTCTGGCAAATGTACCTTTCAAATTCCTGTTTTGGACTAACAATTTGGGTGAAATAACATACATGTTAGGTATACATAAATGAGACAGCAACCCAACAACAAAAATTTGTTTCAACCCATTTCACAGTTACACAACTGAGAAAAAAATCAGCAATTGTGCAAAACTTGGAACGATTTCTTATTGTCTCTGCCTAAGACAAGCCTGATTAAGAGATTGAAAATCTAAACAAGAGTGTCTTAATACTTCCTGATTTTACGCTGTCAATTTTAAGATATTTAATAGATCACTTGCCAAGTTGATCCAGTGATACAATCTATATGTATACTTGTACAAACCTTAGATTCTTGCCTCTTATTTTCACTGTTGTAAACCTATAATGAAAGATAAAATCTCATTCTACAGGTTTATAAATCCCAGGTAAAGAAAGGATATGGCGCATTAATTTATCACACAATATCACTATAAACACACTTGACAACAAGAATGTGTCCATTGTACACGGATGCCCCACTCGCACTAACATTTTCTATGTTCAGTGGACCGTGAAATTGGGTTCCGAACTATAATTTGGCATTAAAATTAGAAAGATCATATCATAAGGAACATGTGTACTAAGTTTCAAGTTGATTGGACTTCAACTTCATCAAAAACTGCCTTGACCAAAAACTTTAACCTGAAGTGGGACAGACGGACGGACTAACGAACGAACAGACGCACAGACCGAAAAACATAATGCCCCTCTACTATCGTAATTGGCATAAAAATAATTGAAAAGGAAAAGTACTTTTATTGTTGTTCTTCACCTCAAAGTCACATGGAACAATACATCACACCTCACTACAAGTTCAAGACAATCCATAACACTAGCTATAGCAGAATTCCTTGGATGCATATTATATCAATCAATGCTATAATTTTGGTGAAGAACACAGCTACATTACCCATAAAATATGACAAACAGTCTAAAGCAACCACTTTATTATAAAATCCCAAAGGTTTCTTTTTAACTGGACGACTTAAGAAGTTGCCTTCCTTACTATTTTCCTATAACTTGAGCTTGTTCAGGTTTGTTGGCAGATGGTGTTTTATACAAAGAATATTGTCTAACAGGAACCTCTTTGGACTAATGATTTTGCTCAGATAAGACTGTAAATCAGGTAAAAAGATATAAAAAGATTCTCTATATGTTATGAAAAAAAGATTTTCAGTTTAAACAAGGTTCCCTTTAGACAGGTTTCACTGTATGTGTACAATTGTATGGTAGAGGGAACCGGAGTCACTGAAGTAGATCTCTTACCATGATGAATAAAGATTTGATTAATGAGTCTGAATTAAAATTCATCCTTTCTGACTAGAATTTTTGCAAATTGAGATATAACTTAGCCAAACTAGATCATATTTTTACAAGTTTCTATTGAATTATATTCTGCAGATCATTGTCTAAATGACTTCTCACTTACACTGCCAAATTTTTATGGCAAATGTAACTGCTTGTTTGCTTTAGGATTGTTTTTTTTTTTTTTATTTTTAATTCAGTGGCAGTTCCATTGATGGCATTTTTTATTTGTATATCATTATAAATCAAACGTGTAGCAAAGTATTTAACTTCTAGTAATACATACCCATTATGTACAAGATCATTTAACTTGGCACCTGTTTTTTCATTGAGTCCTATTAAATATAAATTTGTCAAATATTACATAGGTATCTACATGTAAAATGTCTAAATTTTACTAGTCCAACTTTAATAAGAAATGAGTATCGAAGTGATTAAGTTACTTTTTATTCTTCATTTTAAATAACTGAAATATTGCATGTTTATAAGTAAGATAATTTGTCCTCTATTCTAATATTTTTTATTGATTCATCTATGTCAACACTCAACATTAACCAATACATAAGCAAAAACAAATATTCATTTTGTGGTGTATTGCAATTCAGTCAAAATTTCCCCCACAATAGTAAATCAAGAGGAATTTAAAACAATTAACATTCCGACAAAGTTTTTTCTGCATATTTTAGACTTTAAATAACCTCTGATGCTTTTGAACTTGTTACAATATCACCTAAAACTCTGGTACTGTGTGTACCACTTTTCATGGATTGAGGAACAATTCTATTTTTTGTCGATATTTGATTTTGTGGTATTGCAAAAGTTTGCTTACAAACCTATAGAAAATTCATGATTCGTTTTAACATTTAAATACGTGGTTTACCCATACCGACTAAATCCACGAAAAATTGGTATCCCATGAATAATAAAATTATTTCGCACAAACCTTTTATCCTCTTCCTAAGAACTCCATAGTTAATCAAACCATATATTTCTTGAGATTCTTTTTTCACATCTGCAACATTAATATTTTCATATTTAAATTTCAATGAAAAATAAATTTAAAACAGATCTAAATAATTATAGAAATTGGGCATAACAAACTGAAGAATAAGATAATTCCTTTCATCTGAATTTTTATTTTATATTTTTCATGAAAGATGCATTGAAAAATGTAATTTTCAACAACACTGATCAACATTCAGTAACTACTTTACATTTAAATTGGTGTTCGTTCTCCATTAAACAAATACAATTCCTATATATGCAAATATAAAAATATCTTTAAACTTAAACTGACCTAATCATAAACTTTAACAAAGTGTTGATGCTGCTGACGCGGACACAGCGCGCCCAAGTCCCACCCATGCAACTTCACAGAGACAAAAATGGCATGCTGTGCCATTGACAAAACCCAGAAAGATCCCTGAACAATGAAAGATGTCTTGCTTAATATAATCATTTTCATTTGGAAAAAATTGCTAAATTAAAAGACAGTTCATTAAACCAGGTATCCTTCATATTTCATTTTTCAATTGTAACTCGGTTTAGTTTTTCTAGTAGCAAGCTTAAGAATGTATAGCAGTTTTTTTTTACATGGTGGTATGTGATTTTTTTACATGGTGGTATGTGTTTATTTTACATGGTGGTATGTGTTTTTTTTACATGGTGGTATGTGTTTGTGTATTTGAGAACCAGAAAATAAATTCAAATATAGGCTTGTTTGTGAGTTTTAAATACCTTGAGTTAATGTGATAAACTTAGATATCTTATGCCAAGTTCTGTAATAAAAGTGGCGAACTTGATCTTTATTTTTCACAAGTGCTGGAGTGACTCCTTTCTTCTTACTCTTCTGTGCTATCAAGGTCTGAATTCCATCAAAGTCCTTTCCAACCTAAGTAAAGAAGATTTTGTTTTGATAAATCAATAATGTTTGAAATAAACATTCAATTATAATGGAAATTAAGTGTTTCTTCATTGTGCCTTAGCATGGAGTCTTTTTTTTTGGGGGGGGGGGGGGGGTTGTAAATAGCAAGATGACAAGCATCTGCTACCTTCACAATTTTACCATTTTGACTTTTTAGCATTCATTGATAATTTTTTCCCCCCTTGAATATATGCCAGTTTTATCAGTCATTTAAGTTGGTTTCAACTATAAATTTAAAAGGGATATTTGAAAAAATAACACCTTGCTGAGATGACATACATTGTGATCAATAACATCATCAAGCATTGTATTGCTACCTTACTTAGTTACTAAAATGTACAAGTGCTAAACTCATTTATGTAGATATTGCAAAATCTTCTAGAAACGTTATTTTCATTATTAATTTTGAGTCTCTATCTTACACGTAAAATTGATCATAAGTTATGCTGAAATGTTCATGACGAGTTTTTTATGTGGTTAGATTTTTTTTTGGAACCAAGTTTCAGAGTTTTTTCTGTATCACATGTAAATTTACTTATCTATAAAAAAAATTTACAACTTGCAATTAGCCAACTTTTTTATATTCATGCTGATAACGAAAAGGCTGCCATTTTGTTTAATGTTCTTCAACTTAATACACAATCAATATAAGGTAACCTCAAACAATCCGTCAAAGAATGCGTCCTTGTCATCAACGCTCCAAAGTTCCCATTGACGTTTCTGTTTTGTCTCTGGAGTATTTGTCTTTGTCTCTTTAGCTAAAAAAAAAAGAAATAAAAATGCATGTGTTCAAGAATAAAATGACATCAATGCAGTTTTAAGAGAATATTAAAATGCTAAATAAAATAAATATCTTTCTTATGGAAATGAATATGGATGCTGTATGTCAAATTTCATATCAATATGATCAATATGCTTTACCATTCCCCTTTGCAGCTTTGAGTAATAATTACACTTGCATATTGATGTTACTAGTACTGGATGCATGTGTACCTAAGTGTATGTCTGTATATATATATATAAAGTTACATTTAAAAGTTAATGCTACTTAATTTTAATAACAGGCTACAAACAGCGACACCCGATACTCAGAGTTACCTTTTTGTTAGAAACTGTCAGTTTAATTTTTTTTAATTTAAAATATGTTTTTTTTAATACCGGATAAATCTTATAATTCTTAATTTCTCACTTAAACAAATTAAAATGTTGACATTTTAAACTTTATCAAATCGACCTCTTTGCAAGAATTCCTTTGTCATGTTGATGTACATTTATAGATGTGTATTGAACAATAAAATTGATGTTAGTGTTTGATGTATTTGAATTAAATTAATACCAGGTTTCTTTGTAGGTGATGGAGGTGGACTAAGGTCTCTTTTAGGCTTTCTGACAACTCTTGACCTTGTTACAGCACCAATACGTGGGACCTTTGGTTGGGTATCTTGTGGTTGTTGAGAAGAATCTTGACGTCCTGTTTGTGGATGTTTACGATCGTTCGTTTCGCTTTTATGGTCTCCCTTGCTTTGTTTGTCTTCTTTCACGGCATCTTTATTATCAGATGTCGTCCTAGTATTTAAATAACGTATAATTATTGCATAAAATCAATTAAAACAATATTTAATTGCAATATAAAAATTCAACATGGCTGCCAAAATTTCCACAAACAGCGTAGAAGACAAAATCATAGCCTGCAGATTTCTGCTGTTTTCTTGCAAATTAAAGTTGCATTTAATATTCAATTTTTATCATTAATTATATTGATACTTTTTCTAAATATTGCAGTACATTTTAAATGTATATTTTGTTGAAATTAATTAAAAATAAATAACAAAAACATCGATTATATGTTGTGGTAAATCGAACAAAATGGCGGTTTCTCTCATACTTACCGATTTTTCTCTTTCTCTTTTTCAGTTGAATTCCCCTCTCCCTGCTCAGTTTTCCGTCTTTTCGTCATAGGCATATATATCTACCATGCACTGGTGCAACTTAATAAAAGTTTCATAACAAAACAACGTCAAAATCATAACAAATACACTAATAAAGTAAATGGGTAAACGACCCTTCCTGAACAAAACAACTTTGAACTGTCAAGTCAGTCGGAGCCGGGTTATCAAAAAGCAAAGTCTTCACGCGCAAAAGTCGACCAATTTTTTTTTCAAAGGAAAGAAAGCTTTATCCATACATTTTTGATAAATGCAGCAGCTTTTTTATCTCCAAGAATTATATCATTGCTGCAATTTAGCAAATTGTCCAGAAAATGATGTCATGTGACTTTTTCGACCAGTTAAATTTCTTTTTGATATAGTTTTCCAAAAATATTTTTTTGCTATAATGTTGCAGCTTATCAAAAATTCCAACTGAAAGAAATGTTGTGTTTTATCATTTTGTTGCAAACAATTAAAAGCTAGGTGTTAAATTATCTAAAATTATTGAAAAGGTTCTTGGAGACATTTTTATGCACATGTTATAAATAATGATGTTTTTTTCGTTGAATTTTCTATTATATATATATATATATACTGGGTGACAGATAGCATGGACTTGACAGAGAAAAAAATATTAGAAAGTTCCACCAATCTAAAACAAGAGGGAGCATTTTTTTTTATTTTTTTTTAATGACTTTTTAGTTTTTCCTTGCCGATGATCCTGTGAAATTTTATGAACTTCGGTTAATCATACATAGCTATATAAAAATCAGGAGATGAGGTATGCTTGCCAATGAGACAGCTATCCACCAAAATTCAAATGAAGTGGATGTAAGCAATTGTAGGCAACCGTACGGCCTTCAACCATGAGAAAACCCCATATCGTGCATGTATACTGAGTCGGCTAGCTATAGGCGATCGAACAGAAACAAGAAAAGTTATGGTGTAAAAAGTCTTGCATGGTGGATTTCGACAAGAATACAGGAACCTTATTATTATCAGAAATTGTAAAAGGAAAAGATTTATTTATCATACCATTTCAATATGGTGTAGCAATTTGCGGAATGCGGGTTGAAATTTTTACATTTTCAAATGCAAAAATTTTGATAGAAGCGAATTGATATTTAATGTTGTAAAGTTGTAAGAAAAGCAGAGAAGGGAATCCTAATATATAATGGTCATGTATATATATACAGGGGATATCATACTTGTTGTTCAGTACAAAACTTCAGGAATATAATATTGTGGCGAAGTCTGATGTCGCATTCGGAAAACTTTGTATATTTTCACCACATCATTAAAAAAACGATTTTATCAGTGAATGATAGTTTTTTCTTCTTCTCTATTTCAAACTAACCCTATGCTGTAAGGGTCAAGATCGGTTGTCTTTCTGTTTGATCAAGGATATCTAAGTTGATGAAGATTGAAAAGACAAGTTGGTTTCGATGGCGTAGGCGCTTTGAGGGGAGGGGGAGGGGATTGTGTTCCCCCCCAATTTTTGGAGAAAATGAAAAAGAAAACTGCATGACCAATTAGCTCCTACTTTGTTTCGCTTATCAATTTCAGAAATTTACCTCCAGTCTTTAGTCCACTCCCACGCCATTGTCTGCAGGTGGTGTATGAAAATCCGGCTTCACCAGTATGCGTATCGGGACCAAGCTTAAACTTATGATCACGATTCTTAGAGAACGTGATGCCATATTTCCAGATTGGACATCATTTTTAGATGATCCATTAATTTCAGTTGGAATTTTTCTGCTGTCCTATGAAATCTATCCCTAATTCAGTTCTATTTCAAAATTCTACTTCCTAGTGGAGACTTTACTGTAAATCCCTATAGGACTTCTGTATCCAAATTATAAAGCTAAAATATAAATAAACTTATTCCAGTCATTGTCATATAAATTGATCAAATCTGTTATATAATTATATAACTGCCGGAAAAACATTATATGTATAGTACATCTAAAATTTCGTGTCCAATCTAATCTCTGAGTATAATAAGTAATATAACCAATCACTGTGTAACCAATACCAAATATTCAAATCCCCCACCTCGATATCTTAACTTAAACCGAAGACAGAAAAACGTATTCTAGCTGACTTTTTCCCGATATAAGATATGTTTACAGTTGTTAATTAAACTTTAGTCATTCATAGTATATTTCTTAAATCCATTCGAACTTCATACAGAATCTTATCAATACCAAATCAAAAACGCAGTACAACTGTGATATTAAAATTTGCCAAAGCTGAGACTACTCTCAGGCCAAAGACTAAATTTTAATATAACGCATTTACGAAACTGAATGTCATCAAGTAGTATTCATAAATTATAACGTATTTGTCTTCGACCTTAAAGTCATATGATACTTCAATTTAAAAAAAATGTTGAATATCTTTTGTTTTTTTTTTATACTTGGATAGCTAAGTTTTGCCATAAAACTAGAGTTCGTGTGTTTTCTTGTAAAAGAACCTACTTTATCTTATTGTAATCGTCAGAAATGTACTGCTATAAAATTCAGATTGTCTTTCCGTACTATAATAAATTCGCCGATATTTTTCCGTATGCACTGACCTTAACTGCGCGACCTCTCTTTAGAACTTTTGCCACCGCTCAGCGCAAAATGCGAGAGAAAAACGACCGTGATGAAAGAATGTAAACAAACGCTCGCTTGAATGTAAATAGTAAAAATGTATTCTTAAAGTATAAATAAACAGCTGTTATGAAAACGTTTAATTAACAAATGGGAATTCAAGGAAAATATAAAGAAAAAATAACATCGCTCTATCAATTCTTTGTTTTTCACGTGCTCCATGATTCTGTGTTGACTGTTTATCAATGTCACCATCCGTTAATCTACGAAAACAAACTGGAAAGTTAATTATTTTTCGACCAAAATCACTGAATGAAATCTCATCTGTCGATAATACGTTGTAGAAGTTCGTAATAAATGTACAAAAAAAGTGTGCATAGATAATTTAGTTTAGTATATATGCATGCAGATGTGGATTTAGGGTGTGGGCCCATGGGGTGGGCCCACTTATGAAGCTAAATATAGGATAAATGCATAGACCTTTGACAAGTATCACTCCAAAAGTTAGCGAGCAAGGCAATTTCCCCCTTTTCGAATTCCTGGATCCACATGCACCTGGCTTGCATTGGTTCAATAATTTCTTTAACATTATAATTTTGAGAAACTCGTTTCATATGACTTTAAAATCAAATTCCAGTTGCAATCAGATGAAGTTAGCAATCCAATCTCATTTATGATCAATTATATCCAAATCTGGATTTTAATCAAAACTTATGTGCAGAGTTCAATTATATATATAACAACCTGATCCATACATCCAAAATACTCGCACTTTATTTCATCTAAAAAAATATAAATAAAAAAAACAAATCTCTGATATCAACACATTCCCAATTACACTTTGAGTCACAACAATTTATATCTCGTGGGAATGTGAAGAGAGTAATTATATGTCACATTTTTAACTTTGATTTTATTTTTTTTGTTTGAAAATATGTTCATTCACCATGACAATTCTAAGAGGTTAAAGTCACAGGATATCATACAATGGTATATGAAGATTAAATTATTCCACAGCATGTACTTCATAGTTTTTTCGGGATGTGAAAAGGGAGGGCATATGCGCAGCAGGTAGATGTACGGACAGAATTAACTCGTTCGATCTATACCATTGAGACAAATTAAGACTTGGTGGTAAAGACTCAAATCTACTCAAAAACCCAGGACTCCCTTTTAAGGTATGACGACTGGCGAAAGTCCATCAAAACACATTTTTGGTCTAATTGCAAGTATACTTGCACATTTACATTTCAGCTTTGGGTTTTCAAGTCAATTATAGCAGCATGTAATTAAATAATCTTCTGTTTTAAATCATCAACGAATTAGCAGAAGTTAATCGAACTTGGTTTCTATATATCTGGGGTCATTACAATGTTCCCTTATGTTGCCACCTTAGTTCAGTGGTTTTTCTTTGAGAACTTTTATGATTAGTAAACAAACTGATTATATACGCCCAAATATTTTCTTAAATTTATTAACAAGAATAATTAAATTTTTCAGTTTAACGTAATGTTAATCTGCATATCGAATAAACTTTAATCAAATTAATGAGCAAATTTAACATTTACTGTTAAAATAATGATTTCTTCTTATGGTTATATTTCATTTTTTTAGCAATAAAGAGATCAAACAGAGATCATGACAACATAAACTTCGTCTAGACTAGCAACATTGAGATTTCAGGCCTATGCATCATAAACTTATATCTGTGTTCTTACATGTTTGTCTGATGTTATTTGTTATGTTGGTACTGTAAGTGTGTCGGTTTTAAAAGCTCCAAAGAGCTTGTGAAATATACTGTATTGTATGCTTTTACCGACTTTAAATAAATTTTATTTTATTTGATATGCATCAGCCACTAATCTATGATGACTGCGACTTCAGGATATAGCATCAGCTTTTATCATAGTTCGTGTTACAATAGTAAAATTGAACTAAATAACCATCTTCAAAGAATAATAAATTAATGGTAACCAATCACACTACAATGCGGTCTCGAAATGGAAGATTTCTATAACTCCATTTACAATGTAAACAAACCCTCGTGGCTTT
This sequence comes from Mytilus californianus, assembly GCF_021869535.1. NCBI lineage: Eukaryota > Metazoa > Mollusca > Bivalvia > Mytilida > Mytilidae > Mytilus > Mytilus californianus. Next base: position 49,454,475 of record NW_026262745.1, on the reverse strand, counting down.
GTTTTGATCATTTGATTCCCGCGAAAATAATAGGAGCAAATATAGATTCTGATTGGTCGATTGAACTGCGACAAATCGAAATTCATACGAGGTCACGCCTACTGTAGTCATGCTTAGACATGCAAAAATAGCATTTGAATTCAGATTTAAACAGTGTATTATAAGAAAAATGATCTAAAATTCACATGAATTCACAACAAAGTTTACATATCCGTGTCTGCTCTAGAGTTCTTAAGTCTTGCAAATATTTTTTTCTATATAAAAATAGTCCGTCTGAAGGTGACTGAAGCTCATTTCTGATTATTGTTTCAACTATCAGAGGTAAATATTCTTTAAATCATTGAGACGAAATCCACAGAAAGACTGAAGAAAAGTATAAAATAACAACAACTCATTAAAATTGAACTATTTTCCCGTATTTGACCTTATTTAAGGTCATTCCTACGGTTACCTGGATGACATCATCGGTATGCGTGAATTCGAATCGCGCAACTCTTCACATCCGTCGGCACAAGACAAGTCTTGAACATAACCAGCAATCACCGTTTGCCAATAGAATCAAAATGACGACCACAGACTGTTACACAGGTGTTGGAGATGGTCAAAAGAATAGTTCAAGGTGTGACTGCTCGATAGCTTTATTAATAACAGAACTGTTTGATCACGATCGAGCAAAGAAACAGGCTACGATGTACTACCGGCAACAAATATTTTCCCCCTTTTTTAAAACAAACTTTTAAATTTGTATTTCACGTAATACTTGGTCAGAAGAATTATACACAAAAATAAAACAAGGTACCAGAGGTTTCAAATCACTATGACCGTTTTATTCTCGAGACAAGCCTCAGGCAGACTGGCTCTAAAAAGTGGTCTGAGCAAATGTCTGATAAATTATTTTACAAGACATGAATATTTATCAAACTAAAGTAAAATTTCAGACACTGGAAATTTCTTTAAATCTCGGGGTTACCTGAACCTGGCGATCACATTTCTGGTATACTAATGGCTTATCCTGATCCAAAGTCAAACTTGACACAACTTGTCTCTTAGTACTCTTACAAACACTTTCCAACCAACATCACTTTTTAACAAAGATCCTTCAGCAGCCATAGGCTGGGGGTGGGTCTGAGGGGTCCTGATCCCGAAATCCAGGGCTTAAAAACATGAAATCCCTAGGTCCCGAATTTAAAGAAATTTAAATCCCGAAATTCAAAAAAGTATTCCCGGATCCCGAAAGGATCAATCCCGAGCTTAACAACACTTGATTCTGGAGTCCCTATAAAGGTCCGACCCCCCCTCATAGGCTATATTAGAGAACACAAGTTACTTCCAGATACCTTCAATTGTCAGACATGATCAGATGCCAAGCCCAACCAGCAGCACTTCAGATGGATGGGGATGGCGTTGGTCTAATCAGAGATGTACATAAAATGCCAAGGTTCTGAACAATTTGTGTGGACTCATTTCTTGAAATTTCACATATAACATTAGACAATGTGATAGGGTTACTACTGTATACACCTAATTACTCATTCCAGTATTGTAGTATTTTTGGAAAAAAAAACAACCCTGAAAAATATTTCATTCAAGAATTGTGATCACCTAATTCAGGTGATCCAAATCTGGTACCATTAGTAAGGAAGGTTTGGTTGTGCTTGTTGCCATCACCAAAAAATCTTGACACATCGGGTATCCTGATCCTTGATCAGCAGAGGAATCTGAATCCCAAGGAGCAATTATGCTTTGTTTAGTGCAATTCATAAGTGTTGCATTATCTGGACTGATTGCCCTCGACCATAATCCTCTGTGGGAATCAGATCCAGATTTTACTTACCCACCGTTTACAGTCTCGTGTAATTGCTGATCGGGATGCCTGGTGTGAACTAGGTCTGTGAGCATGGCGAGATGGATACCATGGTGCCAACAGCTTAATTTTCAAATAGAAAAAAAATTTAAATGCCGCTGAAAATATGTCAACAGATAGAATATAAAATTGAAGTTAACAGAGCTTATTTCTATTCTTACCCATTTACCAGTCTTCTTGATAAATTCATAACTTCAAACTTGTATGATCATAGATCAAATGGTATTTCTTTTTCATGAATGTCTGACGGTGTTATTCAGTTAAGTAACAACAGGCATTGTGACATCTGACATGTACTACAGAGTTGGACGTGTTCAAAATATAAATTGTAGGTCACCTTTAACTTGAATAATGGTTTTTATACGACCGCAAAAAAATTTTGAGGTCGTATATTGGTATGACGTTGGCGTCGTCGTCCGGCGTCGTCGTCCGAATACACAATGGTTTTCGCACTCTAACTTTAGTTTAAGTGAATGGATCTCTATGAAATTTTACCATAAGGTTCAATACCACAATAGGAAGGTGGGGATTGATTTTGGGGGTTATGGTACCAACAGTTAAGGAATTAGGGGCCAAAAAGGGGCCAAAAATAAGCATTTTTGTAACTTCCAGACATAACTTGTGTGTTAGCATATGGATCTCTTTGACATTGTACCACAAGATTCCATATCACAAAGGGTCAATGCTGGGATTGATTTTGGGGTTAATTGCCTCAAAATTTTAGGAATAAGGGGCCAAAAAACAAGCATTTTTCTAGTTTCATGACAATAACTTGTGTGTAAGTGTATGGATCTTTCTGAAATTTTACTACAAGGTTCCATTTCACAAAGGGAAAGCTGGAATTGAGTGTTGTGGTAATTGCCCAAAACGTTTAGTAATAAGGGGCCTAAAAAGGGGTTTAAAATAAGCATTTTTTAGTTTCTAGACAATAACTTGTGTTCAAGTGTATGGATCTCTCTAAAATTGTATTACAAGGGACCATACCACAAAGGCAAGGCTGTTATTGAGCTTGGTTTGGGGGGAAAGGGGGGTGGGGGTGATGAATCATAAGGGGGGCGGGGGTCAAAAAAGGGGTAATTTTTTTTTTTCCTTTTTTTTTTGTTTTTAAAATTTACATTTTAAGTAAGTTATTTTTTATCACGAAGAGAAAGTAGGAATTGAGTTTTGGGGTTAATTGCTCAAACATTTATGAATAAGGGGCCAAATATTGGTCAAAAATAAGGATTTTTTTTTAGTTTGCAACAAAAACTTGTGTTCAAGTGTATGGATCTCTGTGAAATTGTATTGCAATGTACCATACCACAAATTGAAGGTTGTGATTGAGGTGGGGGATGATGAATCAAAAGGGGGTTGAAAAAATGTGTGGGAGGTAGGATTTTTTTTTTTCCTTTTTTTTTCTTTAAAATTTTCCATTTAAAGATGGTTGTTTCAGATTTATATATGAAAGAAAATAATAATGATACGGTTATATATCATGAGGAATTGAAATTTAAAATTATGTATATTGGAAATTTAGGTTACATTGGAAAGTAATAACTGGCTTTGGGGGAGGGGTTATGGCTCTAATGTTTAAGGAATAAGGGGAAAAAAGGTTAAAAAACAAGGGTTTCCATTTTAATAGACAAATAATTGAGTAAAGAACATTATTTAAAAGCAGTGTAAGGTTGGTAATTCAAACTCATTTAAATATCTCATCTACACTGCTTTTAAATTATGTAAATTGGAAATTTGCCAATAACTTTATTGTTAATAAATGCATTGGAAATTTGCCAACAATTTTAGTGTAATAAACTTCATTGGAAATTTGCCAATATAAAATTTTGCTGATGAAGGTTTTTTGTTTACCTTTAGCCTTGACTATGAAGTCATTTTCTATTTTTATAGCCTTATGATGTAGTTGAATTATTTAATACTTTTATGATGTGTTTAAATGGGGTTTTATCATGTTTATGGTTGCAAATTTATTGTTTTAGTATAATAAACTCCATTTAAAATTTGCCAATAAAAAAAATTTTTGTTTATTTTTAGCTATGATTATGATGTCATTTTCTATTTTACTTTTATGGTTGCAAAGAAATTTTTATTTTTAGATATTACTGTTAAATGATGCTGATTAAGGTTTTTGCTATGTTTAGCCATGACTATGATGTCATTTTCTATTTTAATATCTGTTATGATGTATTTAAATGGGCTTTTATGGTAACAAAGGAATTTTATTTTTAGATATTACTATAAAATGTTGCTGATGCTGATTAAGGATTTTGTTTAATTTTAGCCATGACTATGATGTCATTTTCTATTTTAATACCTTTATGATGTAATTTCCATTTTTAGATATTACTGTTAAATGATGCTGATTAAGTGTTTTTTGCTATGTTTAGCCATGACTATGATGTCATTTTCTATTTTAATATCTTTATGATGTATTTAAATGGGCTTTTATGGTTACAAAGGAATTTTATTTTTAGATATTACTTTAAATGTTGCTGATTAAGGATTTTTGTTTATTTTTAGCCATGACTATGATGTCACTTTCTATTTTAATACCTTTATGATGTATTTAAATGGGCTCCCATGTATTTAGATTTTTGATTATTTATACATGTTACCAAATTGGTCCACATTGAACAAAAACGGTCCAAATTTCAAACTTTATTACATTACATCAAACATTGAATTCTACATATTCTTTGATATATTGAAATTAACAAACAATTTAGTCTATGGATATTCCACCATAATAGGTAAATTAAATTTTTTCCAGTTCTTACACCACATTCATCCTGTGTCAGAAACCTATGCTGTGTCAAATATTTAATGACAATCCAAAGTCATAGCTGTATCAAGCTTGAATTTTGTGTCCATACTTGCCCCAACTGTTCAGGGTTCGACCTCTGCGGTCGTATCAAGCTGCGCCCCAGCGAAGCATTTTATTGGCAATTACTGTTAAAAAGTCTGCAAGCTGGGGTATCTGATCTCTAAATCACCTAAGGCTAGGGCTTTTTAATTTGGTGGTTTATGGATCAGCTGACCCTATTTTTCTGATTTTCAGGGGAAAAAATGAAAATAACATTTCATGGTTTTTATTCCTGACAACCCTAACAAATACATCATCCTTGAAATGTAAATAAAAACATCTGCATAGCAGCTACTTTCTGAAATTAAATGCCTTATTTAAGCATGTTTAATGATTCTAAAAAATGAAAATCAAGTAGTGTGTTTGTGTTCCTAAAATAGACAATCAAAACTGACCTTGAAATGTTGTTTGCACAAATAATTTTGTTGAACGAAACCTATGTTAAAAGGCCATTTGATAACAATAAGTTTGTTTTCCTTTTTTTTTCATAATACTGTAAAAAATAAAGGCAACAGTAGTATACCGCTGTTCGAAATTCATAAATCTTTTGAGAAAAAACCAAATCCGGGTTACAAACTAAAACTGAGGGAAACACATCAAATATAAGATTTTTCATCTAGATAAAATGGAGTGTCCCAACATGAAGGACATCAAGTTAAAAGTAACAGATATCCACAAACAATTTGGAATTTTATTGTTTCATAGATTGGGAAAAAAAATCTTCATTCATGTGGATATCAAAAGCAGGATTGCCTGCAAAAGGATGAAACTGATATCCTTGTTATTCCTTTGGACCGGTCTACTTCGTTTATGACACGGATGGTGAAAGTGTTATTTTTGTGCGACGTGTTTGCATTTTTTATTGCACATGTTTTCATGCTTGAAGAGCATCATTCTCTGTTTTTTCTGAAATTTAATAAATAGCAACAAGTAGCTGGTTTTTTTTCGTTCGTGAAATGATTATTTTTTTTTCCGTTTGTCTGTGGACATACCCTTTTTACAAATTTATAGGACAATGGCATGCATTGTATGTTTAAAACAGATGAGCAATTAATGTTTGGAACCAAAAATTAAAAAATAATGACAAAAAAATATTAGTAAGCTAAAATATTTATTTAATCTATAGATATTTTTTCTTCTATTTTTAAAGTGACTGACTGACACTAGTTCTTAACATTAAAAATCTGTACACCAACAAATTAAAAAAGCCTGTCCTTATTTTAGTTCTTACTGTTAAAAAAGAATAAAAACTAAAATGCTGTTAACCAATAGCACTTGCAAACTCCAAATTGACATAAGTAACATGAGTAATAAGTAAATACCACAAAATAGACAAAAACATGCATGTGATGCTAATGTGTACTGTCTTAAACTACTGTATAAGTTACACAATACTCCCAGTACTTACTGATACAGATTAAGGAAAGCAATCACAATAATTCTCCATAATTCTGTTAATCTTGTATGTTTTGTTGGAAAGTTTTTATGTACTTAGAATGAACATGATGAAATGGTTATAATTATTGTTTTGTACATTTTCCCAGAGTTCTGAGACCTCCAGGTGGTGGCTCCAGTGATATTTTTGGATCTGGTTCTGTAGGACACACCAAATCTGCTGCAGAAGAACAAAAGCAGAATTCTGCAAAAGCTGCTGCAGGTTCTAATATATTTGGTGGGCCAATTGACAACACTGACGACGCGTCTTCAGTTAGACATATCAACAGGAAAGCACAGCCATCCAGTCAGTCAACTATTTTTGGAGGAGCACCTTCAGCAAATGCATCAGATTTGAAGAAAAGAGATAAAGAGGGTAAAGCATTAGATCAGATGTTATTCACCATTTTGAAAATTTGTGTTCAATTTTTCCAACTACAGCTTTTAGAAGTCATTTATAAATTTAGACAAATTTAACAATTTGCTAAGGTTTAACTAAGCTAAATTATCATTTTGATGAAACCAGTCCAAATTTATGGATGACTTCAAATTTTAAAACTTGCACACAACATACACTTCTGAAAAAATGTATATTTTATGTATATATGTATAATGTAAATTGATGATGTTTCGTTGGATGTTGAGCTCACACTGTATTTTGTATAAACTTACATTTTGTACATAGTTTACATTGTTCTTACTGTTTTGCAGGGTTCTCAAAATGCCAGTGACAGCCTCATCACAGGCAAAAATATTTAAAAGTTTGAGTAAAGTTTAGTTGTTGACCTCAAATATACTTAAGAGCCCTGCATCATATAAATTGTGTAACATATATGAACAAATCAAATGGCTAAAGACATACCGTTTAAACTTTGTCTTTTTATTAACATAGTTCTTTTATTTTACCCTCAGAAAAAGTTTACACATGTACATTGCAGGTAGAAACTAAAAAATTATAACTGTAAGCCAATGAATCTGCAGAACTGGTACCGTTCAAGAATTTAATTGTTGAAAAGCAAGAAAATTCTTCTGAACAGCAACGTTTTAAATTTTAACAACTTGCAGTAAATGATAAAATTGCTATTTTTATTAGTCTCAAATGATGTAATTTCTCCATTTGACATTACACATCTACATATACAAATACAAATTTTCCCATATTTTATATATTTTTTTGCATTTTCAATTGTACAGCAAAATGTGTTGAATGGTCGAATTCTGCATTTTCACAGACTTATGCAAATATGTGAAATAATCCCAAAAGATTTAACAAGCATTGTTTCTTTTTAAAATTTGATACATTTAGATTTTTCAGGTTGTCATGTCTGAAATATATTGGTTGTAATCACCAGTAAGGAAAATTGAATAGTGCCAACACTGTGTTTAAAAATAGCATTGAAACAACATGAATCATCATCTTTTCATTCAATCCCAGATTACAAATGGTGTACTTAACTTCTAGTAGTAAAATGATATCATATGTGTAATACTTGACTCGCTGGCTTCATGGTATTTTCTGGTTTGTGACCAAACAAAAAAATCCAGCTTTACAGACCATATAATTGTCTGACAAATTGAAAGATACTCTGAACAAAAATGTTTTGGCCAATCTGGTTTAATGAATAGTGAAAATGATAACCTCATGCACTGATGAGATAATGACATTTTCTTATCAAAATCTTGAATACACAAAGCATACTTCCAATAAAGGCTATTCAAAAATTTATTGGGTGAGGCACTTAGATTAATTAAATAAGGACAGTTGCATTTTCCTTAGAATTTTGTAAGAATTATAAGTAAAATGAATGGGAGGTCCGGGTTTTAAAAAAAATGCCTCCCAATCTCACCCCACCCCACCCCAAATGTTCAATTATAAAACAGCCCTAAGGAGAATTGATAGTTTACAGGTCAGTGTTTTGAATAAAGCCTGACCACAGGTCTTCATATAGTAAATATCTGTGAGCTCTTGTTGTGAAAGATTCACAGAGGTCAAAAAGTTTTTGGAAAATATTGCCTCTTACATCATGGGCTTTGTTGACTTGAATATATATGTTCTTTAAAGGGATTAAATGTCATGTCCATTCAAAAGATTTTTATTGATTTCATATGTCATTGTAGACTAACATGACTAAAGATGTTTGCTGCTCACATTTCAAATTTCACCAGATGAGTCCTGCCCCCTGGTTCTTGGATAAAAGCCTGCTTCGTCATGTTTTTCTATGACAATGATTAGCAAGATTATTGTGTTATATGGAGCGGACTCAAAATAATCATTTTATCCATTTGCATGAAAAAAGTTTTGCATGAAAAACATAACATGTTTTAACTAGTATTATGTTTAATGCACTTTTTTTTTAAAAATTTATTTTTAAATAATCTTTATTTCACAACTGTTATTGAATAAATCTGAGTGTTAGAACCACATATGTAAATGAAATTAGGAATCAAAGCTCGAGCAGGGCTTTAATTCATAAGCGTTGTCTAGGATAAAGTATACATTGAAAACCCACGAAACCATGTCTGAATTGGGGAAAAAAAAAATTCCATCTTGAAAGAAGGCTGACATACTGACAATGGTGAATCTGCAATAAAACTTTCAAGTGAGCAGATTGCTGCAGTCCTTGTTATTTATTTTTTAAAGACCAGACAGTAAAAACTGGCATATTTATTATTGTATGAAAGTACATTCATTTGTGGAATTTAGTTCTTTTGGTTTGGGGAAAAAGATATTAATCAGTTGAAGATATGCATTTCATTTGATATTAAATAAATTACTAATAACAAACCCCCAAAAATCAATAAAGAATCATTAACCTATATAAACAAAATATCTTCTAACAATGAATTGCATAAAAATTATAGAAAAAAATAAAGGTCTCAATATTGCCGTTGTACAGCATACTACTGAACAAGTATGTCTACAAATGCCAAGTTCAAAGACTGCCATGTCGAGTTACCACTAATGATCAGACCAAACTTTTTTTCCAACATTGCATGATCTATGTCTAGAAAACATTTTTTCAGGATTTATTAGAATAAAAAGGATATAAAGATGGTTTGGGAGTGTACCATATGTAACATGCTGTTGTTTCTTCATTATTTTGAGATTGAAATTTGTGATGCATATCAACTAAGTGTGAATTGTAAATGTATCTCAGATTTATTCTATCATTTTTGTACTAACATTTTGGTTCTCATTGCAGAGTACAACTACACTAATAAACACCATGAAACAAAGACTAAAAGTAAGAATCTGTGTGAATTAAATTGTATGATGGTTTTTAAATTTTTTGGGATAGCAGATTTGAGAATTCATTGGGGCTACTTATGGGTTGCAATAATTCTTCCACAATATGGTATCAGTATCACTCAGTTGTTTTTAATTCAGCCCCAGAATGATTATGTATCAAAGAATTTAAATATCGAGCATGCAGGGCTTGCTTTTCTTTTCCATGACATTCACAATTCATTGAGATTCTAAATTTTTCTTTTGATAAATTGTAAATATTTAACTTTGGTAGATGTAGCTAAAGATAATTTCTTGGGTATCCTATGCATTCAAAGAACACAAAGATCAAAAGACAAGAAAATTCAAGGGAGAAACTTTCAGGAGTACTTCAGATAAAACATCACTCATAAAAGAATCATTGAAAGCACTTTTTGAGGACATTATTGAAATTGGTGTCCTTACCATTATCATGATTATATTCCTCTCACTGTTTAGTTTTTGTCGCCTTGACAGCATTGGCACATCTCATTTCCAAGGAGATTATTTGGCCCTGCCCCTCAGTCATGGTCTATTGACTTTGAAACTTTTGCTTAGTTTACATGTATTAGTTTTTGATTAGGTCAGTTAAGTGGGAACCACTAGTGGTAGGTCAATAATATTTGGTATGCAGTCGTATAAGCATTGGCATATCTCATTTCCATGGAGATTATTTGGCTCTGCCCCCTTAGTCATGGTCTATTGACTTTGAAAATTTTGCTTAGTTTACATGTATTAGTTTGTGATTAGGTCAGTTTAAGATGAACTGCTAATGTTAAGTCAATGATATTTGGTATGCAAATTTATTGGCATTTGCAAGTGTCATTTCCATGGAGATTATATAGCCCCACCCCCTTATCATGGTTCATTGACTTTGAAACTTTTACATAGTTTTACAAGTTAATGTTTGTGTTTAGGTTTGTTTAAAGGGAACGACTTATAAGAAGTCAATGGTATTTGGTATGCAGTTGTATTAGTATTGGCACATCTCATTTCCATGGAGATTGTTTTACCATGTACCTTCAGTCATGGTTCATCGACTTTGAATATTTGCAAATTGAATACTTAATGTTAAAGTATTGCTATTTTAATTTCAACATTCGCATTATCAAAATTACAAAAAGGTGAAACATATCTCTGTGATAACAGTTGATTAAATAAATTTGTTATTTACATTAATTACAATTTAAAAAAGATTATCGTATTCTTTTGAATAGAGGTATTTGAAATAAACCTGAAACCTGTGGTAATTTATGTAACACAAACACTAGGTGATTGGTTACAGAGTGAGACACCAATAATGTAAATTAACCAATGAGGGACAGGGTTTTTGTTTTCAAAGAGGCTATGAACATCATGAAGTAATGGTATACATTGATATATGTTAATATTCTGGCATGTTGAGCATTCACACCTATTAGACTTAAATTTATTTATTAGATTGAATGAAGGTAACATATTTGATACTAGCTAATTTGACTAACTTGTACAATGTGTCAGTGCCTGCCTGACAGTACAATCAAATACTGATTCAAAGCAAAGCATTCTTTTATGCACTAAATTCTGATAAATATAATCATTGTAGATTGTGCAAATTTTGCTTGAAAATGATTGCTGTCATTGTCTGCCTTTTAAGAATTGTTTCTTTAGGTTAAATTTTAACAATTCTAACAGCATGCAAGCATGATGGGTTAATGCATGTTTAATAGAAAATAATGTCATGGCTACATGTAGTAGCATAGTTTTCAGTCGCAATCATATTAATTACTAAATTAGCCTTCTGAAATGCAGCATGGGTGGTACGGTATTACTGCAGAAGCCATTCAATTATTAACCTATTGTTGAAAATGGTCAATTCTTTTTCAATTGTTCGGAAAAAAAACCTTTTTATTTTTATTGATAGCTGTAGATTTCAAATTATCTATTTAAGATGAAATATTGGCTGCTACCTCATTAGTCAAGCAGTTACACTGGAACAATTTTAGTTCAAACAGTTAACAATATTTTGAAAATTTTTTGTTACAATCTATTAGTAAAATGAATTGGCCACTTGGTAGAAAATCAATGAATGGTTTCTGATGTAAATGTATATGTTAAGCATGCTCTTCATTAACTTGCTACAGGTGAAGAATTTCCTGCTTATGATAGATCTGTATATGCGGCTCAGATGACCCCTCAGAGAAGGAATATTCAGCAAGGTATTTATTTATGACAAGCTTGTAGAGGGCCATTAGGGGACTAAAAGTTTAGGATATGGTGACAAAACCATCTTTTTTTTGCCAGCAATTTGTTGACACGAGTCCAATGGAAAGGGAGAACCACAAAAAAAGTATCCTTGAAATTATAAAGTTGGTTTATAGTTATAGGATTCTTCAAATCTTTAATTATACCCCACGCAACGAGTTGCGGAGGGTATAATGTTTTTGACCCGTCAGTCCGTCTGTCCGTCCGTCAGTCCTGTTTCTTGTCATCGCAACTCCTCTCAAAGCACACAACAGAATTTCACGAAACCTTTTTAGATAATAAGGACATACTATGTAGTTGTGCATATCGACAGGAAATTACGATTCAATTCTTTTTCTAGGAGTTACGCCCCTTTGAACTTATTTACTTTAATGTAATACTGCAACAGTTTGTCATTGCAACTCCTCTCAAACCACACAACAGAATTTCATGAAACCTTTTCAGATAATAAGGACATACTATGTAGATGTGCATATCGACAGGAAATTACGATTCAATTTTTTTTCCAGGAGTTGCGCCCCTTTGAACTTATTTGCCCAATATACTACTGCAACCTTTTGTCATCGCAACTACTCTCAAACCATACAACAGAATTTCATGAAACTGTGTAGATAATAAGGACATACTATGTAGATGTGCATATCGACAGGAAATTACGATTCAATTTTTTTTCCAGGAGTTACGCCCCTTTGAACTTATTTGCCCAATATACTACTGCAACCTTTTGTCATCGCAACCCCTCTCAAACCACACAACAGAATTTCATGAAACCTTTTCAGATAATAAGGACATACTACGTAGATGTGCGTATCGACAGGAAATTACGATTCAATTTTTTTTCCAGGAGTTACGCCCCTTTGAACTTATTTGCCCAATATACTACTGCAACCTTTTGTCATCGCAACTCCTCTCAAACTACACAACAGAATTTCATGAAACTGTGTAGATAATAAGGACATACTATGTAGATGTGCATATTGACAGGAAATTATGATTCAATTTTTTTTTCTTACACTTATTTTATTTCTCCAATGACAATGTGGGGACATGGGGTATGTGAGTGCGCTCACTAAGGTTCTTTAATTTTACAACCATTGAACTGAAGTCCAGTGTTCTCCCCAGGATTTTTGGATAGCACCAGGGTAACGCGTGTGAACAGCTTGGTGAAATGATTCATACAATCAGTTGTGTCGTGTGGCGTCGCTATATTTCTAGTTACTGCAGTTTTTATGTCTCTTGTTTTGTTTTAATACTGTGGTACTGTGTTATGTCAGAATATTATTGGTTAAAAAGATCAATAAACAGTTTGTATTCTGTTTAATATTTTTTAAAAATAAATAAAAAATGATTCATTACATAATATTCATCTAAATTTAAAGTAATTAAATCTTTTATCCATGATCAATAAAAATAAAATATCATTCAAACAGGAACATTTATATTGTTAGATATACTGTTCCCAGATTCAAAAGAGAACAAAAATGTTCAATTTAAAAAAACTTTCTAGTTTCTAGAAAGAAAGTTGTTGTATGTGAAAGGATTCCTGTCATAAGGAGATATAAAATTAACAAGAACAAAATTGTGTTTTAATTTGAACCAGTTTCTATCTTAAATTTTAATAAAAAGAAATTTTTCATAATTTTAAAACATTTTGCCATAGATTTCATGTACATGTAAATATTAACTTTTCTTGTCTTTGGTGATAATCAAACATAGATACAGACTTAATACTGCACTGAAATCTAAATCTTTATTTGTCATGATCCATTTAAAAAGAATTCCTAAATCTATAAATTTATCTTATGACTATATATACATGTAGATCTATAAGTAACATATTCAATGTCAACAACAAAGTCTCCCTATTTTCCCGCCTAAATGACAGGAAGTAGATATAAATAGATTTAACATGTTCTTATGGATTAAAATAGCAAGATCACTTCTGTTATTCATTAATGATCATATGGATATAGATATCCAGTTTGAAGGTACAGTCATGCATTTTATTTATAAAATAGAATAGATTGCAGTTAATTGTAAATAATCATGAATATTCTACATGAACTAAGGGAGCTACCATTTGATTTTTTTGGGGGGGGGCTAGGATGAAATTTGAAAAAAATAGGCAGGACAGGAGTTTTGAGTAAATAAAAGGACCGAATAGAGTAAAAAATAAAAAGGCAGGACAGAGATTACAACTTTAAAAAAAGCAGGACAAAATTTTTCATCCTAGCCCCCCCCCCCCCCCCCCCCCCCCCCATAAAAATCAAATGGTAGCTCCCTAACTGGGTCATGTGATCCTTCCCCTTTGAATTACTTGTTGACAGTTTGAAACCGGAATATCATGCAATAACTATGTCACAATTAAAGATAATTTTGGCCATGGTTTAATCAGAGACATATAAAACTATAATATAAGTATTGAGCTAACTTTAAAATGTACAAAAATATGTACCGTCGTGTGTACAACTATCGGGTCAACACGGTTTGTGTACAAAGTATTTCCCTACTTGTCAGGTGGTGAGTGAAGCCTTAAAATAGTTATCTATGATCATAAAGTTATGATCTCTAAATTAAAACAAAAGAATCATGTAAAAAATGTTAATTACATCAATTAAATCCAATCAACAAAGGTTAACCTCAAAGGTAAATCGATCACATGGTGTAAACAACCCGTGTTGAACTGGTTTGAACTGGTCAAATTTCACCTGGAATTTTATACCACACGGAATAGATTTAATAAGTCGTTTAACACTTAACCGATTTACGATTTTTTAACTGAAAATTTTAGCACCACGGAGAAAAATTATACATCGCGGTAAGAACAATACCACCGCGGTAAAAAATTATACATCGCGGGCCCGCTGTCCTTTAATGGCCTGGGGAGAACACTGGAAGTCTGAAAAATCCTTTAAATGATAAGTCACCTAATGATATTAAAAAACTTTAAAATATGCAATGTCCACTTAAAATTTGGTGGTCATCATCTCAACTTGCTTTTCAATGTTTAGCAAGTTTATTCATTTCAATGTATAATTTACCTTGTACTTTGGAAGGAGATTATAATAAAAAAAAGCTAGCCTGCTTGTTGTTTTGGCTGGATTAGCTTTGAAACAGAGACTGACCTAAAGCCCCATCAAAAGTAATTGAGGTAACTAAGAAGAAATCTGCCAATGTGACATTGGATAAAAAAATATAACAAGTCTGTCAAGCAATCAAAGCCTCTTATTAGTCTAATTACAGTTGGGGGAAACATTCTAACAAAGTTTTAAAGGTGCCTGGTATAAATCTTGATGGTGACACAAAGGTCAAGCCCGGCAGTATAAAGTTAGCCAAACTTGACCTCATTCATGGCCAGAAGGAGATTTCAGTCCTGAATTATACTCTTGTCCTCAATTTTAAAGAGTGGCCATTGTTAAAGATGCATATAGATGCAGATGAGCAACACAGGCTCTATATAGAACCTCTAGTTCATTAACGTCTTACCATGTTATAAATACATTTTAGAGTAAAGTTGGTTTTTTAAAAGATTATTGAAGGAATGTATGAATCAAATTTTTGCATAATATATATTATGCACTATTACTTGTGTAATTCCCTAAATTTGATTGAAATTAGGTGTAGTAAAATTCTAAATTAACTGGTTCTGACCATTGACAGGTGTTTTATGCAAACTATTTGATGGAGGATTTATAAGAATTAAAAGAAGTATTGTGGTAAACAATAGTAGTATTTTTTTTTGTAATCCCTGTAAAAAGTGATCTGAAATGAATTTGCTTAAGTGTTAATTAGGCAAATTGTTTCAGATTCATTGTTGTTTAAAAAAAAAATAGTTGTTGAAATATAATTCAAAATCTACATTGGAGGCTAATTTTATTTATGTAATAATCACATTACTTTGGTTCCATGCACTGATAATAACTCTGTGATTGACAGTTTCTTGTTGCTGACTTAGTAAATGTTTATGATTTAGTTTCAAGCTACAACCCAATAACAAATGAATCCTATACTGACCAAGAAGATCCACAAGACCAACAAGCTACAGCGAAAAGACGTGGACAAAATAATGTTAATCAAGTCTCCAGTTTTAATGTCATCACTAACCAAACATATGAAGATGACAACAGTTATCAGCAAGCCACACCCCTTAAACCTGGCAAAAGAACATTGAGTAATTCAAAAGACGAAGGTGTGATTTTGTTTTTCTTTTTGTTTGTTTGTTTGTTTGACAAATCCATATTCTGTTTTATGTAGTTTGACGCTAGAATCACGTTAGAAATTTTCTCTGCTCTACAATTGATTTAAAATTTTGAAAAAAAAATTGTCATTTTGGATACTTTTGTTCAAAGAACAATGCAAATATGTGGAAAGACGGCAATAGATTCAAATGTGATTATTTTTTGATTCAAGCAAAAAATTGAACCTTAAATAATAACAGCTAGATGATTTAAAAAGAAAGTAATAATTAATTACCTTTCAGGTTTGCATGGTGGTAATGGGTTTAAATTCACTCTTAAAATTATATTTTTTTCTTGTGGATGGGATTTCTTGTAGAGCTCTGATTTTAGAACACACTTAACCTTATTATCATTATTTTAATTTTAAAACTGACCTCACTTTGTTTAATTTTGTTTTAATTGTACCTCTTATTGGATGTGGTAGAGGGCAAGTAAAAATTTGGCAGTTACTAGAGTTTGGATCCGGGAGAATTTTATCAAGAAAAGACTTGTTTGTGTGGTCATGAGAAATCTAGAAAATCCAGTTAATATACCAATTAGCTTTTGATAATATTTTTGCCCTATAAATCCCATAATTGATTGGGAAAACTTGACTTAAAACTTCTTTTAAAAAAAAAATATTTTCAATTGTCAAAACTTAAATTCTGCACTCTTGCATAAAAGCCTTAATTTACTAATTGGTCCACATATAAAAGGAGTTATTGAGGCTACAAATTGAGAACAACCCAATAAAGTAGCTGTCATACATCTTCAGTCCCTCGCACACCTATTGCAGGTAACCTCTTTTTTAAGTAACCACAATTCATTTATACCTGAAGTATTTCACCTGTATGTAAACAATGACATACTTGCAAGCAAATGGATGTCAAGGATGAGGTATGGTATGAGCCATTATTTAGCCTCTGAAATTACAAAAAATAGCAAAGTTCTTCAATTCTTTTAAATAATGTCAATTCTACTGAAAAATGGACAGGGTGGTGTAATTTTAATATTTCTGTTCAGAAAAGTCCTTTTTAAATATAACTATAGGGTCATTTTCATGACAAAATGAATGTATTTGACACTTTTTAGATTTTTATAAAATTATTTATTAGCCAAGGTCTTACCCAAAAAGATATTTTACCCACATTAACATATTTAGATACGACATCTTGTAGCAAAATATCATTTCTGGTCAGGCTTTAGCACATATCTTAATATAAATAATAAGATCTCTAAATGAAGCTTTTTTGACAGTTTTAAATTTTTCATGAAATGTGAAGTTTGAAGCCCTCAGACAATTAAAAAACATTAACACAATGAGTTAACTGCCCAATGTTTTGTGAATATCTGAAGGATGTATTTTGAAATTTTGTTTAATAACATTTGATTAACAAAATCCGAGCAAAAACAAGGGCATTATCATACCTCTCTTTCATCCAATCAGTATTGAGTTGTACAAATGTAGTATTGTGTGACTTCCTTTGCATGATCTTGCTGTGACTTGTCCAAATAAAGTGTGTGACTTCTTTGCATGATCTTGCTGTGATTTGTGTGTTGTTTTACCAACTTTGGTACTGTTATTAAATATTCAATAGCATGCAATAGATAGTAGCATTAACTCTGTATTTACTTGAGGCAATATATACATAATTGGGTGTTATTTCAGATTTTTATGAATGTTTGTATGCATTTGAATTAATTTCAGAGATAAATAAAAAATCAATAAAAAGTAGAAAAAATAGATCTTAAAAGTATATATTTAATACAAATGTTTACCTTTTTAATGGATTTCCATTCGATAATATTTTCGCAAGTTTAATAAACAGTTAGTTAAATATTATAACCAATATTTACCTGAAGTTGGAGTTCAACATGTCCAAGTTATATGCAAAATTATTATAGAAATCTGGCATAACAGCATTTACTGTTACTTGATCTTAAATGTAATGATTTTAAGTTATGTTGCATGTATGATGAGGTGTATATTCATTACTAATATGTAGTGTAAAGATACGCAAAATAGTTGTAAACAAAGGAATCTGGCAGAGATATGTTGTCTTGTAGACAAATTCCCTGCATGAAGATATTAATGGAATACACATAATCTATAGTGTTCCACTTTTATTATATATGGTGTGAAAATATGTTATATGATGTATTTAATATCTTTCAGTTTTTATTAATACACCCTTGGCCTTCAATGATAACCATGTACCATTGTTTGTCCTTCCATCCAACCACCTCTTGCCATTACTCAAGACATGAAGAAATATTTACAGAACTTTTACACAAGGCTTGGAATACAACTCATTATACAAGCTTACTTTTATGTTAATAACTCTCAGATTTATTGTTTAAGATAAATAGGGCTTCTATTTATGTTGAAAATTTAATGACAGTTTATGAAGATGTCTCATGATGTCTTAAGTTTGCTTTTTTTAAATTCAATAAGACAATGTTTGGTTTTATATATCAAGCTCCCTTTTGGTTTTTACAATATCAAGATTAGTGATATAATTTGCACATCTCATTATAAATGTAACCTGAGTTAGCTCTCTTGGATCTGCACAAATTTTTACATAATTCTTTTATCATGCTGACTAGAGACATACAACTTTTTGATTTTAATAGTCTTTTGAATTTTTATTTTTGGAGTCATACATTGTAGGTATTTAATAGTTTAGAATTTACAAATATTTAAATATCCTGCTATATAAAGTTAAGTTTTCTATATTGCAATTTTCGAAAAGCAACCTCTTTTTAAATTAAAAAAAAATAATAATGATATGACCTTTATTGACTCGACTTATTATGGTATAATGTCAGTTCACACATTAAACAAAAACAAGAGAATGCTTTGATCAAATGAAATGAAGCTTTTATGTAATATTTTAATTTTTGGAATAGATCTCCCTTTTGATTTTGATTTTTTTATAGGTAAATGTCATTCCCGAGTTGCAGGATTTAAACATAAAATTGAAGGTATTTTTTATATGCCTAAAGTTATCTGGCAAGTTTTTCTGCAAAGAAAAAGTTTATCAATTCTTGTTTGTTATTCCAAAGTTATTTGAGTTTTTACATTAGATTTACGCAATTTTTCAAATGTTGCACACTAACTCGAGTATGCTTGGATCAATTTACTTCAACACTTGCACTGTTGTTATGTATTTATACTGGTTATTATATGAAAGAAAAGAAGTCAGTGAAATTAACATGTCTGATTAATTTGCAATGCTTCAACATGAAACCCATTCTCCTTATTTTATGATGAAATTATGTAAAGAAGGGGCATTTAGACCCCAGTTTGGACCAAAGGAAATAAAGTGTATGAGAGCTATTATAAATTTTCTCATAAAGTTTGGAAATATATAATAGAAAGAACACGAATATCAATACACATGATTTTTGATGTAATACACATGATTTTTGATGTCATGACATCACAATTCCATCAAAATATGCACCGTTTTCATATAAACGAAGAAATTTGCTGAATTTATGCAGTTTTCCATATTTATTTCCTGTATAGAAACATCTTGCTCAGCCAAGAAACAATAAAATAATTTTAGAGGAGCTTTATTATAGCTATTTATATAATCTCACCAAATAGAAAGTTGTTTCTTGAGTGTACATGGACTTTTCCAGTCAACTTTATAGTTTAAAAGTTGATGTAAAACAATGAAAATGAAAAATGAAAAATTTCGTCATGGTTACTCGTTAACTCTTTAAATGTGCATTTTATTTTTTATTTTCTGAACACCTTGTACCGTAGTGAAGTTTGCACAAATTTAGGAACATGTATGGTAACTATTCAATTGATTGATTTTATTATGAGGTACGTAATTTATTTTGATGGGAAAATTTGATCTACAGTTTTGTTAACAAAATATTTTCTGTTAAGAAATAAACAGAATATTTTTAATTGTGTTATTGCATAGTCTTTAATGGTAATGTGGTCTTGATCCACTGATTTTGGAGATATAGAATGGTTAGTTATTGTCTAGTTGTACAATGAAAACAAGGCTTCAAGATTTGAAAATCTCAGACTTGGATTGTTTTTATCGCATTTCAAGTTGAGTTGAGGGTAAATGAACCACATAATTAACTTTATGAAGAAATGTTGTTAGCATCAAAGACGAATCTTTATTCTGTTTATAGCATGGTTGTACTGCAAATATGACTGCAAATAAATTTGTTGTATAAAGTGATTATTATATATATATATATGTATATATATATTTTAGTTTGTAGGTTGTAAACATTAGATAAAGAATTTGGAATACATCTTATATACAAATGTTGTTTTTCCATTTCCATTAAATATTTATTTTTTCATTAAAGGAACAGCCAACAGGTAAGTAATGTTGCTAATTCCAAAATGTGAATGAAATATACAATATAGGTTTTAACATACATCAGTGAAAACAGATGATATTTATATTTCAGCAAACAAACAGTGTGAGCTCAGCATATTAAACCTCAAATAAATGATATGAGTTAATACTTCAAGAACTGATTTGAAAATATTACACCTTTTTTTTTGTTTGAAAAATCTAAATGGCAAGACACGTTTTGAATTGTTTAAATATATTGATAAATGTCTAGAATTATTAAAAATTTGAATTATAAAGAGTTTGGTGTGTTGCCCATTTTTTCGACATAGAAATATTTAATATTCATGTTAGAATAAACATTTTTTATTTTTCATTTCAGGAACTTATAACCCAATAACTGGAGAACTTATCGGTGCAAAGGTAAGATATTAAAAGGGAGCAGGTAGTTAAGCTTTTGCAAATAGTTAAACCTTAAAATCTTGCTTTTGATTGCACAAATGTTACAAGATAAAAAATTGATTTATGGCTAAGTTTTAGATATCTTTACGCCACCATTTCAGTATGTAGATGAACTTTGGTATTTTAGGCCAGAAAATAAATCTGAAATTCTCATCACTACTAAACCATCCATTTGTTAAAATTTTCTTTATAAATGATCATATAGAAATAAAGAGATGAGGTATGATTGCCAATGAAACAACTAGCCTCTAGTCTGATAATGATGTGGATTTAAGTAACTATAGATCATCATATGGACTTAAACAATAAGCAAGATGATAATGTATATAAAAATAAGAAGATGTGGTATGAATGCCAATGAGACAACTCTCCACCAGAGACCAAATTATGTAGATGGCTAGAAACTATAGGTCAAAGAACGGTCTTCAACAATGAGCAAAACCCATACCTCATAGCACGCTATTAAAAGCCCCAAAATAACAAATGTAAAACAGTTCAAATGAGAAAATTAACGGCCTGATTCAGTTTGCTATAAAAGGCCAAGACATGACAAATAGGGAAACAATTCAAATGAGAAAAACCAGCAACAATTCAATTGAACTTGAAGAATGTATATGTTATGTTATGTACCTATTAAAAGTTCATAAACACTTCATAATTCTCATTATACTATGTAACATATTTCAGGATGATGCACCACAGAGAAATTCCTCAAGAGTTATAAACCCCCCAGGTGGAAAATCAACAGGCTTATGGTGAAGATAAATACTGGTCAAGTCAACAGAGTCTCATTGATATATGACTGCTTGTTCTTAATTTAATATGCAAGGGTTATGACATGCTCACCAAGGGACTAGAAAGTTTTATTTGTAATTGTTTGAGACTTGTGTTGAATCTGGTTGTTTATATTGTTTCTATATTGTATAAATGTGAAGCTACCTGACTTCCACATCAGAAATGTAAAATATGGTCATTTTGAAAATACTGGCAGGATTCAATATGTCAGTTAAATGAGTCTTTTCTTGTAAGATATTAAAATCTATGACTGATTGTTGTAGCTTGTATTTTTTGCTGTCTGTTTGGCTGAAAAGAAATGAAATATGTATATAGCTCCTTCCTTTTTGTGAGAAAGTATTACATATTTACTTTCAATTATCAAATTAACACAAGAAATCTTGGATCAGATTTCAGCATTTTTTTCTAGGGAAGAAGAACTGGGATGTATATATACCAAACAAAAACACTGACATATTTTTTCCAACACAAATCAAATGAGTATGATTTGTAATTACAGCATAACTTGTGCATCAGTCTTTTCAGTGTAAATATTAGCTATTAAGAATTAATGGTATTTAACAGATTTTTGGTCTGAATGAATTGGATTTGTTGTCATATATGAAACTCTGTTTTTAATTGTGTTCACTTTTAAAATTGTTAACATTCCATTGCCGTGTAAAAAAAAGTACACCTTGCATATGCACCTCAAAAGTGAATAAAAAACAATTGTGAAATTTTTTTTTTTACTTGTGGGAATTTTAGCAGAAGCGTGGTCATCTATTAAAAATGGTGGGATTCTGTCTTTCTAGGGAGTTCTTTTTTTCAGATTTGGAAGTCAGAAGACGAATGTTTAAGCAGATATATTGTGATATTTATTTATTGTCAAACCAACCCTATTTTTATACTGTATGTGTATAGACTTGTTAAATAGCATAGGGATCAAGGTTTTCATTTTAATTACAGCTAACCATATATCTTTTGTGTTTACTCCATAACAAATGCTCCATGGTGTCTTCAGTTTTTTTTTTCTTTTAAAATTTTTGTGCTTTGGAATCTCAAATTTTTAAGATTTATGTTTATTTTGAAGATTGTACAAAGTACAGCTGTGGTAGAATTAAAAATTATTTTGTTTGTTTACATTTAAAAAGAATAGCATTTGCTTTTTAAATGCTTTGTCAGAATAATATCTAGTGTTCAATTTCATGATATATAATAGATCTGTACATGTTACCCTTCTAAGATAAATGTTTGCTTTTCTTATATAAATGTGTAAATTTTAACATGATCAAAAGTTTATTCATAAGTGCATGTATTTTAAAATGTCTTACTGGCATTTAATTTGCCAATTCAGAATATTATGAACAGTTTCATATATTATACATTCAAATGGTATAACTTGAATTTATTGGCTTATGGCCATTGTTTTTGGACTTTTTAACCAAAAGAAGTGCTTAATATACATTTTGGGATTTTTTACCAACAAAAATAGAATTAGGAACTGTTTTCAATTAAAACGTTATGAGTTTTATGCATGTAACAAATGTTACCATAATTTCTTATATTCTGAAATGGCAAATTGTTCATATATAATTATGGTAGCAATATATCATCTTTGCTGCAAGATGAGGTGCAATAAAGATATTGTTTAATGTCAGCATTTAGGTACATCTTCTCACACTTAGTAACGTGTTTGTAGAATATATTTTGCACCTTTATAGCGTCCTTGCCATTATGTGATTAGCCAAATGTTTTTGACATATATCTGCTCAGGGCGATAAAGGTTTTCTTTGAAGAAATGATTTAAATTTTGAATGGATCTATTTATTCATTTATTTTAGTTTTTCATCTCAGTTTTTGTGTTGCTTGTGCTGATAACATGATTTATAACAGTATTGACAAACATCATGGCAATTTCGATCTCATGAAGACAATTTGAAAAATATATTTGATGATACATACTTGATAGGCAAACCCACCAATGAAAGCCATTTAAAAGTAATAAAGCATATATATTATATACACATAATCTTTAAACTATTTTTGTGTTCCATTGTTTTCAAAAATAATTGAATTAAACACAAGAGTGCATTTGTATGAGAAAAACACAATGGTGATTTTTTTTTTTAAAGCAATAAAATATGAACTGAATATATTTTGAAGTTTGTGCTTAAATGGAATGCTTGGTTATGATTGTTGTAAAACACTGTGATTCACAAGTGCTTCTGAAGAAAATTGTATTTATTATTTTCAATTATTAGACTAAGCATAGATATGAACTAGATTGCTTAAAGTAAATTATTTTTTCTATTATTATTAATTAATTTTGCAGTTAGGAAAATTATCAAATTCTGCAGGTAAAAGATGAAAATTTGCCAATATTTGAGACTGAACCATTATTTGTTCGTATTGTATGGTAAATGTTGCTGCACATGTTTTTTTGACATTTGATATGATTTTTGAGGACCAGTGCTTTATGTTTCAATTCTTTTTTTACACCAAAATTATGTTAACATCTAACAATACAAAAACATAATAAAAAAAACTTTACCAAAGTAATTTTGTAGTCTTATTTTTGAATTTAAAATTTGAAAAGTTTTTTGTCTCCCCTGGACATAGTTGATTGATTGATTGGTGTTTAACGCCACTTTCAACACTGTTGTGCTATTTCGTGGCGGTTAGTTTTTATTAGTGGAGGAAGCCAGAGAAAACCACCAACCTTCAGTAGGAAAACTGACAATTCTAGTCAATTGAGATTGGAGTCAGGTGCACCTGCCCTGTGTGGGATTCGAACTCACAACCTCAGTGTTGACTGGCTAGTGATACAGTAGTTTGACTACTTAGACCACTTGGCCACCAAGACCCCTGACATAGTTGAAAGACTAAGGTGTGCTGTTTCTGGTCTCTGTGTCAACAATGTATTAGTTTTGTGTGATATGGTCAGTTTATGTGGAACCACTAGTGGTAGGTCAATGATATTTGGTTTACAGTTGTATTAGCATTGGTGCATCTCATTTCCATGGAGATTATTTTGTCCTGCCCCTTCAGTCATGGTCTATTGACTTTGCAACTTTTGACTTAGTTTACTTGTGAAAGTTTGTGATAATATCAGTTTAAGATGAAGCACTAATATTAAGTCAATGATATTTGGTACACAGTTGTATAAGCATTTCCAAGTCTCATTCCATGGAGATTATATGCCCCACCCCCTCATCACGGTACATTGACTGATACTTAGTTAACAAGTTTAAATATTACCATTTAGATTCATCATTTGCATTAGAGTCATTAGACTATCAAAATTACAAAAATGTGTGACATATCTCTTTGTTTATTGCTAGATATGGTGAAGAGGAGAAAATGATTTCAAAGAAATTTGTTTTACCTTTATTTCTACCTATATTAATAAATATTAAATAATGATTGATTAGGATTGAGAGTTTTCCTGGCAAAGGTCAGCAGGTCTCTCCCCAAACTCCAGCTTTCTCCACCAATAAAAACTGGCCGCCATGAAATAGCCAATAATGCTAAAAGTGGTGCTAAAGATTACAATGAATAAATAAATCCTTGTTTATTTCAGATGTTTCACACACAGATCATAGTTTTGTTAAACAACAATCTATTTATTTGAATTTTAATTTGTCTATAGCAATTTTTATACGACCGCAAAAAAAAATTTGTGGTCGTATATTGGTATGACGTTGGCGTCGTCGTCGTTGTCCGAAGACACATTGGTTTTCGCACTCTAACTTTAGTTTAAGTGAATGGATCTCAATGAAATTTTACCATAAGGTTCAATACCACAAAAGAAAGGTGGGGATTGATTTTGGGGGTTATGGTACCCACAGTTAAGGTATTAGGGGCCAAAAATAAGCATTTTTGTAACTTCCAGACATAACTTGTGTGTAAGTGTATGGATCTCTCTGACATTGTACCACAAAGGGAATGCTGGGATTGATTTTGGGGGTAATTGCCTCCAAATTTTAGGAATTTGGGGCCAAAAAGGGGCAAAAAACAAGAATTTTTCTAGTTTCATGACAATAACTTGTGTGCTAGTGTATGGATCTTTATGAAATTGTACTACAAGGTTCCATATCACAAAGGGAAGGCTGGGATTGAGTTTGGAAATGATGAATCATAAGGGGGTTCAACAATTCTGGGGGGGGAGGGGGGGGATTTTTTTTTCCTTTTTTTTCTTTAAAATTTTCCATTTTAAATTGGTTATTTCTGATTTATATATAAAAGCAAATTATAATGGTATGGTTTGAATAGGTAAATTAAAAATTTTTAAGTTCTTAGACCACATTCATTCCGTGTCAGAAACCTATGCTGTGTTTAATATTTAATTACAATCCAAATTCAGTGCTGTATCCAGCTTGAATGTTGCCCCAACTGTTCAGGGTTTGACCTCTGCGGTCGTATCAAGCTGCGCCCAGCGGAGCATTTTATTCCCGCATCGTTTTATGATGAATCCAGACATGACTGTAATATCCACCGCTGGACATGAAAAAGCTTAATCATATGAAAATGTTGAATACCTTGAAGCATTGATTAATGTTTAAGTCTTTCATAATATAAAACTTTTCAAATATTAAGCAGGTTCCAACATTAAATTGACGTCGACACCTTATAAAATAGAATATATATTTTGAATAGAAAAAGTTGTTTTCTATGTCCAAGGATTGCCAAATTTCTAAGAATGAATCACACAGTCACTATTTGAATGCAGCATTCACTAACTAAGTAGTTAATAAAAACTGGTCGCCATTTAATAGCCAATAATGCTTAAAGTGGCATTAAAGACCAACATTTTTTTTTAATTTGACTATAGCAATTTTTACAACATCGTTTAATGATAAATCCGGATATGACTGTAATATCTGCCCCTGAACATGAAAAAGCTTAATAAAAAAAAAATGTTGAATACCTTGAATCATTGATTAATTTAATTCCAGAAATAGTTAGAAAATATGTCAACCATTTGTTAATCAAGTTCCAATGCTAACTTAACGTCGACACCTTATAATATAGAATATCTATTTTAATAGAAAAAGGTGTTTTCTATGTCCAAGGATTAATTGCCAAATTTCTGAGACTGAATCGCACAGTCACTATCTAAATGCAGAATTCACTAACTAAGTAGACATGTCTTTGACACGCAGAACTTTGCATCACTTACAGTGTCTGTAAAGATTCTATGTGCAAAACTGACACAAATTGCTACAGAGTAACGTTCATACTAACCTTAAGTCGTCAGGTTTCAGTTCTGTAGTTCCCAGTGAAGACATTTATTTTTACGTTCACACATTTGAGGTTCACAGTTTTCTGTCAAAGGTCGTGATTCTCTACTGGCACTCCGGCTTTCTCAAACTACATATTAAAACTGGTCGCCATCAAATAACCAATAATGCTAAAAGTAATTCAGACGTTTTATACACAGATCATAGTTTTGTTAAACAATGATCTATTTATTTGAATGTCAATTTGCCTACAGCAATTTTCCCGCACCTTATTATGATCAATCCGGATTTGACTTTAATATCTGCCGCTGGATGTGAAGCAGCTTATCAAAATATCAAATAAAATACTTTTTGAATACCTTGAATAATTGATGAATTACATATTTCAATACTGCAATACATTTAGAAAGTCAGTCAACTATTTTTATTTTTATTTTTTTTGAAGAATTACAAGATAAAGCGATATGGATGGGGCCTTCGTTAAAAAGTCAGCATATGAAATTAAGGAGATGTGGTATGATTGCCAATGAGACAACTATTCCCCAATGTTCCATCGAAGTGGATGTAAGCAATTATAGGCAACCGTACAATGAGAAAAACCAACAATGAGAAAAACCCATACCGTATAGTCGGCTATAAAAGGCCCCGACATGAAAAAATATAAAACAGCTGGTCAATTGAGGAAACTATCGGCCTATATTATAACAAAACAATTTATGAAAACAAATTTGACAGACACGAAACAACGACAACCACTGAACTACAGGCTCCTGACTTTGGGACAGGTACATATAGAATGTGGCTGGGTTAAACTAGTTTGCTGGAGCCAAACGGCCTCCCCCTTAAGCCGGGACAGTGGTGTTACGGCACAACATAAGACCAAACTATAAAAATCAGTTGAAAAGGGCTTAAATCATCAGATCGATACAAAGCAGAAAACATCTAAAGAAAACACAGACTGGACATTGGCAGTTAGGGTATCTATAAATCCCACAACAAAAAAGACACTAAATAAAATATGAGAGTACTCGCAGTTACTAGTCCAGCTAGTTCAAAGACAATAACAACTAATAAAGAAATCATGTATCTAAAACTAAAACATCAATCAAAACACATCCAACATCCAATGGATTTAATGTAAAGACGTCATTAACAGTCGGAGAAAAACACGACCTTGGGCAATGCAAAAATATAGGTATCGACATATTTTAGTATCGTGAATGTACATATATTCATAGCAATAATATTTAGGATAGTTTTAATTTACTGATAACAAAATCAATATTTATACCAATAAAAAATTCGTAAGGGTTCCGCGGAACCAAGTGTCTCGCCTACTTTTGCTGTTAATCACTGGCTCAACAAAAATGAGGAAAAAAATTAATAACAATATAACTTTCGATACAATCTTTTGATTGTAAGAAGCTTCTGTCCCAATTTGGTAAAAATCCAGGATAGTTTATGAATCTAATAAATGTTTTAAATCTTTAACTGCAGACTGTATGTAATGGTAACTGGAAGAAAAACTAAGTCCATTTATAAGTAAAATATGGATAAACAGGTACAAAATTTTTTTAAATTTCCTTCAAGATACTAGCTTTTGATCATAAACAAGCTTCTGACCAAGTTTGGTACAAATCCAGGATAGTTTAAGAAAGTTATTAAAATTTTAAAAACTTTAACCACAGAGTGAAATTGTAATGTTAACTGGCAGAAAAACTAAGTCCATTTATAAGTTAAATACGGAAAAAATGGAATTTTGTTTTTTTACAAAATTTACTTCTTGATACTATCTTATGATCATAAACAAGCTTCTGTCCAAGTTTGGTAGAAATCCAGGATAGTTTAAGAAAGTTATTTAAATTTTAAAAACTTTAACCACAGAGTGAATGTAATGTTTCCTGGCAGAAAAACTAAGTCCATTTATAAGTAAAATACGGAAAAACTGGATTTTTTTTTTTACAAAATTTAATTCTGGATACTATCTTATGATCATAAACAAGCCTCTGTCCAAGTTTGGTAGAAATCCAGGATAGTTTAAGAAAGTTATTAAAATTTCAAAAACTTTAACCACAGAGTGAATATTTGTGGACGCCGCCGCCGACAACGACGCCGACGACGCCGACGGAATGTAGGATCGCCATGTCTCGCTTTTTCGACAAAAGTCGAAGGCTCGACAAAAAAAAACAATATTCTAATTACAGTGTTGTATTGGTAATCTTTTATATTGCAGAGCGAACGAGTTGTGATATATAAACACCGTAAGACGAAGACGGTGCCAAAGGACCATCACCTTCCAAAAAAAGGAAAATTAACAATTGGGAAAGAACATTCTTCCCTTTTGTCCCATAGGAATAAATACAACCTGTCGATAGACTTTATTGCCGAAACGTACATGAATGTTGTCGAGGAGGAAACTTACAGCTTTAATCATGTCATCACATCTCCAGTAAGTATATCTAGTATATTTACCTTTCCCATTAGAGAAAAAGGCTTTATATGAGTTGCAGTAAATAAATCTGCAATCAGATTTATCAAACGACCATTTGATTAAATAGTAAAACTTTTGTTTGACAAGATTGTGTGGAAGTGTAGTATAAGGAGTGGAAAAGTCAAAAATGTCAACCGAACCAAAAGGACCAGTTCTTTGGAAGAAGTTAAGGAACTCGTTAAAAGCACCGAAAGATTAGTAGTAGACTACTTTCTAGAGGCCGAGATGAAGCGATATTTTACGTTTTTTTGTGTGTAGTTTAGGTAATCAATGCATAGTGGGAACCTTCAAATGTTAGAAAGGGCCTTAAGCTGAGCTGTGGAAGTGACATGATTATTTACTATTTGACTCTCTGTGGAGCACATTGTTGGCTGTATGTCCATCACAAAAGATATGTGGTGACCAAATGTTTAATTCTTTCACCAGCCAATGTAAAACCTTTTTAATGGTTTAAGATCGTTAAATTAATTTCGTTTTCGAAGTTCTTTCAGAAATCTCTAAAATATTTTATACAATCTACATTGCCCAGCAACTTTAGTAATGCAGTAGGCCCTTCTTAATCAAATCCTTTTGATATTTTTTTTTTATGTATGACCATACAACCATTCCGTTCTGATTGAGGTTACTTGATAAATGCGTGAATAAATTGTACATTAAAAAAAAAAATGGCACTTATCATTATATGCTATCACAAGTCCATTCTGATGTACCATTGATTTGGTTTGTTCATCAAACTGGCACCCTTCATTTTCAGTGGGGTCATGTTTTTTATTCTCAAATAAATTGTTTGATTTTATTTTTTTTTTTAAATAATATCTCCCCAAAACACAGATACTAGTCGTTGCCCAATGCACAAGTTTTGTTTTGTGATCTTTTGTCACACAGTCATACAATCAGACATGATATAATATCTATCTGATACTATCAAACAAAATTTTCAGATTTTCTTTACAGTAAAATAACTCCTGCTTGAGAATTTGAATAAATAAGTTTGACTGAGTCATCAATCTTGCACATACAAATACCAATAATTTTGATTAAAATATATATCCAAAACTTGCCAGAATATTCATCATGTTGAATGTGGGTAGTATATGGAAGAAGAAGATCCCCCCCCCCCCGCCCCACTTCCCTTAAAAAAATAAAAATTCGTAAGGGTTCCGCGGAACCCAGTGTCTCGCCTACTTTTGCTGTTAATCGCAGGCTCTGAACAAAAATGAGAAAAAAAAATTAATAAAAATATTCCTCTTTATATCTTTTGATTGTAAGTAGCTTCTGTCCAAGTTTGGTAAAAATCCAGGATAATTTATGAATCTAATAAATGTTTTAAAAACTTAAACTGCAGAATGTATGTAATGTTGACTGGAAGAAAAACTAAGTCCATTTATAAGTAAAATACGGAAAAAATGGAACAAAATTTTATCAAAATTTCCTTCTAGATACTAGCTTTTGATCATAAACAAGCTTCTGTCCAAGTGTGGTACAAATCCAGGATAGTTTAAGAAAGTTGTTAAAATTTTAAAAACTTTAACCACAGAGTGAATGTAATGTTAACTGGCAGAAAAACTAAGTCCATTTATAAGTAAAATACGGAAAAAATGGAATTTTTTTTTTACAAAATTTACTTCTGGATACTATCTTATGACCATAAACAAGCTTCTTTCCAAGTTTGGTAGAAATCCAGGATAGTTTAAGAAAGTTGTTAAAATTTTAAAAACTTTAACCACAGAGTGAATGTAATGTTAACTGGCAGAAAAACTAAGTCCATTTATAAGTAAAATTTGGAAAAAATGGAATTTTTTTTTTCACAAAATTTACTTTGAATATAATCTTATGATCATAAACAAGCTTCTGTCCAAGTTTGGTAGAAATCCAGGATAGTTTAAGAAAGTTATTAAAATTTCAAAAACTTTAACCACAGAGTGAATATTTGTGGACGCCGCCGCCGCCGACGACGACGACGACGCCGACGCCGACGGAATGTAGGATCGCTATGTCTCGCTTTTTCGACAAAAGTCGAAGGCTCGACAAAAATGAAAAATCCGGAATTAGTCTAACCGATAAGGGTTAAAATTTTATAGTTGCATCAAAAACTTCCGGTACAAATTTTCACGTTTTAAAAACGTAAAATCATGTAAATTTAGGAAATATCAACCATCGGCAGGATCAAGGCGATGACTTATTAACGATAGCTTAAAAAACACTTGTGATCTATATCTCCATTCCAGTTAGAATGTCAAGTAAATCGAGAAAGGTATAAATTTGTCGAATCTCATCTATGTTTGTGAAAGTTCGTTGTAACTCTTAAGTTTTAGTAGAGAAACAACGGAAATAAGACATGATAAGGTTCATCAGAAGAAATTGAAAAATATAGACGGTTTTACACACCAAAATTTATACTGAGTATAGACAAACCTGTGTACCTGGTAGTTGTAACATACACCTTATTATTTGTCTGCCAATACTGGATTTCGCAAATGTTCCTGTACAATTTTGACGTCACAATAGAAAATGTCTGACGCCACAAAGGAAAAGTGATGTTGTATGACGTCAATAGTTCAAGTGTCACAAATTCTCTCGTCAAGTATAGATAATTCTTGGGTCGGGTGTCGCAGATTCCAAAACAACAATAAGGTCTATTTTAAATGAGATATTTTGAAAATTTTAACGGATTTTGTAAGGCTAATATGTCTTCTATTCAATTCTTACCTGCTTTGGGTGTACGGAATAGTTCTGTAGGCGTAAAAGACAGCAGTTCAAGTTCAAGATTGTTACCCCTCGAATAAACATTGTCAACCTTGGCTTCGCCTCGGTTGACAATATTTTCTCTGGGTAACAATCTGTCACCCTCTCAGCTATGTTATTTATACATAAATTGCAATCTAACACAGAAACTGAGACATCTGTAATGGAATTTTTAGGAATGAAATATTCTTAAATTTGTTCAATACTAAAACATGTAAAACGAATTAAATGAATACATGTAGGATACAGATGGCAAGATAATATCATTGTAAAAAATCTAAACATTATAGTGCTGAGTGCGAACAGACACTTCTCTTTTCACCACTGCTTCCTTTCAGTTTCCAGAAGAGTAGTCACTTCTCCCTGAGCCGTAAGTAGCACTGAAGAACTGTTGGAATAATAAAGATATGTTAATATATTTTGAGCTATTTTGATAATAAAAACAAGTTCCATCAGTACTTTCAATGCTTTTAATCAAGATAGAATTATCTACCTTTTGCACAATTAAGGCCAAATTAAAACAAAAGATTTTTGTGTTTGAGGTACAAAATGTATAAATCACTCTTAATTGTAATGATGCAGTCGATTGTCTGTGATGACTAAGGTTGCAAGGATCCCTGCCAAAGGTCATGGTTCTCTCTGGACATTCTGTCTTCCCCAACCACTTAACACTACACGCCATAATAAAGCCAACAGCGTAAAAAAAAGAAAGTGGCTTTAAACACCAACAATCTATTAATCGATCAATCAATTGATTCACTCTGAAATATCTCTATTCATTTCCAATACATGTACATGTTGTATGACAGTGATCAATATTAATTTTACAAAAAACTTACTAGAACAAATACTCTTAAGTCATGAAAATTTCAGTAAAAGTTGCGATCAATTTTTGCTGTAAGATTTTTTTTTAAAAGAACCCCATCATTGTTAATCAGGTTATTGTCATCTTTAATTGTTGTTCACTCAAGCTCCCTGTTCATGTTGATATGTTTTGTAAAATACCCATATTTTTATAATTGCAGAGATCTGGAGAGAAAGAAGACTCCTCCTCAGACGAAGAATATGTACCTTATATTCCTATCAAACAAAGAAAAAAGATGCAGGTACATATGTCATGTCAACCTATAACGTAACAGTACCCAAATTACACCCATTTAGCAGAAAATAGCAGTGGAAATTGTACAAGTTTTATTAGAGACTAAACAATTTGTATTTTTATGAATTGACATTATGCATGTCTTTCAACATAGCTAGATATATTTCAATATACTCAAATGGTCACAGTATGTATCAACAGCTGAAGTATGCAGTGAAAAAGAAAATCTACGAAAAGTAGCCATGGGACATCCACAAAAAGTCAACTTTTAAAAATGAGCAATTAACATACATGTCAAAGGCATCCATTTCTTAAAAAAATGAATAGTAAGCATGGACTATTGTCAAATTGTTCTAAATATTTGAAGAAATGAACTTTAGCTATTCGATTTTTATGGATGTGAATTTAAGCATGGAGGCAATTTGGGTACTCCTAATTTCAGAATTATTGGTCGTTTGGAGGTTGGTTCAAACTTGTTTTTCTATAATTCAATATAGATTCAAAATTAAATTGGTGAAACTATAAAGTATATAATGATACATCTACAAAATAAACACAGAATGGAAGCATTTTTCTGGATCATAAATAAACATAGGTTAAAAAACTGTCAAAATAAGTGCCATTTGCAATTTGGCTGTTTACTGCTCTTTGGTCGGGTTGTTGTCTCTTTGACACATTCCCCATTTCCATTCTCAGTTTTACCCTCACGTTAGACAGAATTTCGACCTGTAATTGTTTACCTGTGTTGTTTTGGTGTCTATAAGCAATGATAAGTTACACACATAATATAATTTTTGTCAGCAGAATAAAATGTATGAATAGAGAAATTATTTCAGTCGTCTTTGTCTTATTTTATAGTTCATACAATTTTTAGATGAGCCTAAAAAAATTGTTAAATCAAAAACAGAAAATGTGAAGATTCTACTGCAGTATTCTTTAGTATGATATAAGTACTAAAAGTAGATATATTGTGGCAGAACATAAGTTATGCGATATTTATATAATTACCATTAAATAATACATGTCGAAATCATTAATGATGTTTTTGAAACCATGCTGAACAGTTGTTCTTTATTTTAAACACCACCATTTTTCCATAGAAGTTAACTGATAACAGCATCATAGTTGTAAAAAAATATTGTATGTATATATAATTACACCTAATATGAATATCCTGGATTTTGATTGGTTGATAGCCAGTGTATAATTATCATGTATTTTCTTTTATCTGATGAATTTGGTTGATTTTCACTGTTGTCCATTGGTATATGCACATGGATGCATTTTTAAAATCACTCCTTTGGTATTTTTCATAGTGTATATATGCCATACATGTATTTACCCTTCATGGAGATGCTTGATCATTGGTGCACTTAATTAAATGCGGCTCATGATATTTGACCTTCTCTCGACTGATACATTCAGCAAATACTACTCCTGAACATAATATAGCTTTTCATGAATGAAGCAGAGATATATTTTAACAAGATACAGTATAGTTCTATACTTTTCAGATTAAATATCCATAGATGAATAAATTAAAAAATCCTGGCCTTAAGTTTAGATTTTTAGCTCCTGATTTTTATGTAATGCACAAATATTGCAGATCCAAGAGGCTGAGAAAAGATTGGGAAAAGTCAAACCAAAGGAAGAAGAGAAATCAGAAAGTAGTGATGAACCAGAAGAGGAAGATACTGGACCTAAGGCACATGTCAGCTTACTGGATCAACACAGTGAACTCAAGAAAAAGGCACAAGGTTGGAAATTTGTTTCCACTTGATTTTGACTTGACTTGAGAGGCCAACATCCTCAATAATTCTTCATGTTTCTTTATATTCCAAACTTGAGGCCTAAAATAAAATTTTATTTGTGTGCCTTCTCGAACTGACCCAAAACAATTAAGCCTACCTAAAAATTATACTTTTTAAGCTAAACAAAATAGAATAAAATATTTTGCCTACCTACCTACCCAGTCGAAAATTGGTTGGTTGGAGAAGGGCAAACAAATATTATTTTAAGCTTGGCCTAACCTGCATGATAATATTATATTAAAGGAGGGATCATTTTTTTAAACTTACGTCAGATTACCCTAAAGTCTGCAAAAATGGTTGCCATTACTTAGTATTCATTATTTGGCATGAAGCACTAAAATTAGTTTTTAAACCATGATTTCTGAACTTGCTAACACTTCACAAATGATCATGGTTTGGGGGCATTTCATATTTTGGAATGAAATCCAATGTTCCAAACCTACTAACTAGAAGTAAGATGTCTGTCTTTACCATAAGTATAAATGTTTGGTACTTTTCAACAGATTACACCATCTGTGGTTCTTAGTACCAGTGTTTTTTACAGGTTCAGTGGTTTTTGAAACTGCCTATGTGGTCTTATGGTGTAGTCTTCCCTTGGGTGAGGGAGATTGTGTGTTGTGTCATCCCTTCAGTAAAGGAGATGCTGTGTTTGTTCCCAGGCTTGGTCAAACCTAAAACTTTTAAATGTATTTGCTGCTTTTCTGTCAAAACACAGCATTAAGGAGTAAGAACAAAGATTGTTTAGCTCAAAGTCAGAATGATGTGCCCTTGTCAGGTCACATGTCTTCCTATGTATTGCAGCCTTTTTGAAAAATCTGGATCAATATGTCTATTTATGGGTATATCCATAACTCATTAGCTGCATATGCATGTGACATTTGATGCTGGACATAAAGCAGTCTTGATTTAGTAAAGCAAACGTGACTGTGAACAGGACTAAAAACTGAATTCATCTGTTTTTGAATAACACACTTTTGAACAACTGTGCCTTGGTTGTTTGTTTAACTGTTTTCGATTACTGATTTTGTTTAAATTGCAGTTAGAAAAGAAACAGCTAGAGAAAAGATGCTGAAAGAAGAAGCAAAGATTTTGGAAAGTGTTGCTGAGAACAAAGGTATTTAAAATACTAATCTACATCAAAAAATGAAAAAAGAATGTGATTTCTATATGGGAAGGGAGATAAGCCTTGCTAACTTTTATTTTCATTTGGTAAACACTTTTTTTACTTGTTGGATTTGTTTTGTGCAAAAGAAAAAATGTCATAACCCAGTAGAATAATGGTAAAATACTTATTCAGAATCAAATGCTTATTTTATTATAGCAGTAACTATTATGTTGTAATGTTATTTTTGATAGTTTTTTTTTTTCAAATTGAAACATAAAAAAGTATATGTAATCTCATGACACAAAACAAAAAGGTTGGTAGTTTGATTTGGAAAAAAAAATGTTTTAATTATACTTATAAATACATTCAGGAAAAAACTCCAAGTCTGATCCTGATTTACACTACTCATGTGATAATTTGTGCATGTGTGACAGAAAGTTTACACTGTCTTATGTGATGATCACTCAATTTTGGTTAACTTTCTCACAAATTAGGTCTGTAGAAAAGGATTTGTAATCTGCTGTCGAACAACATAAAACACTTATTTCTGAAACATTTTTCTTTGCAAGACAATAAAACGTTTTAGAGTCATTGGTCAGACATGTGTCAGTCAACGGGAAGCAGATGGATAATTTGACCTGACAGTCCTAAAATATTACAATTACAAAATAATACATGGGTTTAAACAAAACAGACAAACACATATTAAATTAACGTCTTACTTAGAATTGATTTTTTGGTTATTTACAGCTTTGATGGGTGTGGCTGAGTTAGCCAAGGGAATTCAGTATGAAGACCCAATAAAAACAGGGTAACTATAAACTATATTTTTATCACCAGGTCACTTGAACTGTAATGGTTGTTTCCTTGTAACTAGCTATGGCTGCTTCAATTATTTTTAAGGATCACATGCTATATAAAACCTGGTTTATGTTCTCCTTTGCTATGCTTATCCAAACATAAAACTTTTTCTGATTACTTCAAAATATAACAACTGAAAACTTGCTTAGATTGAGAGATGCACCAAATCAATTATGATAGAGTATAAAACATAATATAAGAATGAAATTATAAAGTCCAAATCGTCAACACAAGCCTTGAATCCCAATCTCTACAAATACAGATAATATGAATTGGAAAAAGAATAAACCTATATTTAAACTTTTGGAGCCTGTCAACAATGAGGTTGTGAGTTTGAATCCTGCACATGGCAGGTGTGTTCAGACTTCAATCTTAATTGACTAGGATTGTCAGTTTTCATAACGAAGGTCAGTAGTTCTTTCCGGTTACTCAGGCTTTCTTTACCAATAAAAACTGACCACCCACGAAATAGCACAATAGTGCTGAAAGTGGCTTTAATAACCAATCAGTCAATCAATCAGTCAAAAAAGTGTAATTTTTATTTGTATACAATGGCATTACCATAAGTAACAAATGATTACAATGTAGAACTTGTTTTCCTGTTTCTTGAGAATTAGAAAAAAAGCATAGAAAGAATAAAGGTCTGAGTTACGATGTTATTTGGCAAAAAAAAAAATAATGAAAAGGACTATTTTAATTGAAAAAAAGATATATTATTAACCAGCCTGTCATTAATTGAAGGATCTATAACAAATCAGGAATATTAGTCACATTCTGGTTGTTTCATCTTTTGTAAAAACTGTTTTGCACTTTGCCAATGTGTCCTTTTATTATTAATCTGCCAACATTCTAGTGCAGACGTCCATGTCGACGATCTTCAATGCTTTTAGGGCTTTATATGTTGGTGGGTTGCTGTCTAGTCCACATATATCCCACATCTTCTGTTATTCCTTAGTTTTATGTTTTGATGCTTTAATAGTTTCACGTGTATATTTTTATTTTGTTTTTAATTGGCAGGTGGACTCCTCCCAGATATATCTTACACAGATCTGAACATAAACATGAAGAACTAAGGAAGAAATACCATATTCTGGTGGAAGGAGAGGACTTGCCACCTCCAATAAAATACTTTAAAGAAATGAAATTTCCTAGGGCCATATTGAATGCCATGAAACATAAAGGCATAACTAAACCTACACCTATACAGATACAAGGCATTCCAGCAGTGTGAGTATTGTTAAATCTGTAGTTACTCATAACCAAACCTACACCTATACAGATACATGGCATCCCAATAGTGTGAGTATTGTTAAATCTGTAGTTACACATAACTAAACCTATCAAGTCTATCAAGTTTTCTTTAAAAAGGATAAGTTATTGCCATTCAAGTGTTTCTGTAATATCTATAAATGTCGAAAATAAGATTTTTGTGTACAATGAAGTCACAACATCCAGTTTATTTTTGCCTTTTCTGTGTTTTTTCACTAAAGTAGAATATAGGACTAAAGATTACAAACGCCTTAATGTTTCATCCCGTCCTTTTAAACAATCAATTGAATATAATTACCTGCAGCATAAACTTGTATTACAAATATAAGCCATGCACATGTATTTCATGTTCTAAGCATTTAGACACACTGTCTTTATTATGATTTCAGGTTGTTAGGTAGAGATATGATTGGTATTGCCTTTACTGGGTCAGGGAAAACTATGGTATTCATCCTTCCCATTATTATGTTTTCACTGGAACAAGAAAAGAGACTTCCATTTATAGATGGTGAAGGTCCATATGGATTGATTATATGTCCTTCAGTAAGTACACTCAATTTAAAAACATCGCTGAAAATGTATTATCTGATTTTGGACCTACTAGGATGTATTTTTTACAAAAGTTTTGGTTGTGGGTAAAAATTTGACAAATGTTCCTTATTGCTACATGAATCATTTTTGTGAAAACAGATTGCACATTTATGAGTGAGTTAATTAAGGAAAATAAAAACTTCATATTGCTTAAATAAAATGACCTTAGATCAGATGATGAATTTTCAATGGTGTGTATTTAAGGAATGACTGTAATATTTTTTCTGTCTATGAAGAATTAACATAAAAAATATGGTGCACACTGAATAACCCGCATAGCGGGTTATTTAAAAGTGTGCACCACATTTTTTATGTTTTTTCGAATAGACAGAAAAATTATTAAAGTCATTTCTTATAATTTAATTCTAAAAAGGAGTAAATCATGATAAAAACGTTGATGACGTCGCGGTCACATCACAAAATTATGTCTATGAGCTGATAGACAAAACACTTTCAGCCAATCAGAAGACGTGTTACATCCAAAATTAAATTATATAATGATTATTTAAGACTTTGTTTTGTTTTTCATCTGTTTTGAAATTAATGTGAAACAAACTGATTAAAAGGAGATCTGATGGATACATCAATGAAACACCAACTCAATGACAAAAAAAAATAAAACAACATTTTATATATATAATAGAGGTCAATACAGTCTTCAAATAACTGGTGTCTATACAATATGTCAACCTTCGAGTCTAGGTTATTGTAAATGAATTAAACATAGACTATTAAAGATCTGTTGTAAATGCCAAATAACCAATAAAAATTATAAAAATGTGACAAAGACAACTTACTGACACACAAAAACATGCAGTGGGGTTAAATTAGTTTTCTGGGAACTAAACCCTCTCAATTTTAATCTTGATGCATGGAATAAAAAAAAGTATATAAAAGAAAATACAATTAGCTGAGAAAAGCACCTTTTATGTCTATAATACTATTATGACCGACAAAATAACATACAAAACCAAGTACAAGTAAAACAATAATAAATCATATAATTTAGAATAATGCTTGCAGTAGTACTTTAACTACTTATATGAAATCAAGCCTTTTTACTGCATTTCCTACATTTAACGTGCTTTTCTATTCTTTCTTGATATAGATTTTTTATGAAAATAAAGAATTTACTATAATGGAACTAAATTCATAAAACAAAGAACACAAAAAAAACCCAACATGATCATCTTGATAAGGATTAATTATAATTAGACAAATAGTGAGGGGTATGATGAATATTAAAAAAAGATACTAAATAGGAAAATATTAGCAACAGTTTTACTGTCAATGTCTTTGTGATGACAGTTTATGTACGAAAAATTCCCAAGATTAAACAAATATGAAGCATTTTGAACACTATTAAATGTGATATGACTACCAGTACATTTAAAGTTGAGATTTTAGATGCAGAACATAATAATT
This sequence comes from Mytilus californianus, assembly GCF_021869535.1. Lineage (NCBI taxonomy): Eukaryota > Metazoa > Mollusca > Bivalvia > Mytilida > Mytilidae > Mytilus > Mytilus californianus. The sequence continues at coordinate 49,414,387 of NW_026262745.1, read as the reverse complement.
AGAATAAACCTAAAGAAAATCATTATCGGTAATCCCATGGTCTGTATCACTCTCCTCAGCTCTTTATAAAATTGCATATCACGGCTTTTTGACGTCAAATACATTGACCTGGCCTTAAAAACTTTGACCTGGACAAATCACCGACGTCATAATGAATGAACCAAAGTTGATAAGTTTGACCTGAACTTATCACATTATCTTCCGGTTTGCTGGTGAAACAAAGATACACAAATACAATCCAATAAATTGGTTATCATGTTGTCTGCATATTGATATTGTAAAATATCAGCTGCTCGACACAATATGAAGCCATTTTGAACTCGTTCGCTGCACTCACTTGACAAGAAATTTCATATTGTGACTCACAGCTGATATTTTACAATATCAATATGCAGACAACCTGATAATTGGTACTTATACCTCCAATCTAGGACTAAGGTGAGGACTATATTGCATTCACCTTGTCAGTTCGTCCATCTGTTTGACCAACAAATATTTCAGCAGATTGATAGCGATGAGTTGTAATGTTTGAGCACTTTTCAGATCTGTCAGACACCTACTTCCTGTTTGCAGATACTTTAAATTATTCAGTATGTTGAATGAACTTAAAAATTATCCTTAACACTTTTTGCAGGTACTACTGAATAGAAAGACTTCATATCTAGTCAGGAGCTTGGCGGTGATGAGCGCTTTTCAAATCTGTTAAGACACTTACTTTATGTTTTCAAATATTCTAAATTACAAGTAGGGGTGTGCACAGCAACATATACAATCTTGTTTGCTTACAGTATATCCAGTATTTGTATGATATGTCTTTCATTACAGAGAGAATTAGCAAAGCAGACAAGTGAATTGATCAGTCACTATTGTAAAGCTTTATCAGCAGACGGCTTCCCAGAGTTAAAGTGTGGTTTGTGTATTGGTGGAGTTCCCATAAATGATCAACTCAGTATTATTAAAAGGTGCCAGATATTATATGTTAACATAGTAGTAAAATATTTTTATGCCTTGTCCGTCCGTACGTACGTACTTCCCAAAGTTGGTTTCCATTCTCTAACTTTAGTTTGCCTCAACCAAATGTTATGAAACTTATACACAATGCTTATTACCACAAAACACAGATCAAGTTTGATTTTTGGTGGCGTCACTTTAACAGTTCTAGAGTTATGCCCCTTTACAAATGGAAAAGTTTCTGTTCTCTAACTTTAGTTTGCCTCAACCAAATGTTATGAAACTTATATACAATGCTTATTACCACAAAACACAGATTAAGTTTGAATTTTGGTGGGGTCACTTTAACCGTTCTAGAGTTATGAGCTTTACAAATTGAAAAATTGCAGAATTTTTCATTTCAGTTCTCTAACTTTAGTTTGCCTCAACCAAATGTTATGAAACTTATACACAATGCCTATTACCACAAAATACAGATCAAGTTTGAATTTTGGTGGTGTCACTTTAACAGTTCTAGAGTTATGCTGTTTTCAAATGGAAAAATTGCTGAATTTTTTGGTTTTTGTTCTCAACTTAAGTTAGCCTCAACCAAATGTTATGAAAATTATACACCATACTTATTACTACAAAACACAGATCAAGTTTGAATTTTGGTGGTGTCACTTTTACTGTTCTAGAGTTATGCCCCTTTACAAAAGGAAAAATTAGTGAATTTTTCGTTTCCGTTCTTTAACTTAAGTTTGCCTCAACCAAATGTTATGAAACTTATACACAATACTTATTACCACAAAACTCAGATCAAGTACAAATTTGGGTAGTGTCACTTTTACCGTTCTTCAGTTATGTCCCTTTATAACTTTATATGATATGCAAGCAGGGGCATCATCTTTGTCCCATGGACAAATTCACCATTTATTTTTGATAAGTTTCTGACATAATTCATGGATTAGAGTTTTAGTGAAGTTTTGATAGTGATGCCAAGCTGCACCAGTAAAAAAAAAAAGGGTCATATCCTACTTTGACGATGTAAATTTTTGAATACACTTGCAATATTTAATTTTTTTAAGCAAGAGTGCTTAAATATTAGTTATTTTCTAGGATTGAATCATTAGTTTTCCCAAAGTGTTGGATTAATAGAAAACATAAGCAACTTTTAAAGAAATAAGTTTAGGAAATTTACTTTTTTAGATCTTAAGTTTGATAATCATTAAGTAATGTAAACTGGGAAATGTTCCTGTTGTCTTTATATTTAAGATTTGACAACTGAATCTTAATTTGCACTGTTTTGAATTTGAAGTTTCTGGGTATTCTGTATAAATTTGAGTCAATTATTTTGTAACTTTACAGTTGTATTTGCATAGACTGCTTGAGATTAATTTATTTGATAATATCTTAAAAGAGAGGCAAAGGATACCAAAGGGACATTCAAACTGTCATTAAGTAATTAAAAAAAGAATTCTTACATTCATTTCATTTAGAAAATAGGTCATCTTCAAAAATTGCTGTTATAGATTGATCGTCTACATATCCTATTGGTATACAGTCTTCTTTGTATGAATCAGGTTCTTTAAATTTTTGCTGTAGAATTAATTTCATGTTTCAACTATTACCTCGAAAACAACAAAAATAAGACTGCAGCAAAATATTTCTCTATTCAATAACATGCTTCAGGGGATCACACAACATTATACTATATGAAAGCAATACTAATATGTTTGGATTTTTTCTTGCATGTCATTTAAAGGTCTTCAAACTTCTTGCAGACTACAGAAACCGCAAAAATTCTCTCCATCTCAGATCATTCCACTAAAATTAAGTTATGAGCAATAGCCTGCCAAATAAAAGATATTTTTCCATAAGGTGTCATGTGCAATTATGCTGATGTGAGTCAATATTTTTGGGTAATGCTTTTGCCCCTATTTAGTTTTAACAAACATAGTATCAGTTGTTCTTCATTGTAATCTTACAGGAGTAGTTTTGGCAGACAGAGTAAATCGTTTGTGTTAGCACATTTCTTTATTTTCTTTGCAGAGGAGTCCATATTGTAGTGGCGACCCCTGGGAGATTAATGTTAATGTTAGATAAGAAGATGATGACATTAGACGTGTGTAGATATTTAGTGATGGATGAAGCTGACAGAATGATTGACTTAGGATTTGAAGAAGATGTTAGAACAATCTTCTCATATTTCAAGGTTTGAGATTGGCATTTATCAATTTTTTGTCAAAAAAAAGATAATTATATATGGAAATTTATGTATCAACAACATACAATTTTTTAAGAAAAATCTTTGTACATAAAATTGGAGATTTGATGATTTTAAGATAAATTTAACAACATTTTTCTCCGATTTTATGTGCTTTCTATACAAATGTTCACCTATTTTGAATGAATTCAATCAGTAATATTTCGGACAATCATAGAGATATTTTCAGTTGTAGTTCAAAGAGCTGAAGTTTGTATGTAAAATTTTACCAAAATCTGTGACATGGCCCACTCACTGTAACTTTAAAAATAACCTTAAATAAAAAATTCCATGAATCATTGAACTAGTCTTTTGCACATACCAGAATGACATCATATATTCTGTTCCAGTAACAATCTTAACAATCTTTCACATCAGATATTTCAAAACTTTATGTATGCTTCAGAATGTGATAAAATTTGACAAAAAGAAGATTTTCAGGTGAAAAGTGAGTGTTCTGAATATTCTTGCAGAAATCACATATCGCTGTTGCCATGTAGGAAATGTACATTGTCTGAACCTTTGAAAGTCATTAATGGCCTAACAAATAGCCATTGAAAATGTTGCAATATTGTTTCATGATGCTGAATAGGCTCATCAAATTAACACATTTTTCGTATCACTTTTTTGTATCACACTCCGTGCAGTATATTTGTTCTTGTCACGTCTAATGAATTTAAAAAAAAATTCAATTCTTACAGATGTTGAATATGAGATTCTAAGATGTTTTTGAGATTTTAGTTGATTTGATAAAAATCATTTATGAAATATACCCATAACGAAGAGAAAAATGATGACAAATAAAGTTTTACAGAAACTGAACACAAGAACTAAGGTCAAAGGGTATGCAGTTTCTTCACCTTTGACCTCAACTGAGACTATAACAAATGAAAAAAGGAGGAATTTACAGATAAGTTTAACCCCAGAGATAGCATAGGGTTCTTTATTAAAAAAAGACAATAAAAACAAAAAACAAAAAAAAAACATACCAATCAACATTATGATTAAGATGGGTGTAATGTCACTAAATGTCTTACTATGCAGAAAAGATTGTAGACATCAGTGTCACAAATAGTTTTTCTGAGATAATCCACTTGTAATAAAATTCAAATGAATTAACCAAATTAGGACTTTTATGAATCTTAAGTACCCTATAATCTAGCAATTTACCCTACAATCTATCAATAAAGAAAATAAAGGTATTGCTCTTATTTCTAAATTCTTTGCATTGATTATAATTTTTAAAATCCAACATTATCCTCAACAGGGACAAAGGCAGACTTTGCTGTTCTCTGCTACTATGCCTAAAAAGATCCAGAACTTTGCCAGGAGTGCTCTTGTTAAACCTGTGACAGTGAACGTTGGAAGAGCTGGTGCCGCTAGTCAGAATATTATACAGGAAGTGGAATATGTGAAACAGGAAGCCAAAATTTGCTATATCCTGGAATGTCTACAGAAAACATCTCCACCTGTTAGTATATATAAGAAAATTATGAATTACAAATGAATCAAAATGTACAATATTGGTATCCTAGGTGTTAATACAGGTAAAAAGTTATTATCTATCATTAGCCAATATCTTTTAGGGACATGAAGACAGTAATTTGGAGAGCAATTTTATTTATCATACAATGCTGAGTGGCAGTTTTATTACCTGACAAGCATTGCAAGCAAAAATAAGTGCAAAAATGGCAATTAAAAACCTTCATTTCAATAAAATAAAAATGACGAAATTTCCTTCTATAATGGATTTTAATCTTTACAAAAATCTCAAATACCATTTCGGTCTTTTGCTTTTCAGAATCAGTTTGCTTTTGGAAAATATGAAAGTTTTCTGACAATTGTTGTTAAGTTTTTGTGATACCTGTATTAAAACCTTAAATCTTAAAGGCTTTCAATTAAAATTCAATCATGATCAATCAAGCAGGCGAGACATTTGAGGGTGTGCACTCTTGTAATTAGAATCAAAGATGAATTCTGTGTATTGTAGGTGTTGGTGTTTGCTGAAAGGAAACAAGATGTAGATGCCATTCATGAGTATTTGTTACTGAAAGGAGTAGAAGCTGTAGCTATTCATGGTGGCAAAGGTAAGAAAAGCTGTAGAAAAATGTACATTGTGTATAATGGTTTTCATAGGGTTTTGTTTTGGAAACATCCAGCTTTAGGCATTAGTCATATTTAATGCTGGTGTTTAATTTTGTTCGTACAGTCACAATAGATTTTCACTTTATGTTTTGACTTGATATTATCACTACAAGCTTCAGTAATTTCTGTGGATTCATTTATTTTTTTTTTATATCAATTATCATGGATTGTTAAATAAGTGTGTTTTCATGGAAAATTTATTTTGTGGTTTGGCCAAATTCAGCGTAAAAAGCTTTAAGAGATTTGTACTTCATTCAACACTTAATTTGTGGTTTCATTACCCATTGTATCCACGAAAATTTGTAACCAACCAATAAACAGTATGTTTTTTATTATAAAAACACAGAAACCAGAATAATAATTAGATTTTCAGTTCTGAGCATGTGTATTTTGTGAAATATCAGCTGCACAACCCTGTATGATGGATCATATTTAGCTCCTTCATAAAAAAATGTTTTTATTGTGAATTAAGGCTGATTTTTCACAATATTTAATTGCAGACAAATGTTAATGTTTTGTATTTGATAATATCAGATTTTTTTTTATGCCTATCATGTGATGTATATTGATGAGGGGGGTAGGAGGGGTCCTGATCCCATAATCCCGGGCTTAAAAACATGGAATCCTGAGGTCCCGAATTTAAAAAAATTAAAATCCAGACATCCCGAAATTCAAAAAATGAATTCCCAGATCCTGAAAGGATCAATCCCAAAATCCTGAGCTTAAAAACACCCGATCCCGGAGTCCTGATAAAGGTCCTACCCCCCTCATTGATGATTAGCAAAGTGTGCATATTTTTCATCCAGTATTTGAGTTATATTTTTCAGAAGGTAAACTCTTCTACAATGTATATTGTTTCTTCAAACCTTATTCACTTTCTAAGTTAATCTTAGGAATTTTATTGCTATCTATCTATATATGTGCCTGTCTGGTCAGTATCTACTGTGAATTCATTATTATCAGTGGGATACCAATTATCGTGGATTTCATGGGTACAGGTGGACAATGATTTTAAATGTTCAAATGAGTACATATTTTCTATAGGCTTGTATGCAGACTTTAGTAAAACCACAAATTAAAGAAATCCATGAAAATACAATTTTAAAAATTTTGTGAAAATTGATACCCACAAAAATGAATGAATTCACAGTACTTGAAATCAAATATTAAACTAAAATAATCTCCCCTTTTCAGACCAAGAAGAAAGATCTCGATCTGTAGAACAGTTTAAGAAGTTTGAGAAGGATGTCCTTGTAGCCACAGATGTGGCCTCTAAAGGGTTAGATTTCCCTGAGATTCAACATGTCATTAATTATGATATGCCAGAAGATATAGAAAATTATGGTAATTTATTAAAGTGTTTTTCTTTGTGTTGGGAAATTAGATTGTAATTATTTATGTAGCCTCATCTGTTAAAATGAGCTTGGTGAAAAATCCCTCTTGAATAAAAAAAAATATAAAAATCATAGGCACATATGGAGAAAAATTTGTCTCTGACAAGGTTACAATCACTGAAACCCTTATCAGAGAACATAATTATAATGATGAAATGATTATGATGAAACTATAGTTTCTTACATCCATGTTTGTCTACACATCTACTTATTTTTATATGGATATACATGTATCACAAACTTAATATATAGAGGCAAAGAGTACACATCAATTAGACAGCAACTCAAAAAGAAAAAAAAGATATCTAGATTTCAACATACAATCCTCAACATAGACAAGTGTTTATACGAAATGTCAAGCTCTAAATCACCTGATTGTAGAAATGTTGTGTATAAATTCAGCAGAGACTGTCAAAGAACTGCCATCAACATTAAATTTTGTAAATGACAAAAACATAAGTCTTCTGATTGTCCATCCTCAAGGAATTGCTGTCAAATAACATATCCAAGCATATTAACTTCCAAATTGTCTGACAATAAAATCTAAGTCCTGAATATCCTGGTCTTGCCTCAATTACCAACAGTGAAATATCATTCAAAACAGGATTCAAAAATGTTCATATCACTCCAGTATTCTTGAATTCATAATACATTATTGTGGGATGGATGAAAGGAAGCACCTTTTTGATTTTTTGATTTTCCACTTTGTCGCTCCAGTGTTATGGGACTTTAATTTTCAGATTTTAGTAAATTTTTCACATATTGTACCATAACTTGAGTTTGGTTGCATTGATTTGGTAGAAACTTTGAATAATTGTTGGTTTTGGTGAACATAACAAACTGTCATTTTAAAAAATGGTATTTCCAGGCATGTTTTTCTACAGAGACAATTTGTTATCTAATGATTAAATGCCTTCCAAATATCCTATTTTATTCTTGCAACAATTTCAGTATGAGTAATAAAGGTGTATCGTGCACTCTTGGTGCAGCTGTTTATTATTGATGAAATAAGAAATATGAAATTGATGTTTTTCACATATGTCTGTTGTTTGTTTGTTAGATAGTCATTTTTTAATTTTCTCTTAATGTTTACACTAAAAGAGTAAATGCATCTCATTTTCAATATCATTGATTTATATTGTTTTTAAAATTTGTATGTAGTTAATATAAAGAAGTAATATAGGTTTTGTGATTTACAGTTCACAGAATAGGAAGAACGGGAAGATGTGGTAAAACAGGAATAGCAACAACATTTATTAATAAAGCTGTTGGTAAGTTATTGTACCACCACCCTCCTCCCTACAAAGGGTCCTGAATACTTTTCAACTTTGTACTTTATTTGGCCTTTTAAATTTTTTGATTCGAGCATCATTGATGAGTTTTTTGTAGACGAAACATTTGTCTGGGGTACAAAAGTATAAACATGGTATCACAAAGTTAGAGAAATTGAGAGATGTTGCGATAAGATTTCAACAAGCCTCAACTCAGAAACAACAATAGATTTGATTGATTGATTATGATTTGGTGTTTATTGTTTTATGAAATGTAGTTCTTTATTTTGTTCAAATTCAGTTATGATGTAAACATTTTTGAACTTTTCAGACAACTGAAAAGTGGGTTATTTTGGCAAAGTTTAAATTTTGAGATTTCTTGGACCAAACCTTGGAAAAAGAGAAAAAACAAATTGATCACTTTTTTTTTTGTGTCTAATTCTGATCATCCTAAAAGAACAATTAACCAGAGATGATATTTTTCTTGATTTAATCTAAATTATGAGTTCAAATTAGTAAAAATAAACCCCTTGCCAAAATTTCCAACTTTACATGGTAAAAGGCAAATGATACTAACAAATACTGTTAAAATTTTAAAAGTTAACATCTTTCAACTTTTGTCAATTCACTTTACATATATTTAACCATCTCAAGTGGATGACATGGTAACATCTTCATAACTACATATTTTTGTGGTCATAGTATTACATGGTGTTGTTTATGTTGTTGATGTTTTTAACATCCTTACTGTACATTTCTGTAACGGCCTCTGTGGAATCGTGGTAGTGTGTTTGCCTCTAGTGCAGGAGGTCATTGATTTGAACCCCTGCTGTGTCAAACCAATGACTTTAAAATTGGCATTTTCTGCTTTTCTGCTAAGCACCTGGGATTAAGGAGTAAGAGCAAAGACTGGTTGGCTCAGAATCAGAATAATGTGTACGGATAGAGTGACATGTCTTCCTGCGGACTGTTACCTTGTGAACTAGCTAGTTAAAAATCTGACTAAGCGTGTTTGTCTATTACAAAGCAGGGTTAATATTCATATAATATTAATATGGTCTTGTCCTGAATATGCATTTAATTTGCCGCTGGACGTTAAGGAAACATCCATCATCATTATCTGTCACTTCATTTTTCATGTGATAATGTTTAGCACAGTACTTGTTGGTACTACTGAACAGAATAACTTAATATTTGGTCAGCAGCTTTACAGGAATATATGAACATTTTTTATACGACCACAAAAAATTTTGCGGTCTTATATTGGTATCACGTCGTCGTCGTCCAAAGACATTTGGTTTCCGGACAATAACTTTAGTATTAGTAAATAGAAATCTATGAAATTTAAACATAAGGTTTATAACCACAAAAGGAAGGTTGGGATTGATTTTGGGGGTTATGGTCCCAACTGGTTAGGAATTAGGGGCCAAAAAGGGGCCCAAATAAGCATTTTTCTAGTTTCATGACAATAACTTGTGGAACAGTGTATGGATCTCTCTGAAATTATACCACAAGTTTCCATACCACAAAGGGATGGTTAGGATTGGCTTTGGGGGGTTATGGCTCAAACTATTTAGGAATTAGGGGCAAAAAAGTGAGAAAAGACAAGGGTCTCCTGGTTAATGGACAATAACTTAAGTACAAATTACAGTGTAAGGAAGGTAATTCAAACACAACTTTGAATTACCTCCCTTACACTGCTTTCAAATTATGTATAAAGAATTTTTGTATTGTCTTGAGGTGATTAGCTGTCAATTCATTTTAGGAAGTTACTATTTTAATAATTTTAAAAATGCTGATTAAGGTAAATTAATTTTAGCTATGATTATGTATGTCATTTTCTATTTTAAGACTTTTATGATGTATTTAAATGGGTTATTATGGTTGCAAACTCCATTGGAAATTTGAATTGAAATTATGACCATGACTGAGGGAAAGAATTTTTTTTTGGAAAAAGGGGGTGGGGGGAGGATAAAAAAAAATTGGGGGGGGGGGGGGTAAAATAAAGTTGGTGGTGGGGGGTGGGGGTGTTTGGACAATTTCTTCTCCTCAAGATTTCAGAAATCAAAAAGAAAATCCTTCAAATCTTTTTTTTTTGAAAAAAAGGGGGGGGGGGGGGGGGGGGGGGAGAGGTCAATTCGCAACAGCATAGTGTATTGCACAAAAGCAAAAAATTGAATATAAATTCAAATCATATAACCAATTCTAAGTTCTTTGACTACAGTTATTCTGTGTCAGAAACCTATTATGTGTCAAATAATGAATTACAATCCAAATTCAGACCTGTATCAAGTGCGAATATTGTGTCTTTTTTTGCCCCAACTGTTCAGGGTTGGACCTCTGAAGTCGTATCCAGCTGCGCTCGGCGAAGCAATTTATTCTGATCTGTCTTACTCCTACTTCCTGTTTGCCAATACAATGAATATTTCAATATATTGAATGAACTTCAAATTTTCATCACACATTTCTCCAGTTCTACTGAATAAGTAATTTTAAAGTATTTGGTCAGCAGCTGAATAAAGATGGGTTGTACCTTGTGATCACTGTTCTGATCTGTCAGATGCCTACTTCCTGTTTGCTGATACTTTGAATTAAGTGGGAGGGTATGCTAAGTTCTACAAAGAGTGTAACTTTTTGTTAATTTAGACCCTTCTAGCTTTTGAAAATAGACAAAAAAAATCTTTAACTGGTTTTTCTTTAAAATCTGTTTGGAGCATGCAACATATATTAATCCATCAAAACCAGTACTCTGGGCTTTGGTAAATTCTAGCACTTTTTATACGACCGCAAAAATTAAAAAATTTTTGGTCGTATATTGGTATCACGTTGTCGTCGTCGTCCACAGCGTCGTCCGAAAACAGATGGTTTCTGGATAATAACTTTAGTATAAGTAAATAGAAATCAATAAAATTTTAACACAAGGTTTATAACCACTAAAGGAAGGTTGGAATTGATTTTGGGGGTTATGGTCCCAACTGTTTAGGAATTAGGGGCAAAAAAAGGGGCCCAAATAAGCATTTTTGTAGTTTCTAGACAATAACTTGTGTTAAAGTGTATGAATCTCTCTGAAATTATACCACATACTTCCATACAACAAAGGGATGGTTAGGATTGACTTTGGGGTGTTGTGGCTCAAACCATTATGTAATTAGGGGCAAAAAAAGGGGAAAAACAAGGGTTTTTCTGGTTAAAGGACAATTGAGACAATTTAAAAGCAGTGTAAGGGGGGTAATCCAATTCAAATTAAAGAACACTGTTTGATTACCTTCCTTACACTGCTTGTAAATTATGTATTAAGAAATGATGATTGTCTTGAGGTCATTTCAGATTTCAGAAATTAAAAGAAAATTTCTTCAAATATTTTTTTTGGGGGGTTGATATTCAACAGCATAGTGTATTGCACAAAAGCAAAAAACCGGGGTAAAATAAATTATGTGTCAAAAATTTAGTTACAATCCAAATTCAGACCTGTATCAAGCGTGAATATTGTGTCCATTTTGGCCCAACTTTTCAGGGTTGGACATCTGTGGTCGTATCCAGCTGTGCTCAGCGAAGCAATTTATTAACCACTATCATTTCAAATCTGTAATTCTTAATTCAAATAAAAAACACAGACAGGGAATTTCATCAGAATTGGGAAGAGAGACCAGAAAAAAATAAAACCTTGATAGAAATTTTTAAATTAAAAGTCAGTTTTAAGCACCTCATATTTTGGAAATGGTAAGAGCTAAACAGCTACAATTTATCAACTGCTGTTCACTATATGTTTGAATTACCAGTATAAAATAATATTCCAAAAACCTTTTAAATTTCTTTTTATTCAAGATTTTATATAGTATATACTTTCATTTTTTCAGAGGAGTCAGTACTGTTGGATTTGAAACATTTATTGATCGAGGCAAAACAAAAAGTCCCACCATTCTTAGCAAACATGGAGTCAGAAAATGAGAAATTTCTGGATATTGGAGGTAAAGTATTATATTGTGTATTGATAGCATATATGATAAGAAATGCTTTTATAAGAAGATATGATGGGACTGTTGTCCAATATTTTTGGTGATTACAGTTATCCTTTTTGTCTTGCCTTGACAGAGTCAAAAAGCGAGACATAGGTATGCTGTTTCCGGTGTCGGCGGCGTCAACAATGTATTAGTTTGTGATTAGGTCTAGTTTATGGTGAACCACTAGTGGTAGATCAATGATATTTGGTATGCAGTTGTATTAGCATTGGCACATATCATTTCCATGGAGATTATTTGGCCCCGACCCCTCAGTCATGTATTAGTTTGTGATTAGGCCAGTTAAGCGGGAACCATTAGTAGTAATTCAATGATAATTGGTATGCATGGCCTGTATTAGAAAATGATAATTAACCTGGTTACATTTTTGACATTTATGTACTTTAAGTTCAGAAATTATTGCAATGTTTTTATCAATGCAAAAAATGCGACAGTATCAGGTTTGCAATAATTAAAACTCGCATTCATAGTCTCAAAAGTGATTTTCCTTTTTGATATTGCATTAATTATATTTCTTATTTTTGCCAGTTGTCAAGGATTTGCAATTATAAATGCACACATTTATTTCTGAATTTGCAGTATATATTATCTTTTTACAGGTGAAGTTGGTTGTTCATACTGCGGAGGTCTTGGTCATCGTATTACAGACTGTCCTAAACTGGAGGCCTTACAGACTAAACAGGCACAGGGTATCGGTCGCCGTGACTACCTAGCAACAGGAAGTGCTGATTACTGAGCAGAAACTTTGCCAGAAACATCAAAATGGAAACTTGTTCTCATACAGATATTTTGAATAACAAGAAACTTTTTGTTGTTATTCAGCATTTGTTAACATATTTATTACATTGATGTAAAACAGAGGTGCAAAGTTCAAAGTTTAAAGGTTACATTCAGTACACCTATTATAAAATAGCTTAGAATTACAAGAACTTATTTTCTAATATCTTGATATGGAAACAACAAGATACACATTGCATGCTCAGTTTGTAGATATGCAAATCTGATTATAGAATGAGTTAAAACAAGCAACTCTTTATTAAAAAATCTTACAAGTTTTAAAAAGATACTTGTACATAATAAAAAGTTCAGTATAACTTATGATCAGTTTTATTAATCATATGACATTTTAGGAGAAGTGCAACAGGGGAAAAAGATATAATTGCCTGATGTTGGAACCCTTTTGATATATCTTGATGGTCTTTGAAAAAAGGATTAGATACATGCATTTTTTATTTTGACACTTGAAAAATAAATAATATACTTCAAACTTTCAATGTATAAAATGACCTACCGGTACACAAATTGGATATGATTTGAATATGCTTTTTAAATTAAATCAAGCAAAAACATAGAATAGAATATAATCTCTAAAAATTGATTAAACACCTAAAACCTTGTACATATTATATTTAAATACCTGTAAATAAAGTATAGAAAAGGCAATATTTATTAGTATTTTGTTTTTCATCCGTTGCTGGCCTTTCTTTCACCTGGTAGAGGTGTTTTCATATAAAGCTTAAATGGTATTCATATAATGTAATTTCAATGCAAAATTATCAATTTATTAAAAATTATCAAAGATAAACTGTCATTTCAACAAAATTATCTTTAGAAAATAATTTGTATAATATTCTGTTCTGTCAATTAAAGAAAATCTGTAAGTTTTGAAATAGCATTGTGTCCCCAAAAATCATAACACCATATTTATGATACTTTTTATATGAAATATACCGAGATAGCACCATAGAAGAAAATATAGCACCATGGTAGTATGATGGTACCATGATCTTATAAGGCCATGTGCAGAACAGCTAATATTGAGCACTACATCATTACTGTTAAAATTGGATTTGCCCTGGGGCCCAGATTTATGCATGGTGGTGTTACTGGAAATATAATTTAATAATCTTAGTTGAAAGCACTTTTCTAAATTAACAGGTTAGAAAACCAAGGATACTGTAAATTCAGAAATTAATGTGGGCATTGTGAATCCTATACCTCAGGCAAAAATGTGAAATCCTATTGATGAGATTACAAAAATTGTATAAAGGAAAAAATACTTCTGAAATTATGAATGCAAGTTTTAATTATTGCCAACTTGATATTGTTGCATTTATGGCATTAATAAAAATATCGCAATAATTTTTTGAATTGACAGTATAAAAATACATGGGAAGCCAAATAAGTGAAACATATTTGGGCATATTGATAAATAATCTTAAATGTTTGTCAATATATCTGTTAATAAAATAAGATTGATTTTCATTACTTTCACCATCCGCAATCCAGGAAAAATGGAAAGGTAGTTGGTTCAGTATTATTACATGTACCTGTTTTAGTACTAGGGGTTAATATAATGCTTTTTGTCTTGCGCTGACAAAGTCGGAAAAGCAAGACTTACCTAGGCGTGTATTATCTGATGTCTCATGATTAACCTCCACATTTTTTATTGTAATTTCAGGAGTGATAAATTATTATATTATGGCAGTTGCTATTTTACCGGCGCTGGCAAAATAGAAAATATAATATGTATCTCAAATAGGGGCCTCCATGGCCGAGTGGTCTAAGTAAAAAAATCTAGTAAAATCGCTTTTAACACCAAATCAATAAAGGGCTATTTTCATTTTCATATTCATGTAACACTCAAATACTGATTATGAAGATAAAAAAGACAAATCACTAGAGGTACCAGTCTTGTATAACAACTCCAGTTTCCAGTGCATGTCAAAACATGGAGTGAAATAAAATAGTCCATTTTTTTCTGAATTTTTTCTGGACTCAATTTTTGTCCCCCGCATAACGTGTTGCAGGAGACATTGAAATACAGGGCATCCGTTTGTCTGTCTGTCCATTCATCCGGTCTTGTTAGCGCTCTCACAAGTACAATTCTTGCCAGATTTTTATAAAACTTATACTATATGTTAATATCAGCAATAACTCGGACAAGTTCTATAATGGTGGCCAATAGACTTCTTTTAAAAGAGTTCTACCCCTTGGAAATATTAAATTTATGGAAAATGGCCTCGTTACTGCTCTCATTGGTACAATTCTTGCCAGATTTTTATAAAACTTATACTACAGGTTAATATCAGCAATATCTCGGACAAGTTCTATAATGGTGGCTGATCAACTATTTTTGAATGAGTTATACCCCTTGGAAATATTAAATTTATGGAAAATGGCCTCCTTAGAGCTTTCTCTCGGGTACAATTCTTGCCAGATTTTTATAAAACTTATACTATAGGTTAATATCAGCAATATCTCGGACAAATTCTATAATGGTGGCCGATCAACTTTTTTTAAAAGAGTTATGCCCCTTGGAAATATAAAATATGTGCAATGCGGGGGACATTGGAACTCTGTTCTTTTATTTCTTTTTGATTAAAAGTTTATGCTGAAATGAAATATATATTTAGATTAAAAAAAAATTGCACCTTTTTTGGGATATTAAACCAGGAAAGTGGAAGGATATCATGTTTACTGTAAATGGTGCGGCCTAGTAAAAAAAGCAAACAGAAAGTAGAAAAAATTAGTTTTGACTTCAGGGTTTCATAACTTTTTATTCTTCGTGGCATGATGCACTTTTTTTTCGATTAAATCACAATTTCACATTACTATATACATGATATGTACATGAAAAAAAAATTCTATGTAGCATTTTATTTTTAAAAAATTTCATAGATCAGCTGTTGCATGTAAGCCTTATGGAGCAGTCAATTACAAGACTGCAACCTGCATAGGGAAATTTTTGCATATGTAGCTCATGTGGACTTTCGTGTGCCCAGAATGACAAAACGTCATGATTTAAGTTCTTTCTAAGAAATAAAAATCATGGGGTATCAAGTTAAACTGAAAAAACTGAAATTATGTAATAATTATGATTATTAATGCAAGACACCATACAAAAAACGTCTTCTTGTGATGAAAATTCTAGTTGAGTAGTTTCATTGAAAATCATTGTAAAGTTGAATAGACAGCTTCACACAAAACTCATTTTTTTCTTTAGGTTTTTTTTTTATGGCTCAATTGTTGACATTTAGGTAGAATATATATAAAATGAACTTTTGGTGAAAAGACTTTCACAAAATTTTCACTTTCCAAGAGTCTGTGACTTCTTTTCCTGTCTGTGGCACTGCATTGTTAATTGAAAATTCGACATTTGAATTAAAAATTTGATTAAAAAGTAGAATTTTTCTAATACTATCTATGATGACAAGGATTTTGTGCTTAGGTGTGACAAGTAATCAATATTCTTACCAAAAACACCAACTTGAGTATTCATTTTGTTTATTCTAAGATTTTATTGCAAATTTTATATGCATGGGGATGTGAAGTAAAGCCTAAAAACCATGATATAGTAGGCATGTATAAAGACATATATAGTCTAAAAAGAGAAGGGTATAGTCTTTCTTGTCTTTAAAAATTTGTATTGCAAAAAACTCTTCATTATGAAAAAGTTTTGGGATAGTTTTTCAATTTGACTAAAACAGGAGACGCAGGAGGATAGATTTCATGGAAAAAAGGGGGAGGGGTAAAATATTGTATGTGGTTCGATCAAAGTGAAGGAAAAGAATAAATAAGAATTCTCCCCTAGCTTCACAGTATCCGAATAATTAGTAAACATTCATAAAGATAAACTAGAATGAGATTTACAGATCATTTGAAAGGCATGACTTATTTCCAAATTTTGCCTTGTTTCAGAAAAGGGTACTCCTATAATAATGGGATTATATTTAAAAATACAACTAAAGAATTCTTTTTATAGCATTTTTTATGTTCAAATATGGCTACTAAATGAAACGAAATAAAATGATTTATTTTTTTAAGGCATGTCATTACAAATTTTTTCTTTTTGATTAAAAGTTTATGCTGAATTGGAACATATGTTTAGATTTTTAAAAGATGTTGCATCTTTTTGGGGATATCAAACCAGGAAAGTGGAAGGATATGTTTACTGTAAGTAGTGTGGCCTAGTAATAAAAGCAAACAGAAAGTAGAAACAGTAAGTAGAAAAATCAGTTTTGACTTCAGGGTTTCATAAATTTTTATTCTTAGTGGCATGATGCACTTTTTTCCAGATTATATCACAATTTCACATTACTACATACATGATATGTACATGAAAAAAATTTCAATGATCAGCTGTTTTGCATGTAAGCCTATGGAGCAGTCAATTACAACACTGCAACCTAGACTAACATTGTATAACAAACAGTTATTGGTGTATAAAGAAAGATAACTCTATTCTTTATTTGAGTTAGAATGAAAAGTTAGAATGAAACAAGCTATTTATAATTTCATAATCATATTAAAATAAACAAACAAATAAATCTAGATAAATGATATAATCAATTGACTGATTCATAATCTCTATTAGCGTAAACTTTTATTATAAAAGTCATATTAATTGAAAATAAAAACATTGTCTTTATTGCACATGATCCATTTATTCAAGGATTTGTATAGTAAGACAAGGATTTGTATATTAAGACTATACAAATCCTTGATTTATTCAAATGAATTTATTTCACTAGTTAACTTACATCCCTTTGTTTTGATTGTTTTTCTGAAATTTAAAATTTTGTTAAAAACATTTTTGAACCTGACTTTTTTATTTATATATCACATTTCAATACATTTTAATGATACAAAACAAAGAAACATATTTGATACCTAAAGGATAAAGCTTGATGTATGTAAAGATTAAGACAGTTTATGCAAATATACTATAAAACGGGTATCATTCCCATGAAAAAGTAACACTATAGATAAACCTCAATACCTTAAAATAACAGGAGCTGTATAAACATGAATACTGGATTCAATTAACTAAATAATGATAAGATTATCAATGATATATGTGCTATTTGTTTAGATCCAATATCTGAGAAATTAGAATTTGGATCAATAAATGAAACAAAGATCGCCATTAGAAATATATGCTGCGATCATGCACTTCACGCCGCATGTCTTACAAAAAGACTTTAATCCTGTCCATATTGCAGGGCAACCTTGGTCAGTGTCGATGATATATGATTAGCTCCCGCAGCCACTTGAATATCTATGTTGAAAATCAACCTAAATATTAAAATACTTGAATATAAATGCAAACTTGAACAGCTTTAGTTTATAGTTTGTACAGTTGCGTTTTTTTTTTTTTTTTATGTTCGTGGGTATAACTGGAGCATATACAAATATTTTTGGAGAGAGGTATGGTAAAATTTATGATGGTTTCCAAAAAAAAAAAAAACACAACATTTGACTGTTTTTTTTAAAGATAATATATATCGAGGTATCATGAAACGGGGTCTAAGTTACGTTCACCTTTTTTCTCGTAAACTGGCGATTGTCATTGTTTATATGAGGAAATAACCTACGTCTCCCGTAATGTTGTCATTTATATTAAACGATTCTTATTTTTGTCTCGCCTTGACGGAGTCAAAAAGCGAGACATAGGTATGCTGTTTCCGGCGTCGGCGGCGGCGTCAACAATGTATTAGTTTGCGATTAGGTCTAGTTCATGGTTAACCACTAGTGGTAGGTCAATGATATTTGGTATGCAGTTGTATTAGCATTGGCACATCTCATTACCATGGAGATTATTTGGCCCCGCCCCTTAGTCGAGGTCTATTGACTTTGAAACTTTGATTAGTTTACATGTATTAGTTTGTGATTAGGTCAGTTTATGGGGAACCACTAGTGGTAGGTCAATGATATTTGGTATGCAGTTGTATTAGCATTGGCACATTTCATTACCATGGAGATTACTTGGCCCAGCCCCCTCAGTCAAGGTCTATTGACTTTGAAACTGCTTAGTTTACATGTATTAGTTTGTGATTAGGTCAGTTTATGGGGAACCACTAGTGGTAGGTCAATGATATTTAGTATGCAGTTGTATAAGCATTGGCATATATCATTTCCATGGAAATTATTTGGCCCCGCTCCTTCATTCATGGTCTAATTGACGTTGAAACTTGCTTAGTTTTCATGTATTAGTTTGTGATTAGGTCAGTTTAAGGGGAACTGTTAGTTGTAGGTGAATGATATTTGGTATGCAGTTGTATAACCATTAGCACATCTCATTTCCATGGGGAATATTTGGTCCCTACCCCTCCGTCATTGTCTATTGACTTTGAAACTTTTGCTTAGTTTACATGTATTAGTTTGTGATTAGGTCAGTTTAAGATGAACCACTAATGTTCAGTAAATGATATTCGGTATGCAAATGTATTGGCATTTGCAAGTTATATTCCCATGGAGATTATATAACCCCACCCCCTAATTATGGTTCATTGACTTTGAAACTTTTACATAGTTTACAAGTTAATGTTTGGGTTTATGTTTGTTTAAAGGGAATGACTTATGAACAGTCCATGGTATTTGGTTTGCAGTTGTATTAAGCATTGGCACATCTCATTTCCGTGGAGATTGTTTAGCCCTGTACCTTCAGTCATGGTTCATTGATTTTGAATACTTGCATAACTTACATGTTGAAGTATTGCTATTTTAATTTCAACATTTACATTATCAACATATTAAATAGGCGAGACATATCTCTGTGTTAACAGTTTATCTTTATTGAAACCGGAAAGACCTCATAGTTTGGAAAAGAAACAGTATAAACAAACGGTTGTATTTATGGCCTTAAGCATCCTTTACATATAATGTTTAAATTACATTTGTGAGTAAATACAATACAACCAGCGTTACTTATTGCACAGTAGTAGTATTGCAATTTGGTTTCAATCTGAATAAGGCTTCGTGTACTTAGTTCTTATGTTTTCACCGTTTTCCAAAATCGATTCACCAACGCACGGTATTAATCTTCTGAATCGATTTACGAGATTTGAACATCTGTTAACTACTGTCGCCTTAATTTAGATAAACGTATTGCTGGATTCCAACAGTAGAAATTACAATTGGTAGATTCTTACGGTGGAAATGTGAGAACCGTGGTTGAAAATAAACATTTAGATGAGATTAAAAAAGTCCTAAGTTCTAGCTTTCGCCGATATAACGTAAATGGTAACACTCGTAATGAAATATTAGGACTCGTTGATAAAACAAGTGACGTAAACAGAAACTAGAGGCTATAAAAACCCTGTGTCGCTAACCTGGATATATTTCCTCCTTCGAGAATAGCCATTATAGTCTAGAATATGATTCATGACTAATATTTAAAACTTTTCCACGAATGCAAAAACGGGCAAAAAAATATTATCAAAGGGCAATAACTCCTGTAAAGAAAAGATAACTTTAATAAATTGTATGTCTGGTCCTGCTCATCAGTTTTGCTTTTTAAAGTTTCTATCTATCTATAATAGTTCTATAGATAACAAGCAAACACGGAAAAAAATATCGTCATGTAAGGACAATACCTACTACAAGGAATTGACTTACGATTTGGGCCATATAAGTAAATTTGTCTTTGATTATTTTTGCTTCTTAAATTTCTACCCATGTATTCTGGTTTGCAAATTCAACACAACGGAAAAAAAATGCAAGACAAACACAAAAGCCGGCATTAAAGAGCAATAACTCCAATAAGGATTAAACTAATGATTTCGGCAATTATACTTATTTTAGATCGTTTCTTGCTGATCATTTTTACATTTTAAAGTATTTATCAATCTATCATAGTTTTCAAGATATAAGGGCAACATGTAAAACAATTTACATTTTTTTCATGAACTGGTATTAACTCATTTAAGAATCAACTGATGATTCCGGCCATATAATTTTTTTGTAGATCTTGTCTTGATCATAGTTTTTGTATTGAAAGTTTTCTCTTTCTACTTCATTCAAATAAAAATGAGAGGCATAAAAGGGAAAAAAAATCCCATTTAATGGCAAAAACTCCTATAAAAAGTCTTCTGACAGTTTGATTTAAAATGTACAGAAGCTAGATCTCATTATTTTTATCATTTCTGCACCTGCCAAATGTTCAAGGCAATAGACAAAACTTGTATTTTACCCTTATCTTCTATTGTTTAGTCACGTCGGTCATGTTGGTTGGCAAGTTGGATCATCGTACACATTTTGTTGTCTAGATACCCTAATGATGAATGTGGCCAATGTTTGGTTTCTATTTGTCCAGAAGTTTCAGAGGAGGAAATGTTTGTAAAAGTTAAGGGAATACGATAGACACAAAGTGATGAGGAAAGCTCAATAGACTCATTTGGGTTAGGTGAGCTAACAAGATAGCCAAGACTACGTTTGTTTACAGAACAATTTGCATCCAATATAAAACCTGTCCAAAGCAGTTGCTGATTTAACAACAATAAAAACAAAATGCCACTGAAATCATAATCATGATCCTAACTTTGGCAATATAAATCAAAAGGCTACAGGGGTAATACGCTAGAACACATCAGAGGGCATTGCAAATTTTAGGCTTATGGTCAGATTGAGTGATCAGGTACAGTCTACTAGCAGTAATATGTTACCTTATTTGACAAAACAATTGGTAGATTCCAACAATCAATGGTTGTATGTTAAATGATGTTGGGCACTTGTTTTATTGTTACTATCATTACAGAACTTTGTTAATGATAATTGTTACGATAAATGTTTGCTTCATGGGATATCGAGTAGTTTCGACTTGTAGATGTTCTGTTCTGTCTGTACAGGTATTTTCCTACGTTATATATCGGAGCACTCCCACTTAGGATATAGGTTTAACACTTTACAAATATTAACAAAGATATTTACAGTGTGATGGGATGCTAAAATTTAATAGTTTTATATACAGATGAGAACTTTGGATAATAAAACAAGTATTTATAAATGGATTATTTATTCTATATGTTCTTGATGTTGTCTATATTAAAACTGATGGTTTATTCCATTTGTTGATCAACCAACTGAAGACAGATTGTTGAATTACAAGAACATTCAGGAGGGTACAGGAAGGATTTACGTAGATTTTATCTGAATGAATATTATTGGGGAATGAACTACTATAAAACAAAGTGATATCAGTTATGACGGTATGTTAGAAGCCAGCTAGTTAGAGATTGATGCAACTGCAAATTTTACCAGTGTCCTTCCCAGAATCAAGCAAATGCAATGACAAATTTTTTGAACTTTTTTCTGAGTGTAGCTAGATTATGCATCTTCAAAACACGCAATCTTAAAGTGTTTCATGATAAAGATATAGATACAGTGAGACTATTCAAATTTACAATTAGAAAATATATAGAATATGCATACACTTATCACAAAATAAAACACCAACAACAGATCTTCGATAAATATTTTTTACGCAATAATTCCTTACTGCGTATTGAAAACGACAAAATAATTTTATTTTTTGTTTGAATTACTCTCTAGAATATGAATCTTCTATCAATGTCATCAAGGATGCGAATTCGTATATGCGTTGCTTACCGTAAATCTTCTACCATTTGGAATGATGTCAATTAGTTTATAAATTAATTTAAGAGCAGGCATTGCAATTTTTATTACAACCACTTAAATGTTTGATGATGACTGCTGTACCCCTTTTTTTGACATTTTTACCTATTATATCTGTTTGTTTTGTTCAAACATTGTTGTCAATATAATGGAATTTTATGCCACTGTCATACAAGTGAGAGGTTTAGCTAGCTATAAAACCAGGTTTCAAAAATACCGAACTCCGAGGAAAACTCAAAACGGAAAGCCTAATCAAATGGCAAAATCAAAAGCTCAAACGAATGGATAACAACTATCATATTCCTGACTTGGTACAGGCATTTTCTTATGTAGAAATGGTGAATTAAACCTGGTTTTATAGCTTAACCTCTCACTTGTATGACAGTCGCGTAAAATTCCAATACGTTGACAAAGATGTGTGAACAAAACAAACAGACATAATAGGTAAGAGTTACCAATATGCACATACTACCGTCATGCAATGTTACATTCAGACAACATTGCATTACAGGGAAGAGGACACAATCGGTAAATTTACAAATTAGAAGGGTGTAATGTTATTTAATTATCTTAAACCACGAAAATAAATCGCTTATATTTGCAAGTTAAAAATCTGACGTATTGTTTCGCAAAACAATTGTCTACGGAAATGTTTTCTATGCATCTTCCTTTTACATCCGCGTAAGATGATATGTCTTAGATCCTGCATTTTTATGCCCCCGCCGTAGCGGAGGGGGCAATAAGTTTTACCCTTGTCCGTCTGTACGTACGTACGAACGTCCCAAAAATTGATTTCCGTTCTCTAACTTTAGTTTGCCTAAACCAAATGTTATGAAACTTATACACAATGCTTATTACCACAAAACACAGATCAAGTTTGAATGTTGGTGGCGTCACTTTTACCTTTCTAGAGTTATGCCCATTTACAAATGAAAAAATTGCTGAATTTTTCGTTTCCGTTCTCTAACTTTAGTTTGCCTCAACCAAATGTTATGAAACTTTTAACTTATAAAAATAGCAATGGCTAAAAAGGAAAAAGACAAATGGACAAACAAAAGTACACAAAACACAGCCTATAAAACTAAACACTGTTCAACACGAACCCCGCCACAACTGGGGTAAAACTTACGAAGGTATGATTTCAACTTCCCCAATTGGAACTCTTGGTTAATTAGCTTCCTTTTAAGCAGCAATCCTCTATCAAGGAAATCATGATAGGAAATACAAGCCCAGGATATATCGTATCGACTGGGTGATATATACTCCGTGTGCTGGCGCTGTTGGAATGTTGCTGCACAGAAATGGAAAGTTTACAATTGGGAAGCTGAAATCATCTTTTTTGTCGTAAAGTCTTGTTTTCAACTGACCCTCATTGTCAATTTCTGGACGCAAGTCAAGATTTAAGGTAGACTTAACTGTATCTGTTGTATTTTTAATCTCAAGTTCAATGGGATAGATGCGTTCAACATAGAATTATTTAGTGAGATAACACCATCTTTTTAGCCGAAATTAAAGGATACTTCCAATTACTTTTTTTTCTTCCTAAGAAGTTCCTGTATGAAGTCAGCCTCATATGAATACAGGAACAAGTCGGTAAGAAGAGGGACACAGTTTTTTTCCCATGGGAATGCCGATTGTTTGTTGGAAAAAACGTCCTCTAAACGTATCAAATATGTTGTCAATCAAGAAATCAAGCAACTTGATATTTTTTGTTTGAATCAGAGTAATTTTTTTCAAGAAGGATTTATCCGTCCCTAATACTTGCATCTACGTTGGCCATTCTTTTTTATGGAATAGAACTTTGATTTTTCAGGATGTCCTGTTTAGTGAGTGTTGTGGGGGCATATTTTGAAATTGCAAGCGAATAGTCAAAACCTAATTCATTTATCAAGCAGTCTGTGCAATTTGATCAACTCACAAAAACGATGTTGTTTGGGGCTGTATCTGCGGGTAAAACAACATATTTTTCGTGGAGGTAGGTCACATTTTTCATAAATTTCACCATTCCCCTAGCTTAAAATATTTGCCAGTTTTACCCATGAACAGAAAAAAAAAAAAAATGCGTAACTGCACAATTTATAAACTAGAGATATGTAAGTTGCTGCAGGAGCTATATATCATCGACACTCACCCAGGTTGCCCTGCAGAACGGACAGTATTTAAGTCTTTTTATAAGACATGCCGTGTGAAGTGCGTGATCGCAGCATATATTCCTAGTAATAACTTTTGTATCATTTATCGAGCCCAATTCTAATTTCTCAGATATTGGATCAAGACAAATCGCACATGTAGCGTTCATAAACTTATCAGGAGTTAGTTTATTGAATCCAGTATTCATCTTTGTACAGCTCCTGTTATTTAAAGGTATTGAGGTTTATTTATAGTGTTACTTTTTTCGTAGGAATGATACCCGTTTTAAGTATATTTGCATAAACAGTGTTAATCTTTACATACATCGAGTTTTATCCTTCAAGTATGACATGGGTTTCTTTGTTTTGTATCATTTAAATTTATTAAAATGTGATACCCAAATCAAAACAGTTAGTTTCTACAATGCTTTTAAAAAAATTCTAAATTTCCGAAAATAATCAAAACAAAGGGATGTAACTAATGCAATAAATCCATATGAATTAACGGATCATGTGCAATGAATAATTTACTAATTGCATCACAGCTGAACATTGACCAATCAGATAATAAGATTGTGTTTATCTATTTAAATATTGGAGTTGAAGAGGGTCACAAAACCCCGGGTTTTACCGTGTATGATAATACAAATAAAAAAATAAATTTATTTTTTGTTGAATTACCGAAAATTTTATTTGAGATCCATTTTGCAAATCTCCTGATCATATTAGACATGGGTTTTATAATCTTTGTGATATCTTCTACCATTTTGTTTAAAATTAACTTAGAAATTATAAATTCGCTTAGAGTTTGAGGCAAAACCCCGATAACCTCAACTCATAGAAATGAAAAGTGCCAGGATGTTCGAAAATTTGTTTATGCAATGTTTTTTTTTTATTTGTAATTAAAATTAGTTTTATAATAAAAGTTTACGCTGATAGAGATAATGATTCGGTCAATTGATTTTATCATTTATCTATGTTTATTTGTTTGTTTATTGTAATATGATTATGTTATAGATAATGCATTCTATTTTAACGCATATCTTGTCGTTTAACACACCGATGGGCACAGTTTTGGTCAAATGAAAGACCGACGTGGCAGTTATTCTATAGAAAAAAAGAATATTTGGTCATTTGATAGAGTAAATGATATATATATATATAGATGTAAAAAGTTCGTAAGGGTTCCGCGAAAACCTGTGTCTCGCCTACCATTGCTTCTGTAAGTGTAAGAGTATAATGTTGACTTAAACAGTGAGTCCATTTATGAGTAAAATACAGATTTTTAAATATATCAAACCTTTTCATTAGATGCTATTTCTTGGTCTTAGAGATTAGCTTCTGTCCACTTTTTATAACAATCCAAGAAGGTTTACAAATTTACCATGTCAACTTTTTCTTATCACAGACTGTTTGTAAATTTTAACTGTAAAAAAATGAATAAGGTCATTTATCATAAAAATACTGCAAATAAAAATATATTTTCAAAACTTTGCATCAGACATTATCTCTTTATCATAATAAAGCTTCTGCTAAAGTTTCATAAAATTCTATGAAGGTTTGACAAAGTATTTGATGTGTAACAAACTTTAACCCCAGACTGTATCTACTTGTTAACTGTGAAATAAACTTAGTTCATTTATCATAAAAATATGGAAAAATGAAAATAAATATTTTCAAACTTTTGCCCTGGATATATACTGTGTTATGGACATTTTAAAGTCTCTGTCCAAATTTCATAAAATTCCATGAAGGTTTGACATAGATTTTGATGACAGAAAATCGTTATCCTTAGACTGACTCTAAATGATAACTGAAAAAAACTAAGTCCATTCATCAGTAAAATATGGAAAAATTAAAATAAATACTTTCAACATTTTGCTTTGGATCCTGTTTTTTTATTAATAAATACGTTTCTATCCACATTTCATCAAATTCCACGAAGGTTTGACAAAGTAATTGATGTCTAAACAAAATCTAATCACAGGCTGGACTTAAATGTTGACGCCGACGACGTTATCTAGGATCGCTATTTCTTGCTTTCGCGAAATAAATTTCGCAGTCTCGACAAAAATTAAGAACTGGCACACAGAGATCACGAAATCGTAATACATGCACATGTAATACGAAAAACGAATATCCATACTCGTATGATTTCCAATACAGTGTGAATCAAAAATGTTTTTAAAATGCTACAAAGGAATTTGTTGAATCTAGCTTGCTTTAAAAGTTTTGCATTATTATATTAATCTCACATAATGTCCCTTTATTTAAGCGATAAATAGACAAAACATTATTTGTTTCGAACGTTAAATGAGCGTCAGCGACGATTTTTGATATTTCAGTCTTATAAAATAGGAAAGGATTGTTTCTGCCTTAAACCTCTCGAAGCTGGATCATTAAAAAAACCCGAATTGGCAACAACACACGATAACTATCAATTTTATTATTTGCATTTTAATCAGGGAAAAAAGACCTTAGACAGGTCATTGTTTTATGCCTTGAGGCATATTTAATTGAAACTTGGTATCGTCCGGGTTCATTCTTCGAAAGAATGACTTATTGTTCTGAAAGAAAATAACTCCACAAAGGTATATTAGAAATAATAAATAGTTTTTTTTTACTCAAATAAAGAATAGATTATCTTTCTTTATACACCAATAAATATTTGTTATACAATTTGTCTTTTTTTTATCTTGTGTGTTACATGTATGAAAATGAACAAGATTTGTTGTTGAAATTGATTTGTTGGAGTTTCCTACTCAAAAACACGATAAGATAAATCCCACGAAAAACAACATTTTCTTATGAATTTAATAGTAGGTGATTGTTATTTTTGTTAATCTAAAGTAATATGCAGTGCTAACAACTCAACCACCCTTGTAGATTCAGGAAAATACATTAATACTTAAAAATTATCGTAGACTATCTAGACGAGTAATTTGGAATGGTGCTGTAAAATGATGGTGTCTTTAATTATGCCATCATTTGACCAACTAAACCTCTTAAAGAGCTATCAGTGTCGTAGTTTGCCCTCGGGTTTAAACGAGTCAGGGGTTCTGGACTAGCCCCCGTGTAGAAGCTATCGATGTTTTGTAATATGTACAAGACGAATCTAAATGAAAATAATAGCGATTGTTTTATTTCATTTCATTATAATGATGTTTATATGCATTACACTATGTTATACTACAGATTTATCAGTTGATTACTGATACCTATATCATTTTCAATGACAATGTTCAGATATATACATGAAATTAAATGTTATCAAAAACATTTACCACCTTTCCAAATCGAATCGCTTCAGTGAACTTTTAAGATGTTTAGTTCTTTACGAATAGAGGGTAATGGATATGGGTTATACGTTAATAACACAGATATTCAACAATACAACAAAACTACAAATCATCTAGAGGTCGACATGCGGTCTGAAATTATTGATATATGTCTTTGTACAATAGAAATATGTTCAAAACTGTTCTGAGTCTTTAGAATGTTGTGTGTGATTTAAACCGATACTATCTAATCTACGGTCAACTAAAAGTTATCCAAATAACAAAACACTTGAAGTTGTCTAAAAAGATAAGTTTCCGACTTCCTACCAGTATTGCAAGCCAGCTCAAGCACCAATTATATCGATATTTTTCAAAACCTCTAATATGAGTGGCCGTACCTCAGTGGAACTTAAAAGTACAAGGTTCCCTGTAGGCAAAATATGGCTTTGAAATACACCTTTATTCAAAAATATAAATATTGCCATTTTGTATGTTTCAAAGTCAGCATATTTTGAATATATTATCAAAAAAACGATGAGTTTGTGCATTTGAGGACCAAAAAGCTTGAGGAAACATTTGACGGCAACCTATGATCCAAAATGTTCTGTATCTAAAAGTTTCCATCGATGATAATAAATCCCTTGATACAAAATGTTTCTGGATCAGGGTTGGCCTATATTGTTCACCATATAGGCCGACGCAAAAGCACCGAAAATGTACGAAATATATACCCAGTTGGCAAAAAGTGCAATATCGGCATCTTCATTTTAAAATTCATCTTCACTTGAGTCTGCAATGGGACCCCAAGTATTCCATAAACCACCTTGTGTAAAGGCAACCAATGAAAACAAAAGTAACACGTACCATCTTCTTTTATACACCTAAGTTTGATGGAAATGTAAATATGTCCTTTTTCCATTTAGTAAGATATTACCGATTTAGAAGTCCGAGTTGATTTGCAGATTCAAAATTATTCTATATTATCTATATTGTATTTATTCATTATCTTAATATATGTGTATCAATTTCATTGTAACTAAACTTCAGTTTTATGCAGTCGAGAATCGACAATGATTAAGTTTCAAACTTTAAGATAATTGAAAGATAAATTTCTTTAGTCTATACTTTGTTTTGTATATATACATTAGTAACTTACTGCAAAAAGAATTTTTTTATCTATATTGTTTTGGAACATATAAAATTTCATAATTCAGCAATTACGAGATTCCAATCATGAGATTCTGAAATGCGATACAAAATATTACTTTTCGATCAAATTCAACGTTTCTATGTGATAGTAAACTCATATCAGCCCACAATGCATTATGGTACATTCTGTCAATTAGTCAATTTCTCAGGAGCATATTTACATTATGTATTTGTAAAATTACTATGCATTGTATTCTGACGTCAGAATTCTAGTGGTCTAGACCTGTTTATAAACAACTAAAAATTCCACATGTTTTAGAATTATGAGAAGCAGTCCAGAAATCAAAAGTACATATAGAAAATTATTTTAAAATTGACCTGATATGATTAAACCATCATACACACCAGGATTTAAATTGGTGTACGCAAGTTAAACAAGTGCAACTGACAAGTAGAGGGGGGTCTACTTACCCTTTCGTAGTACTGGAGTAAATGCGGTTTTTGTGTTGCCATATATTTTGTTGCTGTCCTTTCACGACTCTTTAGCTTAAGTTAATATACTCAAATGCATCTTAGTTTTATACAGGTGGTTATTAAAAGGAACGTACCCTATTTGCTTTTTTGGGATTATGTTTTTTTCTTAATTAAACAGATAAAAACTTGAATTGTGCATGTGTGCATTGCTCATTTAAGTTTTGTATGAGCTTCGTTTGTATTGGATGACTTGTGAGAATACGATGTTTGTGTACCGTTACAAGTTTTGACACCAAGCCATTCAGCTGTTTATTCCTCTAAAATAATGAATTAGGTGTTTGGCATGTACTTCAATGAGAGAGCAACATAACCAAAAGAAATGTACGGTTAACATATAGTCTTGAGCATATTGAGCAACAGACCTGTGTTCAATCAAGTTTTGAGGTTTATTCATATGAGTAAATCATCCAAGTAAAGAAGAGTGTTGTCGATATTTAACAGAAATTACCAAATTTCTTTTCGCAGTAAGTTACTAATGTATATATACAAAAAAAAGTATAGACTAAAGAAATTTATCTTTCAATTATCTTAAAGTTTGAAACTTAATCATTGTCGATTCTCAACTGCATAAAACTGAAGTTTAGTTACAATGAAATTGATACACATATATCAAGATAATGAATAAATACAATATAGATAATATAGAATAATTTTGAATCTGCAAATCAACTCGGACTTCTAAATCGGTAATATCACCTACCTTACTAAATGGAAAAAGTACATATTTACATTTCCGTCAAACTTAGGTGTATAAAAGAAGATGGTACGTGTTACTTTTGTTTTCATTGGTTGCCTTCACACAAGGTGGTTTATGGAATACTTGGGGTCCCATTGCAGACTCAATCAAAGATGAATTTTAAAATGAAGATGCCGATATTGGTTGCCGTCAAATGTTTCCTCAAGCTTTTTGGTCCTCAAATGATAATATATTCAAAATGTGCTGACTTCTGAGGTACGGCCACTCATATTAGAGGTTTGGAAAAATATCGATATAATAGGTGCTTGAGCTGGCTTGCAATACTGGTAGGAAGTCGGAAACTTATCTTTTTAGACAACTTCAAGTGTTTTGTTATTTGGATATCTTTTAGTTGACCGTAGATTAGATAGTATTGGTTTAAATCACACATAACTTTCTAAAGACTCAGAACAGTTTTGAACATATTTCTATTGTACAAGGACATATATCAATTATTTCAGACCGCATGTCGACCTCTAGATGATTTGTAGTTTGGTTGTATTGTTGACTTTCTGTGTTATTAACGTATAACCCATATCCATTACCCTCTATTCGTAAAGAACTAAACATCTTGGAAGTTCACTGAAGCGATTCGATTTGGAAAGGTGGTAAATATTTCTGATAACATTTAATTTTATGTATATATCTGAACATTGTCATTGAAAATGATATAGGTATCAGTAATCAACTGATAAATCTGTAGTATAACATAATGTAATGTTTATAAACATCATTATAATGAAATGAAATAAAACAATCGCTATTATTTTCATTTAGATTCTTCTTGTTCAAATTGCAAAACAACGATAGCTTCTACATTGGGGCTAGTCCAGAACCCCTGACTCGGTTATACCAGAGGGCAAACTACGACACTGATAGCTCTTTAAGGGGTCTTGTTTGTCAAATGATGGCATAATTAAAGACAACATTTCTTTTCCTAATAAAGACACCATAATTTTACAGCACCATTCCAAATTACTCGTCTACATGGTCTACGATCATTTTTAAGTATTAATGTATTTTCCTGAATCTACAAGGGTGGCTGAGTTGTTAGCACTGCAAATTACTTTAGATTAACAAAAATAACAATCACCTACTATTAAATTCATAAAAAAATGTTGTTTTTCGTGGGATTTAGCTTCTCGTGTTTTTGAGTAGGAAACTCCAACAAATCAATTTCAAGAACAAATCTTGTTCATTTTCATACATGTAACACACAAGATAAAAAAAAGACAAATTGTATAACAAATATTTATTGGTGTATAAAGAAAGATAATCTATTCTTTATTTGAGTAAAAAAAAACTATTTATTATTTCTAATATACCTATGTAGAGTTATTTTCTTTCAGAACGATAAGTCATTCTTTCGAAGAATGAACCCGGACGATACCAAGTTTCAATGAAATATGCCTCAAGGCATAATACAATAACCTGTGTAAGGTCTTTTTTCCCTGATTAAAATGCAAATAATAAAATTGATAGTTATCGGGTGTTGCTGCCAATTCGGGTTTTTTTAATGATCCAGCTTCGAGAGGTTTAAGGCAGAAACAATCCTTTCCTATTTTATAAGACTGAAATATCAAAAATCGTCGCTGACGCTCATTTAACTTTCGGAAAAAATTATGTTTTGTCTATTTATCGCTTAAATAAAGGGACATTATGTGAGATTAATATAATAATGCAAAATTTTCAAAGCAAATTAGATTCAACAAATTCCTTTGTAGGATTTTAAAAACATTTTTGATTCACACTGTATTGGAAATCATACGAGTATGGATATTCGTTTTTCGTATTACATGTGCATGTATTACGATTTTATGATCTCTGTATGCCAGTTCTTAATTTTTGTCGAGACTACGAAATTTATTTCGCGAAAGCAAAAAATAGCGATCCTAGATAACGTTGTCGGCGTCAACATTTAAGTCCAGCCTGTGGTTAGATATCAATAACTTTGTCAAACCTTCGTGGAACGTTATGAAATTTGGATAGAAACGTTTTTATTAATAAAATACAGTATCCAGAGCAAAATTTTTAAAGTATTTATTTTAATTTTTCCATATTTTACTGATGAATGGACTTAGTTTTTTTTAGTTATCATTTAGATTCAGTCTAAGGTTAACGATTTTCTGTCATCAAAATCTATGTCAAACCTTCATGGAATTTTATGAAATTTGGACAGAGACTTTATAATGTCCATAACACAGTATCCAGGGCAAAAGTTTGAAAATATTTATTTTCATTTTTCCATATTTTTATGATAAATATTTTTATGATAAATGAACTAAGTTTATTTCACAGTTAGCAAGTAGATACAGTCTGGGGTTAAAGTTTGTTAAATTGATTTTTTTATTTGTATTATCATACACGGTAAAACCCGGGGTTTTGTGACCCCCTTCAACTCCAATATTTAAATAGATAAATACAATCTTATTATTTGATTGGTCAATTTTCAGCTGTGATGCAATTAGTAAACTATTTATTGCACATGATCCGTTAATTCATATTGCATTAGTTACATCCCTTTGTTTTGATTATTTTCTGAAATTTAGAATTTTGTTAAAAGCATTGTAGAAACTGACTGTTTTGATTTGGGTATCACATTTCAATAAATTTCAATGATACAAAACAAAGAAACACATGTCATACTTAAAGGATAAAACTCGATGTATGTAAAGATTAACAGTTTATGCAAATATGCTTAAAATGGGTATCATTCCTACGAAAAAGTAACACTATAGATAAACCTCAATACCTTAAAATAACAGGAGCTATACAAACATGAATACTTGATTCAATATTAACGATACATGTGCAATTTGTCTTGATCCAATATTGGAATTGGTCTCGATAAATGATACAAAAGTTATCACTAGGAATATATGCTGCGATCACGCACTTCACACTGCATGTCTTACCAAAAGACTTAAAAACTGCCCGTTCTGCATGGCAACCTGGGTGAGTGTCGATGATATATAGCTCCTGCAGCACCTTACATATCTCTAGTTTATAAATTGTGCAGTTACGCATTTTTTTTTTTTTATCTGTTCATGGGTAAAACTGGCGTATACAAATATTTTAAGCTAGGGGAATGGTGAAATTTATGAAAAATGTGACCTACCTCCATGACAAATATGTTGTTTTACCCGCAGATACAGCCCCAAACAACATCGTTTTT
The DNA here is from genome assembly GCF_021869535.1 of Mytilus californianus. Taxonomy (NCBI): domain Eukaryota; kingdom Metazoa; phylum Mollusca; class Bivalvia; order Mytilida; family Mytilidae; genus Mytilus; species Mytilus californianus. The sequence goes on along the minus strand of NW_026262745.1, from coordinate 49,380,945 downwards.
GTGAGTTAATCAAATTGCACAGACTGCTTGATAAATGAATTAGGTTTTGACTATTCACTTGCAATTTCAAAATATACCCCCACAACTCGAACTAAACAGGACATCCTGGATAGTCATAGTTCTGTTTCATAAAAAAGAATGGCCAACTTAGATGCAAGTATTAGGAAGGGATAAATCCTTTTGAAAAAAAATTACTCTGGTTCAAACAAAAAATTATCAAGTTGATTGATTTCTTGATTGACAACATATTTGTTACGTTTGGAGGACGTATTTTCCAACAAACAATCGGCATTCCCATGGAAAAAAACTGTGTCCCTCTTCTTACCGACTTGTTCCTGTATTCATATGAGGCTGACTTCATACAGGAACTTCTTAGGAAGAAAAAAAAAAGTAATTGGAAGTATTCTTTACTTTCCGCTATATAGATGGTGTTATCTCACTAAATAATTCTAAGTTGAACGCATCTATCCCATTCAACTTGAGATTAAAAATACAACAGATACATTTAAGTCTGCCTCAAATCTTGACTTGCGTCCAGAAATTGACAATGAGGGTCAGTTGAAAACTAGACTTTACGACAAAAAAGATGATTTCAGCTTCCCAATTGTAAACTTTCCATTTCTGTGTAGCAACATTCCAACAGCGCCAGCATACGGAGTATATATCTCCCAGTCGATACGATATATCCTGGGCTTGTATTTCCTATCATGATTTCCTTGATAGAGGGTTGCTTCTCACAAGGAAGCTTATTAACCAAGAGTTCCAATTGGAAAAGTTGAAATCATACCTTCGTAAGTTTTACGGACGCCATCAGGAGTTGGTTTACCGTAATGGAATATCTGTTTCAAAGATTATAGCGGATATGTTCCTGTAAGGTGGTAACTACAATCCCAACCCTTTTTCCCGAATGTGACCTACCGTATTAGACCTATTATCGGGTTTGTACTAACATGAACAACACGACGGATGCCACATATTTAGCAGGATCTGTTTATTCATCCGGAGCACCTGTGATCACCCCAGTTGTGGCGGGGTTCGTATTGAACAGTGTTTAGTTTTATATGCTGTGTTTTGTGTACGTTTGTTTGTCCATTTGTCTTTTTCCTTTTTAGCCATTGCTTTTTTTGTTTATTTTCGACTTATGAGTTTAAATGTCCCAATGGTATCTTTTGCCTCACTTTTATGATGGTTTCTTTAAAAACCTCTGTTGACTCTTTTTTTTAAAGATAATATGAAACGAGTTTTTTTCATAAACTGGCGATTGTCATTGTTTATATGATGAAATAACTTGCGTCTCCCGTAATGTTGTCATTGATGTTAAACGATTCTCATTTTTTGTTTGTAACCGGAAAGACTTCATAGTTTTGAGAAAGCAGTATAAACACATATAATGTCTTAAACATTTTTGTCCAGCCTGCGACTTTTGTCGCAAAAGCGAGACATAGCGATCCTACATTTCGTCGTCGGCGGCGTCCACAAATATTCGCTCTGTGGCTAACGTTTTTGAAATTTTAATAACTTTCTTAAAATATCCTGGATTTCTACCAAACTTAGACAGAAGCTTGTTTCTGATCAAAAGCTAGTATCTAGAAGAAATTTTGTAAAAAATTTATTTCCTGTTTTTCCGTATATTACTTATAAAGTTAACATTACATACAGTCTGCAGTCAAAGTTTTTAAAACATTTATTAGATTCATAAACCATCCTGGATTTTTACCAAACTTAGACAGAAGCTTCTTACAATCAAAAGATTACATAGACAACAGCAAAAGAAGACGAGACACTGGGTTCCGCGGAACCCTAACAAATTTTGGAGTAAATGCAATACAACCAGGAGCTTTAGATATTGCACATAGTAGTATTGCAATTTGTTTTCAATCTGAATAAGGCCTCAATTACTCAGTTCTTACGTTTTCATTGGTTTCCAAAATCGACTCAACAACGTACGGTATTAATCTTCTGAATCAATTTACGAGATTTGATCATCTGTTAACTACTGTCGTCTTAATTCATATAAACGTATTGTTCGAAAGAAATTACGATTGGTAGATTCTTGCGGTGGAAATGTGAAAACCGTGGTTGAAAATAAACATTTAGATGAGATTAAAAAAGCCCTAGCTTTCGCCCATATAACGTAAATGGTAACACTCGTAATAAATGTTAGGACTTGTTGAAACTAGAGGTTCTAAAGACCATATGTCGCTCACCTGGATATATCTCCTCCTTCGAGAATAGCCGTTATAGAATATGATTCATGACTAATACATTTAATTTTTCCTCAAATGTAAAAACGCGCTAAAAATATTTCCAAAGGGCAATAACTCCTATAAGGAAAAGATAACTTTAATAAATTGTATATCTGGTCCTGCTCATCAGTTTTGCTTTTTAAAGTTTCTATCTTTCTATCATAGTTTTTTAAGAAAACAAGCAAACACGGAAAAATTGGTAAATATCGTCTTGTCAGGGCAATACCTACTGCAAGGAGTTGAATTACGATTTGGACCATGATGACATACATGTAAAATTGTCTTGCTGATCATTTTATTACTTAAATTTCTTCCTATGTATTCTGGTTTTCAGGATAAACGCTATGGGTAAAAAGTGTGAGTGTTTGTGTGTGGGGGCGGGGGCGGAGTTGGGGGTGGGGGTGGTGGGGAGGGGGGGTTGTCCCCATTTAAGGGCAATAACTCTTATTAGAAGTTTTCTGACAGTTTGAATAAACATGAACAAAAGCTAGATCTCATGATTTTGAACATTTCTGCACCTGCCTGATTTTCTCTTATCTTTTGCGGTTTTCAAGGTAGTAGACAACACTTGTATTTTACCCTTATGTTTTATTTTTTAGTCATGTCGGCCATGTTGGTTGGCAGCTTAGAACATCACACATAATTTTTTAACTAGATACCCTAATGATGACTGTGGCTTATGTTTGTTTTCTTTTGGCCAAGTAGTTTCAATGAGAGAAAATGTTTTTAAAAGTTCAGGGACGACGACAGACACCAAGTGATGAGGAAAGCTCACTTGACTCCTTTGTGTCAGGTGAGCGAACAAAGATAGTCAAGACTACTTTTGTTTGCAAAACAATTTACATCCAATATAATAACTGACCAAAGCAGTTGCTGATTTAACCAAAAAAAGTTTGCCACTGCAATCAGAATCATCATTTTAACTTTGACAATATAAAATGGTAGGCCGCAAATGTAATACGCTAGGACACAGCAGAAGGCATTGCAAATCTTAGGCTAACGGTCAGATTGAATGATCAGGTACAGTCTACTAGCAGTAAAATATTACCTAATTTAATAAAACAATTGGTAGATTCGAACAATCAATAGTTGCATGTTAAAATTATGTTGGGCACTTGTTTAATTGTTACTACCATTATAGGACTTTGTTAATGACAATTTTTTCGACAGTTTGGTTCATGGGATATCGAGTAGTTGTGACTTCAAGATGAAAATGGAATATTTATGCCATATTTTCTTTATATTGAAACCGATGGGTTATTCCATTTGTTCGTCAACCAAGTAAAGACGGAGGATCGTTTTCATTACAAGAAAATTCCAGGAGAATACAGGAAGGATTTACGTAGACTATATAACAAAATGATATCACTCAATTATGCCGGTATAAAATGTTTTGCCGAAGTAGCCAGCTATTCAGAGATTTATGCGACTACACATTTTATCAGTGTCCTTCGCAGAATCTTCAAGCAAACGCAATGACTAAGCATTTTTAAATCGCTCTCCACAGGTTGAATCATCATGGAAATATACTCTGATACAATGTCTACAACGATAAGAGTTCGTATGTGCTTTGCCTACCGTAAATCTGCTGGCATGTGGAATGAAGTCAATGAGTTTATAAGTCAACTTCTATGTATAGTCAGAGATCAGACATTGCAATTTTCATTACAACCACTAAAAAGTTTTAAAAGCTGATGATTGACGAATAAATTTGGGGCCATTGTTGTTAGATTTCATTGAAGTCTTAGACTTATTTTAACAGGGAAAGAGAAAACAAGAACTTTAATGTGATTAATGGTATAAAAGCATTATTTTTTTTTTTTATATTATTTCTGATGAATTAGATCTTTGAAATACAACACAAAACCAGGCTGTCCGACAAAGAACCGATTTCACAACTGAAAAAAAAAGATTATTTCTAAGTTAATTTGAAGAGATCAAAGCACATATCAAGGATCTCATAAGCAAGGATTTCATTAAGTCCGTTCGCTGCAACTATTGTAGTCTCTAAGAAAATGAATTATTATAATTATCGTTGACTACCGTTTTTGAAGTACAGTGATTTTAAAAGTCAGGTATGTGTGATACATGCCGGGAATGCAGTATTGTTAATATATTGCATCCCAAAGTAGTAAACCGATATCAAAATCTCGTAAATCAATCTTGATATTAAAATCAAAATATCAAAAACCTGAGTGAATCGTAACGAAACCAATTGTGTCGACATTGTAAGCGTCTCCGCTATGCATGTATTACCCGTTATGCAATGTTACATCCAGACAACATGTCACAGTAGGGAATCGGACACACTCGGTAAATTTACAAATCAGAAGACTGTGATGTTATTCAAATATCTTAAACCACAAAAACAAGTCACGTGAGAGTTGAGAAACAGACATATCGTACTGGTAAAAAAATGTCTATGGAAAGGTTTTGTAAGAATTCTGATTTTACTTCCGAGTAGGATGATATGTCTTAAATCATGCATTTTTTTTAACTTTTGAGATACTGAGGCTTGCACTTTAAAAGTCCGACTCAGCATATCAGTCAAGTACAAAGCAGGATGGATGCGTGTAGTCCTCAATAGCAAGTTATTGTCCTGAGTTTGCATGAAATTTACCTCTGGATGTTGAGGAGCTATCAATCACATATATATCAATTGTAACCGAATTTAGACTTAACACTTTAATAGGTCGGGTACACTACCTTAAGGGCATACGATACAGTTACAGGGGAGGTAATGACGTTGCTAACGTAAAATGTTATTTTGGCGACGTCAAACTGTGACATATCGGGAAAAGATGTATTTTTCGACTGATTTTTATCATTCAAACTGATTTAACTTGAAAACGAGTTCATGGACCCCTCTTTTTTAAAATGACATTCGGTTTGATTACGTATGAAGATTATTTGTACCAATTTTCATGAAAAAGTCAATAATGCAATTTTTTAAAATTTGATAAATGTATAGCAAAAAATGACGTTTTTTTCTACATTCATGGACATTTGATGAGTTTGAGTTATTTCTAAACAAAAGATTTCATAAATTTATAGAATACTTATATAAAACAGAAATTACAAATGATTTAACAAAAAACAGCTTGTGTTTATCTTTTAAAATAAAAAAGTTCTGCATTTCTGTCGGAAGGAAAAATACGTCCACAAATCCGAATTTTGAGCAAATATCTGAAATTTCGAACTCATGTTACTCAAAAAGTAGCACATGAAGGTATATTTTTTAATACATATTTGATTTAATCAGGTAACAAATAGCCCATTTGCAAATTTTCATGAAATTTTCATTACGGGATCAAAACTGTATCGTATGCCCTTAAACAAAATGCACAATTTAGCATATTATTGTTCCCGCTAATATATAGAAATAGTTTGTTTGCATAACACAAATAATTTGTTTTACCCTGTTCAGATTAACGAAAAACTGTTTTTGTCCTAAGGAAAGAGTGTTTTAATAACTTGAAACCATAGCCTCTAATATCATGAATAAATAAACAAAGATTGCAGACATTCGTTCAATTAACAACAACCATACGACACAAAAACGCAGTAGACGATTACTTGCATTAAGATTTTGAAAAACGGAGGCTACTGAACTTTTCAGTATTTTCGTAAAATAGGGAAAGCGAGTGTCCATTATCCATAAAACAAGTTGCTTTCTTTAAAAAAAAGAAATGCAGTACGCGAACCTTAAAAGCTGTTTTTATTGAAATTTGAGATATTTTCATTGTTATCTTAACAATTGCTTGATTTTGATCATTGTTAAAAGCCTTATGCCTGTTCTGCAAGGTTTTTGTGATGCTTAGGGTAGTAAGTATTGGCATTTTTAAGTTGTGTGCTTCGCTCTTTTAAAGTTTAAGATAGTAAACCTCTTTTGTTAAAAAACAAATACTTTTTAAAACCTTTTACACACTTTGGGGATATCGCTGAATTTTTTCTGAATGTTCCAAAATATTCGTTTCAGAATTACCTTTAAACGCTAGTCACTTTTCATTTTGATGTCATATATTTTAATTTGTGTGTCATGAAAAATGGCCTGCAAATATAATTGTAAATATATCCAATTTGAATTGCACTGTATCAGAACTCCTCACCTTCATGACCAAAACCCATTCATAAAGAAAGCTAGTAATAGCCCAGGCAAAACAGTTTATACCTAGTACTTGAAAATAAAAAAAAAAAAAAAAAATGAAAACAACAAAAAAAAAAACAAACATGGTCAAACATGAAAATACCACTGAATAACCATCTCCAAAATATTAGTTTGATTAAGGGCCACATTTATGAAGTGTTGTAAGGTGTTCCTGTTTTATCTGAACACGACTTTTTCATTAATTTCTAAAGGGTGTCTTTTAAGTGGTAATGTTACACTACTGTCTTAAAGTTAGCATGTAAAAACGTTTAAACCAGCTGCATTTATATGCACATGTCCTAAGTCAGAAGCATGTTGTTCAGTGGTTGTAGTTCTCGTTTGTATTTAAATTAGACTGTTGGTTTTTCCTGTTTGAATTGTTTTACAATGGTCATTTTGGGGCCCTTAATAGTTTGCTGTTCGATGTGAGCAAAGGCTTTGTGTTGAAGGCCGTACTGTAACCTATAATTGCTTACTTTGACTACACTGTGTCTTGATGGAGAGTTGTCTCATTGGTATTCCTACCACATTTTCTTATTTATAAAGATATTCCCTCTGACATTTGACAAATCCATTAGAATATACTCTAAATACTGCAATTAAATTGTTTTTTTTTATTGAACATTCTATCCTTTTGTTCTCTTGTTTTAATCTTTTTAAACTAGTCATTTGGGGACCCTTTGTAGCCTACTGATCAGTGAGAGCCAAGGCTTGCATTGAAAATAATACTGTAACCTATAATTGCTTATTGTATCTACATTGTGTCTTGATGGGGAGTTGTGTCATTGGCACTTATACTACATCTTCTGATTTTTATATTGAAGCAGTTTTGAATGAAAAAAAAATGATTTCCAATATTGAAAATGTTTTTTTCTTCAATTTAGTTGATAGTGAAGAAACTAATTCTTCATTTATATGTCATATATGTTTCTTGCTGCTTCTTTGTTTAAGTCAAAGTAATGGTAAATGCAAAAAACAAAGCAATTTTATACCAATAATATTTATTTTAAACAAACATGGCAATTTTATTTTAGAGAAAATACAAAAGCTGATGCAATATAAAATATTAAAGTTTCATATTTTAAATTTCGAAATCTCATAAGAAAATTTAGTTTACACAATTATGAAAACAGTTGATCTGGAGTTTTTAATCAATTAGATAACGTTTTTTATATTTTGATGAATATTTTTATGAACCTTAATTACTATAAATAGAAATTCGTTTTCTTATCTCTGCCTGCATCTATCATCACTCGGTGTCTATAAATAGACATTTCATATCTTATCGCTCACCCTGTTAAGTCTGCTAATATTGCACGCATGATTAACTTTGATGTTATCGATCGTAATTTACACGGCACATTTAATTAATCTTCCTAAGTCGTCATTTCATTGCTTAAAATATTTTCATATCTTACATCTGCATAGTCAAATGTAATTTTTAAAATATATTTAAGATTACAGTTGTTTTTTTTTGAAATTTAATTTCTATCTCATTCGCATTTTGATATCGAAAAAGGATACCCAGAGGTATAACAATCTGATTTGTAATTTTAACAAAAAGGAAATAATGTTGCAATATTTAAACAAAAATAAATTACTGTAACTATTTTATTTTTCAATTTTAATTAAGAACCGAAATGTAATTTCATAATTAATTTTAACTTTATTTTAAATAAACGAAAATTTTTAAAAAATCCTCGTTTTTTACACCTTTTCTAGACGTAAAATTTTATTCAAGTGCAAGAAAGACTTCCTTTAAATTTCAGTATTAAAAAAAAAGAAATTCCTTGTTTTGTACATCTTCCCTAGATGTATAATCTTAAATGAAATGCTAGATGGACTTCTTTTTTAGTTTCAGTTTTAACGAATCTTAAATACGCATAATCGTTTTAAATATCGCATTGTTTACATGAAATCTTATCTCATATCTGAACACAGCTGGTATCAACGTTTGACTCTAAATAAAATAACTACGCATATAGGTTATGTAAATATTAGCAGCTTGTATTTGCGTGCAACTCACATTTAAATGAAAATGGATGAAGGTCGTTTGAAAATTAGGCAATAAAAAAAAAAATAAAAAATATGTATTGTGACACGTTTAGCCAAAATTTCCTTTGTTCTGAGTGTGCTACAATTTCCAATACAAGAACACTTGTGAAGGGGTGGAGTTATATAACTGTCAGTTACATAACAGTTACAAATGATCTAGTTTTATGGCTCCACCCCTTCAGTTATTACATACGTTCGATATATATATCACAAGACAAATATTTGTTCAAGACAAGAATTTCCGGATCACCATAAAATACGAAAACTTAACCATTTGAAACACTCGTCAAGAGCCCAGCGATAAGTCAAAATGTTTTACTACAAATAAAATGGCACAAGAGAAGACTTCCCTGATAGCTTATTCATGAATCCGTGTTAAACCTCGATTAGAATAACTTCATTAAAAGAAAAAAATGATTATTTTATAGAATTTATTTTAATTTGGTTCTTTTCCATGTTTAAGCATGAAAGTAAACATTGCATCCGTGAAAAATTTGACCACTGCTTTATAGCACCAGAAAGGGGGCCTTGAATTGTACTTAACAAATTTATTCTGCAAACTTTAAAATATATATATATATTGTGACACACAAATCAAAGGTAGAGTTCATGTGGGCAATGATAACAAAATCTAACCACTCGAACGCACCCTCGTCACCCTAAATTCGTTCAGGAAAAATACGTCTTAAAACGGATATACCTTTAATTTCTACATAGGTAAATTTGAATTGTTAGGTTAATATTAATTAACTGGCGACATGAAACCATAATTTGTAACAAATAAATATTGTAATATGCCACGTCAAGCGGTGTGTTCGTTTGGTTAGAATGATAAAATTACTGCCGGTGTTGCTATTTTTTGGTTTTTGCTTTTTAAAATTGAACAAAACTACTGAAAATAATTGACGGGCGTTATATATACCAGAATTGGGCAGTGGAAACTTATGGCGATATTACCTTGCTGGTAGTTTTGCAATGTCTGAGTCAACGTCAGGTTTTGCAACCCTTCAAATGCAAAATATTCATTTTCCACATTCTGGCAAACTTGTGACAAAGTTAAGTCATCTACATCGTCAACCATATCGACATCCAAAAAGTCAATTTCTGCTACATTCATTCCGCAATCTGCTGGCTCTTCCATCTTCAAGTTAAATGTCCGCATCAGCTTGCCATGTGGTCACTTAAAAATTTTTCGCCCCAAAAAACAAGATTTTCATTGCCGGAGCTTTTTAAAAGCCACGTGTCGTAGAAAAACTCGGGCCGACTCGGAACGGTCCGAGTCACAAATCATTTGTTGTATTCTTAAACGTACCATAATTTTTGTATCTGATTTACAAGTGGAGGGTGGGGTTAACTTGTGGCTACGCCACGCGTTAACTCCACCCTCCACTTTTAATTCAGATACAAAAATTATGGTACATTTAAGAATACAACAAATAATACTTATTAGCACAGCTTGCATCAGAATAAATTTCGTAACATATGCGACTATAATTAAAATGACTACGGTGAGTAGTTTCAATTAACACTTAACACATATCTCTATATCAACTTTAAAATTAATAAGCTATTGCGCATGTAGTTCCTGATAGAATCTGCATTCAGAATACAAATGTGGCCATAGAAAGAACAGATGTGTTCCGAAAAGACTTCCGGCGTTCCGAAAGACTACGGAGGTCGTCCAATAGGGGTTCACGCAATAAACTCATAAATCTATTTTGTTTTGGTTCATATTAGAGTTTATACTTCTGTTATTACAAAGGTCTACATTACATGTATAACATTCGATGAATAAAAAATAAAAACACGAGATTCCGATATTAGATACAAAATGATACTTTTCGACCAAATATCACGTGTTCCTAGGTGATAGTTCTCGTATTAGCCCAAGATGCATTGTGGTACATTCTGTTAAATAACGGTCCGCGTTAAAACAGATAAATCAGAGAAAATGATTTGGATTCAAACAAGAAAAGCTTCAAGTGCCGGGTGTAAATTGCAGGATAAAAACAATATATGTACATTGTCGGAAATACAAAATGTATTTATACTCGCTACGAAACAGGAGAAAAGCTCGGCGAGCCTTGGTTTCCGTCCTGTTTCTAAAGCTCGTACAAATAAATTTTATATTTCCCGACAATGTACATATATTGTATATGTATTGAATGACTTGTATACATACGATGTTTGTGTACCGTTACAAATTTTGACACCAAGTCATTCAGCTGTTAACTTGCTGATCATTCCACCAGAATTATGAATTAGATGTTTGACATATATGTCAATGAGACAGCAACCTTACCAAACGAAACCAAAAGAAATGTACAGGTCAACATATATATTGTCTTGAGCAACAGACATGTGTCCAATCAAGGTTTCTGGGTCTAGATCATCCGAGTTTAGAAAAATATTACCAAATTTCTTTTTGACGTAAGTTACTAATGTATATACAAGAAATATATACTAAAGAAATTTATATTTCAATAACCTTAAAGTTTGAAACTTAATTATTGTCTATTCTCGACTTCATAAAACTGTAGTTTAGTTACAATGGAATTGATACATATCTATTAAGATAATAAACAGATACAACGAATATAGATAACAACAAATATTTTTTAATCTGCAAATAAACTCGGACTTCTAAACCGGTAATATCACCTACCGTTCGAAATGGAAAATGGACATATTACAATTTCCGATCAAAAGACGAACGTCAAGCTTAAAGTGTATAAAAGACGATGGTACGTGTTGCTTTTGTTTTCATTGTTTGCTTTCACACAAGGTGGTTTATGGAATACTTGGGGTCCAATTGCAGACTCGAGTGAAGATGCATTTTCACTTAAAGATGCCGATATTGCACTTTTGGCCAACTGGGGACCGATTTCGTACATTGTCGGTGCATTTGCGTCGGCCTGGATGGTGGACAATAAAGGTAATATATATATAAATCTATTAATAATGTTTGCATCTGTTATATAATACGTCCGGTTGGAACACCGACGTTTAGTCTGATGTATCTTCTTATATCAAACTCTACATAAGTAAGTCTTGCAAAAACTCTTTCGGGAGTACAGTTGAATGTAAATAAACTACTGCAGGGTAAACCCCTTCTACGATTCATTTTTTACGCACATATGGAACAAACCTACCTAATTGGTTTATTGTTTATTGATTCTAGTCTTAAATATGTACGAACAAATGCCACTGCATATTTAATAAGCAGCAAAAAACTATGCATAGTACTGTTGATATTTATCTGCGGTAGAAAATATACTTTCAAGCTTACCTCAAAAAAATCTCTGTTTTAGTTCATTTTTTATAATCACATTTTAATGCTAAAACCTGTTAGTTACGAGTCAAATCAAACATTTTTGGGGTAAAAATATTGCTTCCAATTGTTTTAATGTTGTCATGGAGAACACATACAGTCAGTTGCGAAATGTCTTTAAACACCACTTGATAGTTGTCTGCCAATCAAAATCTTAAACTCATTATAAAAACTCTATGTAAAGCAATTATAATTTGAACTCAAACTAACAAGAATTATTTATTTTACGATTTGCGTATTTTCATCACCTAAATCATAATCTAAAGTGCATTTTCAAAGTCTAAAATTAATGTAGATTTTGCCTCCCAACTGTCCGGCTGTCTCGATTCGAGTGCATGGATGAAGAGTCTTATGTAGACAAAACACGATCCCGTTTACTCACTAAAAGCATGGTTACCTTGATTACTTATTCATAACATCAGTGGCGAGAAATTGCCTTCGGTACAACAAGGATTTCAAGGGTAAAAACACTGAAATCTCAAAAACAAAGAATAATGCAAGTCTTTCAAAAGAGAAAAAAGTGGCGACCCCATATGAACAACTATTGGTCTATCGTATTTTTTACTCGTGTGTATGCTTGAAACCGTTGTGCCACGTGTTTATTTTCATACGAGGGATAATTCCCCGATTAAAACGCCAACTTCGAACTTAAAATTATTTATTCACATATAGTATTGTTGATTTATAGTTATTTTCGATATACGAGATAGACAAATGGTTATTTTTTATGATATTAACTTTTTAGATGTAAAAGTTTTCTGTTCTTCTTCCCATTTGAGAGAACAATAACGCATTACACATTGGTATACCTCTCCAGACGACCCTTTTTAAGCGTTGAGGTTTACTATATTTAATTTAAAGATTTGTCCTTGCTCAATGTCAAGTGGCAAATGCTTAATGTATACTCAGGACGAGAACGAATTAAAAATTATTACAATATGTAGGCTGTTCAAAGGAAAGAAGGGTGGGAAATTTGTACGGCCGCTGGAAAATTATCAGGGTATGATAGATGCGGGTAATATATTTTTCCTTGCAACAACCAACCCAAGGACCCTAAAATATTTTAGGCAACGGTTATTTTTATATACAGACAGCGTTCATGTAACACTCTGCCTACACGATAGTACCTATATTAGATTTAACGTCTCTATTGCGACCGGACGTGGCTGTGTATTTATACATCCCGAACAACTTTAAGAAATTTAGCATGAGATAATTTTATCCCCTGACCATATGTATTTAACTCAGTCACTCTTTCTGTTTATATTATTTGAAATACAATACTAGTATTAAAAAGAAATCCACGGAACCCTGTGCCGCGCATTATATTGCTACTCTCTTAGTAGCAAATGTAATGTTGGCTGCCAAAAAATAAATCCATTTATCAGTAAATTACGGTAAGAATAAAAAAAATCTAACTTTTTCTTTAGAATTGTTTCTTTGACTTTGAAGAAGCTTCTGTTAAAGTTTCATAACATTCCATTAAGGTTTGGCAAAGTTATTGATGTCTAGAAAAAAATAATCTCAGACTGCATCTAATTGTTTACTGTCTTTTGCGCTGAATACGGTCTGTTGATTATAAAACCAGCTTCTGTCGCACTACCAATTGAATTCTCCGAAATCTTAAGACGGAAGGACATTTCAGAAGATAAAGCAAGGAAGCATTTAATTATTGTTGTTAAACTTTTTTTTAACAAAACAGTTAATAATATATTACCATTATCTGCATATCTCTAAATATTAATATTCTGAAGAGAATTGAAAAAAAAAAACTATTTTTGTTTTAAATTAGCGTTCTCATCTTAAGAGAGTTTATTTCATAATACAGTGGGATAAGGAGCATAATAAATGCTACAAAACCATATCTCTGAATTCTGGACTCAATGCATCCTTATATCGTATCCCAACGTTACGCAGAACACTTCCATATATATTAAAACAATATGCAATGACGCAGGAGTTATCCCAGTAAATAACGCATAACACTATTCAGTTTATTTAAATCGTAAAAAGTAATGCTAAAAGATTCTTGTAAGCGGTAATACCTAATACCGCATTTTATTGCAAAAAAAATAAATTGAACTGTGAATGGATGTGGAATTGAAAAATGACAAAATCAAAAGCCCAAACACATCACACGAATGGAAAACAACTGTCATATTCCTGACTTGATACACGCATTTCCTTATGTAGAAAATGGTGGGTTAAACCTGGTTTTATAGCTAGCTAAACCTCTCACTTGTATAACAGTCGCATACAATTCCATTATATTGACAACAATGTGTGAACAAAACAAACATACATAATAGGTTAAAATGTCAAACATTGGGTTACAGCAGACAACATTGTGTTATAATCTTAATCACTATAATAACAATCAAATATGTCAACAAAGAAAAACAAAATGGCATATAGACAAAGCACATTAAGCACAAATGAAAGACAAGAATACAAAAATGGCCATAGCACAATAACACAATGGCGTGATTTATAAGGTCTTGTGTTTATGTATTTAACTAAAGGCGGAGATATTGTAATGATAGTTGCAATTTTGACAAGACGAGGAAACTGAATAATAAGTGTAACATAAAATGTGCGTAACAGTTAATTAATTAAAACAAATTAATGAAAACAACACATTATAAATGCCATGTGTCCATACAAACTATAATTGGAGTAAACGTTTCGGTTTAAATTTCTCCCCAGACATGTCTTCGACTTGCACAAAAGTTTTGTTGATCTTAATCGACTGTACTACCGCTACTGAATACAAGATCTTCCCCTTCATGAGTAGTGATCATTAGTAGCAGTGAAAAGCTACAATTAAGTGCAAATAGTCAACAGTTCGTTTGTATTAAACATATACTAGCCTCATGACGGAAACATTGATTGAAAGTGCTACTTTTGCTTAGGTACTTTTTCAGTCGAACTGAACATTGACTCATATTACCCCGGTATTTTTATTTAATTGTGTAGTACTAAATATGTAACTAAATTTTCAAGTGTAGTACTTGTATTTTATGGTACTTTTTTGGTACGAAAGTTTGATTGTACTTTTGAAGTACTGTGAATGCTAGTACTTAATTTTTACCATTAATTTCAAGTCATGGACAGTCAAAGAAGACATGACTTGTGCTTAGACTTTTTAGTCAGTTTTAAGTATTTATACACTACCAGGAATTTACATAGCGTTTACATGTACTGGTAAATAATACCATCAATCAGTGCATTTCTTATCCATCTCTGAGAAATAGTGTTTTCAGAACTAAAATTTTTTAATACTGAAAATTTCAGTAATTTTTCAGTACTGAAAATACAAAAAGGAACGTTCTGGAAATAGGTGGAGAAAATGTTTACAGAGAAATAGGGATAATGCCATGAAAGGAAACATGCTTTAGACAAAGGACTTTTGACATGTTTTAGGTAGAAAGCAGAGAACAATAAAAAAGTTCTCGCTGTGTTGAAGACCCATTGGTGGACTTGGGCTGTTTTCTGCTCTTTGGTTAGGTTGTGGTCTCTTTGACACATTCCCCATTTCCATTCTCAATTTTAAACCAAATTGTTGTTTTTACTTATTCAATTTGGACTAATGTATTCTAAGATATTTATCACGTTGGTGGATATTTAGGACCTTGGGTGCTTTTTCATTGCTTTTAACTGCATAATTACTTCTAGATGTAATTGACTTCAATATCCTGTTTAAAGGGTTGCTATTTCATGTTCATTTACCTAACGAATCCTTTTATTCCAATTATGTATTTTTTTATATATGAAAATGCAGTGAATAAGTATAGATCTTTTTCGTCCGATGCGTTTTTCTGGATTTACCTTCATCAGGAACGCTCAAGGCAAATGATATATAAGAACCGAAACATGACTTGTGAAGAAATATATGACCAAAAGGGACATAAAATGATAGCGCAATCCATCGTATGTCTTAGTGTGTTAATAATCTATAAATAGACAATATGAGAAAGGTATGTTATAAAATGTTTAAAGGGGCATTAGCTGTGAAATTCATGTAAACCGATCGCGATTTGACTCAAATTCTCATATTTGATTTATAACATACTAAAACGTATATCCAAATTACAAAAAGTCTAAAATAAACAATACACAATGCATGGACTCGATAATATGTATCAACATTTCGTGTGTAGTTTTGTCTAGACGCCATCTAATTAACCATCGAGATGACCTCCGAAGACTGCCGACGGTCATATAACCCTATATAATCATGAATATAAATATAAACAGATAGTGACCACGTGCAATTGGATTTTTCTTAGTCTGTTTGATATCATATTGTAGGTTAAAAAGTATGTTAGTCATCGTTTTTACCTGTATAAGCATGATTTTGTGTGTAGATCAAATCAGTCAACCAAATGGTTCATCCTTGTTTCACTTTCAATGTTGACATTCGTTTCCTTTTAATAGCTGAATACATGCGTTACTCATGTACAGCTAAGGGGTTAAATTGAAGGTCACATGAATATGGATTCAATGAGGTCGAATTATTCACTTGCAAGTGAAGAATTCATCAGACATGTTTCTTAGCTTATTTTGACAAAATTGAACCAAATTGGCTGCTAAAAGCGAATTATTTATACACTATTTCACTTTCATTACTGATTGAACAAAGCAAAATATCATATATTTTTTTATCTCGTAGCTAATGCCCCTTTAAGTTGAAGTTATAATAAGTCATTTTAGTATCCGGACATTATAAACAAGACATACATATACATTGATAGAAACTTTAGATAATTTTCTAACCGACAACTTCCTTAACTGGTACCATCCCTCCCCCCCCCCCCCAAAAAAAAAGCCAAATCAAATAAGGATCAAATAAGCAATTAGTATATTAAATACTGAAGCTTTTCATCTTTTCAATAAACACTCAAATCAGATCTGTTTTAAACATTTTCAAGTTTTATGTTTACTCTGTAGTTTCACACGGTGATTTTGTGTAATCTACAGCGCTATTTTAACAAAGTCACGAAGTGGTGTACATCTTTTTCCAATTTTCCACCTTTTCTTCTGTATTGATAGTTATTTTATGTCCAGTGGCAAATATTGAATAAATATATATTGTCTGCTTTGTATTTGTCAACGTGTTTGCTTATAAAATAAGATAGGACAGGAAAACATGTTACCTTACACTAACACATTTATCTGATTCCGAGCAGACACTTACTTCCAAACATAACGTGTTCGACAGAAAAAAGGCAAATATTGATAGACCCGGGACGATCTCATGCAGTTAATGCTTGCATAGCAGTCCAAATTCCTCCCTTTTTGTCCCGGTCATCCTACTAGTACCTTGCAGAACCTACTAATTATAGAAATGAATTTATTTTTGGCCTAAATATGCTTAAAATAGCAAGCAATAACAAATTCACGAGATAGTTCAGTTTCCGTTGCTAAAATTTACTGCTAAATGAAATATATCCACCAGTAAATCAGTTATGATTTGTTTAAAGAAGCGATCCCTAACTGGGGATTTAATTTAAGAGTATCAAATGAACATTTTTAATACTCTGTTTATTTTCCTCATGAAATCTTGTATGCATTATAGTCATGCATGTATGTTATTTACTGTTAGTCCGACTACTTCGATTGTTTCTGAATCGGAATTTGAGATAATGCTTAACGCAGCTGTCATCTAAAGCACATCATTACACCTGCAAGAAGCTACAAAATTAATGGCGACGCCCCTTCCTATTTCAGGTCTACGGTTTAGCTGTCTGCTTTGTTCATTTCTGATTGTTATAGGGACTGGAATACGATGCATTACAAGGGAAATTGAATATGTCAAATGGTAAGAAATGATAAATAAATAATTGGAAGTCAACAGATAAAATGTAACAAAATCAAAAGATATCCAAAACAGATTAAAGGAAAAAAGGATAGAAAATAGGTATCCGTTAAACCTACAATGTGAAACACGACCATCATGAACAACACATGACTATAATTAAAACCCCTTAAGGATGATTTATTTAAAAATAAAGGAAAGAAGTAGGATAACAATCTATTATAGGTTTATCATGTTTGTTTTTTGCATTTTCAGTTCATTGAAATATATGTTCGTTGTTTGCGTGATTCATACGGTGTGAATCCATTATGTGTTTTTCAGAGGAGATGATTGTGTCTGCTTCATTAGGAAGAATTGTTAACACGTAAAGAAGATATTAAAGCACTAAATAATTATAGTGTATATAAAATATATTTGCAGTTTTACTTTTATGTTGAAAATGTCAAACACGTAAATTAGGCATAATCGTGCTTTTAATCATTTTGTTGTTGCTAAAAATACGAACTTGAATTGATTTAATATTGCTGGCTAGTTTTAGAAAAACAAAGATAGATTAATTGTTTTGTTTTTAATCAATTCATAATTTCTTTTTGTCAGTGCATAAAACCCGTTACAAATTTTCATCAATTCTTCCAAGTATATTGCTTTGTTAAGAGTTGAATACCACTCTGGAATAACACAAAGTATGTTGACCTATACATGTCTTTTCTTTTTTGTTATTGGGTCTCTGTCGTATTGACGTATTTTCTACATTTCCTTTTATTCATACCCATCAATTTTACTGTAACACTATTTATATTCCAGGACCATTAATATAGGACAATCTTTAAATGGACTAGCTGGACCGATTGCCATGGGTGGACCACCTCTTGTTTCTGCAACATGGTTTCCATTGCACGAGAGGACAACTGCTACAAGTCTTGGATTCTGTATGAACCTTATAGGAATTGCAGTATCATTTTTGTTAGGTATTGTCTTACTTGTAAATTGTAACTGGATATGAAATTAGCTAAACTATAATGTCAAACTTCGATCTTGTTAGTGATTTAATACAAAGGATATTGACATTAGTTAAAAAATTATATTGCTTTTATCAGCTTTTAATTTTTACAAGTGATATCTCTGTAAATCACCGAAAAATATCAAATTGCGTCTTTTACATAAATATACTATATAATGAAAACAACATCACATGATGAGCAGGTTCAACAGGCTGTTAAGTAAGATACGAAGATGTGGTATGATTGTCAATTAGACAACTATCCAACAGTTTCCAAATGACGCGGATATAAACATTAAGCAACTATAGGTCACTGTATGGTTTTTACAATGAGCAAAACCCATACCTTAGAGTTCACGATAAAAGGTCCAGACAAGACAAAATGTGAAAGAAGTAAAAAGAAAAACTAACGGGCAGATTATGACAAAATTACTATCGATGTTCTTTAGTAAAATGATATGCATTGAAGAGTTGTATCCTCTGTGTCTATTCAAGTTTGATACTTGTGGTAAAATCAATGAAATCTTATAATCAACATTTATAAATGTATGATGCTTTTAAAAAATGTTAAAAATATATTTTTAAATCGCTCATTTGCGATGAGTGGTTTATAGACATAAACTTTAACATGATATTCCGGTAAAATTTAATTCTAAATAAAGGGTCGATTTTTTAAAACTAAAATACTTTTGTTTTAAACATATTCATTTTATTTTGTGTCAAAGCAGAAGCTTTTCCGCTTATGTATAAGTTAATCAATTTTACACTAATAAGATTGTTAATATATATCTATTTTAGGTCCATATGTTGTCTCAAACACGTCGTTTAAGGAGACAGCAAACAGGTATAAGCCAATGATTTTTCCAACCAAATAGCTACATTTAATTTTATTTTCGCTACAAAAAATAGACCTGGTATTGTATTAATAGTTGCAGTTTTTGATTTATCGATCTGTTAGGTTTTACTTGGTTAAATATTCCGTTAAAATATATAATTTTAGAGAGAATATATTTGATGAAAGAATGTTCAGCATACTGCAGTTATAAACTGTATATGATTTTTACATATCTTTGCTGTTGCTTTTTTATCATTAAAATAATTTGAAACCGATTTCTAACAATAGGAATTATTGCCACTTTCTTTTATCGTTACCCCCCCCTCCCCCCCCCCCAAAAAAAAAATAATCACCAAATAAACGGATTTTATGTTTACTTTTTACTGTATATAAGTAATCTGTCTAATATTTGTATAGGAATTACACAGACAATACGACAGAATCTATGAATATGACAATGTACATTTCTGATATGACAGAAGAAAATAGAAAGACGGAACGAGGACAAATAATGCTTTTGATGTACATTGGTAAGCGGAATCGTACTATGTGCGTCATTTTAAAGATTTACATAAAAATAGTATGTTAACCTTAATTAAATAATAAGGAGGTGTGGTATGATTGCCAATGAGACAGCTATCCATCAAAGTTCAAATGAAGTAGAAGTAAGCAATTAAGGCAACCGTACGAATATCAGCAATGAGAAAAACCAATACCGTATAGTCGGCTATAACTAACGGCCTAATTCATAACAAAACGAATTACGAAAAAAATATATGACAGACATGAACCAACGACAACCACTGAACTACAGGCTCCTGACTTGGAACAGGCACATAAATAATGTTGCGGGGTTAAACATGTTTGAAGGCGCCAACCCGCCCTTAACCTGGAACAGTTGTTTAGCAGTACAACATAAGAACAAACTATAAAAATCAGTTGAAAAGGCTTCAGATCGATACAAAGCAGTAAAACATCTAACAAAAACACAGACCAGACGTGGCAAGGTATTTATACATCCATCACAACACAAAAGACACAAAGTATAGACCTGAGAGTACTCGTAAGTTTGTCTTATGAATGCATTGAAGTAAGGTAACAAGATCAAGCCAGATAAAATATTCCAGAGAAATCTGGCTTATAAGATAAGTATAAAGATCGGTAGTACAGCCAATAAAATAAAATCTTAAATGTAGAATAAAACCTTATCCTATGAATGAAAACTGACATTGTAGAAAAGTTAAACATACATAACTTAAAGAATTTTGGAAATACCTTCACACGAAAATGTTACATTTAAAAAGTAGGAGTTTCCAGTTCATAATGTATGTAATCGTAATAAACTAAAGTTTAAATTTCCTCAGTCAAAGTTGACAATAGACGTACTTTTCTGCTGATCGGGCCATTTTTGCTATATATGTTGTAGATTTTATGCTTCCAAACTTTTGGTCTCTAGCGTATCTGAATATGATGATTGGTTATTTCAGAAACATATAGGCGCTCGGAAATCGATACCATACGTTTTATTAACTACCTATACCTTATGTTATACACAATATGCTATATTGAAAAGATTTTGAATGTACTTTATAAATATATGTAATGTTAATTATTCATTTCAGAATGCGGTTGGGCTGTGTTTTTATTCTTGCTGATCGCTGCATATTTTCCTGCAAAACCGACATTACCCCCATCGAAAACTGCTGGTATAAAACGAATCGCCTTCAAAGTAGGCATGAACGCCATTTTCAGGTAATTTATATTCACGATAAAATACTCGGGATGGTTTATATATTACATTACCATTCCCATATATTTGATTTGGTTCTTCTATTAATCTAAATTTTGAAAGTTACTTAATCAACATTAAGCCTTGATATATAAAAATAGAATCTGAAGCTGACCGATATACTGATATACTTTAGGTCATGGTAGACTTAAACACACCTAAATGTAAAAGGTGAACCCGAATGACACTTGCCCGATTTGATTATAACCAAATAATTTTCAGGATAAAAATAAAATATTGATTAGCAGCAAGTGAAAACGAATATTCTGCCCGATTCTTTTTTCTGCCAACCTCCCCCTTCCACCCAGAATATCAAATGGTCGGGACCTGATGTTAATTTCCGTTTGGTGGGGTTCGTGTTGCTCAGTCTTTAGTTTATCTATGTTGTGTGTTGTATACTGTTGTTTTTCTTTTGTTCGTTTTTTCGGTTTTTGCCATGGTATTGTCAATTTGTTTTCGACTTATGAGTTTGGACTTCCTTTTGCCATCTTTCTGTTGGTTTTAATAACAGTGTGCTCTTTTTGTCAAGAAATCAATTCCGGAAGCTGTCCAAACCCCTTCCTATATTTAATCACGTAATATCACTGTGTATCATCGCCACCGGAAATTGGGTACTAACGAAGCGGAGAGAAATGGAAAAAAAAGTAAACAAGGTAAGAATTCATTCAATTTAAAGCATTTCTACTGATTTGACGAGGGTACCGCTTAACAAATGATCTCCTGATATATAATTCTTAAAATTATTAGGCCGATAAGTACAAAATTAAGACAAGATTTTGTGTTATACGCAAGAACTTGCCACTTAGTACCTGAAAATTTCGAGGTCGATCGTCCTCTGTCGCCCCATTGGCAAGATATTCAACTGTTTTTCATTATTTTTCCAGACACTTTTTTAGATTATTATAGTGTGGCATCATATTTACTGAACTTTGTTGTCAAAATGAACGTTTTTAAAGAATATAGACCATAAAAAATAAAGTCTAGGGTACGGCAACTTGCTCATGTTGACAAATTTACTGTATGGCAACTTGTTTTCAACTGTATGGCAACTTGCTAATTTCAAAATATTTATTTGCCGTCTTTTTAAAAAAAATAAAGTATTAGGTTCAAAAATCTAATTATGCATTTGATAAAAAAACAATTCGCTTGACACCATTTAAGATGTATACACCATATAAGGCTTGAACACAGTCCTATTACATCTTTTACATACCTGATGTATACAATATGAAAACGGCATATACAAAAGCTGGCAAATGTTGTAACTTTCGGATATGCATGTCACTGTTTTACTCACCTATTGTTCTGCCCTGACGTAGCGTTAAATGTTACCCATGTCCGTCCGACCCGTCTCTCCCGTCCGTCCAGAAAGTCCCAATAATTGGTTTCCGTTCTCTAACTTTAGTATGCCTTAACCAAATGTTTTAAAACTTATGCTTATCATCACAAAACACAGATCAAGTTATAAATTGGGTAGCGTCACTGTTACCGTTCTTGAGTTATGCCCTTTTATAAATGAAAAAAAGCTAAAGCTGTCGTTTCTGTTCTCAAACTTTAGATTGCCTCAACCAAATGTTTTAACCATACAACATTAGTCAGCATTCGCATATACGTGATGAACATTTCGGGGATGGGTTGTGGGTGGAGAGAAGGAAGGAGGTAATGGCAGGAGAATTTTTCCGCATTGAATATTTAGAACCATTAAGTGAATGAATTCTCTTTCAACTTTCAGATAAAATGAAATATAAATGAATTATCATTCTCTGCAAAAAAAAATGTTGTATTGCTACACCACGGCACTATGTTAAGGGAGGTTTGAGTGCTCACAAACATGTTTAAGCCCGCCTCAATATACATGTGTCTGTCCCTGGTCAGGAACATGTAATATAGCGGCTGTCGTAAGTTGCTGCCTGACATATTTGTTTATGATTTTGTCATAAAGCAGGCAATTTTTATACGGTATGGGTTTTGTTCATTGTGAAGTGTAAAGTAACCAATGGTTGGTCAAATCTATTTCATTTGGACTTTGTTTGAAAGTCCTCTCAGTGAAAACCATTGCACGTCTCCTTTTTCAATTAATGTTATTGTGTTATTTGTAAAAGGCAGATACAGCCAATATATTAGAATAAAGAACATTAATTTTATAAAACAAAACTTCATCTCTATATAGTAAGAAATGAACAAGCTCGGTGGCTAACACTGTTTAAATTTAAAAAAAATATTAACCTTAGATTAATCATTTTTGGAAAGAATGAAAGAAGAATCCGATACAAGGGATACAAATCCGGCTGTGGCTACGGCATAAACTATTTATATAAACTTTCTACTTGAGAATAAAGATGACTTTGTATGAAGTTTTCTTTGGTTGTCATCTTAATATTATGTACTTATTAATACAATTCCAAAAGCTAGCATCTTCGACTTGTAAGTTTAAAGAATTATAATGAAATAACATCTAATAAGGACAGGTTGAAATAATTTTGAACCCTGATGGTACATACTCATAAATCTTTTGGAAAAATCAACGTAAATTTAAATGTTGATTTGATACCGTTCATTTATTTATTTGCCTTCGTAAACAGTTTTGTTAAAATACCGAAATTGGTAAATTTTTATCGTGAACGAATAAGTCGGGTACACCTTTTTACATTCAGGCGTGCTTAAGTTGCACTTTTTTCTTCTTATTAAGAAAAATGATTTACTGTTGATTTTGAAACTCTATGAATTCACATTTATATTCAACCAAACAGATAGGCCGAGATCCATACCTTTATAAGTTTTAAAACAGAGAAGGTGTGTTTGAAAACAAATAATCACGTACTGCTATATCTTTTAAGGCAAATGCAAGTCTTACTTGTATTTATTATATAATTTTAATTGGCACAATATCACATTAAAATTTACTGAGAAATATTATACAAAAGTAATCATGAAAATGTACTACTGTAACAATGAAAATTCGGACGAATACACTCCTTTTCACTACCCATCCATCGACTCATTTAAGTTTAGGCCAAACAGCCTTAGCAACTTTTTTTTTTATTATTTTTTCCCTGTAAATAAAAAGATTGATTGAATTTACTTAAACTAAAAAAAAGACAATCTTATTTTCAATAAGAAACAAGAAAATTAATTCGAAACACAATTCATGATTTATTTCTCCTAATTTTCAATGAAAACAAAGTATTTTCTTCACTTTTCTTTTTATAAATTAACAAATTATTCATTTCAAAAATTTGAAAAATAAACAATAAACAATGTTGAAGACCGTACCTTGACCTATAATGGTTTATTTTTATAAATTGTGACTTGGATGGAGAGTTGTCTCATTGGCACTCATACCACATCTTCCTATATCTATTTAACCCAGCACATTCTTTATGTGTCTGTCCGAAGCCACGAGCCTGTAGTTTGGTGGTTGTCGTTGGTTCATCTCTATCATATTAGTTATATTTCGTAAATTGTTTTTTATGAGTTAGGCCGTTAGTTTTCTTGTTGAATCCTTCCACAATTTTCATGTCGGGGCTTTTTATAGCCGACTGTAAGGTACGATTTTTCGTTGTTGAAGGCCAAACGATAGCATATAATTGCTTACATACACTTTATTTGACCCTGGTGGATAGTTATCTTATTTGCAATCATACAACATCTCCACTGTTTATATTAAAAAAACCCAGCACCAACAAAGGATGAATGGTCGGTTTTTTTTTATTGAACTTACCAAATTTCACCCTGACAACAAATAAGACAACAGTCGTTAGTATTATAACGATATATGAATTTATTTAGGATAATATGGTTGAAAAAACCTTTTTGTCTTTAACAACACAAAGTCAAATAGAGGTACGCAACGACGACTTCTGAACGAAATTGACGGCATATATTTTATAATATTTGATAATTAGTTTATTTTGTATATTTGTAAGCCGGTAAAGTTTTGATACAGCCAAAATTTCGTCACTTGATATTATCTAAGCAGTGATTAATTTCATCTTTAAATTACAATATATTGCAAGACGCCGTACAGACAAAAGTTGTTATTTTGCAATTCGCCGTACAACGTCCTGCAATTCGCCGTACAATAAACAAACAATGTTTTGGTCCATATTCTTTAAAACATCTTTATGACAACAGATTTCAGTCAATATGATGTCACACTATCATAATCTAAAAACGTGTCTGGAAAAATAATGAAAAACAGTTGAATATCTTGCCAATGGGGCGACAGAGGACAATCGACCTCGAAATTTTCAGGTACTAAGTGGCAAGCTTTGGAGTATAACACACAATCTTGTCTTAATTTTGTACTTATCGGCCTAATAATTTAAAGAATTATATATCAGAAAATCATTTCTTAAGCGGTACCCTCGTCAAATCAGTAGAAATGCTTTAAATTGAATGAATTCTTACCTTGTTTACTTTTTTTTCCCATTTCTCTCCGCTTCGTTAGTACCCAATTTCCGGTGGCGATGATACACAGTGAATATGAAAACAAACCAATATCCAAACATTTGATTATGTATTGGATATTTTTTTCTCTAGTATGAAAAATTGCAAGTAATCAAATTACGTGAAAACATTTATTGTTTATTTTAAGTACATTTAAAATAACTTCTCAGTATTGTAAAATATATTGAAACATATATTAAAACAGATATTATATTTCAGATCAAAACCGTTTTGGTTGATATCGTTGATCTATAGTATTTCTTTAGGAGTTTTCAATGTTTGGCAGGGCGTCCTCGATGTCAACTTAAAAACACACGGGTTCAGTCAGGTATGTTATAACACTTAACACCTTATAAGTAGATCAGGAACTGCCAGTCACCACACAAGAGCACATGTGTAGTATTTAAGAAATGTCATGCCTATTTGTATTTTTTTCTTTTATCCATGTTGTTGTCTTTTTTATTTCGCTCTTGGTGTTTCTTAAGTTTGCCTCGTGTAAATTTAATGAAACTCATACACAATCCGAAGAACTACAACACACAGAAAGAGTTCGAATTTGGGCAGTGAGTCATTTACCGTTCTAGGGTTATATTCTTTTTAACTTTGCAAAGCTTGAACGGGCATTCGTGTCCCCAGACACATTATTCTTTTATTTCGTCAATTTCTTATAACGAGTGAGGGTATACTTTCTACAATAGCGAATGAAACATTTTGTTACGCCCCACCTACGATAGTAGAAGGGGCATAATGTTTTATGGTCTGTGCGTCCGTTCGTTCGTCCGTCCGTCCGTCTGTCCCGCTTCAGGTTAAAGTTTTTGGTCAAGGTAGTTTTCGATGAAGTTGAAGTCCAATCAACTTGAAACTTAGTACACATGTTCCCTATGATATGATCTTTCTAATCTTAATGCCAAATTAGAGTTTTTACCCCCAATTTCACGGTCCACTGAACATAGAAAATGATAGTGCGAGTGGGGCATCCGTGTACTATGGACACATTCTTGTTTGAATAGTAATTTCCAATAAAATTATTTACTTTAACTTTTGTATATATATTTGCAGGAGGAAGCTGGGTGGTTGGGATTTTCATCTATAATAGCTGGATGTCTCTCCAGTGTTATAATATCGAGGTGAATAAAGCACCAGTTAGTCATTTTTAAAATTTCTGTAGTAGAACTACTAGTGTTTTAAACCAGTATTAAATATTTAATAAGGAAATGTGGTATGACTGCCAATGAGACAACCGAGTTTAAACGACGTGCATGTACGCAATTATATATAGGTCACAGCATACAAAAGTTTTTTAAAAAGCTTACAGTAAGTTTTATAAGCAATTAGACTGGTTCTGGTATGGATAATTATTTATAATATATACAAATTATTGGAATAAGAATATATGGATATAGATGGATGAAAGCGCTAGACATTTAAAGGCACTTCAACCAACTTACTATTGTTTATTTTTTCCTTCATAAATTTATATATATTTGCATTAGATTCTTTTCAATATATTTGTAATCGATTCTGTTCAAAAAGATGTGTTAATGTTGATACCTTTTAATTTTGTATTCATATTCGAAGGGTATCTACACGTCTCAATCTTCAAAATCGCTTATCTAAAAATACTACCATCGCTAATATTTTTATGTTTAGGGGCCAGCTGAAGGACGCCTCCGGGTGCGGGAATTTCTCGCTGCATTAAAGACCTGTTGGTGACCTTCTGCTGTTGTCTGTTCTATGGTCACATTCCCCATTTCCATTCTCAATTTTATATGAATGTGGAAGTTGTCAATGGACATGAAAACAAAGAAAAACTTTGTATTTGCCACACTCTTAAGATGAAGATCAATGGCGATGGTTCATTTAATTTCAGCATAATACCGCAATTAATTCTTCTAAAGCAAATTACAAGGATGAGAAGAAATTATGAATTTAAAATGTGTTTGATGGTTTTGTTACATTAAGATTTGTAAAGCGAATAAATAATATGTTTAAGGGCGAATACAATCCAATCACAGTATATGGAAAAATACTTCAGAAGCAGATGAAAAAAAATATTAATATATATAGGACAAAGTACTTAGTACTCATTACTGTGATTAAAATTACTTTCCCAGAAACTTGCTTTTCAAAAGTTCTTGTTCTTAATAATTATTTCCCGAATGAAATTCTGATTATGAATATTGCACATTTGACGCTAGCTGTTTTGTAGAGTTTTTTTTATAGCTTCTATTTATTCGAAAACGTATTCAAAGCACAAGTTTTGTCGCCATTATCTTATATTCGTTAATCTAGCGTATACAAGAAAAAATCATACAAATGTAGATATACAATGTATGAGAAAGATTTAGGCGGGCCTTGTCCAAACATATTTTATTTTGTCAGGACTCCGTAGAATTTACAGAAAGTAGATTTTTAATTTCAGTTCATAAGTTAACAAGTACGAAGCTTCTTTTCTTTCAACTTAGAAGAGAGTTATAATTTCGACAAATTCTTTGAAGACTATGTGGAAATCTATGTCTTTTGATTTGATGTGACATTTGATTTGCCGTCTCATTGGCATATAATAAAAACTCAATGCAATAGACTTTTTTCATATTACCGACTTTTAACTCCGGATTTTATCATTTTTCGACAGGTTACCTACTATGTTGTAGGACATCCTGGTACTCGGTCGTGTGAGAGCAACCTAAAGAAGTAAAATCAGGATTATGATTGGTACAATTTAGAGGTGAAATTTACTGTTTTATGTTTTCTTCATACGACAAAATATTTTGTAATCAGTAAACTTTCCGCCCAAATTGCACCGATTATATGTTTGATTTTACTTCTATTGGTTGCTCCTACTTGACCGAGTACCAGGATGTCTTACCACAGAGTAAGTAATCTGTCGAAAACTGATAAAATCTGGAGGCAAAAGTTGGTAATATGAAAATAGCCTATTGTATATTTCAGCAGGTAAACTTTTCGCTTTAACGCTGCAATGACGTCGGTTAAGGGCATACGATACAGTGTTGATCCCACGGTGAATTTTTGACGAAAGTTTGCACGCAAAAGTGGATTTTTGTAAAAACATCTGGAATATCTTCTCTACATAAGTGTGCTTTGAATTTATGTAACAACTCTTTGGAAATTATTCATTTTTATCCCATTTTCATGATTTTAGTCAAAGAAAGGCATTTTTTGCTGTATATGTATTTAATTTAAAAAAAAATCATCGGTAATTTATTCATAAAAATTGACACAAATAGTCTTCATGCATAATCAAGCCAAATGTCATTTTTAGAAAGAGGGGTCCATGAACTCGTTTTCAAGTTAAATTAGTTTGAATAATAAAAATCTGTCTAAAATGCATCTTTTCCCGATATGTCATAGTTTGACGTCGTAACATGTATGTTAGCAACGTCATTACTTCCCCTGTAACTGTATCGTATGCCCTTAACACACATTTGATAGCTAGGATAACATTCAAACATTCCTCAAACGGGAAGCCATAAAAAAGTCTAAATAAAGGACAAAGAATATTTGCACCAATCAACATTTATTGAAAGACTAACGTCAGTTATACATGTATTTCTTTAGTTTTAAAATTCTTCATTTTAAAACCATTTCAACTTATTTTCTAGATTCGCTGATATTTTCAACAAACATTTGCGCATGTTCTTAATCTGTATTTATATTGGAAGTTTTATCGGATTTTTGTGGTTTACACTTCTAGTCAACGACATTATTCCTAATTCGACAGGTAAAAATCAAATTAATTGCTTATTTAAAACACGTTTCCTGTTTCGTAGTCAATGAAACAATCACCATATGCACCAAATATCCTTTCAATTAAGTTAATACATTGAATACTTCCTTGAAGTGCAATAATTATATCAGAATATTACAGCGAGCGGTTGCTTTTTTTGTCTCATGAATATTGAATATTTCCTCGTTGTGCAATACTTATATCAGAATAACAAGATGGTTATTACAGCGAACAGTTGCTTTTTTGTCTCATGGATATTGAATATTTCTTCGCTGTACAATAGTTATGTTCGGATAACTAGATGATGATTACGGCAATGTTTGGATAACCAGATCATGATTATGGCAATGTTCGGATAACCAGATCATGAGTATGGCAATGTTCGGATTACCAGACCATGATTATGGCAATGTTCGCGGATAACCAGATCATGATTATGGCAATGTTCGGATAACCAGATCATGAGTATGGCAATGTTCGGATAACCAGACCATCAGTATGGCAATGTTCGGATACCAGATCATGATTATGGCAATGTTCAGATAACCAGATCATGATTATGGCAATGAGCATTTTCTTTTCTCCCTCACAGATGTTGAATATATCACAGAAAATACAAGAAATACAAAAGGAAATAACAACGAAAAATGATATAATAATAATTCAGTTAATTGAAAGAAATGCATATGAATAACTTCATAAAGATTATTACCGAGGTTGATTGGTTGGAAAAATGGATATTGTTTATTAATAAATAAAAACTTCCCTACACATACTTGACAAGCTAAAAGCTAAGATACAGCGCTTAATTGCCGCTCTTCATCTAAAAGCTACACTGAGCAAGTAGGTCTTCAAAACGATACCTGGTACCTTTGCTATTTCGTCTATCGAAAAGATTTTAAAGATAACTAGAATGCGTAACCGTCGACTCTGCGGATGAAATTTGAGGAAAATTATAACCTGCCAATAAGACAACTATCAAACAGAGTTCAAATGACACTGCAACAATAAACAAAACCCATAACCCTATTTTCAGCTATAAAAGACCCGAACACGTGAAATAATCGGCACAAAGCACAAAAACAACTAATAACTATATTAAAACAAAAGATGGACAGTCCCGATCTAAGTTTACTAACAGTTTCCGAAAGCCAATAAAAACTACTAAATGAATTAATCATCTAACATTTTAAATTCATTCCGAAAATCTGTCAAAATGTACCGTGTTTACTAATTAAAAACAATTTTTTCATATAATAAATTTTTGCAGAACGTTGAAAAGTCACAAATGAAACTTCACAGTTGTTAATACGTTTTCTAGAC
Source organism: Mytilus californianus (assembly GCF_021869535.1). Taxonomy (NCBI): domain Eukaryota; kingdom Metazoa; phylum Mollusca; class Bivalvia; order Mytilida; family Mytilidae; genus Mytilus; species Mytilus californianus. The sequence continues at coordinate 49,350,204 of NW_026262745.1, read as the reverse complement.
AACTACGAATATCAAGTTACTTCTGATATCTTCATTGAGACTAATAACGAATGTGTTAGGCATACATGCTAGAAATAACGAATGTGTTAGGCATACATGCTAGAAATAACGAATGTGTTAGGCATACATGCTAGAAACACCGAATGTGTTAGGCATACATGCTAGAAATAACGAATGTGTTAGGCATACATGCTAGAAATAACGAATGTGTTAGGCATACATGCTAGAAATACCGAATGTGTTAGGCATACATGCTAGAAATAACGAATGTGTTAGGCATACATGCTAGAAATAACGAATGTGTTAGGCATACATGCTAGAAATACCGAATGAAAACCGTGAAACATCGTCAGTATCTTTTTACTTCATTAGCACGTACACTCATGAAGCATAATGAAAACGGATCATAGTCTCAAGAAGTCAAGGGATGAATGTGATATACCTTAGAATTTCTAATATTGTAACTTAACTATTGTAGATGATAATCAGGGTATGATATAAATGCACAAAATATATTATGAATTATTATACATCTATGTCGTGCATTCTGCCGATATGTTTAGAGTATAAAATTGACACGCTGATCAAAGAAAATTTCGAAATATTGAAATATTTTTTCCCCATTTCTTAGAATATCCTTTTTAATATTATATTTGACTACCTTGCATATTTTTCAGTATCCTTGTATGTTGCCATAATTCTTGGAACGATATGCTTACAAGCAGCGTCACCATTATATTTTGAAATGGCCTGTGAAGTGTGTTATCCAGTGTCAGAAGGTCTAACTAACGTGTTTCTAACAACCATGTGTAATGTTGGTAGTTTTATATTTTTGCTATTGCAAATGATTCCAAGTATAGGTAAATACATCCTTCAATTATAACTAGAAAATAAAATGAAACAATCGCAGGTGCGGATCCAGGATTTAAAAGCTCTATAAGGGGGACCTGGGCCCCCTGACACCTCCCCCTAAATCCGCCTCTGAGTCGTACACAATTTGCTGCACTCGGAGTTTTTTTTTATCTAGATTGATAAATTATTAATAGTTTGCTAAAACTAAAGCTGTTTTACCTGTCTACAGACATATATAATAATAAGAAGATATGGTATGATTTCCAATGAGACAACCCTCCACCAGAGACCAAATGACATAGAAGTTAACAACTATAGATTAACGTGCGGCCTTCAACAATGAGTAAATCCCATACCGCATAGTCGGCTATAAAAGGCTCCGAAATGACAAATGTTAAACAATGAACAAAACAAATTTGACATACAGCAATAAACGACAACCACTAAATTACAGGCTCCTGATTTGGGACAGGCCGTTACAGAATGTGGCGGGGTTAAACTTGTATGATTGCGCTAACCCACCCCCTCCCCCCCGGGACAATGGTGGAATAGTATAACATATTAGCAAACTGCGCTGACCTTTAGTTGTTAACTGCTATGTCATTAGGTCTCTGGTGAAGCGTTGTCTATTTGGCATTAATACCACATCTTCTTACTTTTATATATAAACATCAGTTGAAAAGTTGGTCTTAGACAGGTTCGGCTGAACTGTACAAGCCGTAATGCTCTCAAACTTCTTTTTTATTTATTTTGCTTTCCAAAATTTTGTACTTGAGCGTAGTAGATGAAGTTTATTGTCGGGTGAACAGAAAGTCTTTTAATTTAACAAAGTACTAAGTAGAACGCTTACGAGGATCTATATGGAAAAAAGACATTCCTTTTTAAATAAATGTATGAGTATTGTTGATATTCGCATATCACATTTCGAAAATAATTTAGAAATAAATAAAAGAGTAAGTAATACGCCCATTTCTAGGATTAAAAACAAAATTCAAGTACTATCAAATCGTTTTGTGTTCGTACCGGCCGACAAAGCAGCCAACAATATGACGTAAATACTACACGGAAGTCCTTAAAAATGAAATTATACATTCAACATGTTCAACTACATTCAAGGCCGTACGCTCCACCGAGAGTCATATAGTAAATAATCATGTCACTACCACAGCTCAGCTTAAGGCCTCCTCGGAACATTTGAAGGTCCCCACTATGTATTGGTTACATAATTTACACAAAAAACCGTAAAATATCGTTTCATCTCGGCCTCTAGTAAGTGTTCTACTACTAATCTTTCGGTTCTTTTAACGAGTTCCTTAACTACTATCAAAGAACTTATCGTTAATTTTTGAAATAAAACATATGAAAACAGTGGAATTAATCATTTTTGGATTGTAAAAATTCTTTGGATGTTTTAGATAAATTACGTGCTTTTGATGGTCCTCTTGATTCGGTTGACAGTTTTGAATTTTCCATTCTTTATACCACACTTCCATATAATCTTATCAAACAAAAGTTTTCCTATCTAATTAAATGGTCGTTTGATAAATCTGGTTGCAAATTTATTTGCTGCAACTCATATAAAGCCTTTTTCTGTAATGAGAAAGGTAAATATGCTAGATATACTTACTGGAGATGTGATGAGATGACCCAGGCACTAAATTTTCTCCTTGACAACATTTATGTACATTTCGGCAATACAAAGTTTATCGACAGATAGTAGGTATTCCTATGGGCACCAATTGTGCCCCTTTAATAGCAGACGTGTTCTTTTACTGTTATGAATCACAGTTTATGGCCAAACTCAGTAAAGAACCGTCTAAATTCCATTTAATTGATAAATTCAACAACACTTACCGTTATCTTGATGATATTTTTTCGTTAAATAATCAAGAATTCTCTAAATATACTGCTGAAATTTACCCAAAGGAACTTACTTTAAATAAATCTAATATCAACAGCAATAACTGTCCTTTCCTAGATTTAGATATTTCAGTATAACACCAGAAACTCTATACAAAAATTTACGACTTAAGGGATGATTTTTTCTTTCCCTATTGTTAATTTTCCCTTTTTGGACGGTGATGTTCCTTTGGCACCGTCTTACGGTGTTTATATATCCCAACTAGTTCGCTATGCTCATGTCTGTAGTGAAGTTTTGGATTTTAATGAGCATACTCTATGTTTTATTAGTAAATTATTAAGTCAGGGATTTCGTTACCAGTAATTACTTTAAACCTTTAATAAATTCTTTCACAGTTACAAAGATTTGGTCTGCAAGTTTGGCTGTACCTGTAGAAAACTTATTTCAAACGGAATTGTACATCCTAAATTTTACGATGATGTTGTAAACCGACCCCGGAAATATAGATTCGATCCGGATAAACTTATCAATCCTTTAAATAAACTAATTCTAAAAGGTTACCAATTCAACACTGTAATTAAATCTTTGAATATTGTTTTTATTGGCATAAGTATTGATTTTGTTATCAGTAAATTAAAACCATACTAAATATTACACATATGTACTTTCACGGTACTACAATCTGTCGATACTTATAGTTTGGCATTACACAAGGTCATGTTTTTCTCTGACTGTTAATGACGTCTTTACACTAAATCCATGTGGATGTTGGATGTGTACTGATTGATATTTTAGTCTTAGATACATAGATAGCTGTCAGTAACTGCGAATACTGTCAGATCTGTACTTAGTGTCTTTTCGTTTTTGGGATGAACAAGTACCCGTCCACGTCCACTCTGTGTTTTTGTTAGATGTATTTCTATTTGTATTCATCTGATGAGTTAATCCTTATCAACTAATTTTTATAGTTTGTTCTTATGTTGTACTTTTACACCACTGTTCCAGGTTAGGGGAGGGTTGAGCGCTCCCAAAACATGTTTAACCCCGCCACATTCTATATGTGCCTGTCCCAAGTCAGGAGCCAATGGGCGTCATGTTGTTCAGTGGTTGTCGTTGGTTCATGTCTGTCATATTTGTTTTTCGTAAATTGGTTTGTTATAAATGAGGCCGTTAGTTTTCTAAATTGAATTGTTTCATATTTTTCATGTCGGGGCCTTTTATAGCCGACCATACGGTATGGGTTTTTCTCATTGTTGAAGGCCGTACGGTTGCCTATAATTGCTTACATCAACTTCATTTGAACTTTGGTGGATAGTTTTCTCATTGGCAATCATACCACATCTCCTTATTTTCATATTACAACAGTAGGTCAAAGAGTATAAGGTCAAACATGCACCTTAGGGAGACGGATCGTTGGGTCACTCCGGTCGAATAGGTATATTTTTGTACTTGTTTCATCTATTATCTTCAATTAAAAACTTGTTTTAGGGAAACCATTGCAAGCTATATATAATTCAAATATATGTTTGATATCCACAACGCCAGGAGTGAATTACTAAGAAGCGGATGGCTTTCATTCTACAATCAGTGGTACCCCCCTAGTGTGTGTAAATTTAAATCAAACAAAGTTCATTTGCTGTGTGCAGCCTTATATAATTATGATTACTGTTTGCATGACGCCCATTGGCAACTATTTCATGCATATGCAGAAGAAACAAATTAAAAAGATAAACTTGTTAAGTAGGTACTGCAAAGAGGGTGAAAGAGTATGAGTGATGACAATCTAAAACATCTCTAAAACAGAGGAGTAATGTTTTGGAATAGAAGTTTTACCTTTGAATAGGTTAATTTTTAGTTCTCCCTAAAGAGTTTTTGCAAGGCTTATTTTACGTGACACGATCTTACAACGGGGACATAGGAATTTGACGTCCTCTTTCCCATAGGCGTGGCTGCGTATTCATACATTCCGGACAGCCAAACAAATGCTGCCGGACGAGAGAAGTCACGGTGCATATATATCAAAACCTCAGTTAAACCCTCGGACTTATGAATGTGCAAATTTTACTACTTATATACAAATAAACTGAAAATTATTTATTTTGTAAAAATATTTCCTTTGTCCTTTTAAACTGTATACCTAACAACAAAATTATTTGCATTTACCTGTATACAATATTATTGTAAATACAGGATTTTTGTTTAAAGTTATTGTTGTTTTTCTGAAATTGTTTAACACTTTACAGCGGTATAACATGTTACTTTAATTATTCATTCCTTATTTAATTGATTTCGTATTTACATTGTATCATATATCCCGCAATGGTGGTAAGTCGTGCACTTAAGGACATTTTTTATTTTATTTTTCTGTAGACTTTGCTTTGTTTTTTTTATTACTGTGTATTGTCAAGCTTGGTTACTCATAATTGTTTCTCAGTCACTGAATGTACGATGTTGTTCCATACTGGAGCAGCTGACCCGGTTTGTTTACGTTCAAATTCCAATGGCGTCAAAACCACGTGATGCATTGAATCGTTATACCCAATCAAATTGCTCTATTGTCAATTAGGTGATTTTTTTAGGCTAAGGCAATTATATTATTTATTTGTACGATAGTTCTTTGAAACTGTTTTTAATGAATTGGGAATTGATTTAACCGGGAACATCATTTATTACCATGAAAATCGAAATTAATGGAAATTTTCAGAGAGTTCACCAGTGGTGATTTTTTGGCATTAAAATCAAAATGCAATTTCTTTGTTAAATAAGTACAATAATGAATCAGAAAATGATTTTTATTTTTATTTACCAATTACTCTACACCTTTCTCACAAAACACACACATGAAACTGTCACCCCTTCTAATAACTCTCACTTTTGTACAATAAATAAGATGCACCCACCTCTCACACTTCTCACATTGTGCCCACTTAGTAAATATCAAACTACTACTCTGTCTCACCTGCTCTGGAACAAACTTCTTACATACACAGCACTTTTCATCCTCTCTTATTTCAGACTCACTCTCACTCTCACTGTCTATTGCCCAATCACTTACACATTTACCCACTCCACTCGTTCCTGGCTTCTGTGAATCACTCTTGCTACATTTTACAATTTTTTTCTTCTCTTGCTCTCTCTTCCTCTTACACTCCACAGATCCATTCTGGCCTTTCTTACTACTTTTTGCACAGCTTTTATTCACACTACTATCACTTGCTTTCTTCCCAGGATTCTTACTCACATGCTCTTTTACCCTCTCTAACACATCATCCTCCGTCACAGTCTTTCCACTAATAACCCTGCTTAACACATTCCTCTTCTTTTTTTTCTCCCCTTTTACTCTTTTCATTGCCACTACCTTCTTTACAAAAAAATCACTCTTACTCCCTTCATCTCTTCCAACTACATCTATCATTCTACCACTCACACTCACAACACTTTCATTCTCCTTGTCACTCTCAACTTCCTCTCTATCACTCACAACACTCCTAGCTACCTCCAAACCAATCTCTCCTTCCCTCAGAACACCCACATTCTCCTTATCACTCTCAACTTCCTCTCTTTCACTCACCACACTGTCATTCTCATTCTCTCTCACAACTACCGCACTGTTAACAGCTTCTACAGTCTCTAGTACAGTGTTCTCAGGATGGTTTTCAATGTCACTTATAAATGCCTCTGATGGTGTCAGTGGTAAGTCATTGATAATGTCTTTTGTGAACGGATAAATTCCTGTTTTTCTAAAAGCTGACTGCAAATTACTGGCTGATAAGGCATTTCCGTAAGCTTTGCATGCCATGCTACAAACATCATAACGAGTAAGTGCACATTGTTTTGTTCTGATAGTTCTGTGACAAAGGCTGTTGTATATATTTTGCAGAGGACCATAACAACCTACATCCAACGGTTGCAAAAGATGGCTGGTGTGTGCTGGAAGTAACTGTATAACAATGTTATGACGCCTTGCCCATTCAATTGTGCTAACAGCAACATGAGATTTATGTCCATCTAACAATAACATCACATGCCCATTACCTGGAACAAATTTCTTGAAATGATTGCTGAGGAAATCCATGAATAGTTCTGAATTAGACCAACCCGTCTTTGAGACAGTGCCAACTGTTCCTGGTGTAGACCCCTCTAGCAACTGATCATTCATTCTCTGTCCTGGGAAGACAAAGTAAGGGGGTAATGCATTGCCAATTGCATTTCCACACCCCAAGATAGTCACAGTGTCACCCTTTCCAGATGTAACCTCCTGTGATGATGTCTCCACTCCTGACACTACCTTTGATGGGTTGTGGTTGATGGTTACACCCTTATCATCAACATTATAAATCAAATGGGGTTTGTCCATTAGATCATATTTAAGTAGGGCTTTCTCGAGTTCATTGAAGTATTTCGTAATGTTCTCCTTGTTGGCAGTTTTTGCTCTAGCAACTTCCAATGCCCTTGGTTTTACAACTTTGAGATCTGGCCATCTTCCAAGCATTCCGTAGAACCAGGTAAGAGTTAGAGGTTTATCAATTTTAGTTTTCTTGTCAAGCATAACTGCATAGTCAGTTGCTATATCCACAACTTCCTGTCGGTTATATCCATATCCAAGTTGAGCCATTTCCTTCAAATGTATCACCAACAGGCTTTCTTCATCTAATGTAAAAAAAAGGTGCATTGCCCATTGTACAACACTCAGGATCTACATTTCCAGTTACCCTATCCCTAGGAGTTTGAAATGGTACACCATAAGACTTTGAAGTTCTACGAATAGATAGTTTATCAACCATTATTGCTGAATATGCACGTGTTAATGCAGTTGGAGAATAGGTCCTGTATTTGGCTTTCCCCCTGGTTGATGAACTTGATTGATCTACAAATATAATACAAAAAGTTATTAATTATACTGACCCATTTGTGTTTAAAAAACAGAAAGAAGAAAAATTCAGTAAAACATTTGATATGTATCTAGGTCAAATTTACTTTATAAAACTAAAGAAATTGTTCTTAATGCAATTATTTTTGTTTTTTGAAATATTATCTACCTTGTATTTACGTTTTACAAGCTGATGTTTCCTATTTCAAGTATTTTATTGTTAGTTTTAATATGCACATTCCACCATTTTTTTTGGTTGTAATTTGTGATGTTCTCGTCTCAGTTTGACATATTTTCCCGTAAAATTAATAAAATAATGTAAGGTGCTTGCTATTTTGAAAAGACGTAAAAAACAATTTGGTTGGCCTTACAGGAAACGGATATGAGTTCTGACCTGGAAAAATATGTAAACAAAAAGGTGGATGCCGGGACTGGGTTTGTTTCTCACTATAAATACGATTTTAGACCTGTTGATAATTGTTTTCAAAAGAGGTTAAGGAAAATGGCACTTTTATGAAATAATTATTTATTTTTAATCATACATACCTTTAGGAATCTCATTTTTTTTAAGCGAGTTGATTTCAAGTGAATCTGATACTTGTACGCTGTGAAATGTGAAAAGTGACGTCAGAGCGGAGTTTATTCACGAGATAAATACAACCAAAAAAAGCGAACGAATTGACAATATGACCGATTATAGACTACGGTAGGATATCACATTATTCGTTCAGTGTATGTTCGCTTGTGTTAATATGTCTTTTGATTGAGTTAAGCCGTTTCAATTGATATTTTATAGTGTGTCTCTCTGTGTTGTGATGTTACACTATTGTTTCAGATAAGGGTGAAGGTTTGGTACCATTAAAACGTTTAAACCCGCTGCAATTCTTTGCACCTGTCCTAAGTCAGGAATCGGATGTTCAGTAGTTGTCGTTTGTTGATGTGGTTCATAAGTGTTTCTCGTTTCTCGTTTTTTAAATAGATTAGACCGTTGGTTTTCCCATTTGAATGGTTTTACACAAGTAATTTTTGGGGCCCTTAAAAGCTTGCTGTGCGGTGTGAGCCAAGGCTCCGTGTTGAAGACCTATAATGGTTTACTTTTATAAATTTTGACTTGGATGGAGAGTTGTCTCATTGGCACTCATACCACATCTTCTTATATCTATTGATAGGAGATGTCATATACAGTAGCCGAAAATGCATTCATGTAAAAAAATATTCTTGTATTGAAATAAAAAAACCACAAATTACTTTGTTCTCAAATTGTGACTTTCAGGAACAGATTGGGAGAATTGGTGCCTATTAAGTGTGATATGTGTCTGCATCCCACTAATGTTCATGTTCAAGGACAGCTACAACCGATCCATTATTGACGAAAGACCCGAAGAAAACAACTTTACAGAAAGAAAAAAATATTAGAAATACATTCTTAAGCAAAGATCATACAATTGTTTGATCTTCTTGTTATATTCTATAATCATAAGCTTCTATACAATATACAAGATTGATATTCATTTTCACACTTGTTTCTTATTTCAAGTAAACATGCCCATATAATACAAAAGTATTAACAAAAATACTAAACTCCAAGGTTAATTCAAAAAGGGGGATGTCCATAAAGCCTAATAAAATCAAGCGTTAGCCTTTATCAACCAACGGAACGAAAACAATTGTCATAGTCCTGACTTGGTACAGGCATTTCTGAAGTAAATGGTGGGTTAATGCAGGTTTTATAGCTAGCTAAACATCCAACTTGTATGACAGTTGTATATAGTTATAGTCTAACTTAATGTTCATCACTGATATTGCTTAATAAAAAAGAAAGAAAAAAAAACCCAACATAAACCTATGCAAGTAAAAATAGTTTTATTATCTAAAAAATATATTATTAATATTGACGAAGCTCTGTAATTAGGTTCAACATGAATGAAACGAAATATGGGGTATACGTCAACGAATATTGGATATACGTCAACGAAACCGCAACTTAACGCCACAGCAAACCAAGACATCTATAGGTAAATATACAGTCTTCGACACAAGAAATGACCCTATACACTATCGCAGCTTTATAAGGCCCCGAATAAAATGATGAAAAAACATTTATCAGACATCATTTGTCTACTGTCAACGTTACATTCTCCTAATGACAAGGGTGATCGGTGGACAAATGGTCTAAGTAGTTCATCATCTACATTATAACTAGCCTGTCAACACTGAAGTAGTGAATTCAAACCCTTCACTTGGCAGACACATTCAACAACTCTCTTAATTGGCTAGATTAAAAACCAAATTTAAGAACTCGCAAAGCGTTTTGTGTTTTTACCCACATACAAAGCAGCCAACAATGTGATGGTAGTGTGACGTAAATATTACATGTATTTTTACAAGAATGAAACAATGAATGCTACATTCAAGGGTGTGCGCTCCACAGAGAGTCAAATATTAAATAATCAAGCAGCTACCACATTAAAGCTTAAGGCATCCTCTAAATATTTAATTTGGAGATCACAGATATGTATTTGCTACCTAAACTACACAAAAAAACCTTTATATTTTGTTTCATCTCTGCTTCCAGTAAGTGTTCTACGAATAATTTTTCTGCTCAGTTAACTAGTTTCCTCTCTGCGATTGAAGAACTTGTTATTAATTTTAGTAACAAATCATATGAAAAAATTCGAAATAATTATTTTTGGAGAGTCAACATATCTTTGGATGGTTTGCATAAATTTCAAGCGTTTAATGGTCCGTCCAATTCGGTTGACAGTTATGACTTTTCAACTCTGTACACTACTGTTCCATACAATCTTATCAAACAGAAGTTTTCTTATTAAATGGTCCTTTAAAAAATAGAATTATTTGCTGCAACTCGTATATAAAAATGTGAAATATGCTAGGTACACTTACTAAAACTATAATGAGATGAGTAAAGCTGTATAATTTCTCCTGGACAACATCTATGTACGTTTCGGCAATATAGTTGTATGCATTCATATGGGCACCAATTGTGCGCCTTTAATAACAGACTTGTTCCTGTATTGTTATGAATCACAGTTTATTGCAAGATTCAGTAAAGATCCATCTGAATATATTCAATTGACAAACTTAAAAACACTGATCGTTACCTAATGATATTTTTGATTTAAATAAACAAGAATTTTATAATTTTACCAAGGAATGCACCGAAGGAACTTACTTGAAATAAATGTAATGCAGACAGTAATATTTGTCGTTTTCTAGATTTAAATATTTCAGTTTCACAGGGGATACTAAATACACGATTTTTACGACAAAAGAGACGATTTTTCTTTCCCTATTGTTAATTTCTATTCTTTGGAAAGCGATGTTCCTTGTTCGCTTTGCATTTGTCTGTAGTCGCAATTTAGATTTCTATGATCGTAATTTACGTAGAACTGATAAATCATTAAGTTAGGGATTTCTTTATCACAAATGAATTACAGCTTTTACTTATTTCTATTAAAGATACAAATATTTGGATACGGTATGGGGTTTTTCACTGTTGAAGGTCGTATGGTGACCTGTAATTGCTTATATTTACGTCTTTTGAACAGCAAAAGAACGTTGTCTCATTGACAATCATACCAAATTTTCCTTTTTCAAATAAACATTTCCATGACCTTGTTTCGCTTTTTTGTTTTTGTTTTAATCTGTCAATGAATTTCTTAACAGTGTGGACATGGAGACCTGCTATTTAAATGATATCGTGTCGGTCACTGGCTGTCGACAACAAAGATTTCACGCAATTACAGTATGTCATATACCGAATTACTATTTAACACTTGTCCGTTCTTCAATATTTTTTTTTGCATGAAAGTTTATAGGAATTTCTTTTGAATATATTAATATACTCACAGCAAAAAGTTTCTTTTGAAGGAATGAGTATATTCAGAGGTGATATCACCAAGTAATCGAGAGAAAAAAAATTAGAAAAAATCTTTTCTGGCAATAAGTGAAAAATTAAGTAGTGTGTCAGTTATAGACAAGTAGTCCATCATGCATTGCAAATCATTCAGTGGATTGGTCAATCGCCAAAATAAAAATAAAGATTTATTTGTTTACACACACTAGTAAATGCATTGACGGGGGCATAAGGATGCTAAATAATACATGTCCGTATAAGGAAATGTGTCCGACCCGTTTATTGCAGCTGTTCAGTTGATTTGAAAAACAAAGGACCGATCACAGCGATTTAATTTAGAATTGTAATTATTTTTTTTAATTTGTGTTTCAGTATCTATCCAGGAATTAAATATGTTTACAATACCTTTTATACTAGAATAATTAAACGAGTGCACCCAGTTTAAAGGTTATTATTACACTGTTACTGTTATGTTGACATGATAACCTGTATGATTTATTATTCCAAAACAGATTTTGTGAACATCTCATTAAATTCATGGATATATATTAAAACACAGAAACCGAAAAAAAGAAGTACAATTTCAAATTGTAAGGGGCGACCATTCCTGATACGGTTAAAATAAGGGAGGTGTGGCTATGAAAGAGGCTTTTGAAATCAGCATGAATACAATTGCAAAAACACGTTTATGCAGAATGGTCTCAAATATGCGTCCTCAAATAACCGAAAAAAAAAATAGGTTGGAGTAAGACCAAATTCATTGAAATTACCTGCTCAATTTGTAGTAAAAGAATATAGATCCCGTAACTTTTTTTAAACGTGTTCAGGTATAACAAAATCTTAAATAAATATCAATGTTTCCAAAAAAGCTACTCTAACTCCAATCAAGGTAAATTTTGCACACAAGACCGGATTCATATGCTTCTTGATATATAACGAGTTATTTTTTGTTAGAACGATATTTAAATGTTCACGAAAATCTGATTGTTGGAGTCTTCGATGGGAATTCAGATTTGTTCCGTGCAAAAAATTATGCAGCCCAGAGGACTAAAATGATTTTTTATGAAGGTCCGGGGTTCTTTTTATCAACAAAAATAATCTTAGTATGAAAGTTGATCGTAGGTTACTCCACATCAACTCGTACGAATAAATGTTTTCTTATTTTCTTAAGGAGCCACAGGACGTTTGTACAAGTAAAAACATAACGTTTTTTTTTCTCGATTACTTGATGATATCACCTCTGAATATACTCATACTGTCAAAAGAAATATCTTGCTGTGAATATATAAATATATTCAAAACAAATTCCTATAAACTTTCATGCAAAAACTTTTATTTTATGAAAAGACACGTGTAAAGATAGTAATTATGTATATCCCCATTGATAGGCCCCTGACACACTGTAGTTGCGTGAAGTATTAGTTGTCGACAGCCAGTGATACACACGATAAAATTTAATTACAATGTGTCCATTTCTACGCTGTTGTGAAATTCATTCTAGTATTGTAGCACCGATTTCCCGTTTCCTATACAAACTGATGATGTAAATTGCTTATTTGACAACAAACATAACCATTTAATTTTTCTATAAAACCAATGCCATGATATCTATATATGAAATAAAATTTTAATTTCATTTGTAGTTAGTTATTAGAACATGCCATACGTGCCATTCTAGTAGGGACTCTGTTCGATTTTTCTTTTAAATACACAAAAAGCATCTATTTGAAATGTATATGTGATACTAGAAATAAAATAGGACCAAAGTTGAAATTCAAGTTTCTAGTGATATTTTATTTTTTAAATGACATCAAAAGCATTTTTTTTTTGTAATTTTTACAAACGTTGTGAACACCAAATATTCATTACAGCAGATATGCGTTTGTTGACCTACTGTTCCCACAGAGTCCATAATTGTAGTATTATTTGTTTTACAGTAAGGAAACGAGAAAAATAGATCATGCGCATTGATGTCCGAAGATAGAGTAATATGAAAATAGTACTCGGGACGTCACCATCCGGACAATTCGGGATGCCAGCATACGGACATTTTGGGCTGCCAGCCTCCAAAGAAATCACTAGCAGACCAAGCTTAAGTTATCAATAAGATTCTTGCATCTAGAAAAAAGATGCCAAAGCCGATCAAAAACGGCTTTCAGCATTTACTATGCATGTCTATGTCATAACGATCTCTATTAAAAAAAAATAAGCAGTCGAGACGAATTTTAATTCTATAAACAGAAATTAACTTGGAAACAACATTAAGGCTTTACAAAGATGTCATAGAAACAAAAATTGAAGTTAAAAAAATACAAAACATATTTCATAAAATTGAACAAAATTAGCATTTAACACAAAAAAAATGCTATTTCTATATTATGTCAATGAAGTAATTTAAATACTCGATCGTGAGAATTAAAAAAAATAGTTGCAAATCTATTATTTTCTATTTCACAACAGCATACTTCAATAAAACGATACCGTATTTACATAATCGTAATGAAGTAATCAGCAACAATGGTGTTCCAAAGTGCAATCAAAATAAAAATAACAGATAAAATAAAGGAGGAAAAAAAACTTCCTATATCGACTGATATAATCAAAGGAAATTTCACGTTTAAAAAAAATACCTGAAACAGTGTGTAATATTATCATTAGTGAATAAAAGAGGGACGAAAGATACCTGAGGGACAGTCAATTAAATTTGAATCATTCTTTAGTTATAACGATATTCTAGGCCATGAATTTTTATGCCCCACCTAGGGGCATTACGTTTTTCGGTCTGTGCGTCTGTTCGTTCGTCCGTCCGTCCGTTCGTCCGTCTTTCGCTTCAGGTTAAAGTTTTTGGTCAAGGTAATTTTTGATGAAGTTGAAGTCCAATCAACTTGAAACTTAATACACATGTTCCCTATGATATGATCTTTTAATTTTAATGGCAAATTAGAGTTTTGACCCCACTTTCATGGTCAACTGAACATAGAATATGGTAGTGCGAGTGGTGCATCCGTGTACAATGGACACATTCTTGTTTATCGTGTTTTCCTTGTAATATCGCTGTTTAAAAAAAAGGTATGAAGCTTTAATTGTTTGCCAAAAATCATTACTGCAAGCATTTTGTAATTATTTTGCAAAACGTAAGTGGAAGTGTAGGAAATACGAGTAATAGAACAAGTTGATCGACAACAGATGTTCCAAATGTCAAAATCCGCTATTGTTCGCAAGCTTATATCCTCTTTAAAAGAGTCAGTCATTTTGGCAAATATATTGTCCTATTATTAGCTAGGCGTACGGGTTTTGAATGCTTTCTGCTGTGTTCAGTACATTCCCACCTCTGGTCAGATATGGTATATATTCATAAATGCAAATCGAACATTTCAAAAACATGGTTAGATATTGCCGAAGTCTTACTTTATTTGATACTCTTCTTTCCGTTTATAATGTACAAGCTAGATAATCACAGAAGATGAAAGATAGATCTTGTCTCTAATGACCTTTACTACAATTAAATTGCATCACCATATATTGACAAGTTAAATAATCCTTGACCTGTTGTATAAACACTTGTCCATCTTTGAAGGCCGTATGTTGCCCTCTACATGTCTTTTGGTTATTTATGTTGTTGGGTTACTCGGTCAAATTTACCTCACTGTTTAAATTCATATCTTAAAAAAGTTTAATTGATTAAAATTATGACATAATTTTTGAAAACTGTCCATTTGACTTTTCAGCAAAATTACTTTTAATATAATATATTGATACGAGGATAATAATGAGTTGAATATTGTTAAAATTTCATATTTCAAAAGTATTTTCAAATTAAATTTATTAGTTTTGAGGACTAAGCGTGCTTGCTCTGATTCTTATAGAATAACTAATCGAAGAATTCAATTAAAGAAAAATTATCACCGAGTGACCGAACAACACGAAGGCGCGTCGGGCATGAGTTAATAAACATCATTTTTATATATACTACACGAACCATGCGCATTTTTGGTTTATTTCACGTTATTTCACGTAAAGGTTAATACTCTTTATTTAACACAAATCACACCCATAAGTAGCGATAACAAGCACAAGTTAAATAAAAAAAAAAAACA
This sequence comes from Mytilus californianus, assembly GCF_021869535.1. Taxonomy (NCBI): domain Eukaryota; kingdom Metazoa; phylum Mollusca; class Bivalvia; order Mytilida; family Mytilidae; genus Mytilus; species Mytilus californianus. The sequence continues at coordinate 49,334,647 of NW_026262745.1, read as the reverse complement.
AAAAAAAACGTTAAATCATACTTATGGTATATCATTTAAAAGCTCTATTCAAGAGAAATAATAAGCTGCAAACGTAAGTATTGTATCTTTTATATTAAAAATGTAAGGACAATGTATGACTTCTCCCCAAGATCGCAAAAATTGGTTTAGACAAAGGACCTTTTTTTCCTATTGGCAGGCTAAACTTACAATTCAATATTAAAATGTCATTATGTGACAAATAATCAGAACAGTGTAACTGAATTATAGTCAGGTAATGCTACTACATTTACATAAGAAAAACCCACTGATTTAAAGCTTGATTTATTGTGTTGACAGTTTTCCACCAAAGCAAAGTGTTGATATCTAGATGTCGTGGTTACCTGATGAGTGAATTTTTTCATTGAAGTTTAACTAGAGCACACGAAAGGAAAATGCTTATTTCTATATTATTTCAAAGAATTCATTTAAATAATCGTTCGTGAGAATTTAATATTTAAGTTGAGAACCCCTTATTTTTTATGTTATAACACCAAATGTCAATATAACGATACCGTATTTACATGATCGTACTAAAGTACTCGGCTACAGAGATGTGTAAATGTAAAATCAAAATGAAAAGAATCGTTATAATTAAGAAGAAGAAAACACTTTCTATATAGAACTATATGATAAAAGGAAATGTCATGTTTTCACAGTACCTGAATAAACTCAAAACCTGAAAAACCTGTTTAATATTATCCTGGGTGAACCAAATTTGAATCACTTTTCAGTTCAGACGATATTCTAGGCGATGAATTTTTTACCGTGTTTTCCTTGAAATATAGTCGCTGTTTAAAAAAAGGTATGAAGCTTTCAACTGCTTACCAAAATTCATTACTGCAATCATTTTTGTAATCATGTTGCAAAACTTAACTGGAAGTTTTGAAAATACTAGTAAAAAAGAGGCGAAGGAACATATGCTGATGATTTCAAACAACTTCAATGCAAACTAAAACATAACGCACTGCATAAACAATGAATCAATATATTACCTATCTAATTTATCATGAAAGTGGCCTAATATGATAAACTACATGATAAATGCTTATATTGGTGATTTCGAATCTGTTCAAAGATTTGATTTTTCTACTCTATATACCACTTTGCCTCATTATCTTATTAAGAAAAAATTCACACATCTGATTAAATGGGCATTTAAAAAGTCGGAATGCGAATATATATGTTCAAACTCTTTTAGGTCATTTTTTAGTAACAACAAACAAAAGAACTATGTCAATTGGACCTGCTTTGATACTATAACTGCCCTTGAATTTTTACTAGATAACATTTTTGTTCGCTATGGAGATTCCGTATATCGTCAGGTTATCGGAATTCCCACGGGGACTAACTGTGTACGATATAGTGTAGGATATAGTTACGATACTGTTGTCAAGTCATTAAGGATTGCATATTTTGGTATTAATATTGATTCACTCATAGGGTCTTTGCATCGGAAATAAACACATTTATTCTAAAACCAGTTATTGGCATGATACGGGTTATATTCTTCTCATATATGTTATGATAGTATGATACTAAACCCCTTACGGGAGGGATTGTACTTGATTTTCATATGATGAAGACATAATCTTTCAATCAGTTTAATTGAGGTCTGGAGCTGGCATGTCAGTAACTGCTAGTAGTTCTTTGTTCATTTATGTATCATTGTCATTTTGCTTAGTTTCTTTTGTTACCTATTCTGACACCGGACTCAGACTTCTTTTGAACTGAGTTTTACTGTGCGTATTGCTATGTGTTTCTTTATTCTACATTGGCTAGAGGTATAGGGGGAGGGTTGAGATCTCACAAAACATGTTTAACCCCGCCGCATTTTTGCGCCTGTCCCAAGTCAGGAGCCTCTGGCCTTTGTTAGTCTTGTATGTTTTTTTTAATTTTAGTTCATTTATATGTTTTGTAGTTTAGTGTGACGTCCATTTTCACTGAACTAGTACACAATTTTATTTAGGGGCCAGCTGAGGACCACCTCCGGGTGCGGGATTTTCTCGCTGCGTTGAAGACCCATTGGTGGCTTTCGGCTGTTGTCTGCTCTTTGGTCGGGTTGTTGTCTTTTTGACATATTCTCCATTTCCATTCTCAATTTTACATACTGCTAAACGAAACCCAATATATTAATAATGCGTTATCCAAAAGGGGGGTTGCAGTATACATCTGATTTGTAAGTTTACCTTTTTTGTCCTATTCCCAATTGATACACTTTGTATGGGAGAAAATTGACATTGCGGGTGATGCATGCTTAGCAGTAGACGCGTTCCCTGTCGACACATCTGGACTCCCATGCAACGCCCCCAGTTTTGACTCTTCTTAGTCCGAGTGAACAATTAACATTGCCGAATGAGACGTATCGCCAAAACAATGAGCATCATGGAGGGTGTCTATCGTGGAGCATTATCTGCTTACCTTTCCGGAGCACTTGATATCAATCTCAGATGTGAGACGGGTTTGTGTTGTTCAGTCTGTGGTTTTCAATATAAACTAATCATACATTGACTAGTAAGATTGATATCTTCCGCCTCTTTTTTTATTTAAACATTTGCCTACGATCCGCATTCTGTTGAAATTGCATATATGACACTACAACCAATAGTTTAATTGTTCTGAACATTCTAAGATATAAATGCTTATTTAGTATTAAATTGTAGTGATAGAACCATTGAATTTTACCATTAACCTAATGTCTCAAGAGAAAAACACATTTGAAAACTACCATTTTAAGTAAGTTTATATAGCTTATAGAATTACACTATGTATCCACCCAGAATATTTCTAATTTTACAATACCTTATAATTGATTAAAAAAATTAAAATTTGTTTTCCCCATTAAACTTTGTAACAAAATATCAAAATTTTAAACCAATGATTAAAACTTTACTTAAGGCTAAAACTGCAATCGATTTAGCTAATGCCATGTTTTTGAATTTGCTAAAAAAAAAATGATTTTTAGTGATTTTTCAACATATATTTATTGTAAGATACAAAATAATGTGCTAACTGCAATGGAAATTTATACATAAAAGAAAAGGAACAAAACTTAAGTACAAAACACTAAATCAACCGATAGAAGAAATAGAAATCGAGTTAAATATATTCCAACTGGGTACAAGCACTCTCAATTGTAAGATTGTTAATTAACCAACCACTATCCAGTATTGAAGATGGCATTTAGTAATAATTATTATTGGACGATTGTTTAAAACCAAATTTGAAATTTATAGATTTTTGTATTAGATGCCTCCTTGTGTTAAGTGTTGTCGTTAATGAACCTTGCACGCAGCATTGCACATATTGTACTTTAAAATTGATCAAACCTTTGTCATGTTTTTAAATTCCCTAACAAAATTGACATCTCGGTAATCGATCAACATATAATTATATTGAAGAAGACAAATAATGTTCTAACCTCAAAGCAAATATAAAGCAAAATAACAAAATTAAATGACAAAACACTAAATCAACAGATAAGAACAAATTGCAATCGAGTTTAATGTATTCAAACTGGGTGCAGGCATCCTCAATTGTAAGAATGTGATTATGCCAACCCTTATCAAGCCCCGAAAATTATATTGAACGAATATTATTATTGGACATTGCTAGTACTATTTCTGGTCATTATTTTATTGCAAAATTGGACATATATAGCTGTTTTCTTTTTATAAGGTGCTTCTTTGTATCAAGTGTGTTCGTTACCCAAACTTTGCTCAGATTTGATCTGATATTCTTCCAAAATTCACAAAGTTGTCATTTGTAGCTTGGAAAGCAAAACACTTTCAAATTTATGAAATTGATACCACTTTTCAATCACAAAAATTTGGGATCAGGTGTAAATGTAAGTTAAGTTTAACACTAAGTCAAAATGCAATAGTGGACTTGTCAATGTTTGTTGTTGCTATGTTAAAAGCTTAAATGAGACATAACGAAGCGTATTTAATCCATCGTTTTTGAGAACTTTATATAAAACGCATGAAAAAGTTTATCAAAAATACTGTTCTTTTGTAAGGTATGTCATACTCGCGTTTCATCTACAAAAGACTCACCGGGGGTGCTCAAATCAAAATAGCACAAATTCCACATATATTACGAGGTTGAACAGCATTTAAAACCCAAATGCAAAATATGTATGCAAAATTCGATTTCTAAGCATCGATAAAAAAATCCTAAGTGCTTTGGATGATTTTAACATTTTATCAAGACTTTTTACAGAAAATTACCGCATCAATTCTTTTTCATGTCAACAAAGGAAGAGAGAAGATACCAGGGGAGCATTCGGAAATCATAAGGTCAATGAAACAGACAATGCTATGGCCAAAAGTAAACATGACGAAAGGGCAAACAACAATAATAAACATTGACACATAACATAGCAAACTAAAGACTGAGCAACAGGAACCCGGAGTAAACGCAGGTGGAAAAAAAGGGGTATCAACAAAAATACTGAACTCCAAGGTAAATGCAAAAAGAGGAAATCCGTAAAACATGAAAAAAATCAAACTATATCAACTAACGGAACGATTTGTCATTTTTCAAACTTGATACAGACATTTTCCGAAGAAAAGGATGGGTGCAACCTGGTTTTATAGCTGGCTTAATCTCCAACTTGTATGAGTTTTGTTGATAGATCCGTAATATTGACAAAATTGGATGAACAACCCAAACAGACAAATTTGGTTTGAAAATAATCGTGATCCTGCCGTCATTCATACAACACAACTGACTTAAAAAGTCAAACAAACATACAAATAAATCTTAACAAAGACGCCAACATATATCCGTAGTCATATGTAACGGATATTCCATAACGGTGAACAACACCATGATGACGTCCGTAAAACTTCCTCATTTGAAACCTTAATGCAGTAGCTTCCTTGTTAGTAGTAACGTCCATCATCATAAGTATTGAATCAGTGTTTGTAAAAGTCAACAAACACACCAGACGTACGATTCGTCTACTTGATAAGCAGTAAATACATGAAAACATTTTGGAACTGTTTTATGTCAGGCACTTTAAAACAAATATATCCTAAGTCGTCTGAAAGAACTTTTTTGTTGGAAAATTTTATTGTTTAAATTGTTCTTTTTTTCTGATTTACAAAAGCTGCTATATATTGATCATGACAGTAAGGACCAAAAGCTCGCCAAGGCAATTATGTAATTTGTATAAGAACTAAAAAGTTTTACTGGATAGATACCAAAATCAAATTTTATTTCCAAAAGTATTTTTCTACAGATAATACACGCTGTATTTATTTCAATATGCTAATCAAGTAGTGATTTTGTGATTAGTTTTTTTAACGATTTGCATCGAATATTTTCTGCTTTACAAAGATGTTAAATTCAGTGGTTATGGTTCATGTATATTTGATCTTTATAAAAACCTTTTCTAAATTGACCAGCATTTTGTATACAACACGGAGTCAATGTCATTTCCGATCTGAAGAAAGTCAGTTCCTTCTATCATATGGCAATTCTTTTGCTGAACGTTGTAATCAAAGCCCTCACAAGCATCAGAGACGATGCATTTAAAAGCACAACCTAATACTGATAGAGTGTACAAAGTAACACCTGTATTAGTGAGCGATTTTCCTGCAGATCCACAAAACTTTGCATCGTTTCCGATTTCTGAAATGAAGGACTTTGTCATTTATGATTTATTCTATAATATTGATTTTAACACAAACCTATTCTACTTATAGTAATGCATTTTGATGTTGATGTGTAAAGTTGGTAGCAAATACAGACAAGTCTGAACATACACTAAACTAAAAAAAACTAATCCAAGTCTGAATAGCCCTGAATTTACTGCAGTTGAAAAGTCGGAAAATTGACTGAATTACTGAAAATTACTTAATAATTTACTGCTAAGTTTTTTTTAAAGCGCTTCAGATCAAAATTTGTTTACTAGTGATCGTTGTTCCTTAACTCCGTTGGAGCAGTTTTTATGTCACGGGCCTACCTCTGTTTTTGTATAGTGTGAACTCAAACGAGCAATGTTTTAATTGACATTAATCGTATAAAAACAATATCAATAGGGTTATGACCATGTTGACAAAGAACGGCTGCAATCGATACTAAATACGTTTAACACTCCCCATAACAAATTGGTTAATCGACACGTTGTATCTGTGTCTCATCTCACATATGACATGTCTTAGCGGTTACCCTATTGACATTTTCGCTACGGTGGAGAGTTTATGCAACTCCCTATGGTTTGTTTATCTTAATTTGTATGTCCAAGATGGAATCACGAAATTTGAACATCGGTAAACTTCTGTTATCTGTTATTTTTCGAACAAATCGCTTAATATTAAAATTTTAACAATACACTACCGTTTGGTAAGGGTATTACGAAATCCCAACTGTATTTGTGAACGCAGCCATACAATTGTGCTCATGTATATAATGTGATGCTCCACCCTTACGAACAAAGTTGTACTGTTATATAACATTTCTAATTACCTCCAGATAAAAATATCCATTCGGCATTACTCCCCCATGCCGACATAATGCCTATGCCTGCAATATCTAAGGGTGAGCTCGGATCATTCCATTCCATGACTTTATTTTGTCCTAGGATCAAACCTCTTCCAGTTTGGATTTTGCTATTTTCCCAGCTGATCCATAGTGTTACCATATTGTTACAATCTAAAAGATTTGCTTCACTGAATGACGCATCATTGATGCCGTAGTTCCGAGATAAGAATATTTTGGAATTTCCTGCTCCTCCGTAGAATATTTCGTAAAAATCATGGGATATTAAATCAGTGGAAGTTGACAAGAGGACTGCTGCATCTCTACATGACTTAACTTGAAACGTCAAAAAAGTTCCTGTTACGCCGGACACACCAAAAGTGCTTAGTTTGGTATAAAATTCATACACATTTGGAATTTTTTCTGCATCTATGTCTCCTTGATTTAGAGTTGATAGTCGTAAAGAGTTGCAAACTGAAACGATAAAATTTTGGAAATTCGAAAATATATTGACAAAATGTTTTTAGATTAATTAATATGTGAATGTTGAAATATTGGACGCAAATAATTACACCTATGTTGATAAAAGAATACATCTACTAGTAAACATAAAAAATTATGACATGGCCACTTTTTAACTCATTGAATTTGACAATAAAATAAAATTCTATGTATCTATCAAATAACTCCAGGCAAATGTTCAGAAGACATAAGTATTTCAGAAATTGGTATTTATTCTGAAATATCATCTTCAAATTTCTTGCCTTTACTGTAAAACTGGAAAAAGGCAAAATGGACATATTTTTATACCTTATTTGTGTATGACCCAATGCTTTACCAAAAAAAAAAAAAATACTTTAAAACCAGGTGTCTTAACTAATATTTAATTAAGATAACACATCTTTTTTGGTAAAGCGGTGGCTCATATTTCATTTTTCAAAACAAATTTATGTTTAAAAGGGTAATTTTTTATCAATTATGTTGATGCAAACATATTTATGACGTACTAGTGTCATCAGAACTGATATTGTTATACTAAACTGTCTAGATCATATTATACTTTTCATTTTCCAAAGACTAACAATTTTGTTCAATGATTATACTGGTGGATTGCTAATTCCCGAGGATAATCATCAGTTAGTAGTCGGTATTGACATGATTTATAACATACCTTTCTTAAATCTCCGTTGATAAAAAAACAAACTGTTTAAAAAACTAAGGTTCTAACGCCCTTAGCCAAAGATGAACCTAGGCTGATATGCCCATTTTCCTGATGAATGTAAACAAAATGACAAATCCGCAAAAAACACTGAAAACGCATAAACTTTTATAATGTGCTATTTTTATATAGCAGAATATTACAATATATGCAATTTCAGAAACATCCTCCTTTTTTTTGGAAAGATCTAAACTGCAATCGTCACCTACAGTAAACTTAATAAATATAAATGTTAACGATTTAGTACTCGTAATCCGTAATGTAGTAAGAAACGGAGCTGCATGAATACCTGACGTCTTCAATCAGTAACATTGATATTTATGACCTGTTTGTTCAAACACTGTGTAAAATATGTCTCAAATTTATCAAAACTTAAAATCAATGTAAATTTTTTATTTCACAGAAACAGAAATTGTGCTATTTGCAATATTTAAGTATATTTTAATAATTTAAGAACATACGAATACTAATCTAACGATATTGGATGTCTACTTACCTGAAATGATCTTGATGAAATTGAATTTGTACCAAGTTTTCGATTACTCATTTGAGAAAAAATAAAGAAAATCCAACAATGAATTCACAGTTAAATAAATACAGTATTGTTTTGTGTCACGTTAGACCTTTTAAATGAGCCCGATTAAGGTAATTGTATAACAGTAATGAAAAGAAAAAAAAAACCAACTATATTACAGCTTATTACTCTCGACTACCTGAAACAAACAAACAATGTTTAACCCTGCCGCGTTTTTGCGCCTGTCCCAAGCCTCTGGCCTTTTTTAGTCTTGTATGTTTTTTTAATTTTAGTTCCTTTATATGTTTAGTAGTTTAGTGTGACGTCCATTTTCACTGAACTAGTACACAATTTTATTTAGGGCCAGCTGAGGACCGCCACCGGGTGCGGGATTTTCTCGCTGCGTTGGAGACCCATTGGTGGCCTTCGGCTGTTATCTGCTCTTTGGTCGGGTTGTTATCTCTTTGACATATTCCCTATTTCCATTCTCAATTTTAAAATCCCAAGAAATTCATTAATTCCAATAAAAATATACAAATTAACCAACGACCCAACGTTAAAACAATTGTTATAATAGTAAAATACTTTTTCTAAAGTAAAAACGTAAAAAAAAAAAATTAAAAAAAAGTTTAAAGTAAACACACTCTTAACTACTTCTGGTTCTAAGGTAAAAACGTAAAAAAAAAAAACAATTATAAAAGAAAGTTTAAAGTTCACACTCTTAACCACTTCTGGTTCAAAGGTAAAAACGTCAGACGCAAGCAAGAATTACAAGAAAAGTGTATCTCTTAAAATTCAATTGTTTAAAGGAACTTTGTTGTGTGTTTTATTTCTAATGGCCAATCTTTGTCATTCAGAGCTGTGAAACCCTGTCCGGGTTTTGCATATTTTTGTCCTATTTGGTTTTATAAGCTCTTCAAAGTTTGTATTAGATTCTTGACTTTCAAATATATTGCCCGTGAGCATCACTGAACTACGCGATGTATATGGTTTTAACATAGAAGCTATAAAAGTGAGTCACCCAACGTAGGTACATTATTTAAAATTACTAAGCACTCCCACCTTTTAAGACCGCATGCATCGAAAATTAACAAATTTAAAACAAAAAAACATGTAGCTCGAAAATAAACATTTATTGTATCAGAAACTAATGATAGAATAATAGAAAAGCACTTACCACCGAATATTAAAATCATATTCACAGTTAAATGCATCAGTATTTTTTGGTAAAACATAACTTCCATTATATGAGTCGTATGACAGTCACTGTAAAACAGAATGGAGAATAACATGGAACAAAATCGACATGCCCCATCAGCTGATGCTTTTATTAGATACTTGTGACAAGCATGCAAGAAATTCAATACTTCATATACAAATCTACAAATATACCTTTTATATAGCAAATAATTTACATCGACAAATGTTTAAACACATTCGATTTTAAGGTAAAAAAAACAATTCAAAGTTCCTTTTCCGATAAGGTATATACTTAAAATAATGCGCTTTTTATAATATTGAACGAAGAAATAATAAACGAATAAAAATGATAGGTTTAAGTTGTGAACGTTTACTCCAAGATACGTGTAATGGTAGTGTCAAGCCCTCTGTACGTTAAAAAGCCGATCAACAATTAAATTTTTTTTCGGGCTCCATTGGTGATCTGTTGGAAGACAATTAATTTATATTATTTTTAAATACGCCGATGATTTTCACTGCTTATCGAGTTAGATGCAACAGTAGTTACCGATGTGAAAAACAATCTATTAAGAAGATACAAATCAAACTTAACAACTTAGGGAATTCCATGCGAGTCGGGAAATTAGTAATCACTTGTACCATGCCAGCCACTGTCTTTAGCTTTCTGATACTACCGATCAATTTTTTGTCGTGAATATACACGAAGTTAAAAGCAAAGCCAATCAATCAAACAGTAAATACATGAATCTATTTTCTCGAAAAGTCAAATTTCTACGTAAATGTTAGGATGAGGACAAGATTTATTCCATAGGCATACAAGAAAGGCAACAGTAGTATACCGCTGTTCGAAAGTCATAAATCGATTGAGAGAAAACAAATCCGGGTTACAAACTAAAACCGAGGGAAACACATCAACTATCATTCAACTGCCATTGCCTGATCTCGAAAACGGAAGTAAAACTTTCGTATAAAAATTCTTTAGGAACATGCTACATCGATTTTTTAAGGACTCAAATGCTGCTAAGCACACATGTTGTTCTCCCCGCAGATAAAACGCCAACAACATCGTGTTTGTGTGTAAATTATGTTACATTATATGCTTGATAATAGAATGAGGTATTGCAAATTCACTTGGAAAATCAACATATACTCTCTAGACACTTGCTAAGGAGGAAATCCTGAAAAATGATAGTTCTGGTCTAATTTCCATTGGAATTTAAACCAAATATGAAGAACTAGATCTTTTCTTACTGTATTGGATACCTAAATGACATAAGTGTCCTTACAAACAACGTTATATTGCTGGATCTTCCAAGAGCACATAGAAACCTTTTCTAAATTATTAACATTAATTTTATCAGCAACCAAATCCGGGATTCAGAGTTATTGTGAAACTACCACCTCTAGGTGCGGCGTGAACCAAATGTGGATACTTAAAAACTCCAAAGATCTGTCTTTTCAGCACTTTTTATCAATATTCCTAATTCCAAACTAAAAGACAAATTGAAAGAATTGGTTCTGCTTTGTTTCACAAAAAAAAAAAAAATAGTGACCAACGTAGATACAAATATCTCGCTAAGGGAGGGATAAATCGTATTGTAAAAAATCACTCTGATTTAAACAAAAAAAATGCCTGAAACTGACATTATCAAAATGCTTGTTTTCTTGATTGATAACATATTTATTACGTTTCGAGAGCGTATTTTTCAACAAATAATCGGTACTCTAATGGGAACCAATTGTGTTCCTCTTCATGCCGTTTTTTTATATTTGTATACAGTAGGAAAAATGAATATAAGCTAGCATTGTCCTTTAGCTTCATGTTCCGCTTTATAGTTGATGTCCTCTCAATAAATAATTCAAAGTGTGATGACTATGTTGAACGCATCTCTCCTATCGAACTTGAAATAAAGGATATGCTAGATACAGCAAGGTCTGCCTCATATCTTGACATACATATAGAAATTGATAGTAAGGGTCGGATGAGAACAAAACTTTACGACAAAAGAAATGATTTCTGCTTCCCACTTGTGAAATTTCCATTTATATTCTATGTATCAACATTCCAGTCGCGCTTGCATATGAATTATTTATCTCCCAGTTGATATAATATTCAAAAACATGCATTTTATATCATGATTTCATTAATAGAGGGGTTCTTCTTATAAGGAAGCTATTAAACCAAGAGTTCTAAGTGGTGAAGTTAAATCAGCCCTTCGGACGTTTTAATGGACGCCATCATGAGTTGTAATTGTTGTAACCACAGCCCTCTTTTTTCGAATGTGACCTACCGAATTAGATATATCACTGGGTGTGTACTTACATGAGCAGCACTACGGTCCCACACGTAGAGCAGGATCTGTTCACCCTTTCCGAAGCACCTGAGATGACCCACAGTTTTTACTAGGCTTCGTGTTGCTCCTGTTGCCCAGTATTTTGTTTTCTATGTTTGGTTTTGTATACTGTTGGTAGTCTTTTGGTCGTTTCTTCGTATTTAGCCATCGCAGTGTCAGTTTGTTTTCGACTTATGCGTTTGAATATCCCTTTGGCATCTTTCGCCTTTCGTTTACACTGATTGATCTCGGGTCGAAGGTGTGACTCATTCCGCAAAGAAACTCTAAATTCCACATTTCATTATTTATTTGTCATTAGATTATTACCTTCACTATGCATATCATACTTTAGCGGAAAATAGGTAGAAATTTTGTTAAGAATAAGTTGGAAATGGACAATATAAAATGCATTAAAACGCATTTCGTACTTAAATATAGTGAAACAGTTTAATTGTCAGCTTTTTTTTTTTATCAACGAAATAAAATAGCCTCAGAGTTCGCGTAGAAAACAATATAGTACCTTGTATTTTCTACTCTCTATTAAGTAAACATTCAAGTTGAATCTTTTTGAAGAATTAATCCAATAATGGATATTGGAGATCCAAGGAAATGTGAAAAAATCAATTGCTTTTAATATAAGACTGGTATCTTTGATGAGTTTTTATGTAAAACATACATTTATCCATTAGGCAAGTGAATGAAACATATACTGTAAACAATACAAAATTTATAACACATGTTTTCTATTTAGTATTGACATGGTTAAAGTGTGATCTGCATGACAATTGGAACATTGTTTAGCTTTATATTGTTTGTACATATCTGTCTGTCTCTTGATACAGTGTAAACTGACTTGAATATCAATAAAGTCATTTCGGGCTTTTTATAGCTGACTATTCGGTATGGGTTTTGCTCATTGTTGAAGGCCGTACGATGACATTTTATAATAGTTGTTTACTTCTACACCTTTTGGCCTTTAGATGGAGAGTTGTGTCATTGACAATAATACTATATCTTCTTCTTTTTATATTGGCAAAATAACATAAAAGCCGACGTATTGTTTAACGTCCAGTGGTAAGTTAAATGCATATTCAGGACGAAGTATAAAAAAGATGAAAATAATCATCAAATTTAAACCATTTTTTGCAGTAGATGAAAGTGGTCAGCAGAATAAATGCATGACTATTGTTTTTTTAATTCAATACAATAAATCTTCCACATACTCGTAATACATGTAACCAGAAACAAACAAGGTAGATCACAAGATAAGGAATAATGGAATGGATAAACAACGTTATAAAAACTTTATTCTTAGAGATATGATTCCACTATATAATTTCAAACAAAATATGACAGAAGTCTGACGTAATAGACTAGAAAATAAGAATAAAGGGTAGCATGCATTTTTGAGTGTTAACTCATTTAGAGTAAAAGATACGTAATACAAAGTTGAATAGCAGTTGTGGAATTTACTTAGCGATATACACAGTAATATCAGTGCCATAACATAGTAGTTTTATACATACTCAGCTGCGTCGGATAGGAATCGACCTTATGCTAATAAATATCAATGCATCTGTTAACCTATTTCAAGTTGCGAAAATCTCTATAAAAAGTCTGTAACTGTTTGAAAATTGAGTTGATAAAAGAACCATACAAAACATATCGAAATTCATCTTCTATTTAGCATTTGAATGTTCCAAAATCAATCAAAATTTTATTTATGTACACGTATACTTGCACTTGCATCAGATCGATTTCTATCCGATGCAGCTCATATTATAATCATAACTCTGTACAAGGAATTTCAAAGATGACCTTTTCAGTTTTTGGCTAACTATTAGAATAAACAAATAGATTCTGTTTTATTGATACCTTAGTTTTATGTTAAAATGTTTATGCATGGAGTAATTGCATAATAATTATATATAAAAGTCTTAATTGAAAACAACGTTCAAACCTATGATTGCGTTGGATAAAAACCGCAATTTTTATACGTGTGCATGTAAAACAAATTTCGTAGTAGAGGGGTCTAAATACAGCACAAACAACAATTTCCAAAAGACCAAAAAAAGTGAAAAAGTCTATTTTAGCAAAACGCATTTGACTAACAGGTCGAACAACTGATGTTCTTAAACCCTGCCGACTGCCATTGGCGATTGCCAAATAAATTGATCACCAGATCTTACAAAATGGATCTTAATATTAATTAAATACCAAACAGAAAACAATAAACTTGTGGAAAAGATGGTATACCACAAACATGAGGTGCAAAAATTTGTACACCATATCCGGATTTCGACAATTTATGTCTCTTCAGTGATGTTAGGGATCAAAACGGTATTTGGAAGGCCATATAATTTACCTCAATTTAGGAAAGACTCTTGAATTTTAAAGAGTCGAAATAGGATGAACGGATCATATAAACCCGAAGGAAAATATAATACAAGCCCAAACGAAAAAATATATAAAAGTCTTAATTGAAAACAACGTTCAAACCTATGATTGCGTTGGATAAAAACCGCAATTTTTATACGTGTGCATGTAAAACAAATTTCGTAGTAGAGGGGTCTAAATACAGCACAAACAACAATTTCCAAAAGACCAAAAAAAGTGAAAAAGTCTATTTTAGCAAAACGCATTTGACTAACAGGTCGAACAACTGATGTTCCTTAACCCTGCTGACTGCCATTGGCGATTGCCAAATAAATTGATCACCAGATCTTACAAAATGGATCTTAATATTAATTAAATACCAAACAGAAAACAATAAACTTGTGGAAAAGATGGTATACCACAAACATGAGGTGCAAAAATTTGTACACCATATCCGGATTTCGACAATTTATGTCTCTTCAGTGATGTTAGGGATCAAAACGGTATTTGGAAGGCCATATAATTTACCTCAATTTTGGAAAGACTCTTGAATTTTAAAGAGTCGAAATAGGATGAACGGATCATATAAACCCGAAGGAAAATATAATACAAGCCCAAACGAAAAATTATATAAAAGTCTTAAATAAAAACAACGTTCAAACCTATGATTGCGTTGGATAAAACCGCAATTTTTATACTTGTGCATGTAAAACAAATTTCGTAGTAGAGGGGTCTAAATACAGCACAAACAACAATTTCCAAAAGACCCAAAAAAGTGAAAAAGTCTATTTTAGCAAAACGCATTTGACTAACAGGTCGAACAACTGATGTTCTTAAACCCTGCTGACTGCCATTGGCGATTGCCAAATAAATTGATCACCAGATCTTACAAAATGGATCTTAATATTAATTAAATACCAAACAGAAAACAATAAACTTGTGGAAAAGATGGTATACCACAAACATGAGGTGCAAAAATTTGTACACCATATCCGGATTTCGACAATTTATGTCTCTTCAGTGATGTTAGGGATCAAAACGGTATTTGGAAGGCCATATAATTTACCTCAATTTTGGAAAGACTCTTGAATTTTAAAGAGTCGAAATAGGATGAACGGATCATATAAACCCGAAGGAAAATATAATACAAGCCCAAACGAAAAAATATATAAAAGTCTTAAATAAAAACAACGTTCAAACCTATGATTGCGTTGGATAAAACCGCAATTTTTATACGTGTGCATGTAAAACAAATTTCGTAGTAGAGGGGTCTAAATACAGCACAAACAACAATTTCCAAAAGACCCAAAAAAGTGAAAAAGTCTATTTTAGCAAAACGCATTTGACTAACAGGTCGAACAACTGATGTTCTTAAACCCTGCTGACTGCCATTGGCGATTGCCAAATAAATTGATCACCAGATCTTACAAAATGGATCTTAATATTAATTAAATACCAAACAGAAAACAATAAACTTGTGGAAAAGATGGTATACCACAAACATGAGGTGCAAAAATTTGTACACCATATCCGGATTTCGACAATTTATGTCTCTTCAGTGATGTTAGGGATCAAAACGGTATTTGGAAGGCCATATAATTTACCCAAATTTAGGAAAGACTCTTGAATTTTAAAGAGTCGAAATAGGATGAACGGATCATATAAACCCGAAGGAAAATATAATACAAGCCCAAACGAAAAAATATATAAAAGTCTTAATTGAAAACAACGTTCTAACCTATGATTGCGTTGGATAAAAACCGCAATTTTTATACGTGTGCATGTAAAACAAATTTCGTAGTAGGGGGGTCTAAATACAGCAAAAACAACAATTTCCAAAAGACCAAAAAAAGTGAAAAAGTCTATTTTAGCAAAACGCATTTGACTAACAGGTCGAACAACTGATGTTCTTAAACCCTGCTGACTGCCATTGGCGATTGCCAAATAAATTGATCACCAGATCTTACAAAATGGATCTTAATATTAATTAAATACCAAACAGAAAACAATAAACTTGTGGATAAGATGGTATACCACAAACATGAGGTGCAAAAATTTGTACACCATATCCGGATTTCGACAATTTATGTCTCTTCAGTGATGTTAGGGATCAAAACGGTATTTGGAAGGCCATATAATTTACCTCAATTTAGGAAAGACTCTTGAATTTTAAAGAGTCGAAATAGGATGAACGGATCATATAAACCCGAAGGAAAATATAATACAAGCCCAAACGAAAAAATATATAAAAGTCTTAATTGAAAACAACGTTCAAACCTATGATTGCGTTTGATAAAAACCGCAATTTTTATACGTGTGCATGTAAAACAAATTTCGTAGTGGAGGGGTCTAAATACAGCACAAACAACAATTTCCAAAAGACCAAAAAAAGTGAAAAAGTCTATTTTAGCAAAACGCATTTGACTAACAGGTCGAACAACTGATGTTCTTAAACCCTGCTGACTGCCATTGGCGATTGCCAAATAAATTGATCACCAGATCTTACAAAATGGATCTTAATATTAACTAAATACCAAACAGAAAACAACAAACTCGTGGAAAAGATGGTATACCACAAACATGAGGTGCAAAAATTTGTACACCATATCCGGATTTCGACAATTTATGTCTCTTCAGTGATGTTAGGGATCAAAACGGTATTTGGAAGGCCATATAATTTACCTCAATTTAGGAAAGACTCTTGAATTTTAAAGAGTCGAAATAGGATGAACGGATCATATAAACCCGAAGGAAAATATAATACAAGCCCAAACGAAAAAATATATAAAAGTCTTAATTGAAAACAACGTTCAAACCTATGATTGCGTTGGATAAAAACCGCAATTTTTATACGTGTGCATGTAAAACAAATTTCGTAATAAAGGGGTCTAAATACAGCACAAACAACAATTTCCAAAAGACCAAAAAAAGTGAAAAAGTCTATTTTAGCAAAACGCATTTGACTAACAGGTCGAACAACTGATGTTCTTAAACCCTGCTGACTGCCATTGGCGATTGCCAAATAAATTGATCACCAGATCTTACAAAATGGATCTTAATATTAATTAAATACCAAACAGAAAACAATAAACTTGTGGAAAAGATGGTATACCACAAACATGAGGTGCAAAAATTTGTACACCATATCCGGATTTCGACAATTTATGTCTCTGCAGTGATGTTAGGGATCAAAACGGTATTTGGAAGGCCATATAATTTACCTCAATTTAGGAAAGACTCTTGAATTTTAAAGATTCGAAATAGGATGAACGGATCATATAAACCCGAAGGAAAATATAATACAAGCCCAAACGAAAAAATATATAAAAGTCTTAATTGAAAACAACGATCAAACCTATGATTGCGTTGGATAAAAACCGCAATTTTTATACGTGTGCATGTAAAACAAATTTCGTAGTAGAGGTGTCTAAATACAGCACAAATAACAATTTCCAAAAGACCAAAAAAAGTGAAAAAGTCTATTTTAGCAAAACGCATTTGACTAACTGGTCGAACAACTGATGTTCTTAAACCCTGCTGACTGCCATTGGCGATTGCCAAATAAATTGATCACCAGATCTTACAAAATGGATCTTAATATTAATTAAATACCAAACAGAAAACAATAAACTTGTGGAAAAGATGGTATACCACAAACATGAGGTGCAAAAATTTGTACACCATATCCGGATTTCGACAATTTATGTCTCTTCAGTGATGTTAGGGATCAAAACGGTATTTGGAAGGCCATATAATTTACCTCAATTTAGGAAAGACTCTTGAATTTTAAAGAGTCGAAATAGGATGAACGGATCATATAAACCCGAAGGAAAATATAATACAATCCCAAACGAAAAAATATATAAAAGTCTTAATTGAAAACAACGTTCAAACCTATGATTGCGTTGGATAAAAACCGCAATTTTTATACGTGTGCATGTAAAACAAATTTCGTAGTAGAGGGATCTAAATACAGCACAAACAACAATTTCCAATAGACCAAAAAAAGTGAAAAAGTCTATTTTAGCAAAACGCATTTGACTAACAGGTCGAACAACTGATGTTCTTAAACCCTGCTGACTGGCATTGGCGATTGCCAAATAAATTGATCACCAGATCTTACAAAATGGATCTTAATATTAATTAAATACCAAACAGAAAACAATAAACTTGTGGAAAAGATGGTATACCACAAACATGAGGTGCAAAAATTTGTACACCATATCCGGATTTCGACAATTTATGTCTCTTCAGTGATGTAAGGGATCAAAACGGTATTTGGAAGGCCATATAATTTACCTCAATTTAGGAAAGACTCTTGAATTTTAAAGAGTCGAAATAAGATGAACGGATCATATAAACCCGAAGGAAAATATAATACAAGCCCAAACGAAAAAATATATAAAAGTCTTAATTGAAAAAAACGTTCAAACCTATGATTGCGTTGGATAAAAACCGCAATTTTTATACGTGTGCATGTAAAACAAATTTCGTAGTAGAAGGGTCTAAATACAGCACAAACAACATTTTTCAAAAGACAAAAAAAGTGCAAAAGTGTATTTTAACAAAACGCATTTGACTAACAGGTCGAACAACAAATGTTATTAAACCCTGCTGACTGCCATTGGCGATTGCCAAATAAACGGATCACCGATGTAATAAATGGATCTTAATTATAAATTTAATACTAAACAGAAAACAATAAACTTGCGGAAAAGATGATATACCGCAAACAAAAGGTGCAAAGGTTTTTGTACACCATATCCGGATTTCGACAATTAATGTCTCTTCAGTGATGTAAGGAATCGAAACGGTATTTGGAAAGCCATACAATTTACCTCAATTTAGGATAGACTCTTGAATTTTGAGGAGTCAAAATAGGATGAACGGATCATATAAACCCGAAGGCAAATATTATACAAGCCATAACGAAAAAATATAAACAAGTCTTAATTGAAAACAACGTTCAAACCTATGATTGCGTTGGATAAAAACCGCAATTTTTATACGTGTGCATGCAAAACAAATTTCTTGTTCGAGGGGTCCAAATACAGCACAAACAACATTTTTCAAAAGACCAAAAAAGTGAAAAAGTATATTTTAACAAAACGCATTTGACTAACAGGTCGAACAACAAATTTTCTTAAACCCTGCTGACTGCCATTGGCGATTGTTAAATAAGCGGATCACCGATGTAATAAATGGATCTTAATTATAAATTTAATACTAAACAGAAAACAATAAACTTGCGGAAAAGATGATATACCGCAAACAAAAGGTGCAAAGGTTTTTGTACGCCATATCCGGATTTCGACAATTAATGTCTCTTCAGTGATGTTAGGAATCGAAACGGTATTTGGAAAGCCATACAATTTACCTCAATTTAAGATAGACTCTTGAATTTTGAGGAGTCAAAATAGGATGAACGGATCATATAAACCCGAAGGCAAATATAATACAACCCCAAACGAAAAAATATAAACAAGTCTAAATTGAAAACAACGTTCAAACCTATGATTGCGTTGGATAAAAACCGCAATTTTTATACGTGTGCATGCAAAACAAATTTCTTGTTAGAGGGGTCTAAATACAGCACAAACAACATTTTTCAAAAGACCAAAAAAGTGAAAAAGTGTATTTTAACAAAACGCATTTGACTAACAGGTCGAACAACAAATTTTCTTAAACCCTGCTGACTGCCATTGGCGATTGCCAAATAAACGGATCACCGATGTAATAAATGGATCTTAATTATAAATTTAATACTAAACAGAAAACAATAAACTTGCGGAAAAGATGATATACCGCAAACAAAAGGTGCAAAGGTTTTTGTACACCATATCCGGATTTCGACAATTAATGTCTCTTCAGTGATGTTAGGAATCGAAACGGTATTTGGAAAGCCATACAATTTACCTCAATTTAAGATAGACTCTTGAATTTTGAGGAGTCAAAATAGGATGAACGGATCATATAAACCCGAAGGCAAATATAATACAACCCCAAACGAAAAAATATAAACAAGTCTAAATTGAAAACAACGTTCAAACCTATGATTGCGTTGGATAAAAACCGCAATTTTTATACGTGTGCATGCAAAACAAATTTCTTGTTAGAGGGGTCTAAATACAGCACAAACAACATTTTTCAAAAGACCAAAAAAGTGCAAAAGTGTATTTTAACAAAACGCATTTGACTAACAGGTCGAACAACAAATGTTATTAAACCCTGCTGACTGCCATTGGCGATTGCCAAATAAACGGATCACCGATGTAATAAATGGATCTTAATTATAAATTTAATACTAAACAGAAAACAATAAACTTGCGGAAAAGATGATATACCGCAAACAAAAGGTGCAAAGGTTTTTGTACACCGTATCCGGATTTCGACAATTAATGTCTCTTCAGTGATGTTAGGAATCGAAACGGTATTTGGAAAGCCATACAATTTACCTCAATTTAAGATAGACTGTTGAATTTTGAGGAGTCAAAATAGGATGAACGGATCATATAAACCCGAAGGCAAATATAATACAACCCCAAACGAAAAAATATAAACAAGTCTAAATTGAAAACAACGTTCAAACCTATGATTGCGTTGGATAAAAACCGCAATTTTTATACGTGTGCATGCAAAACAAATTTCTTGTTCGAGGGGTCCAAATACAGCACAAACAACATTTTACAAAAGACCAAAAAAGTGAAAAAGTATATTTCAACAAAACGCATTTGACTAACAGGTCGAACAACAAATTTTCTTAAACCCTGCTGACTGCCATTGGCGATTGTTAAATAAGCGGATCACCGATGTAATAAATGGATCTTAATTATAAATTTAATACTAAACTGAAAACAATAAACTTGCGGAAAAGATGATATACCGCAAACAAAAGGTGCAAAGGTTTTTGTACGCCATATCCGGATTTCGACAATTAATGTCTCTTCAGTGATGTTAGGAATCGAAACGGTATTTGGAAAGCCATAAAATTTACCTCAATTTAAGATAGACTCTTGAATTTTGAGGAGTCAAAATAGGATGAACGGATCATATAAACCCGAAGGCAAATATAATACAACCCCAAACGAAAAAATATAAACAAGTCTAAATTGAAAACAACGTTCAAACCTATGATTGCGTTGGATAAAAACCGCAATTTTTATACGTGTGCATGCAAAACAAATTTCTTGTTCGAGGGGTCCAAATACAGCACAAACAACATTTTACAAAAGACCAAAAAAGTGAAAAAGTATATTTTAACAAAACGCATTTGACTAACAGGTCGAACAACAAATTTTCTTAAACCCTGCTGACTGCCATTGGCGATTGTTAAATAAGCGGATCACCGATGTAATAAATGGATCTTAATTATAAATTTAATACTAAACTGAAAACAATAAACTTGCGGAAAAGATGATATACCGCAAACAAAAGGTGCAAAGGTTTTTGTACGCCATATCCGGATTTCGACAATTAATGTCTCTTCAGTGATGTTAGGAATCGAAACGGTATTTGGAAAGCCATAAAATTTACCTCAATTTAAGATAGACTCTTGAATTTTGAGGAGTCAAAATAGGATGAACGGATCATATAAACCCGAAGGCAAATATAATACAACCCCAAACGAAAAAATATAAACAAGTCTAAATTGAAAACAACGTTCAAACCTATGATTGCGTTGGATAAAAACCGCAATTTTTATACGTGTGCATGCAAAACAAATTTCTTGTTCGAGGGGTCCAAATACAGCACAAACAACATTTTACAAAAGACCAAAAAAGTGAAAAAGTATATTTTAACAAAACGCATTTGACTAACAGGTCGAACAACAAATTTTCTTAAACCCTGCTGACTGCCATTGGCGATTGTTAAATAAGCGGATCACCGATGTAATAAATGGATCTTAATTATAAATTTAATACTAAACTGAAAACAATAAACTTGCGGAAAAGATGATATACCGCAAACAAAAGGTGCAAAGGTTTTTGTACGCCATATCCGGATTTCGACAATTAATGTCTCTTCAGTGATGTTAGGAATCGAAACGGTATTTGGAAAGCCATAACATTTACCTCAATTTAAGATAGACTCTTGAATTTTGAGGAGTCAAAATAGGATGAACGGATCATATAAATCCGAAGGCAAATATAATACAACCCCAAACGAAAAAATATAAACAAGTCTAAATTGAAAACAACGTTCAAACCTATGATTGCGTTGGATAAAAACCGCAATTTTTATACGTGTGCATGCAAAACAAATTTCTTGTTCGAGGGGTCCAAATACAGCACAAACAACATTTTACAAAAGACCAAAAAAGTGAAAAAGTATATTTTAACAAAACGCATTTGACTAACAGGTCGAACAACAAATTTTCTTAAACCCTGCTGACTGCCATTGGCGATTGTTAAATAAGCGGATCACCGATGTAATAAATGGATCTTAATTATAAATTTAATACTAAACTGAAAACAATAAACTTGCGGAAAAGATGATAGACCGCAAACAAAAGGTGCAAAGGTTTTTGTACGCCATATCCGGATTTCGACAATTAATGTCTCTTCAGTGATGTTAGGAATCGAAACGGTATTTGGAAAGCCATAAAATTTACCTCAATTTTAGATAGACTCTTGAATTTTGAGGAGTCAAAATAGGATGAACGGATCATATAAACCCGAAGGCAAATATAATACAACCCCAAACGAAAAATATAAACAAGTCTAAATTGAAAACAACGTTCAAACCTATGATTGCGTTGGATAAAAACCGCAATTTTTATACGTGTGCATGCAAAACAAATTTCTTGTTAGAGGGGTCTAAATACAGCACAAACAACATTTTTCAAAAGACCAAAAAAGTGAAAAAGTGTATTTTAACAAAACGCATTTGACTAACAGGTCGAACAACAAATGTTCTTAAACCCTGCTGACTGCCATTGACGATTGCCAAATAAACGGATCACCGATGTAATAAATGGATCTTAATTATAAATTTAATACTAAACAGAAAACAATAAACTTGCGGAAAAGATGATATACCGCAAACAAAAGGTGCAAAGGTTTTTGTACACCATATCCGGATTTCGACAATTAATGTCTCTTCAGTGATGTTAGGAATCGAAACGGTATTTGGAAAGCCATACAATTTACCTCAATTTAAGATAGACTCTTGAATTTTGAGGAGTCAAAATAGGATGAACGGATCATATAAACCCGAAGGCAAATATAATACAACCCCAAACGAAAAAATATAAACAAGTCTAAATTGAAAACAACGTTCAAACCTATGATTGCGTTGGATAAAAACCGCAATTTTTATACGTGTGCATGCAAAACAAATTTCTTGTTAGAGGGGTCTAAATACAGCACAAACAACATTTTTCAAAAGACCAAAAAAGTGCAAAAGTGTATTTTAACAAAACGCATTTGACTAACAGGTCGAACAACAAATGTTATTAAACCCTGCTGACTGCCATTGGCGATTGCCAAATAAACGGATCACCGATGTAATAAATGGATCTTAATTATAAATTTAATACTAAACAGAAAACAATAAACTTGCGGAAAAGATGATATACCGCAAACAAAAGGTGCAAAGGTTTTTGTACACCGTATCCGGATTTCGACAATTAATGTCTCTTCAGTGATGTTAGGAATCGAAACGGTATTTGGAAAGCCATACAATTTACCTCAATTTAAGATAGACTGTTGAATTTTGAGGAGTCAAAATAGGATGAACGGATCATATAAACCCGAAGGCAAATATAATACAAGGCCAAACGAAAAAATATAAACAAGTCTAAATTGAAAACAACGTTCAAACCTATGATTGCGTTGGATACAAACCGCAATAACCGTATAAAAATTGCGGTTTTTATCCAAAGCAATCATAGGTTTGAACGTTGTTTTCAATTTAGACTTGTATATATATATATATTTATTTAGAAACTACCCCTTTACAACGGCGGCACTTGCGGACGGAGTATCCACAAATGCGTCTAACATCATATGAAATGAATATATAAAGACAAGTAAAAAATATTCATATGTCATTGTCAGAATTAAAAAATTGGTACATTATAAAATAAGACAGCTTACATAAAAGGAATACACATTATGTACAACATAAAAGTATGAATTAAAGTAAGAGTTACGTAAATCATATTGCATAAAAAAATCACATTTAAGCTTTAGGTTCCAAAACCAATGATCTTTGAGAGTACATTTCGGTCAACATTTTTTTACTTAAACTGTCTATATTTTTGAATCTATCGAAAAAAGTTTAAGAGTAAAAGTTTTAGTTAAATATTGCATCATACAAGCACATCCCATGTTTTGTTGAGCAATGTTGTAATTGATCAAATCATTAAAAAAACAAGATGATGACGCGTGTTAAAACTTGACCTGTTTAAAGTGCTAAAATCAAGGAGAACCGTTTTTGATTGATGATTTAGACCTGACCAAAATGTTCTTGTATATTATACTTTCATAATAAATTTAGACATACAAAAGCCATCTTTTTCTTTTAGAAACAAATTAAAAATATGTGCGTAGCATTCTTTGTATTATATATATGTTAGGGATACCAAAGGGATATGCAAACTCATAAGTCGAAGACAAACTAACAACACCATGGCAAAAAAAAGGGACCAGAAGACAAATAACAGTATAGAAAACACAACATAGAAAACTGCGTAACACGGACCCAACCGAAAACCGGGGTAAACTTAGGTACTCCGGAAGAGTAAGCAGATTCCGCTCCACATGTGACACCCATTGTATTGCTCAGGTAAGTACAACATCTGAGAAAAGTTTACTTCGATGATGACACATTCGAGGAAAAGAGAAACAGATTTAGGCTACGACAATTAGAGTATATCCGTCGTCATCTGTGAAACAGATCCTCCACAACGGTCAACCAACCTTTGATGGCGTCCGTACAATGTTCTAATAACTTGGAACGATAGGTTTATTGCCTTCCCTGTCAGAAGCAACCCTCTATATTGGAACTTATGATAGAAATTGCAAGCTCTGGAATATCGTATCAACTGGGAGATATATAATCCATAAGCAGGCGCTGCAATGTTGCTACATAAGAATGGAAGCTGAAATCATCTGTTGTTGTAAAGTTTTGTTCTTTAAAAAAGATCACAATACCAGGCTTTAAATTGTGAACGCCAAACGGGCGTTTCGTCAACACAATATCCATCAGTGACGCTTGAATAAAAAAAGTTGAAAAGGTCAAATAAAGTACGAAATTGAAGAGCATTTACAGCTAAGGTAATATATTCCTGGGGTAGAAAATCCTTAGTATTTCCAAAAATGCAAAATTTAACCCATTCTCATTGCAATTTCTAGAAGTCAAGATATGAGGCAGATATAGATGTATCTGTTGTAAATTTTATTTCAAGTTAGATCAACAAAGTCACAAAACTTTGCAAAAATTGTACAATTTTTTTCAAATTTAGGGCAATTCCCTTCATTGGAAATGGCTACCTTAAACGAATTTCAATTTTCATTCACAACCGGATAATTGGAAAGCGAACCAAGAATCAACAACCTGCAATCATCTAAAGTACGTTAATTATTATTTTCATAAAGTATGTGAAAATGCACGATGCTTATATTTTAAGTCAATTACAAGTTTTTCATATGTCAGCTAACATGAGACAAATGATACTTTCGAGTCTACAAGGATTGCTTCGTATCTTGATCTTTTCCTAGATATTGGCCAAGATGGATGACTTTAAAACTTTTATCTATGACAAGCGTGATGATTTCAACTTTCCAATTGGCTGTTCCATACCCTCTGTCTTATCGTATGGCGTTTACATATCCCCATACACAAAGATCTGCATTTGGTTATTTGTGTGTTGGAAAATTAACATGAATTGTTTATGAATATGGTAATGTCATAGAGACAGACGAGAGACATCTACCATTCCATTAGGGTATGAAGTCTCATTTTGACTAAGAATTACTGTATTTTTTAAATGAATACACGGTCGTCAATAGTTTTGAAGAAAAAATAATACTAAACCCTTTCGGAGCATGTGAGTTCATCCCTTTTGTCTTCATAGGGTCATGTTGATAATTTTGAATTGTTTTCTCTGTTATATGTTTGAAACCAATGGGAGATCATACCGAGAAGGTAATCAAAAGCTGCAAGTCCCAGGAAAAGGGACTACACAACCGCTAACTGTGATTTGCCTTATGTCTTCTCATTATGGACATATGATTTTAACTGCACCCTATATGCTCTTACTTTTCTAATGTTTAGAACATTAAAAGGAAGTAAAAAATTCTTTAAGTAAATGTAAATAAAGGCAACAGTAGTATACCGCTGTTCGAAATTCATAAATCGATTGAGAAAAAAACAAATCCGGGTAACAAACTAAAACTGAGGGAAACACATCAAATATAAGAGGAGAACTACGACACAACAGAAACCAAACATTAAAATGTAACACACATAGAAACGAACTATAATATAACAATCGCCATTTTTCCTGACTTGGTACAATTAACTTAAAATGAACTGCAAAGCATAATAAATCATACGCAACCATATCAGACTATTTGTTGACTTTTGGACCGTTGTTCACTTTTGTATTATTTAACATCTCCACCAAAGAACGAAGGCTAAACTACGAAAAAAGGAATAAGTTACTAGTAGATGTTATTTTTGCAGCGAAATTACCAGATAATAGTAGAGTTCATTTACTTAATATATCAGAGATCTCAAAGAACGAAAAGACCATCCGTATGCAATAGCATCAGACACATCTCAAAAGTTAAAACAAAACCAGAAAGAATCATATGATTTAAAGAAAAGAGGATATATTGTTCATGAAGGTGACACAGTGCTGGTTAAAAGTGTAGCGTATGACGGAAAGAAATTGAAACGGCCAAACATAGATATTCCAGTTTATACCGGTAAAACAAAATGAAGGGGGGGGGGGGGGGGGGGGGGGGGGGGGGGGGGGGGGGGGATCGAAACAAATATCTTCACAGAAACTTGCTTCTACCAATTAAAAACTATTTTACAAAACCAACCACAGATTGTCATTATGAGGATGAAAATGATGATGAATCCGTCTATACAATTAAAGTTTTTACTTTAAGTACAATTGGTAAAACAGATGCACTACAGAAATCTTCAACTTAAAGCGCTTGATACTAGCCGGACATAGTGTCAGCTGATGAGGCCTCTGCGACCGACCAATGTGGAGATGATTCAGTAGGGGAAGACCTGCATTCAGAAAATGTAGATGATAAAAAATATTTTTAGAAGCGAGAAATGAAATAAAACTTTGTGACCATAGCAAATGAATCTCCAACTGAAGTACATTATACAGTTGAGTCAAGTACACAAAAAACGGGACAATAGGGTCCTTATGAAAACATTCAACATGATAAGTCTAATGCAGATGGTGGTTATTAGGGTAAACCTGTATGGACTAAACATAAATCAGCCCGGATGCGAAGAAGTGAATTTCAACAGGAAAACTAGATGCGAAAATCCCAATATTACATTAGCCGTATTTGGCACAACTTTTTGGAATTTTGGGTCCTCAATGCTCTTCAACTTTGTACTTGTTTGGCTTTATAACTATTTTGTTCTGAGCGTCACTGATGAGTCTTATGTAGACGAAACGCGCGTCTGGCGTATTAAATTATAATCCTGGTACCTTTGATAACTGTTTACACCACTGGAACGATGCCGCTGCTGGTGGACGGTTCGTCCCCGAGTGTATCACCAGCCCAGTAGTCAGCACTTCGGTGTTGACATGAATATCAATTATATGGTCATTTTTATAAATTTCCTGTAACAAAACTTTGAATTTTTCGGAAAACTAAGGATTTTCTTATCCCAGGAATATATTACATTAGCCGTATTTGGCACATCTTTTTGGAATTTTGGGTCCTCAATGCTCCTCAACTTTGTACTTGTTTGGCTTTATAACTATTTTGATCTGAGCGTCACTGATGAGTCTTATGTAGACGAAACTCGCGTCTGGCGTATTAAATTATAATCCTGGTACCTTTGATAACTGTTTACACCACTGGAACGATGCCGCTGCTGGTGGACGTTTCGTCCCCGAGTGTATCACCAGCCCAGTAGTCAGCACTTCGGTGTTGACATGAATATCAATTATATGGTCATTTTTTAAAATTTCCTGTGACAAAACTTTGAATTTTTCGGAAAACTAAGGATTTTCTTATCCCAGGAATATATTACATTAGCCGTATTTGGCACAACTTTTTGGAATTTTGGGTCCTCAATGCTCTTCAACTTTGTTATTGTTTGGCTTTATAACTATTTTGATCTGAGCGTCACTGATGAGTCTTATGTAGACGAAAAGCGCGTCTGGCGTATTAAATTATAATCCTGGTACCTTTGATAACCGTTTACACCACTGGAACAATGCCGCTGCTGGTGGACGTTTCGTCCGCGAGGGTATCACCAGCCCAGTAGTCAGCACTTCGGTGTTGACATGAATATCAATTATATGGTCATATTTATAAATTTCCTGTTACAAAACTTTAAATTTTTCGGATATCTAAGGATTTTCTTATCCCAGGAATAGATTACATTAGCCGTATTTGGCACAACTTTTTGGAATTTTTGGTCCTCAATGCTCTTCAACTTTGTACTTGTTTGGCTTTATAACTATTTTGATCTGAGCGTCACTAGTGAGCCTTATGTAGACGAAACGCGCGTCTGGCGTTTTAAATTATAATCCTGGTACCTTTGATAACTGTTTACACCGCTGGAACGATGCCGCTGCTGGTGGATGTTTCGTCCCCGAGTGTATCACCAGCCCAGTAGTCAGCACTTCGGTGTTGACATGAATATCAATTATATGGTCATTTTTATAAATTTCCTGTTACAAAACTTTGCATTTTTCGGAAATCTAAGGATTTTCTTATCCCAAGAATATATTACATTAGCCGTATTTGGCACAACTTTTTGGAATTTTGGGTCCTCAATGCTCTTCAACTTTGTACTTGTTTGGCTTTATAACTATTTTGATCTGAGCGTCACTGACGAGTCTTATGTAGACGAAACTCGCGTCTGGCGTATTAAATTATAATCCTGGTACCTTTGATAACTGTTTACACCACTGGAACGATGCCGCTGCTGGTGGACGTTTCGTCCCCGAGTGTATCACCAGCCCAGTAGTCAGCACTTCGGTGTTGACATGAATATCAATTATATGGTCATTTTTATAAATTTCCTGTTACAAAACTTGGAATTTTTCGGAAAACTAAGGATTTTCTTATCCCAGGAATATATTACATTAGCCGTATTTGGCACAACTTTTTGGAATTTTGGGTCCTCAATGCTCTTCAACTTTGTACTTGTTTGGCTTTATAACTATTTTGATCTGAGCGTCACTGATGAGTGTTATGTAGACGAAACGCGCGTCTGGCGTATCAAATTATAATCCTGGTATCTTTGATAACTGGTTAGACAGACTTCGATCTATCAGACTTTGACTGAAAATATGTAACTTATGTTATATTTGTTATAATTCATGTTTCAGATTGATTTGGTTATTCTTTTTAGATATAAGAAGATGTGGTATGAGTGCCAATGAGACAACTCTCCATCCAAGTCACAATTTGTAAAAATAAACCATTATAGGTCAAAGTACGGCCTTCAACACGGAGCCTTAGGTTCCTTTTGGTCATATAGTTTTTCAAGTATTTGATTACTCATTCACACTTGACCTTGAACTTGTGGGTTTGCGCGTTCCTGACGAAGGTAAATTTGTACTTTTCATTGTAGATTTTAATTCTCATAAACGAGTTACAATGTATACAAATAATAAATCTACCAGGCTGATAATTAACTGAGCAACACACGCGTTTCGTAACATAAATTCATCAGTTTCGCTCAAATTAATCACTTTTTCACTGTAAACATATTGTTAAATTGAAAGAAAAAACTTTCACTGTTTTGAAAATAAAGTTAGTGAACGAGAGGTAACTCTTAACGATAATTTCATACGAAAAAACAATGTTTCAAAGAATTTAACCGATTATGTCTGTTTGGGTTGCACGTATTTTCTTCAATGATTATCATATTCTTTGGTACGTGGTACTGCTGACATAGAATATTTTATAACTTATATTCGTTAAGCGCTTAATTGATCATCATTGTCCATACTGTGTTTAATTTGCTGTCTCATTGAACTTTTTTCATTTATGAAAAAAATATATTATTTCTTGTTTCTTTGTGTATCTTGTTTATATTTTGTCTGTTGGTTTTGTTTGTGTGTGTGTGTGTGTGTGTGTGTGTTATTTGTTAACATAAGGCCAAAAATGATCGACATTTTACCTTTCTAAATAAAACAGTCAAAGTCCTTTGTATGATCTATCGAATATAACAAAGGAGTATGATTAAACAACAAATTTCGAATATAGGATGACAACGACAGGTAAAAATTAATCAAACACTTTCTCTTAATTGAATCCGGATGTCAGGTTTCAACATGAGTCGATTTTCAACATCGTTGTGCTGAAACAAAAATTATACGATTGTGGTTATCACAAGACAGTTAAGAAATGGAATAACACTTAACAAAGTTGGTGCTTGCAGGCTCTTTTCTAAGTTCACCTATAGCAAGAATGTCCAAACCAACATATTTGAAAGCCAGTGATGTATAGGTACTTAGACACGTTAGGAACTGTATTATATTATACAATAAACATGAATATACCCATTACTCTTGTCACTAGTAACGTAAAAGGAATATCAATTTTCAACTTCATCATAGCAATTAATTAATTCCGATTTTATTTGCATATTAGTTGTTAGAAATAAGTTTTATTTTGTTGTGTCACAAGTTGTCCGAATAAACATCATGTCCACATCTAAATGAAACTATATTAAAAAAGAGGCGGTAAATACTTATTCATAAGTCGAGGACAAACTAACAACAACATAGCTAAAATACGAAATACGACGAAAAGACGAACAAGTCTACAAAACACTACATAGAAAACTAAAAACCGAAAAATTGGGATGAACTCTCGTACTCCATACTGGTAAGCTGTTCTGCTCTCCGTGTGGCACCAGTCATGTTGTCCATGTAAGTACCGGTGATAAGTCTTATTCGGTGATGCCACAATCGAGAAAATGAGGACGATATTGTGGTTACGACAATAGGAATATATCCGTTGTCATCTGTGCCACAGATATTCCATAACGATCAACCAACTCGTTTATGACGTTTAATTTAACATCTTCAATCGTTCACTTACTTTTTTCTGTCAAAATGAAAAGAAATCCTAATATTGTAAAAATAACTTTTACTCTGTAATTAAAAAAAAATATATTTCGAGCAATATAAATAATCACATATTTTTTTTTCCATTCCGGGAGTAGGATTCGAACCCCATGCCTTTACATTTATCGTTTTGTCTTAAATTACGAACATATATTTGGTTTTATAAGCTCTTCAACGTTTGAATTCAGTTTTGGATTTTCAAATTCAAGGAAAGGGGACGGGATTGTGTATCGACAATTTAAATATATCCGTCGTCATCTGTAAAACAGATATTCCATAACAGTCAACCAACTCGTGATGGCGTCCGAAAATTTTTTGAAGGGATGATTTCAACTCTACCACTTGGAATTCTTGGTTTAATACATTCCTTGTAGCAGCAATTTTCCATCAAGGAAATCATCATAGGAAGGGCAAGCTCTAGAATGCCGTATCAACTGTAAAGTATATGTTAATGACGTCTTTACACTTACTACAAACAAAAAATATCAGTTCACATCCAACATTCTTGAATATCAAAATACTTTCATTGTCGTAAAGATTGGCAACAATTACTACAAACAAAAATATCAGTTCACATCCAACATTCAATGGATTAATTGTTGCCAATCTTTACGACAATGAAAGTATTTTGATATTCAATCCTTAAATTTTGCTATGCAAAATAACTTTGCCAAGTGTTGTCTCATAAAATAAATAACTAAATATCTTCAGGAAATGATAATTTTATTATTTAGAAAGCAATACAATAATAACAGGCACAATACATATGTTTAACAGTTTTTGTATGATGTTTTGGTAGTTGAAAAGTAATTACCTATAATCAGCTGATAAGTTCGAAATCAGATAATAATATGGAAATTTTTATTTTATTAAAAATGATTAATTACTGAGAAAGAAATTTATACTTTTGCTAGAATTTTATTATTTTTCTGTTCCTAACGAATTTATTTATTCAAATGCTACATTCTTTTCGTCATCCTGATTTTGTCATAACTTTTCTTATTGGATTATTAGTTGAATTCTACTCACTTTCGTTTACCTGTTAAATTACATACCTTTTTACTTCACTCCAAGATTTGTTTTCACACGGTAAACACTTAGTTCTTATTATATATTATTTTTGAAATTTGAGTTGAAGCGTCGATCAACAATTTTTGATAGTTTTGAGAACATTTTTTTAACCCGCCCACCCGTGTCCATTTTTATTTATGGGTATTTCGTTATCGTTATTTTCTCTACTGGTTTTAGGATTAATTTTATGTATTAACAATTTTTGAATTTCTATATTGGTCCAAGGACACAGTTATC
This sequence comes from Mytilus californianus, assembly GCF_021869535.1. Taxonomy (NCBI): domain Eukaryota; kingdom Metazoa; phylum Mollusca; class Bivalvia; order Mytilida; family Mytilidae; genus Mytilus; species Mytilus californianus. The sequence continues at coordinate 49,301,894 of NW_026262745.1, read as the reverse complement.
GTCCTTTGGTTTTCGTTGTCTACGAATATAGTCCCTAGTGTGAACAGTGTATAACTTGCATTTTTTTTTGATACACTTTCCCAATTTATTTCTTGATATTTTATGCATGAAATATTAAGTAAGGGGATGAAATTACATGTTAAAAAAATTTGGGTGCTGAATATTTATGTTAAGTAGTGATTTGGTCCAGTTAAAAAAGGTCAAAAATTAGAATGTCTGAAGCTGTCAAACTGAATTTTAGCCCCCCTTAACACAGAATTGTCAATATTTTGAGTTAGAGCTGGTAGAAGTTTCTATAATTTTGATATTATTTGTATCAATAGTAGTACACTACACTGTAAAAATCTTTTTAAGATAGAGCAGGTGCGATTTTTTTAATTTGAATTTATTGTCTAAAAGAAATGCACTACGAAATAACTGTGTTCTCGGGCCTAAGAGATGAATTCCGTAAATGTAGATTCTGTACTTTGGCAACTTTCCTGAATGGTTTGCTGGTTTCAATTTGTCAAACTCAATAAAAGTAAAGCATTTACATCTTTGTTTGACAGAAATTCTGTTTAAATGTCCCATTTTGGCATTATACGGCTAAAATAAGCATTTTAAAGCAGTTTCCATTTTATGCCTAAGAGCCATGCTGACTTTCTATCTGACAGCTTTTTATGTTCCTGATATTTGTGTTTCTATGCTTAAATCAAATTTAATTAACCATTTGTGAACTCGGAATCTAGAGAAAAGTAGATTATCACAGAAAAAATGTGCAGAATATTTGTATTTATGTCCCTGCTTAAACGGCCTGTTTGATGTATGTGAAATGTGAAGAGCTTTGTACATAAAATCTGTAGTCCATCACAAATATTTCACTAAATCTGTAAAAAAAAACACTTTACAATGATCAGTACACCCTATTCATTTCATATGCTACCATAATTTTCTTCTTTAGGATAGTAAGTGGTTCAAATATATGCCAAATGAGACTAAAACTACATGCAAGTTTTCCATTGAAAAGTGAAAAACTGGTCATCAGACCATACTGTCTGCAAAAAAAAGTTGAATTCAAGAGTCCTTTTGCAATTAGACTTCTTGTATCATGACATCTTAGCATAGAAATGAGCAAAAAGTAACAAATTTCAATTTCTTATAGCCTCTGTGTGCATTTTTATATGTAAATATGGGCTACGGCCTAAATCGACTCTAAATAATTCTCAGTCTTACATGGCCTAAGACCATTTTATACTCATGTGATATGTTTTTTGTAACTTTTCTTTACATTTAAAGTACATTTAATATAAATGGATGAATAATGTATGGTTAAAAAACTTCAAAACTTCAAATTGGTTGAAAAAAATGCATGTTTATGTAAGGCTTCCCTTAATTCGAAAATCTCTATTTTCAGGCACAGGCTCATATAAATTTGACTTTTGAATAACTGTAATAAATCTGATAAATCAAATGAGTGTTCCGTTGCTTTAAATACTTATTATATTAAATTCAAGAGTATTTAAAAAGCAAATTTTTGCAATATTTAAATTTTTTAGGCCAAAATCTTGACAGTTGAAAATATTTGATTTAAACGTCAAAAAAAAACATCCAAATTTCAATATTAAAATGGCCCTAGTTTCTATAATATATATCCTATGGCCATGAAACTTGGCCAACTATCTTATAATTGCCTAAGCTTAGGTCATGCAAAGTTTTATTAAAATTGGTCAAGTCTTTCTATCCTATTAGGTCCAAGGACACAGTTATCGTCCTATGGTTTTCGTTGTCTACGAATATAGTCCCTAGTGTGAACAGTGTATAACTTGCATTTTTTTTTGATACACTTTCCCAATTTATTTCTTGATATTTTATGCATGAAATATTAAGTAAGGGGATGAAATTACATGTTAAAAAAATTTGGGTGCTGAATATTTATGTTAAGTAGTGATTTGGTCCAGTTAAAAAAGGTCAAAAATTAGAATGTCTGAAGCTGTCAAACTGAATTTTAGCCCCCCTTAACACAGAATTGTCAATATTTTGAGTTAGAGCTGGTAGAAGTTTCTATAATTTTGATATTATTTGTATCAATAGTAGTACACTACACTGTAAAAATCTTTTTAAGATAGAGCAGGTGCGATTTTTTTAATTTGAATTTATTGTCTAAAAGAAATGCACTACGAAATAACTGTGTTCTCGGGCCTAAGAGATGAATTCCGTAAATGTAGATTCTGTACTTTGGCAACTTTCCTGAATGGTTTGCTGGTTTCAATTTGTCAAACTCAATAAAAGTAAAGCATTTACATCTTTGTTTGACAGAAATTCTGTTTAAATGTCCCATTTTGGCATTATACGGCTAAAATAAGCATTTTAAAGCAGTTTCCATTTTATGCCTAAGAGCCATGCTGACTTTCTATCTGACAGCTTTTTATGTTCCTGATATTTGTGTTTCTATGCTTAAATCAAATTTAATTAACCATTTGTGAACTCGGAATCTAGAGAAAAGTAGATTATCACAGAAAAAATGTGCAGAATATTTGTATTTATGTCCCTGCTTAAACGGCCTGTTTGATGTATGTGAAATGTGAAGAGCTTTGTACATAAAATCTGTAGTCCATCACAAATATTTCACTAAATCTGTAAAAAAAAACACTTTACAATGATCAGTACACCCTATTCATTTCATATGCTACCATAATTTTCTTCTTTAGGATAGTAAGTGGTTCAAATATATGCCAAATGAGACTAAAACTACATGCAAGTTTTCCATTGAAAAGTGAAAAACTGGTCATCAGACCATACTGTCTGCAAAAAAAAGTTGAATTCAAGAGTCCTTTTGCAATTAGACTTCTTGTATCATGACATCTTAGCATAGAAATGAGCAAAAAGTAACAAATTTCAATTTCTTATAGCCTCTGTGTGCATTTTTATATGTAAATATGGGCTACGGCCTAAATCGACTCTAAATAATTCTCAGTCTTACATGGCCTAAGACCATTTTATACTCATGTGATATGTTTTTTGTAACTTTTCTTTACATTTAAAGTACATTTAATATAAATGGATGAATAATGTATGGTTAAAAAACTTCAAAACTTCAAATTGGTTGAAAAAAATGCATGTTTATGTAAGGCTTCCCTTAATTCGAAAATCTCTATTTTCAGGCACAGGCTCATATAAATTTGACTTTTGAATAACTGTAATAAATCTGATAAATCAAATGAGTGTTCCGTTGCTTTTAATACTTATTATATTAAATTCAAGAGTATTTAAAAAGCAAATTTTTGCAATATTTAAATTTTTTAGGCCAAAATCTTGACAGTTGAAAATATTTGATTTAAACGTCAAAAAAAAACATCCAAATTTCAATATTAAAATGGCCCTAGTTTCTATAATATATATCCTATGGCCATGAAACTTGGCCAACTATCTTATAATTGCCTAAGCTTAGGTCATGCAAAGTTTTATTAAAATTGGTCAAGTCTTTCTATCCTATTAGGTCCAAGGACACAGTTATCGTCCTATGGTTTTCGTTGTCTACGAATATAGTCCCTAGTGTGAACAGTGTATAACTTGCATTTTTTTTTGATACACTTTCCCAATTTATTTCTTGATATTTTATGCATGAAATATTAAGTAAGGGGATGAAATTACATGTTAAAAAAATTTGGGTGCTGAATATTTATGTTAAGTAGTGATTTGGTCCAGTTAAAAAAGGTCAAAAATTAGAATGTCTGAAGCTGTCAAACTGAATTTTAGCCCCCCTTAACACAGAATTGTCAATATTTTGAGTTAGAGCTGGTAGAAGTTTCTATAATTTTGATATTATTTGTATCAATAGTAGTACACTACACTGTAAAAATCTTTTTAAGATAGAGCAGGTGCGATTTTTTTAATTTGAATTTATTGTCTAAAAGAAATGCACTACGAAATAACTGTGTTCTCGGGCCTAAGAGATGAATTCCGTAAATGTAGATTCTGTACTTTGGCAACTTTCCTGAATGGTTTGCTGGTTTCAATTTGTCAAACTCAATAAAAGTAAAGCATTTACATCTTTGTTTGACAGAAATTCTGTTTAAATGTCCCATTTTGGCATTATACGGCTAAAATAAGCATTTTAAAGCAGTTTCCATTTTATGCCTAAGAGCCATGCTGACTTTCTATCTGACAGCTTTTTATGTTCCTGATATTTGTGTTTCTATGCTTAAATCAAATTTAATTAACCATTTGTGAACTCGGAATCTAGAGAAAAGTAGATTATCACAGAAAAAATGTGCAGAATATTTGTATTTATGTCCCTGCTTAAACGGCCTGTTTGATGTATGTGAAATGTGAAGAGCTTTGTACATAAAATCTGTAGTCCATCACAAATATTTCACTAAATCTGTAAAAAAAACACTTTACAATGATCAGTACACCCTATTCATTTCATATGCTACCATAATTTTCTTCTTTAGGATAGTAAGTGGTTCAAATATATGCCAAATGAGACTAAAACTACATGCAAGTTTTCCATTGAAAAGTGAAAAACTGGTCATCAGACCATACTGTCTGCAAAAAAAAGTTGAATTCAAGAGTCCTTTTGCAATTAGACTTCTTGTATCATGACATCTTAGCATAGAAATGAGCAAAAAGTAACAAATTTCAATTTCTTATAGCCTCTGTGTGCATTTTTATATGTAAATATGGGCTACGGCCTAAATCGACTCTAAATAATTCTCAGTCTTACATGGCCTAAGACCATTTTATACTCATGTGGTATGTTTTTTGTAACTTTTCTTTACATTTAAAGTACATTTAATATAAATGGATGAATAATGTATGGTTAAAAAACTTCAAAACTTCAAATTGGTTGAAAAAAATGCATGTTTATGTAAGGCTTCCCTTAATTCGAAAATCTCTATTTTCAGGCACAGGCTCATATAAATTTGACTTTTGAATAACTGTAATAAATCTGATAAATCAAATGAGTGTTCCGTTGCTTTTAATACTTATTATATTAAATTCAAGAGTATTTAAAAAGCAAATTTTTGCAATATTTAAATTTTTTAGGCCAAAATCATGACAGTTGAAAATATTTGATTTAAACGTCAAAAAAAAACATCCAAATTTCAATATTAAAATGGCCCTAGTTTCTATAATATATATCCTATGGCCATGAAACTTGGCCAACTATCTTATAATTGCCTAAGCTTAGGTCATGCAAAGTTTTATTAAAATTGGTCAAGTCTTTCTATCCTATTAGGTCCAAGGACACAGTTATCGTCCTATGGTTTTCGTTGTCTACGAATATAGTCCCTAGTGTGAACAGTGTATAACTTGCATTTTTTTTTGATACACTTTCCCAATTTATTTCTTGATATTTTATGCATGAAATATTAAGTAAGGGGATGAAATTACATGTTAAAAAAATTTGGGTGCTGAATATTTATGTTAAGTAGTGATTTGGTCCAGTTAAAAAAGGTCAAAAATTAGAATGTCTGAAGCTGTCAAACTGAATTTTAGCCCCCCTTAACACAGAATTGTCAATATTTTGAGTTAGAGCTGGTAGAAGTTTCTATAATTTTGATATTATTTGTATCAATAGTAGTACACTACACTGTAAAAATCTTTTTAAGATAGAGCAGGTGCGATTTTTTTAATTTGAATTTATTGTCTAAAAGAAATGCACTACGAAATAACTGTGTTCTCGGGCCTAAGAGATGAATTCCGTAAATGTAGATTCTGTACTTTGGCAACTTTCCTGAATGGTTTGCTGGTTTCAATTTGTCAAATTCAATAAAAGTAAAGCATTTACATCTTTGTTTGACAGAAATTCTGTTTAAATGTCCCATTTTGGCATTATACGGCTAAAATAAGCATTTTAAAGCAGTTTCCATTTTATGCCTAAGAGCCATGCTGACTTTCTATCTGACAGCTTTTTATGTTCCTGATATTTGTGTTTCTATGCTTAAATCAAATTTAATTAACCATTTGTGAACTCGGAATCTAGAGAAAAGTAGATTATCACAGAAAAAATGTGCAGAATATTTGTATTTATGTCCCTGCTTAAACGGCCTGTTTGATGTATGTGAAATGTGAAGAGCTTTGTACATAAAATCTGTAGTCCATCACAAATATTTCACTAAATCTGTAAAAAAAACACTTTACAATGATCAGTACACCCTATTCATTTCATATGCTACCATAATTTTCTTCTTTAGGATAGTAAGTGGTTCAAATATATGCCAAATGAGACTAAAACTACATGCAAGTTTTCCATTGAAAAGTGAAAAACTGGTCATCAGACCATACTGTCTGCAAAAAAAAGTTGAATTCAAGAGTCCTTTTGCAATTAGACTTCTTGTATCATGACATCTTAGCATAGAAATGAGCAAAAAGTAACAAATTTCAATTTCTTATAGCCTCTGTGTGCATTTTTATATGTAAATATGGGCTACGGCCTAAATCGACTCTAAATAATTCTCAGTCTTACATGGCCTAAGACCATTTTATACTCATGTGGTATGCTTTTTGTAACTTTTCTTTACATTTAAAGTACATTTAATATAAATGGATGAATAATGTATGGTTAAAAAACTTCAAAACTTCAAATTGGTTGAAAAAAATGCATGTTTATGTAAGGCTTCCCTTAATTCGAAAATCTCTATTTTCAGGCACAGGCTCATATAAATTTGACTTTTGAATAACTGTAATAAATCTGATAAATCAAATGAGTGTTCCGTTGCTTTTAATACTTATTATATTAAATTCAAGAGTATTTAAAAAGCAAATTTTTGCAATATTTAAATTTTTTAGGCCAAAATCTTGACAGTTGAAAATATTTGATTTAAACGTCAAAAAAAAACATCCAAATTTCAATATTAAAATGGCCCTAGTTTCTATAATATATATCCTATGGCCATGAAACTTGGCCAACTATCTTATAATTGCCTAAGCTTAGGTCATGCAAAGTTTTATTAAAATTGGTCAAGTCTTTCTATCCTATTAGGTCCAAGGACACAGTTATCGTCCTATGGTTTTCGTTGTCTACGAATATAGTCCCTAGTGTGAACAGTGTATAACTTGCATTTTTTTTTGATACACTTTCCCAATTTATTTCTTGATATTTTATGCATGAAATATTAAGTAAGGGGATGAAATTACATGTTAAAAAAATTTGGGTGCTGAATATTTATGTTAAGTAGTGATTTGGTCCAGTTAAAAAAGGTCAAAAATTAGAATGTCTGAAGCTGTCAAACTGAATTTTAGCCCCCCTTAACACAGAATCGTCAATATTTTGAGTTAGAGCTGGTAGAAGTTTCTATAATTTTGATATTATTTGTATCAATAGTAGTACACTACACTGTAAAAATCTTTTTAAGATAGAGCAGGTGCGATTTTTTTAATTTGAATTTATTGTCTAAAAGAAATGCACTACGAAATAACTGTGTTCTCGGGCCTATTGGTTATTCTTAAATTTGTTTATTGAATAGTATTGAACTATTGTGTTGTGTGAATCCATTTCATTAGCCTAATAAATGTTTTTATTGTATTGGTTGTTTCATGTTTTTGATAGTAATTTGTATGTTTACCGTGGAAAATCCCCTTTTTATACACACGCATGTTAAAAAGAAGTAATTAAAGATGACGGACTCCACCTAGTTTTTACATCCGAGATAATAGGTAGAAGTAAATTTATTTTCTGCTGCCTTGTTAATTAGAAAACAAAATTGAAATAGTGAGAAATGAGTGTTGGCTATTGGTGTAGAAATAGCGAGAAATTTGGAGGAAATTCTCTGTGATGAATGAACAAGGGGTGTTCTTCATTCATACGGTTTCGAAAATTCCGGAACCAAAGAGTTGTCAACGTATATTTGTTCCGCCTAACAGAAGTTCCACTGGAAACTTTGTTATAAACATTGTCATAATATCTGTTCCTGTTGGAACAAATATTCTATACCATTTATTCCGTTAGGAACATTTACTGTAATATTCATTCCAGTGGAAATAATATTCCAGAATATTGTTTCCATTTGGAACTTATATTATGAAGGAACTTCTATTCCGTGACAGAGTACCCTTCAAAATGTAATTTTTCTACCAAAAACGCTGCGGCACTATATGTGTTTTGCAGTTTTATTCACACCTAAAGGTGTTGAAAATTCAGAATTTGAGAGTTTTATCAACGGATCTTTTATAGTATAAACGCAGAACCAAATAGGCTACCATTGTCGCCTATGTAAATAATAATATTTTCCCGCGTTTCGATCAGTATAGCGGGAAAATGTTGTATTCTCGGTATGGAATCGTTAATTTTCGGTAGGCCGATGTACATCTATCCAATCAGGGGGCTGAGTTGTGGTCATATATAAGGTGTTTTTTGTGTGGTTACTTCACTTCTAGCCGTCGTATTGACCGAGTAAACTTATGGACGCCAATTTACAGCAAGTTATTCAGACAGAGGTACAAAATGCCGTTCAATCTACGCAGGACCAGTTGTTGAACAACATGACGAAGTTACTGGATTCACGTCTGGAGGGTTTCCAAAAGAGGATACAAGACAACCAGAAAGTGCTGTCAGATACTCAAATAGCAAGAATGGACGAATCACTAACCGACAATTACAAATTTCGAAAGAGGGGGAATGAGGAGCAACACAAGCACAACCGGAAAGTGTTCGTTAAAATTAGAGAAGCACACGCCGAATTCGAGACCGACAACTTGACGCAGTCAAACATTAACAGTGCCAAGAGAAAAATTTCTGAAGGTATGGACTTGATTAAAAATCGACAAAAGCTGATAAAACTTGCCGATTCATCAGACGCGGGATGGCGCGTGGTAGATGAATACGTAACTAACCCACTCGCAGAAGATTCAGAGGACGAAAAGAAGATGTATAAAGCGCAAAATAGAGCAGAAAGCAAGCTGAAGAAGGAAAAGTTAAAAAGACGCCCAGACCGCAAGAGCGTGCCATACACACAACAGGCCCCAGCAAAAGCAGCAAATTCGATCCCGGTAAACGTTAGTGGTGGATCCAGGTCTGATGTACGACCCGGTAGATGCTTTCACTGTAATGAGTACGGGCACTGGATTAGGAATTGTCCAAAGTCTGCTGCAGAGCAAAAACACAAGATAAGTATTGATACTACTATATGTAAAATCGATAACGTAAAACTGAATACACACCCAGAGACCGATCTAGCATCGGGTGAACTCTAATCAATGAGTATGTAAATTCAATAACACAGACATCACGTGATGTCCAGTCAATGAGCAATACACATACTACTACTAGTATATATATTTGTTTAGGGGCCAGGTGAAGGACGCCTCCGGGTGCGGGAATTTCTCGCTGCATTGAAGACCTGTTGGTGACCTGCTGTTGTCTGTTCTATGGTCGGGTTGTTGTCTCTTTGACACATTCCCCATTTCCATTCTCAATTTTATCTTATATTACGTACAGGAAATACATCTTTTTAGCAAGACTTGCCAGGGTAATCGATTCAGTGTGTATGCAACGCGTTCTAATAATTATAGGACAAAGGGGGGATAACTCGAAAGGTCTTTACCTGAGACCAGGTGAGATCGAAGTATACGACAAATAGGACGAAGTTAAATTTCACGGTCTGGATTTTTCAGGAAGAAACATTTCAACAACAATTGAAGAAGGCGAACATTTATCCTTACAAAGGGTGTGTTTCAGTTCAAGTGATACATCATATAATATGTGTTTTGTCAAAATCATTGTTGCCATTTACATAACAAATAAATTTGTCCGATTGCTTTTACTGCAAATTTTCTATCATCAATGCAAACATTTCAAAGTCACCTTCCATGACTAATTTGGATAGCGGATATGTTCATAATGTCGTAACTACAATCCCGTTCCCTTTTCCCGAATGTGACCTACCGAATTAGACTTATTACCGGGTTTGTACTAACATGAGCAATACGACGGGTGCCACATGTGGAGCATCTGCTTACTCTTCCGGGGAACCTGAGATCACCCCAGTTTTTGTTGGGGTTCGTGTTGCTCAGTCTTTAGTTTTCTATGTTGTGTTTTGTGTACTATTGTTTGTCTGTTGGTCTTTTTCTTTCTTTTTTTAGCCATGGCGTTGTCAGTTTATATTCGACTTATGAGTTTCTATAAGGCTTAGGAAATGAAGAAATGCAACTATCACCGAGGATTTATATTTTGTTTCGTGTTGACTGTAATGTTGTTTTTGCCTTCAGACTTCTACCCTTAAAATTATTCATAACAAAATGAGGGTGAACATCATGAAATTTTATAGGATGTTTATGACATGAAAGTTCAGTGAACGTGCACTTCTTCTTAAAGTTATAGTTAAAACTCGACGAAAAAAAATGCGAAGATCAAAACGCTGTGTCAGGTCAATGATCAAATTTACAAGTCTTCACCGAGTCAATACATTTTGACTACATGTAGACATAGTTTTCCTGAACAAGAGTTGGATGTTAACTTCCTTTCAAGTGAAATATAGTGTAAACGTTTCAATGATTATAGTTAAATAAAGTACATAATCTTGTATTGTAATTGTTTTGCACGAAAAGTAGACATTAAATTTAAATAATATCAATACTATTTGCAATGGTTTATTTCATAACCGTATATAGTTTACTGAGAAACATTTTAGTTATTCGCCAGATTCATTAATGATCACCACGCCTTAAATTACAATGTACAAAATATAATCTGCAGAAACACCGGAAACATTAAGATGTGTACTAATTAGTTTTGAATTAAATACATGTAAAGCAGTACATTTATTGATTTCAAAAATGTCAACTAATAAACAAATTTTGTAATTTTGAGAGAACAGGGAAAAATTAATGATGACAGTCATAGTTCTGACATGATACAGGTTTATTCGTTTTCGTTGTAATTCGACGTGAAAGTACAAGGGGTCACTGTATTTTTTTTTTCTCTCTTTTTTTTTATCAATTAATCTCGATTTGAAGAGTGAAAAAGCGTCAAAATGACAAAATAATCGTGTCACGCAGCAAAATCGGAAATTATTTTTTTTCATACAACACTCAACGTTGAATGATTGAGACAACAAAATGAGTGTGTTAAGTCTGAGGGCACATGATTTATATATACGTTGTTATTGGCTATGACCTAGATTTCAGTAACTGAGAGTACTACTCTCAGGTCGTCTTTGTGGCTTTTGTCTTTATGTTAGTTGCTATTTTGTTCTTTGTGGCAATCTGATGAGTCACGTCATTTCAAATCGATTTTTGCAGTGTGTTCTTATGTTGTGCTGTAACACCACTGTTTCATGTAGGTGAGGGATGACCGCTCAGAAACATATTTAACCCCGTCCCATTATATATGTGCATGTCCTAAGGTAGGAGCTTGTAATTCAGTGGTTATTTTATTGGTTGTCAGATATATTTGATTTTCTTTTATTGTTTAGTCATAAAAGAGGGACGAAAGATACCAGAGGGACAGTCAAACTCATAGATCGAAAACAAACTGACAACGCCATGGTCATAAATAAAAAGACAAACAGATAAATAATAGTACAGATGACACAACATAGAAAACTAACGACTTAGCAACACGAACCCCACCAAAAACTGGGGGTGATCTCAGGTGCTCCGGAAGGGTAAGCAGATCCTGCTCCACATGTGGCACCCGTCGTATTGCTTATGTTATTACAAATCCGGTAAATAGTCTAATTCGGTAAGTCACATTCATAAACTAGACTGCTTTTCTGTTATTTGTATTGGTTCACGTGTTGTCGTGCCTTTTATGTGCTGAAGTTCTGTATCTGTTTGTTTTACTTTAGTTTCCCCGTTATTTGTCTTCGTGCTATTATGCTTTTTGGTCGTATGACTTTTGACGTGACCGGGTATCAAAACATCCCGCCATTGGGTTTTTGACTTTTTGACTTTGGGAATTCCTGGTGCAGGTGGGTCATAAGGATGCGATTCGGACACAAATGGTTTTTACAGTGTTGCTTCTTTTTTGTTTACTCTTGTATTTATATATACTTAATTTTACCTTATCGAGAAAGTGTATACTATATACGGTATGTACATGTATTATCAACGACAAAAACATTTTTGTTGACGTCATTGTAAAATTTTACTTTTTACACCTTTATTGTTGGCGTCTTTGTTAGATTTATTTGTATGTTTGTTTGAATATTTTAGTCAAATGTGTTGTATGCTTGTTTGAAAATTTTACTTAGTTGTGTTGTATGTTTGTTTGAATATTTTAGTCAGTTGTGTTGTATGTCTGTGATGTATGTTTACACAGTTTTGGCTGCTGGATCCCAATTATTGTCACATTAGCCTATTATATCTGTTTGGGTTGCTCACCTAGTTTTGTCAATGTAACGGAACTACAAACAATTAAAATACAATTTGGAAGTTATTCTAGCTAGAAATCCAGGTTTAAACCACCATTGTCTTCAAAAATGCTGTACCAAGTCAGGAATATGGCAGTTGTTTTGGTTGAAAGCGTTTAGTTTTGTCAGTTTTTATGGACTTCCCTATTTTGAATTTGCTATAGAGTACAGCATTTTTGTTATACTTTTTTTAATAGCTGACTATACAGTTTTGGTTTTGCTAACTGTTGAAAGTCGTACGGTTACCTTTATAGTTGACTAAATCCACGGTAATGGGTATCTAGTGGATAGCTATTTCATAGGCAATCATACATGTACCTGTCTCGCCTCTCTTTATTTAAACCGACTACCATAATACGTTCGTATCATTAAAACTAAAATTATTTACAGCAATAACATATCATTTTTCTGTGGACGGAAGTTCCTTTAATGGCAATTAACTTGACAAAACTGCTTTTTTCGCCGCTTTTTACGTACATTATATACATTTAAAGACATATTTCATAAAAGTTTAATTGGTTGTATCGATAAAAAGTATAAATTCTACATATATATATATATTTTCAATATTCAGATGCAGTTCAACAAATTCTAAATGAATTCAAATTTCGTAGGAATCAAAACAACTGCCAAATATGTATTGCCTTAAAATAACACGTTTGTATATATTCATGATAAAACTTTTCCAACAGAAATGATATAAACATTTTATTTTATGTTAATAGTTAGATACATTGGAACCTCATTTCCAGGTAACAATCATTGAAAATAGTTCCTGCAGTTTTCAGAAATAAACATGACAAAGGAATATTATCTGCTCGAAAAATATCCTTTTGAACCGATTTATTTTTTTACTTTCGTGACTTCGAATTTTTAAATCTGTTAAGTCTTTTCTTGTCTATTTTTAAACTATTAATTTTACTGCAAACATCAAAATTTTTATCTACGTACTATTTATAACAATAACAGCATTTTAATCATGTGAAACTAACATCTCTGACTAAAATGAAACGTATTAGAAAAAGTGCACTAACCAAAACAATGTTCATACATGTACACATTTAACATATTCATGTTGTAAGCTAGAAATAAAAGTTTTATAAAATACGAACTTTACATACGGTTGCATTTTTATATGAAACTTTTAAACTTTTTAACTGAACTGACAAATCTGTTAACTATTTTTTTTATTAAGGGATATGTTCACAAATTCTCACAGGTTAATTTGTTAGTAATGACATCAGTAACTCAAGTCAGCTATAAGGCGCAAATTCACTTCACAAATATTTTGTCGATCCTGCAGTCAACCATATTGATAATACAGTAACTTCAGTATATTTGTTAATGGAATCAATAAATTGTAGTTCTAAACCAAATATGTTTTTCCCTCCATCTAGAGGACAACACCGGTATCTGTGCTTACCAAATGTTTTAACAGCAGTACTGTTTAATCAAGCTAAAGACAAAGACGATCTTTCAATTTATTAATCTAATACTGTGAAGTAAGTTATTTTCGTGGGCACTAGTCTAGTCGGCCATGGATTGGGGACTTAAAAAAAAAAATTATGAATAATAGATTTCGTCGATTTAAAAGATTCTGCATACAAGCCTTTATGAAATTTGTATTCAGATTAGTAACTAAATTCGTGGTTCATCTAAATGTGGTAATATATAATGTAAATACTGACAAGATCATAGAACTATAAAGAACATCATGATCTTATACAATACATAAATAAGGAGATATTGTATGATTGTTTATGAGACAAATTAGAAGCGAAATATACCCAAGGGATATTCAAACACAAAAGTCGAAAACAAACTGACAATACCATGGCAAACAACGAAAACCGATCAAACGACAAACAACAGTATAAAAACACAACATAGAAAACTTACGACTGATCAACACGAGATAACTTTCTACCAAAGACCAAATGTAGGGAAAGTAAGCAATTATAGGTCAACGTACGGCTTCCATGGTTGTTTTTAATTGATTGCTTGATTGTTGTTGGCTTAATGTCCAGTGGCAAATAAATAATCCATGTTCAGTTCCAGAACAAATTAACAGGCAATACAATAATTAGGTCCTGTCATAAGGATCGATCGGGATTAAGGGCAGGAAATTTCGAATGCTATGGGAAATGAAATCATAATTGATATGCACAGAAATTTAGCTTTGCAACTGGCCACCTACGGACCCCGCAAAGAGTTGTTGCAAGGGTTCCTAACGTGCAGAGAGCGTGCGTGGCACTTTCTGTACACGAGACATCGGATATAACGTCCCAAATTTGACCGGACGTGTCTGAGAATTCATACATTCATCACAGCCAAATGGACGCAATCATCTTACTACCGGTCGGAGTGACACTAGTTCTATACCCAAATTCAACCCTTGAGGTTTATGATTATTCAAAGCAGTTATAATATACAAATTGTTAGATGCAAAAAAAAAAAAAAAACGGAAACCTATAGAATTATATTTTTATTTTGGATGGAAGCAAAAAGTGCATTAATTACCAAAACAAAATATCAATTGATAAATAAGCTTAAAAAAACTACGTGAACAAAGAATAAGGAAATGTAGTTAAGTGGAATTCACTACATATTAAGCTTTTCCGGATTCCTTCATAAAATATTTAGTGAATGTCTGAGTTAAGTTTTATGGATTTATGGAGCGACATATCAAACACTTTTATGACAGACATTTCAATTCTTATTTATTAAAGAATCTCGAAGTTTGCAAGCAGGATGTATTGATGTAAAACATCATTTTTACCGGTTATCCTACATTTAAAGCAATTAAAGACAGGTTAACAAAAAAACATGCTTTTGGAAAATCTAAAACATTCTAAAATTCATCTTTCAAATATTTGAAATGTTTCAACACCTAAACTGTAGCAGGAATGTAATTCGTATGGTTTTGCAATGTATAGACTAGATTAAAAGACTCCAAATAATATGTTTTAAGTTCCTTGATGTGTTGTTAGATAATACTTTTGTTTAGTTTCTATGTTTTCCATATGTGAACTGTGAAATTGTTTTGCATTATGGGAACGTCTCTTTTTTGAAGTTCTGCTTAGTCCTGTCGTTATAACGATAGAGGGTGAGAGTTATATTGCTTAACGTGATATTCCAGGATGAAAATTGAACGCCTTGTGCGTTCCAATAATGATTTCCTTTTAAATTAAATATTGAAACTCTTTTCAATTAATTATCTTATAGACATTGTTAAGTTCTGCGATAATAGATAGGTTGTCTTGATTTGAAACATTTTGAAATCATGAAATACTTTTTTTTCTAAATTGACAAACATTTGGTAAACAATACGGAGTCAATGTCATTTCCGCTGGCAAGAAATTCCTTTCCATCTACAATATGGCATTTCCGTAGCTCACTGTTGTAATCAAAACTAGCGCAAACGTTAGATGTAATACATGTTAAAGCACAACTTAATAGTGATTGGTCGTATAAGGTAACACCTGTATTGGTAAGATATTGCCCTTCTGATCCACAAAATCTGCCGTCGTCTTGGATATCTGAAATACCCAAACATTGGTTTTAAAGTTAAGTAGACTGTTATAGTAGACATCTATAGCATCTGTTGTATTTTGGCTTGTTTTGTAAGTTTTTTTTAAAATAGCAAACATTGCATAATTTATGAAGAGGTAATAAAATTGAATTATAGACGTCCATAATTATTAGAGGACATCTTGGATATCAATAATTTTGACAAACATAATTAACCAAGAGCATTTTCCTGCTTTCAATGATTTAAAATAATAAACTCAACTAAAGTATTCTTACTTTTCCTTTAACAAAAAGCTCTTTAAATACAAAATGTCATATGCATAAAAAAGAATGTTAGATTATTACATACTAGTAATTCGGTGTTTCATACCCCATATTATACATGTTATAGATTATGATTAGGATAAAAAAAAACTTCCAAATGTACTTTAAGACCCGGTGTAAAAGGTGATGCTGCAACCCTAATACAAACTTATATACTGTACAAATTTTTGCACCTCATGTTTGCGGTATACCATCTTCTTCGCAAGTTTATTGTTTTCTATTTGGTATTAAATTAATAATTAAGATCCATGTTACATCTCGTGATTAATTTATTTGGAAATCGTCAATGGCAGTCTCAGCAGGGTTTAAGAACATCCGTTGTTCGACCTGCTAGTCAAATGCGTTTTGTTAAAATGTACTTTTTCACTCTTTTGGTCTTTTGGAAAACGTTGTTTGTGCTGTATTTAGACCCCTCTACCAAGAAATTTGTTTTGCATGCACACGTATAAAAATTGCGGTTTTTATCCAACGCAATTATAGGTTTGAACGTTGTTTTCAATTTAGACTTGTTTATATATATATATATATATATAACATTGTTCGTCTCAAATTTAGCCCAACAATGTTAGATCTGCAAATTTGCGTTTGACTTTATGACAGACGTTCTCCATCGGATAACCTGTGGTTTTCATGGGCTAACACCATAAAATATATATTGTAATTTAATGTGACGGCATGGTAATTACATTATCATCCTTTA
This sequence comes from Mytilus californianus, assembly GCF_021869535.1. Classification (NCBI taxonomy): domain Eukaryota; kingdom Metazoa; phylum Mollusca; class Bivalvia; order Mytilida; family Mytilidae; genus Mytilus; species Mytilus californianus. The sequence continues at coordinate 49,285,004 of NW_026262745.1, read as the reverse complement.
CGACGGACAAAACATAGCCTATCTTAAAGATATACCATCCTACTTACCATTATACATCATGTACTGTGTTACAGCCCTAGATGAAGCCGACGAGGAAAGGCATTATTCGACTAACGAAAGGTATATTTTTATATAGCCTAGTTGGTCGAGTGGTCTAGGGCGCTGGACAAGGTTCAGGCGGAGTTGCCACGATATCACAGAAGCAAGGGTTCGAATCCGGCTGAGGGAAGCACTAAAACTTGCAAACGCTAATTTACAGATCTAACATTGTTGGGCCTAAATTTGAGACGAATTATATATATATTATGGTGTTAGCCCTGTAAACACATCGGTTATCCGATGGAGAATGTCTGTCATAAACTAAAAGTTGTCACATGTTTAGACATATATATATATTATTTCCTATTTGTAATATATCATTCAGCCATGCATTAATTACCTCCAGATGAAATTATCCATTCAGCATTATATCCATATGCCGACATGATTCCTATGCCTTTTATGTCTAAGGGAGATGGATCATTCCAATTCATCATTCTATTCTGTCCAAGGATCGAACCAGTTCCACTTTGGAGTTGACCATTTTCCCAGCTCAGCCACAGTGATACCATATTATCACAGTCTAATAGATTTGGCGTATTGAATGCTGCTTCGTTAGGGCCATAGTTCCGAGATAAATATGTTTTGGTATTCCCTCCTCCTCCATAGAATATTTCATAAAAATCGGGAGACATTAAATCACTGGCTGTTGACAAGAGAACAACTGCAGCCCTGCATGACTTAACTTGAAATCTAAACAAAGTTCCAGATACACGTGACACACCGAAAAAGCTAAGTTTGGTATAGTATTCATACACATTACGGGTAATTTCTGCATCTTTTCTTCCTTGATTCAGAGTTGATAGTTGTAAAGTGTTACAATCTGAAACGAGGAAAATCATTTGCATTATGAAAAAATAAAAAAATAAACACATACTTCGGATTCGGATTCATTAGTATTTCTGTGATAACAGTTTACGTGGATTTCGTGGGTGAAGGTAATCCACGAATTTAGATGTTCAACGAAGTACATAACTTATGAAAGCTTTTATACGGACCATGACAAAGCCACGAAATCTGATATAAACGAAAGCACAAATATCACCTTAATGCACGAAACTAAATGATTCTTCAATAAAAAAAAAACGAATTGAAACTGCAATAAGTATAAACCCTGAGAAAGTGGAATCGTTTCACTAAAGATATTATTAAATAGATAAAAGAAATATATAATATGATTTGTATGCTTTGAGGATGTTGACAACGACAGTTCTGTTGAGAACAGGATGACATGTACCGTTTAGTGTACTACATGCATGTATTTTAATTGAACTGCGATGACCACGTGTCGAAGAAAAATTAAAAAAAGTGACAATTAACGTATAAAATCACTGATTGAATTGGAGCTTTTAACCATAAATCCAAAATCCAAGGTTTGAAAGTACAACAGTCTATATATGTTTCGGAGCCGAGCATTTATGTTTTTGGAGGGATTGGCGGGTCCATTTATGAACCGCAAGATACAGTTTCATGATAATTTTCAAAACGTCCTTGCTTTTCATCGGGAGTCAAAACAATTTTCTGCTTACTGATTTGTTGTCATGAAATTTAAGTAACAAATTATCAGTCAATTTCTGGATTACTCAAAATGCTATGGAAGCGTTCCGAGTTAGAGACAATTTTACATATATCTATATGTTCTACATGTATTTGTGTAGGAGTTTTTGCTATGTGACATCCGTTTTAGAGGCATAAGGGTTCATGTAAAACATAAATGATCCCAAGACTGGTAAGAACGTTCATGTGTTTCATACTTAGGTTGAATTTACAAATAAACACACAATACAGTAAAAGGTAAGAGCCAAACTGAGCTAAAGTGCCTCTGTTCGGATTTTCATTATGCCATTGACCGGTCAAAAATCGACTGAAGCATAGTCAATCTAGGTTATATGAACAATGAAAAGAAATAAACTCAGTATAGTTTTCTTTTCACATTGTTTAATCCTATTAAATTTGTAAGGACAGTTTCAAAAAGAAATGTGAAAAAATTGACTGAACAATAAGAAGAATATTGAAATCATAATTTAGATCAGAAAACAAAATCGAAAGTGCCCTATTGCATTGTATAGTTAAGATTCTGACATAGCTTTTTTTAATATAAATTCTAATAAGGGGTTAAGGAGAAGTTGCGGATACAAAATTGGTACCCAGATAGATCAAAGCCGAAGTCTGAAAAAATATTCGAATATAGAACAAAGTAAGAGGTGCACAATGATATTGTATACTGTTAATATTCTTAGAAAGTTCTATAAGTTTAATTAGAACTTAGAAGGTGTTGCGGATAGATAACTGGTACCCCCAGGTAAAGCAATAACAAAGTCCATGATTTGCAACAAGAAACAAAAAAACTAGTCTGATAAAAAAAATAAATAAAGTAAGAGGAGGACAGTAACATGATACGGTTAAGATTCTCAGGAATTTAAATAGTCTGTTATTACAGGAGAAGGCTAAGCATGAAATGTAGCAAACAAATTAGCAAATAGATTTGTTCAAAGGACCATTTGATAAAAAAGAAAACTTTCGTTTGAGAAAAGTATGTTGAAGTGTAGTGAATGAATCGAAAAGTCATAACTGTCAATCGAATTGAAAGGTCAATTATTTCAAGCAAGTTATTAATATTAAACATCCAAAGATTTTTTTACGCTCCGAAAATAATTAATTCCTTTATTTTCATATGCTTTTTACATCATATGATAATAAGTTATTCAATTGTAGTCAGGTACATAGATACTTAACAAATTTAAAGGGCAGAAATATTCTTTGAAGAACACACACACAATTAAACGATATTTGACGGGTACCGCTGCCACATTGTAGGCTGTTTTTTGCGACAAATAAGAACACAAAAAAGTATTTGCGAGTACTTGACGTTTTTTTTCTATCCTAGAAATAAGCGTTCGTTTAACCTTGTGTTATTAAATTTCTAAATTATTTCCGAAATTCGATATGTGAATATCCACAATATTCATGCATGTATTTACATGAGAGTCAAATTAATATTTCATCAAATTTCCCCATTTATACCAATTTGTTTTACAATATGATTAAAGGTTTTTTTTGTGACCTGACGACAAGAAAAAGTCTTTCTTTTCAATTTATTTTCGATAGATGACGATATTTTGACTACGCCATGGGACTAAAACGAACAAGCCAAAAAGACAATCAAGTCTAAAAAACACTACTAGACATAGAAACTAAAGACCGGGCAACTCGAATCCCACCAAGAACCACTGGTGATCTCAGGCGCTCCTAAAGGGTTGGTAGATCCTTTTCCACATGTGATACCCGTCGTAATTCCCATAATAAATACATGTATGTTGATAAGATAAATCATGCAATTAGGCATCTCGCAATTATAGCGTATTAGTAGTTTACTCTTAGACTGGTTCCCTGTTCATTATCTGTTTGGCTCTGACACCCGTATGTTGCAAGCGAGAGAACCAGCCTAATTGATTCTTACATGTATCAAACACTAACTTCAGGCAACAGCAAATTCGTAAACCATCGGTTATGCTAAAACATGGCAGAAAAAACGTCAAATACTAATAAATGTTTAACCCCGCCGCATTTTGTTAGTCTTGTATGTTTTTTAATTTTAGTTCATTTATATGTTTTGGAGTTTAGTGTGACGTCCATTTTTAATGAACTAGCACACAATTTTATTTAGGGGCCAGCTGAGGACTACCTCCGGGTGCGGGATTTTCTTGCTGCATTGAAGACCCATTGGTGGCCTTCGACAGTTGTCTGCTCTTTGGTCGGGTTGTTGTCTGCTCTTTGGTCGGGTTGTTGTCTGCTCTTTGGTCGGGTTGTTGTCTGCTCTTTGGTCGGGTTGTTGTCTCTTGGACATATTCCCCATTTTCATTCTCAATTTTATGTTTTTTTTACCCAAATAAATGAAACATATATTAATATAAACCTCTTTTTTGTTCTTCAAGATTGTAAAATGATAGTTGTGTTACAATTACTGTGTGTGTTGCAATAAGGTATCATACATTTTAGAAAAAGTGGTAGGTCGCAACCAGATTTTTATATTAATGTCATTAATAAAGTAAATATATTTTGAAATTTGTTCTTTTTATCTTTATTGATTTAATCAACTTGTTGAAAGAGATTGTGATTAAAGTATTGCGTTTTTCATAACGGTCCAATGGCTTCTTCATAATCTGTAACACAGCTTAAAAGATTAATATACATCAAAACATGAAGTACTTCGAACGTGATTAACGAAACTCCAAGTGTTCTTTGAAACGTGAGAGTATTGTTTTCCAGGTCTTCTGTCATTTGAATGTCATATGTAAACACTTTTATGTTACTGACTTCTACTGTGCATTTGTCTATCTTTATTCTATAATCAACCTTTCTAGAATTTGCAAGCAAAGAATCCCTTTTTTTATAAACTGGATTGGAAACTTTGAGTTTTAGAAGAAATAGACGTAACATAATTGATGAGATAAATCTGTGGTTTTATTGACTTTTGAAAATCTAATACTCACTGAGGTCAATTCTGTATTCCGAGAGAGAAAATGTATGTAATGACAGTTATTTACCAAAACCAATTGTTCATCAAACGATTTTACCATAATTATACAAGAAAAGGCACGCGATGTTAAGAGCGCTGAATATACTTTCCGTTGGTGAATACGCTGTTTTATTCAAAATCCAACTCATATAGAAATACACACTAAAGTTCTATCAATATTGAACAATCCAGAATACCCTGTGGATTGTATCTCAGATTATGCAGATATTAATTATTTTCATACCAGAAGCCGTTCTCACTATAGAGTACCGAGATGTCGATTGGACATATTTTCTAAACCATTTTTCCCTTCTTCAACTCGTGCATCATTTTGGGGCCCTTTATAGCTTGCTGTTCGGTGTGAGCCGAGGCTCCGTGTTGAAGGCCGTATTTTGACCTATAATTGTTTACTTTTTATTTATATGGAGTTTATTGCCGTTAGATATAAGATACATTCAGTCATCAACAAATTTCAAAAATACTATCCGGAGAAATGATATTTCATTTTTGGTGACTAGACATTACCATACTGGAAATAGGAGAGAAAGCATATAGCACAAACAATTTCGACACAGATGTAGTCCCGTAAAAGCTGATTTATACAGAGTTAATACAGTAAATGACACAAGTTGTGCATGTGGGTGTCCACGAGAAGACTCGATTATTTTTTTCTTAGAATGTCCACTCTAAATAATTTTAGAAATCAGCTTTTTTGAAAATATCCAAAACTTAGCTGCTATTTCCATAGAACATATTTAATTTGGAATAGAAAAAAAAAGTGTTGACCACAACACAACACAACACAACACAGTCCTTTTCACTTGCTTATGTGCTTTGTCTATATGCCTTTTTGTTTTTCTTTGTTGATATATTTGTTTGTTTTTATAGTAATTAAGATTATAACACAATGTTGACTGCTGTACCTCTATTTTTGACATTTTTACCTATTATATAGATATAAGAAGATGTGGTATGAGTGCCAATGAGACAACCCTCTATCCAAGTCAAAATTTATCAAAGTAAACCATTATAGGTCAAAGTACGGCCTTCAACAAGGAATCTTGGCTCACACGTTTGTTTTGTTCACACATTGTTGTCAATATAATGGAAATTTGAGCGACTGTCATACAAATGAGAGGTTTAGCTAGCTATAAAACCAGGTTTAATCCACCATTTTCTACATTAGGAAATGCCTGTACCAAGTCAGGAATATGACAGTTGTTTTCCATTCGTTTGATGTGTTTGAGCTTTTGGTTTTGCCATTTGATAAGGGACTTTCCGATTTGATTTTTCCTTGGAGTTCGGTATTTTTGTTATTTTACTTTTTTCAGAAATAAACATAGCTATATACGCTATACAAAACGATTCTTTTAATAATATTGCTGTATCTAAAAATGTACTCTTATCCAACTGTTATTGTTTAAAAATAATATAATTACTGTACATATTTTTCATACTGTACTTAATTATATAATTGCTGTCATCTTGAATTTTGAATATTGTAATTATTTGGAGAGGATCATGTATATGTACGAAAATGATATTCTCTTTCTTCATGATTAAATACTAGTGGAAGCGAGTACTTATCACGAAGAATGGGATAATCATTCTCTTACAAACTTAAGTATTGTAAAGTGCTCAAGGCTGAAACGATCTATTGTTCACTTTTAATAAAGAATTCATTCAATTGTCAGTGCAATATTCATAATTATTGCAGGATAATAACAATATCCGTATAGTGTAGGAAAATATAAGATTTATTTGAACTCGCTACGAAACAGGAGAAATTTAAAGCTCGGCAAGCCTCGCTTTTCTTTTTTTCTAAAGCTCGTCAGATAAATTTTATATCTACCTACACTGTACGAATATAGTCTATATCTGTATGTATTAAAATCTAGTGAATCTAGATTATAGAATTGGCTTATTTTTATCATTCATGCCATTTTTACCAAAGACAGTAAATTGATTTATTTATAGGTTGACTACTTTCAATTGAACCCTGTATTATTCCCGGTATTGCTCGTTTTGTTTCCATCTTTCACGTCACTTTGTTCTGGTCGCTGAATATCATAAAGAAAACGACATACACAATAAAAGCGCTAAACCTTTGCTTTTTATGTGTTTTTTGCAGTGCGTGTACTGAATTTGTGTCATGGACGAATACCCCATATCCTTTGTTTTTCTATTATACCGGTACATTCCTAATAATTATTAAAATTTATGAATAATTAAACTATACTAACTATGACTAATTTTGGTACTGCTAATTTGAATTATAAGCAATAAGGATTATAAAAAAAGTTAAAAAAAAAAATAAATATGACTCTTACCTTTGAAGTTTGACATTAAATTCACAATGAGAGGCATCAGTATCTGTTTGTAAAGCATAACTTCCATTATTTGATTATAATTGAAACCACTATCATATCTTCATCGAAAGAAATGATGAAACTCGATTACAGTTTTTGATTTTTATTCGAAGCTTGCACGAAAATCAATACAACCAGTTAAAGCATAGTTTACACAAAGTAGGGTTTATTTTAATGAGGGAGCAGCCCAACCATACGGATAACCAATAGACATCTAGTAGACAACAAAAGACAGGAGTCTATGTAATATTTTATTGCTCTAAATTGTTTCCAAAACATGAAGATAAATTAAAACTAAACGAGGGTCCTGACTTTGGTCAGGTAAATGTACATGTACAGATTGACAATAATGTTCATCATAAAAAGAAGAAAATGTTGGAAATGTACGGAACCCCGTTTGGGACCTAGAAAGAAAACAAATACATAATGTAAGTACGAGATAATATCATGGGCGCGTAAGATATATCTAAGCCGGGCGCGGAAATAAGAGTACCGACTACCAAACGAATACAAATCAATTGAGGTATGCAAACATCGTTCGATGGGGCACATGGTATGCTTCTATAATAGACAACTTTCTAGTTCGATGCATTTCCGTCAAAAACTCTGGTTTTAGTGAACATCATTCGTGCGTTTAGGGGCATCGTCACTTCCGTTCTAATGTTGAGCGAGTGGTTGGAAAACTATAATGCTATATAGCACGAATTATTCGGCAAGTTAAATTCTCATAATTGAAAATCAGCACTGCTGTCATTAGGGAATTGTGATTAAGTACTTACAAAACAAACGTTATTTCTAGTTTATCCTGAACAATGACGACCACTAAGACGCTTGATGAACGTTAATAGTGCAGGGATACAGGCGATCCCCTCTATCTGGTAAATGACGTCATAAAGGCGCGCATAATTGACGAGTTTTTTCCGGTGACGGATGAACTCGAAAGTGGTCTATTTGAGGAATATGAAGGTGAAGCCAAGCAGTGTAGAACAATAATTTATTAACGGTGCTTAAAAAAATAGCTAGACACAAGCTCAGACAAATTAGTAATACAAATATCGTATTAAAGAATGCTCGCAGTTATTGAATGAAACCCTAGAACCATTAAGCTGCTGATCTGAAATCATGCCGGGTATATGATTGTTATATCGTTGTTAGCTTTATAAATTCTATTACAGTAGACACATGGGTGTGAAATAACACTAATTATCATATATTTAGTACAAAATACAGAAATTTGTATATTGAATAAAGGTTTTTTCTCCAGTCTGTATCATCTAACCTATATCACATACCCCGTATCGCATAGCTAAACCCGTATCGCATACCCCGTATCGCATAGCTAAACCCGTATCTCATACCACGTAAGGCGTGACGTCATATATCACTCATTCTCAATTTAGGGTCGCATTTCTATGTACCGCAGTGTAAAAGACATATTCAACCACAGACTTGTACATTTCTATATATAGTCGGATAGGGGATACCGGTGCGGAGATAGAAATAATTGTTTTCCACATGTAACTCTCACAATTTAAACAAAATCCAGCTTTATGAACGTCAAAAACAGTATTTACGTTACTGTCCACGGCAAGGTATCAAATTATTAAAATCTCAGTCTCGTGTTATTTGAGTTATTTGTGCACAAAAAATTCTGCAGTTATTTGAAGAATTATCATACTTTTTAACTGATACTTGTAAAATGCATACACATAACACATTTTAAAAATCAGATTGCAACGAACTCTAAATTTCCGGTGTCACCAAGTCCAAACTATTTGAATTAATGTGTTTCTTAAACGACGTTAGCACTGCCTTAAATGTAGTTATAGTAAACAAAACCTATTTGTTTTATTCCTTAGACACATTGTTTTAGCTGACAAATATCAAATATAGCAAAATTGTTCTGTTCACATTGATTTTGCATTTTTTTCCATACCAAGGATCATGGTTATAAAAACAGGGGATATTTATGTGTTGCACGACACAACAATAACACATAACTCAAATGTCAAAAGCTCTTAGTTATTGGAGAGGTGGAAGTATATGTACAATTTTGACATCTGTACTGTCTTCTACATAAACAGTTAGTATTAACAACGAATTACTATCTAGCCAAAAATATTTACGTTACGGATATTTACGATACAAAATATACCTTTGGAACGGACCCAGGTACTGATCATCATTTTAGCACTTTTCAAAAACAGCGTCTATGACGTCATTGTTTAACACGTTGTTTACAAGAATTCATGGCGTTACATATCCATACATTACAGTAGAGAGATAAAAGCAAATAGAAGAGCAAGGTAACTATGACGATGTTTGATATATATTTTTTCTTACGTTTTGAAATAAACTGATGAAGTAGAAGTTTAATTGTATTCCATGCTTAGTTCTTGTCATTTTCAAATACACTTTTTGTACTGATCATTTACACAAGTTAATTGAATGGGGAAAGTATTTACGTTACGATTGGGTAACGTAAATATTTTACTAACTATAACTGAATTATAGAGTGAATACAATAAAAAAAAAAAGGTTGTCTTTGTGATTTTAAAGTTGGTTTATAGATATATGATGCTAGTTTCAGTGGTTAAAATTCATAGAAATGAATGTTTTTCTACTGTAGCTGCATTAAAAAGATGCGTAGTAATGCTAGAATTGTCGTGGAATTTCACCATTAATTAAGCAATCAAATCAATAAAACGTGCTAAAAATGCATCTCAACATTTATATTATGCTATATCAAGATAACAAAATGAACAAAAACAATACATACAAGTTTACCAATTACTACAACTAATCTGCCTTTGGGTCTAATTGTAACGTAAATATCAAAATTTTATTATTGCTTAAAGGTAAATTTTTTATTACATTATTATAACATACATTATGTTTACCTAACTAGACTTCTTACTATTCCTATCTTCGTTCAAAACAAAGTGTTTGCTAATATAGTTCATATTTTGATATCACTAAATTAACATAAAACTGGAACATTATAGTTCAGTTTGATGCAACATGTACTCCTTTTTCAGGTATACATGGCTAAGTCACGAAGTCAAATCCAAAAAGAGTACAGAGAGAGAAAGAAATTGAAAGAGGGAAAGAATTATTTAAAGAAAGAATCAGCCAGGGTGATTAAATACTATGTTCCAGCAGATGAATTGCCAACTAAGGAAAGAAAAAAAAGAAACGAAAGAGCAAAAGTCCACAACCAAACACATAGACGCAAAAGAAATGCAGCAGCAATGGTTTTGAATGAATCTGTTACAGAAAGCAGTGGTTATGAAAGTATAGGTAGCCCATTGGTGGTAAAGTTGCCACTTGTTGGAAGGAGGAAAGGAGGAAAAAAGAAAAATACAAGAGCTTTAGCTAGAGCCCATGGTGCAATGAAGCGTTTGAAAGTAGAAAAGGAAAAGCTTCTGAAAAAATTAAAAGCAAAGTCCAGACAACTGAAAAGGCTCAGCACTAAGATTAATTCCGGAACTAGAAGGCCATCTGAACCTTGTACACCTAACAGCAAAACTGAATTAGAACTGAGAGAATTAAATTTGACACCCAGAAGAAGAGAGAGGGTAAAGCGAAAGTTAATGTTGAAGAATGTGGTGTTGCACGAAATTTCAGAAGCAAGAGCTTCAACTTCGTCCATGTATGAGAGACAGTCCATAGCTAGACTAGTGTCTGGAAAGTTGTCAAAGAAATACAGACTCAATCTTGCTATAAGTAAAGGAACTGGTATATGTAGAAAGACTTTGACAAAAGTGTCCACAAAGCGGGTAAGACCAGACAGACGTATTTGTGCAGTCAAACAGCTTGCTTTAGATGTTGAAGATTTCATGAGCAGAGAAGATAATAGTCGCATGCAACCAGGAAAAGGGGATGCAATTAAGATTTCGAAGAGAGAAAAGAAGCAAACAATTATTCTAACAAATTATCTTGCTGATCTACATAAGAAATTTTCTGCAGAAAACCCTCAAGTGAAAATTTCGTTAGCAACCTTTTGTCGTTTACGTCCACGCCATATCTTAACAGCAAAGTTCATATCCCGAACATCCTGCCTATGTATAAAACATCAGAATATGGCCCTCAAGTGTCAGACACTTAAGAAATACAACATTTTCGTAAGAGAAAATCCTGAACACTTAATAGGTCAAAGTCTTGAAATAGAGCGTTCTATGGACCAGCTGCTAGAAAATCGAGTGGCTTATCGAGTATGGAAACAAGTCGCTGTTGAAGATAAAAAGAAAATGAAGATTATAGAAAATACAGTAGAGAAGAATGAATTTATAGAGATGATGAAAGTTGAAATGAATCAGTTTGCAAGTCACGTTGACAGAGTACGGTGTCAATATAGAGAAATCAAAACACTTAAAGATAGCCTTAAAGAGAATGAAATTTTAGTCCAAATGGACTTTGCAGAGAACTATTCGTGTAAGTCTCTTGCAGAGGTACCGAGTGCCTATTGGAACCAGACCCCAGTCACCATACACCCAGTAGTTGTATATTTCCGTGGCCAATCAAAATTAGATCACAAAAGCATCGCAATAATTTCTGATGAACTTTCTCATTGTACCAGTACAGTGTGCACATTTCTTGATTCTTTAGTTCCAGTCTTGAAGGAAATCTGTCCAAATGTCGAGTTTGTCCACTACTGGACGGATAGTCCATCAAGCCAATACCGCAATAAAACCATTTTTGACCTCGTTGCAAATCATTCATCAGTTTATGGAATTCAGGCCCGTTGGAATTATTTTGAGGCTGGGCATGGCAAGGGACCTTGCGACGGTCTTGGTGGAACAATCAAAAGAATGGCTGACGAAGCAGTGAAGAGAGGAGCAGTTGTTATTCAAGATCCAAAAGAATTTTTTGATTGGTCTATAACTTCAAACATGAAAGAAGTGAAGTTTTTGTTTGTAAAAAAAGAAGATTGCAAGAAGAAGCTCGACCAACTAAATAAACTAAAGCTGAAGCCAGTTAAAGGAACAATGAAGTTTCATGCTGTAGCCTATGACTTACAGACGGCCGAACTTTGCACCAGAGAAACATCATGCTACTGTGACACATGCTTGAAAGGGAAATTCTGTGAATCCTGGCATAGACAGACATATGAAGGTAACACAAATCATATCAGTCACACAGAAGAAACAGTCACACAAAACGAATTGCAAGAAAGTAATGAGATCCAAAATGAAGATTATCATGAAATAATAATAGTAGAAGTGTCAGTGGATGACTTTATTGCATGTGTTTATGAAGGTCAGTGGTACATCGGGAAAATTTTAGATATGGACGACGAAGATGTACAGGTTACCTTTCTCGAAAGAGCGAAAGCTATGTTTAGATGGCCAACTTCACCTGACACGATATGGTGCAAAAAATCAGACGTCTTCTATAAACTTGATCATCTAGAGCCTTCCGGCAAAAGCAAACGCTTTTGGAAAATAAGCCCAGAGGACAGAACTAGAATTGAGAACAACTTTGAAGCTCATGAAATGAACACAAATAAATAAAACATATTTGTTGAATTGTTTAACATGTTTGATGCATAATCTTTGCATTTTGATATTTACGTTACCAATTAAAAATTTGAAATTTTTGTCTCTTATTTGATGGTAGACAAATGTCTGAGTTGATAAATTCGTTGTACATTCATTAAAAAAACTTTCAATGTTTAAAGTCAGAATTTCGGATTAAAATTTTATAAGTTAGATTATTGATATTTACGTTACCTTTACACAGGTCTATGAAAAGTTTAAAATATCTACCATGCCAACATTTCTTTGGGAAAACCTTTTTCATATTTCATTGCAATTATTCAAAAAAAGCTATCAGCCATAAATTGTTTGCTTACAATGCATTGAACAGAGAAAAAAAATAAATCAAAGAAAGTGATTTTATAGAGTAAAAGGAACAGCTACAGTTTAAAAACGGACCCAGTTTTGATTTGGCTGATTCGGTCATATGAATTTCGGACCATGGTAATCAGAAGTGAATTTGAAAGTCAAAACTGTTGTTCTATTTAGACAACTCAATATTTTGAAGTATATTGATGAGCATTGGCTTTATTTAATATGTTTAAAACAGTCAGTTGCAGATCACGTAAATATTTTGTCAAAAATTGGACATTAAAGGCGCCAAAACTAAGAGCTGGTAAATTTTTATCCATGTTTGTGAGTAGAAAAGAATAGCAGTTTTGATTAACAGGTTTATTTAGGTATAATGTATGAAAGGTTTTAATGTAATTTTGTAACCTTTATTATAATTGATTTAAGCATATGCCTTAGCCACCGTAACTTGAGAATGAGTGATATATCGGAATGACGTCAAAATTGGACATATGACGTCCAATTGCTGTGTTTCCTCGCATGATACGAAATGTAACCACATTTATTTAGAATTTCAGAAAAATACTTGCTAGAGAAAACGGCTCATGTATTACACTGATTCAGACTAGAAATTTTCATTTATATCAAAGTGTATATAAAGTGCGAAATTCTGAAACACCATTTTTAATTAATCTGTCATGTATTTCTGATATAGAATGATAAATAAACAGACGAAAAATTGATGATTTAAAAATAAATAAGAAATAATATATCTAATGTATTGTATTAATAAATTCATGATAAAAGTACAAAAATGTAAGAGATGCAGACGGGCTTATATCGCATCTACAGCCATCCAGGTGGGAAATCAATACACAAATAAGTAAATATTAAGAATATTTCAAGAACAGAGCGTGCAGGAGATTTAAGATTTAAAAGCAGCAGTAAAGTTTTAATGTCAGAAAAATGTTCCTTTTAACATAATTACTAATGTTGCATAACTTAAAACAGGTTTTGTCATTCAGTTTGTAGATATTGAGTTAAATTCCACTATGCTGCTTTCGTTTTGCGACTCATGTTTACTGTCGAATAATGATACACTACTTCCATTTTCACTGTAGGAGCAATTCATTTCTATTGTATATGCGGTGCATTTTCACAGTAAGAATGTTGTTCATTTTTAATCAAATAGATTCTCAATTCAGCCGACTTGCTAACAAACTAAATAAAGTCAGAAGGATTTGATAATGCTTACTTTGTGAGTGAAAGTCTAACGTAAAAAAGGTATTTATTGCTTAAAATATTTGTTCTAATAATTCGTCCAGATATATATGAAGGGTAAAATTTATCCATTCCAATGGCATCTTATCATCCAATATATAGACCTTGGACATTTCAGCGCATCCAAGGCCTCCGAAAACTCTGCTTAGGTTGTTGGTTTCGGTAGATAAATTTATGGTACTATACATCACATACTTATGAAACGTCATTAATGGATGCATCTTGGATAATAAAAAGCGTTCACACAACGACCTACATTTACTCTGGAGTGACTGGTTACGTTTTCAGATTGGGATTATATCTGAGCTGCTATACATCAGTGCATATATCTGGGGCATAAAAAGCTCGCCCACACAACTGGACATACATTTCACGAGTGAATGACTTTAGATAATTTGAATGCCTCTTACACAGGTAATTTAATTTTGCCCAAAAAGGGATAAATCACGGATCTGTTATATATCATGAATCTGATTCTATCAAAATATATGATAAACAGATCAATACATGGCAAAATCCGTATCGCATGCTGTATCACCACTCGACCAATATCACCCCTCAGGACGGCAAGTTCACACTTTATTGGAGTACCCTCAAGGGTGGCTAGGGGATAAGACATATGGTCACTCTTGGTCTTCTTCCGACTGAGAGTAAAACCCTTTCCAAAGTGGGGGGGGGGGGGGGGGGGGGGGGTTTAGCTGTGTAGGACGTACACAGCAACGTCTGGTCAGAGTGGGGACGTTAAATCCGATGCCTTGTGTAAAGAAAAGAACCCTTGCAACAACACTTTGAGGGGTCCGTAAGTGGCCTGTTGCAAGGCAAAATTTCTGTCCCTATCCATTATACCCTCATTTTCCAATGGCAATCCAAATTTGCCCGACCTTCATCCTATCAGCCTCTATTACAGGACCTACCTATTGTATGTATTGTTAATTTGACTGTTCTCGTCCTGAACATGCATGAAATATTTTCCACTGGACGTTAAGCATCCAATAATAAATTAACAAGCAACTTTGTTGCTTTTTAATGACAATTTTTACCAAATTTTTAGAGTTCTGCCTCTCATCTTGGAAACTATATACGTAATAGATAGATAGACACGTTATAGCAAAAATGATTAGCAAGACAAGATCTACAAATAAGTCAACACGGCCGAAATCGTAAGTCGAGTTCTTATTGGAGCTCTTGCTCTTTAATGATGATTTTTATCAATATTTTGCGCTTTTGCCTATTATCTTGAAAACTTTAAAAGATAGACACTTTAAATAGCTGAAATTATCAACAAAATAAGATCTAGAAATAAGTAATATTTTGCCAAAATCGTTAGTAGACTCTTTATAGGAGTGATTGCCCTTAAATGACGATTTTTTTTAGTGTTTTTTGTGTTTAGGACAAAAACTATAGAAAACAGATAGAAACTGTTAACAGAAAAATTACACATAGTTCAAGATGCACATAGACCTAGGTGAGTGACATAGGCTCTTTAAAGCCTCTTGTTTATCTAATGATTGCTCAGCTACAGAGGTCACTGAATAAACACATAAAAAAATCAAATCAAAATAAGCTAGTAACACTCGCACTGTTACCTGCAATGGTATCATATATTATTTGTGTAAATAAATATTAACATTAACGCACTGACAAGTTTGAGAATGTTGGAAATAAAAATCCAGAAGGACACTACAAATTCTACAATGATCCCGAGAAATGTAAGAAGAAGAGGGAGAGATGCACAAACAACACACACATATCTAAGCAACAGATACACATACACAAACAACATTTATATATAACCAACAGATACATATACACAAACAGCACACACATATCTAAGCAACTGATACCAGGCAATACAAACTGTATCGTGACATTTAGTGATAGGTAGACATACGCACCCTTTAGGGGTATCATGAAAAATAGGACCAAATTTTGTTTGATGAATAAGATGGAAGTGCCCAGTAGTTAAAGAAGAGAGTGGTAAAGGAAGCGCTTGCAGACAAAAAAAAAACGTGTAATAAGACATAATTTCACGTTGAACGTGAAATTATTTCTGTCATGAACGTTGCATGAAAAATAAAGCCTTTGATGTGAACCTTTAGTGACCGATTCACTGTCTTCCTGTACATATATATAAATCTCTGTTTTACTTGATATTCCCGATTTAGTATCCTCGTGTATTGTATTTTCGACCTACTAAACATTTCTCCGAATTTCCCTTTTATCTGGTTGAACATAGACATGCCTAATATTTTGGAGGTCATTAGTATACTTGTGCATAAAATAATTATATCTGAAATGTATTTCGATCTCAAGTTATTTATTCATTTGAGTTCAGAAGATCGATAGCACATTTGTTGACAAAAACTGGCGTCTAGTGTTTTCGACCTATCTAATAAAAGGGTTCAAAGTCGGAAATGACATGTCATACAAATCCGGAACTGGTTATAATTTGATGCCAATGTATATAGCAAATGATTTAAAGTGCAAAAGGGGATCAAACTTATGACTTAATGAATTAAATGGTAACATATACAACTATAAGATATAAAATATTATTTTGATATCTTTATTTGACTAGTTGTTCACATTACACATATCACTCTTCATACTGTAGACATGGAAGTCCATGGCATGGATAATAAAAAAATACTGTGACGCCTTGAAACATTCAAACAAAATATTAGGTGGGTCCTGTGGTCACATTGTGAATACATATGAGCAAAATATGCCCACTGAGCAAAATCAAGAGACACACTGTCTTAATGCTTCAGGAAAACGTTTTTTCATATACACCATGGTGATTCATCATTATTTTCAATACTACATGTATCGTCAAATGAGTCTTCATCTGATTTTACATTTGTTTTGTAACCCAGAGGGACCAGGTTTTGTCGACAAACTTTTTGACTGAGAAATACATTGAGCTTTCTTGATTTTAGTTACCTTTACATTGCTTTCCACACATGCTTTATTTTTTTTACATTTATTTTTTTTATTTACACATTCTGTGTTCTTTTTGTTAATAACTTCTGTACTCCTTGGCTTTTTACAATGTGCTACAATATCAGCCATTACATCATCCGCAGTTATAGCCTTACCAGAGGTTATATCTTTGCTTGTGTTTTTACAGCAATACAAATATCTTTCTCACACTGTTTGAATAAACCAGCTGGACTCTTCTGTAGATCTGTATTTGTCAAAATGTCCGTCTCGTTTTCATCAGGCGGTAGATAACTCTCATCAATCAATGTGATGTTATCAGGGGCCGGTAAGGCAAGTCCAGTGTCAGGTAAGTCAAGTCCAGTGTCAGGTAAGTCAAGTCCAGTGTCAGGTAAGACAAACCCAGTGTCAGGTAACACAATTCCAGTGTCGGGTATGTCAACAGATGTGGAATGCTCACTGTCATTGTCGGCTCGTTTATTTTGTCGAACATCGTCTGCGTCAACTTTGTCCGTCATAAATACTGCTGATGGAAGCAAAGTGATGGCAGGCACATAATTTTTTTTCCAATGGATATATTCCTGTTTTTCAAAGGAAGTTTTTAAGTCATGAGGCGACATAGCCTTAACACATGCATCTGTAGCAAGTTTACCAATATTTTACCTATTGATTGGTTCACTATATACACGTAAATATTTATGACAGGAATTATTTTAAATTCTTCATAGGGGACCAAAGCAGCCAACATCTGATGGTTGTAGAATGTGACATCAACGGGCTATTAAAACTAAAATTACTATATTGTAAGCCTTTGCCCATTCAATTACTAGTATACTAAAATCTACATGTGATTTATGGCCATCATATATCAGTAGAACAGACTGGTCATCTGTCAATCCTTGAGCATATTTAATAATATGTTCACCAAAGATATCTTTGAAAAAATTTCAGTGTTTGACCAGCCTATTGCACTTACACTACCTGATGTACCATTTGTACAATCGTCAATCAATCTAGAATTCATCTTGCACCTGCAAAAATAAGATATGGAGGCATTTGTGTGTCTAAGGCATTTCCAGCACCTATAATTGTAACCGTTGGTGATCTCTCTGAAGTAGTACCAGGAGGTTTAGAATCTTTTGCACCAACAACTCTGGTGGCTTATGTTGACAAGTTACCCATTTCTCGTCAATATTATATTTGCAATGAGGTTTGTCAATGAGATTATATTTAACAAAAAGTGTTTCGAGTTCCTGAAAATAGTTATCAATATTTTCTTGTGAGGCTGATTTGGCATGTGGGATCTCTAAATAATAATATTGATAATAATAATTATAATAATGATTATAATAATATTAGGAAGAAAAGTAATAAATACCTGATATGAAAAAGTATATACATTATATCACAAATATTTAAATTTATATGAAATTCAATTCAATTCAAAATATATTTATTCAATAAAAACAAACAATAAAAAATCATAATACTTCTTCACTACATCTACACCAACCCTTCCAGAAACTCTATCAAGCAGGGTTGATTTTAGCACTCCATATACTGTTGTTTGTGTAATTTAAAATTGATTGATAATTTATTTTCAAATAAAAAGATGTAAGGATCATGCAAATTTCCGTATTAAAAATAATGGTAAGTATGATGACTGCCCACATAACAGTCACATGACTTAACGACCTGGGTGTGAACTTTACATCCAAAATAACTTCAGCGGTATTTCTAGGATATTTGTTTATTTTTAATAAATTCTTTTGGTGGGTGGAAAAGATATTAGTGAAAGGGTACACAATTATGATATCAAATAAAAAACGTAAATACTTTTTTGTAATAACGTTACTTGGATCATCTTCAGCACACGTGGTATTATTTGTTATTGTTACTAAGTAGAGCAGCCGATTATGACGTCACACTGTCACTCGCAGCATACAGTAGTAAAAGTAACATTAGGACGAAAACATAAGACGGTCGAAAACACAATACGATACGAGATATGATATAAATGGTTTACGGCTTTTAAAAAAGTATATAACGATTTTCGTAACTTTTAAAATGCAAATATCCCGCAGACACGAAACTGCATTCTTGATCTATTTCATTGTCTTTATTAACAAGAATACACGCGTTGTCGTGATAGCCATGCACCAGAAACCACGACTCGTGCTTCAAAGTATCAGAAATAGGTAGTTTGAACTGACAGATGATGAAAAGTACAAACACGTTAAAGCTTATCACTGTTAAGGTGTAGATGCTATTTAAAGTCATTCTTTTCATTTTACCAAAAATTTCAAAGAATCGGTAATGAGAAAGCATGTATCTAGGAAATCCAAAGAGTGTTCACAAGTTAAAAACATATCAGATTTCAACTTAATATGAAGGCATTGTGTCAAGTATTTTCTTAGAAAAATCTAACGGAAATAATTGTTGGATTGACGAACAGAAGCATAAGTTGATTGTAATATATCCCTAATCCTACAGCTTTTCTTAATAATTCATCCCATAGAGGTCTCATTAGTCCTTTTTTTAATGTTTTTAACATTACAATCATGAACCAGATACATATATGACAATACAGCAATCCATCAACATATGAATACAAGAGGACTATAGTAGCATATGGTACAACGATTTTGAACTTATTGCAAACTGAATCAAATCGAAAGAATACGACAAAAATTGATATGTATGGCCCGTTGTAAAGTTGTTTAGATAATAAAATGTAAGTGTGATGTAGTTTAATATTTAATGAACAACGAGTAAAAAGTGAAATCACAAAAATACTGAACTCCGAGGAAAATTCAAAAAGGAAAGTCCCTAATAAAATGGCAAAATCAAAAGCTCAAACACATCAAACGAATGGATAACAACTGTCACTATTCCAGACTTGGTACAGGCATTTTCTTATGTAGAAAATGGTGGATTGAACCTGGTTTTATAGCTAGCTAAACCTCTCACCTGTATGACAGTCGCATCAAATTCCATTATATTGAACAAAACAAACAGACACAATAGGTAAAAATGTCAAAAATAGGGGTACAGCAGTCCACATTGTGTTATCATCTTAATCACTATAAAAACAAACAAATGTAACAAAGAAGCTCAAAAAGGCAAACATCAAATTTAACATCCTCATTTTGCTTTTTTATTATTCTATTTTATTTATCTATGTAAAATCCACCCATAAAGAATGGAAGGTGTAAATGTACTGGCGTAGAATCATGCGTTTGACGACACACAGGTAGATATTAAATGATTGTGTCGTTCAAAGTATGACGGGATACATAAGTACAGAGTCACGTCAAATGGATATCACAAAAAACAAACTTAACAGTAAAAGTAATATTAATAAGATATAATAATTTTGTCGTTCAAAGTATGACGGGATACATAAGTACAGAGTCACGTCAAATGGATATCACAAAAAACAGACTTAACAGTAAAAGTAATATTTATAAAATAAAATAATATTGTCGTTCAAAGTATGACGGGATACATAAGTACAGAGTCACGTCAAATGGATATCACAAAAAACAGACTTAACTGTAAAAGTAATATTAATAAAGAAATAAAAGAATCCTATAACACGTTATATAAGGCCAAATAAACAAGTCTATAATTGTATTTATACCTTGTTTGTGATATTTCTTATTTGACAATGATAGACATCCTAGCATAAAGGTAATATAATCCGGTCTGTCGTTTATGTCATTACTTTCTTCATGAATTGTGGTTTCTTCTTGTTTAATGTCACTTACGTCTGAATCACAATACTCGTAATCTGACTGTTGTTCATTTATATTTTCATTTATAGCATAAATCTCCTCTGTAAGAGACCCATTTGGAAACAAAACATAATCCTGTTTAAAAGAGGGACGAAAGATACCAGAGGGACAGTCAAACTCATAGATCGAAAACAAACTGACAACGTCATGGCCAAAAATAAAAAGACAAACAGCCAAATAATAGTACAGATGTTTAACATTGTCAGTTGATGCATACAGATTTAGGGGTAAAGTGCCTGCTCACTTTGAACTTTGTAGTTTCCTGTCGTTTGCTTGATACTCTTTCCAAAATCGTTTGCCCAATTTCTCA
Source organism: Mytilus californianus (assembly GCF_021869535.1). NCBI lineage: Eukaryota > Metazoa > Mollusca > Bivalvia > Mytilida > Mytilidae > Mytilus > Mytilus californianus. Next base: position 49,263,861 of record NW_026262745.1, on the reverse strand, counting down.
TTTCTGATTTCTGGATGTTACTGTGCTGTTTGTGATATTTCTTATTTGACAACGATTGACATCCTAGCATAAAGGTCATATAATCCGGTCTGTCGCTTATGTCATTACTTTCTTCATGATTTGTGGTTTCTTCTTGTTTAATGTCACTTACGTCTGAATCACAATACTCGTAATCTGACTTGTTCATTTATATTTTCATTTATAGCATAAATCTCCTCTGTAAGAGACCCCTTTGGAAACAAAACATAATCCTGTTTAACATTGTCAGTTGATGCATACAGATTTAGTGGTAAAGTGCCTGCTCACTTTGAACTTTGGAGTTTCCTGTCGTTTGCTTCATACTCTTTCCAAAATCGTTTGCTTAATTTTTCATTTCTGGATGTCACTGTGCTGTTTGTGATATTTCTTATTTGGGAACCTCGGTAAATTGATTAGAGTCATCCTGCTTTCAGGTATAAGGTAGTATGAAAGCCTGTGAATATTATTATTTGCTGATCAGGTAACTGACATCTTCAAGCCTTCATAAACTGTATTGAAGAGACTCCGAGAATATTGTTACATAGCTTGGGTTTCATCTTTAAAATGACTGACAGCATGTAAGTTTTCGACAGCCACATTCAGCAATGTTCGCATCTGTACTGGATATGTTGAATTTGACATTTTTATGGTCGACTTAAAGTTCTCTAGCTCTGATGAAATCATTTCGACCGATTTTACTGATTTTGCAGCGCGTTACCTTCTGGGCCACTTGTTGATTTTATAGAATTTAGCATCATCTTGACTTTTGATACATGACTATTTAAGCAGTATCTCTTGCAGTCGTTTATAAAACCACTGCTGCTTAAATTGATTTTTTACTGCGTAGTCTGTTCTTTAAATGAACACAAAGAAATGTTTTCTCCGGGCACTCCAGCTTCCTCCGCCAATAAAAACTGGCCGCCACGAAATAGCCCAGGTGCTTAAAAGTGGCGTTAAAACACCAAAAAATCAAAATCAAAATCACAAAAGAAATGCTACAATGCCTTCAACCCGTGTTATAATCATTACGATTGCGAATCTGTTACGAGGATAGAACCAGATTTATCTGTCGTTTTCCCCATAGACTGCAAAAATGATACATTTAGTGAAGAACCATTCTGGTTTCCCTCTTTTCCTGTCCCCGCTAGATGCATATTTCTACATTGAAAAACAATCTAATTTGACGTGTTTCGCAGTCAGAAAATGCAATACCATCTTTGTACGCGGCTTAAAATTGCGTGTTGCAACCAGCAACATATCTTCAGATGCCTTTGCGATGGTACTTGGCAGTATTTCGAGTGTCATTCATACCTTGGATGTGTCGATATTGCGACTTGTAAACGTTGCTTTCATGTTTTTAGATGTGTTTCCAATGCCCGCCGTAATTCTTCAACTGTTTCTAATGTTTGTATTCCTACACTGGAAAAAAATCTACGAGTTGCGCTTTGTTTATCGTTTGAGGTTTTACCTGCGTACCGGGTAAAACGGAAATGGCCTCGTTATGATTGCAGATAAATTATAAATCTTTAACAGCAACTAAGCATCTTGCATTATGGTATGATTTATGTACAATTACATCTACTGGAACATGAAGCCTAAGCTCAATCAGACGAGATTCGTTCAGATTTACATCATAATCTAAAGCAAAGATATTATTATTTTCTGTCGTGGTAATGTCTACAGGGTGTTTGTACATTTCTTTTTGTTCGAATCGCATAACTCGTATTTTTCGGGAATTATGGTGTGCACAATTGATTTTTGCTTTTCAATTTCTGCTATTACATTATCATTTGTCAAATGCATATTACAATCAACATCCATCCGTTCTTTGTTTATGACACTAGATCACGTGGTAAAAGTAGTTTTAGGTGATCACTGTTCTCTCTACGGGTGCGTAGCATTGGTAATCTCGACCTATCATTATCAAGCAATATATGCCAGTTTGCAAAACTTGGTTTTACAGCACTGGATCGATACCTCTGCTGGTGGACTATCAGTCCCCGAGGAATTCATCAGTTCAGTAGTCAGTACTTCGGTAACCTTTTTAAAATTGTCCGTTTATAAATTTTGAAATTATTAAGAAACTCAGGCAAAGTTGGCCTTAGAAGAATTTCTCTATTATGTTAGTTCCTTCTTGATTATATAGCTCTTCACCTGTTTCGGTTCTTATACAATAACAAATGTTTTATGTTGTGATATTTTATATGATTATATATATATTCTATGATAATCTAATCTACTTCATGTGAATTTTAATTTTATCTTCATTTATATGTTTATGTGTTATGAATGAGAATGTATTGTGTATTGTTGTCATTATGTCCCGTCAGGGGCCCTTAATTGGAAAATAAAGAACTTTGAACTTTATACATCCTTGGCTTTCAAATATTCGGCTTTGAGCGTTCCTGATGAAGGTAAATCCAGAAAAGCGCTTCGAACGCATGGAATTATATGTTGTTTTCATATTTTAGACTTTTTCCAACATATACAGCATCTGGAAGTAAGAAAAATATCAATTGAGGATCTAATGATTATGACTTTTTATCGGCTATTATCTTCTCAAATGCTGATTTGTTGACTTGCTCGCAGTCAGCTGTGTAAAGAAAAACTTCCACCTTCATGCATTGTGACTCTTTGGTAATACAATTATCACATGCTCTTAATGGAGAGTGTATACATGTATGTCCTGTAACAGCACAATCCAATCAGAACACACTGTATTTAATTTAAGCAATTCCTGCATATACTATGGCAATAAATTTTATTAGATTTCTTCAAAATATTGAGGTCTATGGCATATCTTTGAAAACACGCTAAACACGACAGTACTAAAGTTACCTCTGATAGTAACTGGTCTTTTATGTCGATTCCCGTGTCCCTGCCTTAGTTTTACAATACACAAAAACGGGAAGGCTAGCAGTCTTATCAAGCAGAGAAGTGTATAGATGGCCGATTACATAGAATAGCTTACCAAGACTAGAAACCAGTACGTTTATTTTGGAAGCTCCAAAATCGATAAGGAACAACATCAAAGGCCTTTCCGCTTTTTCAAAACACAAAATTGAATCCATTTTTTCTTGACGATCCTTGCCAAGTGTTTGAATTTTATTTGAAAAATATCGAGCACGCGAAATAAGCATTTGAAAATCACGATGCACGTTAAATTAAATAAGCAGAATACGTCGAACAAGGCACCTGTTTTGCACGACTGAATGTCAAATGAAAAAGTAAAAACACGTTGAACGTGACATAAAAAACGGCGATCACGTTTCACGAAAATAACCCTTTAATAACCACCCTCGAAGAAAGGCTTTATTGAACAGTCACAGCCAACATCATTTAAACTTCAGTAGCGTAGCGTCCTCTCCATGATGTTTGTGTCATTCTGTCTATATATTCGTCTGTCGTGGTATTAAGAATAGTACCCAGAAGTCCTCCAATTAAGGGAATAGATCCGGGTTACATGTATGGAAAATTACTCTTTAAGTCACTATTGTCTTTGTAACTCAGTTTCATCAATATCTATTCGTTATAAGTATTCATGTGAAACATAGTTGAGATAATCTGTGTTTCTTATTATTTTCTTCTTTAATTACTTTTTTTAATGTCAGTTGTCAGTCTCAACAATATGCATTGTCTTAAAACAGCTGTTGGCCGATGAACCACGTATAGCCTGAGCCACAACTACACTATGATGATAGTCATACCTTAAATATATGAAGCATATTTATCATTTTGAATGTCGATGGTTAAAATGAAGTCCAATAAATTTGATGATGTAGTCCAATAGGTTTGATGATGTAGTTCAATAGGTTTGATGATGCAGTTCAATAGGTTTGATGATGTAGTCCAATAGGTTTGATGATGTAGTCCAAGAGGTTTGATGATGTAGTTCAATAGGTTTGATGATGAAGTCCAATAGGTTTGACGATGTAGTCTAATAGGTTTGATGATGTAGTCCAATAGGTTTGATAATGTAGTCCAATATGTTTGATGATGTAGTCAGATATGTTTGATGATGTAGTCCAATAGGTTTGATGATGTAGTTCAATAGGTTTGATGATGTAGTCCAATAGGTTTGATGATGTAGTTCAATATGTTTGATGATGTAGTCCAATAAGTTTGAACATGTAGTCCAATAGGTTTGATGATGTAGTCCAATATGTTTGATGATGTAGTCAAATATGTTGATGTAGTCTAAATAGGTTTGATGATGTAGTCCAATAGGTTTGATGATGTAGTCCAATAGGTTTGATGCTGTAGTCCAATAGGTTTGATGATGTAGTCGAAAAGGTTTGATGATGTAATCCAATAGGTTTGATGATGTAGTCCAATAAGTTTGAACATGTAGTCCAATAGGTTTGATGATGTAGTCCAATAGGTTTGATGTTGTAGTCCAATAGGTTTGATGATGTAGTCCAAAAGGTTTGATGATGTAGTCCAATAGGTTTGATGATGTAGTCCAATAGGTTTGATGATGTAGTCCAAAAGGTTTGATGATGTAGTCCAATAGGTTTGATGATGTAGTCCAATAGGTCTGATGATGTAGTCCAATAGGTTTGATGATTAAGTCCAATAGGGACATGCAAGTGATACTGAAGATTGATACCTTGGATGCATACAGTTTATTTTATCAGTTAACATAAAAAAGAGTTAACAAAAGAGCTTTCTATAGATATAAGAAGATGTGGTATGAGTGCTTATGAGACAACTCTCCATCCAAGTCAAAATTTATAAAAGTAAACCATTATTGGTCAAAGTACGGTCTTCAACACGGAGCCTTGGCTCACACCGAACAGCAAGCTATAAAGGGTCCCAAAAATTACTAGTGTAAAACCATTCAAACGGGAAAACCAACGGTCTAATCTATATAAAAAATGAGAAACGAGAAACACTTATGAACCACATCGACAAACGACAACTACTGAACATCAGATTCCTGACTTAAGACAGGTGCAAACAATTGCGGCGGGTTTAAACGTTTCAATGGTACCAAACATTCACCCTTTTTCCGAAACAATAGTGTAACATCACAACATAGAAAGACACACTATAACATATCAACTGAAATAGCTTAACTCAATCAAAGGACATATTAACACCAGTTAACCACATACACTGAACAAATAAATTTGACCTATGATACAATGTAAATACAAAATAAATAAACTAAGGGAAGAATAATAAAAGTAACATGTTATACCGCTATGAAATGTTTAACAATTTAAGAAAAACAATATGTTCGAACTAAAATATCAGCCATTTGCAATTACTTTAAACACAGGTAAATAAAAATAATTTTGTTGTTAGGTATACGTGTACAGTTCAAATAGAGAAAGGAAATATTTTTAAAAAATAAATAATTTTGATGTTCATAGTACGAAGTGAAAATTTATAGTAATACCAAACACTTATCAAAGCTGGTATATAGACCAGATATAACCCTGCATAACATTATATAACACAAAAGCATTACAATTAGTATCAACGGGTCAAATAAACAAGAAAGATGTGAGAGTACTCGCAGTTACTGACAGCTAGTTAAAAGCCAAAAACAATTTAATAATAAAAAATCATGCATCAGAGACTAAAATCAACTAAAACACATCCCAGGGATTTAGTATTTTAACGTCATGGACAGTCAAAGAAGACATGATTTATGCAATGCCAAAAATAAATGTATCGACAGGCAGAAGAATACTTAGGAGTTTAACCTCTTTATAGATGAAAATGAACGTGGGTGTGTCTTTATACATCCCGTTTGAAAAGAATACAAATTTAGTTATGTTTTAATTTGCTGATGACAAAATCGATATTACTGCCAATGTAAACTATATTCAAAGATCTAATTACAACATTGGTAAGATAACCTTTACTAATAAGTTTGTTTTAAGGTTCGATAAGTTTACACGGATCACATAGTGATTTCCGTGCTTTAAGTACAATATTAACGTAAAATTTAGGATGTGAAATACCGTTTTTAATCAGTTTTCTACAGGTACAGCCAAATTTACTAATCAAATCTTTGTATCTATGAAAGAATTTAGTAAAAGTTTTACGTAATTTATGGTAACGAAATTCCTGACTTAATAATTTACCAGTGATGCATTGATTACGTTCGTTAAAATCTATGACATCACTACACACACGCTAGTTCATATTTAAAGATGACAGATCTTGGTTTGAATTCATTTGCAAAATTTCAACAGAATACTCCTGAAACTCAAACAAAACATCTGGTTACCATCAATTACACACGATTGTTATGCTAAACAAATTGCGAAATACCTGCCGTTCTGTAACTGTGGAATATGTTTTCAAACAATCCTACAAAGTAAATGTTCGGGCAAATGGTTTCAGAGGAATTCTAGATCTGTTCAAATGTAACACAATGTGGGTTAGAAAATTATCTAATTACATAATGCCAAATGTGTAATTCATCATACATGTGGTGTTACAATTATTTGGACAATAGTAATAAAATAACATTTAGACAATTCATCGTATGGTGATTAAAACAATTACAGAAGTGACCATTGACAAACTTAAGTGAATATTACTCCAGTATAACTATAACATGTATCTTTAACTATAACATGTATCTTGCGGGCAAATGATAACTTTGTCCGAAACACGGAACCTAAAATGTAAGCTACCACCAGTATCCTGCGGACACTAAATAACATTGAATTGAACAATTATAACTTAAACAGGAATTCTGTCACCACCAGAATTCATACTCGTTAAGATTCTTTATTTAATTCTTATACATCGTACATTTGGAAACGTTTGACCACGATCGACTTAGATTCCAGCTAAAACAGCGCAAAGAAATATAAAACGTAAGAACTTTCATTTTTTCTTTATGAATAATCAAGATATTTCTATGTCAGCAAACCTTTTGTAGATGAAGTTAAGGGTACATATGTTTGCGATTTAATAGCCATTGATGATCATGGTTTACGCAGTTGGGTAATGCTATTAGCACGTTTGTTTAGAGAAAACAAATAGTCTATATCTTTAGAATCCAACCCCTTCTTCTGATGATTAACATGTGATGTTAAGTTATGAAAACGGTGCAGGTTGTTGTATGGTGTTAAATTACACCTGTTTTACATAATGTTTAATGAATACGAGCGAATTATCTTCAGATTATAGCACATAAATGGAAAAAAATGATATGTCTTGCCCTCAAGGATTTTACGTAATTTTGTTATAGATTGCCATGATATTTGCAACATATGAAAGACATTAACACTTGTGAGGTTTTATCAACAGAGGTTACATTAATAATAAGAAAATTAATAATTTAAGATTTAGAAAATGAATCTTAAGAAATTTGTTTAATTCATAAATGAGCATAGTAACAACAATGAATTGTCTTTAAGATGCGAGATCTGTAATTTATATAAGGGATAGGCAATAGGTTGCCAAAGTTTTACAGCAAATTTCAAAAAGATATATTAAAAAGAGAGAAAACATTCTGATTAGGAAGACAATATACCATTAATGGAAATAATTCAAAAGATTAAAAGGAAAGACATTTTTTTTGAAACAAAATGTTGTTGCCAATAGTGAAAAATATAGTCATGAACAAATTGCGACCGTAATTAAATCTCGATTAATAGAATCTAAAGTTTTTGATAATGTTTCTGTTAATAATGTTGAGATTTAAAATAAGTAAGATAAGATATTTTTTTTTTTTTTTTTTTTATTTATAAGTAATAAGAAACGAACAGTTAAAGAATTACAAGTACCACAATTGGTAACAAAGTAACACATATAAATTTTATTGAGAAAAAGCTGAGAATCATTAATCTGCTGATCGGAAATCATTATACATTGTTTGCTTTATAAATTCTATCACAGTAAACGCAGGGTGTGAAATACCACTATTTATTAAATTCCTATAACAAATCTCTATATTTGTGATAAAATGTAGGAAATGGAAACTGTTGGAATTAAACATGACGCATCGATATGCTTTTTAGCACTTTACAACATTCTATATTTGTATTACATGTTAACGCTAACGCTCGTACTTAATTATCATTTTCTAACGTACACGCATACTTAATATCTTTCACTGATTAAAACATTAATTGATTAAAAATGTCATACTCCAAAACTTTCAGGTGGTGTGTATTTTCCATGATTTGCTAATCAATTAGTGATTAGTAGTTGAATAGGGAAATGCCCAAAACACATCAGATGCTCAAAACAGTTGACCAATGGAAAAGACTTGTCCACTGGATAAGTTACACTGTTTTCAACATGTTTTATTCACTAGTCGACAGTTATCTAGTGGGTAAAAGTTTCAAGCAACCCAGTCATATATGTAAACACTTTGTTCCTGAGGTTGTTAAGACCATATGTACTCGGGATATTTTGCCACTTTCATATTACAAAATATCCAGCTGTAGAATGTCGGGAGTTAACATGACGATTTTGAAAATTAATAACTTGGCTTGGTAAGATGATGACAATGAAGATTCCTCATCACAATGCAGGAATCATATATGTACAGAAGTGCAAATACATATTCGCGCAGCAAAGCCTTTTTCCCTCCGAATATAAAAAAATTAATGGTCGTCCCCTTATATGAATTACAATGTTTCTTTTCTTTTTTCTGCATTCAAATTCTGCATAGATTTGTTCTGGGAATGCAAACATTTGTGTAGTGACTACGTACTGTGATTTGTTTTCACCAATACAAGCATAATTTGATACAGTATTGTGTTTGTCTCGCCGGAGACGAAAGTCGTGGAAAGCGAGACATAGTGATTGCTTTTCCGGCGACGGCTGCGAATTATAGGCTGACACACAATGTAGACAAAGTTGTGTATTATTGAAGACCGTATATTTGACCTTTTAGATACGTGTTGTCTTGTTGTTATTCATCCCACAATCTCTTTCTGTCCATAAACAATACCAGAAGTACGTTTCCGATCAGTTTGTCCTTCTAACTTTGAATATCAGTTCATATGTGACGCATTCATCAATTATTGCTGTGTATAACATAATTTTTGAAAGGATTAAATGATGATTATTATAAATTTGCATAACAACTGATCAAAAATATTTGCATGATCTTTTGAAATTGTTTATAGAAATATTAAAAAAAAACAATGGTTAATGACATAATACGCTTTGAAAATAAAACATATTGATGAGGAGTTGATTATTATACTGCGATATTTCTGTAAGGAAACAAATACAAAAGAAGAGAAAACGGAAATCCAGGTTCAAAGAGACAAAAGAAAATAAAAGAAGAAGAAAACTAATAATACATGAAAAGATAAAAGATAAGGAAATTTAAGTTGCCATTCCTTTTTTTTAGCTTACCTGGCCCAAAGGGCCAAGTGAGCTTTTCCCATCACTTGGCGTCCGTCGTCTGTCGTCGTCGTCCGTTAACTTTAACAAAAATCTTCTCCTCTGAAACTACTGGGCCAAATTTAACCAAACTTGGCCACAATCATCACTAGGATATCTAGTTAAAAAAACGTGTCCGATGACCCCCGCCTGCCAACCAAGATGGCCGACATGGCTAAAAAAGAACAAAGGGGTAAAATGCAGTTTTTGGCTTATATCTCTGAAACTATAGCATTTAGAGCAAATTTTGACAATAGGTAAACATGTTTATCAGTTTAAGATCTATCCGTCCTGAAATTTTCAGACGAATCAGACAAGCCGTTGTTGGGTTGCTGCCCCTGAATTAGTAATTTTAAGGAAATTTTGCAGTTTTTTGTTATTATCTTGAATATTATTATTGATAGAGATAAACTGTAAACAGCAATAAAGTTCAGCAAAGTAAGATCTACAAATATGTCAACATGACCAATCTGGTCAATTGACCCCATAAGGAGTTATTGCCCTTTAAAGTCAATTTTAACAATTATTCGTAAATTTTTGTAATCTTTTACAAAAATCTTCTCTTCTGAAACAACTGAGACAAATTTAACCAAACTTGGCCACAATCAACACTAGGGTATCTAGTTTAAAAAATGTGTCCGATGACCCTGCCTTGACTTAAATCTCTGAAACTAAAGCAAATGTATAACGGTTGCATTATTTCATGCATCAATTGTAAATGAAAATATCAGGTGAGCGACGCAGGCTCCTTGGAGCCTCTAGTCTAGTTTACCTGGCCCGAAGGATCGAGAGAGCTTTTCACATCACTTGACGTCCGTCGTCGTGGTTAACTTTACAAATTATTCTCCTCTGAAACTACTAGGCTAAATTTCACATAACTTGCCCACAACCATCATCTAGTTAAACTAAGTTGTCCGGGATTAACCTGCCTGCTTACTAACATGGCTGACATGACTAAAGATAGAACAGGAAAGGGGGGGGGGGGGGGGCGGGTGTAAAATGCAAGTTTTGTCTATTACCTTGAAAACCGCTATTAATAGAGAAAATTTTACAGGGGCGGAACGTTCAAAATGATAAGATCTACATATCTTTTTTATATACATCAAAACATTCATACGACTTCTTATTGGAGTTATTTCCCTTAAATGAATTTTACCAAAATTTTGCCTATTATTATGATTATCTTGAAAATGTAATAATTAGAGCGAAACTTTACATAACAAAAATGATTAGCAAGACAAGATCTACAAATAAGTTAAATTATCGAAATCATCAGACGACTCTTTATTGGAGTTAATGCCCTTTATTGACGATTTTTATCATATTTTCATGCGTTTTGATGTCTTAAATACTATAATAGATAGAGAGAGAAACTGTTAAAAGATCGTCAAATAAGTTAACATAGCCGAATCTATATAAATCACATATAAATCGCCAGTTCATCCCTTATTGGAGTACATTGTACCCTCAAGGGTGACTGGGGAATAGAAATATGGTCACTCTTGGTCGTCTTCCGACCAGCAATAAAACCCTTTCCAAAGTAGGGCGCCCGTTTGGCTGTACGGGATGTACAAGTACGCAGCAACGTCCGTTCAGAATGGGGAAATTAAATCCGATGCCTCGTGAAAAGAAAATGCCACACTCTCTGCACGTTATGAACCCTTGCAACAACGTTAACACTTTGATGGGTCCATAGGTGGCCTGTTGAAAGGCAAAATAAATGTTTTTCCCTATCCAATATACCCTCATTTTCCAGTGGCAGTCCAAATTCCACCCGACCTTCATCCCGGACGGCCTGAATTACAGGAATAAACACATCGAAAAAAAAAATCAAAATCAAAATAAGCTGGTAACACTCTCAATGTAACCTTCAATGGTATCAGATATTATTTGTGTAAATAAATATCAACATTAACGAACTAACAAGTTAAGTTTGACAATGTCAGATATAAAAATCCAGAATAACACTACAATTCCGAGACTGCATTAACAACACACACATATCTAAGCAACAGTTACATATACACAAACAACAACATCGAACAGTCACAGCCAACATAATTAAACTTCAGTAGAGTCCTTTCCGTGATGTGAGTGTAAGTCTGTCTATATATTCGTCTGTTGTAGTATTAGGAATTGTAGCCAGATCTTGGTTACATGTATGGAAATTTGCCCTTTAAATCAGCAATGCCTTTGTAACCGTCAGTTTCATCAATATCTATTCGTTAAAAGCATTTATGTGAAACACAGTGAAACATAGTTGAGATAATCTGTGTTTCTTATAACTATAACTTGAAAGATATAAAATAAAATGCGAAACAGAGAAGCAAAATCCCCTCCCCCACAAACAAAAAAGAAGAAAAATCAAACAAAGATGTCATATGGAAAACTTATATCTAAGAACACGCTTATCGTATGATTTATTTTCTTTTTTAAGTACTTTTTTTCAATGTCAGTCTCGACAATATGCATTGTCTTAAAACAACTGTTGGCCGATGACACACGTAAACCATCAATTACACCCCGCCGCATTTTTGCGCCTGTATCAAGTCAGGAACCTCTAGCCTTTGTTAGTCTTGTGTGCTTTTTTTTTAATTTTTGGTTCATTTGTATGTTTGGGAGTTTAGTGTGGCGTCCATTTCGCTGAACTAGTATACATTATTGTAGAGGGGTCAGCTGAGCCAGCCTCCAGGGCCGGGTTTTCTCAATGCGTTTAAGACCCATTGGTGGCCATGTGCTATTTTTCTGCTCTCTGGTCGATTTGTTGTCTGTTTGACACATTCGCCGTTTCCATTCTCTATTCTATCTTGTATAATACCTCATGTAGGAAATCTTCGCAATTTTTTCCGTTTCAGTGCTATGCATGTTTAATAAACAGACTCGTGCATTTTTAAGTGTACTGTTCAAACAAAAAATACGGCATTCTCAAATTAATTCAAATACACGTATAAGCACAAATCAGGTGTGATCATCATAGTGCTGTACTAAACAGTAACAGTGTTTATCAATTTTGTTTTAGAACACATTAATAACTTTAAAAACTCTTCACCACAACTACATTCATTTTATCTCTTTATCTAAAACACATAATCTTAACGTTAACAATTTAACGTAATAGGATTATTCGTTTCCTACATATCGGAAATCCGCAAAATTATGTTGGAAAGAATCGCTTTTCCGACTTAAACTTGAGCTTTTGTTGTAAAATTGTATATGTTGCCCCTATTTCTTCAATTTTTCAATTGTTTACCGTATTACAAAAATGCAGAATTATCTTTTTGGAAAATTTGATTCGATCATAATTTTCATACTTGTTTATTAAAAAAACTGTTTACTTATTGCTCCTGTTGATAATATGAAAAAAATCCAGTGCCATAATTTTTTTTAATATGAAAGAAGATGTGGTATAATTGCCAATGAGACAACTCTCCACAAGAGACCAAATGACACAGAAATTAACAACTATAGCCCAACGTACGGCCTTCAACAATGAGCAAGCCCATACCGCAAAGTCAGCTATAAAAGGAACCGAAATGACAACAATTCAAACGCGAAAACTGACGGCTTAATTCATATACAAATCTTTTTAATAAAATCTTCTATATTCAGAATTTCGTATCAATTCTGAGTGATAAGAAATTTCCCGACATTTATGAACATTATTTCATATCATTAGTTAATGCCAAGTAATATATGACAAGAAAATTAAACAAAACTTATTTACAAAGCAATATTCTCGGTCGTCCATCAATACATTTACGGTCAAGTAACTGGACAATTTAAAGCTTGCAATAGATCTGTATTATTATGTATACAGATTTTCTCGCTGGTAGTGCTTAAAACCAGTGACATTTAATGGTTTTGGCTATTACAACATTAGCAATGTGTACAATAACGTGTGTTTCAAATATTACCGGTTAGTTGATATAAAATGTGGCCAGGTATATCATTCTATAAAAAGCTTGTGAATAATGTATTCAGGTTAAACATGTTAACATTTAAAAAGTAACCTTACATGCTTGGTGGATTGTCGATGTGTGAAAAATAAAATAATTCACGTCCGGGTTCATGTCATAAAATTTAAACTTACATACTATATGCTTCAATGGTAATTTTAACGGTTTTACATAATAAATTGAAGGAAGACGCCTCTTAAAGTTAAACAGATACAGGTATATGTAAGTATGTTTGTATGTCTACACATAATGGGTGGTATTTGATGTATTTTTTCTTGTACACAAAAATAAAATACATGTAGTACACTAAAACGTACACACGGGCGTTTCAAGGTGTACACTAATACACAATTTGTAATACACAATTTGTTGGGTATTATAACCAAAAACTACATGTCAAAAACCGAAGAATATCTATACACCTACAAGGTCACCTTGCGTGTCTTTAACTCGTCAGAATGCCAACAGAGTATCGTAGCTAAAGTGATAGCATTTTCCCTTGCTTTGTGATGTAACAACGTAGAAATTTTAGCCAGTACGAGAAGAGCATAAATTCACCTGAAAACACTAATGACCTACAACATTCTTTAATTTCCACCCCTTTTCATTTCAATTCCTTATATAGTATTTTTATATATTGTCATAAAAATTCCCAATAACCAATAAAATTAGTAGATTTGGCAAACCAAGTACTTATAATTGAATAAAGTAACATTCATTTTCAGTGGAGGAAAATAGTTTTAAAGGTAATTTCGCTCCAAATATTTTGTTTTAGCCAGTCTTGGTGATTAATGGAAAATAGTTCAAATACTTTATGTAGGTTTCAATCATATTATCTCACTGTGTGTGTGTGTGTGTGTTGTGTGTCAGGGGGGATGTTCAAAGCATGCATGTACATGCTTTGGGGACTCAAGTTAAGCAAATTAATCAAGACAACCAGTATGGAGTATGCACAAGATTAAAAATTTAAGTTAATTACCATACTACGGCTTCAAGAATAAACATTCCTTAGATAAGTTCGTGGCAGATGCACTGTTATTTTTGTACTGGCTTGAGGGTAACCACCACTTCTGGAAACATTATGAAATAGTAGACCCAAGAACAAACAACCACTTAGAAGGATGGCATCATTAACTAAAGAATCATGTATAGAACCCCAACCAAACATATTTAACTCAAGGTAAACTATTGAAGAAACAGCAAACAGCTATTGAGTTTAGAATAATACAGTATCCAGCAGGTGATAAAAGTCGTGAAAACAAAAGAAAGTGCATTGAAAATGACAACAGGCTATTTGACATAATTCAGAGACTCCAGGATAACAACATGATATTAGTTGAGTATGCAGATGCAGTATCATGAATTTTACATATTAATTAGCTATATGACTTTTTGAGACTGTTGAGACAACCATAGTGAAGTTTGACTCTGTCAATATTGTAGGATTTAATAGTGAATATTTCAAATTTAAATATGTGTTTCAATAGTGTTATATTCATGATAGTCAGTAAGTCAATGTATTCAAAGGTATCTATTTGAAACGTCAATAAATATTTTGATCATATATTTTATATTATTCACGAGAATGACATTAGTATATATTTGATATGAATAGTTGATTATTTCTTTAATGAAATTATAGAAATCTTTATTTCCATTGTTTTATTATATTAATTTTATATTAATTCCTAATGAAATAGAGATCCTAAACACATATAATTACCGACATTTTCACTATTACATGTAACAAAAATGGTATTGAGGACACTTAAACATGAAGGTTAAACATGCTGTAAATTGATTTTGTGTTTTTATAACACGTAATCTGTTACAAATTATTCAACCTATTCCAATATGTTTTCATACAATTTTATACCTAAAATTTAAAATGTTGGCATAGGTTGAATGAACCTCCTACAAGGATCTTTCTACAAATGACATACCAGATTTTACAATGTAGGAACAGGAGGAAATAAACCTTTTTAAAAACATTCCTTATGCATATTACACCACACAAATATTCATGCAGGTAAGTCATATAATTGATGAAAGTGTTTTTTTT
The DNA here is from genome assembly GCF_021869535.1 of Mytilus californianus. Lineage (NCBI taxonomy): Eukaryota > Metazoa > Mollusca > Bivalvia > Mytilida > Mytilidae > Mytilus > Mytilus californianus. The sequence goes on along the minus strand of NW_026262745.1, from coordinate 49,248,453 downwards.
AAAACCTACTCAGAATGATGCACGAACTACTTGATGTTCATAGCTCATAAGTAACGTGTTCACACAATATATAATATGTTCTATTTTAACATTTGCCTCTAACGGTCTAAGAAAAAATACAGATCGTATGCTTGCATTAACTTACCGAAATAAAGATTAAGTTCAAGCCTGAACATTTTTGACATGGTTTTTTATCCGTGCCGGTTTTTTTTTCAATATTATCACAGCTTCCTGTTAAGATTTGACTAAGTATCCATATCCCGATATCTTTATCTACAATCGCTACCTTATATATTACGGAGTATATATATCCCAGTTGATACAATATTCCAGGGCTGGTATTTCCCATCATAATTTCCTTAATAGAGGATTGCTGCCCACGAGGAAGCTATTAAACCAAGAGTTCCAAGTGGTGAAGTTGAATTCATCCCTTCGTAATTTACGGACGCCATCATGAGTTGGTTGACCCTTATGGAATATACGTTTCACAGATGATAGTGGATATGTTCCAATTGTCGTTACTACAATCCAGTCCCCTTTTCCCCGAATGTGACCTACCGAATTAGACTTATTACCGGGTTTGTACTAACATGAGCAACACGACGGGTGCCACATGTGGAGCAGGATCTGCTTTTTGGTGGGGTTCGTGTTACTCAGTCTTTAGTTTTGTATGTTATGTTTTGCGTACTGTTGTTTGTCTGTTTGTCCCTTTCTTTTTTAGCCATGGCGTTGACAGTTTATTTTCTACTAAGGAGTTTGTCCCTTTTGTATCGTTCGCCACTTTTTTATATTCTTGTGTATCATGTGTATTGAGTGATTTAATGGATACGTACTTGAACGCCTCCAGCAGATAAAGGATAACAATACGTGCATTATTTCCCTTACTCTAGGAAATGAAAAAAATGACCGCCAAGTAACCGAAAAACTACTTCTTATTTAAAAAAATGCGTGTACTGTGATTAAACTGCGATGATATAACTCTAATCATAATTCTGGGTAATACTATGCTAATTTATGTAAATTAGGTCAGGACATCACTTTAAACATACTGGAAGGTGATGAGACTAGACAGTACTGTAGAACTATTCAAATTATGTGATTTCGTTAACAAATCTTTCCTTCTGTTATTACAGATCATTCGTGGGGGAAAATATGAGCTAGTTAGTTTCTTGTGAATCAAGTGTGTGTACATTATACTTTTAAACACTTACAACAAAGACGTTACATCCGCAGATTGGAGACAGAGCGGCAAGTGGAGACTTGATATCAACACAAAAATACAACAACATCTTCTTATGTTCATACAGAAAACTAAAGATAAAGCGAGAACAATAACTCCATCAAACCTTAATGTTTGTTTTTTTTCTCATTTAGAGAGTGAAAAGTGGATTAATCTTATCGAGTATACAAGTTTCCGTAGAATTAAACACGGATTCAGAACGAACTAATTCAGTAAATTAACTTATACTTCGGTATGATTAATAAGTACATCACAATGACGACAAATATGATTTCTACAATTTCTATATCTAAAAGAACGACATATGGTATTTTTTTTGTAGAAAATAAACAGGTGTCTTCTATCCCGTGTGCAACTTTTTGGAGAAGGAAAAAACTAAATTAAGAATAACGAGAGACATGATTTAAATATTCATAACTTACTAATATTCCCGGTAAGTTCAAGAAGAAATTATTCTTAAACTAGGGTTCCAATTAATTCATTCAATGTTGACTTCAGGTGAATTGGCTGTTATGTAAAGGGTGCTGTTGGTTATGTAGCTCCGAACAGTTATACGTATTCATCCTGACTGTAAGATGTTTAGAACTGAGTGTTCCTGGTGAAGGTTAATCCGGGTATGCGTTCGAACGCATGAAATTAATAGCGTGTTATTTTCATTTGCTGTACTCGTTGGTATTTTCGATTGCTCTTAATCAATGTGTCTAAATATGATAGTGGAATACTATATTCATATGTTTTATCGTTTTATTTTCCAGATTTGCCTTTGGTTGAGAAATAATCAAAATGGTTTGGAATCCACCCAACACACTCAGTGCATCTAAAATACCTGCTCTATTGCAGAATCGGGGAGTCCTTTTCGGTTACCGCCAGATAAACCAGCCGTGGAGTTATTATGCGCGAAGCATCTGTCAAATTCACAACGAGACCTTGAATATATGGACGCATTTGATAGCCATTTTCATACATTTAAGTATGATTTATCAGTATGCCGAGAAATGCGACTTTTATCGTGAACAACACTCATGGACATTATTAATTTTTAGTGTTTGTTGTATATATTCGACGACAATTAGTGTAATAGCACATATTTTTCATAGCAAAAACATTGATGCCCATTACAGCTTATTTCTGTTTGATTACGCAGGCGCCTATATGTATGCATATGCTTCCGGTTTGATAGCCATTTACTACTTTTCAGATGAATACACATATGACATGATCGTAAATGTTTACTTAGTTGCCCATTTGATATTCTCTTTTGGTGGCGTTGTTCTTATGTGTATTATGAAAACGAACTTTGGACATAAAGACCATCAGAGGACGAGGAAAGGTCTACTAAGTTTGTTTTTTTCATTGCACGCAATTCTTTTGTCTGCAACAGTAGCAAGAAAATATTGGCTTTTAATGAATGGAGACCTCCAATATTTAGCGTCAGTTACTAACTATAATTGGATATATTTATATTTTATACTTGGAGGATTATCGTATAGTTGTCACTCGCCAGAAGTGTTTTTGCCAGGCATGTTTGATATTATTGGACAAAGCCACCAAATCTTCCACATATTTGCAACACTGACACAGATATTACAGATACGTGCAGTGCGCTTTGAAATATCAAAAGGGTACGCTTCATATGGACATCCATCCTTGCCATCACTCTTTATATTATCAACTATTTCTTTAGGTATTATCACTTTTATATGTGTATTAATCATCAGAATATATTTTCCAGTACCAAATTTAAAAAAAGAAAAATAAACACTATTGAGTCGTTTTCTCAGTCTTAAAATCAGAAAATGTATACATTATATTAACTGAGGAAAGGTTGAGAAATGAGATATCGAGAAGCTAGGTTAACACTACCAAGTGTTCATGTGCCTGTCCCAAATCAGAAATATCGTCAGAGATTTGTCTTTATTCAATAGGACAGTTGTTAATTTTATATCTGTTAAAGGAACAGATTAACTTTAACTAAAATATGGCCTTGAAATATAACTTTATGAAAAAGGTTACAATTTGATTCTTTAATGAATCTATTTCAAAATCCTGCTTGCTGATAATAGCATCCTGTTTAGATTGATGACAAAACAAAATATAGGTTTTCTTTTTCAACAATACAGGTGGTTCAACTGCAGGCTCACGTGCTTAGCTGCAGTCTAGCGCAATAGTTATCTACACCAACAAAGGGCTTTTTGAAAGGAATACTTGCAGAAATTTCAAAAGTTAAAAAGAATTACCATCGTCGTCTTCATGTCATAAAAATGTCGTATGAAGTCTTTTAAGAATTTAAGATTTTATTCAATAGTAAAGTACGCTTTGCTTGAGTTGCCTTTAACGCTGCCATTGTCTTGCTGGTGAAGTATTATCCCGAAAAAGCGCACCCAGGTTGCTGTTTTCTGAATCTTTTTTTGTAATTAAGTTGATGATGCTGAGCCTGCACTTGCGTCATGGCAGCAACGACATATGTAATTGTACGTCTCTGATGGCAGTCATAACAAAAGTAAACGAAAATGATTTCAAGTCTAAGCATTACTTGCAATCATTAGACACTTTTAAATATGCTAAAATTTTCAATGATCTGGATATTTTTCTCCATTCCAAGTTACCCTGTGTACTATTACACAAACACAAATAAATCTGGATACCATTTGATAATAGAATAAGGTTCTAAGTGTTATGAATCATTTGGACAGTCCAAACAAAATCAGTTTGCTTTTTAGTGTATAAAATGTTGATTTACCTAAAATAATGTGCAATATTATATACACAAATCTTTCTTAAGATTATAATATTCATACATACTTTAAATTTTGAATGTATTAACTTATTGATTTAAACGGTCAAACACACATTTATTAAAAAAAAAAAGATAAATATTGTTATTGATTATTAAATTTTTTTTTTTTTTTTTTTCTTTCTTTAAATGAAAATATTCTTATATCCTAGTGACATTGTCCCTGGTGTCAACTGCATTCAAGTTACCTATACTTCTATCTTTTATGCTTTTGATACAAGTATGATAAAGACAACATATATATTTAGCATACCAGTAAGTGTTAAGGTATTATCCCTGGTGTCAGCTGCATTGAGGATACCACACTGCTATCTGACTTGCTGCGGACACGGGGAAGACTGATAACATGCTTAATCTTTTGGGCTAGAAAACTTTATGTATGTCTTTTATGTCACTACATATTATTATTATTTTTTTCTATTTTTTTCTCAATATATAATTATGAACCTTTTATCAGCCACACTTGCATTGTGTTTATAAATTTGAATCTGCTTAAATATTTATTAAGTTATATATTAATTAATTTTATTAAATGTTATTTGTTTAATGTCAAATTATAATGGTATTACCATGTCTAATGTTTATGCCCTTCGGGGCCTTTAATTGGAATAAAAATATTCTTCTGAACTTCTTGTCCTTAAAAGAGAGGCGAAAGATACCAAAGGGATATTCAAACAAATAAACTCATAATGCCATGGCAAAAACAACAATATACAGAACACAACATAGAAAACCTAAAGGCTGAGCATCTCGAACCCTGGGGTAGATCTCAGATGCTCCGGAAGGGTAAATATTCAATATCTATATGCGCCTCTAATTGAAGTTTTTTCCGTTCTCAAAACTTCTTCCAGTTCTTGAATAAGACCTCATAACTTTAAAAAATGTATTTGTAACAAAAGAAATAAAAAGTTTATAATCTAAGTAAGTTTATCAAAATTTTGATTTCATAACTTAATCATCCGATTAGATCTAAACAAATAATGATATCAATTTCAATTGAAATACTACTACAGTATTGATCCTTTGCCATGCCAAGAACTCTATATATTGAAGTTGTATACATTAAGTCTTGGGATTTCAGTTATTTTTGCTAACATAACTCCGCGCATGTCTTAAGTTAGAAGATGTCGTATGTCATAGTTAAATATTTTCTGTTACCGGTAGTTTGATATTTTGGGTAAATTAGCTCTACTTTTATGTTCATTACTGTAAATTCAGAAATAATTGCGTGCATTTTTAATTCCAAATTTTGAAGAATGGACTAAAATGTGAGATTGATTATTGGGATTTCAGGAAAATCTGAATACAGTTATATGTATCATATATAAGCTAGAATGCAAGTTCCTATCATTGCAATACTCATTCAGTCGCATTATTCACATTGATAAAAACTTTGCAATAGTTTCTGAATTTATAGTGCTTTCAATTAAGAATCGACCCATTATATAAACAGCTGTCTATTATTGAAGACTATATGTTGCCCTCTTTATATATCTTTTGGGTATCTTTGGTTATTGGTTGCTGTTGCATTGGTGTATAAACCCACATCTCCTTTTATCTATATGAATTTGAAAGTAATAAGGTAACGTAGATCGAAGATCGAGTGGATCAACTTCTTCCACACTAAGTATCAATGTCAATATAAATTGTTGTCCGAGTTTTCATTTATGCATGCACGTTCTATTATTATGTCTTAGTACATCCTTTAGGAAAAACTGTTGTTTCTCTTCATAAGTCAACTTAATCATTATGATTTGTTACATCTAAATGTATATATAAAAAATATTGTTTGTGGTGAGCCAAATTGTTCAGAAAATACACTGGTTTTTTTTCAAGGGTAACAAAAGATGGTTGAATGATATTGCAACCCAAATCCAATCCATCTTTGGTCAAATGTTCCATATGTCACTGTTTGATCTTTTATTAAAACGACCCATTTTTGTATAATTTACTTTAAGGCATGCGAAATCCACATCCAAAATATATTATTTCTACAATCATGACAATTATAATTCTGCTGATTGGTTGAATAACTGAAACGATCACAAATAATGAGCCACCACACAATTGAATTTGCTCTGCTTAAAATTAATCCTTTATTAAAGTATACCGACTAGATGTAAATTAATATCGGTTAATCAGTTTTTCAAAAATATATATATTATTTATGCCATGAAGCAAAAGTGTGAAGTAAGTCATTCCTGCCAAATAAATCTTGACCATAGTTTATATTTAGACCTATTTCTTAAGAAGATAGTTTTTCAGATATTACGGTAAGCATTATTTCTTACTAAATTTTATTTTGGTTCCGTATTGCTATTTGCTAGTAAGCAATAATCCTTTTTTTAAGAAATGCAAATACTGTATTACTTAAAACAGAAATGAGTAGCTGAACCGAAAAGATTTGGGTCACCACTATTTTCATTCGGATTTATTAATCAGATGCGGATCCAGGATTTTGAAGAAGGTTTCCCAAAGTTAGGCAATTCTAAGAGTTTGACATGTTAAAGTCAATGCATTTACCATATATGTAGCTCCATAAAAGAGAAAGGAGGGAGGCACCTTGCTCCCCTAAATCCGCCTGTGCTATTTATCATACAATTTTATGTGTAACTGTGTATCTTTTACATGTCATGATCTTTCTTATTTTAAAATAGCATATGTTAAACAATTGGCTATATAATGAATTTTTCAAAGACACGTTCATAATTGATAGAGTATCTGAGGCCATCAAATAATCGTGTGACATGATTTTTGTAAGCAACCAACTAGACATGTGTAGAACGTCTCAAATCGTATGCAATCCATTTTATTGTTTTAAGCTTTTTGAGGAAAGTGCAAAAGACAAGAATAACCTTCAATCCTTTTTGTTGGGAACGTATGAAATAATTTTAGGCAATAATGTCTGAAGTTGTCTTGAAGATAGAGAGAAAAATGAAAGAATAGAAATTAGTGGCAGGCTTCCAAAAATTTATCAAAGGACTGTCACACATTTGGTCAGACAAACGGCAATGATTCATTTGACCGACTGAAAGCCAGTCAGACCAAATATTTGTGAGGAAAATGTGTTATTAGTATAATCAGAAATTAACCGGTATTCCATAAAACAGGTTCTAAATTATATTCGTTTTTAGCGCATGTTTGGTAAAAATAAACACAAAGTCATTATGTTTTAAAAGATTTCAACATAATTGTGAATTTAGAAAGATAAGATTCAGAGTACAATATCTAAGATGTAAACACAATAATAATATAATGGGGACAAGAAAAACTTTATCTAAACAGTTTAAATATGAGTTTGGCTGCAAAATACATGATGACACATTTTTTGTTTAAGGAACGACCATTTAAATGTGAGGGGGTTATAATGGTTTTTGTTTCATTTTTATACGTCATGTGTTCGTATTATGGAATACCAATGTCCGTCCGTCCGTCCGTCAACACTTCGTACGATAACTTATATTTGCTGTAACCAATTCTTATGTACATTTAACATATGTTAACATTAGTATTGACGAGAGAATGCCTCCTTACGATATTTTTTTTTGCTTTGACGGGACTTTAACCGTTTGGGGTTAAATTAAGGCAATTTTTCACCTATAGCGCACTAAGTCCAGTGTTCCTGGATTCATTTTCTCAAAACTTTACATTATTGTTGAGATTGACAAAAGGAAGCTCCTTTTCGGTTTTTTAATTTTCTGTTTTTCCGTGCAAGAGTTATTGAAGTATAACCGTTTGAATTAATATAAAAATAAGGAGATGTGGCATGATTGCCAATGAGACAACTATCCACTAAAGTTCAAATGAAGTTGATGTTAGCAATTATAGGCAACCGTACGGCTTTCAACAATGAGAAGAACACATACCGTATGACTAAAAGGCCCCGACATGAAAAATATGAAACAATTCAATTGAGAAAACTAACGGCCTAATTTATAACAAAACAATTTACGAAAAGTAAATATGACAGACATAAACCAATGACAACCACTGAACTACAGGCTCCTGACTTGGGACAGGCACATAAAGAATGTGGCGGGGTTAAACGGGTGTGTGAGCGATCAACCCTCCCTTAATTTGTAACAATGGTGTAACAGTACAACATAAGAACAAACTATAAGAATCAGTTGAAAAAGGCTTAACTCATTAGATGGATACAAATAAAAATACATCTAACAGAAACACAGAGTGGACGTGGACGGGTACTTATACATCAAAAAAAAAAAAAAAACACTAAGTACAGATCTGAGAGTACTCGCAGTTACTGACAGCTAGTTCAAAGCCAATAACAACTAATGAAAACATATCATGTATCTAAGAGTAAAATATCAATCAGTACACATCCAACATCCGATGGATTTAGTATAAAGACGTCATAAACAGTCAGAGAAAATCGACGACCTTGTGCAGTGCCAAACTATAGGTATCGACAGATTGTAGTACCGTAAATGTACATATGTGTAATATTTAGTATGGTTTTAATTTACTGATAACAAAATCAATATTTATACCAATAAAAACAATATTCAAAGATTTAATTTCAGTGTTGAATAGGTAAACTTTTAGAATAAGTTTATTTAAAGGATTGATGAGTTTACACGAATCGTTTCTAAATTTCCGGGCTCGGTTTACAACATCACTGTAAAATAAGGGCAACTTTCCACGTATTGCGTACTAACTTGATTTCATTAAAAATGAAGGTAATTGTTGGGATTGATAAATGGAAGCGTTCGATTTTTGGAATTTTCTATTTTTTCGTTTCAGAGTTACGGGATTTGAATTGTAAAATATATTACATATTTGTTGAAATTGATGAACATAACACACCGTTCGATTTAAAAAAGTTTCCGCTGAGTTATAGGCCTTTGACTGTCAGTTAAATACGGCCTTTTTAAAACGTCATGCACTAGCTATAATATGCTCGGATCAAGTTAGTACAAACTAATCACTGTTGTCGGGATTGGTGAATGTACACAAACATAACTCCAGATTTTGAAAAGGTTCTGGTTTTGTACTGTAAACATTAGAAATAAATTTTGGTTAGTCAAAACGCCAGACACAATGGATACTAAATGTTGTCATCTCCAATGGTTGGGACAGATGTGACTGATTTCAGAGAGATGTTTTCCTTTGAACTATTGATCAAGGATGAAGAAATTAAAGACCAATACTACGAGTCTGTTGAGAAACTTGTTAGATTTTGAAACGAATACAATGTTATTTGCAAAGGACACATTAATTCAAAATGTTTTAATTGACTGATTGTTCTTTACTAAACACCAAGTGACCAATATTTCTTGCATAGGCAAGACGAGAAAATATTAACAATAAATTATTACTTCTATAGGCAAGTTCTCTAAGGTGGGTTGATATAAATGAAAGGGGGGGGGGGGGGGTGGGTTTCGACCATAGCAATCTGTCTACAGGTCGGCAATGTACATGTAGCCTTCTATCGTCTACCTGAGTTTTTTCGTAAATAATGTTTGCATCGGGTGTCAACACAATATCGGGCTTTACATTCACAAATCATACGTTAACTATTAACGTGGTATTCACAAACTTTTTCGTAAACGTTGTGATAACGGGTGTACTATTAACGGGTCCGGCAGTATACAAATAAGGAGTTATCGGTCAACAGGGTATTTTCATTGGTTTAAGAAATCAACTGCTCATTACAAGACTTGTGGTACCGGGTCGTTGTTTGATATGTCCAAGTGAAACCAAAGACGTTACATGTTGTATTGCTAAGTTTCCCTAGGCGCTGAATATTTTTAAGAGTAAGAACAAAGAATTATATGCTTCTAGTAAGAAAAATGTGTACTATTAGGGGTGACATGTCTTCTTTACAATACACCCAGAATAATTGCAGCAAGCATCTTAAGACGTGTCATAATGTATACACTCTACTTGTATGATGTGTATTGTGTTGTAAGTTTAGGAATTTTGATATTTGTTTTAAGGGCAGATTCAGGGGCAAAGACGACGAGCGACGAACAGCAAAGCATTATTTTATTTTATTATCTACACTTCTTTATTGAGATGTATGTATAATTAAACCAATCATAAATAAAGTCTTTTATCGTCTACCTCAGTTTTTAAATAATGTTTGCATCGGGCGTTTAAATTTTTAGGTGTGTGATTATGTCATTTAAAGGGGAACGACTTATGGTAGGTCAATGATATTGTATTAACAATTGGGTATTATGGAACGACCATTTCACTTCAAAGGCGGGGAGGGGGGGGATGGGGGGGGGGGGGGTAGGGGGGAGGTTATGTTTTTTTCTTAAAAAAATATTCGGACTTAGACAAAAAACCATACCCCCTCCCTTGAAGTTAAATGGTTGCTCCCTTATTAGACATTAGTTGGCCCTGCATCTTAAGGCAAGGTTGAATGACTTTGTATGTTTTGCATAGTTTACATGTTGAAATACTGCCATTTAATTCAATATTAGCAATATACTATCAAAATTATATACACGAAAAGGTGAGATATACATTTGTAGTTCTGTGACAACAGTTTACAGTTGAAATATTTTGTTTTCAGATCTATCCCTGGGACTCATCATATTCATAATGTTCATTTACACAATCGCCTTATTACAAAGTTACATTTATTCGATAAAAGGATGATTACAACTTATGCTGCAGATTTGTGTGCGCATTACATGTGTTCAAACAACATCAACTTTACAGAACAGTAAAAGTCGTCAAAAGATTAGTGCAAACAACCTCAGATTTAGCACAGTTGAAAAATTTATAAACTGAAAATTAAAAAAACTTCTCCTCGATTTAATCATGTCAGTATGGGATCAATAGTTATTTCTTCCTACGGAGACCGACAGTCTACTGCAGTGGCACCGACTAAGTGGTTGTAATTAAATGATTAAATTCATATGATACTGATTTCCACGTGCACAAGACATGTTTCTGGAATAATCTTCACCAGCAAGAAATTAACATGAAAGCGCAAAAGTAATCCTCTATCAATTTGTAATATGGGATCACTAAATCACTGCATTTGTTCCTTTTCCTTGTGAATTTTTCTTAAAAATTTAGATATATTTGTTTGCCCCTAACCTATCCAAAGATCGATAAAGTAATAGTTTTCCGAAAATTAAGAACTTTATTTCATACCATGTGTTAATTATAGAAACCTACATACAGGACACGGCAATTACAACTTATTTAAAAAGCAATATTCTCGAACGCCCAATAGTTTACTTGTTTTTAGTGCTTAAAATGGTGAAGCTTAACGATGGTTTGTATGTCAGCATAAACAATGCGTCGGTTATTGTTGATATATTGTGTGGCCAGGTATATCATTCTTTAAAAACCTGTCAATAATGTTTACAGGTTAACATTTAAAAGTCTCTTTTCATTGCTTTATAGATTGTCGATCCGTTGAAAATGACATACATTCGCGTCCGGGTTCATTAAATAAGCTTTAATGATATTTTTTCCGGTTTTACATTTATAAGATGAGAGAAGACGCCTCTCAATCAGATGCAATTAGAGACTGGTAAGTACGTTTGTATGTCTATACATTATATGTGGGAATTAATATATTGTATTCTTGTACACTATTTGCATCTGGACAAACATAAAAATGAAGGCAGTACACTAAATCGAACAAGTATAAAACCGTATAATAAAACACAATCTTTAGGATATGATTGTCAAAATTACCTGTAAAAAACAAACAATATACATACACCTACAAGATCATCTTGCTGTCTTCAACTTGTAAGAGTTCCAACAGAGTATCGTAGCTAAAGTGATGACAGTTTCACTTGCTAGATGATGTTACAATGTGGTAATTCTAGGCAGTATGAAAAGAGCATATGTTGAATTCATCTAAAAAAAAACAACATATAACTACATTTTTTTTAATTTCCTGTCCCTTTCATTTAATTCTCCCCTTTTGGGGGATTTTGCGTGCTTTTTTCATATAGTTTACGCATATATACCTTCGATTAGTTAGATTGTAATTTTAAGAATAAGAACTACAAACATCTCACCATCGTCGTTGAAAGTGTAAAATGGCGTTTTTGATCAACCTACTAGTTCAAAATGAACGTTTCTTTACTAGTGACGTCTACATCAGCTCGCTTCAGAAAAGGTGGCATTCAAATTTATAAATATTCACGATTTCTTTGCAGTTTTGATAAACTGTCCTCGACGTTATTATATTGAAATACATATAGTTAATTTTTCAGTGCTGGATATTTTTACTGTTCAATGTCGCAAATTATATGACTTAGCCACCTAAATAAAAATTACGACAGTGTAGGATATTATATCAAAAATAACTGAAATGTATACTTAAAGGTTTAAACAAATAAAGGAATAAATCATTATTAAAAAAATAAATGAATAAAATGAAATATTGATGGAACTACACTAAACACATAATATAAAGCCTCATGACAAGAACACCAAACCAAATTACAGCCTACATCAATTGATTACTTCGATGAAGCGTGGACTCTTTTTATTAAGACCTTGCAGTAATTGTCAAAATGAAGGACTGCTTATATGACTGTACAGCTCAATTATTAATAGTCATCTCATGAAACACGGTGAGATGCTACGGGGTCAGCACGAGTTCACGTGTAAGTGCGTTGTGATCACTTCCTTTTATCATCAGCATTTGATGTGTTAACTTGTGGTTCTTATCAAATTATTTGTTAAAAATTCCCACCCACATAACTCCCTTAATGTTATCTTTTGAAGTAGATATGTATATATGTTTATTTGTGGGGCAGATTTTTCTCCCCACCTTTGCTATTCTTTGTCGTTTATTCAATTGATATGATATTGTAATTTCATATTAATTATGTATTATTATTTCATATTGAATATGAACTTTTATGTCAAATGTTTTATTTGCAAAATGAATTTTTTGCATTTTATGATTTTGAATAAATAACCTTTTTTCGTCAGTTTAGTTTTTATATCATATAGCAAATCAAGCTCAGACTCTGGCCTGTGTATGCATAGTATGTTTATGGTGTCTGTCTTAAATATATTTATATTATGTTTTATCTTCCAGATTTTATATTGGTTAAGAAATAATCAAAAATGTTTTGGAACCTAGCTAACACACTCAGAGCCTCTAAAATACCAGCTATAATGCAGGAACCAGGAATCATTATTGGTTACCGTCAGATTAATCAGCCGTGGAGTTATTATGCAAGAAGCATGTTTCAAATTCACAACGAGACCTTGAATATATGGTCGCATTTGATAGCCATTTTCGTTCACTTGAGTTTAATTTACCAGTATGCCGAGAAATGCAATTTTTATCGTGAACATCAATCATGGACTTTATTAATATTTAGTGTTTGTTGTATATATTCGACGACAATAAGTGTAATAGCACATATTTTTCATAGCAAAAACATTGATGCCCATTACAGCTTATTTCTGTTTGATTACGCAGGCGTGTATATGTATGGATATGCTTCCGGTTTGATAGCCATTTACTATTTTTCAGATGAATACACCTATGGCATGATCGTAAATGTTTACTTAGTTGCCCATTGGATATTCTCTTTTGGTGGCTTTGTTCTTTTGTGTATAATGAAAACGAACTTTGGACATAAAGACCAACAGAGGACAAGGAAAGGTCTACTATGTTTGTTTTTTTCATTGCACGCAATTCTTTTATCTGCAACAGTAGCAAGAAAATATTGGCTTTTACTGAATGGAAACCACCAATATTTAGCGTCAATTACTAACTATAATTGGATATATTTATCATTTATTCTTGTAGGAGTATCGTACGGTTGTCACTTGCCAGAAGTGTTCTTGCCAGGCATGTTTGATATTATTGGACAAAGCCACCAAATCTTCCACATATTTGCAACACTGACACAGATATTACAGATACGCGCAGTGCACTTTGAAATATCAGAAGGAAACGCTTCATATGGACATCTATCCTTGTCATCACTCTTTATATTATCAACTATTTCTTTAGGTATTATCACTGTTATATGTGTATTTATCATTAGAATATATTTTCCAGTACCAAATACAAAAAAAGAAAAATAAACACTATAGAGTTGTTTTCTCATTCTTAAATTGGAAAATATATTTATATCAAATGAGAAAAGATTTAGAAATGAGATATTGAGAAGCTAGGTTAACACCGCCACGTGGTCATGTGCCTGTCACAAATCATAAAACTCGTCTTTGTGAATTCTTCATGTTTTTTCTTCTTTATTCTTTAGGAAATAGGGTGATTTTATCTCTGTGAAAGGAAAAGATTCACTTTTACTAAAATATGGCCTTGGAATTTAACTTGATCAAAAATTATCCAAAAGGTCACAATTCGATTCTTTAATGAATCTATTTCTAAAGCCACCTTCTAAGACCATCTTGCTTAGATTGATGATAAAATAGCAAAATATGTGTTTCCTTTTTTCAACAATACAGATGGATCAACTGTAGGTTCACGCAAGTAGCTGCAGCGTAGCGCAATAGTTATCTGTATCAACAAAGAGCTTGATGAAAGGAATGCTTAAAGGACTTTCAGAAGTTAAAAAGGGTTACCATCGTCGTCTGCATGTAATAAAAATGTCGTATGAAGTCTATTAAGAATTTAAGATTTTTACTCAATAGTAAATTGCGCTTAGGTTACCTATAATGATCACTTTGTCTTTACTAGTCAAGTATTATCCAGAAAATAAATATAATATCTTACAAACACTACTATATAATATTCTTTTGACAGTTTTCATATTAAAAAGTATTTATTCCACCTCTCTTCTCTTCCAAATTAAATGCGCACTATTTGTTCATGCGCATGAGATTTGTCAAACTTGATCTTATTCCGTGGAATATGGCAGTAACTGTTGTTTTTCACTTTTTCCGTTGATTGATAGCGTTTGATTTTGTCAGTTTTTATGGACTTCCTCTTTTTGAATTTATCTTGGAGTTCGTCATTATTGTTATACTTTAATGATAGGCTGTTCCAAAAATTAAATTAACTTACCATTAAGTACGATATATTAGTTGATCTTTTTTCCGGAATTGTGTTAGTGAGACAATTGCAACTTTTCAAGACTGAAAAATATTAACAATAAGTTATTACTCCTACAGGCAAGATCTGCAACGTGTGTTGATATGAATGAATGGCGGGAATTCGACTATCGGACCTGTCTTATGGTCAGAAATGTTGCTTTATATCGTCTTAATGAGTTTCGTAATTAATATTTGCCTCGAGTGTAAAAAAGATATTGGGCTATATTTCATAAAGCACCCGTTAACCATTTACGTTGTATTCAGAAACGTTTCTGTAAACGTTGTGATAACGGGTGCGCCGTTAAAGGGTCCGTCAGTATGCAAATTACACATAATTGATGATTCGGGTATTTTTATTGGTTTGAATATCTGCTGCCCAGTACAAGACTGGTTATTCACATATTTGTCACAATACTGTGAATAGGAGAAATTTGTTTTTTTGTTATAATAGACATATTACTGGCTGCTATACAGTGAATAAACAGTAAATCTATATAATGTTGAATTTCTTCATTTGTCCTTTTATTATATTCTCAACTTATTATTTAATTGATTGAGCTGAGTCTAGTAGTAACGTGCACACATCAAGTGCGTTGTTTGTTTTTTGGTTTTCATCCAATTCAATCAAAAGGATGGAGGGTCCTTAATTTATGTATTCTTTAAATTTTGAGGGCATTTATCATTATCTTTAAAAATGATGCCTATTCTGTAACATTCTCTTTAAAAAGATTTTACTATTATTTTGTTCTGTAATTATATGATATATTTATCCTCTACATAATTCATTTCTGTAATCAGTATTGAATCACCTAGTTCTTTTATTTTCCCAAGTTATTCTTTAGACTTTAGTTTTTTTGCTCATTTTTATCTATTCATTATTTGTTTGGCCATTATTCTATTTTCTGTAAATCTCATCAGATCCCCTTAAATGTGGTATTTGCTACATCTCCATAAACACTAGACATTTGTAAGGTTAAGAGCAAAGTATTGTCTGCTTCTAGTAAGAAAACATGGGGCCTATTAGAGTTGACATGTCTTTTTTGACAAAACATCCAGCATAATCACAGCCAGCATCTTTAGCCGTGTCACAATGTAAAGACTCTACTTGTATGATGTATAGTGTGTCGTAAGTTTAGGAATTTTAATAGTTGTTCTAAGTGCAGATTCATGGAATTCATTGAGGTCAGGGAAATTAATACTGAGTTCTAATATAATGTAATCATTTTCCTATAAAATAAACTAAAAATGAGTATAACAGACTACTGGAGTTTTATGTGAAAATCGTTAAAAATTGGCAAATAGGAACACATCAATTATCCGTATGTATATGAAACTAATACAGAGAAGTTAAAGAAAAAACATATCACCAAAAAAAGAATGCGAATTTAAAAGCAGTAAAGATTCACAATTTCTAAGTTTTTCAACGATGTTAAGACGGGCAATATTCGGGCATAAATATTCCATTCGAATAATTCAAGAAGACCTCACATAAACGTACAACAGTTCAAGCAACAATCCAGACTACATAATCTATAATATCTTATAATATGTTTTTAATAGCAAAATCTAACCACGAGTAATCGTTTCTGCACCTTCTCTTCGAAGACGTTGAGGCGAAACTTTGTGAGAAATTTGTGATAATGTCAGTTAAAGGGGAACCACTAATGTTAAATCGATAATAGTTGGTATGCAGTTGTATTATAATTGGGTTAAGTTTGGAGATTATTTTGCGACGACAGTTTATTGTTGAAATATTTTGCTTTCATATTTTCCCCTGGAAAATCGTTTACTTTTCGATCACTTTATGACTTATTATCAAATCAATTTATGCAGGAAAAGCTTAAACACAAATAAACTTGCAATAGAAACTACGTATTAGTGTTTTTGTGTCTAGGATGTCATTCTACTTGATATACTATAATATAGCATTTTAAAATTAGCAGCATCTTTTACTAGAATAAAACTCTATTCGAAGCATCACACACATGATTGTAATATGAAACTGATAAAAACTTCATTACCAAAAATTTGTATTTTAAGACAAAAACTAAGATTTTATCATAAAAGCTCCGAAAAAAGAAAATTTGTCAAAGATTGTCAAATATAGCTCTATTTTAAAGATAACAATCCTGATTGTATACGGAAACAAATTTGATGACCTTAAATTACTATTTTAAGACTAAGATTTTTATCATGATATCTCCGGAAACAGGAAACATGGAAAATTTGTGAAATTCAATGCAAATTAAGATTTTCTGTCAATATTTTCCAAAGTATATACTGATTAAGTTGAAATAGATATGACGAACATTAATAATGAAAAATAGCTTACTAGTAGTTAAAAGCTTTCTTTAAAAGAATAATTGTCAAAAATTTGAAAAGTAAATACATATATATATATAAGAATTCTGTAAAAACCTATAAAGATATGAAAAGAATTCATATATCGAATACATGTATCCACATGTATGTTTAAATTGTTCCGGAGCCCGAGAAGTAGCAGGAGGAAAGGAATGTTGATACACATTAAGTCGAATTATATGAACTGTATTAGTTTGGCTATTACGGTGATTAAAGTTGATAAATTCAGATAAAATTAAGGGGTGGCATGATCTGGCCACAGTCTGATTATGAATGTGTATATACAGAATATATAATAGATATATAAGGAGACGTGGTATGATTTCCAATAAAACAACTATATTATATTAAGCAATTATAGTTAAGCGTACGGCTTTCAACAAAGAGAAAAACCCATACCGTATAGTCAGCTGTTATAATAAAAGACCCTGACATGTTGAAGCAGCACGACGGGTGCCACATGTGGAGCAGGATCTGCTTACCCTTCCGGAGCACCTGAGATCACCCCCAGTTTTTGGTGGGGTTCGTGTTGCTTAGTCTTTAGTTTTCTATGTTGTGTCATCTGTACTATTATTTGTTTGTTTGTCTATTTATTTTTGGCCATGGCGTTGTCAGTTTGTTTGCGATCTATGAGTTTGACTGTCCCTCTGGTATCTTTCGTCCCTCTTTTGAAAAAAATGGATTTATTTATCAGACATGAACCACTGGATTACAAACTCGTATACTGAATTTTAGCCCGATAAGTAGCAGGAGGAAAGATTGTTGATACAAATTTAGTCGGAGTTATTGAAACTTTATATTGATTGATTGTTGGTTGCTTAACGTCCAGTGGCAAATATTTCATGCATGTTCAGGACGAGAACAAATGAACAACACATACAATAGGTAGTCCTGTGATAAAGACCGTCCGGGATGAAGGTCGGGGATATTTGGACTGTCACTGGAAAATGAGGGGACAATTGGATTGGGACAGAAATTTAGCCTTGCAACAGGCCACCTTTGGACCCCTCAAAGAGTTGTTGCAAGGATTCTTTATGTGCAGAGAGCGTGGAGCTCTCTTTACACGAGACATCGGATTTAACGTCCCCTTTCTGACCGGACGTGGCTGCGTACTTGTTCATCCTGTATAGCCAAAACGGACGCTCCACTTTGGCAAGGGTTTTACTATACCATATTTCTTTTCCCCAGTCACCCTTGGGGATTTGAAACTTTTATAAGTTTGGCTATTACTGTGCTTAAAGTTGGTAGATTCAGATACAAAGGGTGGCATAATCCGGCTACAGTCTGATTATTAATGGTTATGTATATAAAAAAATAAGGAGTCGATGTTAATTTTGCTACCTTCTGCAGGAACAAACAAAAAGGGCACAGCAAAATCAAGTAAAGTTTTTTTTAATTTTCTGAAACATAAAATGCATTTGAATTTTTTTTTTGTCTGTGACAAATATCTCAGAATGCAAAACATCGGAATGCTAGTTTTTTGTCTTGCCTGTGACGAGTATCGCAGAATGCGACCTAAAAGAATAATGCTATTCCAATCGTGGTGGTAGGTCTATGTATATAAATCTTGATATTTAAGCAGGTGAAATAACGGTGTTCTTCACATTCTGTTTGAATATGCCTTATGTCCTGAAGACAGCGCATATGCCTGTTGCTCTTGATCTCTTTTTCATTGTTCAGTCTGGTTTTTTTTTATAGCATGAGATTTTAAAAGTTATGTAAAAGGATAACTATACTTAGTATTTGCCTATTATGTTTTATGTGTTTTGCTTGTGGTTTTGGTATATATGTTCGTCTTATATGATTCATTTGACCTCACTTTCTTGGTTCATAAGTAAAGTTAAGTTGTTGTGATTATGTCCCTTTTTCAGATACTATAGGCAATGGCTCATCAATATTTTACAAGAATGATTGTAAGGTGCACTTGTTGATTAACAGGGTTTATCTGACATTGACCTCATTGTCATGGTTCATTTGTCAACGTGATTTTTTCCTGATTATGCATATGACTGTTTTCCAGATGCTATAAGTAATAGGTGAACTACAGTGGATGGATAGAACGATTGTAGATATCTGCGGGCGACTGAGTTCAACTGACCTTGTTCTCATTTCCATGGTTCGTTGGTCAACGGGCAGTTTTCATCTCCCTGATACCAAAAGCAATTATTATAGTTCTCAACTATATTTTTTGTCTAACTATATTTGGTGTCTGGCATGATTTTATGATGTATATGACCGTCTTATATGGTTCATTCGACCTAGACCTCAATTTCCTGGTTCGTGAGAGTGTCTAAAAGTAATATATATATATACTGTACCCATAAAATGGTTGTAATAAAAGTGTACGTGTCCATGTGACAGGTTTTGTCCGACATTGAACTTTTTATCATGGATTATTGATAATGTTATATTTCTGTTATACCTATATTAAGACCTTGATCATAAAGGCGTTCAACATAAAGTCATACTCTATTACACATGCGAGAAAGTTCAGTGTGTACACGCTTGTTAAACGTACAGCACGCGTGTGACTCACGAAGAACGAGGTATCGCATATAAAAAGAAAACAACAGTACACAAAACACAAGATAGAAAACTAAAGACTGAGCAACGCGAACCCCACAAAAAACCGGGGATGATCTCAGGTGCTCTTGAAGGGTAAGTAGATTTTGCTCCACATGTGACACCCGTTCAACCCGATTAATAAAATACAATATTTATAACTGCACATGCTTCCTATGATAATATCACAGCAATGCATAGGAAAACAAACTAAAAGCTTAATGTATATAACTTCTTGGTTGTAGCATAAAAATGTAATTATAAGAATTGAATGCTTTTATAGGGTTGATCATGAACAAATTTTTAGCACGAAGTGCATCTAAACAAATTGTGCTTTCCACAAGGGATCAAATGACGTTGTTATAAGCAATCATAGGTCACCGTACGAACTTCAACATATAGTTTGCTATAAAAGGCTCCGACATGAAAAAAAGTGAACCATTCAAACGAGAAAACTAACGGCCTAATTTTAAACAATGCAATTGATGAAAAAACAAAAATGACAGACATAAGCCATCAACAACTACTAAATTACAGGCTCCAGACTGTATGTTAATTACAGCTGCAGAAGCCTGACTTTTGGGAAGATTGATTGATTAATTGATTGATGTTTAACGCCACTTTCATTACTATTGCGCTATTTCGTGGCTGTCAGTTTTTATTGGCGGAAGAAACTGGAGAGAACTACCGACCTTGGTAGGAAAACGGAAAACTAACATTCCTAGTCAATTTAGATTGGAGCCGAGTGCACCTGTCAAGTGCGGGATTTGAACTCACAACCTCAGTGTTGACAGGCTAGTGATACAGTAGCTCGACTACTTAGACCACTCGGCCAACGGCCCCCTTTTGGCAAGAATATACTTGTCTTTTTGGCTTACGATAAAGTGACAATATTGGACCCTTCGAGTCGTGTACTATGTCTGCAACTTGGATACTTTCCCCCGCCTCGACAATCCTAAACACAACGTTATACTATAAGAACTATCGGAATCAGAGAAATGAACACAGAGGTTTGATTTAATGAAATTACCAAAATGTATCCATATCGATCTGTTTGAGTTTGTATGTGCGAAATTTGCAAATGCACCTTCTGAAACTTGTATTTATAATACTGATTAAAAGCAGCACATACATATATCTGTTCTGTTCTTTACAGGTATGATCCTCCGCACTCCCACTTGGGATATAGGTTTAACACTTAACAAATATTTACAAGGATATTTACATCACTAAAAATATAACGATAAAGAAAAAATAATTCTCATTTCTTGTGTTTTCTTCACATTATTGAAATAATAATAATAAATCTAGACAGAGAATATTACAGATTTAGCTAAAAAGGAAAGGATATAATTTCATACATTAAATTTGTATTTATTTTTCTACATGGAGTGAGAACTTCTTGCAAAATGAATAAAGATACAATAAATAGAAGAAAAGAAAAAACAAGATTCATTGATCTTTCTGTTTCTATGTAAAAACTTAAAGCTAAATTTGGACAAATTACCATTTTTGTAACTATAAAAAGCGATTTCATCTTAACGATATCCCAAAACACATTCGTGATTTTGATAAGCGAGCAATCGAGTTGACCTTAAAATGATTTGACAATATTGATTACGTTCCTTTTGGTTATATAGCTCATCATCTTTTAATATACTCAATGCATCATTGGTTTTCAAATGTTTTGGTTTGAGCGTTCTTGATGAAGGCATAGGTAAATCCAAAAAAAGTGCTTCGGCCATATCAACTTTATAACGATATTATCATATATATATTAAGGAATTTTTGCAAATTTGAATCGCCAAAAAAAGTGTTCAGGAATGCAGTCATACATTTGGAAACAAATATATTTATAACATTGAAAGACGCATATATCTATATTTTATTAATGAAATAACTATTAACTTGGTACATGTAAAAGCTTTCAGATAAAATTCATAAGTTCAAAAATAATTTAATTCCATTGTCTAAGTAGAAATATTTTATCGCATTTGGGTTCGATAAGGACATAACATGACGATTATACCCGAGAGAGCATCTTTGATATTGATATTAACTTAACTATTAAAAGTTATGAACTTATTAACGTGGCCACTTTTCAAACATAATCCAGTTATTGTTCTTTGGTTGCATGCACAACATAATAACTATATTGTAAAAACACATTTGGTAGCTTACTTCGAATTTTTTGCACTGAATCTAATTGTTCTCTTCACAATGGAAAACAAGCTGTTTACAATAATCTTAGTAATAAATAACATCCGTATCGGTTCCATAGCATAATATAAGACTACATTAATAGAATAAGAAAGAAGAAAAAAAAAGATTCATCAAATTTACCATGTTTACCAAACAGTTGATGCTTTTGTGCGACATGACAGTGATAATGACAAATGAGCATATCTATCATGTATGTAGTTTATTTCAAACCAGGTTAAACTAAAGCATTACAAGTAAAACATGAAATGAATAAAATAAAATGTATATAGTACACAATCATAATTCAAATTTGACGAACAATGTCTATTGTAAAAACAACTCGTTCACTTGCAGTTTAAAAAGACTGAATTTTATAAACATTATATTTTAGTTAGGATGATTAAGTGTTCAAATAGAAAAGCACGATCAATCATAGTAAATGGTACATGTATATCTGATTAGCAACTCAAGAAAAAGTTCTTGTTCAAATGACAACAAACTTTTCAACTGGTAACAAAACATAACGCGTTTAAAAATGAGGATAGAAAAATCAAAAGGTCATTAAAAAACGTTCACAATGACATGAAATATCCGAAATGGATGATGTATCTCATAATTCTTCAGTTCCTTACTATATGCATAAACTATTTAGGACTGTGAGCAATATACGTATTTCCAAGCCACCGATTTCCAAATTGCCACATGGTTTTAATTTTTTCGAACACTTCCTCCGTTGTCTCCGCTTTAGGATTCATGAATGGTTTTTGCTGCGTTAAGGGTAGTTTTTGTTCTAAGGAGTCATTATCACTTTGCGGTAACAGGTTCCCGTACTCATCTACTTCAGGTGATACTTGCTGAAAAAGAAAATATGACATATACACAATGGCGGATCGCCAATAAAATTTATTATATCATGCTTTTCACGATTTATATGATATTTAGCATAAAATCTTCCAAAAAGATTTGGCATATAATCCGTTTTAAGGATGTTCGCTACTCTACTTCAAAATAACAAGCTTTTTAAGAGACTGTTATAAATTGATAGTACATAAATAGAGGAACTAAAAAGCAGAAAAAAATGAAGGGTCCGTGTGCTTGTTTTCGAGATATAAGCAACTGAAAATTTGGCGGGAAATGATTCTCTCTAGATTTTTCATACATTTAACATTGTCCGCTTTTCTCTTTTAAAAACTATGAAACAATAACAAGGATTTTGGAAGATTTTCAAATATGGCTTTTTATGTAATAAAATTATGAAAAAAGTAGGAGTTAGTGGACAAAATTTTTTAATGGCAAAACATGGATAAAACCAGAGGATTCCAAAAATCTGGCAAAAATTCAAAAACAAGAGGAGCGAACAGCCTTAAGGAATTACTCCTCTTTCAAAAATCCTGGATCCGCCCCTAAATACATGTACCGGTAGCTATATAGAAAGATAGTGGTACTGAATTGCTTCATCGGTATATAAACGGCTATGGGTTACTCAAATTGAACACAACAATAACGATCTCTGGAAATTTGTCAATTTGTGGTATATTTTTGCGCAAGTAATATTTTGGAATACGCTACCACGTCTGTTTGGAATGGGGACGTGAAATCGGATGACTCGTGTAGGGGGAATATCACGCTTTCTGTGTTATAGATCTTATTCAACAACTCTTAGAAAAGGGGTCCGTAAGAGGCCTTTAACAAAAAAAATTTATCTTACCCGATCTAAAATAACCTCATCATCCAGTGACAGTGGAAATTCTCACCCTGTTTTTTGTTCATTCATTATCGTTTTGATTATGAATGAAGTATTTGCAACTGGAAGTTAAGCAAAACCTTATCAATTTATCAGTTTCGTGTGAAGAAGCCTTCCATATGTTTTGGTCACTATATTTCTAAACAATGCTAAATACCTGCAGAAGTAATTCCACCTGGTAAAAATTAAATGAAAACTAAACTAAAACTACAAATATTACACAGAAAAAACATTTTGGACTTGTTCACCAGTGACCAACATGAAATTAATCCATTTACTTAACCTTCGACGGAAAAACAGTAAAACCCCCTCCCTCTAGGGCCACTCTTCACTTACAAAAGAAGACTATCAATATATTTATTATGGAGTAGTAAGATCTTTAAAGTTGATTACCCCCCCTCCCCCTCCCCCTCCCCAACTCCACACCCATATCAAAATACTTCATAGAATGCTGTCCTATATTAAATAGGATGTCGACGGTGAAAATAAACTTAAGGCGTCTGTCGTATCGAGCAATTAAAACTCATTTATATATTTTCAAACCGTTCTCATTGTAATTTTATTCGTATTAATTTTTCAGTTTTAATTGTCCAATTTAAAAATAACTCGTGTAGCCATTATCCATATTAATATCTTTGAATAAGCTAAGGCGATAATACATTATGGGAAATTAAGAGGATTAAGTAATGCAATACAAACACTTGTAGTAAATAAACATTCTGATTGTTGGTGGAAACAGTTCAGACGTTTAAGGGATTTTCTCGAAAAATACGATTTTTTTTATTTTTAGAAAATGTCTTTTAAATAGTTTTTGGTATATTATGTTGTATGAATATCTATTTAAAGCTATCAATACAATGCACTGTCTTGGTGAGATATATGCTTAAAGAAAATGCAATTATGTGTAATTTTACTAATTTTCCTAGTTTATGTTTAAGTCTGGTCAGTCAATATTAATCCTATAGAAAGTTATGTATATCACCAAACTTAAAATAAATATTGTACTAGTTAAGGACGTCGGACGGTCCGGAAAAGAAACATAAAAATTTTTCAAACTAAAAATCTTTCCTTTCTCACATTTAAAGCTATCTTTTATATTTTAGTTATTTCTCATGAAGATTTTTTTATGGTAAACTAGATATAACTCAATTTGAGCCATGTTTGATGTTATCCGTCGCTCTTTTTCACCTTTAGACGGTTCTATTATTCAAACCAACAAATATACGGAAATCAAGGCATGTATATATTGGCTTTTAAATGAACTTAATTATTTTGTGAATTTTATCTGTAGATTGGTTTTAAAAAGTACAAACTACCTATTTGAGAACTATACATGACAGTATAGCAAAAACCAAATACATTTTAAGACGTGAATATATATTATATTATGATAATACAGAAATTCTGGCTGATCAAAAACACAGACTGAATTTTTAATTGTTACAACTACATAACAATTTTCAACTCAATCAAAACAGGCCAGACTATTTACTGGAACAATCATTCATATTTATTTATTTTTTTTGTGTCATGCTGCGGTCATATACTGTATCATACTTTTATAATGAGAATCGTAATTCTGTCAACAGTAGATGAACCGAATCGAAACACGCTGCATCTGTAAATAAGCATTTGAACATCCACCCCATATAACACTCTCACATACAAAGGTCTCCAGAGAAAGAATGTTTCGACCAATGAATTAACCTACATGTTTTGTACGTATACTTAAACAACACCCGATTGCCTATCTAATCTTTCATTCATCCATGCACTTACATAATAGAAAAACAAAGGATATATGGTAGCCATCCATGACACAAAATCAGTTCATGCACAGCAAAAAACACACAAAAAGCAAAGGAACGGCGCTTTTATTGCAGTTCTTCATCTCAAAGTCACAGTGAGGTCTTCAACACGGAGCAAAAAAGCTCTCACCTCACTGCAAAGTTTAAGACGGCTCCTAGCACCGGCTTGAGCGGAATTCTTTGCAAAAATAATTTGGATAGACTTTGTAAGATGTAACACCTCCTAATCGGGCCCGGTAAAAAAAGAACATACTGGAAAGTAGTTCATATTTAAAACAAAATAGTTCCTACGCATAAGGGAAAATCTTAAACTATGTAGCATATATTTTAGTAATTAAGATATCAGATGAAAGGTGAAGGAATGATGATCCTGTAGAACACACAATTTACTGATAATTTTGAATAATACAAAAATGTATGAATGAATTCTAAAATTGAGGGCATTCACCGGTAACCAGTGCAGAACGGTCTGATGTATAAATACAGGTATATTGATCCCGCTTCCATAAAATGTTTTGAAGTGAAAAATTTAACGTGGATAGGACTAGTACTGAGGGCCAAGAATAGGTGGTGTGCGTCTTATGAAAATTTTAGTATACAAACTGGCCTAAAATTGAGAGAATGATGTGGTACACATAAGAGAAGTTATCCCAAGAATAAATACACCATAACTTTAAAAATACAGAAGAGCATACATATCAATCTTTACAATACATGTATGTACCTTTAGGGCTTACGGTTACTTGTATAAATATATCATATTCTTTCCTTTTGGTCTTTATTGCTATATGTCTCATTGGCTATCAAAACGCATCTCCTTGTATTATGCACGTATTGTTTGTTTGTTTATAAAAGAATAGGATAGACCACAACCTACCTTCCAGAAAACAATCCTCTAGTGTCAAATGGAGCAGACGCTTGGAGTCTATCAGACCTTTATGTATAAAGACCACAAATTTGAGTATTTATAAAATTTACAATTCGTAAAATTATTATCCAAAATATAATGAGGAGTGAGTAAAATGAATTTAAAGTTCTTGATTTTTATGATACATTTTTTAAATATAATGCTTTAAGTTTGAACAAAACATTCTTTAATTTCAAAGCAAAGATGAAATGCAGTCTTCATAACTTATTATAAACTTTTTACAGCTCGAAACTTAAAATTAATCTCTATTTTGAAAAAAAAAATAGTTAAAATAAGGTTAAACGCATTTAGTGGAAAGAAGTTTTGTTAAATAAAGTCACTACACATTAAAGTAAACTCAGATCAAAGATTGAGATATCATGTGCTATGTGAAAAGTGAACTGAATGAGAGAAAAAAAGCAGTGACAGTAAGCAACTCCTAATATCTAGCAATGTCAACTTTGTGGCTGCAAATTTAAGGGGTTTTGAAAAAGAGAAAATTGAATAGAAATAATTTTAATCAATTATAGAGTTCATAAAAATATTCATCCGTAAGAAAGTGAACGGATCAAGTTGCATGCAGGAACAGCAAAGGCTCAAAATTGACGAATCACGAGAAACATACGACTGTATATTTTTTTTTGTCATTTTCAAGATTATTTAAAATAAAAAAACAACCAAATGTACGTTTATTTACAAATATATCTCATGTGTAAAATTAAACCAAAAATGTAAACAATTTCAGTGTTTCAGAATCATACAATTGTTCATATAATCATTTGCAAAAAAAAAAAAATACCTTAAACCCAAAATACGGTTATTGTTAAATGATTTATTAATATTCTATATTTATTAGGAGCTATTACTTCTGATAGTGTTCAGCAACAACACCGCTGTATATAACTAAAGACGTTTCGTTTGAATTGAATTGAATGTTTGTTTTTTGGTTCTCGGAATATCTTAAGTATTGAATAAGTTGAAGTTTCTTCAAACCTCTACTGAAAATTGTGATATTTCATATAAAAAATAGGTAAAATTGAAGCATTTTGTTGAAATACGTTTATAAAGAAGCCGACTTGGTTATGTTTTTGCATGGTGAAAAAAAATAATACTTTTGACTTTCGTGTTTAATATTGTGTATTTCGGTTATTGTGTTTACTATTACAATACAAAGTCTTATTTACTAAATACGTGACTATTAAATAAACGTTCAAAACAATTCATTTGGAAATGGTGAAGCTCTCTGTGCAAAACATGATTTGACACGATATATAAAGCAATTAGACAGACTCTCTCTCTTAGCAACATTATACTAGTTGACCAATAATGGTTAAACTCAAAACTGTATTTCCACAGTACAGTGGTTGTAGTATCATGAAATTAGGCTTGTACTGTTAGTCGGAAGGACTTGTACTGTTAGTCGGAGGGGCTGTATTGTTAGTCGTATGGGCTGTATTAATTGTTAGTCAGAGGATTTTTTTAGTTAGTCGGTGTGTTTGTTTTGCTAGTCCTAGAGGTTGTATTGTTGGTTATGTTGCTTAACTGTACCATTAAGCGAAATTTAAACAGAGATGTATTATTTTTATTTTTTCAAAATCTGTCCACATTATTGCCTATCTGAAACAATTTATAATATATTCCATACAAGAAAGGTTCTCAATGTCGGTTTATCTATATCGTTTGAAATATATATCGTGTCAAATGCAGTGCAAGTCTCACCTATTCCAAATTATACTTTCAAACTCAGATAAGTCCTAAAAATCAAAATCATCGACTTAGTATTGCAGTAGTATAACAAAATACACTCGGTGCTTTTATGCATTTATGTGACAAAACAATTTTATCCTTGTTTTCTTCCATTTGTTTCAATCAAAGATGAGTTGAAACACCTCTTTATAACACCAAAAAGCAATTGAAAGGGGTACACTTGGACTTTAAAATCGTTCGTACACACGGAGAGGCTTAAGATATTATGTACCCTCTCTGGTGTCCAATCCTTTAACAACTGGTCTATAAATTGCTATTTGTATTAATTTTTTAATTGAAACTTTCACTGGACAAGCCTTCAATGCGTTCAAAGTAAGATATGCTTTCATGTCCATTGGTTTATCTTAAAATAAAATCTCTTCCTTAAAAAACAAGCCTCTACTACATAACTTGCTACTACTCAACAACCGTAACACACAAGACAAATATGTGATACAGATAGCTGATGATTTCTGTTCTCAATATAAAGAGGACTCATATATCTGATTATTATAAAACTCACCCCTTCACCATCAGTTTCGTCTTTTTTATCTGAGGTATTGTGCGTTCTAGATACAGAAGTGCTCCTATGTTTAAACCAAGAGTCGGACAGAGGTTCTTGGTCTCCCTGTTATAAAAAAGTAAGACTGCGGTTAAATGTTACTACAAAATAAAAAGTGTCCATATGATACCATGACCCGCTAGCACTATGACATTTCCGTAGTCAACGAATCGCAAAATATGGAGCCTAACCTAATTTTGTATAAATTTAAAGAAATTTACATCATAATTAACTTTAGAACTAATTTTCAAGTTATGTTACAACAACTTTATCGTAAGCTACCGTAAATAAAAATTTAAGCATGATACGAGACAGACAGAAGGAACAACAAAAAGACCGGAACATAGCATTGCAACTCAGATAAACAATCAATCAACCTAAATACACTAATCATATGGTATTTCGATCGTTTGCAAAGAAAACCGAAATTAATTGAAATCGTGTTATAAATTTCTGAAATTTGGCATTACTACAGATTTCTTAAATGCATATAATTCATAAAATAAGGATATAATCAGATTTAATCAGTCGCCTACAAAATGTATGCCTTACGCCAATTGTCTGCTCTCAAGTGAAAATTTATGCTGTCTATAGATATAAGAAGATGTGGTATGAGTGCCAATGAGACAACTCTCCATCCAAGTCAAAATTTATAAAAGTTAACCATTAAAGGTCAAAGTACGGTCTTCAACACGGAGCCTTGGCTCACACCGAACAGCAAGCTATAAAGGGCCCCAAAAATTACTAGTGTAAAACCATTCAAACGGGAAAACCAACGGTCTAATCTATATAAAAAACGAGAAACGAGAAACACTTATGCTCCTTTTGCTTATCAATACAGAGACACCAATAAAAACAACTTTAAAGGTTTAATTACTTAAATGTCATTTAGAAAATACAGTTTTGATGGCAAATCATTTAAGTCGTTGTTAAATTTATTCCTAGCTTTTCTGGACTAAATTTAAAAGTGAAGTAGCTCTTGTTTATTGTTGAAACCCGTATGTTTACTTGTAGGTACCTTCTTTGTCTTGTGGTTGTTGTCTAATTGACGTATAACCTCACATCTCTATTTGGTCATGTTCATACGTTAATAAACGTGTAACAAGTTTACACTATATAGCTTTATACAGTAAATTGCATATAAATATAAGATTTCATTTAAGAATTGAATGCATGTTTTTGTAAATTAATTGGGGTGTAAAATCGTTGACCGAAGTACATTTTGTATGAAGCGCGGAACCGCTTTATTCTAAAAATGTGCGCACGGTCAACGCTTTTACAACCCTATAAAATTACTAAAAGAAGCATTCAATACTTATAATTACATTTTTTTGCTATGATCATGAAAACACGATTTCTTTCAAGTTTTTCTTTTATTTACCTATGCACTTTATTGTGGAAGCTCGTGTCATCACGAATGTTACATTTCATATTGAAATGAAGGATAATTTCAGAATGACGCGAGATTGTTGTTAGCCAATCAAAATAACGTATTATAATGAAACATACATGTAATGTATTTATGTTTAACCTCAATACCTTCTTTTGTTCAAGAGGATGTCGAAGTTTTGGTTGT
Source organism: Mytilus californianus (assembly GCF_021869535.1). NCBI lineage: Eukaryota > Metazoa > Mollusca > Bivalvia > Mytilida > Mytilidae > Mytilus > Mytilus californianus. The sequence continues at coordinate 49,217,923 of NW_026262745.1, read as the reverse complement.
TTCTTTTTCCTTTTCGAAGACGGGATATCCCTATTTGTATGTCTATATATTTTCTCCCTCAGCATACTTTCGTTTCGTTTTAAGTTAGACTTGCTTGGATTTGAATTCAATGTATCATCTGTTGTGTTGTCGTCTATTTCTTTTTCCTCCCCAGTTTCTGTAGTGTTGTTATCATTGTTGGTGCCATTTGAATGTACAATGATTTGATCATTTTGACTCATATCTAGGTCGTTTAAACTAGGATCAATTGGGCAATCTTCATCAGTAATTAGTGGATTAACCTGCTTCTTTTTCTGAGGAAACACAAAATACAAACAATTTATAGAAACTAAGACAATGAAACACTAATATAATAAAATATTAAGACAACTATACGACTATACGGTATGGGTTTTCTCATTGTTGAAGGCCGTACGGTGGCCTATCATTGCTTACACCCACTTCATTTGAACTCTGGTGGATAGTTGTCTCATTGGCAATCATTCCACTGAGATCTCCTTATTCTTGTATAAATGTAGCTTGCCATGAGGACAGCCCAATCCGGTAAGCTTTACATTAAAAAAATCATAAATATCTGTTTTCCTTCATATTTTAAATGTATATGGTTATTACACTTAAAGATCATGAAGTCGAATTTTCCTTTATTGTGCTTAAAAGAAAGGGATGTCTTCTTACTGACAAACTTTTCACTGAAATCTCTACATTACCATAAGCAAAGAAAGAAAGAAAGAAAAAAATATTCAAATTTTTACTGAACATTTCTTCTCTAACTTAAAGAAATAAACAAATAAATAAACAAATAAGTAAACAAATAGATAAGTAAATATAAAAAAGATAAGTAAATAAATAGATCTTACCGTACAACCCAAAAAGATAAAGAATTCCATAGTGTGATATATTGCATTGCATGTCTTTACCGTTTAGAGATTTTTACCAACAAATGCAATGTTGCTAATGATGTTAGCTAAGTTAGAAAAAGAGGGGGATAATGACATAACTTTTAAATCGTCTGTATTATTGAGGAATTAAATACATGACGATTTGGATTAATCACGACTAAGGATTGGGTCGGTAGGTAATCTTATTTTACCAAAGCACTAGTTGACTTCAATTTGTAGTTTTCAGCATGATTGATATTTTTAGGCAGTGCCTATTCTTCCGGTCAGTTAGAAAAATAGTTTATTCCTGTCATCGGGTGGAAAATCTTTTCTATGCTATTATGCTAATTTTCCATACATGATAACTTGGCAATGAAAATGACTTTTTTCTATTGGCGAAACATAAAACCCTAAAAAACACATATAAACATGAGACTAGAGGGTGGACAGGGGGGTACCCTTCTCCCACCTCCCACCTCCCACTTTTAGAATCTTTTTTTTTGTCTCCCACCCCTACCTCCCTCAAAAGCTGTCCACCCCCTCATAAGACCAGAGCAATACGAACCCCATAAAACATAGGATGAACAAAGGTGTTCAAGACTGGTACATTGTGAGCAGCACCTGTCAACTAAGCTTGGATTAATAATTCTAGTGTATCTGCTAATTTTTTTGTCAATGTTTTCACTTAATATTGGTCCAGGGCGAGTACTTGAGTTTCAATGTAGCATACCTACATGTACTTTCTAGCCAAATCACCGACATACCATTGTTGTGAACAGCTAAATAAAATGTATTTACAAAAATTGGAGAATATATTTTGTTTTATCCAGTTGTTAAGATCAAATAAGGTTACCTAGGTTAGAATTCATTTATTTATAATAAACAACTCTATAATTCTCAAATAATACATTCTATAGATATCTATCACATGTACTGATTTAACATCTATTACTTACACTGATTTAACAAGATTACAAATATCTTGAAGATTAAGTATGTTAAAGAATTAACTTATGATGATAAGGGATTAAGTTTAAACTAAAGTTAAAACCCCAATATAAAAACGAATGTATATTGCCTTCGAAATTCTTTTTTTTATTAACTTTTATCCAGTAGGCCAAAGTTATTTACCTAAGAAAGTGAAGAAAGAATTTGTGAAAAAAACCCGAACTCGTCTAAAACAGTCCTTTTCACTTTAGCTTAACTTTGCCTGGTGATATTATCAAAATGTTCATTTAGATTACTTGAGCGAATGCCAAATTTATCACAATATCACATCTGAATAATTGATAATCTCGTAAATCATTCCCCCTCCCACTTTGAAAAAAATTATAAAAAATTATACTCCATCTACTTAAGTGAATTTGTAAGATAATAAATCGAATGTCTCTTCACAACTTATTTTTTACATAGGAAATAAACAGTATGTTACTATTACATGTAAGGATGCAAAATCATTTTACTTATCACGTATAAGAAGAATAGCATTATTAATGGTATAAAGATATATATGTATATTGAGGCGAACATGTGTGAGACTGCACAGTTGCTTAATCACTTTACTTCGTTTATGAAATAAATACAATATATTTTTTGCAGTTGAATATTTCACACTTTATTTTTAAGTATTTTTTAGAAAAATAAATCGAAACGATAAAGAATGTTACAAATGTTAATATAGGAAGCCGCAACGCGTGTTAGTAGAGTGAGTGCGTGACCTACCCTGAATGATTTGGGGCGGATCCTCAAAATATTTATCCGGGTACCAAAGACTAATTTATCGTCAGTATTACCATAGCGATCCTAGAAAATAAAATATCAGGGTTTTACTTTCAATTTATTCAGACATGCGGTTCGAATTCATTAATTTATATGTTTTCCCTTTTACGACAGAAGTAGAAAATCGGAATAGATAATACACCTTATCGCTATTTGTCCGCCATTACTGGACATCACACAAGTTCCCGTAAAATTTTGACGTCATAATAGAAAATGTCTGACGCCACAATGGAAAAGTGATTGTTGTATGACGTCAAAAGTTCGAGCGGGACAGATTCTCGGGTCAAGCGGGAATAGCGATAAGGTGTATTGAAACCAGTACAGTGTGTCAATATGTCATTATTTTTATAAAATGGTTTCAACAAATTAATTTTAAGCCGAAAATATATAATAAGATGTCGTTTGGTCTAATTAAATATAGTAACTGTACAGCA